>NC_141678.1:86848535-88121035 GCF_028749965.1 Puma concolor | reverse complement strand
GATAAATAAACAAACAAACTTAAAAAAAATAAAATAATTTTTAACTAGAAGAAATATAGTAACTTCAAAAATACTGAGTCATATCAATTATTAATTTTTCAATCAAAGCATAAATGAAATACACCTTTAACATGTGTGCATTGATATGGTTGAATCTCATACACTTACGTGATTTTAAGTCATTTTCTCTATCTTTGCAGTGGCAAGACATCCAATTAAAGTTTGAAGTATAAGTGCTTCTAAAGGATAGTCTTGCAACCCAAACCAGTGTCTTTTCAACTTGTTTCTAATTTTTCTAGAAATCCAATTTACAGAGAAATTGTTAATCACAAAAATACTAATAATGCATATATCGTTTTGTAGTTGCAGGTTGAATATAACAAAATTTGTTTTACTTTAGTCTATTTAGTTTGAAAGAGGCTAGTAAACTGACCTTGACACTTCTCCACTGATCATGAATACCGACCTAGACTCAAGATCCATCTCAAACTATATCTCCAGAAGGTTATTACTAATCCATTCCTGTTTTTATACAATATGTAACTTGTCTATGCCGGGCGTTTATCCCTTTATGGAAATACTAATTAGTACATGCCTCATTAGAGACAGCATGACCATTCACGAACATTCTCTATTTTCATTTAGGTCACTACGGTCTTTTACATCTATGTCCTCTGACCCAACCACGGAGATACCCAAGATTCATGGAAAACGAGGGGCTCCTGGGTGACTCAGCTGGTTGAGAATCTGATTCTTGGTCTTGGTTGGGGTCATGATCTCATGGTTCATAAGTTCAGGCCCCACATCGGGCTCGGCACTGAGGGTGTGGAGGCTGTGTGGGATTCTGTCTCTCCCTCTTTCTTCCCCTTCCCAGCTTGTACTCCCTCACTCTCTCAAAATAAATAAATAAACTTAAAAAAAAAAAGATTAAAAACAGGAAAAAAAGAAAAAGACTGCCAAGGAAAATCACAATCCTCACTGAAGAGAAATACGGGACAAGACGTAGAAAATGTAGTTAGCAGCCGTGCTCTGAAATGGTATGTCAGCCCTCAAGAGAAAAGGTTTCCAGTGATCTGTGAGAAAGTTAAAGCATGGATTGAAAACATGAGTGTGAGGGGCGCCTGGGTGGCGCAGTCGGTTAAGCGTCCGACTTCAGCCAGGTCACGATCTCGCAGTCCGTGAGTTCGAGCCCCGCGTGGGCTCTGGGCTGATGGCTCGGAGCCTGGAGCCTGTTTCCAATTCTGTGTCTCCCTCTCTGTCTGCCCCTCCCCCGTTCATGCTCTGTCTCTCTCTGTCCCAAAAATAAATAAAAAACGTTGAAAAAAAAAAAGAAAATATGAGTGTGAGGTATGTATTTGAAAAAAAAAAAAGACTCCATTAAATTCATCTCATTGTCCTCTCATTCGTTTTTAGAAATCTATCTTTATCAGTGTTGTGGAAAAGTATAATTTTTTCTAAAGGACAATTTAGAAGTTTTTTTTCCTCATATTATTCTGATAAATTGAACATGCACTTGTTATGTGAAAGCAAGCTGAGTTTAAAAAAAACAAACAAAAAAACAAAAACCAAACACCTCAGATGGCAAGTAAGTCTAAGTTTTCATGAAAATGGAAGGCAGACCCCAAGCGCCACCCCCCACATCATTGTGCTAACACTACTTTCTGCCATCACCTAAGGCTTCTTACAACTCTAATGGAAACTGCATAAATTGACAAATTATTAACTTGTGCAAGCCTTAGTGGAGAATGAAATCGTAGCTGGCTTAGCATTTTCTGTGACATTAGTAAGCAATTCTGAAGCAGATTAGAGAGACTTTGTCTGGATAAGTGCATATATCTTATTTTAATATTTTTCAGCACCATTTTCCAAATTAAATTGAATATCAAAGTGGCCATGTTTTTACTGAATGGAATAAGGAATGGCTCTTTTGCATTAAGATTGGGAGGAAAAAACATTTCTATTTAAAAAGCATTAGAGATGCAGCGCGCTGCATTTTTGAGTTGCATTTTATCAATTTATTTGACTTGGAATACAGTGATATATAAATGTTAGTAGTCACTAAGCACACGGCAAACAGGTGCAGGGTGCTTTGCCAGTGGAGAGCTGACATTTTTATGAGATCTCTCAGCTGGAGTGGCAAAGGAGCATGGGAAAGTAAAAGAGAAACACCTGTCACCCACTCATTTTCTTTTCAATTGTAGTATCTTAAAGGAAAAGAAATTACATAAAAATGAAGTATCTACCATGTTTGAGATAGAGGCATTATATCTATGCCACTGGAATCTATTACCTTTACACTGAGAGAATTTTAAATACATAATATTATTTCTTATAATATATTCAGATAAACATACCTAATGAGCTAAAATGCATTATATATCATGCGGGAGAAACTACAACCTGAAAATATGGTTTTTTTCCACTCTTTTTCTTTGAGTGATGACAATGCCGTCATCGGAGTCTCATTCTCTTTCTCAGTATGTCTTTTGAGGAATGTTAGGCTCGGTTAAGAGAACGTTGTTAGATTCCAGAAAAACAACAAATCCATTAAGGACTAGCTGGCATCTAGGTTGATAATCTTGTTTCAAATGAGCATCCGAAGTAGTGGCTCAATCGTGTGCAGCAAGAAAACAAACTAATAAAGAAAGAATTTCTTATAAAGAGACTTCAAAGGACAATTGGTTACAAAAGGGACAGACTACTAAATTGAATGGAGAATTCAGTTTTCTGGAAGGGCGGATACATTGGGATTTGAAGGCTGGGATGAAATTACACTGTGAGAAGAAAAAAATCATTCTTAAAAAATAGGTTTGGGTAGTATATATGAAAAGGCATACAGTAGTTATAAGTGGAAAAGGGGAGAAACAGCCCGGAAAACTAAGCAAAATGCTTGTCAGTGATGCTTAGAAAGAGATTGGAAATCATAGAATGGCTGTGAAGGAAGGAGAGAGGCAGCTGAACTGGAGGGCTGATTCTTCACTTCCCGCCGCAAGCCTGGCATGTCAGCTGAGCAGCGGAGGAAACGACCTCCAGAACGGTTATGTGCCTATCTTTATAGAAACATGGAAAGCCCTCTCCCCACACTTCGTCATCACGAGCAAGGGAGAAATACCTCCGACAGCGAAGACATGTAAACTACGTGGCTCAAAGAATGGAACTGGTCGCCCTGACGTCTACATTGTCAACAATTAACGAGATATTCATATTTGGAAATAAAGGAGTTTCCTAAGCCATTCCTCTGGAAGTAATAAAATGCAAGCATAAAAGCCAATTCAAGTATTTATTGGAAAACTATGAAAAGCCAGGTTGTGCACCATCTGTCCAGATGATGTCACACAGGTGGAGATGTGCTGTGTATAACAATGATACAAATAGTGACATGGAGAGGAAGAAAAAGTGCGGAAAGAAAAAAGAAGTATAAATTATAAAGCTATAGGATCATAGACCTTCCGCTAGATGTTTCACAAATCGAACATCTGTTTCCTTGATAAATTCACATTTATGGTGTCTTTACACCAAGAGTAGAGTTACTCTGAGAGATGAATAAACTAAAAAAAAAAAAAAATCACGAGTGTAAAAGTGAAATTAAATGTATTAATTCACGGTAAAAGGGCAACATATTGCCTTACATTCTTCCTTTTGCAGGCAGCGATTAGACCATGAATCTTGAACTTAGCAGTCTACCTTCGAATGCTGATACTACTAATGAACTCTGGAAGAACCGTACAGCAGAACTCACAACTTACAGTAGCATCTTCTACCTTCCCTGTGTGCTATCCCGGCCTTTATCCTATCTCTGACACCCATTTTACTGACACACACACAATACGAAACCCATTCTACACTATTATTATTTTTGTGTAAAAAAGAATCAACCACTTCTTGGGGTGCCGGGGTGGCTCAGTCGGTCTGATGTCTGACTTCGGCTCAGGTCATGATCTCATGGTTCGTGGGTTCAAGCGCTGCGTTGGGCTCTGTACTGACAGCTCAGAGCCTGGAGCCTGCTTCGGATTCTGTGTCTCCCTCTCTCTCACCTTCCCCCCCCCCCACCCCGATCTCGTGCTCTCTCTCTCTCTCTCTCTCTCAAAATTAAACATTAATTTTTTTAAAAAAGTCAACCACTCCTTAAAGGGATTTAAATAATAAGAACAAGTATCTATTTACCTATGCATTTACTATTATTCATACAAGGAGATTTAGGATTGCCTATGGAAGGAAGGTTGTCAAACATCTGGTGTAGTTACAGTAGCGAGAGTATTCTGGATTTTCTGGGTAGGTTTGAGGCAAGGATAAGATCCTTCGAAGGAGATAGAGGCAGAAGAGAGGGCCAGCGGCAGGCAGTGTGAGAAGGAATTGATTGTTGGCACTGACTTTGAAGATGGAGAAAAAGGGGCACAAGCCAAGGAAAGTGGGAAGTTTCTAGAAGCTGGAAAAGGCAGAAAACAAATTCTCCACCACCGCCTCCAGAAAGAAAGGCAGTTCTGCTGCCCCCGGATATAGCTCATTCGAGACCCAAGTTGGTCCTCTAACACACCGATCCGTGAGATAATACATTTAAATTGTTTTAAGCCATTAACTCTATTGCATTGTGTTGCAGCTGCCACAGAAAATGAACGTACCCCCTGTCCTCACGACGGGAGACTTCCTCAAGCCCATCAATGGGGATGGTTCTAGGGTTAATCTTCTTCCTTTCCTGCTTCTCAGGGACAACTGTCCTTTGTTGCCTGCGATGTCCAGTGTGATGCAGATGGTTACCGCATCTATTTTATACATTTTTTTATTACTTTAGGTTGTTTCAGGCGGACCGGTAAATCCACTCTCTATTACGCCACCTTGGCCGGAAGCGTAATTCACCAATACATTTCTTAAGGATAAAAATAACATTAGTAAACTCAAATCCGTGTTCTTTCCAGTGGGGCAAATAATTTATAAGAGATTAATCAAGTTGGTCAACCTGATTTTATTTTCTCTTGGCAAATGCTATTGGTGGCAAAATCTAGATAATTGTGGCGAATAACTTATTTAGAAGAAATATTGGTGCCGTAAGTGTCGCTTAGTCATTACTTCCTGCATGAAGATGGGGAAAATGTGCTGTAGTTTTCCAATGCCAGTGGATGTCAATGAGCGAGGTGGGAAAAAAGGGATGGCTGTCTCCCAGGAGAACTGCAATGAGGCAATTACCTAAATTAATTTGCTGGGAGCTACAACCTGGCCCTATTTCAGAGAACATGAGAACTTGATTGAGTCAGCATCTGCACTTTTGCCCATCTCTTAAGGAGAGAGCCACATTAGCCAAGACTCTGAGATTGATGTCTAAATTGAAAATGCCTTTCAATCTGTTACAAAGATAAATAGACTTAACAAGAAACCAGTCATACTCTTTTTTTCAGCACATTGTCTCCATTAAGTCTACCTATGTAGACAAATGATCAGAATTCTCTTCAGTGATTTTAAACACAGGATGGGGAGGCATTGGCAGGGGAGGGGTGGGCATACAATCCAAATATTTACAGGCATCAAGATAAAATATCCAAGTATATTTGACTCCAAGAAAGACAAATTTATCTCAGCAAGCAGACAGATTCAGTATCTCTAAATACTTCTTGCTGAATGCTGCCAAGCTTGCTCTATGAATTTTATTTTTCCTATGAACTTTTTTTCAGAAAAAAATACCTACAGTTTGCCTTCTTTTTCACTAGATAAGGTCGAGTTTTCAATTAAGTTTCAGCCAAATTCTCTGAGTTTACAATATATTATGTCCCTTTAAGCGGGTTTTGAAGGGTGTGTGTGTGTGTGTGTGTGTGTGTGTGTGTGTGTGTGTGTGTGATCTTATTTTTCTCTTGTAGGAATCAGGCATATTGGCTGGTTTATATATTCCCAGGGCTGATGGTGGAGCCTGGGGAAATGGGAAGGACGAATCTCATTTTCCTGATTTTTTCATTCTATGTGAATTTAAGAGACTAGGGAATGGTGTCCCCGGGAGGAGAGGGTATAGCCCCATAGCCGAGGCTTGGTGACATCCATAGCTGGTCCTCAGTCCTCCATCAAAGGTGAGCCTGCACCTGGAGACTGTCTCCTGCCATCGCTCCCTTACTGCACTCACACACAGCTCACTGCACTGAGCCTCCAGCCCTGTCTTTCCCCGCAGGGCCTGTGCAGTGTGCAGAGGCAGAGAGAAGGGCGGAGCATGCATTAGAGGCTCTCCACACCCTCCCCCAGTGGGCCCTGGGAGCTCCTGCCCCGGGAGAATAAAGAATGCTGCTAGTCAAGCACTCTGTGCATTCCTGTTCTGATGGGACAAAGTTGCATCCGGGTCAGTGCAGAGGAGAGGAAAAAAAACACGAGTCAGACAAACTCTCTCCTACAACCATCCCTTCCCTGGGCCACTGAACCTTCTCTGTTCCAGCTGCCATCATTTCCTTCCCAAGCCAGCTCATTTCCACTCTGTCTCCCCAGGGCTCCCCCACATTTGCTGCCCCAGGTCTGTGCCCTCCCCCCTCTCCCACTGCTATGACTGAGAGGGAAGCAGCAGTGTGCCAGTGTGCGGACTGTCATCTCCTCAGGGAGAAGGGCCCCTTCTGTCCAGCCCTTGAACCCAACACCTTCTCCCCACGCCCACCATCCCTGGTCAGTCAGCTGTCACCTCTTACCTCTGGCACCAAAATTACTCCTTTGCCACTCCCCACCCCCAGTTCATTCTCCATACTTGAGCCAGAGCGATTTCTTGAAAAACAAAATAAAATGTGATCATATAGTCCTCGCATTTGAAAGAAAATGTAATCAATAACGTCTTTAACCTGCCTGCCTCTGCGGCCAAATATGTGCCCCACTTCTCCATCATGAATCAGGGAACTGATGTATGTTTTCTCTCCCTAGAACCATTGTTTCTTGAATTTTGCTTGATTTAAACCCCATCAGATCCACATTGATTTGGGACCCTCTCGTAGGCTTTCATAATCCTTCTAAAAACTTTTCAGTTTTAAATTCCACATGTCCTTGTGGGATTGTAACATATCATAGTCATCACCCCCATTCATTTTCACCCAATAAACTGGGTATGTGTCTGTGTTCACTCATCATTTTGTATTTTGTAGTTGGCATATTATCTGCACATAGTAAATATTCTGAACATATTTTTAAATGGCGAAATACTTGATAAAGTTGGATAGTGTGTGTCCTCAAATTACTCCAAGTGAGTCAGTGGTAGTGCTTCCTTTACATAGATTCTGAAGTGTATGGTTTGGGGCACACATTTCATTGGGACGATATTTTAATTTGTGCTTTTACTACACAGTCTGTCATTTGCTATTTTAGACACAGCTTTAAAGGCATCCTTCATTCTTCCCAGGAGAGTAAAATTAAAATTTGCTTTCACATGGAAAATTGTATTACTTTCTATTTGTAGGAAACAGTTTTCCCTTATTGACATATAAATATTTCTTAACGATGATGAAATTTTGATACTATAAAAATTTTACTATAAAAATATTGATCATTTCCATCAACCATGTGTTGAGCTAAGAGATCTGGCTGATATACCGTGACAATTTGTCAGCATTAGAGGCAGGGAGAAAGATTATACTTTGGTCTATTGTAGCAGAAACAGAAGCCCATCTCAGAAGCTTAGGAAACTGCTCATATTAGAGATAAAAATGTCCACATACACTGCTCACAGCATTCCTATTAATATTGTGTCCCTCATGGTTTTTACTTAAATCCTTTCTACTCGTCTAACCCTATTGTGTCCCTCATGCTTTTTACTTAAATCCTTTCTACTCTTCTAACCCTGTGTCAGGCTGCATCTCCCCTGCGGGAACCTTTCTTGAGTGTCTCATCACTGTCCGTCTCTCCATGTGATGGGGGCAGGGGATATTGTCAGGGCTAGTTACCTAATGCTTAACAGATGCTTCATCATGTTTCTTTTACTTTTATGACTGTGCCCTATCTCAGAAACTACATTATAAAACATTTCAGCTCAGCAACCACACTTACACGTTCCTTTGTTGAATACGTATAGTCCAATTGTGAACACAGTAGATCGCACAGCAGAAAGAAACAAGAATATGCTTTTTGCATCTGACCTACTTGGGCTTAAATTCCAACTCTGCCAACTTGGGTTGGAGAAGCTTGGAAAAGATTATTTAACCACCCTGACAAGTTTCCTCTGCCAACTCTGCCAACTTGGGTTGGAGAAGCTTGGAAAAGATTATTTAACCACCCTGACAAGTTTCCTCCTCTAAATGTATCACCACATATAAACATAAGATATGTAAGCCACTGCCATATAGTTAATACTCAATAAATTGCATCCCCTTCCTTTGTGTAATTGGAAACATAACATAGAACATAAGTGAAAAGTTCTCAAAAGTAGATTTTGCCCAAATAGCAAGACCATGACATTTTTAGGCCCCTGTGTGGTATGTTACATAGTAAAACTTTTCTCACAGAAATCAATAGTTGTGAATAAGTTTTATTAGGTTATACTGTATGTTCTAGCAATAGAAAAAAAGTGTCATATGCAGAAAGGTCTTTAAAAAGCAGTATGCTGCAAAAGTGGATTTGTTTTCCCTTAAATATATTTGAGCAATTACTTTTTCTTTAGAGTATTTAATTGTCTGCAAAGAAAAGGAATAAGCCTTAGCCTTTTGGATTTTCAGTGTAACCTTTTCTGCTTGAAAATCTCTTGAAAGACACAGCCTCTTCTGCAGCAGGTGTGGTTTTAATGATGCTTTGATGCCATATGTCAAATCCTATCACTTGCTGTGAGGACTGACATTTCTCTTGAGAGCCCCTAGCAATGGCAATGCAAGTTATTGGTGGGCATCTCGCACAGTACAAACAACTCCTAAAGCCAGCACATTTCTTTTTAGCATCCTCCAAGACTGCACAGAGCCTATACTGTTTCAACCATGCTGCCTGTGAGAAAGATGGTTTATATCCACAGAACATGAGTGGAGTCCTTGTTCTTGGCAATTAATGAACAACAACTGCTTTGAAACTTGCTCATTCACTTCGTGATCACTCCTTCTACGTATTTTTTGTAAATTGCCATGTGTGGGAGTTCCAAAAAATAAAACACATACAAATGTAAGCCAAATTTGAGACATTACGATTTCCTAATTGGATCTTGTTTTTGATCCCAGAATAGACATTTTCCAAAGTTTTACTCATCAACTCTTTGGAAATCACAGGCAAGTAAAATTAGAATAGTTTAAAATACTCTCTAGTCAAAGCTCCATCTTTAATGGGTGAGATAAGAAGGGCGTATTTGAAAGAAATATTCTCTTTTCAGATCACTAAGGCAACTCTGCAGCAGGGCACTGAAAGGCCATTTAAGAGTTCCTTTCCACTTTTTGTTGCCAGACTGGGTTGGAACCAGAAATGCAGGGAACTGGAATCCACAAGTGCCAAGACAGGTAGTTAACTCCCAAAGTCCCTCAGGAAATGTCATCAGAATAGTGACTTCTACATCATGACGTTTCTGTTTGCATACAGAGTAGGTGTTTCCTTGAAGGACTCACCACACAGTCCGGAGTCCTCTTCTGCACATCTAAAGTAGTCGCTAAGGTTTCCAATCTTACTGGGTTTCCTACTTGTTAGATGACATGTTATTAAAGAAGGTTATAGAATTTGTGTATTCTTTGGGGAAATACCTAGTAGTGCAATTGGTGGATCACAGGGTAGTTCCACTTTTAACTTTTTGAGGAACCTCCATCCTGTTCTCCAGAGTGGATGCACCATTTTGCATTCCCACCAACAGTGCATGAGGCCTCACCTTTCTCCACATCCTCACTGACGCTTGTTATTTCTTGTGTGGATTTCAGCCATTCTGACAAGTGTGATGTTATATCTCATGGTGACTTGGATTTGCATGTCCCTGAAGAATACAAAGATACAAATCCAAAGGGATACATGCACCCCAATATTTATAGCAGCGTTATCTACAATAGTCAACTTATGAAAAGAGTCCAAGTGTCCATCAACTGATGAATGGATAAGAAGATGTGGTATATACATATAAAATGGAATATTTCTCAGCCATAAAAAAGAATGAAATCTTGGAGCTAGAGATTATTATGCTAAGAGAAATAAATCAGAGAAAGACAAATACCATATGATTTCACTCATGTGTGGAATTTAAGAAATAAAGGGGAAAAAAAGACAGACAAACCAAGTACCAAACTCTTAACTATAGAGAACAAACTGATGGTTACCAGAAGGGAAGTGGGGGTTGAGGGGAGGAATAGGTGAATAGGTAAGGACTAACTGTTGTGTGGGAGTGTTGGGTCACTATATTGTCTACCTGAAATAAATATTAAACTGTATGATAACTGGCATTTAAATAAAATCTTAAAAAAAATAAAGGAGGTTATTAGAAAATCATTTATGAAGATTCGGTAAAATTTATTGAGTATCTCGTGTAAGCATTTATAATGAGCAGTGTGTTATTATACAGTACACATTTTGCTTTAAATTTTCCAACATTTCATTGTAAAAACCACGAAACAGAAAATTGGCAAGAAATATACAGTGAATGTGGATACGAACACTACCTAACTTCTACAGTGATCACTTCATCTCGTTAATTGCATTTGTATCTGTCCAATCCTATACCCATACACCAATGCTGTTAATTTTTAAGATATTCACACTATACCCTGTATACTTTATCATGCCTGTTACAAACTAGAGCTCAGTATTTGCTTCTGCTCAGTTAACACGTACGCAATCGGCATTCTTTGGGAAAGCTGGAATTTCAGTATGTTTAATATTGTTACGTTTAATCTATTAACATTGGCTCAAAAATCCTACGGAGGATAACAGCAAAGCAAATGCAACAATATCGTCACTTTCTAACACTACCACTACTTGTTGAAAATACTTCCTCTCAGGTGGGTAAGGAGAAGATGATACTGGGAAAACAAACGGAGAAGTTGTTCTCCGGGGTTGACTTCACAGCAGTGGAGGTGGTGCGTCGTTTCCAGGCACCTTTGGAAATGTGCTAAGATTAAATTACATATGATGCTATCTGGCAAATATTAATCTTAGCATATTTTTCTGTCCCTCAGCCTCATGGGTTCTGAGAAAAGAAAGATTCTGGGTCACTGTGTTAACGTCTCTGGCATAGAGATCATCTGACATGATCGGTAAGGGAAAAAATAGGAACATTTATGAATATTTGGGAAAATAAAAAATGACAAACAGTGTTTCATTCTCTCCTAATCTTTAATTTCGTCCATGGGGCAAAAATAGGCCAAAATCTTGGAAAATTTTTCTGCCAGAAACTTTTTTTAAAATTGAAGCTATGTGCCTATGTATCCTTCACTGCTTATCCCCTCCTCAGATGCTCCTTGCTCAACTCAGAGAAGCCAAATTTAAATGAAGGAAATCCTCATTCCTTAAATAAAAAGCTCTCTGTCTGTCTGTGCCTCCCCCCCAACTCTCTCTCTCTCCTTCTCTCCCTCTCTCTCTCAACATTTCTTAAATATCTGGAGGAAAATGAAAACAGTTTACGGCCAAACTATTTCATTCATTTGTTTATGTCAGAAAAACAATTCTTAGACTAGTTCCGTAGCGATTCCTATGACTATTTGTTAATGGACACTTTCTTTTCTTTTCTTCATGTCCTAATTGTGACCCATGTAAATCCATTGCCAAGATCCCCTCATAAAACATTTTCATTGGATTTTGTGTTTTGTTTGGGTTATTGTTTGTACCAGTAAACTAGTCAAGCTTTCAAAAATCGCCCTGCAGGAAAAAGGAGCAGAGAACAAGGCTGGTGTTTCTGGCAGGGTCCAGAACAAGTGGCAGGAGGGATGCCTGAGGCAGAACCCAGAGGAGAGCAGACAGTAAGACGGTCACCCTGGTCAACCCTTTTGAATGGGTGAGCCTATCAATAATTCAGGATTACCTTCTCTAGGAGCAGTATCTTTTTAAAAAATGCGTTCTTTCTCTTCTTTGAAAAATGTTTCTGTATTCCTCTGAAAGGGAGGTACACCCAAGCCAACTATATAGTGAAAAGCAAACGAGGCCAGTGAAATGACGGATTAAAGAGAATTTGCTTTTCATGAAGTAGAAGGAAAGAAAGAAACATTGAAGAAGCTTCACCTTGCCATTTAAATTAAACCAAAGATAAAACAAAAGAACACACCTCTGTGGAGACTGTGAAATGCAGACTTTTAAATATGAAAAGCCAGCATAATTTTTACTTATCTTTCATACATGCTTTAGGCCATAAATTGATATGGCTTTATCTATGATTTTAAAGATTTATGATTCAATTTTGAAGATATTGAATAGTTAGTATCTATACAATGATACTTACTCATCACCAGTCTAAGAGATTTTTATTTTTTGATACCAAATCTGGAGTAAAAATTATCTCCCTTAATTCCATAATTTTGGATGACTTTGAAAAATTGGCCTTTATCCCTTTGCCAAAGTCTTATAAAAGTATATCTAAGTGATTCTCAAAATTGTTTAGGTCATAAAATGTACACTATAGAGAATGGGATGAGTCTAGATAACATAGTGGCATATAAGGAAAGGATGTGTCCACGATTAGAAAAGAATGAAATAACAGCGTAGGTACAGGCATGCCAAACCGAACTGAACCTTAATTGCAGTGTTCAGGGGCGGGGGGCTGTCAGGTCAAATATTCACCCAACCCCCCCCAAGCCCAAAGCGTGGGAGTCAAGTCTTCTCTGCACCCTCATACTCACTGTGCCAAAGACACCAAGTTACTTGAAACGTCTCAGTTTGCCATGTGCTTACTTCCTTCAGTGCCTTTGTCCAGGGCCTTTGAGAATGCAAGGAAAGCGCGCGACACAGAGCTTTGAGCCACAACATGAAGAGGAAGTAGAATTCTTGACAATATTCCCACAAGGACTGTCAGGAGAAACATATTATTATTTCTCCCCCTTCTTCTTCTTCTTCTCCTTCTTCTTCTCCTTCTCCTTCTTATTATTAACTTAAATCTTAACTTTAAAATGAATTGTTCTGATACAAATTTCATCCTAGTGAGAAAGGCATGTAACATCGAGAAAGAGAAAGTGGGAATCATAGAATTTAGAAACTGACAGCACACGTCCGACAGAAACAGAAGGATTACACATCCTATAGAAATAGGTTACCAGTTAATGTCATCAGGAAACAAAAAACTGACACAAATGAAGCTGTGACAGACACTTCAGTTCTTTATCGAGAAAAATGCTTCTGACCCTTCCTCCTTCACTTCAAATACATACTTGCATTCACAGCCAGTTAGCTTTGAATTGGATTAAAAATAACCCATCCACCAATGCCCTAGTATTTCACTTTTGCCCCATGGGTCTTCCAGTCCATGTGGCTGATGTCTTTTTTCTCCCAAAAGATAAGTTTCAGCCTAGTGATGAGAAAGAGTCCCATGCTTCCATTCAGGAGGGAGAGAGGGGCGATGGGCAGGCTGAGCTTAACATTCATTCTGTTAACTCCAAGTGGGCTTGCCTACCTGGTTAAGACCTTCCTCACCTTGAAGACCACTGCTAATGACCTTTAGCAACCTATCTTTGTCTAACTGTATCATTTTAAAATCTATACTACTCCCTACAATGGAATAAGTCATCCCGAATCAAAATATCACACTCCTGTTTCTAAAGACTTCAGTGAACCTGTATGCGACAGGGCACATTCACAGATCATTAAATAGGAAAACATAATCCTACCGTGGGTTACCCATCCCATGGTCCTCTTACAGGTTAAAGTTTTAACTTTAATTTTAATTTACTTGATTATTAACGAAGCTGAGCACTTTGCCATTTGGACATTCCCTTTTAAAAGTACTTCTTCAGGGCACCTGGGTGGCTCAGTCAAGTGAACATGGGGCACTTGATTTTTGCTCAGGTCATGATCTCACAGTTAGTGGGATCGAGCTCTGCATCTGGCTCTGTGCTGACAGGGCAGAGCCCGCTTGGCATTCTCTCTCTCCCTCTCTGTCTGCTCCTCCCCTGCTTGTGCTCTATCTCTCAAAACAAATAAATAAACATGAAAAAACTTTAATTAAAATAAATAAAAGTACTCCTTCAAGTTTTGTGTACATTTATTTACTTAGCAGTGTTTTTGAACTGGTTTTTAGGAAACATTTATGTGTTCTGTGCAATGACTTTAGTTGCATACGTGTGCGCACATATCTTCTTACAATTAATGTTTTGCTTTATCACTCTCTGAATAGAACTTTTTAATGTTAATAGGCTCGAAATTATCAATCATTTTCTTTATATTCGAAGTTACAATTTTAAAAATCTTACCCCAAAGGACAAGAAGTTATTTTCCTGTATTAGTTTTTAGAGGTCTTTTATTTTTTTTTATTATTTTTTTTTCAACATTTATTTATTTTTGGGACAGAGAGAGACAGAGCATGAACGGGGAAGGGGCAGAGAGAGAGAGGGAGACACAGAATCGGAAACAGGCTCCAGGCTCTGAGCCATCAGCCCAGAGCCCGACGCGGGGCTTGAACTCGCGGACCGCGAGATCGTGACCTGGCTGAAGTCGGACGCTTAACCGACTGCGCCACCCAGGCACCCCTTTAGAGGTCTTTTATACTTTCAATGTGCAGTCAACTTGGAATTAATGTTACATATGGTACGAGGACTGCATCAATGATTACATTTTTCCAACTAATCGGTACTAATTACCAAAAACAGTATTTTATAGGTGCCAGGTGTGTTGAGGTTAAGTTCCTATGTACATGTGTCTCCTTCTTGAGCCTCTACTCTTCCTCATTATTTTTGTTCCTTACCACACTCCTAATTGTTGCTGATTCACGTAACTTCTGATACCTAGAAGACATGTCTTTACTTTTCTTTAACTGCCTTTTTAATGTTTGTTCTTTTCATTGCCATGGAAATGTTGCATTCTGCTTAGGGGAAAATAGCCATCCGGAATTTATATTTGTCATTTGGTATGACACTAAATTTCTAGAGTACATTTTCATGAGAATTAACTGTTAAAATAAAACATAGAGTTTTCCAATCCATCAGCATAACAGATCCATCCACTTATTTTTTTCTCCCTACATAATTGAGTAGCTTCTGAGCAAAAATTTTGTACAAGATTTGTGTGTTTATTACTGGGAATTTGACATCTATGGTGTTCTAAATGGTAAAATTATATTTTCTCATTAGTTAATTCCAGTATAAAAATGTAATTGATTTCTGCACGCTGATTTTGTATCTGACAACTTTACTCAGCTCACTTATTAACTAATAATTTGTATAATATTTAAAATTTTCTGTATAATCAAATGTCTCAAATGAATAACATTTTTTGCCTGTTTTTGTCCATTTTATATTCTTTCGATTGACTTATCACGTTCTCTAGAAATTCCAGTAAACTTATATACAATAGTAAGACCAAGCATCTCCATCAAAAGTTCAACATTTACTATGTAATTTCCTGTAGAACTTGTCCATAATTTTTTTCATATTAATGAAAAAATTAATATTTTTTCATTTTTTTCCTTTTTCCTTTGCTATAATTTTCATATCATAATTTTCCTGCAACTATCAGGATCATTGTGTGATTTTTTTTTCTGATAGAGAATTACATTGATTTTAAACCTATTTTCTGAACATTTTAAACACATATAAAAGTAAAAATAATGGTTCACAGTATTGCTGTAGAATCATCACCCGATTCAACAACTACCAAGGCATAGCCAATATTATTTTATCTATCCTTCCTCACTTTCCAATGACTATCTTGCAGAAATCCCCAGTTCCATTTTTACACCTACAAACATTAAAAATAGTGATCTAATATCATAAAAAACTCTTCAGTTCCCTTGTTTCTCCGTATATTTCCTTCAATAAATAAATATCTATTTATTATTAGTCGATTTGAATTTTAATCCAAACACATTCACACTGTGTTTGGTTCATCTGCTTCTAAGTCCCTTTGTCTATACCCACACCCCACCCTTCTTTCTTTTTTTAATTTGGTTTGTAAAGAAAATAGATCAACTTTCCACATTTTAGATCCTGCTGATTGTTTCTCGTGTTACTTAACATATTTTTTCTGGCCCATACATTTATTTTAAAGTGCTGTTTAGATCTAGAGGCTTGATCAGATTCAGTTTCTTATTTTGGAAAGAATAATTAATGGCTGCTATTATATAGTTCCTGGTATAACATATTGCAAACATAGAATGTTTGGTTGTCACTATTTTTTTTATGATAATCAGTGTGCTCAGGCATTTTGAGACTAACACATACATTATAAAACTCACTATTTTTCTTTCATTACATACTTATTTCAATAGTTGTGATCATTGCATTGTGATGTTATTTAGCTGTTCATTATAAAATAGTGGTGTTAGAATTCTAGCAGTCTTTATCGACTGTTTGGTAGATCTGGGGTGCAGTTCATGCAAAAAATACAAAATATTGTTATTTTGTGATTTTCAGATAATGACTAGCATTCATAGATTCCTCTAAATTTGTATTAGTGTAGAACTATGGTCTCATGCATTATATCCTGTTGGGTGGGTTCACACAAATTGTAGATGTTTCTCTTTTTCATGCTTAAACTACTCCAGTTTTATTCAGTTATACATCATGTTATACATATGCTGTTATCGCCTTTGTTCTTTTTTTTCCAGTCTCATATTTTTATTATGTTAATTTTGTATTTAAAATTGAATTTTAGTAGTTCTACCTAATAACCAGCCCATAACAGCCAGGGAACCCAGAATCACCAACTAGTCCTCACATCCAAAGCGCAAATTGAAATACTTTTTAGTGTTATTGTCTATTTCATTAACTTGTTACCTTTACTATTCCCTGTCTTCTGTTTTGTTTGAGTGTAATTAGGTTCTTTCTCTATTTTCCCAAGATGGAATCTAAGATCATTAATCTTCAGCCTTTCCTCTTTTATGATATTGAAGCTCTATATTTTCCTCTAGGAACTGCCTTAAAATCATCCCACAGGGGCACCTCAGTGATGCAGTAGGTTAAGCGTCCGACTCTTGATCTCAGCTCAGGTCATGATCTCAGGATTTGTGAGGTCAAGCACCACACCAGGCTCTGAGCTAATGATGCAGACAGAGTCTGCTTGGGATTCTGTCTCCCCTTCTCTCTGCCCCTCCCCTACTTGTGCGCACATGCACACGCTCTCTAATTAATTAATTAATTAAACATAAACCAAATTTAAAAATTCAAAATAATAAATAAGATCATGCCACAAAAATATATTTTATTATTTTAAATTAACAAACATTGAAATTACCATTACATTTTCTTCTTTGGAAAATACATTACTTAGAAGTATGTTTCTTAATTATTAAACATATAAGATTGTCTCATTTTCTATTATTGATTTTCAATTTATTTCTACTATGGCCAGAGTATGTTTTCTGTATAATGCAGTCGTTTCAAATCTGTTGAAACTTGTTTCATGAGACTAGCATATTATTAGGTTTCATATGTAATCCTTAGGTTCTCGAAAATAATATGTATTTTGGGGCTATCGTTTGTGGTGTTTTATGTCAAATCTATCAAAAATGGCATGTGGGTTGTTCCATGGCTCTGTAATTCTTTTTCACATTCAGTCAGCTTTTGAAGGAAGTATGGTTAGATTTATTTATAAATTTTAGATTTGACTATTTTCTTTTTATTTTTTTATCATATGAAATGGAGATGTTATTAATTGCATACAGACATGTAATGCTACAGGTTCCTTATGAATTAAAACTTTTTTCATAATGACCCATCTCTCTTAGTAATCATATGTGTCATTAAACATTAAGTGGCATTAACACAATCAAAGCAGGTGTATTTTGGTTGTTATACGCATGCTATATTTTCAAGCAATTGACTCACTACCCCAAAATTTATATTTTATGTGTCTCTTGTAAGCAGCATTTGGTTCTCTTCTGTACTCAAGTCTGATCATTTGAGACTTGATTTAGAGAGTTATTCCAATTATAGGTAATGTAATTACTCATAGATTTTTAAAAATTTCTATTACTTTTTATTTTATGATTCCAGATGTGTTTTGCTTTTTATTTTATTTTATTTTTTTTTTAATTTTTTTTTCAACGTTTATTATTTTTGGGACAGAGAGAGACAGAGCATGAACGGGGGAGGGGCAGAGAGAGAGGGAGACACAGAATCGGAAACAGGCTCCAGGCTCTGAGCCATCAGCCCAGAGCCTGACGCGGGGCTCGAACTCCCGGACCACGAGATCGTGACCTGGCTGAAGTCGGACGCTTAACTGACTGCGCCACCCAGGCGCCCCATGTTTTGCTTTTTAAATACCTTCTCTCGTGCCTTCCTTTCTGACCTGATTGTCTATTTTTTTGTTTTTCTATTTCCCTGTCATACGTATACACTTACAGTTATTTAAATGGTTATCCAGATTTTAGAACACACTTGATTAGTAGTGAAAGTCTAAAATAAAGCTTTACTCTTAGTGATTCCTGTGCAGTAAAAAGACTTTAGAACTCTTTAAATGCATTTGTCTTTATATGAACATATACACAATCATCACTATTCATTCATATATATATACGTATTTAAAGCCTAACAAATGATATAATTTTTCTAATTCCTTAAAGAGGGCCTCTAGAATTTTCTTTAGTATGAGAATTCTATGATATTGATGAATTATATATCAATTATAATATATATCAATATATGTTGATTATATATAATATATATCAATTATATATATCAATTATATATTATATTGATATAATATATATCAATTATATATATACATATATATGGCTATATATATGTGTATATGTGTGTATATATATATATACATACAAGCATTTGTATGTATATATATACAGGCAAGCATTTATATATAAGCCTGTATATATAAGCATATATATACAGGCAAGCATTTCTAGTCCTCAGTAAGAGGTTTGCTCCAGGTTACTTTATATAGTATTAACAGGAATAAAGTTTCAATATG
Organism: Puma concolor; assembly: GCF_028749965.1. Lineage (NCBI taxonomy): Eukaryota > Metazoa > Chordata > Mammalia > Carnivora > Felidae > Puma > Puma concolor. The sequence goes on along the minus strand of NC_141678.1, from coordinate 88,102,078 downwards.
TCGTATTAATATGAATTTCTACATAAATTAATGAAATCACAAAATTCTCAAACAATCCTCAAATTCTGTCAATATTATTAAAATCAGCATTTGTTTATTTTCCTAACGGATTTCTTTGTAACCTCAAAATAACTTACAAGACAGTAAGTCTTTCTTTTTTTTTAATTTTTAATTTTTATTTTTTTAATGTTTATGAGAGAGAGAGAGAGAGAGAGAGCAAGCATGAGTGTGGGAGGGGCAGAGAGAGAGGGAGACACAGAATCCAAGGCGGGTTCCAGGAGGTTCCGGGCTGGACCCGCCTCTGAGGAACCCATCTCGAAAATACATTTAATACGCAAAACCTACTGAACATCACAATTTGGCCTATACCTTAAATGTGCTCAGAACACTTACATTAGCCTGCAGGTGGGCAGAATCATTTAACACAAAGTCTATTTGACAGTAAAGTGTGAATATCTCATGTAATAAACTGAACAGTGCACTGAAAGTAAAAGCAAAACAAAACAAAAAACAAACAGAAAAACCCCAGAGGGTTGTGTGGGTGCAGATGGCTGTCAGTGTATTGGTTGTTGACCCTTGTGATTGCTGGCTGACTAGGGGCTGGGGCCTGCAGCCCAGCATCACAAGAGAGGATCAGACCGCATAAATGGCTCGGCCGGAAAAGATCCAGACTCAAAATTCCAAGTACGCTTTCGCCTGAACGCCTATCGCTTTCATACCATTGTAAAGTCAAACACTCATAAGCCAAACCATCGTAAGTCAGGACCATCTATATTTTAGTTTCTGGCTAAATGCTCTCTTGAGAAGCCTGAAAAATGACACACTTCTTCCACTGTTATGGTTTTTTTTCCCCCCTTTAGGAAAACATTGATTTTTCTCAGTGGTGTCCCTAATAGAAACATGTTCTGTTTTTGTTTATTTCCTTGTTGATACACGGTGCTGGTGTCATCGCTCATTCCAGTGTGGCTCTGGGAGCGGCCAGCAGCTGCCACTGCAAACAGCAGCAAGGCCAAGAAGAGTCTAAAAGCTGTTGCCTCAAAATGAATTAAAAGTAGGCATTAAAAGTGCTGGAGGCTGACAGATGGTATCTATACTTACGGTGAGCACAGCACAACGTAAAGAGGTGATCCCTGTTGCACACCTGAGACTAATGTAACACGGTGTGTCAACAATGCTTAAATTAAAAAAAAAATTAAAAGCAACAAAAATAACCCCCAGATAATCAAATAAAAAGGCCAAACAAACAAAAAGTAGGTATTAAAGACAAGATGACAATTTTCCATCATAGGAAAATCCCAACTTTGTATTCAAATTAGCTAAAATATATTTTGCATATATCAGGAAAGAAATATCCTGTGAGTAAATAAAATCTGTTAAATGTTTAGAAGCATGCATACGATTCTGACACATCACCTTGTGGTAAGAATTGTCACACGAAAGGAAAGCTTGCACTGGAGGCTGTGTGCACACCCTATGTGTGTAAATGTGTGTGTACATTTTCCACTGAAAATGATTTCTTGGGAAATCACTTTTAGGTTATTAAGGAAAAATCAACATTCTAAACTTCAGTCACTATTTCATATAAATTAGCTTCATCCCCACTGTTTGAAACATATTTCCCAATAATCCCTTCTTTTAATTTTTGTTATATATCAGTGTCTGATAAGCTTCTGAACTTGCAAGAGCTGTAGCTATTTTTTTTTCCCCTCAAAATCAATTCAGTTCAATTCCACTCGATATTTACTGAGTGCCTGCATTAAAGCCTAAGTCAGCTGGTGTCATTCTTCTGTTCAAAACTCATCGATATTTCTCATTTCACTCAGGGCAGAAAACAAAACCACGGTAAGAGCCTGGGAGACTGGCACCCCACACTGTCTTCTCTCACTCTCTCCGCCTGGCCCCTCTCTAACCATATCCCAGGGGCCCTGGAATCCTTGCTGTCATTCCAACATACAGTGCCCCACACAAAGTCTGTGCTTTTGGGTTCCTATTATCCATCCTCAATATTTGCATGACTAACATTCTTCCTTCTCTCAAGTGATTTCCAAATATTACCTTCTCTGTAAGGCCTGCCCTGAGCAGGGTTTTTAAAGGTGTAACGAAAAGACCCTCTCCTAGGCACTGGCGACATATGCATGAATGAAACAGATTTTGACACCTGCTTTCTTGGAAGTCAGAAGGGGGGGGGTGGTGATCTGCTAGACAACAAATAATAAACACTGTAAATACATACATTGTAGGGAATTTTAGTATGGGAACACACGGTGGAGAAGAGATACAGTAAGACTGGTGAAGAAGGATGTAGGGCCCCAGTGAAATGGGTGAAGGATGTAGATCCCAGAAGCAGGGGTGAGGGGAAGACACAGGTTACCATTTCAAATAATCAATATAATATATTCAATGAGATAACCAACACTTTCTTTCATATATATATATGTATATTCTTTATATATATGTATATACATACATACACACACACATATAATATCATTTGAAAATTTGGCATTATGGTTTTATTTTTCATAGTTATATTTTAAATGCATAAGATTGGTGATTCTATTTAGTGAAAACGTGTCACAGTTAAATCACAATTCTGGCAACACTGTTGAATTAGGATTCACTTTACCATGTTTCTTCCTTCTCTATTAAATTCTCTTATTTTACCTATATTTTATCATTTATTTCTTTGGGGAATTAAATTTATTTATTTATTTATTTATTTATTTATTTATTTATTTATTTATTGGTTTCTTTACTTGGCTGGAGATTATTATTATTTATTATTACTCTATTGAATTAAATTTTGTAGGGAAATATGACCTTGCCTAAGGAATCAGCATAATGGGAAAAGAAGATGAAAAGGTTATGCTAATTAGCTACCAAGACATGCACAAGGAATGTTCCAGCTCATTCTTTCAGAAGCCAGAGAACCCCACACCCTTTTCTCTCCACCCAGGTGGTGCCACTCCTGTCTGGTGTGCGGAGCTGAATGCTCAAATAAATGTTGCAGTATTTGGGTACATTAAATGTAGTTTAAGAAAAATACTATTCTGGATCTATTATGAATTGTCCTTATTTCGAAATCTTACGAGGTTTTGGCTAGAATGATCTCCCTCTTCTACAGTGCCACTTTACTTTTCCCTGTTTTGAGTAGAACACTATTTATAAACCCCACTCTGTCCCAAATCTGCCTGATGAATTAAAAAACAAACAACAACAACAACAAACAACAGTATCTGTGGCAATGTCAAAAATGAAAAACACTATTATAATATAAAATCAAGATGATGACTTACGGAATCATAGCTACAATCGAACTCTTAAGAGTTAAATTGAGAATGATCACAAAAATAGAAGGCAAGATAAACTCACCATTGTTATTTTTAGACCCCTTACATTTAGACCATAGAGAAACAACAGAGAATATCTGGAATATCTGGAATGTATGTATCATAATTCTTTTAAAATAGTATTATTATATCTGTAGATACTAAAAAGTATATGAATCAAATTATTTTGGTACTAAAGTTTAAGAAAAACCATTATTAAATCTGTAAGGTGTCATTAATGTTAGCATTATTTTTCAAATTGATAGAAAAAATAAAATTAAAAGTCAAATAAATTTCCCCTTTATGCATTTGGTCATCATTTGATGGTATTTTTAGTAATTGTTACTTTAGTTATAGGTTAATAATCGTTGATTATCAACTGCAAACACTTACTAATGAACTAATGTATTTCAGGCAATATAAAATATTTTTAAAATGTAGACTGCTTTATTTAGCTTTCAAAATAATTGAGTTAGATCATTTAATTATTGGTCCAATTTGCTATTTATGGTAACTAAGATGTTCATTTTGAGTGACTAAAGTTTAACATAGTGTGAATTCAGAGGCCAGAGACATACTTAATATATTTTTCTTCTTTCCATTGATTTTAATTCTATTGCTATTAGATGACTGATTTTTTTCTTTTTAAAAAACTTGAGGTATTAGAGATTAGAAACCATGTCTTTGACTTTCATATCACTTATATAGATTTTTCAACTTGTTTTTGTCTGTCAATTTTGTATAAAATGTTTGACTTTAAAAAAAAAGATGTCAATGTCTTCTCTGCTTTTTCTGATCGTTATTTCCTATGAAAACAATGCCTGGAGCTCCTGAAATTCTGAGAAGTGCATGACTTGGCTTCTCCCCTTGTGATAGAAGGGGTGACGTTCATAAAGGCTTTTATCTGAGCATTAGGGGTGTTGTAAGAATTCAGTGACCAAACGTGTGCATGAGGCCCTTTTAACAGTGCCTGGACATAGTCATTGCCTCATAAATGCCAAATATGCCTGTGGGGCACTCACTGCGTGAAGCCACAGGACCCATCTAAGGATGGGCAGCCTCATTCGCTCCAGGAAAAACAGGGCCTGGACTTTTGATTTCTGTAACAGTGTGTTCTTTGATATCTTACTGATCATATAAACCATCTGTGCTTGTTGAAAAAAGTAAATTTTCTGAAAGTTATTAAAGAAAATGACAGATCGGCTTGAAATTTATCTATACTGAATCAGTGGCCTTTTCACATAGACTGTCTATGCACAAAAGTAAGGGCATGCTTAGACAGACAGGTACATAGGAGATGATAGATAGATAGATAGATAGATAGATAGATAGATAGATAGATAGATAGACAGATAGATAGACAGATAAAAAAATGTAATTTCCAAATTTGTTTTACCAGGTTATGATTTTTCCAGCAGAGACCTTTAGTGCAGCTGAAAAGTCAGTTACAGGGCTTAAACTTTTAGTCTGACTGGTTCTCAGTCCCCTGCACCCCCCACCCCCACACACACAACTAGGGGTCACTTGGGGCCTCTTTCAAGATCTCGCAGCTGGCATTTGACTCACCATGTGCCCCATGCACTCACCTGAGTCCTCAAGTTCCCTCTGGGCTGAATGGGCCAAGATCTCAGTTCCAGAGACAGAATCTAACACCGGCACTGGCATCATAGTGGGCAATGCCCGTGTAACCCCCTAACACAGCGGCACCTGCCGTGGGTCAGTGCTCCCTGGAGTTACCCCGCATGAGGTGCTTAACTGAAACTGCCTGCCAGATCCTGAGAAGGCCAAAAGAGGAAGGGAAAGCAAGTGAGTGGCTGCCGAAGGTCTTCCAGACAGGACGGGCACCGCTGTATTTAGAGGCTCTCATGGGAGCCAGAGAATACTTGTCCCTATTAAAGTCCAGTCTCCAAAGAAAAGGTCTGAGTTACTAAACTACGCTGATAGCCCACCAGATACAAGCATTAATATGAAGTCAATATGGACTGAGCCAGGCACCATGCTGAAGTTAAATTATCTTACTTTGAAAACTATGAAAGCAGGCTGTCCTCTTGTTTTTGGGAAAATGAGGAAATGGAGGGAGCGGAATAACTCCAAGTGAGGCAAAGAGCTTAGCTTGGCAAAAGTTTACACAATTCTGTTTCACCATAATAATGCTTTAAGCAGGGAGAGGCACATTCCCATTAAATATTCCTAAATAAGGTTGATAGTGGACATATTAAATACACAAGTTACATCACCGAAAGGTCAAATTATTTTCATACAATTGTTAACAAAAGATGAGAGAATCTTCATTGCTTTGGAGAGAAATTTGATGTGACAAACGACAATTTACTGTTGCAACATTAAAAAAAAAGTGAGTGTTGGGCACCTGGGTGGCTCAGTCGGTTAAATGTCCGACTTCAGCTCAGGTCATGATCTCACGGTTCATGGGTTCAAGCCCTGCGTCAGGCTCTGTGCTGACAGCTCAGAGCCTGGGGCCTGCTTTGGATTCTGTGTCTCCCTTTCTGCCCCTCCCCTGCTTGCACTCATTCTCTCTCTCTCTCTCTCAAAAATAAATAAATATTAAAAAAAAAATAAAATAAATAAAAGGTAAAAAATTAAAAAGTGAATGTATTTTCATATGCCAAATTGTAGCCTAACACAGAGAAGTATTTAATTAAGGATATTTACCTCAAATAAAATTCAAACAATGTATTTTTTAAAAATCTACAAATAATTTAGAGATTATTAGAATTATCAGATGAATAATTTGCACAAACATATCACTTGATAAGAAGTTTTGTCATATAGTTATTTAACAAAAATGCATATATTTAATTTTGATATATTTACATAAATTTACATCCCTTTCCTTGTTTTCATAGTTTGAATGTTATCAGTAGATGTATCATCATTTATTCAGCTATTCCCCCATGATGGATATTAATTTGATTCTATTTGCTACGATAAATAATGTTTTGATACACAGATCTTTAAGTACATGGGCCAATATTTATATAGGATAGATTCCCAGGAGTGGAATTGTTGGGTTGAATTAAATACACTTTTGGTTGTAAAGTGTATCATTGAAGAGCTATTTACAAAGCATAACAATTTACATTTCCAAGATAATGTATCAGAGCGCCATCATGCTGACATCCCCCTTGGCAATATATTCCTTTTTTAATTATTCCCAGAGAAGAAGAAAATGGTATCTCATTATTATTTTAATTTATATTTTCTTGACTTCTTGGGAATTTGAATATTATTCAAGTATTTATTTAAAGATACAACTCTCAGGATTCAGCCTTCCTGCATTTCTGTAACGCTCCATCAGATTTCCTATCTCTTTTCCTTAGAAAGGAACTACATACAGAATCCTCTGCCAGTTCTCCACCACACCTGTCTAAGGGAAACGTTTCTGGTCACTTCTGCAGCCATCAATCCCAGGGTCTGTCTATTTATTTAGCTTGACCTTCCACGAAAAAATCAAGGAAGAATATCCTGAGACTTCTGGGAATCTCTCTTTCCTCTCCTTCCTTTCCTTCCTTCTTTCCTTTCTCCTTTCCTTCTCTCCTCCCTTCCTTCCTTCTCTTTTTGTCTGGTTATATTTTCTTCAGCCTCTCAAGGCTATAAGTGTTAATGAGTTTTTGAGACAGAATAGTCCACATTCCAAATAAAAAAATCTCTCTTTATTTATTCTAATTTTTTAATGTTATTTTTGAGAAAGAGAGAGAGAGAGAGTACAAGTAGGGGAGGGGCAGAGAGAGAGGGAGACACAGAATCCGAAGCAGGCTCCAGGCTCTGAGCTGTCAGCACAGAGCCCAACGTGGAGCTCAAACCCACGAACCATGAGATCATGACCTGAGCCAAAGTGGGATACTTAACCGACTGAGCTACCCAGGCGCCCCTCTCTTTATTTATTCCAGTTCCTGTAATTTAAAGAATAAGCCTCTTTCTTATATGTGAAAGTTCCCACCACTGTGTGTAGAGTGAGGTAAGAGGTCTTCAGAGGAATCAAATGATCAGCATGTCAAGCAAAATGAGAACCAAAATCTGTCCAATTGATGACAGACTCATGAAAAATCCCCATGTAACTTTAACAACGATAGAATAACACAGACTTGGGACAAGCAAACGCTGCCAGCGGTAGAAACAGGTGATTTTAGACAGTTTTCAGGAAGTTTATCTCTGAAACTGTGGATGAGGAATAAGAATGATGGGGTGAGGGGCGCCTGTTTCAGATCCTGTGTCTCCCTCTCTCTGCCCCTCCCCCGTTCATGCTCTGTCTCTCTCTGTCTCAAAAATAAATAAATGTTAAAAAAATTAAAGAATGGTGGGGTGAAATGTGGAAATGGGGTCGTGAAGTGAAAAACATCGAAGCAGATATATATACACAACTTACCTAAAAGTGCCCCATGGCCACCTGAATGAGAGCAATCTAAACAAATTTTAATCAGACAAATATCAAAATAACCCTAAGAAAGATTTTGACAATAAAAAAGTTTGTAGTGTGAGGAATCTGTAAATAAATTAAAAACAAAATCAAATAAAATAAAGTAAAATAAAATAAAGTAAAATAAAATAAAATAAAATAAAATAAAATAAAATAAAGTAAAGTAAAGTAAAGTAAAATAAAATAAAATAAAGTAAAGTAAAGTAAAATAAAATAAAATAAAATAAAATAAAATAAAATAAAATAAAATAAAATAAAATAAAATAAAGTAAAATAAAATAAAATAGAATAAAATAACTGAAGCAAGTGTTGAATTTGGAAGCGCAGTTCAGGAGGAAGAAAACCACTGTCCATTTAGACATGGCTTCATCAGACCATCTGTGTTCAATGAAACAGATATTTGAGACATATTTGATACACTGATATATTTTCAAGGCAAATTCTGATTTTGCTCTGACTTAATGTGATTTCTTGCAGGAAGAGAGACAAAGCAGGGACATGAATGCCCCATCAATATGGGCAAGAGTAATACACCTCAGTTTAATACACGTTTACTTCAGTTTTTTAATGATTCCTGTAATTGCATGTGAATCACATAAATCTGCACCTGAGAAATGTTAATCAACTAAGCTTATTGAAGACCTGTTATCGGGATGTTCCAGCTGAGGCACGATCACAGACCCATTACATAACTCCCTCTACGTTAGCATCATACTTCAAGGACCAGAATGGAAAAAATGTTCTTTGAGCAACTATGATTTCACATGTGTTCTTTAAGAAATTGAAAACATTTCCACATTTGACTTGACAAGGTACAATTGCCCTTCAATACAGAGTTTAATCTGTGTCTCTCCTTAAATCATCTCAGTTAATAAGGTATCATGCTTGTTAAGAACCTCATACGAATGTAGCCAGAGTCAGACAGTAAAGAATTATTTATTAATTGATTCAGTGAGTAATTTTTTTGTTAAAATTTTACTATGTGATGACAGGAATACAAAATAAATATTAACTCGTCAATGTACTTTAACGCAAGTCTGGGAGAGTGGATATACAAGCAGACCATTGGCAGGCCATATATGGCAAAGAGAACTTTGACTCACAACTTAGTAGCCAACTATCTGACCAATCAAACTACACCCTCTGCAGCAGTTATCCCAGAGAGATTGGGGCATGTTCAGAATTTGGTCATCGACTATCAGCTTCCCTATGTTAACCTCCTCCCTTGCTTCCTCCTACCTCCCCTGCTTCCAACTTAACGACCAACCAGAGAAAGTTAAGAATGCTCCTCAAATCAATGATATAAGTTGTCCTGCTTCTAGTTAGCAACCTCCAACTTCCCCGTGCAACATCCTCTAATGAGTGTGTATGTGAAGATTCCCCTTTTCTCTACTATGAAGCTTTGTCTGCCTTTGTGTCTCCACCAAATGCAAGTGATAGAGTCTGATTCCTTGTTCTATCAGCTCTGAAATTATAGCTTCTGTCTGTTCTCATTTGTGTGGTCTTTGTGAATTTTCATAAGTCTAAACAAAAAGTAGTAAAATATAATAGTTGACCCTCATAGTCTTTCTCTCTTTATAAACTTTTCATTCACTGGTAAACTCATTAGAAAATTTGTCTGGTAGAACCAATTTATTCAACAATCAGGAAAAATATAACATGCATACTTTGGAGGACAGGTTGCCTGAACAAAATTTACACTCACACACATCAAACTCATCAGATCCTTTCCTGAGATCTGCTACTGTTCAGAAGGGATAAGAAGATGTAAGAGATTTATTAAAAGTCCACCAAAAGGGTTATCAGGGATGAGGACAGCTTGCATCTATTTTGGAAATGGTGTGTCCCTCTTCTGTGCTTCCATAGGAATCTGCACTTCTGTTTCAATTGTGATTCCTGGTCTAGACTTCATGCCTCTCAAGAACAAGGCTCTTGCCCTGCTCGTCTCTACATCCCCAAAACCTGTCTATGAGTCCTGCTTCACACACTGGTGATATGTAATGAAGGGAGTCGATGTGAACTGAATAGGTGAGCAGGTATACACAGTAAAAAAGGACATCAGATGGGGAAACAGTAAGTTTTTCTAAATATTTCGATGACAAATTCTAGTGGCTCAGTGTTTTTCTGGAGAAGTGAAGCTTGTAGCATCTTCCTCTAAGGTAAGAAGGTAAGAAAACAAATCAGAATTTTGGAGAACGTAAGTGTTCAAAGAATTGGCAAGAGAAGACACTAAAAAGAGGGAGAAGACTAAGAGAAAGGCAGCGATCCTCCACGTAAAAAACAACAGGGCACTGGTAAGAGCCAACAGAAATGAAAAGGAATTACATTGCAAAATGCAATGAGATTATCTGTTGAAAAGAAATCACATGGTTATTGTGTAACTACTGTAACTTTAACTCTTAATTCTCTAAGGAAGTTTTAAAACTCTATTTACTTTATGATATCCAGTTCATATTCCCTTGAAGATGTCTTTTAATCAATACAGAAATACTGTTTTCTATTTTTTTTTTTTTAATTTGGAACTTTAATGGAAAAACTGGGATGGAAGAAACCAAACGGGTGTGATTTTGACAGTTGCCAAAACCCTTTAACTCCTATATATTAGCTAAGCTTTAAAAGGAAAATGTTTGTGTAAATGCCTAGAAAAGTCTCATGGCTACTGTCCTTTATATACTATGGCAGAGGCTTAATATTAGAGGCCTTCAAACTCCAGCCTTCTACATTTTAAAAATTCTGTGCAGTTTATTGTTACATTGACAGATATGGTAAAGAATAAAATGCTTGCATCTATACTATTGTCTAACAAAACCAGGGCCTCTATCTGACATTACTCAGAAGGAAAACAATATTGGCCATTCTTTTTTATAGGACATGATCTATATAGATATTTCTAATAACCTCTCTAAATTCTTTGGTAAAGAAGAAGCTATGAATTCATTCTCAGTAATAACCCAGATGGGAGGAGATTTAGCTACTTATAGGGAAGAATACATTCAGGAAAGCAAATGATCAGGGTAACCTGGGAAAAGTGCCTTCGATAACATGCAGTTGGCTGTGCCGGTTTCTGTCAGCACAGAAAGAGGTTGATTACAAGTTAAGTTGTTACTGAACTGATTCTGTTGAAGAATTCAGTATAGATTTAGCCTGAAGTAGCTGTTATTGTTTTATTTATTTTTTTAAGTTTATTTATTTATTTTGAGAGAGAGCGTGTGTGTGCCCATGAGCAAGGGAGGGGCAGAGGGAGAGAGGCAGAGACAGAGAATTCCAAGTAGGTTCCATGCTGTCAGCACAGAGCCCGATCTCATGAATGATGAGATCATGATGTGAGTTCCATGCTGTCAGTATAGAGCTTGATCTCATGAATGATGAGATCATGACCTGAGTTGAAACCAAGAGTCAAACACCCAACCGACTGAGCCACCCAGACACCCCTGTTTTATTCTTTTAATTAAAACAATGCTTTCCCTGACAGACTCAATAATTCTAATAAAAAGTTTTTAATCTCTCTAATCATGTGTGTGTATGTGTGTATATACACATATATTTCAATATTCACAGTTCTACCAACTATAATAGACAAAACCATATACTGGGAAAGTCCCCCTGCTAAGAATGACATACTGTTAAGTAAGAGGCATTAAATATTAATTATAAATCATATTAAATATATTTTAAAAACAATTGACTTTATTAAAAAATGAAGTTTTTCTCAAGGTAAATTAGATGACAGAGTATTTTATTCTAAGAATCTTCTAGAAATAGCATCACAATTCTATATTACAAAGAAAAAAGGAGAAACAGAATTGGTGTACATCCTATATTCTATTATCCCTATTATACTATATTCTATATTATCCATATTATACTATGTTAAAACATCAATAAATGAAAATTAGAAAGTGGGATTTAAATGGTTAAAATTTTATAAATAAGTGCAAGCAATCCTAATTTATCCGTGGTTTGTAGTTCAAAAGATCCTTTTATTGTTTGGAATTTAGATCATATTTTCTTCCAGAAATATATATTACAAACAGTAGATATATCCTCAGGCCAATCCATTTAGCCTATAATGTAGTTTAAAAGTGTGAATTTTGAGGCGCCTGGGTGGCGCAGTCGGTTAAGCGTCCGACTTCAGCCAGGTCACGATCTCGCGGTCCGTGAGTTCGAGCCCCGCGTCGGGCTCTGGGCTGATGGCTCAGAGCCTGGAGCCTGCTTCCCATTCTGTGTCTCCCTCTCTCTCTGCCCCTCCCCCGTTCATGCTCTGTCTCTCTCTGTCCCAAAAATAAAATAAACGTTGAAAAAAAAAATTTAAAAGTGTGAATTTTATTAGTCTGACATTGGACCTAGGAAGCAGGATATGTATAAAAGAGTACAGTACAGAGAGAAACAAAATCAATACTGTTGCTCCCTTTTTCGCTCACTTAATTTTATTTTCCCTCTCTTTCTGTTCATAGTACAAGCCTAAGGTCACATTTTGATCTACGCCATCCTGGCTTTCTTTCTTTTCTAGATCTTTAGCATATTTATACATACGTCATCTTCAACGACACATTATAGCAACCTGTTCAGGTTCCCCATACTTTTCAACGGTGCCCATCTACAAAGTTAATTATGGTATCCATTGTATCTTCAAGACATCAGGAAGGAGGGGAAATGAGGCACAAACAAAAACAAGCATATATAACATCCACTGAATGGCTAATAGGTGTGCGAAGAACATGGGTGTGTGTGCACAACTTCTTAAAAGTCCTCAAGGAAGGTCATGCCATTCTGCGTTTACTAAAACTGTGTTAGAAAATTCAGTACCTTCTCTGTTATGAGAGAATACAGTGGAAACTAGAGACAAAAAGAACTTATGACTCCAGACTCAATGTTTCTTTAACAATAAATATATACTCATAAGTACAAAGACAAGTCATAATATAGTATATACATAAATACACATTATACTATATATATATATATATATATATATATATATATATATGCGCATGCACCTGTGGGTACGTGATATGGGATCCCCTTTCAGTTCTAGAAGAAGATAGGAGAGTGAAGTCAGAGGCAATTATCTGTGTGGGGCAATTTTAGTCATATCCTGCCTTTCGCAAGCATGAAGTCCCAGTTACGTACGTCACATAATTCACAAAAGGGGACTTGTCAATCCTGGTTAGGAAGCTCATTATAAAAGCCAAAACGTGTGGCCCTCCATCTGAAAGTTCCCCTTACCAGAGCTGCATTGAGTGAAGGCCTGAAAAAGTATCCCTCAGCTTGTTTCAAACAATAAATGCTGAGACCTGTCACAGCGAGGATGGCTTCCGTGCACTCAGAAACTTATTAGCACATTTTATTCAGGCACCATCAAAGTGCACCAAGTACCACTAAAAGCCTGGGGCACTTTTAGCCAGAATCGTGTTTTTTGTTGAAAGGAGTTTTACATCCAGAAAGTTCTCTGGGGAACATGGGCCACGGCATCACACCCGGCAGGCAGCTTTACTTGTTTGCGTTCAGGGTGCTCTGTGTCGATACCTCCCTCCCCATTCTGTCCTCATCCCATTTCGGGAAGTGAAAGGTACCTTCTCCTATATATGGTGAAAAATAGAACGGATTTGACATCAGGAAACCAGCAATGTAGTTCCTCCTCTGCCACTATCCGGTGGTGTCACGTGTTAGACAGCTTCCTTCATTTTCTGCACTTGACTTGACTATGAAGGATTCCAGTCATCGGAAGGAAACAGAGGTGACAGTCAGCTGTGAGCTGCAGTGGGAAATCAGGGGAGAGGGTACTATTCCATGAGGAACAGTTGACTGGCAGAACTCTTCCAAGGCAGCTTCTCAGCCTGCTGTCCTGTAACCGTCACCTCAGACACATCCTGCAGGCTCTCTTCTCAGGTGGCACTGACGGCTTCAAGATGAGAAGGGAGAGTCCGCCTTGGAGCAAATGATTCACTGCAGGTGAACTTGGCACCTGTTCAGCTTACCTTTCTGCCAATTCACCTGTTACCTCACAGACTTGATTTTCATTATGATACAGTTTACTTATGTAAGAAATTCAAAAGCCAATGAAGAATATAAAAATCAGTCTCCCTCTCATCCTAGACTCTAAGATCCTGAATTGTTATCCTAAATTCTTATCCATCTTGTGGGGGGGGGGGCAGGCATCTATCTATAAGTACATAACTTAAGCATAGTTTTATATATTGACTTTTTTTAAGGTTTGAGAGAGTGGCGAAGGGGCAGAGAGAGAGAGAGAGAGAGAGAGAGAGAGAGAGAATCCCAAGCAGGCTCCACACTGTCAGTGTAGAGACAAACATGGGGCTCGATCTCACAAACCATGAGATCATGACCTGAGCTGAAATCAAGTCGGACGCTTAACCCACTGAGCCACCCAGGCACCCCTATATCTTGGCTTTTGACTTCAATAATACATCATAGCAATCTTACCATATCTGAATTGGTAAATTTACCTTATTCTTCTGAATGGTTGGCTTGTATTTCACCGAATTGATTTACCATAATTATCTTCTGCAAACTACTGATAGAATTGTGTACCATCTAAGAGGTGCCTGGGTGTCTCAGTCGGTTAAGTGACCGACTCTTGATTTTTGGCTCAGGTCATGATCTCATGGTTTGGGGATCGAGCCCTGCATCAGGCTCTGTGCTCAGAGTGAGGAACCTGCTTGGGATTCTCTCTCTCCTTCACACCTACCCCTGCCCCCAACTTGTGTGCTCACATGTGCACTCTTTAGATTAAAAAAAATTTATATATCATCCCCAGTATTTTACTATGACCATGCTACAAGGACTTACGTACACACACACACACACAAACACAAATACACACAAATATGTATTGGCAAAATGTCCACAAACAGAATTTCTGCATCAAAATTACATGCATTGTTCATTATTCTATCCAAATTGTGTCAATGATGACCTATGATAAGTTTCCTCAATGGGATAAGATGTGGAATATTGCTGATAAATTTAGTGACACTACTTGGATAAAAGCAGTATTGTTTAGTAGCACTGACTCTAGTTTCAAATGACTGTGTTTAAATATCACCTTTGAGGGCAACTGGTGGGTCTATAAAGTATCTGACTTCGGCTCAGGTCATGATATCAGTTTGTGAGTTCAAGCCTCACATTAGGCTCTGCGCTGTCAGCATAGAGCCTGCTTCAGATCTTCTGTCCACCCCACCACCACCCCTCCCTTGCTGGTTCTCTCTCTCTCTCTCTCACTCTCTCTCTCTCCTTCTCAAAATAAATAAACTTAAAAAAATAAGAAAAAATAAATCCCACCTTTCAAATTCAGTAGTGCTTTGGAGTAAGCAATTACTTCAGTAGTTGCTTTGGACTAAGACATTTAAAACTCCTTGCCTTAGTCTCCTCGCCTGTTAAATGGGGGCTCATAAGTGCTTAAGGAGGTGATCTTTGCTGAGAACGTTGAGAGTCCTGTGTGGTATACAATGAGTCCTCAGGAAATGTGAACAGGTACCACCACCACCACTGCCCAGGATTCACCTGTACCCATACTTCAACTCTCTGTCTGCCTCCCAGCTTTGTTTGAGTGATGAATGTACCTTACACTAAGTACTATTTTTTATTTACAGCCCGGATTTTGAGCAGGTTTTATTTTAAGTTGTATATCCATGGTGTGCAAACCACGGGAGCATATGGCTGCTAATTAAACTTGATCACGATGAAGGACGACTGTTTAAGGGGTCAGTTAGCACCCCTCTAGAGGTTACACTGCTTCCTAAATACGACAAAAGCACAACCCCCTAAGACATGGCAATAAGACCCAGCTCAGTAGAGTAGGCATATCGCTACTGAGGGTATTTAACATGCTGGCATTGCTTCTGAGCTACAGTTGTAGAATTGCCACAAAGATTCCATCACTGACAACAAAGTGAAATATTGATATAGTAATTAGTTTTCTGCACCATATGTTCTGATTTTTGCATACAGTTACTATGCAGCACAGATTCCTGGGCAGATGATTGGAGAGCAAAAGCTACAGCAAGACGTAAGGGTTTTCCGGGAAGAACCATGGCCTACCCAACAGGACCCTTACAGAAGCAAGTGAATTTCCTGCTACAATAATCATCTTTGATGTAGGACAATGACTTTTCAAAGAATATATGAGCCTGGCAGGGAAGAAGCAAGCGAAAGCAACCTTTCTCCTGCTTGTGCTTTCTTTCTTTCATTCCTACCCTACTTCTGAGCCTTTTTTAATTGATAACGAACACTGGTGATTGACAGCAAGAGACCGTGCTTGTGTCCCCAGCAGTGATAGGAAAGCAGAGTTGTGAATCCTCTCTGCATATGTTTTATAGCAATGAGTCTGGTCTTTATATATTTGAAGACAAAATTATGCAATATGTTGTAAAATATCTTAAGTTCCTGAAGTTGTTTAAAAAAATTTTTTTTTAATGTGTATTTATTCATGACAGAGAGGGCATGAGCAGGGGACGGGCAGAGAGAGAGGGAGACACGGAATCCGAAGCAGGCTCCAGGCCCTGAGCTGGCAGCAGAGAGCCCCATGCAAGGCTCAAACCCACAAACTGTGGGATCATGACCTGAGCCGAAGTCGGACACTTAACTGACTGAGCCACCGAGGCACCCCATTTGAAGTTGTTACTTTTAAAATGCCCTTCCCTTTAGAACTCCTGCCTGACCTATAGGCAGTCAGCTGCTGAAGAAACCCACTCACCCAGACTGATGCCACTGCCTCCCTCAGGAGAGAAATTAAAGAAACTTAATAAATCAATGAACGAGCACTTCAGCACAGAAAGGGAAATGGCATTTCAGGAACGTGGGGGAAAAGCACTTTTATTTTGCTCCTTCAAGAATCTCATATACTGTATACCTGAAGCTCATACAGCACTGTGTGGTTTTAAGAAGAAAACCTCATATATTGAAATGTGATATAGAGATCAGTTTTAGGGACCCTTTTGAAGCATCATACTTTTCTGTTGAAAAATAAATAAGAGATTATACTCTCTGCAGGTTGACGCGTTTCTCTTTTTCTAAGAAATGTCAAATCACCAAAAAAGCACCTTATCTTAAAACTATGTGTCATTGGCATTTCCTTTAGGACACAAAGCCACTCAGAGGCCTTCCTTCCTTCATAGGAGGTCTGGTACAAAACATTCATGTTAAGTTTATAGATATTCGTGGTTCATCGTGCACTCTGCATATATCTACCCTGCAGAATACTTACACACTGTTATTATTATGGAGCATTTGTTCCTAAGCATCTTTGCTCTCTTTGGGGAAATTGCTGGGGGAGGCGGGGGAGGACACGGGGGAGGGGAGGCCAGCGTGAGGGAGGGAACCTTGACTGCCTAACAGTGGATAATGCAACTGAGAGCCACTGTCAACTCTTGGGTTTTGCCTCTGCGATGCCTGTCCACAGATGTGGACT
The DNA here is from genome assembly GCF_028749965.1 of Puma concolor. NCBI lineage: Eukaryota > Metazoa > Chordata > Mammalia > Carnivora > Felidae > Puma > Puma concolor. The sequence continues at coordinate 88,084,887 of NC_141678.1, read as the reverse complement.
CGTGTCTCTGTGCCTTGTTCTTAGACAGCACACGTCTGTGCCGCCGTAGATAGGACAACTGCCCACCCACCACAGTGAATTAAAGATTCCACCTGGAAAGAACAGCTTTCTCTGTCACTTAGAGACAACCAGGCCTAAAGACAAACAATGACTGTGACAAACTATAAATGTTTTTGCCTGAGGTTAGGTGGAGATTTTTATCCTTTTTTTATACCAATTTACTGATCTTTTTTCTTGGGACTGCCATCTTGCTATCTGGTTAATGGTTTCCTCCATTAATGGAAATGGGTATAATGAAAGGTGTATGTGAGAGTTGGCCATTGCTGTGTACTCACTGCCATACATTTAGCAGCTCAGAGCAATCCACATTTCTTATGTAGCAGTTTGCATGGGCCAGGAATCGGGGCACGGCTTAGGTGGGTTCTCACTAAGCTAAATCCAGGTGGCAGCCAGCGCTTTGATTGGATGAGAGGCTCAGCTGGGGAAGGATTCAAGTGCAAGTTCCTTGGGGCTGCTGACAGAAATTATTTCCATGTGGTTGTAAGATTCATGCCTGCCTGCTTCTTCAAAACAAGCCAGGAAAAGAACATGAGTCTGCTCCCAAAAGAGTCTTACATACATCTCGTCACCTTTACTCTATTCTGGTGATAGGAAGCACGTCCCAGGTTCCACCCACACTGAGGGGAGAGTGTGAGCACCAGGAGAGGCATAGTGAGGGCCGTATTCGAGTCTGTGTGCCCATATGGCATACGGTGCTCTCTGTGCCAAATCGGATTGTAATGGAGATTGGATATATGAAATAATTGTAAGGATGAAATTATAAACAGAGAATATGGGCACAGATGAGAGAGAAAACTTCAATTCTCCCTCTAAAGGGAGAATCCTCAAATAACGAATACTATCATTTCATAATGTAAAGGACCTAAGGAAGAAAAGGGTAGATTGACCTAGAAATTTAACAGCCTCATATGGACTGAATTTGTGTGACCCCCCCCATTCATGTATTTTAGTCATAATCCCTACTATGATGGTATTTGGAGGAGGGGGCCTTTGAGCAGTAGTTAGGCATAGATGAAGTCATAAGGAAGGGTTGGATACCCCGATGGTGCTGGTGTGCTTACAAGAAAAGAAAGATATGGATGCCGGGGTGGCTCAGTTGGTTAAGTGTCCAACTTCAGCTCAGGTCATGATCTCATGGTTCCCGTGGGTTCCAGCTCCGAGTTGGGCTCCGTGCTGACAGCTCGGAGCCTGGAGCCTGCTTGGGATTCTGTGTCTCCCTCTCTCTCTGCCCCTCCCCTGCTCACATTCTGTCTCTGTCTCTCAAAAATAAACAAACGTTAATTTTTTTTTAATTAAACATAGTTATGCTTTATGGAACAGTTTGTTTTCAATACATTTTTTTTCTGCACACATGAAGAATGCAAAAGTGAAAGAACAGACTTCCTTTCCCTCCAGAAAACTATAAGCTGCGCACTCTAAAAAGGCTGCATGTAAAAAGACCTCATCTGCATAGTCATGTCAGCTGCAGATTTAAATGACAAAAAAAGTGGCAAATAGTGTGTAAGTAATTGGAATCACAGGAAGAAATGAGGCAAGAGCATTGCACATAATTCTACAGTGCATCTCAGACAAGCACATGTCAGAGCATCTCCGAAAAAGCACGTATTTTCAGGATATGGAACTCAAGTGAAGTCTATGACTATTTCAGAAACACAACTAGCTTTAAGGGACGGTTTATGTATTAAAATATAAAATAACAAGTGATTTACATGGCCACGGAGTAGGCTTACATTTGTGTGTATACCCATTTATGGATTTTCTCTGCTTGCATGAAATGAAGACCCACCACGTTCAAACTGCATAAAAAGTCTGGAAGCAGTTACAGAAATAAATGTGGCTTGGTTTATGTATCACGGTGCTAAGGTCTGTTCAGACACTCACATGAATATGTTTACTTTGTACGCTTTTTTCTGATGGAAAGTGAGAGAGACTATCCATGAGAGACAGAAGGTGGACATTTTGGATATTTCTGTGCACAGACTTGTTTTCTTGATTATTTTCACGCCGTCTGGGGATATCAGGAGGCAAGGCGCTCTCCTTTGTTCCCTTGGAAAATTGCCTGCCTGTAATGGGGAGTCTTGGGCAGCATGAGGCCTAAGTATCCCCGGGGAAGGCGCGAAAGGAGCATAGCAAAAGCTTCCTAATACGCACACATTCCCAACATAGGACTTTCACTTGCTTTGTTCTTCCTCTTTCAGAGACATTCTTTTATTCTATGTAGCACAAGCTTGCAAACTTGTCTAAGAAGCACAGATAGTCACTACGTCTCAGGGAAAAAGGAGAATAAGATTCCTTCACCAGAGAAAATTTACGTTCGCCACATCAGAAGCAGGGTGGTTAATGGCGGATGCCCTGAGCAGCAACTCAGATCTACTTCTCGATCCTGCCTGCCTCTTACTGACTAAGGGGGTTTATCTAGATCAGTCATTTTTAATCTTTATGGGTCATTTCTTTAAGAATTTGATAAAAAAAAATATAAAGCTTTTACTCAAAGGATCATAAATGTAAAAAATGGGTCATACTTGTCAGAGTTTACAGATATCTTAAAAAAATTCATCCATAGAAACTTACAGGAGCCCAAAGCTGAGTATAAGAACTTAGATAACCTTGAATCTGCTATGCTGCCCTTCTCTGATATGGCCCCAGCTATGTTAAGTCCCTTCCCTATAAAAAGTGATTTGAAGCAAATGAAATGCAAAGACCCAGGTCTCTGGTTTTAGCCACAGTTTGACCCTAAGATGAAACTATTTCTGAAATTGGGGAAGTTTAGGGAGAATCATCCTGCACCAGAGAACTCCCAAGACGTGATCTGATACTGAAGCATCCAGGCCAATGCATAGTTAAGCAGTGCCAATGAAATGCCACTATTATACATTCCTCCCTGGAAATGAAAAAGCATTTTGACAACAGAAGTGTTTCCATGACATAATGCTGGCCAAAGAACGAGCTTTCGGCTAAATAAAAGCACTTTTCACTGAATAATCATTTGAATAATAAGGAAAGTCATTTAAATGTATGCTTAATATATAAATCCCCAGACTATCAATGATCTCAATTCCTACAGTCTTAAGTTCAGCTTACATTTATAAAATAAAAATAATGCCTTTTTTTTTTAAATCTGGAAAGGCTTAGTGGCTGGAGTGTCTTCACATTTCATGGATCTAAACCAAAATAATTACAGTCCAGAATGTTTAATCCATCAGCCACAAATGGGTGCAAATTAGAGTGAGATTATGAATGAGCAATAATGCATATTTTACAATGGTCACCACTTTGCATAACTGATGGTTTTCTTAATGTTTTTTTTTTTTTTTTCTGGTAGTTTTCTTCATCAGGTACATGTTCTCTGACATGCTTTCAATAAATTTATATCATTTTTCTAAGTATGAAATTATATCTATATATATAACTCCAAGCAAAATAAACGTATTCCTATAATTTTTATGGGCATTTTAGCAGGAATGAAATCCCTAGATGACAAATGACATCACTTGATGCCCAAGCCATTTTTGAAAGTCTTCCACATCATTATTCCTCATGATTGCCAGACAGCTGTCACAGTAGCTTTAAATGTGAAAGGACATCTTAATACTTTCAGACATTGAGTCCTGGTGAATCATACTCTACTGATATTATATCACTGGAAGAAAGTAGAATAGGAAGATCGGAAAATTGGAATCCTCTCAAATGTCAGGGCATTATTAAGCTCCTTATTGCATTACATTTTTAAGTCTCTTTAATAATAGACCCTCCTTCTGCAGTCATTCCAATCAGTTATTATTATATTTAAAAAATATAACTGTCTGGTATGTAATACTGATTTTATCAATTTTATGTTGCTGAATATAAAACATCAGTTAATATTGAGATATTTTTTTCTAACACAATAAGATTATATTTTACAATAATTGTACTGAAACTTCACTTCCAATGTGGATGGGACAATAAAAGGACATTTTATTTCCTCAAAATAGAGTGGACAAGGGATACATTCAGATGCAAATCGATTGCACATTAGCAGACTAGTCTAACTTCTGACTAAAGAGAGGCCACCATGCCTCCAGCCTCCTGGTATGATTGGAATAATCACTGCTGGTTACCCACCAAATGTCCGTCTACCTTTCTTCCTTAGTAATGAAATTCTACTTGTGTTTTGGGCAGAACTGTCCCTGCAATAAAATTCTTCCAGGATCACTTGCACCTAGAAATGGTGATATGGCAGGCCTGGTGGCTAAGAAGTTACTAGAAGTCAGGAGAAGAGCTTCTGAATAACTTACCAAGTTTTTGTTTGTTACTCTGTACACGTGTGTTTGTTAAGCTCCGCCTCTCCTCCTACAGGTACAAAACCATTTTGTGATGGAGGATGAAAGTCACAAATTACTGAAAAGCAAAAATAGAGACGGATCCTGGGGTAGCGATGCCATATAAGTCTGAAGTTGACAAGTTGCATTGTGGGAAAGATAAGTCCTTTTTGGCTGAGACACTGTGGGTGGGTTTCTGCGATATGCTGCAGCCTGAGCAAACACTGTGTTTCCTAGCAGATGTCACCGCGCCACCCACACCCTTGGGCTGACACTTGGCCCATTATCCCCATGTCTACTGCTTTGTGCCTGTGTTACTTCTTCAATCCAGGTAGCCTCAGTCATCGCGGCTAATTGAGCGTCATGTAGGAAGTTGAAAACACAAGCAGAACATTGTCCTGCCCCCTTACCCATTCTTCTTCAAGAAAACCCACCATACTGCTGAGCTCAGAATTAGCCATTCAGATAGACTGTCACTTTATTATACCAATGGAGGATAATATTGCCAAGGGCCTTCCCATTTCTCCTCCCTACCTTGCTGGGGGAAAAAACAAAACAAAACAAAACAAACCCTGGGTAAAAGGCAAGATCATAAGCTCCACCCCCTGTGACCTATATTCTGAACTGAATTTGTGGCTTACGCATGTCCGACAACTTCAAAATATCTGCATTTGCAATATTGATTCCTGCTGTGGTTTTAGAGGACAGCTAGACCTTTAACCATTGCACTATGGTCTGCACTAGAGCAGCCTATGTCTGTGCTCCAGAAAGTCCCCACCAAACATACAGAGACTAAAAACCTTTAGGGGTTTTACTACATCTGAGAAAATAGGCAAATTCCATAATTCTGTAGTGGTAACTTTTAGTCTGATATATCTGGATATACAAGACTCCTCATATTCTAGTGAAAAGAAACACATTTTTGTAATCTCCTAAGAGATGAATTCAACTTCAAGTAAACTTTTGCCTTCAATGCAAACATTTAAGAATTACAAAAGGTTTTTATTATGATTTTTGAAACGCTTACAGACCTGGGGTAAAAGATTTTGTTAAAAAAATAAAATACAGGGGAGCCTGGGTGGCTCAGTCGGTTGAGCGGCCAACTTCAGCTCAGGTCACGATCTCGCGGTCTGTGAGTTCGAGCCCCGCGTCAGGCTCTGGGCTGATGGCTCAGAGCCTGGAGCCTGCTTCCCATTCTGTGTCTCCCTCTCTCTCTGCCCCTCCCCCGTTCATGCTCTGTCTCTCTCTGTCTCAAAAATAAATTTAAAAAAAGTTAAAAAAATTAAAAAAAATAAAAAAATAAAATAAAATACATAGGTATGTATAAGTTATACATATCTTTTGTTTTATTCTGTTTAAATTTTTCAAGATTGTAAAATGTATAGATGGAAATGGGAAATAAAAAATAAAAATATACAATTTTATATAAACAGAAATAAGTTTTTGTAATGAAACTATAACTAACTTAAAAATATAAATGTCGAGTAGAGATCCTTTTTTTCTGCAGAATTTTACCAACAGAATTCTTTTATACATCAGTGTTATCCATATATTTTTTATCTAACGAACCAAGGGGATACTTTCTACTTCAATTACATCATTATGCTACATTTTATTTTCTCGATTTCTGTGATTTTTTGCTTTAAAAAACAATTATCTGTACCTAAAATGAACAAGTTAAAGACACAACTTTAAAGTTTTCATCCTAATTATAGTTATTCATATAGCATATCTCTGGAAAGATACATAATACATCAGTGAAGTATTTCTTTTCTGTTTTTGTTAAGTATCAGGTCTTTAGAGTAATGCTTATTAAAATATCAACAATAAGCCATTGCATTTTATGACTTAGGGTTAATAATACTAAGCAGGCTCTAAAACCATGAGGTTAATTAGTAGAAATATGGCTTCTTAGCTGTGAAAAATAATGTATGCTCCAGGGAAGAAAAATTAGAAGTATACAGCTAAATGATGCCTAATGTAAAACACATTTTCCTAGGTGATCCTGAAGAATGCAAGGCCAAGTAAATTACTGAGTTTGCTTCTGTAATTATATGAATCCAGATGACATGAGAACATCTTTCCATGCTAATAAACAGAAAATATTTTTTAAATATGCATTGCTAATAAAATGGCTTAAACTAACTCTTTCCAGGGCTCCTGGGTAGCTCAGTCAGTTAAGTGTCTGACTCTTGGTTTCGGTTCAGGTCATGATCTCATGGTTTGTGGGTTCAAGTCCCGCATGCAGCCTGCTTGGGATTCTCTCTCTCCGTGCACCCTCTGCTCATGCTGTGTCTTTATCAAACGAAAAATTGAAAAAATATTTCCCCATATAAGCTCTGCTATCTCTAATATTAGAAATATTACCAATACTTATTAGTAACCAATGGAGCCCATTAAAATATTTATAAATGATTAATGTGTCTCTAGCTTTGTCAATAACAAGGAAAATATTTTATACTTAAATCTATGAACTGATTAACGTATTCTATACAGAGAACACCAGATTGTTAATCTTTCCAAAATGTACATATTTAAAGTCAAGCTGTGTGAGATTCTTCTATTTTTTCCAGAGTGAGTGACAGCTTTACAAGTGTTCATACATCACAAAAGTCATCATTTCTATGCAAAATAGACAGCTTTTAAAGGAGCAAACAGAACCTTAAACAAATAATATTCTCATAATGAATCTTCAAGAACTAAAAGCTTTATAAATACAAAATGTATCATTTTCTTAAAGAACACACTACTGTTTTCTCTGAATAAAAAAAATGCTTACTTATGCAAGACTTCCTTACCTAGAGCATAATTTTATACAGATTTTTTTGTTAAAATTAGTGTTCATCAAATTTTGTGTTTCAAACCTACCTGCACACATAGACATTTCCAGTGACCTCTCATTAAACATGTGTCACAGACATTTGAGATATAAATATATCAGGAATCTTTATTGGAAATAAAGACAAGTATTGTTCATGATGGTAATGCAAAACCCATAAAATGAAATTCGTCAATCTGGACACATTAAAAGCTACCTTCTGAAATTTCTGTTATGCATAAAACTAAAATAAAACCTTTGAAATCAAAGCCACTCTAAAGCCAAAAAAAGTCTAGAGCCCCTACCAGTGTCAATAAAATCTTGTAACAGCCCTATTTTTCCCAAAAGCAGACACACCAACTCGCGCACACACACACATGCACACACACACTCATTCTCAAAGACACGTAATACATTTCCCCCCACATATGGTACAATCTCAGTTGACTGTATAAACATCCTACAGATAGGCCTGCTTAGTGCTTATGATTTTAAAACACAAGTTGACTCATCATTTAAACCAAATATTACCAGTAATAGTTTGGTTTTATGGAGACATAATATAGTCTCTGTGAGAAATTCCCACTAAGAAGGCTACTGACATAGGCCCCTTAATTTTTTAAAGGTCATAAAATGTATTCATTTACTCATTGAACCAAGCATGTGTTGGATGGTGGGCTATTTGCCCAGGAAAGAAAAATCAACATGGCATGGATCCTGCTCTCAAGAAACTCAGACAAATGAGGGAGAAAGCACTACAGACACATATTACTATTAATCTCCAAGATGTACTTCATACAGGCTTCTTTGGGAATTTACAGAGAATGTAAAAGAGAGCAAGTGTTCAACACCTAGGAACAATATTGCTTACCACGAAATTACCTGAGACATATACAATACAACATATAAGCACAATGTCTGTTACATATTTAGTAATTTAGTGCTCAGTTTTGTGAATTACACCTTGAAATGTGTTCATTTTCCCACCAGACATAAATTTCCTGTTCAAGTTAAATTTCAACCTGAGCACCAGAACAGATATGTCTCCTCAACCATTCATAGAACTGGGCCTATTAAATTCAGAGGCCAAAGGTTTTTTTTTTATTTTTTTGTCAAAATTAATTAAGGAATAAAGAAAGAAATTAAAAATGAGTAGATTGTGCATTCTGAACATTAGTAATAAATTAAACCAGAGCTAATTTGAAACAAAATATGGCCCCCTCTTTAATTAATATATATGGAAGGGAATTTTTATGGGGGTTCCTATAAATATATCAACAAATAAAATGTACTGACCAACAAATCGTAACTATTAGGGTATCATGGATGCTGACCAAAACAAAATAAAACTAAACTTAAAAATAAAATTAATAGTAATTATCTTCTGTTAACCACCATCATCATCATTGTCATCATCACCATCACTAACATATATGGAAATCTTGACCTAAGACCAGTATGTTCACATATTCACTCATCATAAAAACCTATGTCGTAGGTTCTATTATAATTCTACTTTAAATATGACACAGAGATGAACAGGGGTAAAGCCTATTGCCCAACATTACACAGTCGACATGAAAAGACTGTAGAATGTTTATCCATGTGTCATTGGTTCCAAAGCCTCAAATTTATACTATGTTATAAAAAGAAGCAGTAAAAACCAAGCAAACTATCCAAGATCATACGGATAGCAGAGTGGTAGAGGGTGAATTCAGAGGAATATGGAGAGTAATTTTCAAAGCTAAAGTGTGAAGCAGGAGAAGAGAATATTGCAGTAAAAGTTTCCATTCATAGAAAGATAAAATTATTGTAAATCTTTCTCATATAATAGCATTTCAACATAGGTAGTTCTAAAACTACTGGATATATCATGAAAAACTATGTAAGTGCAATGGTAATGGGCGATTTAATATAAGATGCCCTGTTAAAACGTGCATGTGCACACACACACACACACACACACACACACACACACACACAAATGCAAACAAATTGTATATCCTTCCAAATATTTTTGTTTGTTTTGGGGAAAGAATAATGCAGCAAAAACCTGACAGACTTGGATCCAGACAGTATAGCACACATCCATTTCTCTACACTCACCCCTGCTAAACGCAACTGCAGTCCTTGAAGTTAATACACTAAATAACCCAAGGAGGACCCTGAGAGGCAGTAAGAAGAAGGCAAACTGGTTTAGGACAAAGCGGCGGGGCATTTCACCTCCCCACCCAACAAAAGAAGGGGGCCCAGATACTGAAGTTGGGGTCCTATGTGGCCACAGATGACATCCCAGACAGGCCTACTCCTCTCTGGGATTACATGAGAGTCCCTAGGACATTCTCAGGACAATTTAGCACCACTGACAAGGAGGTCAGCAGAGCATCCACAGCCACCATCAGTTGGGAAATTAGCCACAGGGCCTGAGACTCTCTGCCCCCCACCCACAGCCCCTTCAGTGGGCATATTCAGCCACAACAGCATGAGAAGTCTGCTGTGCCCTCCCCAAGTGCTACAGGACAGAAAAGAAAGAATTCATGTCAAAGTCATGAACTGTCTACAATACGATATCTGGCAAACGTTTAAGATATATTTTAATAACACAAGCTAGTAGACAAATGGATTGCCAACCCTCCCATGATCTGAATTCTCATGCAAATTTCTCATCACATGTACCACATATAGAAAATTATAATAGTTCAAAAGGCAATATTTAATATTCACTTATTATAGGAATACAAGTTCTAATAGCATGAAATAGATGATAGGTAGAAATAGATGACAAAAAGATAGATAGACGATAGATAGATGCTACCTTTACTGGAAAAAGCTAACGTATGTATATAAAAACAATGTATTATATTTTGGGCATTATGTAAATGTAACATTTAGATAAGTGAACAGCTATAGGAGGATTTTATTTACTAAAAATGTTTAAGGATGATGTGAAAAGAACAATTCATAATGTCAAACTGCCTTTACAATAGGGGAACTATGGGGTAAAATGGAAATCTTATACCTAATGAAAACTTTCTTCAGGTTCATCCTAAACACTGTAACCCAACTGAATTGTATAGAAACTACTGACATGTAAAGCCATCTATCTGTCTTATATATCTCAAATCTCCAAGGTGAATTTTTACATCAATATATTAATTAAATGTATAAATATCATTTAATCTGTAGGTAAGATTTCTATACCTTCAAAGCCAAATAGATGTTATTTCTATGGTGATTAGGTATCCTGTATATTTTATTGCTTTTTAGATGTCATATTAGTATGAATATATTTATAACTTCCCTTATATGCTAAGTGAAATAAGTCAGTCAGAGAAAGAAAAATTCTATATGATTTCACTCATACGTGGAATTTAAGAAACAAAACAGAAGAACATAGGGGAGGGTAGGGGGAGAAGAGAGGGAAACAAATCACAAGAGACCCTTAACAAGAGACAACAAATTGAGGGTTGATGGAGGGAGGTGGGTGGGGGTAGGCTGGATGGATGATAGTTATTAAGGAGGTTTCCTGTTGTGAGGGGCACTGGGTATTGTATGTAAGCGATGAATCACTGAAATCCACTCCTGAAACCAATATGGCACTGTATATTAACTAACTAAAATTTAAATAAGTAAATTTGAAGTGCTTATTTATCCATCTGGACCAAGATATACCATGTTTTTCACTATTTTCCATTTGTTACACTTATTCCTCATGACTTTATATTTATGCCCACTCCTCTGGTTTCACTGGTTTTAACTGAGCATTCTATATGATTCAGTTCCTTGCTTTGCTTAGCATGATAATTACACTTCTTAAAAAAAAAGTTTGACCACTACACTTAAATGACTAGATACATGTAATAGAGAATATCCTCTGATGCACAGAAATTATTTACCATCAGTCAATTATGTCCTTGTGGTTTCACAGGACAAGGCATTTAATGCAGAGAAAAATAATGCCTATACATTTCCTCTAGAAGAAATGATAAATCTCATAAGCTCTCCAGACACTGACTATGAAGAATATCCTTATCATATAATTTTATTACTTCAAATAATCTCACAAGTGTTAAGATACAACCATAAGTACAAAATATCGTGAAGTCTATTTTGACCAAGAGAAAAAATAAATATGCTCTACATAAATGTAGAGCAAGTCTCTGGTAGCAAAACAAACATACAAACAAACAAACAAAAACCTATATTTGTATCTTTGAGTCCAAATTTCCAAATTTTTCCAGTCAATTAATTCTGCCATATTATTTTCCAATGTACTTTCTGTTCATACTTGCACACCTGTATTTCAAAAGAACTATCATGGTGCATCATTTCAAAAATAAATACGGAAATTTGGAACCCCAAATAAAAACATAAAAATGGTTAAAAGTCTAAATTATTCTTACTTTAAAGTCTGTCTAGGTCCACTGAAGAAGACTTTAAAACAATTCATTAATTTCAGTCATTTTACACGTATAGCTGACTCACCCCTTTTCTTATAAATCAGTGTGAAATCACAGAAGATTACAGACTGAAAAATTTAAACAATCTCAAAACTGGAAGGGATAAAATTTGACAGAGATGCAGTGAAAGTGTCTGTAGGGTACGGGAAACTTTTAAAAATAGTTTAAGGGAAGGGCAGTAGAAATAAACAAGTTCCTCATGTTCCATCCACCTGCTAACATTGTGACGATAATCAAGCATGTTTCTTTATGAGATCCCTTTATTAGTGAAAATCTCACCGTCATCAGAAGGATACTGCTTCATACTGTTGTTGAGGGGATTAAATCAGAACATGTATGTCAAGTGCTAAGAGTAGCTATATGATAAATGAGGGCTGACAAAGCAGGGAACAGATATAGATCACCCTAAACAGCTTATCATACGCGGCCACAGTCTTCAGCTCAGAGGGTCTTGAGTACAATATATGAATAGAAGACACTATCAGAAAAAGGCAAAATATGAATTGCTCTGAGTTTGGGCACAAAACGACATTAATGGAAGGCTGCATTGGTCCCAAATAGAGGTGGGCTAAAAAGAGGCAAAACAACAGCATCATAAGCAGCAGTAATTACAATAGTAACCATAACAGTGTTTAGGGAGAGTTATAATTCTTACATACACACATATATATGTGAATATAGACCTAAGATGATTTGATACCTTTTTACTTATGTTAGAAACACACCGATGTTCAATTTAAAAACACAAGGTTTAAAAAAAATATCTACTATTCATTTGTACTTGGGTATTCATATACGTACTGTACTATGTTGCTCTAAGATTTGTTGTTTAGACTATAACTCTTTTAGCACACAAATGAGAGATTTATGGGCTTAACAAAAATGTCCAAAAAAAAAAAAATCTTTAAATCATCTAGTCTCTCCTTGCCACACCACCCTTAGTTGTTTCCATGCTATCCTTCGTACAAAACAACTTTTATCTGTAAAATGTATCAAACTGTGAGTCATGCTTTTAATCTCGGATTTTCAAAAGTACTTACGTTTCTATCATTTCAATGCCAGCCATGACTTTTCAGTGAAAACACTGTCTGGCTATAATGATCCAAACAAAAAAACCCACTCTTGAAAATCTCAAAAAAAAAAATATTAAAAAGATCTCAAAAACGAAATGATTTGTAGAAAGCAACTTACCCACTAAGCATGATCTCATATAATAACAACATTAAAACCGTAGAGAAATAATTGTCTCCTGGAAAGAGGGAAACATAGCATGAACTTTTTCATAGAGGGTATATTCCTAGAAGCAACAGATGATAAGTAAATTTCATTAAACCACTTGTAAGAAATAGCTTTGAGTTTTACAGTTTGCTAGAATATGCCACAAAAAGATGTTTTGTGGCAAATTATGTTCACATTGTCGTTTCAGATGGGAGCTAGCTCCTCTTAAACATAAACATTTATGACAATTACTCAGGAAATTATTTTAACATCTCATGACTTGTATAGCCAAAGACTGAACAAATCCTGGAATTGTAAATTCTATTAGCACTCTATCTTGAGATAGTTTTCTTTTGCTTCCTCTGAGATGATTTCAAGATTCCTTATTTCTCCCTCCTATGTGTGATTCAATGAAAAACGTATTTACCTGGTCATATTCATTCTCATTATTTCTCCATGAAATATTCCAATGTTTTAATGTATCTCTAAATGTATACAAGTCTAATCTCATATAATTTGAATAATCCAAAATTTTCACTTCCCAACATTTTCCTCACAAATGGCAGGCTCCCCCACATTGCTACATGATTCAACCATTAATATAAAATTGTAAATAAAGAATAGCGAATTACACTAGAAAAGAGAATAAAGGGGCGCCTGGGTGGCTCAGTCAGTTAAGTGTCCAACTTTGGCTTAGGTCATCATCTCCCAGTTTGTGAGTTTGAGCCCCACATCAGGCTCTGTGCTGACAGCTCAGAACCTGGAGCCTGCTTCAGATTCTGGGTCTCCCTCTTTTTCTGCCCCTACCCCTGCTCATGCTCTGTTTCTCTCCCTCTCAAAAATAAACATTAAAAATTTTCAAAAAGGGGTGTCTGGGTGGCTCAGTCGGTTGAGCGTCTGACTTCAGCTCAGGTCATGATCTCACTGCTTGTGAGTTGGAGCCCATATCGGGCTCTGTGCTGACAGCTCAGAACCTGGAGCTGCTTTGGATTCTGTGTCTCCCCTCTCTCTGCCCTTCCCCAGCTCGCACTCTGCTCCCCTCCCTCCCTGCTTCCCTCCCTCCCTCTCGCTCTCTCTCAAAAATAAATAATAAAGCATTGAAAAAAATTTTAAATAAAAATTAAAAAAAAAAAAAGAAAAGAGAATAAAGACCTTGAATGCCAAGTATTGAGAATGTCTATACAGTTAAAATAATTATAAGGTAGTTTTGACATAAGTTACACAATAGGCAAACAGAGCACAGGAAAATGATCTTCATGTATCTGAATATCTGGAATGTGACAAATATGTTATGTATCAGTGGATACTACAGGCTGAATCGGGTCCCGCACAAACTTCATATATTGAAGTCATAATCCCCAGTGCCTCAGAATGTGAGCATATTTGGATATAGAGTCTTCACATAAATAATTAAGTTCGAATGAGGTCATGAAGGTGAGCTCTAATCCAATACGACTGGCATCCTCAAAAGAGAGGACATTTGGACACAGACATGTAAAGGGAAGGAAGATGATGTGTAGACACAGGAAGAATAGAACCATCCGCAAGGCAAAGAGAGAGTCTTGGAACAGATCTGACCTCACAGCGTCAGAAGGAACCACTCCGTGCTGAGGCCTTACTCCAGGATTTCCACCTCCACAACTGTGAGAAAGCCAACAGCTGTGTCTACACTGCCCAGTATGTGGCACTTGGTTAAGGCAGCACGAGCAAACTAATTTCAGCGCTCTCCAGTAATTTGGGAGATTAGGGAAGGATCCCTCTACTGGAGCAATTAATCTGTGAAAATGCAGGGCAGGATGTTGAAGTTCCGTGGAGGAATTTAGGTTCATTTAACCCAACTCCCTCATTATAGAAAGAAGAAAACCGTGGCCTTTTACAATTTGACTTGCTCTGTAATGCAGTGAATTATTGGTGTGGTTAGCCTGGACAACTAGTCTTCTACCCTGTGCACTCACAGGCTCTCTAGATTTCCACTGTGTATATTGTTCTCAGGAGTAAGAGGATTTGCCCAAATTCAATAGTAGGTATATATCTGTGTTCGGATTACAAGATAAGGATTCGCATAATTATAACCCTGGTTTCTTAATATTTATGTAAACAAATGGACCTGTAGATACCCCTTTACATACATGTAGATGAAAATCTTCATGACAGATCATTTCAATTAGAAAATAAGATAGGTACATATTCTGGATGTTTTATTTTGGAACAATAAAAATGGAGATGCATAATTTTTAATGTTTATTCATTAGAGAGAGAGACAGAGACAGAGGGAGAGGGGCAGAGAAAGAGGGGGACAGAGGATCTGAAGCAGGCTCTGCGCTGACAGCAGTGAGCCTGGTACAGGGCTCAAACCCATGAACCGTGAGATCATGACCTTAGCTGAAGTTGGATGCTCAACGGACTGAGCCACCCAAGTGCACCAAATGCAATTCTGTCATGTGATTAAATATAATGTTCACACATTATATATTCGATAAGAGTTGACAATATTCAGGACTGTTGATTAAGTGAAATGAATAGGTGAAATAAACAATTCCATACATTAATGTGGGAATAATATGGCATTTACTGCACTATATTTTAAATTTTTTTTTTCAACGTTTATTTATTTTTGGGACAGAGAGAGACAGAGCATGAACGGGGGAGGGGCAGAGAGAGAGGGAGACACAGAATCGGAAACAGGCTCCAGGCTCTGAGCCATCCGCCCAGAGCCTGACGCGGGGCTCGAACTCACGGACCACGAGATCGTGACCTGGCTGAAGTCGGACGCTTAACCGACTGTGCCACCCAGGCGCCCCTACTGCACTATATTTTAAAAAGCATAAGTAAATAGATGAATGGGTATGAAAACATTTATTCCAGAATTACTCATCGTAAAATATATTGGAAACAACTTGAATTTTTCCCAGTAAAAGTAAACTAAATATCCATGCCAGGAATATTATGCTGCCATTAAAAGGGAAGGCTAATGTTTACGTTTATTGTCCTAAAGTCCAAGAGATTTACATTAACTAACGAATCAAATTTAGGTAAATATTTTAAATGTTGATATCAATGTGCAGTTACATATTTGTATGAGCATGGCAAATGTAGTTGAATGACCCATACTTTGAAGGCACAGTTAACAAGTGAGATAGCATCATGGAATATATGGACGATATCCATAGTTTAGGGCAGACAGAAGTTATTCTGCTAATTAGACATGGTACATTTAAGAAGTGACTAAACTTTTCATTCTTTTGGTATTTGGTGACACTGGGTCTATTTCTATAAACTGAAATAGTGAAAAAGATACAAGAGAGATTGAATGATTAAAAAAAGACCTGAATTTGATAACAAGAATCAACAAATACGCTCCTTTTTATTCATTTTAGATATTTCCTTCCTGTAAGCATATATCTCTCTAAAGCGTTTCCTATCTTCCTTTTATTGTATTTTACTTTGCATATAAATAATATCAGATTTACTGCAGAAAGACAAAACATAATATATTAAATGGGAGGATTTATTAGCCATATTAAAATTAGAAGAATGTTCAACATTTAATTTATTAAATAGAGGAGAGACACTTAGAGACACTGGCATTATTATATCTATGTTACGACAGGCAATATTAACACTTTTGAGATCCAAATTATTTTTTAATCAAAAGTTAGGAGTAGAAGCTGACTTCAAATGCAAAATAACAAGAAACAAAATTCGATTAGAAACAAATCCTTTTCAGGAGGGAAAGGTAAACTATGATCTGATTATATGGGTACAATTAAAATTAAAGACTGTTATGAGGCAATAATTTTCCTTACAACACTTTGTTATTTGTGGCTGGAGTTTAGGTATACACAGAGCACACGGCTAATTCCAAAAAAACTTTACAGTTACTTACTTTCTTGAAAAAGGACAGAGATAGTAATAGTGAATTTACCTTACACTTGCTAAATTCCCTACTCTTTCCTTTAGGGTTTAATGCATATGGTGACAATCAAACACAAAGCTTAATCCTTACACGTATAAGGTTATAGTCAACAGTAGTAGTGATTGATATGTTTAACATATTTTATTTAATTGTAATCCTAATTAATAAACATGCTATCAGTTACAACACTTGCTGAGTCCCATGATTAGCCACCATAGGAAGCAACTTCTAGGTATCAGTGGCTAATAACAGACTTCTGGAAGCATATTCATTTAAGTCTATTCCTGAGACAGTCTCACAATCACTGTTCAAAATAAGTGGCGTGTTGGAAAAATGCTGAAATTAGTCCAATTGCTTTAAGCAAATATGTACTGAAATATGTCAAAATTTTTACACAAAGATATTTTCTAGGTACAAAAAGGTATTAGCAGTTATAGTTTTCATGTGATGACTTTCACGGAAGCTCAGAGAGACATAGTTAAGTGATTTTTACAGATAGAAAAGAAGATAGGCCACTGGCTGGAGAGGCAGAAACTTTAGCTCTAAAATCGCCCGCTTTAGACAATGGAGACAATGGAGGGAGGGGTCTTCCTAGTAGCTAATCTGGCTCTCAGAACTGCATCAGAATGGACTTAAAATGCTACACAGACGGGAAGGAGTTTCAAATGCCAGCTGCACATGTACCAGTAGTTTGACCTGGGTCAAAAATCTCATCTCTCTGAATCAGTTCCTCATTTACTATACAGGGAAAATAAGAATACTTATCCACAGGGCGGTCATACACAGAGTGATTTTTTGAAGTGTAACCGAGGTAATCAGTGAGAAGAATCATCATTTTGTTTTTATTAACACAGTTATAAGATGTTTAAAAATAGGCTTTCTTGGGGCGCCTGGGTGGCGCAGTCGGTTAAGCGTCCGACTTCAGCCAGGTCACGATCTCGCGCTCCGTGAGTTCGAGCCCCGCGTCGGGCTCTGGGCTGATGGCTCAGAGCCTGGAGCCTGTTTCCGATTCTGTGTCTCCCTCTCTCTCTGCCCCTCCCCCGTTCATGCTCTGTCTCTCTCTGTCCCAAAAATGAATAAAAAAAAAAAAAAAATAGGCTTTCTTAAACAAATATAAATGAATGTAACATAAAAATATACATATACATAATAGAGAATCTGTCCTCCTTACTGAGAGGAGGAAACAAAGTTGAAAGTTCAGAAACCCAAAATAGTTAAAATTTGTAGGATAAAATAGTGGAGAAGGAGTCACACAGAGAAAAAGCTCAGGAGTTCCAGAGAAAGGTAGCCTTGAGCCCTGGTCTCAGTGCTGACATAACTGATTCTTGATATCCACATAAATACTTCCCATGGATGTGGGAAGAACCATTGGAAAAGATGAGAAATAATGCCAATGAACATCACATAAGCCTGGAAATATTCCCTCTCCCCATCAGACAGAAACAAAAGTCCTTGTAAGCCAAGGCACACTGGGGAGAGACTTAAAACTCTCCATCTTAATGGTGTAACAAAATTAATCCTACATTAAATAAAGCTGCTTTAAACTTCCCCTAAAAATCACAAAAGCAAGTTCAAAAGAATATAACTGATGCTCACTGGTGTAACTGTAGTTTGAGGACAAAACTCAACGGTATTTTCAGGAATATAACAAAATCCATCACCTGATTATCTAAAAACACAAAGTTTGGTAACCAATAAAAAAAATCACCAGGAACAAAAAAACAGCAGGAAATTATGACCAATAGAAAAAAAGAAAAGAGGAAATAACCAATAAAAACAGACCACGAATTGACACAGAAAATAAATATAACAGACATGATGGTTAAGCAGCCGACTTCAGCTAAGGTCATGATCTCAACGGTTCATGGGTTCGAGCCCCAAGTCGGGCTCTCTGCTGACACTTCAGAGCCTGGAGCCTGCTTTGGATTCTGTCTCCTTTCTCTGCCCCCGCCCACTTAAGGGAGACTCTCTGTCTCTCAAAAATAAATAAATGAAAACAAAATAAAATATAAAAGAAAATTACAGTATCTAGGGATGTCTAGATGACTCAGTCAGTTAAGCATCTGACTCTTGATTTCCACTCAAGTCATGATCAATCATGGCGAGGAGACTGAGCCCTGTGTTGGGCCCCGTGAAGAAGACATACAGCCTTCTTGGGATTCTCTCTCTCCTTCTTTTCTGCTCTTCCCCTGCTTCCTTCCTTCTTTCTTTCTTTCTTTCTTTCTTTCTTTCTTTCTTTCTTTCTTTCTCTCTCTCTCTCTCTCTCTCAAAATAAATAAACTTTTTTTTTTAATTAACAGTATCTAGCATCAATAGCAGATTCAGTAACACAGAGGAAAGGTCAATGAATTTGAATGTCCAGCAATAGAAATTACCCAAAATGACTCAGACAAAAACAAACCTGGAAAAATCTGCAGACAGAATCAATGACCCACAAGATGATATCAAGTGGTCTAATAGATGCGCAACTGAATTCCCAGGAGGAGGAAGGTGATCAGAAAGTACTGAAGAATCAATAGTCTCAAATTTTCCAAATATGACAAAAAATAAAAACACAAAACGCCAAAATCTCAATTGATTAGAAAATTCCTTAAGAAAAAAAAGACAAGAAAAACTAAAGCACATTCTAATTTAACATCGAGTTGTCAAAAAACAATAATAAAGAGAATTTTAAGAGCAGGCAGAGAATAAACACATGATGTACGCAGGAACGAGACAAGACAAGAACAGGCATGCTGTATAAGCTAGGTGACAGTGGAAGGTCATGATTAAGCAAAAACAATGACAATGTATTTGTTTCTGTTTAAAAGATATGTACAAGTAGGGGCGCCTGGGTGGCGCAGTCGGTTAAGCGTCCGACTTCAGCCAGGTCACGATCTCGGGGTCCGTGGGTTCGAGCCCCGCGTCAGGCTCTGGGCTGATGGCTCAGAGCCTGGAGCCTGTTTCCGATTCTGTGTCTCCCTCTCTCTCTGCCCCTCCCCCGTTCATGCTCTGTCTCTCTCTCTGTCCGAAAAATAAATAAATGTTGAAAAAAAAAAAAAAAAAAAGATATGTACAAGTAAATTGCATGCTACAAGTACAAAGGACAAGAGGAAGCCAATAGAATAGTGTTGTAAGGTCCTCATATTTTAAGGGGCACATTGTTATTATTTTTAAAGTTCAGCTGTGATAAATTTATTACAATATCTACCGTACTAACCTAAACAAAAACAGAGAGGTATAACTAATAAGCCAGACTGGAATGAAAAGAAATCACAAAAAAACAATAAGATGGTATCATATCAATAATCAAAAAATATAATTTAAAAAGAAAGAACTTTCAAACTGAAAGAGAAAGAGCAAGGCCCACCTTTATGTTACCTTCAAAAAATCCACTTTAAATAGAGGCACAAATAAGTGAAAAAGAACAGCCAAGTTTTCCTTCAATGGGTGAGCAGATGAATAAACAGTGGTCCATCCAGATCATGGAATATTATTCTGTGCTAAACCAGAAAGGAACCATCACACCAGGAAAAGACATGAAGAACCTTAAATGCATAGCACTAAGTAAAAGAAGTCAATCTAAAAAGGCTGTATTAGTCCAACTATATGACATCCTGGAAAAGGCAAAACTACAGAGACAGTAAAAAAAAATGGGGGTTCTTAGGGTGACTGGGTGGCTTCATCTAAGTGTCCGACTCTTGATTTCGGCTCAGGTCATCATCTCACATTCGTGAGTATGAGCCCCACATTGGGTTCTGCGCTGATAACGTGGAGCCTGCTCGGGATTCTCTCTTTCCCTTTCTCTGCCCCTCCCCCACTCATGCTCGCTCACTCGCTCTTTTAAAAATAAACAAATGAACTTAAAAAAAATTTGCTTCTTAATGTTCAGTGGAGGGAGTTGAGGGAGGGTAGGTGAATAGGCACAGGACAGAGGACTTGGAGGGTAGTGAAATGTTCTGTCTGATATCATAATGGTGGTAATGTCATTAGACATTTGCCACATAAGAATTCTAAATATGTATGCACTTAAAAATATGAGGCCAAAATGCAAGAAGCTAAAACTGATAAAACTGTATAGAGAAATGGGCAAATTAACAGTTATATTTGTTGTGTGAATACACCTCTCTTAACAATAGATAGAACCAGCATAGAGAAAACCATTAAGGATATGGAAGACTTAAACAACACTATCAACTAACTTGACCCAGTTAACATTCACAAAACCTTCCGTTCATCAAATGTACAAAAACATGCATGTGTATGGGGAATATTTATCATGAGAAAACATTCTGCATCATAAAACGAATCTCAGTAAATTTAAAAGATCCCATCATCCAAAGTTTGTCCTCTGACCATATGGAATTAAATTAGAAGCCAGTAATAGACAAACAGTTGGGGCACCTGAGTGGCTCAGTCAGTTGAGCGTTACAGACTCTTGATTTCAGCTCAGGTTATGAACCCAGGGTTGTAAGATGGAGACCAGTTCAGCGTGGAGCCTGCTTGAGATTCGATCTCTCTCTCCCTTTGCCCCTCTCCCTGCCGCTCACACACACACACACACACACACACACACACACACACACACACACACACTCTCTCTCTCTCTCTCTCTCTCTCTCTCTCTCAAATTAAAAAAAAAAAAATAGAAAACCTCCAAATATTTTGAAACAAAACACTTCTGAATAACTTATGGGTCGAACAATAAATGAAACACATTTTAAAACTGTGATTTGTAAACTCAGAATGTTTTATTTCAAAAACTGTTTTTTTTGTTTTTTTCTTTTTAATTTTTTTTTCAGTGTTTATTTATTTTTGGGACAGAGAGAGACAGAGCATGAACGGGGGAGGGGCAGAGAGAGAGCGAGACACAGAATCGGAAACAGGCTCCAGGCTCTGAGCCATCAGCCCAGAGCCCGACGCGGGGCTCGAACTCACGGACCGCGAGATCTTGACCTGGCTGAAGTCGGACGCTTAACCGACTGCACCACCCAGGCGCCCCAAAAACTGTTTTTTCAAAATAATTATTTAGCCATTATTTTCTTTGAGATACCAATAAAGTGAAGAAAGCAATTTATAAAAACAGTTGATAAATGGCTAGAAAGTATTTCAATTAATGCTTAGAAATGACTCAAGAAACTGCGTTAGTTATTCTGTAACCTAGGCTGGGCAACTGATGCTCAGAGATGTGCTGCATATACCCAGTCACACATACGCACCAAATTCACGGTCTCCCAGAATGCCCCACTGGATGAACTAATTTAGAGTATTCTGGACTATTTTTATCCTCCTCCCTCACCAACTTAGAATTCTATCTCCTTTTCCTCAATGTTCTGTCTATATCAACACCTCTAGTGTCCTAATTTGTTTACCTGAGGATGTGACATGCTCACGCCTGTGCAAGTTACAAATTTTGTTTCACCTTGTTCAAAGGGAGCAGGCTGCAGGAATTAATTCATCATTTAAACTATCCTCTCATTGATATTTAAGCACTAAAAAAGATGTCAGTGAATATCCTTTCAAAGTTGTGCATTTTTTGGATGATCTCCTAGTATCTCTTTATTTATTTGACTCTGGGAAAGAGAAGCCATTCTTGGACACCAGGACAGGAAGTAATCTCACCTAGCACAGGAAGTACACCATGCCCAGCACAGGAAATACACCACGCCCAGCACAGGAAGTACACTACATCCAGGGGCCAAAACTGGGGGGATTAAATATCTGTTAACCCTTGGAATTAGTCCAGGAGAATGTCTTTTCTCCATTTTTATAGTTATATATAAACTGGAACAATGGACACACATGCACAAAGTAGTTATGTTATCTTGGTCAGCACCTGAGCTGCTCTGGTATTTCTCCAGGAGTAAAACTGAGATATTAAACAAACGAACAAACCTCAACACATCCAGACCTAGCAGGCTAAACCAACAATAAACATCATTTCACCTGTGAAATTGTATATTATTCATGGTTTTAAATTCTATACGAAACCAGAGGATACAAGAGACAAACTTTATGTCCAAATCAATACTGTTTTCATATGGTGAACTTAACAGAAATTTACAAAAAAATATTTACGTTGGCATCAATTTCTGATTTTTGTGCCCTAAAGCAACCATGTTATGGTTACATTTATATGTTGAATATTAAAACTTTAATTTATTCACTATTTTTCCACACTATCTTGTATATGTTGAATGTAAAGATTGTGTGTGTACACACACACACACACACACACACACACACACACACACACACACAAGATATAGTTACTGATTTGTTAAAAAATAATTTAAAAAACCAAACTATGGTAACCTACTATTTTTAAAGCTATCCATCTGAACAACTTTACTGATTTGGGGAAATACTTTATTGAGTAAAATCTTGGCATACTCAAATACAGTGCATTCAAATGCAATCTAATGTTTAAAAGTGAATATTCTTCCCAGAATTATAAATGTTAGTGGTGATGCAAAGATGAGCAAGGGTAAGATTTACTCATCTTCTGAGTCAAGAGTTATTGCTGTTACCTATACAGGAAGTTTAACTAGACTGTTCTTGGGTCTTGACTTTGCTTCAGGCACTGTATTGAGGCCAAGGCTGGCTGTCTTCCCTCCCTCTCTCCCATACCCTCCTATTTTCCCTTTCCCTTTTATCCTCTGTCCCTTTCTTTGTCT
Source organism: Puma concolor (assembly GCF_028749965.1). Classification (NCBI taxonomy): domain Eukaryota; kingdom Metazoa; phylum Chordata; class Mammalia; order Carnivora; family Felidae; genus Puma; species Puma concolor. The sequence continues at coordinate 88,061,458 of NC_141678.1, read as the reverse complement.
CTTCTCCTCCCTTCCTTTGTCTTGTCTTCCTTCCTTCCTTCCTTCCTTCCTTCCTTCCTTCCTTCCTTCTCTCTTTCTTTGTTTTTCAAGCTCAGTCCTCTAGTTTCTAATTGATTTTGTGAGCTCACTCATATCTTTCCCAAATTCCTTTTTCTGTTTAATTAGCCAGAATAAGTATCTGTTATTTTTAAGAAAGGAAGAATCATGGCTGGTACATAAACTCGTTAGTTTGAGAGCTTATTCAAATGACTTGTATAAACAACATCAAGGTGCTGTGGTTTATTATCCAGAAGCTCCATTAAGTACTAAATTATAATTAAAATATTAAACTAAATTATAGTAGAATCTACAATTAAATATTACAATATCAAGAGTTTGCAACCTGCTCTGGAAAAATACAGTGAAGTTTTTCTTAAAGCCAACAGTACATTATTTCTAGTAAAATTATTAATTTGGTTACTAAAACAACATAAATACCAAAAACAATGGGATTTAGGAGAGGAAAATAAAATTTAAAGAAGTTTCAACACGTAAATTTATTAGTTATAAAAAATTTCAAACTGTTAAATACTTAACTTGCAAAAGCTTATCTAGGGTATAGTTATGTTAAAGTGATGCAAAATATTTTTAAATACAAAAAACAGCAATTTAAACCCTTAATTTTAAAGTAATTTTTAATTTTTTAATGTTTATTTATTTTTTACAGAGAGAGAGAAAAAGAGAGAGAGAGAGAGAGAGAGAGAGAGCATGAGCGGGAGAGGGGCAGAGACAGAGGGAGACACAGAATCCGAAGCAGGCTCCAGGCTCTGAGCTGTCAGCACAGAACACAACGCAGGGCTCGAACCCACAGACCGCGAGATCATGACCTGAGCCGAAGCTGGATGCCCAACTGACTGAGCCACCCAGGTGCCCCAGTAATTTTTGATATGAATGCAATCTTGTGTCTCTAGATCCCCAGTGTATAAGTCCCACAAAAAATGAGAATTGTTTCTCTATGTTCAAATAAGAAAAAAAGAAAATTTCATTTGCAAATTCAACAGTGCATCCCTTTGCATGCTGAAGGCATTTCCAAGTGCTTTTCTACCTTTGATACATTGATGACAGTATGTTGGCTGATTAAAATTTTAAAAATGCAGAAAAAAATTCAATATTATGAAATATTTGTGTGTACATGTTTTTGATTTATACTCCTCTCAATATACTTTTCTTCTGTGACTAAATATATCAGTAATAGAGTATACTCTTGAGACGCACCTCACAACAGAAGTCAAATGAGCACCTAGCATTAAATAAGTGCTTCAGAAGAGAAAATAAGTGGGTTTTCTACAGGTTCCTAAATGGAGTGACAAAATCAAATCAGTTCCACAGTGCTACTTAATTCATAAAGAAGCATGCTTTTTATGTAGAGAAAACTGCATTCCAAGATACAGTCTTAATTCAATGACAAATGTAATGTCATTATCTCTGTGGGTTGCAGTAATATTGGTTACTTAATTAGCATTATTTTCTTCAATAGTCCTTAACATTTACTGACCTGAATGTTACCAGGGTAAATCAATGTTATTGATGATCTTTACCTTTCACAATGTACAGCAACGTTTGCTGCCTGGAAGCTGTCAACAATGCAGCTTTCTGGGTTTTTCTTTCTTTCTTTCTTCTTCTTCTTCTTTTTTTAAATGGTTCTTTGCTAAAAAAAAACCTTAGGTTTTAAGTAGTAACACCTGGCTTCTATTAGTAAGCCTCCACACTTCTGAATGGTGTGAATAGAATTTTATCTAAATTTGAAAATATTAGTATTTCCCATATATAAAGGTTCTGAAGAACACTGTGAAAAAATGAACACATCAGATGAATAATATGTGACCCTGTCTCTGAATTTTTGTAATGTTTTACAAACAACTAAAGAATATCACAGCCTATAGTTTAACAATGTTTATTCAGCATATCAAGTTTGAAAGGAGATATTATTTACAAAAAATTGAGAATCTATTTAAAGTTAATGGTATTTCATTAATCTTAAATCTAAGGACAGGAATCAACAAAAATAAATAAAAATAATAAGACCTTACTACAAAAAAAAAGAAAAGACTACAAATACATAGGATAGCCGCCCAATTAGATATAAAAGAATGAAGAATTTCTTTCTGCTGATTAACACCAACAAAAATAAGAATGTGATAAATATCATTTGCATCTGTGGAACTGTTAAAATAGCAGGGGATGTGGGGCACCTGGGGGGCTCAGTTGGGTAAGTGGCTGGCTCATGATTTCGGCTCAGGTCATGATCTCACTGTTCATGGAATTGAGCCCCACATCAGGCTCCACGCTGATAGCATTGAGCCTGTTTGGGATTCTCTCAAAATAAATAAGTAAACTTTATTAAAAAAAAATACAAAAAACAAAACAAAAGCACAGGATGAAAGGAAGCCTAAGTGAATAATTTCTAGAGAGAGGAGTTTTCAGATAAGAATATGTGTGTCTTGGGATCAGATCGTGAGCCTGCCTGAGGTCAGACTGAGAAGTCGTGCCAGAAACCTGAGACTTTGCTCACTGAAGCCAGGCCAGCCATGCTAGTAACCACGGCATAGAGTCCAGCAGATGGACTGGAATCTGGAAGTTTCTGAAACACATCTGTTACTTCCTCAGCCTGACAACTCCCCTGCCAGCCCAGTTCCATGAACACACCCGTACGTACACAATGTGTGTGAGAAATGTGCCGTGAAGACAGTGCTGAACTGCAGAAAAGATTCAGTCTCATAAATTCCCATGGTTCCCAGAACCTAAACTTGCAGTGGTTGAATCCAAATGTTAAAGTGACGTCTTGTCCTGTCCAAACTCAGAATCCAAGAAAATCAGAGATCAGAGATCTAGCTAAAGCTAGAGAAGCACAGTACTTGGTAAGTGGGGTGGTGCAAAACTTAGGAAAACTCAATCTTGTACAAGAAGTGGTCTGGTCCTTGATACATTCAGAATGGTGAGATATAAATAATTATTTCCTTAACTTCATTATCAGATTCAGAAATATGGGAAATCAATTCACTGGTGGGCTGGAGAAACAAAGCAACAGTATACCACAACATTTTATATAAAATATTATAAATATTCATATAAATACTTATGTATTAATAATTATGCATATATTAAGTGAATGCATTATGTGTATATGTTATACATGTGTATATATTTACCTGTGTATATATGTATGTGCCTCTGTATATACATATTTATGCTATATACATTCAGCATTGTATTCTGGTCATCTATTTCTACAAATAAATATACCTCAATTATAATAGTGTGTTTTAAGACAATTTGCTAAATTTACTACAGTGTGCTTCAAAATTTGATGCAAAGCTCTAAAATTCTATAATAGTATAAAATAAATAATTCCAGAATAAATTTAGCATAAGATTTACATGGTCTTTACATGAATAGCTACTAAATGCTGCTGAGAGATATTAAAGAAAACCTAAATAAATAGAGATGGACTAGAAATGCATATTGAAGAACAATGTTTTGAAAATGACTATCAATTAAATTTATAAATTCAGTGCGATCCCAATCCAATACTAGCATTTTTTTTTTTGAAAAATTGACAGGTCAATTTTTTGCATTACATGGCAAGAAAAAATTCTATAGTAGTCAACTGTCTTGGAAAATAACAAACTTAGAAGAATTATATGATATGGGTTTTTTGTTATTAAAAACATATAACATTAAATTTACCATCTTAACCTTTTTTAGTATACAGTACAGTAATATTAACTGTAGGCACATTGTTGTGCAACAAACCTCTAGAACTTTTTTACTATATAAAACTGAGGGACACCTGGGTGGCTCAGTCAGTTAAGCGACAGATTTCAGCTCAGGTGATGAACTCATGGTTTGGGAGTTTGAGCCCCGCGTCAGGCTCTGCCACTGACAGCTCAGAGCCTGGAGACCATTTTGGATTCTATGCCTCTCTCTCTGCCCCTCCCCTGCTCATGCTCTCTCTTTCCTTCGAAAATAAATAAACATTATTATTTTTTTTTTTACTATGCAAAACTTAAACTCTATATCTAGTGACCAATACCTCTCCTTTTCTTCTCCCCACCCCCAAACCCCCATATTACTCTACTCTTTTTTCTAAAAGTTGTAGATATTTCCTATAAGTGAATCAAGCAGTATCTGTCTTTTTATGACTAGATTATTTCACTTTGCCTACAGAGTGCTTAAGATTCATCCATACTGTAAAACATGATAGGATCTCCTTGTTTTTTAAGCCTGAATAACAGTCCATTGTCTGTATTTAAACCACGTTTTCCTTATTCATTCATCTATTAATGGTAGAATAAAGGAGAAAAACATACAATCATCTCAATAAGCACAAAATAAGCATTGACAAAATCTGTCACTTTCATGATATAAATTCAATAAAATAAGAACAGAAGATAAACTTTCTAACCTCATTAATAAAAAAAAAAAACTATAGCTAATATCAAACAACATAAAAGTAAATAAAAGTAACACTACATGTGTTTAACATCGTGCTAGAGGGTTCTAGCCAGTGCAATCAAGCAATGAAAAACAACAGTAGACTAAAAGTAAACCAGGTAGAAAGGGATGTGATAGCATGATTGTATATGTAGAAAACTATGAAGAATCAAAAAAGAAAAATATCTGATAAAAAGGAGTGCAGCTTTCCATGATACTGCATTCAACATCAAAATACAAACCTCAATTTTATTTTTATCTTCTAAAACAAGAGCACAGAAAATACGTTTTTAAATTATATTCCATTTCCAATAACATGAGAATACCTAGAAACACTAGCCTTAGAAACACTTTGGAATATATTCAACAAATATTTTACAAGACTTGAACCTAAAAATTTCAAATATTGCAAAGGGTAATTAGATAGCTAAATATGGAAATAAGTTATGTTCATGAATGGGAAGATTGGATATTTTTAAGATTTTAAATTTGATCTATAAATTCAATGTAAAGCCAACCAACATTGATAGAAGAGTTTTATAAAATTACTGACAGGCTTACTTTATTTTTTTTTATTTTTTAATGCTTATTTACTTTTGAGAGAGAGAGTGCGTGAGTGGAGTGGGATAGAGAGAGAAAGAGACGCAAAATCCAAAGCAGGCTCCAGGTTCTGAGCTGTCAGCACAGCGCTGGATGCAGGACTCAAACTCACAGACCGTGAGATCATGACCTGAGCTGAAGTTGAACACTTACCCAACTGAGCCACCCAGGCACCCCTTGACAGGCTTATTTTAAAATTCAAATGGAAAGGCAGACAACATACTACATAAACAATTGTAAGTGAGAAGAACATATGTAGATAGCTTAGGCAATTTGACCTTAACATTTAGTATAAATTTATTGCTTTCAAAACACTAATGGAATAAATTAGACATTCTAAAAATCAACCACAAAATTCGATGGCCAATAGATTTTTGAGAGATGCACCCAAGTAATTAAATGAAAAAAGATGGTCTTTTAATCAAATATTCCTGGAACAACTGTGTGTCTGTTAAAGGGAAATAAACAATAAACAAAAACACTGATCTCACATCATACACATGAATATACACATAAGTAATTCAAAATGGTTCATTGTACTAAATGTAAGAGCTAATCCATTAAACTTTACCTAACATTGGCTGGGTGATTTCTTAAACAAGAAAAAAAAAAGCCTATCTACAAAAAATATTTAAGATATGTTTCATAAGAATTTAGAAAAATCTTTTCTATTTTTTTGAAAGACATAGTTACAAAAAGCTTACATGCAAAAGATAGACAAAAAATGCAAAACATCTATCAAAGGACTACTAACCAGTAGATATAAAGAACACTTAATATGAAATAGTAAGAAAACAATCCATATAAAACAATGCCCAAAATATTTGAACACTGAAAAATATATACAAATGCCACTAAGCACATGAAGAGATGTTAAAACATCATTCGGCATCAGAGACATGCAAACTAAAACCACAATGTGATATACTACTCACTGGAACTGCTAAGTTTCAAAAAACTGACAATACCAAGTGTAGGTTACAATGCAGAGCACCGTTGATACTAGTTGGAAAACAGAATGGCACAGCCACTTTGGAAACAGTACAGAAGTGTCACAAATTTTAACATTCACTTACTACCTGGCCCAGAAATTCCACTTTTAAGTTATTACCCGAGAGAGAAAAAGAAAACAAGTATGTGCTCATGCAAAGATGACTGGGTAAATATTTATAACAACATTGTTCTAAATTGCTACAAGTTGGAAAAACCAAAAATGCCCAACAACTGTCTAGTGTATAGGTAGTTGGAGTTTACTATATTACATAGTATTAATCAGAAATACAAATGAATGAGATATTAATACAGAGAATAACATTATCCTAATGGGGAAGAGCCAAAAACAAAAGACTATGTAAAGTGTGCTTAAATTTATATGGAAGCCTAAGAAAGAAAAATCTGTGACAACAGAAAGTAAATCAGTAGTTTCTAGGATCAGGGGAAGATTGCCTGCAAAACTGAACAAAGAAGCATTTAGAATAAAGAAACTTGGTGTATTCTCTGATTATTGTAACGGCTGCCTGTGTACAATTACCAAAAGTCAAGAAACTACCTTTTAAATTAGTATATTGGATTGAATGCAAATAAAATCTTAGCAAAACTCAATGCATAAATTAATAAAGGAGTAAAGGCCATACAGAAAGTACTGGATCTAATCTCAAAGAACTGCTCTCCTCCCATTGTCATGGATTTCTTAACTTATTTGAGCTTAAAAGTAGTGAGAGAGATACACCAACAAAAAGACAGGGAAACCAGATTCTCTGTCATGCCTCACCCACTAGAGAATAAATCTCCATCATTCATTTGACTTTGTGGTCATCAAAGGCTCAAACCATGACACAAAATCCCCATTAGCTCATTAATTGATGATGGATAAGGGAACCAGTAAAGTGCTATAATCAGTCCAGGAGCATTCTGGAAGCTGGGACATTAATAGAAGGATAGGATTGCTGGGGTGATTAGAGAAAAAAATAACTGATGTAAACAGGGCTACAAACCACAGTTTCTGGAATTATTTGGCCCTCTGGACTGAAGACATTTGCATCACTACTGAAATACACACACACACACACACACACACACACACACGGTGATCTGTAATGTCACTAACCATGGCACATTTAATCAACAGTGGATACTGAATGAACTAATTATGCCTTTGAACTTAATGAACTTAATCCTCAGATAGTCTTTCCACTTGTATTATGTTGGATGGGTATGACACTCCTTTCCAGTTACAAATATGCTGAGAGTAAGGTTGTTATTTTAACTAGCCAACAATACAAAAAAAAGAAAAAAAAAAAAAAACAGAGCAAAACAAAACAACAGTCCTTCACACAGGTTTATCTATCAAAAGGCAACATTATTATTTGCAAACGTTTACCTTAGTTTGTCACAACCTTCCCTTACCCCACTACAGAAAGGAAGTGAGTACTTTGATCATTTATTTTTTAACAAATTTCCCATATTCTCACTATTTTTAACATAGTAATTGCACCTAAATTATATGGGGATGAAAATGACCTGAAATTGCACAATCTGTCAACCAGGAAATGGGTGTAGCTCAGGAACTGTTTTCTTTTTTTGAATGTCTAATTTTAATTTATGTTAAAATATCAACTAGTTTTAACTACGTGTTTAATAGGAAAGAAGAAAAAGGATGATATTTTTCCTATATTTTTTCCCTTTAGGCCATCTCTTTAACCTTAGGAAGCTTTAATTTTTTTATTAAGCCAACTATGTTAGCTGTTATATACATAGAGAAGCTGGACATTATTTCTGAAGTTTTAACAAGAAAGCAATTCCATGTTTTGACCCTGAGAGAATAATCTGACAGATATCCACCCTCCTCCCCCATCACTGGCCTATTGAGGGCACGCATCTTTCCTCTGAAAAAGAAAGATGACTGCAACAGCAAAACAACAAAATGCTGGTCGTCAACAAAACTAAAATATTTTTGTTCATTGTTTTGTCAGCCTTAAAATTCTTCTAAGTATAAATATTCTGCCATATACTTGAAATGGAGCACAGGAAGACATAGTATTTTTTTTTTGTCATGTAGGGAGGGCTCTCAGCATGTTAGCATCAATGTCAAATACCTCAAGTATGAAATGGAACATTAATTTTCATTTACACCTGTTTGGAGGAAATACTAGGATTCACTTTATGGTCCCCAGTACAGAATTCTATAAATTTAGTAGGCTTGAGAAAGTAGTGGGGACATATGTTCCTGGTTAAATTGTATAAAACTATTGTTTTCTCTAAAGGAGGAGTGATGGTTATATTCGACTCATGTTGTTGTAATAACTAGATGAGCTAACACCCTGACCACAGGTGAACCAGCTTCTCCAGGAAATCAGGAGGGTTAAAAGAAAACTCATCAGAGACTATTGTTTCCATTGAAAAATAAGAGGGCAGACATGGTTCCCCCCACGAACAGAGAGAAGAAAAGAAGGGTAGGAAAAGGAGATGAGGCCAACAAGCACACTGGAGAACAAACCTAGAAGAGTGGATAGAGCGACAGGCAAAATCAGACACGTTCTCAGTCCCTGGAAATCTATTTCCTTCTAAGGCAAGTGGCTCTTCTGGTATTAGATCTATGGACTGTTTTCTACGTCCCTTGTGTTTAGGACACTTTAAGTATATGTAATAACATGTACATTAATCTATTATTAATATAGTAGTATATATTAAAGCCTATGTAGTATACATTAATGATATATTATAATATATAATTAGATTTGTTAATATTTTATCAATGTTACCTAATTATATATCAGTATATAATTACACATATGTAATTGTAAACTAATTAAAGATAAAAATTTAGGTTTTAAATTCTATATTTTAGATGAATAGTATTTCATTCAAATATAAGAAATATGTATACTAATAAATTGAATTATTTAGAAATATGGTTAATCTGTTGGGATAATGAATTCTCACCATAAGAAAATAAGGAAATGGATGTCTACTTTTTGTTTTCCTTTTAAATGACATGACACATCATAAATTTGTTGTTAGGTCTTATGTTCATGGGGTAGAACATAGTTTGCTTGCAAATTCCTGAGTATGATTGTGATATCTCCCAAACTTCTGAATATGGAGAAACAATAGAATAGAGAAAGTTAAGAAATGTTGACTAATGGGATTAGCCACTCCAACCTGAAGATAGACTAATCACTTGTCATGCTTGAATAAGATCTACATATTAAACATCTCCCATGCGTTTCTTTTTGACTTCACTTGAACATATTTCTGACTTTTTGTATCGTTAGGGATATTTAAGAATAAGGGATATTGTTCAGTAGATAGTAAAATAAAATTTACAAAACAAAACTCAGAAGCACTAGCACATCAATAAAAATGATACATATGCAGTTAAACCACATTAAAAAGAGTGAAATATCACATATGTACGTTCTTATTGATCCTTCTTTTTCTCAGAAATGATGAGTAGGGTAAAGGAGGGGAGTGCGTTTGGACATTTCAGTGCATATGAGGAAAGGTTTAACAAATTGGGGAATGTTGCATAGTTCATGAGAAATCACATCAGGAAAAGAGCAAATAATAGAAAACATAAGCAGCAATGAAGGAGCAGGGAAAAAAGAGAAAGGAGTGTTAGTTAAGGCAAGATAATCCTCTCAACAGGAAGTAAGTATGGCTTCTCATATACGTGGAGAATTTGTGACTGTGCGAAGCATAAATTCATATTTCATTACTGAATTTCTCCACAGCATTATTGTCATTGTAAGATAACAAAGTTTCTCACATAACATACGTCACATGCAATCTTGCAGGTGTACATTCTTTAGGGTCTGCGTACAATTTTCAGTCACAATTAAATGTGAGAAATATTCAGTCATCTGTAGTGTTTTCACTGAATTCACACTCATCTGTTCGTATTGCAAAGAGATGTCCACTACCTGAGATCTAATATAACGAGAACATACACTTTTTTTTCTTTTGCATTATTTTTACCATGACTTTCAAGTTCTTAGCCTCTCTTTCTGGAGACACGTGCATAAATGCAAATACATGGACAAGCACGTTTTTGATCTTGCACAATATAAATTTTAACCTCCTTTGATTTTAAGCTTTTTGACATCAGCATGCATGATAGTAGAAAACTAAAATGGTGAGATATAACATCAAATTATTACTCATGACCACCATATATTATTTGAAAAGGACAGTAGTTGCCAATGGCAAATTGTATTAAATTCATTCATTAAATGTGTATTTTACTATTCTGATTCTTAGAACAGATTTCTTTCTCAAACATTTGCTACCATCTTCTATCAATCCGCCATATTACACCTGAGAAGGACTGCAATGTCTAATAGGTGTTTTTATGTCTTTTAACAGTATGCATGGTGAAGTATTTTTATGTCCATGACCTCATTTGGTCTACAACTCAGGAACACAGAGTAGATGAATTGGGAATTCAACCAGGCTTCTTTCTCAAAATTATAGACAATATATCTAGTAAATGATGAAATCAGAGTTAAACCTATTGCCTAGAACTTTTAGGCAAAAAAAAAAAAAAAAAAAAAAAAAAAGGCAATTCAGAATACATTGTTTAAGAAACTGATAGAAGAGCAAAGCATCATAACTATCAAAAAAAAAAAAAAAAGAAAAAGAAAAAGAAAAAAGTATAAAGAAAACAGAACAGGGTCCAAAGAAGCAAGCAGCATAGGAAATGACTTGTTTGAGTTCTACTACGGAAAGCAACAAAGACTAATAACCTGACATGGTATTATTTGTCAAGGAGACCCACTAGACACTTAGCAGCAGGTTGATTATATAAGATATTTCCACCGAAAAGGGGGCAATGGTATTTACTGATAAATGCGACCACCTATTTCAGATGTGGGCTTGATTTATTTATTGGCTCACAGAATCTTGTACAGCATCATCATCCAAGAGCTCAAAGAGTCTAAATCACCAACATAGGATAATGTATAACATTTTCTTTGACCCGGAAGCCCATAGAGTAATCCCATGACCATGTGATCCATTGGTCCTACCAATATTACATCATCCAGAAGCGAATAGTTTATGGAATGTCCTTTTAAATGAGAAGAACAGACACATGGATATTGATTTCTAAGTACTTTGTTCCACTTGAATCCATCATGGCTCAATGGGGAGATAGTTGATTCCCAGGCAGGGAATAGGAAAGTACAAGATGATCCAGAAACTTTTTTTTTTTGCCATATAGGAAAAAAAATGCACAAAAAATGATGAGTATGTGTCCAAAGGCTCTGGAACTAGCTTGAGGGAAGCTATGCTCGTCCAACTAGAAGAATACAAGTATCAAAGTGAATAATGAAAAAACAAATGAAAAAACAAATGAATGAGAGCTTTGGATTACAGCACACTGAATAAAATATAAGTCCATGTATACAACCATACTATAAATAATAAATTTTAAAACTAACTTAATGGGATAAAGAGAAAGCTCCCTCTTGAAGTGGATGCCTGTGATGGAAAGAGATCATCACAAGTCATACTTTGGCTATCACCTTAATAGTAATGATACAAGTGGCATGTTTAATAGAAGCCAAGACAGTTGGCATGTTGATGCTAAGTATAATGGCATACTGTCAGAATACCCCTCCAGACCAAAGTGGGAAAGAAGGAACACGGTGAATTTATATTGATGAAAATGTGGCAGACACCAACTTGCCCAGGTAAATAATTTTAAAATCAGCAAAGGATAGGTCAATGTAGTGTACCTACTAATGTGATGTGCCCATAAGAGCATATCATCATTTAAGTATATATTCCTGCCAAGAATGAGTGACCAGAGTCTGATCAAGAGAACATTTCAGATGAGCAAATGTGAGGACCATCCTACAGAATGAAAAATCCACACTCATAAAGACTGTCAAAGACGGGGCACCTGGGTGGCTTAGTCAGTTAAGTCTCTCACTCTTGATTTCAGCTCAGGTCATAATCTCATGGTCCTAAGATTGAGCTGCACTGTCAGTGCAGAGCCTGCTTAGGATTTTCTCTCTCTCTCTCTCTCTCTCTCTCTCTCTCTCTCTCTCTCAATAAACAAACAAACTTTAAAACAACTGTCAAAGATAAGAGGGAGGGAAGGACTGTTCTAGATTTAGGGCCACTGATAGTTAAGACAAATAAAACATGTGTTCCAGAATAAAGTCCTGTAAAAGAAAATGAAACGTTGCCAAGTCAGCAAAATTTAAGTGAGAAATGTTGGTTCAATTGTAGCATTTTGTCAGTTTATTTTCTGCATGAGTGGGCTGTGTGATTTCAATAATTGAGAGTGCTCATGTTTGGGGAGGATTCATGTTAGAGGATTTAGAGCTGATGGGGCAGTATGGTGTGTGTGTGCAGAAAAAGTAAAGGAACAATGTGATGAACTATTACCAGTTGGGAAGTTGGTGAGAAAGATGTGGCATTCTTTGATTCTTTGCAATGTTCTTGCAACTTTTGTATAGGTTTGAAACAATTTTGAAAAAAAAAAAAGTAATATAAATTGTTTTGTACCAAGAGGTCAAACCAAAAATTAAGTTAAATTCACATGGAAGGAAGGAAGGAAGGAAGGAAGGAAGGAAGGAAGGAAAGAGAGAGAGGGAGGGAGGGAGGAAGGAAGGAAGAAGGGACGGAGGAAGGAGGGAGGAAGGGAGGGAGGAAGGAAGGAGGAAGGGAGGGAGGAAGGAGGGAGGAAGGAAGGAGGAAGGGAGGGAGGAAGGAGGGAGGAAGGAGGGAGGAAGGGAGGGAGGAAGGGAGGAAAGAAGGAAAAGAAAGAAAGAAAGAAAGAAAGAAAGAAAGAAAGAAAGAAAGAAAGAAAGAAAGAAAAGAAAAGAAAAGAAAGAAGAAAAGGAGAGGGAAGGAAACATGGAAAAAATGGGTCAGTCAGATAACAACAATCTGTCCTGGAGTTTTGACACTAGAACGTCATTGATGAATCTATTAAAAGTGTTGCTGTGGGTATGACAGCAAAATCCAGATGTAAATGGGAAGTAAAGAAGCAGAGCACATGGAAAAAAATTTTCTGCAACTTGGGAATAGCTATAGGGCTAGAAGGAATGCCAATCTGTTTGAAATGAGAAAGAAAGGGACCATATATGGAGAACAATGCAAATTTAGATGAGACCACATATATATTTGGGTAAGAGATAAAATGACAACTATAACTTCTAATGATATATAAACAAAGGGTCCTATAAAATACAGAAATAGTTAAAGGTTATCAACAAGTTAAAAAAAGCTCATTCATTACCCAAAATATTATGCTCCCTTTATTTGAGAAACTGAAGAAACTAAGTCTATGTGTTTAGAGACAAAATAAGGAGACTAAAGATTATCATTCTGGAAAATAGTGATGTAAACCGTATTAATTATTTATTTAGTCCATGAATAATGCTCTAGTATTAGTTTCAAGATAATCACCTACTACAAATCTGAAGAATTTGTATAAAGATACTTGACTTATGGCCTCTACACAAATAATTTACTAATATATCAAAACTTCCCAGATCACCCATTCAAGTTAAATGTGGATTTCAATTTTTCCAGTCACTCATTAGTTTTTAGATAATTAAACACTAGGATGTGTGAGTTGGAGAGAAGTATGAGGAAGTAAATTCTGTATCTTGTACTTTCAAGGGCTAATAATATAATAATAATAAAACAAAAGACATATGCCCAAATAATCACACAAGGTGTCCCATGGTAGGAGGCAAACAGAGTGCCCAGTGGCTTCGATAGTAATCAGTTCACCTGCAGCTCAACTTACCAGGGCAGACTTTTCAAGTATTAGATCTGGTCTTCCAGGGGAAGGTATGACTTTTTAAATAGAGGCCATCAGGGAAAAGAAATTGCATGAACATCACAGGGACAAGAGTGCATGGGCTATGTTTTGGGAGCGATCAGTCAACAGGTTGAGACTTTAGAAAAAGAGTGGGGGATGGTTTTGGAAACACAGATTAGGGCCAACTGTGGGGGACAGAGGACCGTGAAGGAAGTTTGGGTTCTGTCTGTCCCAGCAGAAAGTCAATGAATCATGCAGTGTGTCCTCATTGGTCCCAACACGCAGGAAAAGGTCCCACACTCTTAGATAATCACACTGGCAGGCCTTCAACCTTCGAGCCCTGAAATGAAAGCAACCCTTTTAGGCAACGGAGACCTGGAGGGTTTACGTTGCTTGCCCTTCATGCCCATCACCACAGCCTCCACATTCCCCCCCGGCCCCCACAGGCGCTACTCCTCTCCTTCAGTGAAGCTGTCAGCTAGGGATGCTGGGGGCAGGGTGTCAAAGGCTGATCATTGCTCCCGGCTGCCATTTTCCTCTCTGGGAGAAAGGCACTCCTGTCCCACTGTTCTTTGGACATTCTCTTCTCTCTTGACCACTTCTGATTCTGTTTCCTGCTATCAGTTATTAGCTTCTAATCAATATGTGCACAGCTCCTTCTCATGGTCTAGTTGTCCTTCCCACAGGCACCTCTGCTGTTAGCCCTTCTGGTTCTTGCTTTGCATTTCCTTGTTCTTTCTCTTCCTTAAATTTCTTGCACAAGCAAGTTTTTTTACACACTGTCCTGTGTCACTGGTCTATGAGCACATTTCTTTTCCTTAGGTTGAAAAATTCGCCAATCACATTCATTTTCTGTGCTTCTTGAGTCTTAGATTAGATATCTCTGTGTGGCGTAGGGAGCTTTTTACTTATTTCCAGGTTTGGGGCTGTTGAAGTTGACTGAAGCTATTACATAAGTGTGTCCTTTCTGAAATTGCCCCAGCACCTCAGGAAGTTGTGATTCCCCTGGGTGAGAACTGCGGCTTATTCACTTTCATGTTGTCTCCAACTTCTGGTGCTGCGTGTGGGTTTATTGGATTTCACCTCTCCGTCACAACCGTTCTTCCTCTCTTTTACCAACTCCCCATCTTCCACAACTATCCTTCTCTGACTCCCTTTGAGGCCACAACTTCTAGCACCTATTAGGAGAATAGTGATATCCATAGAAATGTGCTGTCTCTGGATAATCTACAATGGTGCCTGAGAGGTGGTGCTGACCGTGAAATGTATCCGTGATCGACCTTCACAGTCTTTTCCTTCAATGGAGCTCTGCTTGTGCAGAGAGCCATGTAGGATTCTTTTTTCTTTTTTTTAGTTTATTTATTTATTTTGAGAGAAAGGTGGGGAGAGGGGCAGAGAGAGAGGAGAGGTGGGGAGAGGGGAAGAGAGAGAGGGGAGGTTGGTAGAGGGGCAGAGAGAGAGGAGAGGTGGGGAGAGGGGCAGAGAGAGAGGGGAGGTAGGTAGAGGGGCACAGAGAGAGAATCCCAAACAGGCTCCATGCTGTCAGCTAGAGCCAGAAGCAGGGTTCCATCCCACGAACTGTGAGATCATGACCTGAGCCAAAATCAAGAATCAGAAGCTTAACCGACTGAGCCACCCAGGTGCCTGAGCCATGTATGATTCTCTAAGATGCTCCTCAGAAACCTCTCTCTTTAGATATGAAAGGTTCACATCCAATTACTCTACTGAATAAGTATTTGTAAAATTTATATATAATTTTTTATCTGAAAATTGGTATACCAATTGGCACTTTTGTAAGTACTTAGGATGTATTGGTGGAAAGAAAGAAAGAAAGAAAGAAAGAAAGAAAGAAAGAAAGAAAGAAAGAAAGAAAGAAAAGAAAAAAGAAAAGAAAAGAAAAGAAAAGAAAAGAAAAGAAAAGAAAAGAAAAGAAAAGAAAAGAAAAATCTCTACTCTCATGGACCCTACATTCTACAGGGAAAGGCAGAAAACCGAAATTAAAAAGGATAAATCAGTCAATTGTGCATCATTTCACAATATGAAAATCATTGTAGAAAAAAAAAAAGAAAAAAATAGATGTGATTAAGGCTAGAGAGAGCCAAGATTTCCTAGCTTTGTAAATGAAGAATTATCAGATAAATTACATGTTTGCAGGCAACTTATTTTGTCATATGATGCAAGGGACAGCAATGGGAAGGATCAAACATGGAAGGAAGGAAACTCAGTCCAGATGCCAAGCCAAGTGCCTTCCAAAGAGTCCTGTAGAGCAAATGTCAGCATCGTCCACTCAAGGAGCCCGTGGAGGGAACGCTTGGGCACCGGCTCCATCACACGCTGGAAGGGGACGTTCCCTGAGATGTGGTGTCCCACACTCCCAAGTGCATCTGCACAGTTGAGTTGGGTTGTGCCTGCTTCTCAGGATGAAGCGGAAGACACGCACCAGAGTGAAAGTCGCAGACACCCAGTGCCCTCAGATAAAGCGGCACCCAACCGGTTGCCACAGCAACGGCTGGAGCAAAAGGAGGGGGAGAGGAATCTGGGCATGCCCAGTACACTGGGATTGTGGAGGCTGTGATTTAAAGGCGACGGTTTTATGTGTGTCTCACTCAACAAGGAGATGTGATCAAAGGCTTCAATTAGGTAAGAGAAGTAGTTATACAAATACACAGAGGAAGAGATTCAGTCGGAGGCGACAGCCCGCACAAAGGTTGAACGGTTTTGATCAGCAGCAGGGAGCCTAGTGAGGTTGGACTTAAGTAAATCAGTGGGTGACTTACTGGCCAGAATGGGGCCCTACAAATAGGGTTCTGATCAAATAAGTCTCTGTTGGGCAACTGTAAGAATTTACACTTATATTCTGAGTGAATTAGGAAGGCAGTTAAGGCTTTTTCAGATAAAACATAACACGGGTTTGCCTTATTTTAGAAATCAAACTTGAATCTTGAAATAAGAGCAGATCCGCATGCAATTGTTAGTAATAATTCAAGAGATCTTGTCTACCCTTCGCCTAAGTCCTCTACCATCAACATCCTGCAAAACTTCTACGATATCACAACCAGGATGATATGCTGCTTAAAAGCCACTGATTTTATTCCTATTTCCCCACTGTAATTGCAGTCATTTACGTGTGTGTATGTCTGTGCGTTTAGTTCTACACAACTTTGTCATGAGCGTAGTCAAGGTACAGAATGGCTCTCTCAGCACAGAAATCCCTTATATCACCCTTTTGCCATCACACCAATCTCCCTTACTCCTCGTCCATCCCTCGTCCTGACCCTTGGCGACCACTCATCTGTTCCCCACTTATAGAGCTGTGTGATTTCCAGCATATCGTAGAAGTGGAGTCATGCAGTGAGTATCCTCTTGAGATGGCATTTTTTCTCTCTTTCTTGAATTGAGCATAATTTTCTTGAGAGCTGTTGGACAGTACATCAACCCTGCATCGATGGGCGGAACCCCATACAATGGCTGTGTCCCGGTCTGTTTACCCATGTGCCTGTTAGAGGAAGTATGGGTGCTTTCTAGGTCAGAACTATTATGAATAAAGCTGCTCCAAGCATTCATTCACAGGCTTTTGCATGAACATGAGTTTTCGCTTTTCTGGGATGAAGGCCCAAGAGTGCAACGGCTTGGACGTATGGTTACACGTATGTGTCTTTTGTAAGGAGCTTCGAAACTGCTTCCAAAGAGGCTGTCCTATTTTATGTCACCACTATTAATGTACAAAGGAGACAGTTTCTCCGTAGTATGTAGTGTTGTTGCTGTTTTTATTTCATCCCTTCTGATTGGTGAGCGGTGATGTGTCACCGTGTTTTTAAAAACAGGGTTATGGAGACATAATTCAGAGGATTTTGTCAGTGCTGCTTTATTAAAAAATCCTTTTAAATATTAGAAAACGAATCGCTTTAAAATGAAACTTTGTGAAACGTTGCCACCTACATCAGTGTCTACTGCTGTATTTCATTCTGAAATACCATACAGATATCGCCTAAAGGAATAAACTGTATAGAGAACAAATGACTCTCCAGTTAGACTTATGTGTCTTCATTTAAAAAGCTTTAATTAAAAATCTTTATGGATTACGGTAGGGACATTATATTCTGAAACATTTCTTTAAAAGACGTTGATTTATGGACCCAGGTTGGGATCTGAAATGAGACTACACCAGGAGGGGCAATTCACTGAAGCATCTGGTCATCTGATTCTAGTGCAGTCTCCAGGCTTTTAATTACGATCTAATAGTGCAAACGGGGATTCGGATGGACTGTCTACATGTCAGATTTTCAGTAAGTGAACAGAGAAATAGATGCATTCTCTGCCTGAGAAATGTGAGAAGTCACTCTCAGACATATTAAATGTCCTACAGACCTTATCTCATCAGATTGAATCCTGCCGGATCAGAGAAAATACCATCAACCCACACTTATGATATGCATTTCTACCAACAACCCCCATGCTTAAAGGCAAACAATTTTCTAACTGGTAAATTTTCTGGTTGTCATTTAATGAGGGAGCAATGGCATGGTTTCCAAGACAGAGCTGCTCTGGAATGTGTTTTCATAATTTTTTATTCTATCTTGCAGATTCCTTGATGGCCTGAGAAAACACTGCTGACAAATTTTTGTGTGTGTACTTCTGAAATAAGACTGTATTTAGCATTTTCCTGGCTACTTCCTCAATTTTACCTGGTGCAAATATGCATTGAGAAAGTGAACAAATATCTTAAAATATCCTCGAAGGAGCCCTGAATAGCAGGGGTGTTAGGATTTAATAAGTCTGAAGAAACTGGTCATCACATAACTTTGATCAAGAGAAATAACACGGATGGAATGTCTTTTACATGCTAAGTACTGTCAGTAGAGTTTGTACCTAAAAGTACAAACTCACTTTAACTCTTATGACCTCTTTATTTTTATGTGATGATGCATTACAGTGAAGTAAAAGTATTAATGAGAAGAATAGGCTCCTAATGTAAGGAAATATAATGATATCCCCAGTTTCAAACTTGGAAACAGCAGATGCCATTCTGAGAAATTCTGTAAAACCATATGTAATGCTTAGATAAGTGAAAAAAAAAATGAAAAAGCAAAACATAAATATTATTTGTATTCTTAAGCTTATTTGCTTACTTGGGGGGGGGGCAGAGAGAGGGAGAGAGAGAATCCCAAACAGTCTCCACAGTGCCAGCATGGAGCCCAGTGTGGGGCCCAAACTCACGAACCATCAGATCAAGACCCGAGCTGATAGCTATACTCAGATGCTTAACTGACTGAGCTACCCAGGTGCCCCAATATTCTTTGTTTTTTACATTAAAATAGACCAGTGGAAAATTGTTCCATTAGAATATTCCCATAAGTCTTTTCATTACAAATGTTTCCTTAGACATTTGCCCACAAGAGCCATGTTTTCACTTTTGAACTCGGCCTTCTACTCCTACCTCACTGAATAGTGATATGTATCTGACTTCTACCAGACCAATCAAGTGATTTCTCCAAGTGTTTGTAAATAGAATGAAGTCTGCTGATTGCTTGTATGAGGAAACTTCAGGCTGGTTTCCTTCCAACTAATGATGGAAAATTAAGGGTAGACCACTTAGTAGGACAGTTAAGGTTTTATTGTTATTATTGCTGCTGCTGTTGTTTTAATGTTTGTTGTTTGTTTTTCTGTTTAGGGAGCTGACTTTCTAGGACATCCCAGCCCACTCGACCTAATCATATATAAAACTAGTCATGAGTATGTGTCTGAAATCTAATCCACTGATTCGTAACCCTCCTTTTAAATTGGAATCATCAAATGATCTTTACAATCTATCAGCATCTGGGCAGCACCGGTGAGCAAGTTTAATCTCTGAGAGAAGTGCCCAGATACCAGTACATTTTAAAAATTGTTCAGCCGATTCCTTTTTGAGCACCAGTGGTCTAGCCATTGATTTGATGGTCACTTGCAAAGTGAATGGTAAGTAAGTGTGTGAGCATCCCTTCTTGTGCCATCAAATATTATGTTGGCCTTTCAGAAAAGGTATAAGAAAATACTTGATGCAGGTTAAAGTGAAAGAACAGACCAGAAGATGCGTGTAGCAAGCAGTGGAAAGGATCAGACACGAAGGGAGAGGAAAAGAACAAAACGAAACAAAGCAACAGCACCAACAGGAGATATGGTACCCTAGAAGTTAAGGGTAAAAGAAAGGGTTGATTTTACTGTGAGGTCAGGAGAAAGGAGAGTAACTTCCCAAGTTGATTGGATTAACTCAGAACAATCTGATGCAGACAGAACCTGGCTGAACTCTTGGGCAAGGGGGCCCCTGCCCTGAGCTCCATGCTTTGAAGAGCCCCACACATTACAAATGTACTTACACAAAGGGGATTCAAAATCACATGAGCATATCTGTCCCTCAGAAAGTGGCTGGATTCGAGTGTAGACGAGGCCTTAGGTAGGACAGCAGTGCATTCATCCATCATAACAGGGACGAGGGAAGTCATGTGACTAGTTTAACAGATTTGCAGTTAAAAACCTGTGGAGGTTTGTTTTCTGATTGCTTTGGGTTTGTTTTTAATGAAATAATTAGTAAATGAAGTAATCATTAAGAATCAAAAGTACTGAATGTTTCAGAGCTTCCATAACAAACGAACTAAAATTTGCTTCAAAACTCCATGTCCTATTAGCATAGTCACTGAAGAATCGGTAAGAATGACTGAGAAGTCACATATGTAGCTTGAAAGAGTAGAGCCAAAAAATACAGGGCCAGACTGATAGGGATCAAACCAGGGGGAATGTTTCACCTCCCCAGCTGCCACTTCCCAGGTGATGCCAGCCGTATCTGGTATCCATTTGTATAAGGATCATTAAGCTTTACATAAAAGGTGACACTGGAAGATAGGACATATAACCGTCACGAGAGGACCCAGTTAGTCTGACTACAGTATCAGATTAGTAGTGCTCTAGTGAGACAGAATTCTGAAAGGAACAGAGACTCGAGAGAGTAAATTACAATGATACTATAAAGAAGGATCATCATCATCATCATCACTGGGGAAAAGAAGAAAGGGAGAAGTTGGGGTGAGGAGGACAAGGAGGATGATGAAGAAAGAAGGCTGGGCGGCTGAAGGACTGCAAGAAGGAAAGCCCACCTTTCTGCTACAACATCCACTCTGCACCGTTATTTGAGAGAACAAGGGACTTGCTCTGTGTTTGAACAGGTACGCTGCTGAGACTATCGTTAGAACAGTTCACACACTGGAACACTCCAGCAGTAAACATGGAACGAAGGATCGTTATGTTAAAATCTTAATGAGCATTATCTCGTTCCCCAAACAAAATGATGTGTTTGGTCCTATTCTGATGTCCATTTTGCAGACGGACATTAGAGAGCTGGATGTCTTCCCAAGGTTATCTGGTTGTGGAAACTGAGTTTAGAATCAAGAGCTAATCACGGCCAGGTAACATTGGGATGCCGTCCCCTCCCATCTAACCATAGACCGGTCCTGCAGTTAACTTACAGAGAGAGAAACCGGGAGAAGAAAAATAAATTAGAACTGGGGTTTTTTTGACATAGAAACACTGAAGACGGCATAAGAACCTACAAAACAAGGTGGATAAAATACTGAAGGCAAACTGACTACTTTACACTGTGCCTGAATCCGAGGCCCGCTTGTACTTAATGTGGCTCTCTACCCAGATGCATACACAAATAGCCATAGGCCAGTCAGAAACACTTGTGAACAAGTGTTTTCATTAAAGTGTATTCACCTGATGAAACCTTCTAAAGCCTGAAGAAGATGAGAGCTGAGTAGAATATACAATTGGGAACAATGAAAATGAAATGGACTATTTTGAAGAATAATTACTTGTGATAATTTAGTTTAACACAATATGTTCCATCAGCAAATATTTTCATAGGCAAGCTATTATTTATCTTCTCTGAAATGCCTGTCTCATTATAAGTATAAAATAGTCAGATATATGGAGTGAATTTAAAGATTAGCAGTTAGATGTCTGACCTTGAAATTTATAGATTATAGACTGTTGAAGGTATATTTTAATTTATATCAAAAATGAAGTATTTAAGACACCTCTAAAGCCAGTCACTCCTCATATACAATCTTACTATTCCAAAGAAGAATGTGAATAATAGGTCTTTAATGAACATGACATTCTTAATACTTAATAATCATAGGTATATATTACATATATAACAATTTATATTAAATCAAATAAATTTTTCTAGTCCCTTAACTGGATGACACTAATAGCAAGATATAAGATATTAAAGTAAGTGCCCGCAGAGAAAGAGCATAACAGAGGAGGTACTGAAAATATTAGGCAAATTCATTTTCATTTACAGGATGCTTTTCAAATTTGTCTCCTCATTTATGTATAAATGGAACATTTTGTTGACTACGGAAATAAATTACTTTCTATTAAGTAATATTTCATTACTTAGCAAATATAATTTCCTGTATCAAATTTGCAGGTTTCATAATGTTCAAATATATAATGTAAACAAGAAGACAGCCAAAACATGATATTCTAAACCCTTAAAATAAGGTGAAAATAATCTTAGATAGAATGTAAAATTTAACAGGGTCAAATACAAAATACAAATACAAATACAAATACAAATACAAATACAAATACAAAATCCTTCCTCCCAACTTGTTCTTAAATTCTGAAACATCACGTGCCCTATTGTATAGTCTGGATAACCTTACATGTCCCAGCCTCCTGTCATTATATCAGGAATAGACTGAGGAGCCATATGGATCCATCCAGAGGCAAGCCTGTGAATGTGCAGTGAGAGCAGAGAGATACTTCCAAAGTAACTATATTCAAACATGTAATCGAGAAGTAACCATCAGAGTAACCTCTCTGAAACTCCTCAGTCCCTATGGCCCACCCTCCCTGTCACTGACCTTTTAGATTCTGGTAGTCAGCACAGGTGTCTGTATTTGCAACTAACTTTACACAATTTAAGAAATTATTATGTAAATAAAATTAAAAAACAACAAGAAATTAAATTTGATAGCCGTCACTGTGAACAAATTTGCAAGATTCGGGTCACAAAATTTGTGAGATAACATATAAAATGAGAACATTTCTATGCTAAGCTACTGGAAGCAGAGAGTAATTTAATATGAGTATAAATAATAAAAATACACTCCAGAGGAGTAGGCTGATTCAATAATATATTTTACAATCTCTACCAGAATGGTAAATGTATTTATATCTATGGAATTAGTATTGTGGAGAATAGAAAAAGAAAGTGATTAGTAAAGAGACAGCAAGAAACATAAAGACATATAAAATATGTGAGACAATAAAAAATATAAAACTGATAATAATATGGACAATGTAATACTAAATATGATCCCTATGATTATCAGAATCATTTGGGGGCGCTGGGTGACTCAGTCAGTTAAGTGTCCGACTCTTGATTTCAGCTCAGGTCATAATTTCACCATTGGTGAGTTCAAGCCCCACCGGGCTCTGCATTGACAGCAAGGGGCCTACCTGGAATTCTCTCTCTCTCTCTCTCTCTCTCTCTCTCTCTGCCCTTCCCCCACTTTCTCTCTCTCAGAAAAAACTTGAAAAAATAAAAAATATATTTAAAAAATCATTTAAAAAACATAGGTCATGCACTTTTCAAGAACATATGTAACTTTGTCCATAACTGGCCATATGTCGGTTTAGAAAGCAAACCATGGATTAAAAAGGAATGCTATCATTCAGTGTATGCTCTCTGACCCTGGTGGGAAAAGAGAACGGTCAATTAAAAAAAGGGTGAGGGATCTTGAAGCATTAGACAAAAAGCAAGTTATTTCTAAATGACCAATAGAACAAAATAAAAAAGGAGTCACAAAAGTTAGAAAACGTTTTAACCTGAATGTTAATAAAAATACATTAAAGCCTATACATGTAGGTAAACAGTTGCTTAGAGAGAAATCAAGAGCCTTAATGTCAAAAAGTTTTAAAATCAATGATCTTAAATTCCATTTCAAGAATCTCAAAAGGAATAGGAGAGCAGATTTAAGCAATAAAGCAAAATAATAGTGGAAATCAATAAAATTTACATCATAAAATAGAAAACTGAGGAATAGTTTTTGTAAATATTAATTAATTTGATAAACCCAGCTAATACTGTTCAAATATAAAATAGAAACCATGGGCACTCAGCTAGCTCAGTTGGAAAAGCATGAGACTCTTAATATAGAAGGAACCCCACCTCACAAAAATCAGGCATACTACAGATACTAAGGAAATATCATGATCAATTTTGAATCAATGAGTTTGAAAGTGAAAATAAGATGACTAAATACTTTGAAAAACATAACTCATAACTTTACAAAAGAATAAGTAGATTTTAAGATAATTTAATATGTTAATAAAATAAAATTGGTTATTAAAAACTTTCTTAGAATGAACAGTTCAAGCTCCAGCAACTTCATCCGCCATTTTACCAATTTTTAAAAGTAATCCAATATCGGGGAAGAGGGAAAATGGGGGATGGGCACCGAGGAGGGCACTTGTTGGGATGAGCCCTGGGTGTTGTATAGAAGCAAATTTGACAATAAATCATATTCATAAAGAAAGTAATCCATATTATTCAAATATTTGAAGAGGAAAGAAAAAGGGACATTTTCCAACCCATTTTGTGTAAGTTTTAACCTTAATAAATCAAACATCAAATTCTTAATTCAAATCAAATCCAAAATCTCAATATCAAATCCTGACAAGGACATTGCAACAACAACAAAGGGCAGATGCCTCCATTATAAACATAGATGTAAAATCTTGACAAAAATATTAGCATATCAAATCTAGTGATGTAGAAACTCAAAATCCATCATGAGAAATTGGAGTGTATGGCAGGAATAGAAAAATGTTTTGACATTTGAAAGCCAATTGATATAATTTAGAACATTAACAGGAAAAAAGGGAAAAAAATAATGTATTCTTACCTCAACAGAAGTGCTGCTGTTAGCATTCATTGTAGGGAACTTCTTTAATATAATAAATAGGTATCTGAAAAGGAAAAACAAACAAAAAAAATACTTCAATGATTCATAATTAAGGATTAATTAAATCATTTTCCTTTGGGGGGGGAAACACTTATACACCTTATTGCTATTTCTATCTAGCATTATATTGGATATCTTTCCCAGGGAAATAAGACAAGCAAAAAAAAAAAAAAAAAAAGAAATAGAAAAATAAGCATAGGAAATAAAAAACATATTTTTGGAGGCTATGGATGACTACAGAGAAAATCCAAACAAACTATACACTAATAGTAATTCTATTAGTAATTCTATTTATAATTAGTAATTCTATTAATAATAGCGAACTTAAAAGCTCTTGATAAATCATATCTAAGTAAAAATTCAATTGTCCAAAGACAGAAAATTTATATGAAATCTCATGGCAACCACAAAGAAAAATATCTATAGTAGATGTTTTTTTTTTTTTTTAAAGATAAGGCTAATAATATCACTACCAAAAAAAATCAGATAAGCTACGAAGTGAATGTTTGTGCCACTCAAAATTATATGTGGAAACCTAATGTTCAATTTGACAGCATTAGGAAATGAGGTCTCTGGGAAATGCATAGGTTGTGAGGTTGGAGCCTTTATAAATGGGATTAGTGGACTTATAAAAGACCCTGCAGAGTTCCCTAAAGCTAGGTCCTCACCACACACTGAATCTGGTAGCACTTTGGACATCCCAGCCTTGGACTTCGCAGCCTTGAGAACACTGAGAAATAAATGCTTGTTCTTGATCAGCCAACCAGTTTATGATATTTTTGTTCTAACAGCCTGAATGGACTGAGACAGAATTTTAAAAAATCACGACATCATATGGGATATTGGCCTATCTTCGTTAAAGCTTCTTTAAGCAGATTAATACTTAGATGTGATTTTTAAGGAAGATATCACTGAAAAAAATTCTGTGAATCATTAATTAAGGAATTAATCAAGACAAATAATAAGTATATATAGGTGCTAGTTTAAGTCATGGAAGTGAATGAGATTAATCAAGAAAAGTAGATAAGTGAGATGAACAAATGCACGAAACATCTTAACTGGCCTCTCCTCAAAGGCGGCACACTCTTTTTCACGGGTAGTATTTCATGAACAGAGGTAAAATGGCAACAGGCTAAACTGCTGTCCACCAGAAATTACTCAGGTAAATATGACTTCCTTTTACATTTGTTCGAAGTGGTCCAGGAAAAGTGACTCAGAATTTTGGGTTTTCTTTATCTATTCAAAGATAAGTGTAGGATCCTTTGTCTTCTGCTAAATTTTTGCCCCAGTTTTATTTATGACTAAAAAATAAAAATTGTATGTATGTGTGTGTGTATGCGTATATATATATATATATATATATATATATACACACACATATATATGGTATACAACATATTTTGATATATGTATACATTATGGAAGGGTGGAGTTAATTAATACATCTGACACCTCATATAATTTTATATATTGTGAGAACATATAGTGGTGAGAACACTTGGTATCTACTCTCAGCAAATTTCAAGTATACATTATTACATACAGTCCCCTTGCTGTACATTAGGTCTCCAGAACTTATACATCTTATAACTGAAAGTCTATATACCCTTTGACCAAATTCTCCCCATTTTCACCACCCCCCAACCTCTTAAAACCACCACATGTAAGTGGAATCATACAGTATTTGTCTGTCTCTGACTTATTTCAATTAGCATAATATCCTCCAGATTCATTAGTAAATGACAGGATTTCCTTCTTTCACTAGGCATGGTTACATGAGTGCTGAGTTCTATCTATCCTCTCTCAGCTTTGCATTCTCCCTCTACATACTGCTCTCTGTGGCATCAGGGATGTAAGCCTACCAAAAAATAAAACCAAATGAACAAGCAAACAAGCAAACAAAACAAAAAGCAATGATAACTAAACTCTTTCCCTGCACGCTCATGAGTGAGCTGACTCTCTCACACATCCTGCCAATGGAGGTTTATGAGAAAAAGGAAGGAGTAAGGAAAGGAAGCATCATTTATCCTTTTGTTCCTAGTGATTCCCGTGTTAGTAACAGAAGCACTGAGGGACTCGATGGTGACCCCAGGGGTCTGGGCTCTCAGCAGGAGAGTGGATCCCCATTTTCAGATCACTGTTGATGTTCTTCTAATAGCAGCTGTGCTGAAAACTGGGACCTCCAGCAGTTTAATGGTCCATGTGGGCTGAGTTTCCATCCAAGCTGTAAAAGTTTCATGATCTTTGATAACAATTCTCTTTTTAATTTAGCTCCTCCAGGCCTTTCCAACTCAGTTGTAACCAACTCCCATGTGAAAATTGCCTGGATTAGAAATATCTACAGTTTTTATTTTCCTGACTGGACTCCAACTGATTAAAGAACAATGAGGCAGAGCAACACCAATTCCAATCAGTAATTTTACATCCGGGACTCAAATACTGAATTAAATTAGAATATGCATACTTCATATGTGATCTCAATTCAGTAAGTACTATTTCCATTGTTGTTATTAGTGGTCATTATCCTTGTCATCCTAGTTATAGGAATTAGCTTAAAATGACTTTTCAATTCATGTAATTTTTCTTTTTGTAGATTATCATTTTTTTTATTAAGATTTAATATCGGAATGTTAACATCTTTTCAAATGATGTATTCCTAAGTACACTGTTTCCCGAAAACTGTCTTAGATCCTAAACCATGTAGTTTGATAGAGTTCAGGATGTAGGGGTTTCCTAGGGTTAAAGAGCTTTAATTTGAATCCTTAAATTTATGCGGCGCTTGGGTGGCTCAGTTGGTTAAGTGCCTGACACTCAGCTCATGTCACGATCTCATGGTTCCTGAGCTAGAGCTCCGTGTCAGGATCTGTGCTGACAGCTCAGAACCTGGAGCCTGCTTTGGAATCTGTGTTTCCCTCTCTCTCTGCCCCTCCACTGCTTGTGCACACTCTCTCTCTCTCTCAAAAATAAACATTAAAAAAAATTGAATCCTTACATTTTCCTCAACAGAGGCTAAAAGTAGAGACTACATATTTCCTTACCTGTTTATGTAGAACTTTAAAGTTCTCTGTAGTTAAAAATTAACATATTCGGGGCGCCTGGGTGGCACAGTCGGTTAAGCGTCCGACTTCAGCCAGGTCACGATCTCGAGGTCCGTGAGTTCGAGCCCCGCGTCAGGCTCTGGGCTGATGGCTCAGAGCCTGGAGCCTGTTTCCGATTCTGTGTCTCCCTCTCTCTCTCTGCCCCTCCCCCGTTCATGCTCTGTCTCTCTCTGTCCCAAAAATAAAATAAAAAACGTTGAAAAAAAAATTAAAAAAAAAATAAATAAATAAATTAACATATTCATTCATTAAGTTCTTCCTCCCAAGAAACATCAAGGGAAGGAAAATGATATATTAATTTCCATGCATCTAAAATAAATGTTCAAATTTCTGGATTTGCCCTAAAAATAATCAGTTCAAGTTGACCACTTATTTTTGTATTATTTATATAGATATGAATGTGGATATAGATACTCATCTCACCCTGAAGTAGTTTAAGTGATTAAAAATCAAGATTTCTAGTTTCCCAGGACAACAAAAATAATCAAAAAGCAGTATGTTGAAGAAAACTCAAGTAAGAAAGTTACCGTTTATAAAAAGAGTAATTAAATGACAAATTCGATATACTTCTCTCAGGATTTCAAACTTGGGCTTTTATTCTGTCACACAGAATTTTTAAAAAGTCAAATATCAGAAAATGTTTGCTTTCTAACATAAATTTGGCAAAACACTCAAATCTAGCTCAACTTTATAGCATATATGCCTTGCAAATTGTGTAATGGGTTATCTTCAGGGGCCAGGCCCAAGACATATTTGATACCCGAATATTGTCAGTGCTAGATATTAAGAGGAATATTTAGGTGTCCAAAAGGAGAAAAGCTAAAACCAATGTTCCAGATGATAGGTTATTGTGAATGCTTGTTTCTGTCACAAAATACACCTGACTACAAGACTAGAAGGCTAATAAAAATGGCCATATGAATCTTCATAAATCAAAACACATTTATTTCTCTTGCAAGGGTTTTTGGTTTTGTTTTTGTATTTGTTGTTTTTGCTGTTAGGGCAGGCCTACTGCAAATGAAACCCATTAAAACCTGAGGCATTGTTAATATTAGATCATATACAGTAAGAACGTTGCATATAACATGTGAGAAAGTTCTTCCACTGACTTAAATGTCTGGTAAGCTTATGCAAACATTTTATTACTGAGAATTGCCAAATGTGGACATTTATTACTGCGGATGTAACAAATGGACTAGAAAATACATTTATGGACAACTTGCTTAGTCCTGAAACCTAAGACATTTTAGGTCTTAAAAAAAAAAAAAAAAAAAAAAAAAAAAAAAAAAAAAAAAAAGCCAACTGCTAATTCTATTGTACCCTTGAAGGCAGAAAGTGGAGTTTATGGAGGGTGAAATAAGAGTTACTGAATGCTGCAGCTTGACTGCTTTTACTACCTAAATGAAATGCAAAAGAGCTTGGTAGGGAACTCAAGAGTGAATAAAGGTGCCTAGGCTGTAAGAGGTTTTTAGGAATTTCAGGCAATGATCTCAATAATGTTTATCCAAATAGGTCATGACATTTCATAAATCAAAATAAATTGATTCATTCCTTTTTATTTCCATTTTATTCAAGTGGAAATAAGCATTTAAAAAAAAAAGATCACTGACTCCATATATTTGGTACTTGCAAAATCAGTATATCGCCAAGCTTGTTCATAGAATTCCCTGGATCAGTTAATGGAGTTATCTGGCCATATTTCTAAGGAGGAGTATTTATTTAAAGAATTATAAAGGAAAAAGTAGTATTAAAATATATAAAATCTTAAATAATATAAAATCATTTCTTAATTGGGTCAAACAATTGATTTCCAGGTATGCCTCTGCTCTGCACTTTTAAGAGATTTATCACAGAATCAGGATTGCACCAGATTCGTTGACCGCATTTATCGTCAAAGAAACTCGGTTCTCCACAAATGCGTTTCCATTATCAAGAGCAGTGCTTCTTCCAGGCCACTGTATTTGTATTGTATCCTCCCCAATACAAATGACGTAGCATTACTTTGATCTCCTTTACTTTTTCATCTTTATAGAAGTAGATCCGGTTTTCCTACATGTACCCAAACAACCATTATTGATTTTGGTTCTAACCCTCTTCGATCAAATATTAACTATAATGTATAAAATTACAGTGAACATTTTTGAGCATGGAACTATAGTAAATTAATCTGTGGAATATAGTATAAAAAGGAAAAAAAAAACCTTATTTCCAGGTAGTTCTTCACAGAACATATACAAATGGGTTGGGCTTTAGAATTGACACCATAGGGGAGCCTGGATGGCTCAGTCGGTTAAGCCACGGACTCTTAGTTTCGGTTCAGGTCATGATCTCACAGTTAAGGGGTTCGACCCCCACGTCAGGCTCTACACTGAGTGCCAGAGCTGCTTGGGATTCCCTCTCTCCCTCTCTCTCTGCCCCTCTCCTGGACATGTGTACTCTCTCTGTCTCTCTCAAAAAGAAAAACTTTAAAAAAGAAAAAAATTGACGCTTCAGGTGTGCCTGGCTGACTCACTCTGTGCAGCACGTGACCCTTGACCTAGGGGCTGTGGATTCAAGTCCCATATTGTGGGTAGAGATTACTTCAAAATAAAATCTTAAAAAAAATAGAATTGACACTTTATTAGAATGTAATTTTTTTCTCTGTTTTAATGATCTTCAAAATAAGGTTTCTTTACAACAATTCCTTCTTGAAGGAATAAGGAGTTATTGTTTAAGGAGTACAGAGCCTCAGTTTGGAAAGATGAAAAAGTTCTGGGGCTGGATGGTGGTGACGGTTAGATAACAATGTGAATGTATCCATGTCATTGGACTGTATACTTAAACAAAGTTAAAATGGTAAATTTTATGTTATGTATATTTTCTCACAATTTAAGAAATAAAACACAGAAAAGTATACCTTTTTATTAAAACAGAGTCTGTAGCTTTTGGAACCACTTTGTTTCACTCCTCATGTCACTCTTGTGACAGTAAAAGATTCTTCTAGTTTTCTTTTTCCCATTGGTTGTGAAAAGAGTTATTAGAAAAAGAGCTATTATCAATTTAAGAGCTATGAGAGTCAAGTCCAAGCATTCCGATTCAGAGACCTTTTGAAAAAGTCATATTCGAGGACGCAACACGCATGTCTAGTCATGCCGGAAGATACCATCTGCAGGAAGGCTGACTTGGCCATGACCAGGGTAGAATGATTTTTTTCCCACTCATTAGCAGAGCGATGCCATTTGACTCTATATATAACGTGTCTTAAAATAAAACAGATGTGTCCTGAAGCGAACTGTGTAATTATTGGAAATTATGCTTTCATATTCACTCATTCATACAGACTTTACTAGGAACCAACATTAGGTGATGGGAAACAAGATAAAATAAGGCACAATCGGGGCGCCTGGGTGGCGCAGTCGGTTAAGCGTCCGACTTCAGCCAGGTCACGATCTCGCGGTCCGTGAGTTCGAGCCCCGCGTCGGGCTCTGGGCTGATGGCTCAGAGCCTGGAGCCTGTTTCCGATTCTGTGTCTCCCTCTCTCTCTGCCCCTCCCCCGTTCATGCTCTGTCTCTCTCTGTTCCAAAAATAAATAAAAACCGTTTAAAAAAAAAATAAGGCACAATCATAAAGTCACCACTTCCTGAATGAATATTTTTCTCGTAGAAGTAGGTTCGTTACACAAAGTCTCTTTTATTTGACACTAATCCTATGGAGATCCCTCACGTACTGCCTCAAGTTTGTGAAAAGGGGATAACAGTTAGACTTGGCTCACAGGTTATGGTGAGAATTAAGTGAGATAATCAATATAAATGTTGTCTCGTTGTCTGGCACAAATTGACAGTCAACAAACATTAGCTGTTATCTTCATTAATAGCAGTGTTATTTAATAGGGGATAAAATATCTAGCAGTTTCAGGAAAGAACAGAATCATTAAACTTAAATATTTTTAGCTGCACTATGACACAGGAAATATCTGGCAGAAAATTTTTGACATGGATATTCTCATTTTAGGTAAAAATCTCTCTTAATAGTAATCATAGTTCAAGAGAGCCCAAAAACAGAAAAAGAAAATGATAGTGGCAGTAAACAGATAAAGACTCAAAGTTAATTGATATGTGCCTAATAAAAGACCTAGAACACTAGCAAAGTTACTTTCTAAAGTTATTATAAGAATAAGAAAAAGATCAAACAGAAGATAAATTATTTCAGAATATATTTGTGAATATATGGGGTAAGCGGTAATTTCATTACTGAATGCATACCTAATTATGTAGCTATACCAAGGATAATGACTAATGAATTAATATCAACTAGAGGAAATTAGCTAATGACCTGAGTCAATAGTCCATCCTGGATGTTTTATTAATCCTGCTGTTTAGCACATCCTGTGGGGTTTATCAACTGAATAAACCATTGCTATCAAATAATTATGTAAGATACAAACATAATCAGAATCTGAAAATAAATGGTAACTTCCAATAATGGCACAAATCTATCAAGATGTAATTATGTGGGTATAAATTGCTGGACTTATTTCTACATATTCCCATGAAGAAGTTCAAGGACCCTCAAAAGGTGAAAGATTTATTCTCTGACAAGTTATTTATACCCTTAGGGCTGTGACTAGAATCAGTAACAGTACTATTCTTGGGTTATTTTGAGAAATAAAGGAAATATTATCTACAAAATGCTACGTGAGGTCCCAGGCATATAGAAAATATTAAACAATTATTAAAGCTTTCAAGAAGCAGAATGTGAGGGGGAAAAAAGAGTACAATTTTTAGTTGTTTACAGACTCAATATAAGCCAACAATACAAAGGAGCTACAAAAAATAAAAATAAAATCCCTTCTTTTAACTGCATAAGATAGAATGAGTGAGGTGATAAACACAATTTCTTCTGTAGCACACAACCCATTAGGAAGTACCATGTTTTGAGGAGAAAATCAAAAAGTTGGCACATATTTGAAAAAAAAAAAATAATCAAAATGGTTACAGGTTCAGAGCCCATGAAGTAAAAGTTGAAAGATGCAAAGAATACAATTTGGAGAAGATAATATATCAAAATAAAAAGTATGTTTAAAAAAAAAAAAAAAACTTCCCTATGAATGTTTATTTTTGACCACACACTGAATTTCTTTTCTTTGTAAAGTAAACAAATTAAGTGTAGACAGTACAGACGAACAAACTATAGTTTAAGACAAGTAGCTTTTTAAATAGATACCAGTTATCTCATTGACGTTACATAGGATTTGGAATTACCATATCATGATTTATACTAAAATAATGACTCAAACTATCAGGAAGATAGAGCTGTCTGAGATACAATGGAAGCTACGAGATTTTTCCAAACCATGAAAAAGAAAAACACACTTACCCCAATACATACCAGGAAGTATTCTTAGACCCTGTAAAATTCTATAGTACTCACAGAATCCAGTTTAAGAATCTTTGACTTAGGTGTCTTTATTGTTTTATTAATTCCAACAGGACATGATATTTTTAAATATCATGATATTTTTTAGATATTATGTGGCAAACACCATTTTAAGTGTTTTGATTTAGAGTTTTATTCTTTTGCTTATTTTTCTATGAGATAAATCCAAGTACACAATAAACAATGTGATTTTACATGATATACTTGTATTACAATAGTAATAATTTCCCCAAAATTCCACAGCTAATGAAAATATAAAAAAAAAATATCCAGGGTTACAGAAGCTTTAATTCTCAAATACCCTCTCTAAAAAGATTGTTTGAAGATTTAGAATAATTTCAGACAAAGCAGGATATTATAGCCAAGGAGTAATAGTACTAAGTTACTAGTATAATAAAAAGAATTCTCAGGCAACGGCTATGCAAAAGAGCTATGTCTCCAAATCAGACATTTCTAATAAAACCAGTTAAAAATTAAGCATATTTGAATATGTATAAATTGTTCAAACAAAATTATTTGTTTCTTTAATTTTTCAAGTTTTTTTATTTAAATTCTAGTTATTTAACATATAGCATAATATTTGTTTCAGGAGTAGAATTTAGTGATCCATTGCTTACATATAACACCCAGTGCTCATCCCAGCAAGTGACCTCCTTGGTGCCCATCACCCATTCAGCCCATCACCCCCCCCCATTGCCCATCCAGCAACGCTGTTTGTTCTCTATAGTTAAGAGTCTGTTTTATAGTTTGCCCCCCTTTTTTTTCCATTTCCCTTATGTTCATCTGTTTTGTCTCTTCAATTCCACATGAGTGAAATAATATGGTATTTGTCTTTCTCTGACTTATTTTGCTTAGCAAATACACTCTAGCTCTATCCACATCATTGTAAATGGCAAGATTTCATTCTTTTTTGATGGATGAGTAATATTCCATTGCATGTATATAAACCACATCTTCTTTATCCATTCACCAGTCTATGAATATTTAGGCTCTTTCCATAATTTGGCGATTATTGATAATGCTGCTATAAACATCAGCATGCATATTTCAAGTCAACATTTTTGTTTCCTTTGGATAAATACCTAGTGGTACAATTGCTGGGTCATAGAGTAGTTCTATTTTTAATTTTTTGAGGAACCTCCATACTGTTTTCCAAAGCGGCTACACCAGTTTGCATTCCTGCCAACAGGGTAAGAGGGTTCCCCTTTCTCTTCAACTTTGCCAACACCTGTTGTTTCCTGTGCTGTTAATTTCAGTCATTCTGACATTTCATTTATAAGATAACCAGAA
This sequence comes from Puma concolor, assembly GCF_028749965.1. Taxonomy (NCBI): domain Eukaryota; kingdom Metazoa; phylum Chordata; class Mammalia; order Carnivora; family Felidae; genus Puma; species Puma concolor. The sequence continues at coordinate 88,026,785 of NC_141678.1, read as the reverse complement.
ACTCCAGAAATACCCAAACTCTATAAAATAATTTCCTATTCTTAATCAAATTAAAATTGTGATGTGTTTGTGGAGAATCGTTTTTTAATTCGTTATTCTTATGTATTTATTCTTCCAAATGTTGCTTTAGGTTAGCTTGTCAGGTTCCAAATGTAAAACACATATTATTATTTTTTTTAGTTTCACTCATTTATGTATTTTTCAGCTCATTTCAATTAATACTTGGTGATGTTTGATTGCACATGGACTGTATATATGGGAAGTGGGGTCAGACATTCTTAGGAAAGCAAATTGTGCTTATTCATGTACCCGTTTCTAATGTTTATAAACAACAAGAAGAGACACACAAAATTTTCTGTGTGGATGGGGATGATGATGAACCTCTTTTCTGCCCACTTCTATCACTATTCCCTCTACTTCCCATATCAGCCAAGGTTATAGTGTTCTGGGAATATGGATTTCATTATTTTCTTACCCTTTAAATGTGGCTCATAGTGGGTTATGATAAAATGTTAGAAGACAAGATAGCTCACTTATTTTGTCTCAGAGATACAAACCCTATAAACAGACAGTTATCTTAAATATATCTGCTTTCGTGCATGTGAATGCATAATACCAGTAATGTTTAGTGAAAGAAAAAAGGAGAGAGAAAACTTTTTTTTTCCCTCTCTCTTTTCAGATCCTTATAATCATGTAAGGAAAATTTAGATATAAATTTTCTCCGTGACTCCAGTTATTTTTTTCCAGTCATTCATTTTTTTAAATTATATATCTAATACCTTGCGTGATCGCATCTCAAAATTCAAACCTACATTTTCTACTCGAGCACAAGGAATTTGGCAACTCAACCAGAGTGCTTCTATTACCAGCACTTATTATTTATACTCTGACTAATAATGATGGTGTACTAGAGCTAGCTGTGATCTTTCTATCCAATATAAAGCCTTTGATTCGGGGGGAAAAAAAGAATATAATTACATGGTATGTATTCCAAGAAAACTAGATATTTTTAAACATAAGCAGAAATTAGCTTAAATAATGATATATCAGGATACACAGCCTCTTAAAATCTTGTTTTATATTTTGCTTCAAATTTCTTGATCAGAATGTGACAGAATTTCTCGTAAACACAAAGCACAGTCATGCCGCTTGTTGAAATTTTTCCTTTTAACATATCATCATGTCCTGTGATGTAAGTTTAAATTACTACAGAAAATATATTAAAAGTTGATTTTTTAAACTACAATTCTCCACGGGGCGCCTGGGTGGCTCAGTCGGTTAAGCGTCCGACTTCGGCTCGGGTCATGATCTCACAGTCCGTGAGTTCGAGCCCCGCGTCGGGCTCTGTGCTGACGGCTCAGAGCCTGGAGCCTGCTTCCAATTCTGTGTCTCCCTCTCTCTGACCCTCCCCCGTTCATGCTCTCTCTCTCTCTGTCTCAAAAATAAACGTAAATAAATAAATAAATAAATAAATAAATAAATAAATAAATAAAATAAAATAAAATAAAATAAAATAAAATAAAATAAAATAAGAAATGGGGTTGCCACCAGGTCTGAAGGTCAACCAATATATTATTCTTCCATTTCATAGCAAATCACCTACAATGCTGGAAAACACCGCTGAGATTGTGAGAAGCTCGCGTAACTGAGATCTAACATGTAAAAATGTGGGGTGCCTGGGTGGCTCAGTAGGTTAAGCATCCGACTTCGGCTCAGGTCATGATCTCACTGTTCGTGGGTTCGGGCCCCGCATCGGGCTCTGTGCTGAGAGCTCAGAGCCTGGAGCCTGCTTCCGATTCTGTGTCTCCCTCTCTCTCTGACCCTCCCCCGTTCACTCTCTCTCTCTGTCTCAAAAATAAATAAACATTAAAAAAACAAATAAAATAAATAAATAAACTACAATTCTCCAGGTTTTTATAAGGCTAAAATCATTACTTCAACAAACATTGTGAGTGCTTAGTCAACAACTGAATGGTTATAGATTGACTTACTATATATACTGGGCACTCTTACAGAAACAGATATGACGTATTTTCTGGGAACCAGGATTTCCTAAACAAGTGGAAAGAGAAATGTACAACTGAGTGTTTTGAGTAGTCTACTGCAATAAAGCTATGAACAGAGCTGTCGTTACACAAAGGAGGGCGGATGTCTCTTTCTGAGTTTGTATGGAAACATTCAACAAAAAAATGAAACGGGAAAATTAGGTTTTGCTAACTACGAAGAAACTAGGCAGCTGGGTGATAAGGCATTTTGGTCAAGTGTTCAACATGTGGATTTTTTTTGAGGGAGAGCTACAGTTTGAAAACAAGATTCAGGTCAAGCGAGATGTACCAGGTAGATTTGGGAAGTCTATGAAAGGCGCTGTATAGAAGATGCTGAGAAACTTAAATTGTGTGAAATTAGCTGAAGCTTACAGCAGTGTGCTAGTAAGTGGGGCATGATACGAGCTACAATTCCACAGGGTATTAGACTCAGAACATTCACAGACTTAAGAGAATACTGATGTCAGTTCCTATTTGTCTTAATCTAGTAACCGGAAACTTCTTGAGTAAAGCACCCTGACATTCATCTATAACCTGTCCTCCCTGCAAAACTCTTCAGAGAATTATGGTAAATCATGAAGCTTGTATGCCCTCATTAGAGTTCACATGCCCCACACTAAAACACTTGATTAATTTACAACAAGGAAAAATACAGATTAACTAACCTTGTTAAGGGAAATTATGAAGTTTTATTTCAGCTAGAATGCCTTCTCGTAGCAATGAAGAACGTCTACTCCTTAAGGTGAAGATTAAAACCTTCGTCCCTTGGATTCTTTGAGGTAAATGAGGCCGGAGAAAAAAAAACTAAGAACTTGAGAAGGCTTTATTCCTTAGGTCGGCTTGGTTTGCCTCTTCTAGCTTGGTGGAAGAAAAACTGTACATACATTTCTTTAAAATATCAAAATAAATCTGGGGCACCTGGGTGGCTCAGTCATTTAAGTGTCTGACTCTTGAATTTGGCTCAGGTCACGGTCTTATAGTTTGTTAGTTCAAACCCTGTGTCGGGCTCCAAGCTGACTGTGGAGCCTGCTCGGGATTCTCTCTTTCCCTTTCTCTCTGCCCCTCCCCTACTCACTCATGCGTGTGCACGCTCTCTCGCTCTCTAAGTAAAGAAACTTTAAAAAATAAATAGGGGCACCTGGGTGGCTCAGTCGGTTAGTCGTCTGACTTGCACTCAGGTCACAATCTCACAGTGAGTTCGAGCCCCGCATCAGGCTCTGTGCTGACAGCTCAGAGCCTGGAGCCTGCTTCAGATTCTGTGTCTCCCTCTCTCTCTGCCCCTCCCTGCTCGTGCTCTGTCAGTGTCTCCCAAAAATAAATAAACATTAAATAATAAATATGTAAAATAAATCCATATCGTAATTAGCAAAACACTACAGCGCTATGGAAGTCATATGCATCTCCTATGTTTTGGGTATACTACGTAAGCATGAGTCTTTCCAAACTTTAATATGTGTAAATTGACTTGTTTCTTTATAAGCATACAATATTTCTTTTTCTTCAAGTTCTCTATTGATAAACTTTTCTTTTTCTTTTTATAAACATTTTCTCTTTTTCCCTCTTTCCTCCTCCTCCTTCTGTTCTTCTTTCTTCTCCTTTTTTTTTTTTTTTTTTTTTTTTTACCGAATTCAGTTTTTATTCACTTGTTTGAGTAGTCTGCTTTGGTGTGTTTGTTTCTTGTCAGCCATTCCAAACAATAATAAACTTCCTTATACAAATACACTTACATATGGGGGCTGTTATTTTTGTACAAGGTAGTCACAAAATGTTGATCACAAAATGAATTTGTTTTACAAGATGCACTTTTAATTTTAAAAGGACTGCAATGTAATTTTTCACAAATAGCAGTCGCAATCCACACTTCCTTTAGAACTATGTGAGAAGCAATGGATCTTACAGAGTTTTTCTTTTCCTTATTGATCAGTTTGATACATGAACATATATACTGATTTGCTTTTGCTGAATTACTAAAGGGATACAGTTTTTACTTATCTTGATTGGGCATTTAAAACTATTGAACAGTGATTTGCCAATTTCATGGGCTTTGCTCATTTTATTTTATGGTTTGTCCCCCCACCTCCCTAGTTAACTTTATATTATAAATATTAACATTTTTTTCCTTTTTTAGGAGTAATGTTTTTCCTGAAACAAGTTTGGAGAAATTTTAGTCCTCATTTATGATGCATTAGATATGTATGCTACAGATGTCAGTCTTCAATTTCCTGGCTATCTGGCGCCCTATCCTTATTGTTGTAAGCTCCTCAAATATATGAAAAAGTACTTAATTTTTTTTATTTTTTTTTATTTTATTTATTGAGAGAGAGTGAGTGCAAACATGAGCTGAGGAGGGGCACAGGGAGAGAGGGAGAGAGAGAGAATCCCCAGCGGGCTCTGCACTGTCAGCCCGGAGCCCCATGCAGGGGCTGGAACTCAGGAATGGTGGGATCATGACATGAGCTGAAATCAAGAGTAGGAGTTGAACGGACTGAGCCTCAGGGGGCCCCTGCTGTTTTTTGCTTTTGTGTGTGTGTGTGTGTGTGTGTGTGTGTGTGTGTGTTTTTTAAACTCTCACTCTCTTGCTTTCTCTCACAATCTGTCCCACCCACACTCCTTTTCAACTCAGTGAACTGGTCATTAGTTACTCGTCTTAAGTAAAAAACTCAAGACTTCTCTTGACACAACTCTTTCCTCACCCCATATATGATCAGCTAACTCTAAAATGCAGACCGACTGCCTCCGTGCTCAGATGTTACATCAGATGTTACATCCCAGTACATCATCAGATGTTACATCATCAGATCTTACGTCCCAGTAGGTGGGCCTTCCTGTGTCACCCAGCACCACCAGGCCTGCCTTCTCATTCCCACACAGGACAATAGCACCCTCCTAATCATTTCAAATGCCCTGTGTTTATTTCTTTCCTTTTGATGTTACAATGTCAGATGACCACAGATAACTAATATGTTAAGTGCAATTTTTAATTCCTACTGCAAAATAATATTTAGCCATAATAGGTACTCATTAAATATTTATTGAATGTGGATCCCCTAGGATTTTTTGCATACAGGATCACGAATCTACTGCGTGTGTGTGTATGCGTGTGTATGTACAGAAAGGGCAAGGTTTCAGAGAGATACTAATTTGAGTTTTAAAAATTCTTCGTCTGTGCACTTTAAATCTGAGCAACTATCTTTCTTTAAGACAATTTTTACCCACTAACTATTAATATAGTGCTGGCCCAGGTCTTTCCTCTAAATTACCATAATATGCATATTTGACCTCCTCTTCCTGATTACTATGTATGGAAGTTAAATTATATACATTTAATTTCACATATAATTTTATCATGTTACATGTGATAAATATATTAAAGATAATAATTCTGATTTCTTAACCTGATACTGTATTAAATCTATTTCATTTATGATAATATCATGAGCTCCATCATCCAAAACATTACCTCTTTAGCTGCATCTAATCTATGTTGAAGTATGCCTGAAGGTTTGTTCTACTCAAATGCCATTGATGGAAATGGATCAGCCTTCATGTACCCTCACCTAACCGTTTCATGTTTATGTTTGTCCTTGGGGTCCAAAGAGACAGCTATCCTGTTTCTGGTTGTCTGGTTGTGGCTATGTCATTTTACTTTTGCTTTTTATCATTTTGCTGTTATTTTGATAATGAATATATTATTACGTAGTGACTAGGTCAGAACGGGATCCTCCAAGTATAAGCTCACAAAAAACATCTTGAACAGAAATTTAATGAGAACCTTTGATAATCTACATGTGTTATGAATTGAATTGTGTTCCCCAAAATATGCTGAAGCCCTAACTCCCAGTATTGTGAATGGGACCTTGGAAACAGGCTCTTGGCAGATAGATGATCAAGTTATGCTGAAGTCATTAGGGTGAGCCCTAATCCAGTATGACCATGTCCCTATAAAAAGGGGGAAATTTGACCACATAGACAGATAAGCACATATAGAATGGCATATGAAAAAGAAAGTAGAATGAGGCATCTAAAAGCCAATCATATATCAAAGATTGCTAGAAAACCACCTTAAGCTAGAGGATAGGCATGGAACACATTTTCCCTCACAGACTTCAGAAGCAACTAACTCTACCAACACTTAGATCTCATATTCCAGCCTCCAGAACTGTGAGAAAAGAGCTTGCTGTGTTTAAGCCATCCAGTTTGTGGTACTTTGTTACAGTAGGATTAGAAAACTAATATAGCATCTAAATGTTATGAGAAACCTTCCATATTATTATTTTACACAAGTAAAATTTAATATTTAGACTCAAATCCAAATTCTATGTAACATATTTTCATTCAAAATACTCCGTACACATTTTGGAACTATATAGGCTCCCTAGAAGAAATAAATATTGATGAATATTTATGTGGATACATATTAACATCATTAAGCCACTAGGTACCATGAGCCATTTTGTGATTATGATATTTTTTAATTGGACTGTCCGAATGCTTCCTATAAACTCTGCATATATTTAAAAAAAAAAAAACATATACACCATAAAATGTCCTTTGCATAGAAAATAAAAATGATATGTACAACAGTGAAGTTTTACTGACAAATCATTCAAGGAGCTCTAAATACTACCTTGAGAATACTTTCTGCTTTCTGGAAGATGCTTTGGAGATGATAGGTTAGCATAGCTTTTACCTTGATGTGTCTTCTGCTTCCTCCTTACCTCAATTCTCACTCTAGGCTAAAATAAAAGGACCACAGAAACAGGAAAACAAAAATAGTTTTGATGACATCTGAGAACTCTATCATTTTTTTTGTCCCAGCTGCTTTCTTTAGCCTTCCCGATATCATATCTATAACAGAAAATTGATGTTAAATTTTGTCTTAAGTCTACAGCTCTCTCCTGAAACTGAATGACACAAAGAACCAACCACTTGATAAATCTTTTGCCTCTAGCTTAATTTCTTTCCTGTTACCCCACTCCTTTTTTTCTGACATAACAAATAAAGCAAAAGCAGAAGATTAAAAAAAAAATCTTCCAGAGAAAAATAAAAGGCATTTACCTTGGTTATTAGAAGTAAATTACTATCCTGAATCATAATGTAGAAATATAGGACAGATTTTTATTCCTTTTTATTATTGGTGCTGAATAATTCAGTGGTACCCATTAGCAATATGATAACATGGCAATTTTATATTTAGACTTCCTTGTAGACACCACTGGCAGCTTGCTTTGAACACCTGACAAGTTGACTCTGCACTGACTCAGAAATTATTAAAATTAGTGACCAGGATAAAATGGTAAAACTAAGTTTTACTCTTCTTTAACTAGAAAGATACTCTCCCCAAACACTGTTAATATATTTGGCGTCCTTCTCTTTCTTCTTTTTCTCCTCCTTCTGCTTCTCATTTTTTTATTGTTATTACCATAATCTGTGATATGATAATATTATATCATATCATATCACTGTGAGCATCACCAATATCATCAAATAAGAGTCAAGAACGTCTCAATCATGTTTAAGAGATAAAACTGTGTCTTAACAGCCATTTTTTCTTATAATGTATTTTTTTTTCATCTGAAATGGCGATTTTTCCTGTTTAGTTTCTGATTTTTTTAAAGGAAGTATACATTTTTCTTCATACACCTGCACTATAATTCATAAACTGTCAAGCAAATCCTTTTGCACTTTTTAAAAAGCTGTTGCTTTTTCTGGTTGTTTTATTGCAAAGGTACCAAATTTAATCTTGCAGATATTAAATCATTTCCATCTGTCTGACAAAAAGTAAGTTTTCGTCCTAAGTTTTACCGTAAGGTTTTCTGTAACTTGCTTTGCCCCCATAAGCAGAGATCTTTTTTAAAAAAATGCTAAGTGGAAAATTTATAGGCATACCTCAGCATACCGAGGACTTAATTCCAGACCAACACAATAAAGCAAATATCACAATAAAGCAAGTCAAGTGACTTTGGGTTCCAAGTGCCCATGAAACTTATGTTGACACCATACTGTAGTCTATTATGTGTACAATAGTATTATGTCTAAAAATGTGCATACCTTAATTAAAAAAAATATTTTATTGCTAAAAAAGCTAACCATAATCTGAGGTATCAGCAAGCGCCTGCTGGAGGGTCTTGCCTAGATGCTAATGGCTCCTGACTGGTCAGGATGGTTGTTGTTGAGGATTAGGGGTGGCTGTGGCAATTTCTTAAAATAAGACAATAATGAAATTTGCTGCATTGATTAACTCTTTTTAAAAAATAATTAACATTTATTTATTTTTGAGAGAGAGACAGAGCTCGAGCGGGGGAGGCACAGAGAGAGAGAGGGAGACACAGAATCCAAAGCAGGCTCCAGTCTCCGAGCTGTCTGCACAGAGCCCGACGCGGGACTCAAAGTCACGAACTATGAGATTGTGATCTGAGCCAATCATGACATGAACCGAAGTCGGCCACTCAACCAACTGAGCTATCCAGGCGCCCAATTAACTCTTTCTTTTATGAATGATTTCTCTACAGCATGTGATACTTTTTGATGGTATTTTACTCACAGTAGATCTTCTTTCAAAACTGGAGTCCATCCTCTCAAAACTTGCTGATGCTTCATCAACTAAGTTGATGAGATATTCTATATCCTTCCTTGTCATCTCAACTGTCTTCACAGCATCTTTAGCAGAAGCAGATGTCGTCTCGAAAAATCACTTTCTCTGCTCTTCTGTAAGAAACAAGTCCTCGGCCATTCAGGTTTGATCATGACCTCAAAGCAATTCAGCTGCATCTTCAGGCTCACTGTTTCCACCACATCTGCAGGTACTTCCTCCGCTGAAGTCCTAAACTCCTGAAAGTCATTCATGAGGGATGGAATCAACTTCTTCCAAACTCCTGTTAATGCTGATAGTCTGGCTTCTTCCTATGAATCACGAATATTCTTATTGGCATCAAGAATGGTGAATCTTTTCCAGAAGGTTTTCAATTGACTTAGACCAGATCCATCAGAGGAATCGTTATCGGTAGCAGCTATATCCCAAATTACTCCTTGATCCATGAGCTGTAGAATGGATGTTGTGTTAGCAGGCATGAAAACATTAATCTCACTGTACATCTCCATTGCAACTCTTGGGTGACCAAGTGCTTGTCAATGACGAGTAATATCTTAAAAGGAATTTTATCTTTGAGCGTTGGGTCTCAACAGTGGATTTAAAATACTCAGTAAACCATGTTGGAAACAGATGTGACGTCACCCAGGCTTTGTTTTCCCATTCATAGAGCACAGGCAGAGTGCATCAGCATAATTCTTAAGAGCCCTAGGATTTGCACAATGGTAACTGATCACTGGTGTCAACTTAAAGTCACCAGTTGAATTAGCCCTGAACAAGACAGTCGGCCTGTCCTTTGAAGCTTTGTGGCCAAGCACTGATTTCTCCTCTTTTGGTACTAAAGTCCTAATGGCGTTTTCTTCCAATATAAAGAAGGTGTTTCATCTACATTTAAAATCTGTCGTTTAGTGTAGCCACCTTCATTCATGATCTTAGCTAGGTCTTCTAGACAACTTGCTGTAGGTTCTACATCAGTACTTGCTGCTTCCCCTTGTACATTTTTATGTTACGGAGACAGCTTCTTTCCTTAAACCTCATGACCCAATCTCTCCTAGCTTCAAGCTTTTCTCCTGTAGCTTCCACACCTCTCTGAGCCTTCACAGAATTGAAGAGAGTCAAGGCCTCTCACTGAATTAGGCTTTGGCTTAAGGGACCATTGTGGCTGGTTTGGTCTTCTATCCAGACCACTAAAACTTTCTCCATATCAGCAGTAAGGCTATTTCACTTTCTTATCATTTATGTTTCACAGGACTAGCACTCTTAATTTCCTTCAAGAACTTTTCACTACTACACTGGTTGGCACAAGAGCCCTCATTTTTGGCCTATCTCCACTTTTCACACACCTTCCACACTAAGCTTAATCATTTCTAGCTTGTAAGGTGGGATACATGTGATCCTTCCTTTCACTTGAACACTTAGAGACCACTGCGGGGTTATTAACTGGCCTATTTTTCATACTGTGTCTCAGGGAATAGGGAGACTTGAGGAGAGGGAGAGAGATAGGGAGACATTCTATCAATAGAGCAGTGAGAACACACACAACACTCATCCATTAAGTTTTTTGTCTTCTATGTCTTATATGGGTGCTGTTTGTGGTGCCCCAAACAATTACAGATCACAGATCACCATAACAAATATAGTGAAAATTAAAAAGTTTGAAATATTGCAAGAATTACCAAAATGTGACACAAAACCACCAAGTAAGCAAATGCTGCCAGAAAAATGGTGCTGAGAGACTTCCTCTACTCAGGGTAGCCACAGACCTTTAATTTGTAAAAAAATGAAATATCTGTGAAGCACAGGCAATGAAGGGGAATAAAATGAGGTACACCTGTATGTCTTCATATATGGAAATTTTTCCAAATTTATATAGTGGAAATAAAAAGGAATATAAATTTTACATAAATCTGTATCTGCAATGCATCCATATTATGCAAGAATGAAATACGTTCACCATATGATCTCTGTCTCTCTCTCTCTCTCTCTCTCTCTCTGAATAATTGGAATATTAACAATGATTATTTCTGATTTGTGAAATAGTAGAGTTCTAAATTCTCAAATAAATTCACTAGTGTGCTTTTAAACTTTCCACATATACATTTCTTTTATGCTATTAAAGAATATGTATTATTAAGATTGTGATAGAAGCAAACATTGTATATCCAATGAATTAAAAGTTAAAAGGAAAGATTTTCCTAAAAAGAACAATGAATAAGAAGTATGTATTTGCACATAAAGATCAAGAGAAATACAATATTTATTTTCTTATATTACGTTATTTAATATTCATATTATATTTAACGTGTAATGCCATTCTTAATTTCAAAAATTGCCATTGTTCAAATTTGCAAAAATATTTAGGCATCTTCTGTAAGACCTTTGGGGACTGAACTTAAATCTAAAATTGTTATGATGATTCTACTATCTTCAAAACCAAGTCAAAACAGCCCAAGAAGCTTGTCTTTTTAAATATTTTTTTTTGTTCTACTTACATTTCTCATCACAAATTAGCATGATCTCTGTATTTGCTTTTCTCAAATGAAAAGTCCAATTTAATGAGGATTATGTTGTTGATAACAATAATTTTAATAATAATTTTAAGAACTCATGAATCGAGAAGCGTCCTCGAAGTGCTCTTTCAATCTTTATTCTATAAATAAGGAATTTGAAAGGCTTCATTATTTGCATATCATATTATTTTTGGAAGTCTCTTCTTTTTTTTCCCCCTAAATTAGTGTGCATCCATGAGAAGCTTTAATTCATCTTTTCAGTATGGAATATAATCAACATATTTCTGATGATTGCAGGGAAAGTGTACATAGAAGAATTTCTTTGAGGCAAAGCAAAAAAAGCCCCAGAATGCTTACCTAGCTATCTTTTATTTTGTTTTCATTTTGACCTAATTACAGAACATGCTCAAAAGTGTATACCTTATATAATGACCTCGAATCTATTTCAGTTGGTACAGGGTTCATGTATGTTTTATTGGTCATACATGTAACAGATACTATTTCTAAGCAATAGTTGGGCAGCATGCACTATATACCCCCTAAAACTGAGTATACTGAAATCTCGGGAACACATTTCATAAATTTAAAAAAGCTAAAATACTTTAAAGGCGCCTCAGTGGCTCAGTCGGTTGATTTTCCAACTCTTGGTTTCCACCAGGGCATGACCCCAGGGTCCTGGGATCGAGTCCTGCAATGTGCTCCACCCTGAGTGTGGAGCCTGCTTGAGATTCCCTCTCTCTCCCCTCAGCCCCACCCCAGCTTGTGCCCTCTCTCTCACTCTCTAAAATAAAAAAATAAATAAAAAATAAAAAGTTAAAATACTTTCATGCCTCAAGACATGCTGAAATTCTTTTGGATTATTGATCACAATAGTTCCTAGATTATGGAGTGAATTCTGCAATACCTAACGGTACAGTCTAATGAAACTTTAGATGCTTCTTAGTGATAGACCCTAGAAAGTTCAATGACCCTGAAGAGCAGACCTGACATATTTGAGCAGCAAGGGGGCCCATGTGGGCAGAGCAGAATAAGCAAGGAGGAAAGTAGTAACAGAAGAGGCTGGATACATGTGAATGGGGGGCGGTTGTGCAGAGCAGAGACGTCCAGTAGAAATGTAAGATGAGGATATGCATAAGTTTAACCTTCTAGTATCCACATTAAATAATCAACACAAAATGCAATTCATTTTAATAATACATTTTATTAATGTAGCAAAAATAAAATCATTTTAACATGTAATCAATTCAAAAAATTCTTAGTGGGATCAGACATATATATGCATATATGCACATACATACGTATATATTTCTACTAAATTTTCAGCACCTTGCCATTTGGACTAGCTGTGTTATACAAAAATATACATTCTTGATCTATATTTTGAGTGAAATGGAAAGCCTGTGAAGACTTTGGGGCAGAGATATGGCACTCTCTCTCTCTCTCTCTCTCTGTCCCTTTCTCTTTCTTAGTACAGTGGTAAAAATAAAACAATGGGTCAAAAAATAAATGAATTCAGTAAAGTCACAAAATACAAACCAGCATACAAAAATAAGTCGTGTTTCTATATACTAAAAACCAACAATTAAAAAAAATTAAGAATGAGATGTCTGGGTGGCTTAGTCAGTTAAACATCCAACTCTTGGTTTCACTCGGGTCATGATCTCTAGGTTGCTGGGTTCAAGCCATACAAGTGGCTTGGGATTTTCTCTCTCCCTCTCTCTCTGCCTCAAAATAAATAAATAAACTTTAAAAAGAAAATTGAGAAAACACTCCCATTTTTAATAGCATCAAAGAGAATACAATACTTAGGAGTACACTAAGCCAAGGAGTTGAAAGACTTGTACAATGAAAATTATAAAACATTAATAAAAGGAATTAAAGAAGATGCATCCATAGAAAGACATCCTTTCTTCATGGATTAGAAGGATTAATATTTTTAAAAAGCCCGTACTATCCAAAGCAATCTACAAATGCAACGTCACTTTCATCAAATTCCCAGTGGCATTTTTTACATAAGTACAAACATAATCCTAAAATTCATATGGAACCACAAAAGACCTCACAGCTAACACAATATTGAGAAAGAATAAGGTCAGAGACATCACACTCCTTGATTTTGAAATATATAAAAAAAGCTTCAGTAATTAAAACGATACCACACAGGCATAAAGACAGACATGTAGAACAATGGAAGGAAAAGAGAGCCCAGAAACAAACCATCACAATACAGTCAGCAGACCTTTTACAAGGGTGCAAAGAATATACAAGAAAAGGAGAGTTTCTTCAACAAATGGTCTTGGGGAAACTGGCTATCCAAAAAAAAAAAAAAAAAAAAAAAGTAAGAAACAAAAGAAAAGAAAAGAAATCAGATCCCTACCTTTCCCTATCCACAAAAAATCAACTGAAAATAGATTAAGGACTTAAATATTAGGCATTAAACTATAAAACTTCTAGAAAAAACAGAGGGAAAAGCTTGACATCTACTCTTTTAAGTTAAAAAGTTAAAATCACAGGTTTGTGTGGAAATTTTGCACATGTGTGTTGTGTTTATTTTGCAGTTAGAATACAACACTGTTAGAAGGATTCCAGAATGAGCTGACCCTGGAAATCAACCTCCTGTTTAAATCCTACCACATTCGTTTACCCCTCTGTACCTAGTAATTACCTCACAGGCCATGCTTGATAAAGGTCAGTTACCATTATAATTCCTTTTTAAGACAGAGAAATTTTTTTCCTACTTTAGAAACCACTTGAAAAGAAAAGTTTGACCTCTAAGATAAGAGCAAGACTTTAGGAAATCTAATACAAAGGCTGTTTTTTTTTTTTTCAATACATGTATAATAGAATGATAATAAATAGGGTGAAGACACAAATCCTATGTATGTTTGTTAGAAAGGCTTTTTCTGAAAAGATACAATTTATGGTAAACTTGAAACCAGAAGTGGTTTAAGCTATGGGAAGATCTCTAGGAGTAAATTTTCAATTAGAAAGAATACTATGTGTAACAGCCTAGTTAGAAAAAGCTTGACGTTTTTCACGTCTCATGACTCACAATATCTCTGGAAGTGGAAATCATGGTGCCAATGTATAAATGAGATAAATTTGCAAATTTTCCAAAAAATTCATTTAAATGCTATATTTTTCTAACATAAGTCTATCTAGTTTAAATAATAATACTTTATTCCTATCCATTTATTTATCAGTAAATGTTAAACACTGTAAGGCATCTTCAATTTCAGAAAAGTGAATATATGATTGTTGGTTTGTTTATTTGTTTTCAAGTAGGCTTCATGCCCAGTACAGAGCCCAACACAGGGCTCAAACTCACAGCTCTGAGATAAAGATCTGAGCTGTGGGGTGCCTAGGTGACTCACTTGGTTAAGCATCTGACTCTTAATCTCAGCTCAGATCATGATGCTCAATCATGATCTCAGGGTTGTGAGTTCAAGCCCTACATTGGGCTACATGCTCGGCATGGAGCTTACTTAAAAAAAAAAAAAAAAAAAATCAAAACAAAAAAAAACTCTTGAGCTGAGATCAAGAGTTGGATGATTAACCCACTAAGCCACACAGGTACTCCTAATTTTGAAAAAAAAATTATTATATAAATTAGACCATACAATAATTGATTATATTTGTATCTAAAAGAGAAATATTAGTATTTGTATTTTCTAGCTTTTGATAGGGTTTTAGAACTTTCCCAGTGAAAAAGAATGTAAGAGCTTATACAACCAGACATGACTTATAAAAATCCATATTATAAATATCCCATACATATTTAAATGGAGCTAAATAAATTATATGTTAGCATACAAACAAATAAAACATTGAAGATGAGACTAACATTATTTTAATTTCTTGAAAAATATATTAATTCCAATCAACATCTGTCAATCAAAATATATAAGGTGCCTTTTAAAAACTGATTTTTATTCTCATATTCTTCACATTCAAAGACCTGTACAGGATTTAAAAATAGGGGCCCAAAGAAGAGAGTCAACCGGTGAGTATCTAAAGGTACGGATGTAAAAAGTCAAGAAACAAAAAAGTCATTTTCTGAAGATGATGAACCTAGAAAAATTCAAGGAAAGAAACAGAAACTTTTAAAACTACAGATGCCATAAAGTGTAAGGATATATAACAAATGTAAAAGGTATTTTTCCCCGCATTGTAACATAAAAAAATCTTTAAATAAAATATGAAAAATACCCCTTAAAATTACAATAGATTGGGAATTCTATTCATTTGTAAAACGCACTGGAATCTCAAAATACTAGAAATTTTAATCGCCAGCTTTATACCGCATCATTTTGTCCCCCAACAAAAACAAGATGTAGATTGTAGAACTTAAAGTAAAAACTTAAAATTTTGCAAGTTAAAACTGTATCTATTCATACAGCAAACTTAAGTGTATAGATTATAATTTATATATATATATATTTATACATATATATGTATGTGTGTGTGTGTATATATATATATATATATATATATACACACACACCCCACTTGAGAGCCCACATTCCAGCTTTATCCCAGTTACTGCATGAAGCTGCACTTTGCTTATTTTCTTTAGTGTTTTCAATACATTTTGGGAGAATTGGTTATATTGAAAAAATATATCGGGCCTTTATCTCAAACCACATATAAACACCAATTCCTGGAATAAGAGAGCTAACTACAGAACCAAATTTATTTAAATCAACTTTAATAAATTTATGAAGCATTAAAATAAACAAATCTGTCATCAAAAGACAACCTCTAGCAATACAAGCCACAGAACGAGAGAAGGTATTTGCTACGTATACAATCAAGAAGACTGGCATCTAGACTATTTAAAGAACTCCTAATAACCAAAAACAAAATGACAGCCTCAGAGAAATATAGGCAAATATTTAGACACCTACTTCACAAAAGAAGAAATCCAAATGATGATACATTATGAACAAATACTCAGTTCTCTGAGAATCACAGTGGTGAATCCTTATGTATCTTTGCACACCCAGTAAATTGGCAAAATTGAGACTGAATAAAAAGGAAGTATATTTGATTTGTGAAGAACTCATATATATTGCTGACGGAATGCAACTTAGTACAACCACTTCAGAAAATCATTTTAAATAAGAACAAAGGTATATATATATATAACCTGTAACCAATCTACTTTGTTTATAGATACATACATTAGAAAAATTCATGTAAAGAAGCATCAGGGTATGATCTCCATTGCTGTAAAGGCCCCATACTGGTAGTTATTAAAATGTTCACCAAAACTAGACTGGATAGATTTTGCTATATTCAGACAGTAGAATCCTATATTGCAAATGTTAAGTTCGTTAATAATACAGAATACTTACTGAGTGCTTTCTCAGTGTAAGGTATCCTACTAAGGACTTGCATTTAGTTGCTCATTCAAATGTTACAGTAAGTATCAAAGGTAAGCACATTATCCCCATTTGACACATGATCCAAATCAAGGTACACAGTGCTTAAGCAACTTTCTGAAGGTTGCAAAACTAACAAATACGATCCAAATGCGGGAAATCTCAAATGCGGGAAATCTAAACTTTAGATCTCTTGCTTTTAATTACTATGGCTTACAGCTTAATTGCATGCACATGTGTAATGAGACTGGGCCTCTCTGATTAAGGGTGTACCCATCAGTGTACCTTTTCTGGATTAAAATTTGACTGTGTTAAAAAAT
Organism: Puma concolor; assembly: GCF_028749965.1. NCBI lineage: Eukaryota > Metazoa > Chordata > Mammalia > Carnivora > Felidae > Puma > Puma concolor. The sequence goes on along the minus strand of NC_141678.1, from coordinate 88,009,937 downwards.
TTTAAAGTGTGCATGCCATCTAACATAACAAGCCTTGTCTGAAAAAAACAGGCATAACAAATATTCAGAGCTACAGTTTAATGTGCGTGTATAATGTTTGCTTTTTGCAGAAGGAATGAGTATATGTCTTTTCTAGAATAAATATAGTGATGGGTTGTGGGCACTCAGGGAAGCTGTAATCACTGGATTCAACATATTTTCACAAGAAACAAATAATCTTAGATAAGGGCATGTGATTTATAGTATGTGCTACATTTTAATGCCTCGTGTAGCGAAGCCTTCTATAACAGACTGTGGGATAAATGGATATGTATATAGGGGATGGAAGAAAATAATTTGATTAGTGACAGGTGATTATCTCCAATTCCAACATTTTATCGTTAATAATAATAATAAATGAATATCAGTTCGGAGGGTCTGGCCTTGGCATTTTCGATATTTTATCAGATATTTCTTCAGAAATGAATCACATGCACGTCAAATTTAGGGTCTACAAATTTGAAGAGAGTGTGAAAATTCTAGATGATAACAATCCAAATTCGAAAATACTCTTACAGGATGGATAAAGCTGAAACTGATGCGAAGACAATTAAGAAGAATTAACGTCTGGTCTCTACTTATATCCCATCCCTACTGCAACCACATCCCATTGTCCCACAAAAGAAAATAAGTGTCTGTGTCAAATGGAATTCATCTTCTTTTGAAAAAAAAATATCAGACGTTTTTGCTGACATGGTCCAATGAGCCAATAAAATTATATATCACTGCCAATCTTTAATGTTGCTTTCAACATATTTTTGGAGTGTCTTCATCCAGTCCTATGGCTTCAACTTTTATCACATGTGGATACCTCCCACATATAGCCTGAAATTGTATTTTATTTTCAGGCCCCAGCACACAAGTGTCTAAGGATTACAGTGGGATTTATTTCTGTTACAATAAAGTGTCTGTCCAAATAGTGTGTACTATATCTGCCCCCTCTTTAATTTCTACTCATGGTTATAGTATCATTTTATCATATATGCTACAAACTTAATCAGTTTTATATTCCCAATTTCCCTTCCCTTTCATACCATCCATCACTAAATGCTAAACAGCCTCTTTTAAACCCACTCTTCCTCTTCATCTCACATTAATTTAGCCCCTCAGAGACTCCTAGTGTTCCTGCCTCCAACAGCCCCCACGTTCAACCTAGTCTGGAAGCCATCATGGCAGTGAACTTTCAGCAATATCAAATCTATGGATGACAGTTCCTGATGAACATATTTTTACCTTCTGGTCCATTCTCCCTCCTGCCATTGACCTCAGATTGACTTTAATTGACATCCCCCAAGGGATTACCTCAGCTGCAGAGAGACAGCTCACAAAATCACTCCCTTCCTAGAATGTCCTAAATCCGATAAAAGGTCCTGTCAGCTCATTTGGGGACAATTCTAAGGGATCAATTGATACCCAGAGCCCATATGGCTGGTCAAGATGTAGAACCCACATCACATCTTGTCTTCTCCCACTGCCCATTCTTGCTTCCCTTCTCTTGCACAGCCATGATCCCAAGGGTCCTCCCTAATATTATCTTGCACACGATAAATGTGTTTCTGAGTCTACTTCCACTGTGGCAGTATAGGCTTGCCATAATGGGTGTGGCACTTTCAAAATTCTCTGCAATGGTCATTCCAACTTGCCGTGTGTTTGTTATCATCAGGGTCTCATATAAGGAAGTAGGTTAACAAACAGGAATACATTTTCCACAAAATTAGCATCATGCTAAACCAAGACACGAATTCTAGAGAAAAGGAAACCCAAACAGCTGTCCTGAATACTGGAAAACTTATTATGGACAAAGGCAATAGCCAACGGCTAGTCAGGAGACATATAAACCCTATCAGTTATGTTAACAGGTAGAATTTAACTTAAAGGATAGTCAATTATGCACAAAAATATGCTAGCGAGGGGACTAAGAAGGAAAAAAGAGATTAAGGGAACAGGATGGGAACAAAGCAGAAAACAGCTACCACACCTAGAGTAAGTGTGAAATTGCTAAACTTAGATGCTCAGACGAGAGGCATCAAGGAGCTCACAGGAAGCTCTGAGAAGATGGCTGTTCGGCTGATCCTGGAGGCTCTGCGGAGGAAGGGAAGCAAGGGGGCTGAGGAGGCCTCGCCAGTGACCGCCTAGTAGTGCTGATGTCCCTTGAGCGCTGAAAAGACCGGCTCTGGGAGTGTGCAGACATTGTGGAGTGGGTTCAGATGCCCCCGCGTGAACCTCCGCTGCCCTCATGGAAGGGAAGCACTGGTTGGTGCCCGCAAGAAAACGCCAGCGAGGGCAGATAGCTGGAAGCAATTTCCTTTTCTGCCTTGGTTTGTCGTCGCCCTTCACCGAACCCTAGCCCCGACTGGCAATGCATAAGTCTGGTGTCACAAAACCACATTTACAAGGGTGGCTTTGAAGCCAGGAGACTAGCTGATTAATTGTGGGCTCCCAGGAATAAGGGCAAGATGCTCCAGAAATGCAGCCAAAAACAAAGCAAAGCAAAGCAAAACAGAGCAAAGCAAACAAAACTCGTGTGGAGGGAAGAACATCTATTCCCCTTTCTTCATGCTTCTTCCATGGAAAGGAGTTGAGCTACAGCTCCGTTCTTCATCTTTCGACCACCCTTCCCTTGGGGAAGAACCATCACTTCTCTGGTAGGTGGGTTTCGGAGACGGAACGGAGCACCGCTGACCCAACCATCCCCGGAGTCTCAGGGTACGCGTGTCCTTTGGATGCATCCTCAGCTAACTCGTGAGGGAAAGTCACCAGGATGGGCCACTCCTCCGCAGGGGAAGGCAGAGTCTGTGTGGATCTCCTGGGACTCAGGGAACGAGTTTAATTCAGTGGAAGAATTCTTAGAACAACTGTGTGACTGCATCAGAGTCAAGCCATATCCTGCAATCTAGTTTCACCTTTAACACGGCTAATATTTTGAGTTTGTCAGACTCTGTCTCGTGTCCCAACTGGCTCAGAGCTCAGATCGGAAGAGGGGAGACAAAGATGTTATTCGCTGGTCTTTTAAATGTCCATACTTATTAATAACTAGATGTTTCCAAATTTTGAATTACCATGGATGCCAAGAACTCTTTTTTCTTTGAAGTGCTCCTATGAACTTACCTAAATCAGGTTTTGATTTGTAGAATCCCCCCCCCCCACCCACCCCCCGGAAAGTTTCTATGCCTCAAACCAGATTCAGGTACATTGCACCTACGGTCTACCCAAAGAACGAAAATGCCATAGTGAAATCATATACAATCCTCAGGAAGTGGAAATCTGGAATTTTTGACGAAGTAAACTACAGAGAAAAACATGCAAATATATAGTGAAATTTCTTAACCTCTCTGCTACAAAAAACTATCTTCAGAGTTCTACCAACCTCTCAAAATGTACCCGCAGTGTTTTCGCAATTAGATGGTATTTCAAAATTTCAAAACACACATTTGTAATGAATGGATATTCAAACTAACAGTAGCTAAAAGGATAGTGTACAAAAGGTGAGTGGATATGAAGTACGTTCGCTTTAGTGAGTCATGTTCTGCTACCCTACTTTGGGTTTGACTTTTTCTTGGTCGTTGATACTAATTAGTAAGATTAACATGATTAAATCTCTGTATGCTTCTCTCAACACTAACCCTATAAAGAGATTAAGGATTTTTGTAATCTCAGACGTGAATCACTGAATTACACTATATTCATTTCCACCCCGAAAGTGCAACAAAGTGATCAGATATCAATGATCTCAAAGCAACTGAAAATATTAGATAATTAAGCCTCGCCTCTGAACCATATGAATACTCTCTGTCTCATTTCTGTGAATTATGTCAGGCAGAAAAATAAGGTATTTAACACAATCTATTTAAAAATACAAAAATAATAGGAATTTTAATGCAATTAAATTTCTATAGCCCTGCTAGGCTTCCCCCTCTTGTGTTTTTATGCATGAAGCTATTATTTCCATTCCAGTGACAGACATGAGTCCAAGCAGTAAATGGAACATCCCTCTTTTATTAGAGCATCTTTGTTATTATAAGTAAAATTGAGCTGGTTCTCATTCAAATCTTCTGTGTCTATGAAACAAGGTTTAGTCATGCATTAAATGAAGGTTTCAAATAACATTATGCTGGGAATTTGTTACATGTTAAACACCAATAGTTTTCTTTCAATATGTTTATTGGCATAACAGTATCTGCAATAATAAAATATAATAACATTTTATAATGCTTCATTCATACCAATAGCTCCCTCAGCCAGCCGCTCTTCCAATGGTGAGTATAAAATTAATAAAGAGAATGAATGTGTGGAAGTGGCATATAAAAGATGTGAAAGGCTGAAAATATTAAGCAATAAGGTATATGCCAGATATGATTCCTTTGGCATCAGTACCCCTGTTTTAAATGTAGTAGCTTTGGGAAAATGAATTTTCAAGGATTTGGAAACAGCTACGTGCAGGTGACACAGAGGAACGAAAAAAGAGGAAAGGTACAAACAAAAGATGTGAATTGCCCTTTCAGATGCAATAGACAGAAGTTGTTTAGATAATATGATCTGAAGGCTTCTCTGCCCAAATGTAAAACTGCAGGGTGTACCCGAAGATGAATCCCTTTGGGCCCCCAGAAGTCTCTGGGGAATTTCCATGATCTCCAAGAGAGAAGCAATCATAATTGATGATACAGCGAGAAGAATCAACTCATAAGAGATTGAAAGCAAAGTCACTCTAAAAGGCACACACAGGAAATGCCTGAATGGGTAATTGGTAAAAGCATCAACAAAGGGAGAAGAGGAAGCAAATGAACAGACCAGTTAGTAAAAAATGAGCTTCATAATTATACCCGGATCTAGATGTTTGGAATAATATTAACTATAGCTATAACTACCAAATGACATAATAGCATTGTAAAAAGCTTAAAGTATATTCTCTCCTTATACTGTTTTACAGTTACTGTAACTGATTTTTTTTTTATACAATTAACTGGCCTCACAGCTGTGCTGGTAACAGTGTAGCCCCTGGTTTGGTCTGAGCAATTACTGTAAAGCTAGATCTAGTTATTTGCAAAATTCTATTTTCAATTTTCTCTGGAGGGAATAAGGCTTTTTGAAAGCTTGAGTTTTTCAGTTGCTAATAAGAAGTCTCATATTCAATAATACTGTAGTAGGGATGTTATATTTGCTAAATTCTAGGAACATCTGCATTCACATACACAGATTTATAGTTTTCCTTTTGAACTTACTTATCTGATGTAGGGGTTATGGCAATTCAGTTGAAAAGGAGGATAAAAGAACAGTTACCATAAAACAGCCCAATGCTCCCCAGAGTCAGCAGAGAAAAAAAAATGGAGACAGAGAGAGAGAAACAATTTGCTAAACTGATCATAGAATGATTTACCAGTCAATTAGAGAACATTTTACTGCAATGCAAAGGGATTTCAAACACAGATGAATAACACCAAGATTGTTTTCTTTATTTGCATTGCAAAAAAAAAAAAAAAAAAAAAAAAAAAAAAGATCAGTTTTCTATAAGGAGCTTCATAATTTTGTAATTTTCTACAGCCTGAACTTTTATTTTGACACAAGGGCCATGTTCATCTGAAGACAGTCACTCAGGTACTTTCCAAGTGCGCCACTGAGAAATTGAAATTAGAAATAATATATTGCCAGATGCTACAGTCTGAGGAGCCTTGTAAAAAGTAGTACTCAAGTGTCACTTTGAACAACACCTGTTAGACATTGCATGTGAAATGAAATGCTATTTGAACTTGTAAGCATGATTTCGAATTTACTATAATTCACGATTGTTACACATAGGAGCTTTTATAGTAAGCTAAAGACATCAGTTTCTGATGCTCACTTTGTAGAAAAAGTGACTCATGATACCTACTGATAACATTTTGTTGGTCTCGAAATATGCCGAGTAAGTCCCTCTTGTTAGGGTTCTGTTCTAGAAGTTTGATGCACGAGAATCTGGAAATGAATAATCTTTTAAAAATATTTAACTTGGGGGCACCTGGGTGGCTCAGTTGGTTAAGGATCTGACTCCTGATTTCAGTTCAGGTGATGATCTCACAGTTCATGAGTTCAAGCCCCACATCAGGCTCTGTGCTGTCACTGTGGAGCCTACTTGGGATTCTCTCTCTCTCTCTCTCTCTCTCTCTCTTCCCCCCTTCTCCTACATGTGCTCTCTGTCTCAAAATCAATAAATAAACTTAAAAAAAAGATATCTTAAATATTTAATTTTATTATGTTTTAGTGCTGAAATCTTAGAAAACAGTAGGGCATTTTGATCTATTACCAATAATATGCTGTGTCATTTATGACTATATAGCCATACAGTTCCATTTAAGTAAGAACATAGGAAACACTTATGATTTTTATATCATACAAATTATATATGTATATAGATATATATAGATATATATAGAGAGAGAGTCAGTCAATCTAATTTTAGTAGCAAACTCAGTTTTCACTAGGTCAGTTTTTGAGGTTAAAGATGAAAGTATCTTGGGGTGCTTGACTGGCTCAGTCAGTGGAGCATGCAACTTTTTTTACATTTTTTAATTTATTTTTGAGGGACAGAGATAGAGAGAGAGAGCTCATGCTGGGGAGCAGCAGAGAGAGAGGAAGACACAGAATCCAAAGCAGGGTCCAGGCTCTGAGCTGTCAGCACAGAGCCCGATGCGGGGCTTGAACTCGCAGACCGTGAGACCATGACCTGAGCTGAAGTCAGACGCTCAATCGGCTGAGCCACCCAGGCGCCCCTCAATTCTTTTTCCAACATTCCCTTTGTCTTCTTTTTCTGACCCCTTGACTCTCCCCTAAGGTGTGATCCCTGCACCTCTCTAAGAAACATGTATTTCCAGGCTCAGGAGTCACTTGTTTGGGTTTGTGGTATGTGTCCACCTCACTCCACTTTGATGCTTCAAACCGTGCTCTTTCCCTCTTCCTTCAAACCATCTAGTTTTTATTTTGTGCTATAAAATCGTATCACCTACTATTCTTTCTTGAAAGCATCTACCTCACCCTTCAACACTATCCTACAATCAACACAGATCTGATTTTCTGACTCCATTTATTTTTGTCTAGCTCTACTCCTTCTTCACTTGTAGTTATTTCAATATCGAACCATCAATACTCCAACATCACCATCCCTCAGATGGTTGATGTGTCATCCATTGAACTTCACCATCCCCCTGCCTCCGGTGGCATGCCCTAGACCTTGGTCATTTCTGAAAGCCGTATCTCATCCGCAATTACAATGTCATGTCTCCCTCCCTGTGACCCCCCCTTTTCCAATTTTTCCAGGGGACCGCCTCTTACTTTCACTTCCACATGCTTTCAGGTGACACCTGCAGTCCATTTATTCCGCCATCTTTTCTCAGCTCCCCTTCAGTCTTGTGACTAGGCTTTCCTTCAGGCCAGTGTAGACACCAAGTTCACCAACTCAGTTACTGTGGTGCACGCATTCTGCACTCTCTTCCTTGCCAATTCTGCCATCCTATTTGCCTGGCAAGGCAATCACCCTAGGTGGAACTAATGTTTCTCCAACTCTTTCACTAAAACAGCACAGTGGAACATGCCTACGGAAAAATACACAGAAAAGTACAGCACCACCTTGAATCCGTGAGTCTAACTTCCTGTGTTGAGCTCTCTCCATTCACAGAGGAGCTCTTCATATCTTTTCTCTGTTCAGGACTTCAAGATCTCTGCTCCTGGCATTCTCAGCCTTGTATTTCATGTAAAAAATAAAAATTATCAGGAATGGGCCAAGCCACATTTCTAGCACCACACATACTCATCTAACTGCACCTTTGCCTTTACTTTTTGATTTAGAAATGTGGTCCCCCTGTCTATAGAATCATAACCCTCCCACCTGTGTACTAAACTCGGTCTCATCCTGCCTCAGGAGGGCCTTTCTCTAAGAACGGTCCCCCCTCTATCATATCAAAGAGCTATGCTACTCAAGAGTGGTCTCCTTGCCCCCATTCCCTTTCCTCCTCTTCTCTCTCGAACCCTGCTCAATCGGGTTTCCACCCTCATCGTTCCACTGAAGTTGGTCTTCTCAAAGTCATCAGTGGCCTAAACTGCTAAATATAGTGGCCAGTCCTGGGCCTCATTTCATTATATCCCTGAAGGCATTTGAATGAATTAGTCAGCTGTGTTTTTCTTCCTAGAAACACTTTCCTCACTTGCATTCTAAATACAAGATTTTCCCAATTCTGTTCTCTCTGTGCTTTTTTTCTTCCCACCTCCTCAGCTTCCCTTGGTATCCGTACCCTCATCTCTGCACATCTGAAGTTAGAGAAGTAGGTCAGTCCATGGTCATTTTCTTTAGTTTCTCTACACTTGTTCTGTTGCTGCTGAGCTCATCTCTTACCATCAGTTTAAAGGCCCTGAAGGCTCTCAAATTATGATTCCAGTTGAAACTTAACTGGACTCTGTATTTTGTATTTACTCTCAACATCACATCTTGGGTATATGACAGATCTTCCAAAGTTCTCATATTCTCTATCTACTATGCCAACTTTTTCTTTTGCTTTCTAATTTTCTCCATCTCTATGAAGGACTACTCCACTTCGATAATTGCTCAGGTGAAAAAAAAACTTTACCTCTGAAGAATCCTTTCTGTTACTATCTACATCCTGTCCATATGAAGTTCAGTTTCCATAATATTTGCAGATCTTCATCATTTTGCACCATCGCTCACAATCAATATTTTTCATTTTGATGGTTTCAAATGCCTTCTAAATGGTCTCCTTGCTTCTGCCTGCCTTTTCTCCCTGTCCCCCACGCCCCCAGGTTACTCTATACACATGAGCCAGAGGGATTCTTTAAAAATGTAGAATTTGGGGGACGGGGAGTGGATCTAGATGGCCCAGTTGGTGAAGCCTCCGACTTCGTCTCAGGTCATGGTTTCATGGTTCTTCAGTTTGAGCCCGACATGGGGCTCTGTGCTGACAGCTCAGAGCCTGGTGCCTGCTTTAGATTCTGTGTGTGTATCTCTCTCTCTGTCCCTCCCTCACCCACACTCTGTCTCTCTCTCTCAAAAAAAATAAATAAAACATTAAATTTTTTAAATGTGAAATTGGGGTGCCTGGGTAGCTCAGTTGGTTGAGCACCTGACGCTTGATTTCAGCTCAGGTCATGATCTCACGGTTTGTGGGGTTGTGCCCCGCGACAGGCCCTGTGCTGACAGTGCAGAGCCTGCAAAGATGAGTTCATTGCAATGTTCTTCCAAAGGCTCCAGTCATCTGTCCTTCTACCTCTCTCTCCTCCCCACTCTGCCCCTGACATGCTGGCCTGGGTTGTACATTCACTATATGGAGTATGCCCTTCTCACAGATGGCTGCCGGGCTCACTCCCTCATTTCCTTTAGTTTTCTGCTCAAATAACATCTGTAATAAGACCTTTCTTAATCTCTAATTCAACTTTAAATCACCAATCTCTTACTACTAGACTCAAAGATAACCATTTCTTTTCCTGATGTATTATTGGCATCGCATCTTTTTTTTTTTTTTTTAATTTTTTTTTTTTTCAACGTTTATTTATTTTTGGGACAGAGAGAGACAGAGCATGAACGGGGGAGGGGCAGAGAGAGAGAGGGAGACACAGAATCGGAAACAGGCTCCAGGTTCTGAGCCATCAGCAGAGAGAGAGAGGGAGACACAGAATCGGAAACAGGCTCCAGGTTCTGAGCCATCAGCCCAGAGCCCGACGCGGGGCTCGAACTCACGAACCGCGAGATCGTGACCTGGCTGAAGTCGGACGCTTAACCGACTGCGCCACCCAGGCGCCCCTTGGCATCGCATCTTGAGAATCACACATTTTACTTGTTTAATTATTCTCTGTTATTCGTTCTCCACATTTCCCTTAGCCTGTAGCACAGACCTCCTACAAAAAGAGAATTTTGTGCTTTGGTTTAACTCTTACATCCCCTGTGCTTAGAAAAATGCAAGGCAGTCAGTAAAAATTTGATAACTAAGCATTTCATTTCAGGATTTTTGTGACATAACACTAATTTGGCTTCCCACTTTGATATAATATTGTTCTTCTAGACAAGGTTAAAACTCCAGTCTTTTTAAATGTTTATTGAGTGGTAGATACTTTTGCTGTTTTTTTTTTTTTTCCTTTTGCCTGAAAGAAACACTAACTCCCCTCCTTTGCCTTATTTCTAATTGATATATTTCTTCCTATCTTTCATATTTTATCTTCTTCATAAATATTTGTTTCCTTCCACTAAATTTAACTACTCTTTTAAGTTTCAAAATTTTAATATTTTCTACAGTATTTTAGGGTATTTATATAGCATAATCCCTTTTGCATCTTTTTTTTTCCTGATCCTTCCTAAAGTGACTATTTAGGACAATATATTTATTATAAACTATCTTTATACATTTTAATGTATACTCATTGATTTAAAAGCATACACTCTAGATGCTTTTAGAATTAGGCACTTCCAGAACTTAGGCAATAATCTACATCAGGTACTGGTGAATGAATAATATATAGGAAAGACAAATATATAACTCTCTCTCAAGGATGCAAACTGACATGTAGAGTAATAAATAATTTTATTTATTTCATGGCACAAAGGAGGAGGTAGTAAATTTTCTCCATTGGGCTATCTCATCTATCTTTATGATTTAAAGAGAATGATTCTACATGAAATGTAAAAGTTCTCCATCTTTCACTTATAGTTCCTTTGAATTGTTAATTCCAACCTATTTTTAAAGCAAAAATCATCATCAATAACAATAAACAAATATTACTAATACATTTATGCACAACTTTATATATTCCTTTATCTAATATAACAGCAAATTTAGTAAATAATTTCATAGCTATTGTGCTCTGTTCAGTATTTTAAAAAACAAAGAAAAATCTCAGGTTTAATAACAGCTCATGTCAATTTTCGGTGTATTTCCAGCATTGCACAACTTCTTTCTCACCTATAGGTAATGTTAAAATAGGATGAATCACAGCAGTTCTCATACATGAGTGTACTAAAAGTCAAGATGTAGGTTTTTAATTTAAATTTGGGTGCTGGATTTCTTATGTAAACCCCTTGCTAAAAAAATTTAACCATATTGAGAAAGTGAAAAAACAGTATGGAATTACCCGACAAGGATTCACAATGAGCACTGGAGATGCAACATAAAGTCTTGGAAAAACAATACAGTAATCAAAGAAAAATGTGAATTTTTCTGTGTTGTCTAGTATTCACTCGAAGGCCTCAACACCACTTTTACTGCCTGACATTCCATGTCCCAATCTGTAAAACCCAAAAACAGCACCAAGTGGAGAGTACTTTTGATGATTAAGTAAAAAAATGAAATACAGCTCATCATTTCAGGTGTTGAACAAAGGGTTTGTTATTTTCACCTGAATTCTGATGAAACAAAATATAGTCACATCATTGGGGCACCTGGGTGGCTCAGTCAGTTAAGTATTGAAATCTTAATTTCCGCTCAGGTCACGATCTTAACGTTTCCTGGGTCCAAGCCCCGCAACACAATGGGCTCTGAGCTGACAGGACACAGCCTCCTTGGGATTCTCTGTATCCCTCGCTCTGCCCCTCTCCCATGTGCACATTCTCTCCCACTCTCAAAATAAATATATAAACTTTAGAAAAGTACATATATGTATACATATATATATACACACACACATATATATGTCCACATATACATACATAGTACTCCTAAAAGTATATATAGTTACATCATTTATATATATAAAGTATAGTAGTATATATATATAGTTACATCATAAATGTATATATATATATACACACACACATATATATATACATACATATATATGTGTGTGTGCATATATATGTGTGTGTGTTTATATACTATATATATATATACTACTATACTATATATACTATATACATGCTATATATATACTATATGTAACTATACATATATGTGTGTATATATACACACACATATATGTATAGTTACATCATAGGATGCATATATACATACATACATATACATATGTATGTATATATGTATATATGTACATATGTATATGTATGCATGTATATATGTATACACACACATATATGTATAGTTACATCATAGAATGTGTATACACACACACACATATATATATATATAACTATATGTGTATATATATACACACACACACATGTATAGTTACATCATAGAATTGTATATATATACACACATATACATATGTATGTATATATGTGTATACGTACATATGTATATGTATGCATGTATATATGTATATACACACACATATATATAACTATACTATACTATATATATACTATGTATATACTATACTATATATACTATACTATTATACTATATATATATTACTATACTATATATACTATATATATATACATACACATATATATAATTACATCATAGAATGTATACATACATGCATATATATGTATGTATATATGTATATACATACATATATGTGTGTGTATATATACACACACACATATATACACACATATATATATATAAGTATATATACTATATACTATATACTATATATAGTATACTACTATACTATATATATATAAATATATACACACACACACATACTACACTATATATACTATATATAACTATGTGTGTGTATATGTATATATGTGTATATATATATATACACACATAGTTATATACATATATATATATACACACACACATATATATATACACACATATATATATATATAACTATACTATATTTATACTCTCTCAATATATACTAGCTATATATACTTTACATATATATACTATATAATATATATATATATATATATATATATATATATATATACTATATAGCCATATACATGTATGTGTACACACATATATAGTTATATCATAGAATGTATATATATATACACACATATGTATATAGTTATATATACTATATATATACTATACTATATGTACTATACTACTATATATACATATATACTACTATACTATACTATATATATACTATATATAACATTGTGTGTGTGTATATATATATAGTATATATAGTATAGTATATACTATACACACACACACACACACACACATACACACACACACACACACAGTTGCATCATAGAATGCCCCCCACACCCTGCAACTTCTCAGACCTCACTTTTACCTTGGCTACCAATTTGTGTCAGGAATTCTAGACACTCATCAATATCCAGGTCCTCCTCTTCCATTCCTAAATTTATTTTGCAAGGAGGATTATTATTTAACTAGATCCGTTCAGTCAAATATGAAGGAGAAATCTCTGGCTTTTCTCCAATGAAGAGGCCAACGGCTTCAATGACCATTTTGTTCATCCCAGGTTAACGCTGGTGTTGTAACCAAAGAACCACAAAACTGAAGCAATGTGCTTCCTTGAGATAGTGTTTAGCACAAAGACTCACCCTCTACACTGATGGCAATATGACTAATAAATCTTTGCTTTGCTACGTCACTGAGATTTTTTTTATCGTTACAGAAATTAGCATTAAGTACTCTGGCTAACACAGTAGTTAAGATGTTTATTCATGCAGACCTAACATTAGATGGATTTGACATAGGCAAAAATAACTCATTCTATTTTGATGCCCATAATTGAGATTCTTCTCTGGAAAAAATCTTATAGTTATAGTCTTACATGCTGAAATTTAAGAAACTCTCTAGTTAATTGTAACTGTGATAAGAATGGAAATAAAAGTTATAAATATAAAGAAACCAAGGGCAAATAATGAGCTGTTAACTGTGAAAAACTATGCTTTTAATGAAGGTACTATTTGAATAAGTTAACTTTTCCAAAGCAAAAAAAAAAAGAAAGAAAAAAGAAAAAAAAAAAGAAAACCTCAAAATATGAATGTGCTGACAACTGTTTGGCTAAAAATCCAAAATACCAGATTCTGTGAAGCAACAGACTTACCCACAAATTGCAAAGTACACAGAGAAGACACTAATTGCAGTAACCACTCTTTAAACAATCATGTAGAAACATATCAGCAGATAAGCTGTCAAAGAAGTTCCATTTAAGGTTTTCAAGAAAACACCACAAAAAAAGCTTTTGTTCCAAGGAAGTGGGAGATGTAGACTCTGTCTAATTATTTTCAGTGTACTGGCTGCTTATTGAAGGAAAATATTTATTTAGAGAACAGGTGAGATTTGCACTATTTAAATGCTCAAATTTTGTGTTTTTAACTCTCATTTCAGTAGTTTATGGGCACACAAACAGGAATCTAAAAAGGAGAGTGCCAGCAATTTTAATTTCAAATGCAGACTCGTGGAACTGCAGTGAACACGTACTGTTCTCTCAGTTCCCATATTGCACAGCCCATCATTTCCCCATTTCAGAGACATCCTGGCAGGCACAGGTGATGAACCAGATGACAAGTAATTGACATTTGCATAAAATAAAAGTGACTAGAAGTGTCATACAAGTCATTCAATGCAGATTTTTAAGAATGGCAACAGAATAACAAATGGGAAATGACTTACAAGTCTCTGTGTAATTAAAATTGTGTGATACGATATAGAAAAATAAAACTGCTAGATGCTGATAATCCTGTATCTTCCAGAATCTGATTTTAAGAAAACAACATACGGTCCTCTGCTTTTAGTTAAGATCTAGAAATCACAAGAGGTTGCCCCGCTTACCCTAAGAAGCAGAATGAGATGGATAAGTTTCAAAATCATACCAGCTTTTTCCAGCCATCACAGAGCTGAGGATAACAAGAAGTATAATAAAACCAAATTCCAGAAAATCTGAAGGCTTTGTGAGGAGATAAGAGACCATACCTGCTTTCTTTTCTGAAATGGCAGGAGTGGGAAAATGTTCTCAAGAGAGAGGTAAAGTTAAAGTATCTTAAGTCTTAATGAATTTACACTAGCCAGGTGTCGGTTGATACGGGAGATTAGAATCCTGAGGAGTTACAGTCAAAGACTGAGTCTCTTCAATCCATTTTCCCCCTGCATCCTCAACCAAGACAACACACAACCTCCCCAGGCTGGGGCCAGTCGGAAGGGCGGTACCCTCTTCCACTACCCCAGGCACGTGGGCCTTTCTGTGTGCATATAAAGCAGAGGGAAGAGCCCAAGACCAGAGGAAACCAAGTCCTGATCTGAGAACAATTGAAGATAGTGATGAATGAAATAAAGCCAAGAACCAACTCAATTCCATACTAGGTGAATACACAGTCCACACTCCTGCTTCAAAGGAGAAAGGGCGTGTTTCTAAATAACATGGGCTAAATAGTCTTCACATCATAGTGTTCTTTCACACACGATGCCCTGAATAAAATTGAGACACATGAAACAGAAGAACAGACAAATATGACCCATGTTCAAAAGATGAATGTGTTTGTGTCAGATACAGGAGTCATAATTTTCTGCTTTGTCTTGTGCCTCATATGTCTAAATTTTATTCAGCACATTCGGTGTAATATATATCTATAGATCTATATCTACGTTCATATATAGAGAGAGGCTATTGATGTTTAAAGCAAAATGATACCAATATATTGTGAGGTTCCTGACATATGTAGAAATAAAATATATAAGTTCTTTAAAAGGTTATATTAAAAATTAATTATTTTCAGATTGACTAATAAATGTTACAAGTCTCCTGTTTATGTTCAATTTTTGTGTTGAAATAAAATTTAAATATACTCTGAAAGGATGGTCTATGTTTCAAGGCAAATTTTTGGAAATCAGTTTTTTTTTTATTTTAAAGGTAAAACAGCCTCACTTATGTCTTATAAATTCATTTATATTTTAAAACTAAAAAGAATAGGATAATTTAAGTATTACGTGACATCTTTATTTCATGTTATTACAAACGCTGCTTTCAAACTTTATTAGAACAATATATTTTATCTTAATAATAGTAAGAGCTGTCAGTGTAAATGACATATTTTAGTACTGTACATATATGATTTTATTCCTATAAAAGCAAACACACATATACCAGCATAGATACATTTTAAGCATCAATATCAAAATTTAATTTGTCCCGAGAACAATGCTAATATCAAACAAATGTAACGGGGGTTGTTCTGATTTAAGTGAAGAATTAAGCAAAGATTTCATAGATAAGAAATAAAAAGCTCACAACATAAAAGGAACTATTGATAAATTTGTTTCATCAAAATGTAAACTTCCACTGTTCAAAAGACAATGTGATGAAAATGGAAAGCCACAGGCTGGAAGGAAATATTTGCAAACTATATATGATTAAAGACTTGTATTCAGAACATGTAAAGGACTCTCAAAGCTCAATAAGAAAACTAACAACACACACACACACACACACACACACACACACACACACACACACACACAAAATTGGAAAGAAATTTACCAAAGAAGAGATCTTAGTAAGTAAACATATGAAAAAATGTTCAAACTATTACTAATTAAGGAAACAAAAATTAAAACTAAGATACTACTGCACATGTATTAGAAAGGCTAATTTTAAGAAAATCAGATTTTAAAAAAATCAGATAATACCAAACACTAGCAACTCAAACTCTCATAACATTGTTTTGGGAAGTGAAAAATGGCACAGCTAGTTGGGAAAACAGTTTGGCAGGTTGTTGTTATTCTTGTTTTTTTGTTTGTTTGTTTGTTTTAGGTAAACAGAAATGTGTCATATGATCCAGTAATCCTAAACCTAGGTTATTCACCCAAAAGAAATGCTAACACATGTCTATACCAAGACCCATTTTCAACTGTTTATGTGCCCTTACGGTTAATAGCCAAAAACTGAAAGTAACACATGTGTTGTTAATTCAAAAGTGGGAGAGGAGGTGGGTGGGAAAGAGGGATTGAGCTCAAAGGGACAAGAGGGAACTTGCAGGAGAGACAGAAATATCCTGTATTTTGACTATGGTGGTAGTTATGTGACTGAATATATGTGCCAAAACAAAACTGTAAGACAAAGAAGAGTATGGACTATGCTGTGTGGAAATTGTATATTAATAAGCATCCAAAAAATGCATACATTAGTAGATTTTTAGTTTGGTTTGTTTTCATCAGGAGCTATTTAAAATATTTTAGGGGCGCCTGGGTGGCGCAGTCGGTTAAGCGTCCGACTTCAGCCAGGTCACGATCTCGCGGTCCGGGAGTTCGAGCCCCGCGTCAGGCTCTGGGCTGATGGCTCAGAGCCTGGAGCCTGTTTCTGATTCTGTCTCCCTCTCTCTCTGCCCCTCCCCCGTTCATGCTCTGTCTCTCTCTGTCCCAAAAATAAATAAACGTTGAAAAAAAAAATTAAAAAAAAAATAAATAAATAAAATAAAATATTTTAGGCTGAATGCCAATATTAAATAGATAAAACCAGGTTGCTCTCAATGGAATCAGGTGGGAAATCTGGGCTGTTCTGTGTGATTTGCTGCTCTAAAACTCGCACTGGTTTAGTTACACAAAAATGTCACATGTAGGTTAATAGGTTTAATCAAGAAAAACTCCCAATCATTCAAGTATAACTCAGAACAAAAAGTTGGCTTCTGCTTTGGTCATGAGAGTCCAGGGGATTTGTAAACCTTTTTATATTTCTGAACATTAGTTATTTATAATGCTTTTTCCAGAACAATCTCGATATGCAGCCCATCTTTTGGGAAACCTAATTATTTCAGGTCTATATTGTACTCTGGAAAACAATCACATATATGTGCATGACCTCATAAACACACACACACACACACACACACACACACACACACACACACACACAAAATAAGAAGACTATTTTAAACTATTCTATCTAACAAACTATCTCTGTCTGAAATTCTAAATCATTCTGTCTGATATCACCCAAGTTTAAATTTTATTGTTTGTTGATATATTTAGATTAAGACGTAACTAATGCTAATTTTGTTGTTTTCAATGTTAAATATCAAGAGATGTGATTTTTTTTTTCAAATTTCATATTCAGTGCCTGGTATAATTTGATATATTTACATTTGTTCAGTACATTTATTGCATAAATAATTACTTTAAAAATAGTTCTGATACAAGGACATGAATTCTTGGAAAATTTGTTTCATATCCTTTAGGAAACTTAACATTATACGTCACAAATGAGAAAAGAAATAGGATCAACTAATGGGAAGTCAACAAGAACTGGGATTGAGAATTTTAAAAAATATACATAGTTTAAAATGAAATGCTCTCATTTATAATTCTTTAGCACTTTTCCAAGATTTTCTCAACCATTCAAAAGTCTTACCTAAACCTGTCAGTCTGCTGGTGTTTCCCTAGGAGTTGAGCCTCCATATGCAAACTACTTATTATGGTTGCTAACAGAGTATGATTCTGCTGTGTCCCTTCTTGAAAGAAATTGTGTTTATCGGTATGGATTTTTTTTAAACTAGCTGATTTATTTCAGAACTGTAAAATGCTGAGTTACATTTTATCTGCAAGTCAAACTTTCAATTTATTCTCTAGGACTACCTTATCATTTATATTTTTATTTTATTCAGCACTTTTCTTTGCAGTTTCATGAACATTACAGGAATGCAATTTTTCATTAAAGTACACACACGTACAGAAAGGACACAAATGGAAAATTAGTGAATTGATGAGTTGTCACAGAGGGAATATACCCGTGTAAACCACACTCTGAGAAAAATTAAGATATTATCAGCATCCTAACGCTTCTGCAGACCTTATCAGAGTCATCAACCCGAAAAAGATAACCAATATCTATACTTCCAACACAACAGAGCAGATTCGCTTGCTTTTAAGCTTGGTTTAATAAACCAATTCAGTATATACTCTCTTATCTTCTCCCTCTCTCAGGCAATATTTTGTTTGTAAGACTCCGTGATATTTCTGTATAGTTTTATAGTGCCCCATTGCATAAATCTAGAATAATGAGCTTTATTCATCCTAGATTTTATACACATTTGGTATCTTTCTACTTTGTACTTTCACAAATAATGCTGCTCAAATGGTCCAGTGAAACCTTCTGGTGAGATATATATACCTTTCCAATGGGCACATAGATAGAAGCTATCTGGATAATAGAGCATGCATATTATCAACTATAATAGAGCCACTGAATTCTTTTCTAAAGCGACTATACCTGTATTCATTTCTACAAATGTTGGAACAGAGTTCCAATTGCCGCAAACCCTCACCAACACTTTTTCTCTGTCTCATTTAGGCTTCTGGTGGATGTTAAGCAAGTAAGTTGTTGTTGTTGTTTCTAATTTTTGTTTTTAATGTTTATTCCCTTTTAGAGAAAGAGAGCGAGCGAGCTAGTGAAGGAGCACAAGTGGGGGAAGGGCAGACAGAGAGGGAGACAATTTGAAACAGGCTCCGGGCTCTTTGTCAGCACAGAGCCCAATGTGGGGCTTGAACCCACGAACCGTGAGATCATGACCTAAGCTGAAGTCCAATGCATAACCAACTGAGCCACCCAGGCACCCCAGGTAAGTTGTTTTAAACTGCAGATCTCTGATGTTTAAAGATATTGAGCAACTGTTTTGATAACCACTGAATGCTTGGATATTATATTTTGTTAAGTGATGTTTGTGCAAATTATATCTGCCTTTTTCTTTCCTGTTTTTCAGAAATCCTTTGTGTATTCTACATTCAAGTACAGCAGATACACTGCAAATATTTTCTCCCAATCTGTGGCATCCTTTACACTTTTGATTAATAGAAGTTCTTAATTCTAATGAAGTCTAATATAGCATGCCTACCTACGTGGTATTATTTTATTATTTTGTATTTCCTTTAAGATATCACTGTGTACCCAAAGACCATAAATATATTCTGGTATGCTTTCTACCAATATCTTAGTTGTTTTACTTTTCCATTTACGTCTAAGGTCAATTTAGAATTTATTTTTTCACATAGCATAATACAGGAACCAATTATTTTTTTCAAAGATCTAAAAGATCCAGAATCATTTATAGAAATGACATCTCTTTCCATATTGCAATGCCGTGCTATGCTGTGACAAATTAGGTAACCATACAACAACTTTCTGCTTCTGAACTTATGTTGAGCCAATATCACATTGACTTAATCATTATAGCTTTGATATAGCTCATAACATGCCATGGTGTAAACCTCCACCTTTGTTCTTCCTTAGACTCCCTTGACTCTTTGTATCTCTGTTTTAATTTTTGAATTCAACTTGTACACTTCCACTAAAATTACCTTCTAGGATTTTTCTTGGGTTGCATTTAGACATAGTGAAGGTTTTAGAAAAGAAATATTTCTTTATATAATGACTTTTCAAATTCATGAGTGAATTATTTCCCTTCATATCCTGGGTCTTTTTATGATTTTCTTAACAGTATTTGTAGTTTTAAATGGCTTTTTTTGCCCATATTTCATTACATTTTTTTCTAGCTCTTTAATGATTTGGAATACTATTATAAATGGTATAGAAATATGGGTTTTTTGTTCATTTCCTATGTATTTAATGCATGTGACAAATCCATTTAATAATTTTAAGATTTTTTTTGTTCTTTGGTTTTGTATGTACAAAATAATATCATTTTTATCCCATGTCTTTGATCTTTATGCTTTTTGTTACTTTTGAATTCTTTATTTTCTTGAGCAGGACACTCTTAAAATATTAAAACGTTCATTCTTGAATTGGGTAGAGTGATTTTAGCCATTTATCACTAAGAATGATATTTGCCACAGGCTTTTTGTAGGTGTGCTTTACCAAATTAGAGAAGCTCATTTAAGCTTGCATTTTTGCATTCAGATTTGTTAACAGTAAATGTTGAATTTACTCAATGCTGTTCTCCGTGTATCAAGAGTAGTGTATGATTTTTCTCTACTAACGTTGGGGTTTACTTTCGTCAAATATTTAAGTGACCAACAGAGGTTAAGAACTTTGTTCAAAAAAGGAAAAAAAGGACTTTACTCAGAATAAATGGGCAGCAAGAAGCACTTGGTGCCAATACCAAGTGGCAGCTAGGATAGAGTTTCTACGGGATAGAACAAAGTTGATTAGCAGGTATCAGGCGTGTGGCTCTGTAGGTGCACGTGTTCTTTCAGCCTATAAATATGCTGCATCGCTTTATTTATTGAGGCACTGTCCAATTTCTCTCAAGGCAGTATACAGGTATTGCACATCTTTGTTAGAGTGTTCTATTTGATATTTTGCTTTTGTAGAAGATATTTATAATTTCTTATCATATATGCAATTGGCTTTGTTGAATTTGTTAATTTACTAAGTTTATAGATTTTATAGTATACAGTGATGTCAACTACAGACAATAGAGTTTTACTTTCTTCTTCATACTCTTTGATTTTCATTTTGTGTCTCATTTTACGGTCTGAGACCGTCAGTCCAATGTGGAATAAAAGTTGTGAGAGCTCCTAATACCAGGGGATATCAAAAAAAACAGCACGATGTTGCACCATTAAGTACAATATGAACTGAAAAGTTTTTTTTTCTCTGATAAATCAGATTAGGTTTTATTCTCGTCCCAATTTTCTGTTCTTATTATAAATAGAAATTGAGTATTGTAATGTTTATTCTCCCTCTTAATCATATGAATTTCATCTTTTTTCTTTAACACTGTTAATTACACTAACTGATTTTGGTTTTTGTTTGTTTGGTTGTTTTTCTTTCTGCCTATTAATACATCCCGGTTGCAGCTTCTTAAGCATCCAGTCCTGAATATATAAGCAAAAGAAAATCCAAGAACTTATTGTCGAAGATGTTGAAGTTCTTGGCCAGTCTGCCTTCTCTTTGTCTTTCAGAATATTCTCATGTGTATTTTATACATAATATTCAGTATTCTTAGCTGTACTTAGTAGCAGGAATAAGGAGAAATGCGTCTACTCCATCTTGACTATCTTGACCAAAACTAGAGAAGGATCTAATTTAACCTTAATTTTTAAGGTTATCTTCATTGTTGTAGAATACTAAGCTGGTGATTAGTTTCATTCAGCACATTAAAAGCTGTATTCAATGGTCTTTTGCCTTCCATTGTTGTTGTTGTTTGGTTTTTTATGCCCTCAGCTTCATTCCTAATGTTGACATGTTGACACTTTCAAGGCATTAGATCTCATTCTCTGGCTGATTTACACGTTTTGTCTTTGTCTATGAATCTAGCATTTTTAGAAAGACGCATTTAGGTGTGGTTGCCTAATTATGTATCTTCACTGAGGTTTACAGAAGTTCTTGAATGTGCTGGGTTGAGATCTTTCACAAGTTTTAAAAGCATCTTGACCATTGTTTCTTCAAATAATGTTGCCTCTTTACTTTCTTCTTCACCTTCATGTATAATAGATCTTAGACTGTCTCCTGTGCCTCTTGACTTGTTTCTATATTTTCCATTTTGTCTTCATAATTATGAAATTTGAATATTTTCTACTCATTTGATTTTAAGTTCACTGATTCTGTCTTCTGATGTATCATCTTGAGGTTGAACTTCATTTCAGGTATTGTACTTTCAGTCTTAGAACTCAAATATCATTATTTCAATAATTTCCCATTTTCTCATTTTCCCCCATTTTTGTTCTTCCCTTTGAAGAAACTGATGAGTTATTTTAAAGTAATTTTCCACTTACTCCATTACTACAAATATCTGCCAGGCCAATTTTATTTTCTGTTTTGTTGTTTTCTCTCAGTTTTTGATCATATGATCCTATTTCTTGGCATTCCTCTTAATTTCAACTGAATTATATATGTTACATAAAAATTTGTAGAGGTTATAGATGGCATCAGACTTATCTAAAGGTTCATCTTTGTTTCTGGACAGATGGAATGGGGATGAACATCATCAACACAGGCAATGAGCAGGTGGACGGAGTTGAACTTACAGGAAGCTATTCCTGATGGACTTTTTGGGTTTTCATAAATAGCCACATTTATTCATCTTGGTCCCTCTGCATAATCCCAATTCTAATATTTGTCTCCTTAGCACTGTGAGATGGCAGAAAAATCTCCTATACTTCTTAGAAAATTCTGTATAGTCCCCCCCTCCCACCAGGTATAACTTCATCATTTCACAGAAGCTTTTGAGGGGTAACTGGGTGTGTTTTGATTCCCCTTACACCACTGGTTTTTTGGTTTGATGTTAGTTTAGCCTTTGGAGACCACCAAGATTCCTTATTTTTTCTCCATTCTCCAGAAGTGGTCATCTGTCCAAGCAAACTTGGATTCTCCAAGCTTGAGCTCAGAAATAGTAAATATACCCACAAATCAAAACAGCAAAAGATTATCAGAAAACTCCTCTGAAGTCTCCTCTTCAGAATTTTATCTATTCTACTCTTTATTTATTGTATCTTCTACTCACTATTGACTTAAATAGATTAGATTTAATGTTATCTCAATTTTCAAAAGGTTTTCAGAGAGATCAGTCGTCTGTCACAAGTTATTTTAACCTACTTGAAAATGAGTGTCTTTTAACTTAACAATTCCACAAATTCCATTCCCAAATATTTCTATTTAGATTTCTTAATATGCACGCTGATATCCACACTGAAAATAACTAACTGACTAAAATCTTCAAAGTAAATTCTACTATACAAAGATTTAGAAACACGTGTATATTTTCTGGTCTCTAGGTAAATTGCATACCTACTCAAGATGCTTAAATGGGACCCCCTCCCTCATTCAAATAGAAAATACATCAAAACACCATAGTGCTAGACGTAGATGACAAATAGGAAGACAGATGATAGCTAAGTAAGTAGGTAGGTGGACAGATCGAGACAGACAGAGGTAACAGATGATTGAAGAAACTAAAATACAGAAAATTTAAATATATTAAAATAGGGTACTTTAGTAGGAAGTTCCTAAACCAGGACCCAGGCAAGCAGGTTTCAAAGACTGAGATCTTCACTATATCAAATGCTTCATCAGAAAAATACAAAATATTAACTCTTATTAGAGATAGGCATGAGAAAACGCAAATATAGAGAAGATAAAAACCATCTATGGTCCTTTTGAAATATTTTGGCACACATTCAGTATCTTGAAGAGGTATCTGTAATGAATCATGTTCGTTGCGGCATTATCCACAAGAGCCAAAGATACGAGATGCGTCCAAGTGTTCATCGACAGATGAACGTGTAGGGCAGCAGAATTTGCCACCCCTAAATATCTCTTTGCCATAAGGATTATTTTACACTGATTATTTTTAATTCAAATTATATTTAATTTTTAACTACAAATGGGAGAAGCTCAGAAAAGCAAAGGTTGTTAAATAATAATCAATATAAATATGTACCAATATACAATTATGTACCTTATGTTAATCATTTAATGCTTCAAAATAAGCTCAATGTTCAGGAAGACAGCATTATCAGGGTTTTTTTGGTTTTTTTTTTTTTTTTTTTTTTTTTTTTGCAAATATATGTCAGTGTATATATTGAAATACACCTTTGTTTGCCTTTCCTTGTTTCACTTGTAATTTTTCTAGAACTGACTTGCCATAAGGAGATGCAAGGAGAATTATTATATATTATTTAATGGTTAAAAACATGAGCCAGTTTAGGATTAATACTCTGTGAGGACCCAGATGAAACCATTCACCTCTCAGTAGTTCTTTAAATAGCCTTAGAAGGCCTCACGGAGGTATCAGTGACTTCCTCCCCAAATTCACGAGATTTTATCTGCCCTTCCTATACAGCTGTAAAGATATATTTCTGTGTGGAGAAAGGACACAAAACAAAAGCCTCAATAGCAACAGAGTAGTAAAGGGAAAAGCTGTTTTTGTTGTTCAAAAGCACAGGTCACCACCTCTCTGCCTGTGATTAGAAATCATAGCATCCTGAAAGTTGCTACTTGCCATTTACTTCTATTCACACCAATCCTGGGCATGTTGCCTCATTAAAATCATTAATCTACTTGTACGCAGGCAGAGGCCAAATTCTTCTCTTTAAAAAAATGTGTGAGGTTCTTTATTTTTCCCCCTAGCTAAATTGGATGTTTTAGTGGAAGAAAATAATTAGATAATTTTTAGCAATATCTGACTTGCAACTCACTGCAAGTATAGTCAAAAGCAGGGTCAGTAGAGAGACAAAAGGGAATCATTTTAATGGGAGCTATTGATCTATGGTAAAGTAATGATTAAAATAGATCTTCTGAGTTTTAGTTGCAAAGACATACAATGTTCTAATTGCTATAACCTTCGGGGATCGTCAGAAGGATAATAGTGCCATACAAAGGTTAGGACAGATTTTAGGGAGAAGCTGGTTAACAGAATGTGACTATGTGGCACAAAAAATAGCATCGTAACTCAAAATAAATCACCTACTTTTTTTTTCTCTAACAAAGACAGGTTAGCAAAGCAAAATAAAAATTTGGATTTACATTTGTAATTACATATTAAGAAAAGGCAAACTAATACCATCAAAACTATCACTGGAGACAGTGAAGTCATAGAAAACCACTAATATTAAAGTCTGGTAGATTCTTACACTAAAATTGATGTGGAACCTCTTTTTTTGTTTGTTTTGCAAAGTTAAGGATATTTAATGCATGGACCTACGTTTTATATTTTGAAATATTAATAAAGAATTTTCAAATACAAAATACCATAAAGATGCCTCTAATACTGTTATTCATCAGAATTTCAAAATTTTTAATCTAAATTCAATGTTTGAGAGCGTCAAGAAAAAGTTGCACTGAACAGAGTTAAGCAAGCCAGGAAAACTTTATTCAAGACTACTGCAATAGAGATTAAACTCAACTCCACTGAAAGAAAAGGCTGGAGAGATTTAAGCTCTAGGGTGAGTGAAGAGAAAATTACTGGGGGTGGGAGGAATTGATAAATGTGATTAGATCCTCTGGGTTTGCCAACTGATGGTGACTGTAATAATTGCAATAATTGGTAAGTTGGGCTCCTGCCCTCCAGAAAGACCAGATCGGAGAGAGGGGGGCTAACTATCTTTCTAGATTGCATTTCAAACGGATGGCTTCCAGGTGTTTGAGAAAGACAATCCTGGGCTACAAAACTCACCTGAGGCTGGGAGATTTACACCAAAAAGGGACAGACACTTGGCAGTCAAAAGCTCTCTACAGCAAATGCTCTAGTTTAGTGAAGATGAGAACATTAAGGCCATCTTGGTAAAGACGAAAAAGACTTATAAGGTAATTATTCAAAAATCAGTCAGTTGGATCAAGGGTAGTTCTTTTCTATCACTTGTTTATATCTACCTATGAACTACAGAGGAGTTTGAGTACAATGAGTCTTTTGTAGGTAGGTATTTTAAGATAATTTTTCTATTCCTCCATCCCAAATGATAACAAAATCACAGTTAATTTAAGATTCCGGAGTATGAAGTCTTATGAGCGGTCTGAGAATTCAGGTATGAGACCACTGATTTGCGCCTTTCATGAAATTAATTTTGGCGTGACTTACTCAAATACTGGAAGAGATTAAAAGAGTGAATCGAGAGAGAGACACTACCAGAGTTATGGGTGCATTATTGGTATTGCTGCCTTAAGTAAAGCATAGGAGTTTTGACACTTGCCCCCAACCTTTGTTTCCATTAGTATAGTTTTATAGATGAAAAAATTGACACACAGCTATGAAGTCACAGACCCCCTTGAAACAAGAGTCCCTAGAAGCAGGGCAGTCAGAAAACATATTCTTAAATAGTCTGTTAGGTGAACAGAATTTTCATTTTACAGATAAGGATCTGAGACTCTGAAGGCCAAGGCCACAAATATACCAACAGTCAAGTTGGATTTTTTTTTTTTTTTTTTTTTTTTTTTTTTTTTACTGTACTATGTCGATTATATTTATGCAGGTTGGTATTTCAATATTCAGAGTTCTTAAGTAGTCAATTATTTTTAAGTTTTATATCTTTCATTTTCACCTCTTGCAATCTCCTTTTATTGAAGTATAACTAACATACAATGTTGTACTAGTTTCAAAGGTACAACATATTGATTCAACAAGTCTATACAATACTCAGTGTTCACCAGGATTGAGTGTAGTCACCATCTGTCACCATATGTCATTACGATATTATTGACTATATTTCCTATGCTGTACTTTTTATTTCTGTGACTTTTTATTTTATAAACAGAAATTTGTACCTCTTAATCCCCTTTATCTATTTTTCTCCCCACCTACCTCCCCTCAGGCAACCACCTGTTTGTTCTCTGTATTTAAGAGTCTGTTTTGGTTTTTTTAGACTCCACAAGTGAAATCATATGGTGTTTGTTTTTCTCTGACTTATTTTGCTTAGCATAGTACCCTCTACACCCACCTGTGTTAACCCAAATGGCGAGATTTAATTTTTTTTTATGGCTGAGTAACATTCCATGACACCCACACAAAACTTCCATATCTTTATCCATTCATCTATCGATGGACACTTGGGTCGCTCTCATGAAATATCTCTTAAAATGTTTATTCACTGAGAAGGAATATAAAAACTATTAAGATGATGATGAAGAATAACTTGAAGAAGACAGGGTGGAAGAGAAAAAAAATAAAAGGTAACTTCTGTTATGGGTATATTCCTGTTTTCCAAAGCTCAAACACCCTATGAGAAATCAACCTAGAAAAAACTATAGTGGGTATTATAAAATAGTCAATGTATTTACAACATAATTTTCCTTCACTATTTGTTCTTTCTTTGTCCTCCCTTTGCATGTTGTCTGGCCAATTAGATGTTCAATATATTGTGGTTTTAACTTTGACAAGTGATTGCATAATTTCCACTGTAGGTAGCTTTGTTCCATTCCTTTATTTTTACTGCCATAAACCATAATATATCCATGACAATTGTATAAGCACCAAATATCTAAAAAGGTGTAATGTGTAAAAAGTATTGGGTAATTATTAACTCTAAATCTCAATAATTATTCAAAATGAACACCTATAGCATCATAAAAATACTTATACCCATGTGATTTTAAAGCCAGAAATTAGCTTTAGAATTTTAAACCATGAGGGGCACCTGGGTGGCTCAGTCGGTTAAGCTTCCGACTTCGGCTCAGGTCATGAGATTGCAGTTTGTGAGTCTGAACCCTGCTCAGGCCCTGTGCTAACAGCTCAGAGCATGGAGCCTGCTTGTGTCTGCCCCTCCCAGGCTCATTCTCTGTCTCTGTCTCTCAATAATAAATAAACGTTAAACAAATTAAAAAAAATAATTTCAAACCATGATATATCTTTGGGGATATTATTCACAGCTTCATACTCTAAATTGAATCTTAAATTCATTTACTAGTTACAAAGACATTTCCACGTGAAGAAAGTTATTCAACATTTATGGAAGTGAAGCTGATTGTCACAGGAATTTCCGGGCAAATTGTTAATATTAATCACCTCCACCCCCACCGACTCAACAAACCCCCAGATAAACTAGCAGTGCCCTAGTTGTTTTTTTTCTTAATGTTTGTTTATTTTTGAGAGAGAGAGAGAGCAGGGGAGGGGCATAGAGAGAGGGAGACAGAGAATTTGAAGCGGGCTCTGCACTGACAGCAGAGAGCCAAACACGGGGCTCAAACTCAGGAACCATAAGATCACAACCTGAGCTGAAGTTGGAATCATAAGCTTAACCAACTGAGACACCCAGGCACCCCATACCCTTGAAAGCTTTTAAGACTAACATGAAAACTCTTCCCAGATCACTAGCTTAGCCTCAACTTTGATCTTCAAAGATGAGTTTTTCTAGGTAAATTTTTATCTCCGGTTTCAAAAGAAAGAAAATGTATTTTGCTTCAGTTAAAGGAGGGAAAAGAATCAGAAAGCAAAAAAAGTTAATGAATTGGTTAATGGGAGAAAGTGCACCCATATGATACTTTAATAATGAATTCTAGGGATGCCTGGGTGGCTCAGTTAAGTGTCTGACTCTTGATATCGGCTCAGGTCATGATTTCACATGAGATCCAGCTCTGCATGGACAAAAGAGCCTACTTGGGATTCTCTCTCTCCTTCTCTCTCTCTCTCAAAATAAATAAATCTACATTTAAAAACCTAATGAAATTTAATCACTAATAAGTGTAAATTAACAAAATAAGCTTGATTATTAAATAAATTAAGCCCAAGTATTTTTATACTACAAGTTTCTAGTATTTGAAGTCATTCATTTATCAGAGGGCATAAAATATTACACGATCAGTTAAAGGATGTTGTTCACTTTAGCACTTAAGCATCTGATTTATTAGTATGTTTTAAATGAAAAGTGGAGTAACTAATTATTAAAGCTTCCGTGGAATGTATTAAGAGCACATATATTAGAAAAGAGTGCTGGAGACTCAAAAAGAACTCCTAAATGCCACATCATGTTCTTGCGGAGTGCAAGGCCAGACTTTTAATAGCCCGATGGTGACAGTGCATATGCATCTAAGGGCAGAGCACACGCAGAAGCAGCTAATTAACATCAAACACTAATTAGTCCCTCAGTATTTAGCAATGAAGTATCAGCAGCTGTCTTAGATGCCATATGCTAATTAGCATTAATAAACTTCAGAAATAATTGTCTCCATTGTTCTATGTCATAATACTCCCTCTAATTGTACTTTGGAGAGCGTCGCCTATAAATGGTAGCAAGCATTCCATTGCATCGCTCGAAGTTTAATGAGCAATTTAGTGTGACTTGTGGCATTAGAAGAGAATATATACAGGAATGAGAAAAGATTAATGCCAATTTTTAAATCCATAATTAAGTTGTAGGCTGGTACTCGTGTCTCCAGCTATTCAAATATTCAGACAAGGGAGGTGGTTACTTTGGATCCAGATTATCTTCAGGGCAACAAAATGTGAAGTTTCCTCGAGGTAACCGGAGTCCCGGTCTCAGCCAGCGGGCTGTCACTGAAAGTCCAGTTTAGTCTCTTGCTGGAAATTGTGCCGTCACATTTGAGCAATGCAAAATGTCCAAAGAAAGATGCTCTTACTTTGGAAAGAAAACTACTCCGACTCTCCTAATGTCAGCAAAAATCAGCAGAATGTACCTTTGGTAGTACCGTCTGGAGTAAATACGGAAGATGATACTAAATATCTTGGAAAATGTTTAACATTCTAAAAATTTTCACAGGTTATTGTTCTATGAAGTAGTCTTCAAGATAAAATTTAATGAGAGTGGGGTGAATACCTACAAACACATGGACCAAAGACTATGGGATAGGATTCTTGACCTTGGGAAGTCTACAGTACCAATAGAGGAACAAACATATATGCAAATGACATTCTAAAAAATTAGTCAATTTTTTGGGGCACCTGGGTGGCTCAGTCGGTTGAGCATCTGACTTTGGCTCAGGTCATGATCTCACCGTTCCCGAGTTCAAGCCCTGTGTTGGCAGCTCAGAGCCTGGAGCCTGGTTCAGATTCTGTGTCTCCCTCTCGCTCTCTCCCCCTCCCTGCTCACGCTCTGTCTCTCTCTCTCTCAAAAATAAACATTTTTCTAATGAGCCATTATAAAAATACATTTTGTAAATGCATACCTGGACCATTTTTAATAAGTGAGCGAAGAGTGTGGGACTCTATAACTGCAGATGACATATATATACAGGCAATGATACAACTGTTACATCACTTTCTATAAGCCTTTTTGTATTTTTGTTAGCATTATTTAACATATATCTCAGTAAGACATTAAAGTCTTTATTAAAATGAAGTTTTTATTTTCATTGATCCTAATTATCCATTTACACTTAGCTTATTTACCTAAATCTGTATTTTAAAAGAACCACATCCCTTATTAGTGTATGACCTTTCCTATAATGGCTAACAACCTTACATCATTTAATTTGCTCTTTTGAAATTCCAGGAAATGACCAAATTTAAAATAATAAGAGAAAAAAAAACCTGTGGTTACTAAGGAATACAAAGAATATCTCCTTGCATGATATCTATCCTAACAAACATTTATTAATTTTTATAATTAATGTTGATTCACATACCCTTTACCCTGGTAAAGCTTACCCTTGATTCAGAAATGCCTTAAGGGTGGAAAGCATATTTAAGAATTCTATTTAACAGCTTAACAGGAATAACTTCCATTGACTAACTCAAATATTAAGAGTAAGATATTTTTAGAAAAAGTTTTGAGACAATGTATCATTGAATATTATGAAACATTCTTCCAGAGGGACAAACACATGTGTGCATGCCTGCACAGCCCACACACACTCCTAAATACACAATTCATATTTTATATTTACTATTGAGATCGGCCAGCTCTGGGCATGAAAGAAAGAGAAGGAAGGAAGGAAGGAAGGAAGGAAGGAAGGAAGGAAGGAAGGAAGGGAGGGAGGAACATGAGGAGGAGGGAGAGAAACGGGGATGGAGGAAGGGGGGGAAGGGGGGCTATTTGCTTTTTTTCCTGGTATAAATAAAATGCTCCCACGAGCCTCTGTTTTTAGGCTTGTTTCAGATGGCTCAGGAAGCTTGATTGGACATTGCTGTATGCTGTCCGTTTTCTGAATAAATTGAAGTGAGGCAGATAGCTACTTGACAATGGTTGATCTTGGAATGTGGGTAATTAATAACCAGTATTAGCAAATCCTGTTTTATAAGATCCTTCCGGAACACTAAGTCATAGGGTTAAGAAGTGAGATAATCTTAGAGGTTAGAGCGGAAGACAGCCAAAGCATAAGAGACTCTTAAAAACTGAGAACAAACTGAGGGTTGATGGGGGGTGGGAGGGAGGGGAGGGTGGGTGATGGGTTTTGAGGAGGGCACCTTTTTGGATGAGCACTGGGTGTTGTATGGATACAAATTTGACAATAAACCTCATATATTGAAAAAAAATTAAAAAAAAAACAGCCATAAATAAATAAATAAATAAATAAATAAATAAATAAATAAATAAATAAATAAAGTGAGATAATCTTGTCAAAATTATATGCTGATTCCTAGTTTTCTGAATCCTATTGGTTGAGTAGCTTCTGCATCTTCTTGGGGTATTAATAGTCTCTCCACACTGTCACTATCATTACTATTAGCAGTAACAGTTTAAAATTATTGAAATGTCTCTATGAATTAGCAATATATTAGAGATTTTAAATAACGTATCTTCCTCTATTCTTAGAACCACCCCATTCAGTACCTACTGCTGTTCTTATTATTTTCATATTCCAGATGATAAAGTAGGATGTGAGGAGGGCAAAAAATATACTCCAGGGTATGCAGCTAGCATGCCCTTGGACTCAGAACGAACTCGGGGTGTGGTTTCACTGAACTCATTTTGTAGACAACTTTATATAAACACTACATTTGGCTGCTTTACTCTAATATTTGGATCACTATAAATAGTGTGTAAAATCTGGTTGGTCTTCATTCCTTTTTATTTTTAATCTACTCATTCTATTCTTCTAATATCTTAACTTGATTTGACCACTAGCAAAAGTTAATTTTAGTTTTAACGTAATTATTATTTTGGGGCTTTTTAACATCAAAAACCTCTATATATGTCTTCATGTAAATAATATGTATCAGGCTAGGTTAGTCTTCATTACTGTTTTTTTTACATGATTAGCAGTGATTATGATAAAGTCATTATTTATTGCTCACAATGCTTCATAATATTATCCACAAATTCATTTAAATTTATATCTATGCCTGTGAACTAATATTAATAGGATCTATGAGTCTCCTTGTTAATCCAGTCTGAAACAATGTAAGCAAGTAACAGCTACAGGTCTTTATGAATTATAAAATAAATAAATATGCCTTTTTCACCAAGATTAGTTTTCTCCACATTAGTAGATATGGGAAGGCATGATTGTATATTCCTTCTTATAAATGAGAAACAGATGATCCAGAAGTAAAATGTCCCCAGATCTTTCTGGCTAACTATTAGAGCTCACGAGAGTAGGAGGACGCTCTGTGTCAGTCAGGTTCTCTCTCTATCCCACCATTTTTGACACACTATCGGCTCGGTCCCTGATGGCAGGACGTGTGTGACTTACTCATCCTGACAGCTCCAGGGCTGCAGCAGTCACCATCACAGGGGACCCAAAATATAATTGGGCCCTGAACTTGAAAGTGCCGAGTAGCAGAAAAATACAGCAGCTTTTACTTAGAAAATACATTTTTAATTCCTTGAGAGAATAGACTGAAATTCCCAAACATAAAGAAGTGAAATGACTACCAAAACACTGTGGGTAGTTTACTGGTAGAAATAACTTCTCAATTTTAAAGTACTTAATCTCATGTAAATAATGTAGGTACCTTTGAGTTTTATGTGAGTGCTGTCATAAGGATTCTGGAATAGAATTTACTGGTTTTCTTAGAATTAATGATTAAAATCACATAAAAATGAAAGAGTCAAGAGATTTTTTCTTGACAAGGAGAATATATCTTATTTAATAGACAGGGGGGAAAAACATTTTACTCTACCTTACAAGAAAGTAAAATGTACAAATCCTTTTTCCCAAAATACATTAATTATTCTGTTCAAATACCCTATTCTTTCAGCATTTAAACAAGAACAGAGGTTTTCAAGGTTATTTATGCAGTTATCATTTATTTTATTTCCTAAGAAAAGGAAATGTAGTTGGTCTTATTTATAAATGCTACCATATATCCAGGAATCTTCACTGGATTATTTAAACGTCAGTTACATTTTTTACATTATTTAACTGAGAATTGGTTTCCCTATTTGTACATGGGTGGATTTTAAATATATTATCAATCATGTAATATTTTACTTGATTGAAAACAAACAAAATAGAAAATGAAATGATTTGCAGGTTACCTGAATGAACAGCACATTTCAAGAAATAAAAGTCAAATATCAATAGTGCAGTTCTTTTGTTAAATACCAGACCCACATTGTCATTACCGCGTGTTTCTTCTTCCTACTATTAACAATTGGAATAAACATCTCAAAACCAGAGGAATATTTCCCATCAAATAACCAATTTTTTTTTATTTCACAGAGATTTTTAAAATCACTTCTCATTTTTATGACAATTTCACAGTTCTTACGGCATATCTTCTGTAAACGTATAGCAAGACACTGATGATTGTCAATGTTTGACATAACTACTTACATCTATTAAGATCTGAATTAGGTTAATATTTAGCATTATGTTGAGGTATCTGGGGTAAATATTGTTAGTACTCAGGGAATTTGCCAGCTCCCCTATCCTTGTGACACTTAAGATTATATTTTCAGACGAATAAATTATGGGGATGTGACATACAGCATGGTGACTATAGTCAACAACATGGTATTGTATGTTTGCAAGTTACTAAAACGGCAAAAATAAAAAATGTGTAACGCTGAGGTAATAGAAGTGTTAACTAGCCTTCTTGTGGTAGTCCTTTCATAGTATTTACAAATAGCAAATCATTACACTAGACACCTTAAACTTACACAATGTCAGAAAGAGACCATATATATATATATATATATATATATATATATATATATATATATATACACACACACACACACACACACACACACATACACATATATGTATATATATCTATACATATGTGTGTGTGTGTATGTATATATATATATACATATATATATATGTATGTATATTTCTCCTCAACTTTGAAGGTAGGAATGGCCATGTGGCTTCCCTTAGCTAATGAAACTTGAAACTATCACTTCTAGTTGGAAGTACTTAAGAGTCATTAAGTGTATCAATCTGCATGTTCCCTTCCCCTGTGTTGGTAAAGCCTAATAGCTTCTCGTGAAATGGCAGCATGGAGAGAGATGGGAATCTTTGCTAGTCTGGATGTCTGAGTAAGGGAGCAGTGAGCAGGGACCCACATTAGACATGTACTGTGAATGGGTTTTAGCTTAATTATTCCAGGTTTTTATAAATAGATCATGAACCAAAAATAGATCATGAACCAAACATAAAATGAAAACAAAAAGTGCTTATGGAAAAGAAATGCTGTATATCTTCACTGAGGTGGAGGCTAAATGGCATATATATTCATCAAAATTCACAAAACAGAATGCTTCAGATAAAATTTATGTATTTTTGTACAAGTTAAAGTTATTATATTAAAATTATTTATTGAGTATAAATCATATTTCAGTGGATGTTAAGAATAAGTTTAAAAAATGCACCCTGTGTATCAACTAGGATAAAATAACTATCCTCCTATGTGAGAAGAAAGAACATAAATTTCCTGAACTTCATAATTATTTTATGAAGTTTTTTCTTTTTTTTCCTTTAATTAACACCACAGAAACTTTTTGGTTACACACACAGTATTTCTTCCTGAAGGACTCAGTCTGATTATTACTATTGTTTTGTGTAATTCTTAGTTGAACTCATGCTGGGTATGCATGTAAGATATTTGTTTTTCATTTCAAATAATTGGCCTTAACTTCAAATATGTTTATAATTTCTCTGAATTTTCAAGTATTTACATTTGGAAGTTCTGAACTCAAACAAGGCCACTTTGATGGCCACGTCTCGCCAATTAAAAAATAAAAGCACATGACAGAAATGTAATATTCTTGCCATTCTTATATGGGATAAGAAATTTGGCAAACCAGCCATTCTATTTGTTCCACTCATATATTTTAATTAACTTACGGTATTGAGGAAGAATTCTTGGCAAAACTCTCATCTTTTGAACATTCCTTCTCATATTGCAAAAGAGACACCTCCCACGGCCACTTCTCAACTCCTTTCAACATACAGTGTTATAATCACCTCCTGACTCACAGGGAGTCTGATTAGTGTTGGCCAGTGGTTTCTAGGAAGATACCAAAGTATTTACTTTCCAGGGGGTTCCCCAGTCCTTCCTTTTCTCCTAACACTTTAACCAAAGGAGCAGTGCTCCAGGATCCTGATGCCTCTGTTGCATTTTTATACATTAAAACAAACTATCAGAAAAGGAAATCAAGAAATCAGTTAAAATAGACCTATCCTACAATCCACCAATTGCACTACTAGCTATCTCCCCACAGGATGCCAGAATACTGATTCAAAGGGATAGCATGCCTCAATGTTCATAGCAGCATTATCACAAGAGACAAATTATGGAAATAGCCCAAATGTCCATCAACTGATAAATGGATAAAAAAGAGGTGATAAAGGGATGCCTGGATGGCTCCATGGGTTGAGCGTCCGACTTCAGCTTGGATCATAATCTCACAGCTCATGAGTTCGAGCCCCGTGTCAGGCTCTGTGCTGATAGCTCAGAGCCTGGAGCCTGCTTTGGATTCTGTCTCTGTCTCTGTCTCTCTCTCTGTCCCTCCCCAACTCTCTCTCTCTCTCAAAATATAAGCATTAAAAAAAATTTTTTAATGGACAGAGGCTACAAAATTGAAACTAAAAAAAAATTATAATAAAACAAATAAATGAAACCAGGATCTGGTTCTTTGTAAATATTAACAAAATTCATAAAGCTTTAGCCAGACCCATAAAAGAGAGAGAGAGAGAGAGAAAGAGAGAGAGAAAGAACTCAAAGTCACAAATGAAAGAGGAAAATTAAGAACCCACAGCACAGAAATACAAACAATAGTAAGATAATATGAAATTTTTATGCCAACAAATTGGACAATGTAGAAGAAATGGATAAATTCTTAGAAACATGTAACCTATCAAAACTGAAGAAGAAATAGAAAATTTGAGATTACCAGCTAAGAAATTGAATCAGTAATCAAAAAATTTCCAACAAACAAAATTCCAGGACCAAATGTCTTCATAGGCAAACTCTACCAAATATTTAAAGAAGAATAAATACCTATTCTTCTCAAACTATTCCAAAAAATAGGAAAATAAAAACTTCCAGATTCATTCATGAGGCCAGCATTATCCTGTTACCAAAGCCAGATAAAGATACCACAAAAAAGAGGCCAAAATTTCTGATGAACACAGATGCGAAAATCCTCAACAAAATACTAACAAACCAAATCAAACAATACATTAAAAAATTGTTCACCACTATCAAGTGGGATTTATTGCTAGGATGTAAGAGTGGTTCAATATTCGCAAATCAATCAACATATGTTATATCAATAGGAGAAAGAAAAAAACATATTATTATTTCAATAGATGCAGAAAAAGCATTTCACAAAGTACAACTTCCATTAATGGGGAAAACCCTTAACAAATTAAGATTAGAGGGAACATACCTCAACTTAATAAAGGCTTTATATGAAAGAACTACAGCAAACATCATATTCAATGAGGAAAAATGGGAAGATTTTCCTCTAAGGTCAGGAACAAGACAAGGATGCCCACTCTCACTGCTTTTGTTCAACATCATAATGGAAGTCCTAGCCACAGCAATCGGGTAACAGAAAGAAATAAAAGGTATCTAAATTGGTAAAGAAGAAGTAAAACTTCCACTATTTGCAGATGACATGGTACTGTATGTAGAAAACATTCAAGACACCCCCAGGAGACCTACTAGAACTGACCAGTGAATGCAGTGAAGTCACAGGATACAAAATCAGCATAGAGAAATCTGTTCCATTTCTATACACTAATAATGAAGTAGCATAAAGAGAAATTAAGAAAACAATCCCATTTACAATTGTAATAAAAACAATAAAATACCTAGGAATAAACTTAACCAAAGAGGTGAATGACCTATCCTCTGGTAACTATAAAACATTGATGAAATAAAGTGAATATGACACAAATAAATGGAAAGACATTCCATGCTCGTGAATTGGAAGAACAAATACTGTTAAAATGTCTCTACTATCTGAAGCAATTACAGATTTAATGCAAGCCCTATCAAAACGACAGCAGAATTTTCAAAGAACTAGAACAAATACTCCTAAAATTTATATGGAACCACAAAAGACCATGAATAGCCAAAGCAACCTTAAAAAAGAAAAACAAAACTGGAGGTATCAGAATTTCAGACTTCAAGTTACATTACAAAGCTGTAGTAATCAAAACAGTGTGGCATTGGCACAAAAATAGACACATAAATCAGTGGGACCAAATGGAAAGCCCAGAAATAAACCCACATATATGGTCAATCAATCTCTCACAAAGGAAGCAAAAGTATGTGATGGGAAAAAGTGAGTCTCTTCAACAAATCACGCTGGGAAAACTGGACTACATGCCACATGCAAAAAAAAAAAAAAAAAAAAAAAAAAAAAGATTGAATCACTTTCTATCACCGTACACAAAAATAATGGATTTTTGATGAATGGATTTGATAAAATGGATTAAAAACCTAAATGTCATATATGAAACCATAAAAGTCCCTGAAGAGAGTATAAGCAACAATTACTCTGACACCAGCTGTAGCAATATATTTTTAGATATGTCTTCTGAGGCAAGGGAAACACAAGCAAAAATAACTATTGGGACTACATCAAAATAAAAAGCTTCTTCACAGCAAAGAAAAAAAAAAATCAACAAAACTAAAAGACAATTTACTGAATGGGAGAAGATATTTGCAAGTGACATATCCAATAGCAGGTTAGTGTCCAAAATACATAAAGAACTTATACAACTCCATAGCAAAAAAAACAAAACAAAAAACAAAAAACAAACAAAAAAAAAAAACAAAAAAAACACCCAAGTCATCCAATCAAAAACAGGCAGAAGATATAAATGCATATTTCTCCAAGAAAGACACATGTCTTGGAGACACGTCTCCAAGAAGACATATAGATGGCCAACAGACACATGAAAAGATTCTCAACACCATACACACACACACACACACACACACACACACACACACACACACTGGAATATTATAAAAAAGAATGAAATCTTGCCATTTACAACAACATAGATGGAGCTAGAGAGTATAACGCTAGGCAAAATCAGTCAGAGAAAGACAAATACCATAGGATTTTACTCATATGTGGAATCTGAGAAACAAATGAACAAAGGGGGAGAAAAAGAGAGAGATGAACCAAGAAACACACTCTGAACTATAGAGAGCAGTCTGATGGTTACCAAAAGGCAGACAGGTGGGGGGTATGGATGCAACAGGTAATGGGGATTAAAGAGTACACATCATGAGGAGCACCAAGTAATGTATAGAATTGTGAACTCACTATATTGTACACCTGAAGTTAATATAACATTGTGTGTTTACTGGAATGAAAAAAACTTTAAAAATATATATAAATAAAATTTTAAAAATGGGCAGAGAATTTAAATAGACATTTTTCCAAAGAAGACAAACAGATGGCCAACAGGCACATGGAAAGATCTTTAACACCACTGATTATTAGGAAAATGCAAATTAAAATGCAAATTAGCCCCTCACACCAGTCAGAATGGCTAGCATCAGAAAGGTAAGAACTAACAAGTGTTGGCAAGGATGTGGAGAAAAGCACACCCTTGGGGCGCCTGGGTGGCGCAGTCGGTTAAGCGTCCGACTTCAGCCAGGTCACGATCTTGTGGTCTGTGAGTTCGAGCCCCGCGTCAGGCTCTGGGCTGATGGCTCGGAGCCTGGAGCCTGTTTCCGATTCTGTGTCTCCCTCTCTCTCTGCCCCTCCCCCGTTCATGCTCTGTCTCTCTCTGTCCCAAAAATAAATAAACGTTGAAAAAAAAAAAATTTTAAATAAAAAAAAAAAAAAAAGCACACCCTTAAGCACTATTGGTGGAGATGTAAATTGGTGCAATCTCTATAGAAAGCAGTATGATGCCCCCTCCCCCCAAAAAAAAAATTAAAAATAGAACTACTGCATGATCCCCAATTCCATTTTTGGGTAATTATCTGAAGAAAATAAAAACACTAATTCAAAAGGATACCTGCCCTCCTATGTTCACTGAAGCATTATTTACAGGACACAGAAACAAAGTGTCTATGTACCTATCAACAGATGAAAGAATAAAAATGTGAGACATATACATACACATAATGGAATATTAGTCATAAAAAGAATGAATCATTTGCAACAACATGGGCGGACCTTGAGATTATTATACTAGGAGAAATAAGTCAGATGGGGAAAGGTAAATATTGCATAATTTCATTATATGTAGAATCTAAAAACGAACACAAAACAAAACTCACAGATACAGACTGGTAGTTGCCCCAAAAGAAGGTGCTGGGATTATGGTTGAAGAGGAACATGAAGTACAAACTTCCAGTTATAAAATAAGTTATGGGGATGTAATGTACAACATGATGATGCTCTCTCCCTCAAAAATAAATTAAAAAATAGAAAAAAAAGACAAATCTTATGGATTCTGATATGCCATTTACACCTAGAACTTAATGTAATTGTTTTTTATCTTTATTTGTATTTAAAATTTTTAGCCTTCTAAAACAATACACATGTAATCAAATACTTAGAGTTGGTGTTATAGTTTTTCCAACATTAGTTTCGTTTTAGTTAAGAGAACTGAAATACTGTGCATACATTCTCTGGGATTAGGAAAGTATTTTCAAATTTACAATATAAGCAAGTAATTAAATCCATATCTTCTATGCCTAAGCGAGCTTTTAAAGACTAAATTAAAAACTGAAAGCTGGACTGTGCTCTAAAATTGAAAAACTAGACAAAAAAGCAGTCTCTGAATTGTTGGCAGTTACCCTTGCAAATTCACCTGACTGTAAGCTTGAAAAAAGTTGCCTCCTATATTCTCTGGTTGGTTTTTATTTTATTTTTAATGTTTATTTATTTTTGAGGGAGAAAGACAGAGCATGAGTGGGGGAGGGGCTGAGAAAGAGGGAGACACAGAATCTGAAGCAGGCTCTAGGCTCTGAGCTGTAGGCATAAAGCCTGATGCAGGACACCAACCTGTGAACCAGAAGATCATGACCTGAGCCAAGGTCGAATGCTCAACCAACTGATCCACCCAGGCACCCCTTGATTCTTTAAAAAAAAAATTTTTTTAATGTTTATTTTTGCAAGAGAGACAGAGTGCAAGCAGGGGAGGGGCAGAAAGAGAGGGAGACACAGTATCTGAAGTAGGCTCCAGGCTCCAAGCTGTCAGCACAGAGCCCCATGCGGGGCTCGAACCCACAAGCCGTGAGATCATGACCTGAGCTGAAGTCAGACGCTTAATGGACTGAGCCACCCAGATGCCCTTCTCTGGTTGTTTTGTAAAAGATAGTCAAACATACTCTATGTATTAAATCACTGATCCACTCAACTACTTTAACTTCTTGAAGAATAGGGCTTACAGAGTATACTATTACATTAGCCTAAGAAGACGATCATGAAAAAAATCCATGTTTAGATAATGTTTTTAACTTATTTTCAAAACTCGGTGCAGTGCACGAATAAAAACTTGCTATCGTCACATACGTGAAGCACAACAGCACATAGGTACATCCCAGTTTTACTATTTTCCTTCACTGTCACTGTTTTTGTTACCCCAACTGTCACCTAAAGGCCCATGTATAAGTCATGGCTATTCAAATAAACTTGGGTGTAGGACGTTATCTCTTAGGTACAAATATTTTGGTTCCACCTTAAGATATTCCATCAGTAAAAGTACTTTTATTGCAAAAGTATACTTTCATATTGTTAAATATTAGAATCAGCCAACATCATTTTCTATCACAATGTATTAAATTAAAACTAATTCTTCCCAAGTTGGAAGCTGAAAGGACTCCCAACGGCCAAAGCTGAATAATTTGAGCCACGAAATAAATAAGAACAGTTTAGGATTATAATCAGAGACAGGAAATTTTCGATACATTTAAGGATTCTCTTCCCCAAACCCGATATGGGCAACTAGCTCCTGATATCGCTCACACCCTAGAAGGACTGGATCCCCGAGGGTGGTGGCAAAGCATCACGCATTGCCTTGGTGGCTCCTTTTTGGCTGTTTTAATACATTGTCTTCCTCATAGGAGGAAGACATATACTGTATCCTCAGAAGGCAACTGAATGCACAGAGCTTTCATCATAAGATGCTTACTGCAGCTGCCGCTTTGAAAAAAGACAGGAGGAACTGTGGGAAACAGACCACAATGATCATACGTGCATATTCACTCAGGCCCCAAGATCTCTGACAAAACTTGAGATCGTAAGGTGAAAAATAACCTGAAAGGGCTTGAGTGAATTGCCCTTGGCAAATGTGGTCTGTTCTTTAGTAGGCAGACAGGGATGTTTTGCTTAAAGGAAGCCAGCTGTATATAGCTCAGTGCATTCACTCCCTTCTTTGTCTTTGCTTCTATCTTAAAGATTCTTATAGGAACATAAGTATCTGCAAGACTGCTCTGGTACACAAGATTCGTACAATAGCGGAATCAGATGTACATAGTTGACGTGCTTTGCTAAGCTTCTGTTGTTAATCATTGCTGATCTGTTTTTCCTGAAAACATATATAAGAAGATGTACAATAAACCTCGGTACCTCGGGCTGTTGGCTCGGGGTCCCCTGTGCCTCGCTACAGTGTCATCAGTTTTTCTCAGTTCCTTTGCCACCCCAGGTCCATGGCCCTTTGAGGTCGACAATAATCTAAACATCCATGAGTCCATAGTTGTATAAAAAATAGAATTAAGAATTAAATGGGAGAGGGGCACCTGGGTGGCTCAGTGGGTTAAGCAACCAACTATCGACTTCAACCCAGGTCATGATCTCACAGTTCGTGAGTCTGAGCCCCACATCCCACTCTGCTCTAACAGTGTGGAGCCTGTTTGGAATTCTCTCTCCCTCTCTCTATGCCCCTCTGCCACTCACACTTGCACTCTCTCTCAAAAATAAATAAATAAGCTTAAAAAAGTGAAAAATGGGAGATAAGGGACAAATCTCCCTTTCAGAAGAGTTCAAATAATAAATGTAAGAGGAAGAAGGAAGATAGAAATGACCGCTAGAATAGTAAAGTAATAGTTGCTGTAGGCAAGTACCACGGTTAGTAGGCAAAGGAAAAAGTGCATATTTGTAAATCATCAACATTATCTCCCACCAAATATTTATTAATTACTGTGGTACATATGTCTACAAATTCCTGATACTCCTATCTCTAGGAGTAATTTCTTTTCACCATGTCCTGAGTTTAGTGACTGAATTTTAATAGAGTATGGAAAATGAGAAATACTAACTTTACAGTGGAGAAATCTGACAGATCCCCCCCTTAATGAAGCGATCATGATGTTAACCATAACAAGGGAAGTTATCTTGTACTTCTCGATAGAATAAGAACGCCTTCGGAATTTTTCCAAAAAAATATTTCAAAACCCCAGCCCACCCATGAGAAAACATCAGTCAAACCCATGTGGAAGGACAAATGCTAAAAAGTACTACAAATACTTCTCAAAAGTATAAAGTCTATGAAAACACAAGGAAAGACCAGGAAACCAATTTATTTTAGAGAAGACTAATGACATATGTTGAAAAAGATGTAATGTTGTATCCTGAATTGAACCTTGGATCAGAAGGACATATTTGGAAAACCTAGAGGTAAACAATCAAGTCTGTGGTTTAGTTAATGATGTTGCACCCTATTAAATTCATTATGATATAAGTGTGATGGTTATTTAAAATAACATTAATCAAAGTTGCAAGATGGATATATACAAACTCTCTGAACTATCTTTACAATTCTTCTATAAGTCTAAAGTTACTCGGAGATGAGGTCATTTTTTAAAAGAATGGGCTGTTAAATATATACAGATATTTTAATACACATGACAAATTATGTGTATGGGGGTTCTTGCATGTAGATGTGACTTGACAAGTCTTTTTTCTTATGTTTTATTTATTTTTGAGAAAAAGTGTGAGCAGGGGGAGGGGCAGAGAGAGAGGGAGACA
This sequence comes from Puma concolor, assembly GCF_028749965.1. Lineage (NCBI taxonomy): Eukaryota > Metazoa > Chordata > Mammalia > Carnivora > Felidae > Puma > Puma concolor. Next base: position 87,966,339 of record NC_141678.1, on the reverse strand, counting down.
GGATCCCAAGTAGGCTCTGCACTGACAGCAGTGAGCCTGATGTGGGGCTTGAACTCATGAGCCGTGAGATCATGACCTGAGTCAAAGTCGGAGAGTCGACTGACTGAGCCACCCAGGTGCCCTGTGACTTGACAACTCTAAAAGAATGTTATTGGTCAAGAATCTTAAATAATCATATCTTTTCATGAAGTGTATTCTCCTTATGTCTCAGAAGTTTCCGAGATAACACGGCATTTCTTCATATAGATTATAGACTTTTACATGGGGCACCTGGGTGGCGCAGTCGGTTAAGCGTCCGACTTCAGCCAGGTCACGATCTCGCGGTCCGTGAGTTCGAGCCCCGCGTCGGGCTCTGGGCTGATGGCTCAGAGCCTGGAGCCTGTTTCCGATTCTGTGTCTCCCTCTCTCTCTGCCCCTCCCCCGTTCATGCTCTGTCTCTCTCTGTCCCAAAAATAAATAAACGTTGAAAAAAAAATTAAAAAAAAAAAAGATTATAGACTTTTACATATTGTTTTGTCTAATGAATGGGAGTAGGATGGCTGATTATTTTAAGAAAATATACCTACCTAACGGTAAGACCATATGAACTGAGCCTCCAGGACACGTTCTTTCAAAATCGCATGACTTATCCTCATAGATCTTATCATATTCATGTGTTATTGGAATAATATCTATTTTCTTTCTCCAAGAGTGTTTGGCTTTGTTTTCCTTTTTCTCATCCTGCTTTAAACAAACCATCTCTACCTTTTCTTTCAGTCACCGCTCCCTCATAAATCACTGGACTCAAGGCTACAAAACTGGTTTATCTTAACCAGATTAATCATCTCCATCTAATCACCTTGCTCATCTTGTTCATGTCCCCTGACAGGCGACCTGTCACTCCCTAACCTTACACTGCAGTGCTATCCATTTATTTCTGACTAGAGGCCAACCATGGGAATGACCTTGCCACTGTACATGTTTACAAATCTAAAGGTATCTTACTAAGCCTTTCAGAATATGCATATACACCTACCCATTTATTCACATGTATATAGAAACATATGCTTAAAGCTATTTTTATTTGCAAGAGTACATATCATAGCTTTGGGCAAAAGATCATCTCAATGCTGAATACTCAATGGATGTTTTATCTCAATTATTAATCACATTTCCAATTATTATCAATAGAATTATTATTTATTCTATACTTTATACAGAGGAAAAATATTTTGAAAATGTGCTAATAAGCCAGTTGTTTTGTTAGGGTCTTGGTTGATGTAATTGTGCGTAATACACACTTCACCATTTTATAGAGCTCTCAGGCCATTAGCTATAATCTATTTTATTTTTTTTAATTTTTTTTAATGTTTATTTATTTTTGAGACAGAGAGAGCATGAATGGGGGAGGGGCAGAGAGAGAGAGGGAGACACAGAATCGGAAGCGGGCTCCAGGCTCTGAGCCATCAGCCCAGAGCCCGACGCGGGGCTCGAACTCATGAACCGTGAGATCGTGACCTGAGCTGAAGTCGGACGCTCAACTGACTGAGCCACCCAGGTGCCCCAGCTATAACCTATTTTAAAACAAATAACCATTTATTTCTATTACTTCCATGTAAGGCTTTACCTAGTTTGTGAGGCAGATAATGAGATAGGTGGAGGAGGTGGAGAAGGAAGGGAAGCAAGACTAGGAGGAGGAGGAGAAGGAAGGGGGGGAGGAGGAAGAAGGGGAGGAAGGGGGGGAAAGGGAGAGGAGGAAGGGGAGGAAGGGGAGGAAGGGGAGGAGGAGGAGAAAGAGGAGGAGGAAAAGACAGTGAGGGAGCATAGAAGGCCAAAAAGAGTGAGAAGGTGGAGAAAAAAGGGAGAACAGTCAAGAAAGGAGATGAAAGAATAGAACAATGGGAGTCTGGTGCTTTGAAAATAACGAAACCAACACAAAGTTAGTGAAACAGGTCCTCAGAAAGAGGGCACCAAAGATTTTAAGCTGGGAACAGGGCTTTTGCAGTGAAAGATCATAGTTTTTGAAATGCTATTATTCTGAGGTCAGGAGACTCAACCATTTTCAAAGAAACAAGAAAAATCCTTATTACCAAGACGCATACACGTTTTGGGTTTTCCTTGTCTTCTATATTTCTGTGTGAAAAAATTACCACAAAATTTAGGACCTTCTAACAGCACACATCTCTTATGCTCCATTTGCTGCGGGTAGGGGTTCCCAGCAAACCTTAACTTGGTTAAGACCCAGTCAGGGTCTCACGAGGCTGAGGTCGAGGTGCCAGCTGGCTCGTGTTTTCATGTTGAGACTCAACTGGGGAAAGATAAGCTCCCAAGCTCACTCAGGAGGTCAACAGGATTCCTTGCCTAGAGGCTGACAGAAGACCCCAGTACTCGATGACGGTCTGCTGAGGCCACTCTCAGCTCCAGGCAGGCAGCCACCTGCAACTCTCCCTGAGCCTCTTACAGCACAGCTATTTGTGTTTTCTAGGCTAGAAGGAGAATTTCTTGCTCAAATCTACAAGGTGGAGTCTTCTATAACATAACAATCACAGGAGTGGCTTTCATGTCAACTTGGCCATATTCTTTTGGCTAAAAACAGTTACTGGTTCCACCCACACCCAAGGAGAGGGGATTATAGGAGGGTGTGACTCAATGGGGTCTAGCGGCCACCTTCACCTGTGTCCACAACACCTGAAAATAATAAAATCCTATATTAAAACTCTCATTCTGAACTTCATAAATGCTTTTATTAAGATATAGTTGGACATACACTTAACTACTTTAAAAACATACAAAAAGGGGTGCCTGGGTGGCTCAGTTGGTTAAGCCTCTGACTTCAGCTCAGGTCATGATCTCTCAGTTCGTGAGTTCGAGCCCCCCGAGGGGCTCTGTGCTGATAGCTTGGAGCCTGGAGCCTGCTTTGGATTCTGTGTCTCCCTCTCTCTCTGCCCCTCTCCCACTTATGCTCTGTCTCAAAAATAAATAAACATTAAAAAAAAGACACCTGCAAACATATTTACTGTTAGGGTTAAACTTTATTTGTTCAATAATAAGCCGCTTCATTTTTATGGTATTTTAGGTCATTTGTAGTGTAAGATATCTGCCATATTTCAAAAAAAAATCTTCAGAAAAGGGCATTGCATTTTGCTTTCTTTTCAATTGACATTCACTCTGCATGTCTGGAAACATTCTGCAGGTGCTCTCACTAGAAAAGCACAGGATACTGAGCTTCTCTTCATCTGCTTCTCTGCATCAGGTTTCACACATTCTAGGGCTTTCAGGAATATGTCCATCCTGCTGATTCCTTCTTCCATTTTCTGTGTTTTGTTTTCTGTTTTATTTAGCCCTTCTTTGGCAGCAACAAGAATGGTTCAGAGTATGGCAGAGGCCATTCAGAATATGTCTTGTGCAATGAGGCTAATTCGTTCGGAATTCTCTGGTCAAACATAGCTTTATGGGCTGAACTGTGTGCCCAAAAATTCATATGCCAGCACCTCAGAATGTGGCTATAGAGACATAATCTTTAAAGAGGAGATGAAGTTAAAATGAGGTCGTTAGGGTGGGCTTTAGTCCAATTAAGTGGTGTCTTTAGAACATGAGGAAATTAGGACAAAGGGTGAAAAGGCCACAGAACACACAGGGGGAAGAAGGCAGCCATCAACTGGCCATGGAGGAAGGCTTCAGAAGGAACCTGCTGACACGTAAATCTTGGGCTTCCTAGCCTCCAAAACTGTAAGAAAATAAAGTTTTGTTACTTAAGTCAGTCAGTGGTAGTTTGTTATGGTAGCCTCAGCAAATGAATATACACAGGTCCACTGCTTCATATAAATCCTGTTCAGTTTTTGTTTCAGTTTTTTGTTCTATCATAACTTGAACCACAAACCTTTTGACTGGCGATAGGGGTAGTCTCAATCCGCCCATCAGATGTGAGAATTGTAGCTACCCCTGCGGCTGCCTGAAGGACCAGTCAAAGCTGGGCCAAGATCTCCTGGTCCAGGCAATTGTCTCGTTTTCCATCCATTTGTACACGATGCAGAGGAGGGAAGTGGGAGGATGCAATGCAAACCTGTACAAGGGTAGCGGTTAAAGTCTCCACTAGGGACGGCCAATACGACTCAGTGTTTAAAAAAAAAACGTTTTGGGGGCACCTGGGTAGTTCAGTCGTTGAGCGTCCAACTTCGGCTCAGGTCATGATCTCACAGTTCGTGAGTTCGAGCCCTGCGTCAATCTCTGTGCTGACAGCTCAGAGCCTGGAGCCTTCTTGGGATTGTGTGTCTCCCTCTTTATCTGCTCCTTCCCCACTCAAACTGTTTCTCTCTCTCTCAAAAATAAACAATAAACACTTAAAAAACTTTTAAAAAGTTTTCCAAGATGTTTTCTATTTTGAAGTAAATCTGAGAATTTTAGAGTCAAAGAGTCTCCATACTTTAATGGAGTCACAGGTGCTGATGATTCAGGAAGTGGTTTAATTTTGATCATCACCAGATCCAGAAAGCACAGAAAGTTTCATTAGTAATTTAACTGACAACATAGGAATTAAGACGTAAGGGCCAGTATGAGAGAGAAAAAAAAAAAGTAAAACATTAATATTCTGACACTGACGATGATTTCCACGGCCCTCCTGAGGGATGTTATTATTTATATTCTTAATTAAGAGCTGCTTCTCTGGCAACCAATTCTCATGAGAAATCAAACGGTGGTTTACTAAAAAGGCCTTGAAGCATTCTACTTGCATGACTTATATTTTGAGAAGCGAACTTTAGTATCTTTCCTGAATTCCTCTTTATTGCATTTGAAATACACATCCTTGACCTCAAGTGGTACTTGCATGCTTAAATACTGATGGATTTTTCTTGGATTTTCCTTTGTCTGCTCCTTGCTCCAAGGGTTCGAAGTTAATGAACCCTGAACCCAAATTTAAACTCTGTATTTTGTCTGCCACAGGAACTCTGGTTCTCCATTCACCCTAGATATCCCAGATTGCTTTTCTGATGAAGGAATCAAAAGAGAACTCTATTTCTAGAAAGGCAGGATGAATTGTGTAATATTTTATATCATGTGTGATAGTAGTTTATAATAGTTTATGAAACTAGAATTGTTAAATGCAAATATGCATGTTCCAATGGCCTCATAATCCTTGAGAACAAAGAGGAATATTGGGAAATTTTCTGTGACTTCTTTCCACTGGAAGTGTCATTTTATGGCATGATTAAGTATCTGAAGATAATATAGCATGGTTAAAATATACAAACATGATTAAAATATACACACGTTCTAATTAAAAACAAAATCAAATATTCTGTGTCTTTTCCCACATACCCAATTTTTGTAACATTATTGAATGCTCAGATTTTCAGGAACATATAAAATAAAAATGCTGATAGGAATACAACTTTTCCTCTAAATGCCTATCTAGCACACCTAATTAGGTTTAAAATATAATTTAACACACCTTAGCAAGACAAAACATAGGACATTTTTATGAGTTTATGAGATTGGGATATAGATGTGATCGTCCAAAGGATATAATTTAACTCATGCGTTGTTCTCCACATTTTCCTGAGACAACTAATTTGGAAAATATGTGCTGCCGTGTCCTGCCCCCCGTGCAGCTGTTGTCTTAAATGATTACTTAACTCAGATTTTTCATCAGTGAAGGTACCTGTCCATAACCAACTGAGAAAGCAATCTTTTAAAAATGATTACAAAAACAGTACAATACACAAAACTTTGGAGAGGTAAATTAATGGAAAATCAAGTAACTATGTTGATAGGCTCATATTTATTGCCCTGATGTGGTTTTAATATTTCCTACCCCTTTATATAAACAAATGTCTTATCCCTCCATAACATACATTTCAGAAGATTGTCAGGAATTTCATTTTTATTTCACTTGAGAAAGAGAGAACATGCACAGGAACTGGGGAAGAGCAGGGCAGGGGAAGAAAGAAAGAGAGAGACAGAGAGAAAGAGAACCCCATGCAGGGCTAGATCCCCCCAACCCTGGGATCATGACCTGAGCCAAAATCAAGAGTTGGATGCTTAGCCTACTGAGCCACACAGGCGCCCCAGAAATTTCATATGTAAGAGGCTGCAGCAGTCAAAATATGAATAGCAAAATCCCAGGTAACTCTCTACATATCTTGGGGCATAATTACACATAAAAATGTCAATGAAAAACTATTTTTTAGCTTACCTGTTACATTTCAATTAAAGTCTATGGTACCTGCATGTTTCTCCGCTCCTAACCATTTGAAGACGACTTTGTAAGTCTTCATCATAAAATTTCTCTATAGGTTTGAACATTCAGTGGTGAAATTTGGATTAATCGAAGAGCAATGAAAAAGAAGCTACGAGCTTACTAAAGCAGCCTCTGGAAAACCCCTTTGCTAATGAAGAGCCTGCTGTGGCCAAGTTTCAGTAGATTTCAGGAGCATCCTGCTTGGTCTGCATATCCGCCCTGTCACCTGACCTCATAGCGGCCCCTCCACCCTGTTATTCAATCTGCTGGATAATCTTTCCTTGCAAAACAATAGAAACTTGAAAGAAGAAGCAGAATTTCTGAAAATGGGCTAGTCATTGTTTTTGAGACTTTATTTTTTAAAATGTTTCATAGCTGCATTTTAGCAAGTTTACAAGTAAAAGTAATTAAAGGAAAACGTGCCACTATCCACATTTAAGGATTGTATCATCTTTTTCATATATACATGTACATATAGATTAAATATATAGTCCAGTCATCTGACTGTATGATTTAAATGTGTTAATAGTGCTAATCTTCGTATGAAGAGTTTACAAATTGGTTTTCTTTCCTCTTTTTTCTGTGTGCTTAACTCTGTGCATGTGTGTTTAGAATTAAGATATAGGTTGTATTTTAGGTTCTTTAATTGGCATATGATTCTTGTTTAATTATTTTGCTAATATAAAATATAAGACAGGAATTATATTAACAAGATTATTTTTTTAATGAACCATGTAAATTATGGGTGCCTGGGTGGCTCAATTGGTTAAGTGTCCAACTTCAGCTCAGGTCGTGATCTCACAGTTTGTGAGTTCGAACCCTGCATTGGCCTCTGTGCCGACAGCTAAGAGCCTGGAGCCTGCTTCGGATTCTGTGTCTCCCTCTCTCTCTCTCTCCATCCCCCAATCACAGTCTGTCTCTCTTTCTCAAAAAGAAACATAAAAAATTTTAAAATAAACCACATAAATTAAATTTTGTAATTTAATTTCATAATTGTCTATATATTTGGTGATAAAATAAAAAACACTGTACTCACAACTAGGCAAATACCAATTATTAAAGTTCTTTTTAATGGATCTATGAGACCAGTAGCTAAATTACTAAATAAAGGTATTACATGAAAATAATGTTTAATAAGTTGCCCATTTAAAATGTATCATTAAAAAGACTCCAATTTCACATTTATAAAAAAAGGTTTCTTTCATTCTAGAAAAAAATAAGGCAATTAAAGAAGAGCACATAGTAAAACTTGTATTTCAGAAATCTTTGCAGAATCAGACCTGTAAATACAGAGAACGAACTGATGGTTGCCAGAGGGAAGGGGTGAAGGAATGGGCAAAGTGGTTGAAAGGGAGTGGGAAACACAGACCCGCTGGCTATGGAACGAATAAGGAATAAAGGACACAGTCTGGGCAATACGGTCCGTGGCGTTGTAATCGCATTGTCTGGTGATGGATGGTAACTGCACATGAATACACCTGCCGAATCACTATGTTGTACACCTGAAACTAATGCAACACTGTGCATCACCTATATTCAAATTAAAAAATTCAAAAATAAAATTCATTTAAAAATGTACATTCTTAGCATCACAATAAATGTGATTTCTACCTTCTTTGTGAAGACTGCTTGATATCATTTATTAAAAACCTTGAAAATAATTTACTGACATAATAAATAGCTAACTGTTTGGTCTTAGGGTAGAGCCAATTCACATGAATACAGTACATTTATTAGAATGTATTTGGCAAGGGAAGCTCAAGTGGAACGTTAGCAAAATTAAACTGAGAGAGAACATTCTTTTCTGTTTTTCCCCATAACTGTCCCCAAGGTTCCAGGGATAGAAAAGCTATCCTCACCTATTACACATTGTATCTGACTATTAGTTGCTGAACAGACTTCACAAGTTGTTCTGCTCGTCAGTGCCATTTCTGAATTTGAATTTGAGGTGCCACCTGGTGCGGGGAATCCACCCCTTGCCCTATGTCATGGTGATTGAGCATGGATAAACTTGCTAAAGTACTTAGTGTCCCAAAGGTCCCAGAACAAACGTGGCTCATTCTTTATTCATCTTTCCTCTCCCTCCTGTAGCTTCAAATCCTATTTGCTAATTTTTTGGACATGACTAAATTTGGGCCAATATTAGTAAAGAAGTGGCCATTTGAAGCCATGAGAGAGCAAGTGAGATTCTGTTCTGTCTTGATCATCATCAATCAGTTTGTCATTTCAATCTTGATGGCTGATCCCTCCACCCAAAGTAATGTTGTAAAGAGAAGAAAATCATTGCCTAACCATGGCATAGAGAAACAACAGCTGTGAAAGTCACATTGTGATAAGTAGGCTTTATCTTATTTCCTTATCAAAATAGGAAAGTTGCAGTTACAATATGCCCACTTTTATGATATAAATCCAATACTTTCAATACTAATTGTAGATAATTTACTCTCGAATTTATTCCATCTCCATTTATAATACAATTCAGTTTTTGCTAACTCTTTATCATAAAGACAAACATGATACGAAGGGAGTGTAAATAGCACCAAACACAAGTGAATAATAGCAGTGATAATGTGATGAAACTTTTAAAAGCTAAAGACAGGTATGTTTTTATAGCTCATGCTAAGTGGAGAAAATACAGAACCTTAAACTTTTATACACTGAGCATACTAAATACGGTAAGTATCAATGTAAGTAAATACAGTGGAGTTAAGAGGAAATATGTAACCATAAGTTTAATGCTAGCTTTGTTTTTTGACATTTTGAAGATCAAATATGATCTGATAAAACACACCCCATTTGGGTGACGAGGCGGACAAAGCCAGTCAGCTTCCATCTTTAAAAAAAGGGAGACATTTTTACATAAATGTGGTCATTTTTCAATTATCCACATATAGAATGTGCCAACTACAATTTGAGGAGGAAAAAACAAAACACTTATAATGATTACCTTACTAAAAAAACCCACAAGAGATAAAAGTTAACAAAAGCAGTATAAGAAAACAAAAGGGATAACTATCATTGACATATAGGTTGATCTATTTCATGTATATTTTTATGTTTTTGTACCATTTAATACATGGTATTTATAATATTTTTCAAACCTACTATAAATAATGGCATATTTTAGGATGGGGACTACAGTTATCAAGAATGATACATTCCTTTAAAGCAATGTTCATTGTTTGGTTGCCTTGCCTAGCACTCCACTTCTTCAAGAAAGATAATTTGATTAAATTACACCCTTAATTAAAGAAAAATAGAACAAATCAAAAAGATCTGAGGATTGTACTCAGAGTTTATAATGTATAACCCACACACACATATGCACACAGACTCCAACCCGATGGCCTTCCATCTAAAGGATAGTCCATGAAAAGCATGTTGCATATGCACATTTTTTTCTATGACCTGGTTTTTGGAAAGAAAGTGTTGTTCTTGGTTTCTGATTGAATTTTGAAATTAAACATCATTCAGCCTTGATTCCAGTCCCTTAATCCAATCATCAAGATAAATGAGAGATTATGAGTTGTTATAGTCTGTATACAACTGATTAGCTTGCTTTCCAGTTTTCAGAATTTGAAAAAATAAGGATATTTTCACCATTGCTGAATTAATTCATGAGTACAGGTACCTTGGGCTTAAGGTAACAGCTAGGAAAAAAATGGATTCTTTGCTCTTTGCAAAAGATGTTCATGACTTGGGGAATTTGCAGCTAGTGTTACACATTGTGTTTCCATTTTAATTGGTCATTTCTGCAAGATATCAACTATGGCAACATGCGGGATCTGGTGTGGTCCAAAGGATGAGGGACAATGGTGCGAGATTTCTCAGTATGTTATGACATAAAAGAACCCCAGACCCACTGGCATGAGGCTGTAGGTGGCTGTAATAAAACCATTTTCAGACTCTCATCATCGCTTTTAGAACTTTGATCCTCCAGTTGGAATATATCCTTATATTTGTAGGCCTAGTATATGATATATTGCTTTATGCTGACTGAATATCCAGTGAAAAAGGACTGCATAATTCTGAAAGTAAGGAAAAATCATGGTTATAGTTGTTTTTCTGAACTATTATTGCTTCTTACCTTGATATGTTTATCAAATGGGTGACTCAATTACCAATTAACCACAATCCTGTTTTCTTGTTTTAAACCTTCAGGCTAAGTGTTTGTCTGTGTTTCAAATGACAGTACAACTCAATGCTATATTACATGCAGTTCTGGGGGAACTCTGAGGCAAAAGAATGCATCAAACTTTCCTTATTTTGAATATGGGAGATATAAAGAAGACTCCTTTTCATATACTGACCATAGAAATAAATAAAGTAAAATAGAAGACAGAAGAAAGAGGTATTACTGAATGATAATTTGTATCAGGAAGCTCAGTGTCCAATGTTAAAAGAATTTGAAAGCTATGATTTGCTTTGATAACAGTTGTGATAATAAATGTGACATATGCACATTTTGAGAGGAGAAATATTGGGTCCAAAGGACAACATCAATCATAGGAAAGCAATGTTATTAATTAAAACAATGTCAACTTTGGTGACATTAACTTTTAGCATGTTAAAAATATGGCTCTCGTCTATAGAATCCTAAACCAAAACATACATTTTCCTATAATAGTTTGAAAAATGTTAGCCCATTGTTTTATGACTTTCATTATGGCCAATTAGAAATCAGGTGTATATCTAACAATTGTTGATTATAAATATAAGTATAAAAATAAAAATAAATATAAATATAAATTTTCTTTCTTGCTGTTTTTACTATATTTTTCTTCTACATCAGAATTCTATATTTTCATTTTGATCTGCTAGATAAGTTATTCCTTTTTTAACTATTCTCAGAATTTTGATGCTTTTTCATATGAGAATTCATAATTTTCATCATTTTTAGAAACATTCAGTAATTATCTTCAGGAACATGTTCTCATGTCCTCTCTCTTATTGAAATAAAAATAAACAAAACAAATTCAAAGAAACAAGAAAGCTATAATTTACATGTAGGTCAATTTATTTTATGCATATTTTTATGCCTATATACTGTGCAAATATTTGCTGCATTTTGGAGTCCTAATATATGTTAAGGAATTGAACATGCAGGAGGGAAATGAAAGTTACCAAGAATATTGTTTTTTGAATCATGGTTTATTTGTAATATGTCAGGCATGGTGACTGTTGATTCTGCCTCTTCTGTCTCTTAATTACTTCTAAAAATATCTTCAATCTCTGACTTATCCAGTCTATATTTTGGGTAATTTTTTACTTTTGTATTCCAGTTAGTAAAATGCTTTAGTCATGTATTTCTAATATACTGTGGATATATTACAAAATCAATGTGCTTTACTGCTCAACATCAATTTTTATCTTAGTATATTCTTAAAACTAAATGTAAAAATCTTATGGAAGATCCTTTCATTGATCTTTAGAGAGAGAAAAGTGAAATTTGCCCTTATGACTGAGTATTATAATCACTTTGTCAGACAGTGTTGATTACCTGCCCAGGAGATAGCCTCCCTTCTTTGTTGATAAAATTAATTCACTTAACTAGGTTAAGAATGCTCCTTCAGTGTATGTGAGGTGACAGAGATGAAGTCACTGCCTTCACGGAACTACATTCTAGTGGCGGTGGTAGAAGGTAAATGTCCTGAGGATAAAAATATCTCTAAAAAAAGTAGAAAGCTTCAGCAGAGATTTCTTAGGTGGGGTGAACAAAGAAGCAACCACTGAAGGTATGATATGTGAAAGAGATACAAATTAAATGAGGGAGTGAGCATGTGGATATCTGGTGACACAGTCTTCTAACTATAAGAAATGTGATGTAGAGGCAACCTTATGATTTTAAGGAATAGGGCACAGTGTGTGTATTTTATGTGAATCCGTGGGGCTGCATGAGAATCCAAATTAATAGATGAAAAGGAGAAAAAAAAAAAGAGCTAAATCAGATTTCTAAATCTCAATTCTGGAAAGTCCCCAAATTATTTTTCTTACCTCTTTTGTTGCCTTTAGTTATACTTACTCCTATTTTGTATTTTAGGCAATAGTAGAAAAAGGATTCTTTAAAAATCTAATTTCTACAAGTTTTAGCTACTACAAAAATACAACTTCTTTGAAGATTCATCTTGTTCCATAGGATTTTTCTAAAACCATTTAGTTCCACTTGCTAGTTTTCTTGTGAGTTACTGAGGATTTTCTAAATAACCACTCATATTATCCGCATCCTGAGATAACTTAACATCTTCCTACCTGAACTTCATGCCTTTTATTTCTTTTTCTTACCTTCCTCCACAGAAGAGGACCTGTAGCATACTGATTACAGGCAGTGAGAGTGGACGTTGTTTCCTTGTTAGTAGTCCAAGTGGAAAGTGTTCAATATGTCATCATTGAGTATAAAGTTATCTGAAAGTGTCATAGATGCTCCCATTACTTCATCATATCTAATATCCAAGCTACATTTTCAATACTATCATTCACGGTTTTCACTATTTAAATAAAATTTTGCTTTTATAGTTGTGTTTTCAAGTGTTTTTTCTTGAAGTGCTTTTTTATGTTTAATAGCCCTGTTCTTGTGATATACATGCATTCTTTTATTTTTCCTAATTTTGTAATTTGTGTACGTTTGTAGTTTTCTTCTGCTCAGTGCATCGCCTCCATTTCTGAGTTCTATTTTTCCATTTGTTTCGGTCGATCTCTTTCCTTGAATGCAAAGGCAATAAAGCAGGGGAAGGTAGAGAGCTAATTGTTCAATATTTACTTATCAAAAACAATTATATACTATTACATACGATTTATATATATGGGGCGTAGGGAGACAGAGACAGAGATAGAGATAGAAAGGGAGAAACCTGCAATATTCTAGGTATTGGGGACACAGCAGGGAACAAAACAATGCAGGGAGAATATAACTATATAATGAATATTGTGAAGTGTGGGAAGTTTTAAGGAGAAAAAAGAAAGGGAGCACAATAGGAAGTAATTGGTTATGAGGCATTCATGTGCCACCCCACAGTAAAGTAGCCTGGAGAATCAACAGCTTCTTTGAAGGACACATTGGCCATATATATATATATATATATATATATATATATATATATATATATGATTATATAATATATACAATATATAATAATATATAAAATATATATAATTATATAATATTGATTATATTTCTATTTTATATATATATATACATATATATATATAATTTTTTTTTAACATAGACATATTCCCCAGAGAGGAACACTCCATCACATGCTGGAACAGAATTAGTTCGGCTGCTAGAATTCTGGGGGTCCACCGGGCCAATGGGGGCTCTCACTTTTCCATATGCACACAATTTATTCAAAATTATTCAAAAAATAGCACTTCCCTCCTAGCCGTGCCACGGCTGGTTTCCGTTGTTCCAGAATCCCTCAAGAGCAGTTTTGCTAAAGCTTCTCCCCAAACACCTGGATTGGTAAGAAAATGATTCCTCAATTTTCTGGGCCTTTCAAAGGCTGTGTCACAAAGAGGCTTACTTCTTGTTTCCTCCTTTGCCTTGCTCAATCAGTTCCTATTTACCCACTGGTCTTAACACCTTCCAAGAAGGTTGTGGACCTCTCCTCTGGAGTTATCGCCTTTCCTGTGTTCTTTGTGAGGATTTTTACCTTTTTATTCATTCGCCGTCATTTAAGTGATATTCGGGAGGTGAGTAGGAAAGTGTGCATGTTTCCTCCATGTCATTTGCACCGTGGTTGTTCTAAAATGCAATTTGGATCATTTCCCTACTGGAGAAAATCCTCCTTGGTTCCCTCCTCCTCTGAAGATAGAGCTCAAACTCTTTAACATGATTTTCAACGTGTTTCCTGAGTTGGCACTCATAATAGCTGTGATAGAAGTTACAGTAACATAAGAATTACTATCAGTACTATTGTTTTTAATGCTTATTTATTTTTGAGAACAGGAGCAGGGATAGGTGCAGAGAGAAAAGGAGACACAGGATCTGAAGTACGTTCCAGACTCTGAGGTGCCAGCACAGAGCCTGATGTAGGGGCTCTAACTCATACACCATGAGATCTGATCTGAGCCAAAGTCAGACACTTAACTGACTGAGCAACCCAGGCGCCCCAAGAATTACTATTATTATGCTAACGTTTACGTATCACTATGTGCCAAATCCTGTATTAACTCATGTAATCCTCAAAGCATCCTCTTAGATAAGGATTTGTTTTTCTTCCCTCTTTTACCAATTCAAGAAAAATAGGCTTTCAGAAGGTATCTCACTTACCTAAGATAATACAAATGGCCAGCTGTCTGACCTAATGAGTTTATTCAGATTCAAGACATTAAATATGCTGGCTTTTGACACCATTCTACAGCTGCTGGGATGGCATGGTCTGAAACAGTATACAGTAGTAGATGACTAATATAGCGAAGGGTAGGACAGGATAGGAAAAGACAGGATCTGGTACAAGCATGTGAACACCATACCTGTAGTACAGTGCTCCTACCTCTGGCTTAATCTCCTCACTTCCTGACTCACTGAGCCTAAATCCTGTGTAACGCAAACGCCTTTAAGTCTCTCCATTTATCCTAACTTCTCATCCTTTTTAACTTCCCATCCTTTTTCTTCCCCAAGTCATGCATCCGACAATTCCAGGTGCATGAAACATACTCCCCAATGCCTACACCCTTCCAGCATCTCTTCAAATCTAATTAGGAAAACTTCTCATTTCTATCAAGCACTTAATCACAGTGTAGTGCAATCACCTACGATATGCCCGCGTTTCCCTTAGCTTTGGTTTCATGAAGGATCATGTGTTTCCTCTTATGTATCCTCATTACCTGGCTTGTGCTGGGCAGTGTCCTCTATTTCTCAAGGAGATTATAATAACTGTAATCGTTTCCAATTGGTGCTGCAACAAATTATTACACGTAGTGACTTAGACAAAATCTGTTCCACTCAATTACATTGTGGCAGCCTGGACATGTTTCTTTTTTGGAAGACATATGGGAGAATATGTTTTGCAGCCTTTCTGACTTCCCTAATCCTTGATATGTAGGGGCAAGTCTTTCTTTCTTATATGAAATCACCTGTCACTGATTCTTGTGCTTCCCACTTTCACATTTAAACATCTTTGGGATTGTATCAGGCACACCTTAAAAACCCAGGCTAATCTCCCCATTTTATTTTTATTTTTTTAATGTTTTTATTTATTTTTGAGAGAGAGAGAGAGAGAGAGAGAGAGAGAGACAGAGCATGAGCAGGGGAGGAGCAGAGAGAGAGGGAGACACAGAATCCGAAGCAGGCTCCAGGCTCTGAGCTGCCGGCACAGAGCCCGACACGGGGCTCGAACTCACGGACTGTGAGATCGTGACCTGGCTGAAGTCGGACGCTTAACCGACTGCGCCACCCAGGCGCCCCAAATCTCCCCATTTTAAAGTCAGCTGATAAGCAACCTCAAATCCTGCTGCTCCCTTCATTCCTTTTACCATATAACCTAATACAGTCACATGGGATTAGGATGTGAACATTGTTTTGTGTGCATGCACAAATGTGTGTACCACAGGGGATGGGGAGGAGCGTTATTCCACTTGGTAAGACAAAGAGTACCTATTTGGTTACCTAGTCTGATAAAGTAATGTGTTTGACATGTATTACATGAAGCAATCTTCACAAATCACTCTGCAAGATACCTTTACCTCGGATTTGAAAAATGCTGCTCTAAGATACACAGTGCTAAGTGCCTAAGATCTAGCAGTAAGTGGGAGACCCAGGATTCAAAAGCAAATAGGGAGTCCAATGTCCTTTTGTCTTTGTGCTTTAATGGGTTTTGTCTTTGTATTTTAATGATTTTCTTTTTCTGCTGAAGATTTCTTACTCATTCTGTGAAATATTTTATTGCTCTCCCATACAATCCTACTGTGTGTCACACATTTGTGTAGGATTCTTTACCAACAGGCCACAAATGGTCTTCCTGAACAGTGGTCCTTCATGGAGCTAGCCACTCAAACCTTCCATTCTTTCTTTCCTGTTTTTAAGCCTAATGCATACTGCCAGATCCAGTCAAAGCACCAGTCTGGGGGGCCTGGGTGACTCGGTCAGTTAAGTGTCCGACTCTTGATTTTGGCTCAGGTCTTGAAGTCACGGAGAGTCTGAGCCCCATGTCTGCACTGACAGGAGACTGTGTGGGATTCTCTCTCGGTCCCTCCCCTACTCACAGGCACATACTCACACTCTCTCTCTCTCAAAATAAACAAACTTAAAAAAAAAAAAAAGCACCTGGACTAATCTAAATACTTCAACTGTACAGCAATGTTATTTAGTATGATTCCAGTCACTATTTAATATGCTTTCTAGTTTACAAGATGATTTTATATAATATGCATTAAATAAGTAAAACCTATAAAACATATATGTATCTAATATAAACAAAATATATATAATAGATTTAATTTTATCTAATAATCACAAATACCTATGTGTTACGTATTTAGAAAAGAAACTGAGATTTGAAGAATCGATTTCCCTTTTATTTTTTTTTTTAAATTTTTTTTTTTTCAACGTTTATTTATATTTGGGACAGAGAGAGACAGAGCATGAACGGGGGAGGGGCAGAGAGAGAGGGAGACACAGAATCGGAAACAGGCTCCAGGCTCCGAGCCATCAGCCCAGAGCCTGACGCGGGGCTCGAACCCACGGACCGCGAGATCGTGACCTGGCTGAAGTCGGACGCTTAACCGACTGCGCCACCCAGGCGCCCCTCGATTTCCCTTTTATTGCATTGGTTACACAGAGGTAGATGATACACAATGATGAGAGTCAATATTCCTCAAGAGATAAATTGCACGACAGGGAGTAAGTTGTCTTATTCTTTGCCTTATGCCCAGCACCGAGTCCCCACAGTGGGTATTAGATACCGTGTTAGTTTTATAGGGCTGTGCTAAAAAAGGCCTACAAACTAGCTGGCTTGAAACAACACATTTATTCTCTCACAGTTCTCGAAGCTCCAAGTCTGAGAGCAGGTTGTGAGCAGAACCGTGCTCCTCCTGACACCTGTAGGGCAGAACGTTCCTTGCCTCTTCCCAGCTCCTGGTGGTGTGCCTCATCTGCAAACCTTGGGGTTCCCTGACTGGGCAGCTGTGATGCTCCTGTCTCTGCCTGGGTGTCATCACTGGGTGTCTCCCCCTGTGGTTCTGTGTCTCTACTCTCGTATAAGGACATCAGCCACATCGAATGAAGAGCCCGTCCGTTTGAAGCATGGCCTCATATGAAATTCATTATATCTGCAACAACCCTATTTCCATACAGGGCCACATTCTGAGGTCCTGGGGTGGGGGTTATACGTCAACATATCTTTCAGGAGGGTGCAATTTAAACTCATAACTGATGTTTAAATCATTAATAGTTGGGTAAATTATGTAGTCGTATCTATACGTCTACTTAAGATATTTAGTATAGGGGCGCCCGGGTGGCTCAGTCAGCCACCCGGGTCATGACTTCGGCCCGGGTCATGATCTCACCGTTTATAGGTTCAAGCCCCACGTCAGGCTCTGTGCTGACAGCTCAGAGCCTGGAGCCTGCTTCGGATTCTGTGTCTCCCTCTCTCTCTGCCCCTCCCCTCCTCATGCTTTGTCTCTCCCTGTCTCTCAAAAATAAATGAACAATGAAAAAAATTAGAAAAAAATATTTAGCACAATACATACAGATGGAAAAGGTTTGCCAATTCCATTTTGAACTGCTAAAAAGCAGACGTGGCCCGTGCTGCACACCAGTGAGAGTGGTCCTTTGAAAATAAAAGACACACAATGCAGAGACAGTGGGGGGTAGCAAATTAAAAAAGTCAAGTGTTGAGATTTGTTGCTCCCAACACTCCTGCTGGCTCTTTAGATGATATTTTAGCGAAAATGTCCTCAGCCTCGGTCCATGAAAGCGATCACCAAACTGATGCCAACAACCCATCTTTGACTCTCTTTGCAGCTCCAAGGCCAGCCACTTGCTGATTTCACCACTCCTTCTCTGCTTGCTAATAAGTGAGGAGCAATTATATTATATACAAAGGCAGATTTACTGTGAAGCTAATGAAGATTAAGCTTCAGGCCCTTCCAATTGCATGGGCTCCTTCCAGGGCCTTGTAGTTAATTTAGTTTTAGTAATGTTGTATGCATTTTTAAAAGATTATCGCCCACCCTGCACATGCTTCAGGCCTCACACAACCTGGATCTGTCTTTGAACAAATTCTAGGGGTAGCCAATTAATTATCTTACATTTTGATGGGCAGACTTTTAGTTCTCCAGAAATGGTAAAACTGTTCAACAGAAATGGTAAAGTGAAAATAACACATTTTAAGCTGGCATCATCAGAGAGTATCGTTCCGTGTGGCAGCCGACTGGAAGAACACTAGGCTCTCAATTTTTTGGCCCTTTATTTTGCAGGCATGTGGCGAAGGTCATTGCATTCAGTGAACACGTAAAGAAGAAATGGGAACCTCTCTGTGAAGGGGAGAGCACAAGCCTAACCAAGGAACATGGACCAGGAGCCACCTCATCAAAGAGGAGGGCATACACTGCGGAAGAGTCCTATCCTTGGGGCCACAGATGGGCACATGGAGCTGGGTGTCACTCAGTGGAGCACAAATGAGGAAATGGTTAGCTAGTTGGCCTGTGGATCTAATCGAAGATTTGTTTTTTAAGAACTAAAACCTTCAGAAGTCAAGATAGTAACCGTTAAATGGTAGAATGTAAAATACCGTGATTCTCAGGGACACAACTATTCTTGATGAAAGACTGCAATGCGCACTTAGATCACAGCACATGGGCGGCCAGCCTTGCCACAATATTTGTCCTCTAGATCCGAAACCACCTCATCCGATACTCCATCTTGCTCCATTTTACCTCCCATGTTCCCATCTGGTTTTTATTCACATCCTCTCCTACGTTGACCAAATGTTGACCCTCATCACTTGTTTCCAGTTTAGGTTGTTTAAAATACTGTTGGCATTCACACTTACCTTTATCAGGTCTTTGTTCCAATTCCAACTTCCTGTTGAGGGTACCCTAGTCAGACTCTTTAAGGAAGCTAGCTGTACTTCAAACTGACCTGTGAAAGTTCCCTATTCTTTCATCAAAACCTTCCAACCCACTAGGATGCAAAGAGAAAACTAGCCCATGGGGATATGACAAGATTAAGTGATTGGTTTAGCAGCATATGCAAAAGTAAAGTAAGAAGTACAACTAATGTATTTCTCTGTCCTATTTTCTTTCCAACTTTAATGTCTTATGTAGATTTTCTGTGTCTAAAATAATTCCCATAAATATTTGTTTTTCTAGAGGATAGCCATCTCATGAAAGATCCAGAATAGAAACTGCTTATTCCAATAGGGACCGATATTCACAGTGCTGCTTAATTCAGCTTCCACAGAATGCAAAAAATACATTTGCAATGCCAATATGCTCATTAGTTATTACATGAATTAAACTGCTTACCAGGCATCAATATTGTTACCTAACTAGAAGCACAACTTTTTAAAAAAATATTTATTTTGTGAGAGAGAGAGGGAGAGGGGAGGGGTAGAGAGAGGGAGAGAGAATCCCAAGTAGGCTCCACACTGTCAGCACAGAGCCCGACATGGGGCTCAAACTCACGAAACATGAGAACATGACCTGAGCTGAAATCAACAATCAGATGCTTAACCGACTGAGCCACCCAGAAGACCCTAGAAGAACAACTTTTATCCACAGTTGCTTTAAGACAGCATCAACTATTTAAATGTGCCAGTTAATTTTCACTATGTTAAATATATTTCTGGATTTCAATAGTACTCATTTGAATTCATTTGGTTCATATCATATGTCCGTGACTCAGAATGTTGTTAAAAACACATTGCTACTTTGTAGTTGAATACTTCTAAAATATATTTTTATAACTGAAATCATTTCCTTAAACTGTGCTTTTAATTTGACTTCACAATCTAATAAAATAGATTTATTCAATTTGATATTACAAGTTGCCACCAACAGTCATAGTATGTCTTTTCATAACTAGGTATCATTTCAGCATCTCTTTTAATAATACCAGGAGCATTATGTTGTAAGATACACACACACACACACACACACACACACACACACACACACACACACACACACACATATATGCATATATATGTATATGTATATATGTATATGTATATATGTATATATATATATATGTATGTATGCATCTGACACTATTTTGATGCTGCATTTTAAATGTTTGCAAAATAGTGAGTGATGGCTGTAAGAAAAATCTGCACTTCTCTGTAAAATTGCAATTGAGTGTTTGAATTCCATAAGCTGCATGGAGAAATTAAGTTTTGTCTGTATTTTCCACTGTTAGCCTAGATTCCAGAACAGTATCTGCACATGGAATGTGCTTAATAAATTTCCTGAAAGACTGGAAATGAAAAATGGCACCAAACAATTAGTGATGGAAATATTTCCAGAGAGGCTACTTTTAATTTATCCCCAAAAGATTAGGGGTAAGACTCTCACTTTCACTCTGAAGTAGTAATATTCTCATACCATGCACAGATACTGTAAATCTTTGCAGAACTTTATAGATCATGAGTGAAGGAACCATTGTCAGAAGGTAATTCTTAAAAATGTCCCAAGGAAAGAGATCAATGTTCTTCTCAGTAGCACGAAGTCCACCAAATCCCGTCAAAACAATGCCAACCCCCCAAATGTTTTCACTGGCTTCTCTAAGGGACGGTACCACATGGAGGAAACAAACACTTGATGTATTCCAGCATATACGAATTGGCCAAAACTTTAAAACACAATTGTTTAATACCTAGACTATCGGTGGCACTGAGTACCTGTGCAGCAGCAAAGGTATTTTTTTTTCAAAAGCAAGTGTTATGCCCAAAGGATCCACAGCAGAAAGCTACCGGATTATCTGGAGTTCTAATACCTGAACACGGTGTTAGAATGAATTACAGATTTCATTTCAAATTAAAACACCTCTCTAAAAAAATGTATGAGGAAAACTGAAGTCTGTTCATTTCAGATATTTGACTAACTGGTTTTATATGTTAATAAAATTCAGCCTGAGTAGTTCTGTGCATTAAACTTGGGGCAAAGGTCTCTTGACTTTGAGAGTAAAGTACAAGGTAAGGAGACGGTGTCAGGACAGGATTCACTCTTCAACTCAGGTAGATTTTTTTCCGTCAGCTTACAGAGTGAGGCTTGCAAGTAATAGAGTCTTGGAGAGTCTTGCAAGAGTCACCAGGGACGACGGCGGTAGAATTTACTGTGTCCTCCAGTGGAACAGAAACGAACACCCTTGGAACTCCCACCCTACCTCAGTCTGCAAGCTCAAAATGTGCATTAAAGATATTCTCTCTTCTCTCTCTCTTTCAACAGGGCTGAAAAAATATCAAAACAATGGAAATCATCAGCTTCAGAGAGGAGTGCTTAAAGTTTCACTTACAAATATCTGAGGTGGCCTCATACCTGCACATAGACATTGGCCAATGGTGGATTTCCTAATAAAATATGCCTACTTAGTAAGTGTCTCTTTGGAACAGTGTTGGAACAGTGAAGGGACTGGCATTAATACATTTGGTGGGACCTGGGAGAAGCTGGGAAAGTACCAAAGAAAACTTGCCACATGTGTCTGGAAATGAATCCCCGTCACTGTCCAGCTGACTCTAAGCCGGATATTGAAAAAGAGAAACGATACCTCGTTATTCTCAATGTCAGCATACTATATAAATCCCTAATACTCGATATATGCGCTGTACAGAACTGTTTAAGTTAAAAGTGAAATAGTTTTTCTTAAGCATTTTCTTAGATTTTTTTTTTTTTTCCGTAGACCTCTTTTAGGACTACTTTTTCTCAGATCACGACAGAGGAATGTTCACGATACACAAAACCTGACCTTTGTGCCAACGCCACAAACCAGAAATCTTACAGGCGTCACTGGCCTACTTTGCTGCCGTGAAATAAAAACTCATTCTGGAAAAACGATATCCTCCTTCAACATAAAGCATCTATTACCATAGATGGCCACAGAATTGATCACTATTTCACTAGCTATTTTTCTCCATTTAATCCATCCCGAATTGGTCTATCATGTCTATGTCTCAATATGTCAAATTTGTTACTCTGTTTGTATCTGTCCTTTGTTTACTAACCCTTTCCTCAGAACACAGTGCCTTCCATTAATTCTCGATATGAAACATTATACATATACACACAAAAAAATTTATTCCCTAAACTGTAAGTCAAATGTCTGTGATAAATATTGCCTGACCTCATTAGAAAGTAATAATCTCTCTTTCATAAAAAATTATGCTGTATTTCATATATAGTTCTCAATTATTTGCACTTTCCAATATATATAATCATTTCCTTGACTACGTTCTCTACAAGAATGAAAATATTTTGAGGACAAATACTGAGTATTACTCATGTATTTTTATTTCCCCCCACTGCCTTGCAATAACTTCACATATCTTGATAAATCTCAGGCTTCGGTTTTCAGGTATTATGAGATACCCCCAAAAGACTCAGTTCTAAATCAGAAGACACAGTGATTTAGCTTGACATCCTACAAACTCAGTCTGGCGAACTGACTGGGATACATCGGAATTACACTGCTTAAGTATGTTTGACATTGGGTCAACTGGCCTAACAATCTCAAAAATGTTTTAAGCAGCACTTAGCAAATAAAAATCCAATGACAGGACAAGGCATAAATTAGGGGAATTTAATACTGGCATCCCAAAGATAGGGAAGGGGGATGTTCTTCAGATAACTGTGCATAATAGTCAATATGCCAAACAAGGACTGGAAACTGAGGAACATTTCTGTCCAAACAATGATGAAACATAAGATAGGGCCCTGAGTAAACAGGATTGGAACCGGGGTGGCTCTGCAGTTTTCAAGCGAAATTGCAAAGAACATGGAATAGGAATAAGTCAGAAAGTCATTTTCGTTGATTAGGCCAATAAGGGGTCAGAGGAAGAGGAGTTGCTTTACTTAAGGGTAATGTTAATACCCAGGACTTCCTTCCCCCAGGTCAAATCTACACAAAAGAGATTCTCCACGAGTACAACATTTCCTATGATCTGAATGAGTACATTGATTTTAATCTGCCCAAGATGGCGGCGGGGGCGGGCGGGAAGCTGCTGCAAAGCTGTTTCTTGCCTATGTCAGGAAAGGCTCCATGAAGTGAATGGCACGGAACCATCCCGGCCCTGGATGCAGGGGGCGGTTCTGGGGGGGGGGGGGGCAGAGAAGGGGATGCCAAAGAGGTACCCAGCAACTGAAGGGTTACTACTTCATGATTAAATAACTGTAGAAATTACATTACTTTCAAAAACTTCTTACTATGCTGAACAACATTATTATCGATATTGGAAAGAAAACCATGAGCATTAGCTGCTATTTTGTGAAATTCAACTAAATAGGATTTGCATTGCTAAGAAAACTTCTGTGGAACTTCTATGTCCATCTCAAGTGAACATATCTAGAATAGTGTCAGTCTCCTAAGAATGAGCCACACTTATGACAGTAACTCCCCCTCCTCCTCACTTTACCCTTCTCCCAACCTTAATTCTGTGCATGAGGTGGAAGCTAACACTACCAGTATTTGAGGTGCATCCATTTTTATTAACATGCATACTGTACAGAACTCCAAGGGTAGTGTAACATGAGATGTGTGCAAATCGAATTAGGCTGTTAAGCCATCACGGTATAAGACATGACATTTATTTGATATCCACAATTTGGAATTAAAAATGATTCAGCTATTTATTCACCAAATATTTATTAAGAACCCATCACATTAAAGAGGATATTTTCGAAGGTTAAGATAATTATATTAGCAAGGCACAGTCTCTACCTTAAAACTTCACAGCATGCACAAAACTGATTTAAAGACAGAAAATATATTATGATTATAGAATAAAGCCTAGGATGGACAAGCAGAGCAGGAATAAAATAATTCAATCTATCAACCTGGGATCACAAAGACTTCTGGAAAGATACTGTGCTTGAACTGAATTTTTAGGAATAAAGTGAAATTACAGCTGGATAGAATTGGAGGTGTGTTTGGGGCCAAAAGGAGCAGACAGCACGTGCTCCATAAAGAGCTTGTGAAATTGCATACTGCATTCAATGAACTTGTAGAATCCGGTATTAAAAAGCAGAGTGAGATAGTCTTCAAAATATGTGTAGCTGAGGATGTGATAACAGAAGCAAGATGTTGCAGGGTATTTATGGCATGCTAATGTGCTGGGATTTTATTCCATAGGACAAGTGTCAACATACTTTCTATGTAAAAGCAAGTACTCAGCTCTGTTCTTGTAGCATGACAACAGTCATAGATAATGTGTAAATGAATGTGGGAGACTGTGTCCCAATAAAACTTTATTTACCAAAACAGGCAGTGGGATGGATTTAATCTTAGGCTGAAGTTTGTCATCTCCTCCTATAAAGGTTCAGTAATAACAGAATGTATTGACATAATCATCCTTGGTATAAAAATACCTTGGTAGTTTTAGAGTGAATGGAGAGAAAGATGCCAGATTGAGTTAGATAAATCATTTTTCTAGCAATAAAGATACTTTGATAGTTCAAGGTACTATGATAATCGAGTAAAAAGAATGGGTTATAACAACATTTAGGAAACAAATTCAAATTCAATATTTAATTGATATGGGAGGGTACAGAATGTGCTAAGTCATGGGATAGTGAATTGAAAGTGAATTAAAATGGAAAAATAAATTTGAAATGAAGAGTAAATGATAAACTCAAGATTAGACCCTATAGTGATCATAGTTACAGATGACTTTTTTTTTTTAATTTTTTTTTCAACGTTTATTTATTTTTGGGACAGAGAGAGACAGAGCATGAACGGGGGAGGAGCAGAGAGAGAGGGAGACACAGAATCGGAAACAGGCTCCAGGCTCTGAGCCATCAGCCCAGAGCCCGACGCGGGGCTCGAACTCACGGACCGCGAGATCGTGACCTGGCTGAAGTCGGAATTACAGATGACTTTTAATGGCTGGGATCTCAGAAGACATATCTTGTATTGATTGATTTAGTGGCCATCAGCCTCAACTGATAGTTAAAATCTTAAGGATGATATTACATAGAAATAGGGTATAGAAACTGATAAATACTATCGTGACACCTATTCACAGCAACTCTTATAGTTGCTGATTAAATAATAAACATGGGTTTCCTATCAGAAATCTATTCTCCTGCCCCCTGAGCCCACAGCATTTGGTCAGATAGATGCTACCCATTCAGAAATGGATCCTGATTGACCTAAACTAGTAGTTCTCCATTCTGAGGGGTCCTTTTACTGGTCCACTGGATACAATTGGCAGTGCATGGGTATTTAGAGGCAGTGCATGGGCATACCAGCACTACTGGTATGATTTCCCTAGGATAAGGGGTGCTAACTATATCGAATGCTTAGACACTCAAGCACAAAGAACTGTCCTACGCAAAACATCCATTGCCAAACACTGACCTATGCCAGTCAGCATACTGCACTCATTGTTAGGGTCCCGTGGACAGGGACCTGAGCTATTGGAGCCAAACACTGACTCGGGATGGTGATGGCTAGCAGCTGCAGAATTTTCCCTTAGATTTACATTTGGAAGCTCAGAGTTTTTGGTTCTGCCAGGATTTTTTTTTTTTTTTTTTTTTTTTTGTGAAAATGAGTCTTACAAATGGAGGAAGAAAATAAAGTTGATCCTGGAAAGGAGAGCATAAGTGAATCTTGGTAACATATTTTGAGGAACAAAGTGAAACTCAGTCTCCCCCTAGACTATTCTGTTACTTAATCAATTATCTTTTCGCATAATCCGGTTGAAAAGCTATTTTCAACTGAAAGAAAATCTATCTCAAAAGGAGCCATGAATAGAGAATCCTGGGGAATATAACAATTTAAAGTAAAATCATAATAGGATGGAGAGGAAGAAAGGATCAGAAATGACCAGTAACACAGAAGAACCAGGAGTAGTAATTTTATGAAATCCAACAGAGAAAAAACTTTTAAAAAGAAATGGTCAACTGTGTCATCTGCTCAAGGATAATGAGACTTGATGAAAAGTTTTATACATGGCAATAGAGAAACCAATGTCCAAATCTGCCAACTTAATTTCAGGTGTAGAAGCCAGATGGCAACTTTACTACAATTGCTTTTTGGACCCATCTAGTTAGGTACCTACTTTTATCAAGACGTGATGAGATTACTTACACGGTACAAGGACATAAAAAGGATGGAGAGATACCGGTATTAAATTTCTGATTGAAATGTATACAGTTCACAAAAAATAATTACTTGAATCATAAATCTGTATACACATATGTGTATATACATGATAAGCATCAAATGCTAGAACTACTGTTCATAATCATAGTGATAGGGTGGGTTCATGACAAACTATCCTTACCGGGAAGTTAATGTAACACTAAATAGAGTCAGCTTGGCAAGTCTTCATACCTTGTTGCATAGAGAGGCTTCTCTTTTCCCAATGTCAAAATCATTATTACTTATTGCTCCTCCAGTGATGGCCCAGCTTACTCATGTGGCATGGTAATTAATGTCGAGTTCTCACTTGCTTATGTAACCTTGCAGTAAATAAGGAATAGCTGACGATACATCCTGGAAGATGCCAAGGAAACAATCTTAGGGATGGGTTGAAGAGAAAATGTTTCTGTACGAGGCTGGAAGAGTACTTTGCTTGGATTGAAGGGAGAGTATATGAGACATATGAGAAGGAAGACAAGATTTCAAGAAAACAGTATGGAGAAGGGTGTGACTGAAAATGATAAGAAACACATTTTCTTCCCTAGTGATTGATCTGCGGGTGAACCATAGGCTTCTGAGTGAGCAAGTGAGGCCAACTATTTGCTGACATAGCCAATGCCTGGTGTGGTTTAGGATAAGGGAGAATTCCCCCAGGAGATTCTAACATGAGCACCATGGAAGTTAGAAGAGCAATGTGTAAGCAAAAATGGCAGGATCCTCTAACACTAAGCAACTGTAAACTAGGTCAAACCCACACAAAATCAGGAACTTTATAATTAAAGGGGAGAAGTACGCTGAAATCTCATACTAACTAGGGAGTTAATGATGAATTAGATTAATTAAATGTATTAATATAATCCCAGGATATCTTATAAGTTAACTTCTTAGAAAATCGATACCTGGAGAAAGCCATACAAGAATGCACCATAAATACTTGAATCTGACATGATGTTTTAACAGAAGCTTAACATACGTAATTACTCAAAATTTACACTCTTCAATTACAGTCTTCATTGATAATAGGTTCAGAGTTACCATTCTATTTGTGCACATTTTTTTTTTTACATTTTTAATGTTGTTTATTCTGAGAGGTGGGATCGAGTGGGGGAGGGGCAGAGAGAGAGAGAGAGAGAGAGAGAGAGAGAGAGAGAGAGTCAGTCATAGAATCTGAAGCAGGCTCCAGGCTCCAAGCTGTCAGCACAGAGCCCCCTACACAGGACTAGAACGCACAAACCACGGGATCATGACCTGAGCTGAAGTCGGACACTCAACCAACTGAGCCAACCAGGCGTCCCCGTGCCCACTGTTGAAAATAAGGTAAGGGTGTATTTTTCCCCTACTATCCAATCTGAAAAACATTCTTGTTGCAGCCGCTCATGAATATTTTGGACTGGCTTATTATTTCTATCCCATGGTATGGTGGAAGGTGTTGTATATACTACCCAGGGTTTGCTGACAAAGAATAGCTTCTGACAAGTTTAGTACCTTAAAAATCAACAGAACACAAAAGCCCTATAGTCTTTGATAATTTCCTCTGTTGCCCTATTTTCACTGACTTTCCCCACCTACCCTGTAGCTAAAAGATCGGTGTTATGCAGAATATGGATCAGACCCACAGGCAGCTGCCCTGTGCAGCTGGCTCCCCCGTCAGAGCCCGAACGTGGTTTAGCATTCCTTTCAAGTCCCTTTTCATAACGGAAGTTGTCTGTTATAAAATCTATGCTGCGTATCTTTACAGAGCCCTTCATTAGAACGATGCGCACACACATCGCACACACACAAAAGTGGATCAAATTTTAATGGATAATGATGAAAATAAATAAGCACTTATGGAAGTTAAAAGGAATTGCTCTCCCTTTCTGACTGTTAAATATCCAGAAGCCCTGTTGCCTGTAATATCTGCTACCTTGTTCCTAGATTTGGAATGCAGTGGAATATTACCTCTCTACCTACGAGATTACCCTCCCCAACTCCTGGGGAAGGTTCACTATACAGGCCTATGGCCTGAAGCCCATTGCCATCACTTCTTGAACCAGGAACAGGTAAACCAAATGATCAGAATTTAGTTACATGTGGGAGGACTCCCCCACCTCATCCTCTCTTTAAATTCTTACAGTAGACAAATTGTCATTTCGTTGTTCCATGATAAAATAGACTTCCTATAGACCAAAAACTTAACACACAGTTGAATCATTTAATGATTTCCAACTATTACCTGCTTATTACCTCTTGAAGTGACATTCTTTACTAAGACTTTAATCCTGGGTTCTGTCCCTGTTATTGTCACAGCCCATTTATTTCACGGACTGCTTTCTGTCATGTGCTGCTCCTATAAAGTCATCGGCACAGGGGCGCCTGGGTGGCGCAGTCGGTTAAGCGTCCGACTTCAGCCAGGACACAATCTCGCGGTCCGTGAGTTCGAGCCCCGCGTCGGGCTCTGGGCTGATGGCTCAGAGCCTGGAGCCTGTTTCCGATTCTGTGTCTCCCTCTCTCTCTGCCCCTCCCCCGTTCATGCTCTGTCTCTCTCTGTCCCAAAAATAAATAAAAAACGTTGGAAAAAAAAATTAAAAAAAAAAAAGTCATCGGCACATTATAAAAATATGTATTTTTTGTATTTCAGGTCCTCTCAGAGGCAGATACTGAACCAAGAATTCAAGTGTGAGTAATTTATTTGAAAAGTGCTCCCAGGAGGTGTGAGCAAGCGAATGAGAAACAGGATAGAATAGTGGGAGAAGCCAAATCTGCCTGATACTGTGCAGAGCTCTGGACTGTGAATTATGTCCAGGAGCTATGCTGCTTTGAGACAAATGAGCAGGGTGTTTGTACTTCAAGTCAGGTAATCATCCACTAACAGCTTCTGCAGTACCCGAAAAGGGACATAAAATCCTAGCCACGTCTGACCCTCTGCACACGGTGAGGGGGCTCCGATGGCCCAAAGTTATCCCCCAAAGAAGACTGTATGGGCAAGCAGTCGGTAAAGCACACAGGAGCCTGGCAGGGATGATGGCAAATAAAAGGATGGTGGCTGGTAAAAGGGATCAAAGCCAACCTGGTGAGGCAGAGCCACGGGAAGCTGGCAGAGAGCTCAGGGCTACCTGGACCCCGGAGAGAAACTACTTCACTGGTCACAATTAGTAAAGTCCAATCACTCAGAATTCTCCGGGGATTGATCAAAGGGCCCTTCCAACTCGCAGAGGGGCATTCTGTTCCAACACAATCTACGGAACTAAGGAAGAAGAGTGGGGAGCCAGGGCATCTGGGCGAGTTGCCGCACCCATCTCCAACGGCTGCGCGTTGAAGAGCTCCTTCAGCAGACTCTGCAGCCAAAGGGCAGCCCACTCGGCTTCAGGCTGTGGTGTAGCTATTCCCAGAGGATTTGGTAGCTGAATGAACGTTGGAATATATGGCATATCCCGCCTGGCTCTATGCTGCAGAAGATCTACGCTGCAGTTGAGGCACGACAGGATAAAAGAGGTTCCACTGGCTTGAGCAATATCTTTGGCATTTGAGAGGAATGAACAACTTGGTGCTTATAAGGGTGTCGAGCTGGGTGGCTGATGGCTGCTACTGAGTGCCTCTGAGGTGTTATAACAAGTAGAGAGCAGTTTCAGGCCGGATAGCTATTATCTTAAAACAAGCTATACAAGGCAGAGGGCTCCATGACGACAGTTTAAGAGACTCTCATCACCTGCTGCTGGAGAAGTGTTAGAGCATAAAGTAGGCACAGGACTTAGTGGAGTGAACAGTCAAATTTCAGAGAAGAAACATGTTCTGGCTCAGCAGATACCTCCATGCCAAGGTGAGGGCCCAAAAAAGGAGTGGCCCTTACACTTGAAGTGGGGATATCTCAACAGAAGTATAAAGGTCTTAATGCCTCTAGACTTGCTGAGCTTGTCTAAGAAACATGCTTGTCAGAGGAAATTGTCGTTATTGATTAACTCAACAGACCATGATTTTCTATAGGTTATGACTTATGGCAGGAAATGATGTTTCAAGAATGTTCTATTACACATAGGATTAATGGGTCCCAGAAAAGCAGAGGCCAGATGGCAGCATTTAACTGTCAGACGCAGGAAGGGTGTAATTGCCATATGTGGGTGGCATATTTGGAATGACAGCCAGTTTGGAATGGTCAGGATCTCACAGAGATATATAGTAATGGCTGAGGGACTATGATGCTTTTAAGGGCAACATAGATGAGCACCCAGCCAGACTATCGCTTGATGCGTATCATCAAAGGACATGAAGAAAGGAATATCTGAAGGCAGCCTCTCCAATGGAAAGTCGTGCAATATGTGCATGTATATTTTTCATATAAATTCTGCAGTCTACATGGCACCATAATGCCATGTTATCACAAATGGAAAAAACCTAAGGACTAACACAGACAACCGCATACCCCTACCTAGGTACCTCTATTTAGCCTCTGTGTAGAAGAGGCAAAATAGAAAGGCAGGCATGCCGATCATTGCCCTAGAACTTTTCCTTAAATTGCTATTATACTGGAACAAGGGAAAAGATAGAACACAAATAAAGCTCTTTCTCAGTGAGCTCTCAGATTTCTTTAATGTTATAAAGCTTTTTTTAATGTTTATTTATTTTTGAGAGAGACAGAAACAGAGTGTGAGTGGGAGAAGGGCAAAGAGAGAGGGAGACACAGAATCTGAAGCAGGCTCCAGGCTCTGTGCTGTCAACACAGAGCCTGATGTGGGGCTCAAACTCACGAACCGTGAGATCATGACCTGAGATGAAGTCGGATGCTCAACTGACTGAGCCACCCAGGCACCCAGTGAGCTCTCAAATCTTATCTCACTGTGTCCAATCCCCTGTGGATGCTTAAAATATTGTAAGACTTAGAGTGGTTTTTGAGAACAGGGAAAATGTTGAAGGGTGTTTTAATCTTGATCTGTTTAAACTACAAACAGTGAATTTGATTATTTTAAACCAAACAGTGCTACACACTGAATGCAAAAACATCCCATCTTTACTTTCACTCTAAAAACATTATTTTCCCCTATAAACAGTAAGAAAGGATCGGCAGTTGTGATGGTGTTCTTTAGCAACAATACTTGAGTTATCTATCTGATGATTGCTCCTTATGTTTTTACAAAAGGCTCAAAATATTGATAAGCAATATTTCAGACATAAAATTCATGCCCTCTCTCTGGTATATCTTTTGATAGAAATGGCATGCAAGACATCGACATAAAATTATTAATTGCAAATATAAAGTTTTATCTCCCTTATTTTCTATTTTTATCGATGCACATTCATGGTAGTTGACAATGCCCCCATCTACCTATAAACATTTCAAATGATTTATATTAAAGTGTTGATTCATTCAGTTTCTAAAAGATCCAGCCCATTCTCCTAGAGAAAGAGCTGGACTGGCAAATATTTGAGGATTTTATTGATAAATTTTACCATCAGCCAGGTCAATAAAGGTAACTCAATGCTTCTATACTTCCATACATATTTGTTTATCTCTAAAGAATCATCATCTTGCATAAAATAACACTTGGTACTTTATGAAAAATCCTATTAAAGATATGAAAAGTGGGGTACTTGGGTGACTCAGTTAAGCATTCAACTCTTACATTTCAGCTTAGATCATGATCTCACGGTTCCTGAGATGGATCCCCCCCCCGTGGGATTCTGAGTGGGATTCTGTCTCCCTCTCTCTCTGCCCCTCCCCTGCTCACACTCACTCTCTCAAAAATAAAGAAACATTTTTTTTAAAAGATACCAGAAATAATTCAGACTAAATTTTATGGTTTTCTGAAGCTAAATGTGAATGCTATTATGAGAAGAGTTATTTTGTAGCATTACTTTATTTTTACAATACGATCTTATGTGCTACTTTTATTTAGCTAATTTTCTGTGTCAATAAATTTATTTTTTAATATAATATGTAATTCTCTGCTAAAATAAAGTACTATTAATGTTACAACTCAATGGAAGCAAATAAATAATGGAAATTAATGTGAATGTAATCAACTTTGCAAATAAGATTTAGCAAATTGAAGACTTACGGTAGTGGGGTGGACATAATGCTGACTTATGACTTGTATGTGAAGAAGGCGTTTCCACTGAGCATATGCAAAACCTCAGGAAATTGTCCAAGGTCTCCGGGCTTTAAATTTCTTACCTTTAAAGTTTTAAAATTCCCAAATCTAGGTCACAGTCAAGTAAAAAGGGAATTTTCTAAGTCAAATATTTATGACTCAGATCAAAATGTGTCCTATCTCTGAGAAACTCGGAAACCTCTGGAATCAGATTCTTTAATAGTCATACTAACACAATTATCAGTAATTAAATATAACTTGGCCAAAATCTAAGCAATTCAAGAACAGATAGAAATGAGGAGGAGACAGTTCGCAGCAGTTTAAAAATATATCCTAGGAAGCAACAACCCTAGAAAAGGAAGGTGACCCAGCCTTCTCTCTCTCTGAACATGCTAATGATAGACCAACAGGCAATGAGTCAGTGGTGTTTGCTTGTGGGAGAGTCTTTATTGATGGAACACTTTGAATGAGATGTACCTGGTTTGCCTTGGCTGCTTTATAGCAAAGGAACCTGAAATTATGGATTTATGGGGGTTGGCTGCCTGAAAAAATATCAGGGAAGCTATGTAGGTCTAAAATGGTTGTTGTTCCATGAGAAAATCTTTCTTTCCATATAAGTGAAGGGCTGCATACAATATGTGAAGACTCCACACGTGAAGACGTTTATAAAACTTATACGTTACATGCGGGCCAAGGATTTAACATAGAACTGAGGAACGGTAGAGTAAATCTGGACTTCTTTCTGCTTTGTGTGGGCCCCTGGTCATGACCTGTGTATTCAAAATTATCAGCGAAGCTTAATACTAAGTCAGTCATCTGACTTCTAGGAGCCTGACTTCACAATCTGGTATTTTGCATTATTTCAAAATGCCAAAAATTAAAGGAGCTTTCTAACTAAAATAGCTCCTATGTTTTCTAAATTACCATATTTATTGCTGTGAGGTATCTACAAAGACCACTGTTTTATTTCTTTTAGACATAAAAAGAAGTCTCGCAAGCAATTGTAGAGAGGTTTGGGAAATATTTTTCCTAACAGTAATACTAATAGTTAATAATTTTCCCTAATAGATGTTATTTCAAAAGTCATGTAGGATTGAACACAGCAAAAATAGAATCTCAGAAAAGTTTATCAATTACACTAAACCTCTGAACTATAAAGTATGCATATGTTTTCTTAGTGATACAGGTGAGATTGACCCCATAGTCATGCAAACCACAGTGATCTTTTTCTTCCGGCAACATTTTACTTTTCAGCATGAATTGGACAAAGAGATACATACATCATGAAATGATAAACAGGCGATGCTTCCTGTTTATAACTATTACACATTAAATTGTGACTAATGAGGGGCGCCTAGGTGGCTCAGCCAGTTAAGCGTCTGACTTTGGTTCAGGTCATGATTTTATGATTCATGAGTTCAAGCCCCAAGTCAAGCTCTGTGCTGACAGCCAGAGCCTAGAACCTGCTTCAGATTGTGTCTCCCTCTCTCTCTGCCCCTCCTCCACTCGTTCTCTGTTTTTCTCAAAAATAATAAACATTTAAAAAAAATTTTTAATGGATCGTTACTAACGATGTAATCAATTTAGGATTCAGTGATACTGAAGAAGGATGAGTTTGAGAGAAATGCTCCTGCTTTATAATTGACAAAAAAAAAAAAAAAAAAAAAAAACAACTTTGTCAAGTTGATTAAGGTCATCTATGTTTAAAAACAATATTTAAAATGATGTGTTAAGAATGCCACCAGAAGCACTTAGGTTATGTTTTATAAATCATGACAAAGTTCTTTTTTTACTCAGTGTCAGTTTCAGTCACTATGTATATAGGTGAGTTTATGTTCTATATATATGGCAAGTCAATGATCTGATTAATGCCCATCTAGACAAAACGTTCTTCCTCTTACTACAGCCATATTTTGGAACCTTGAAAAACATTTTAGGGGTGTCTGAGTGGCTCAGTCAGTTAAGCGTCTGACTTCGGCTTAGGTCATGATCTCACGGTTTGTGGGTTCGAGCCGCATGTCAGGCTCTGTGCTGACAGCTCAGAGCCTGGAGCCTGCTTCTGATTCTGTGTCTCCCTTTCTCTCTGCCCTTCGCCTGTTTGCACACACTTTCTCTCTCAAAAATAAACACACATTTAAAAAAAAAATTTAAAAAGCAAGAAAAATCTGTTACGACATTGAAAGTTATGTATGTTTTACACATTATAATTTTATTCAGATAAACGTTTTCTAACAGTTAAAGATGGGAAATCCCTAAAACGTACATACATACACACATGTTCGTACATATAAGTATGTGTATATATTTTAAATACATATAATTATAGACAAATACATGTATTTTATAAATTATGTGCTCACTCCTTTCTCTGGAAGGCAGTCTGTTGCTCAGTTCAATGGTCGCTTAGCTCTCATTGTGATCACTAAGGTGTCTTTTGTTAATGATCAAACAGATATTTTCAAAAATACTATAACTCACTATGATCCTTTCTGCCCCTCAACTTTAAAGTTGGCTCAACACACTGAAGTAATAACATAGCTACAGTGCCAGAAAGAAAACAAAAGCACCAAGCAACTAAAGAAACTTGGTCAGGTCTTGTGAGTTTCGGCAGCTCTAAGGACCCCTTTAAAGTAGACTGAGGACCCTAAGGGGCTTCTTGTGTGGTTTATATTTACCAATATTTGCTGTATTAGAATTAAAACTGGGATATTTTAAAAATATTTAGAAAGTAATCTAAAGTTAAACAAATAAGAATGTGTCAGCATAAGTAATACTTTTAATATAGCCATATTTCCCAAAAATACACACTGGAAATTGTACCATTATTTTACATTTTGGTAAATCCCTTTAACGTCAGCTGGATTCTCCCATCAGCTTCTGCATTTGATTTGTCACAATATCACCTGCTACGTATATAGTTTCTGGAAAACTTAATTATATACTCTCAAGGAAGAGGGAATGAGAGAGCCAAATAATAACTTACTATTTGGAAAATAATCTTGACTTCCATACCTTAAAATGACTTCAAGGACGCTCAGGCTCTCCAGACCTTACTTTGAGAACCACATCCACACTCTTACAGAATCCGAGCCTGACATCATAATCACTGGGGAATAGTTATTTCAAGGCCTCATCAATTTAAGAATACCAGGAATGTTATGATATCAGAGACAGAGAATGAGACATGTTCATAAGCCTGGTTCAGACACAGCACCCAGGGGACCAGTGGACCCAGACACAGCCCCACATCAGTGCCTACAGCTAACAGTATTTCCTGCTGGTGCCCAAGGACCCATGGCCACTGAGCTATACTCAGCAATTCCAAGCAATTAGTAATATCCTCTATGCCCTTTTCCTTGGAACCAAATCTGTAATGTTCAGATATTCATACTTAGCTATTCCTGAGAAAACTAAGGTTTAGTTTTCACTTCACCTGTGAATTTTTCTACCAGAAATCTCTAGAGTGCACATAAGCACCAATATCACTCTCTGGCCCATCATAGAACCCAAACGAATTCGGGGCCTCCACAGGGCAGGTTTATGGACCAAGAGGCAGACCGCAAAACAGCCATCAGATCCGAAGTCTGTGTGAGAGCACAGCTTCCAGGAACTTGCATTCCCACCACCTGCTTTCTGAACTCACAGCCAACAGTGCTGTATGCAGTGATATCAATATCTAAGGAGCATGAAGTACTCCATCTGCTCTGCTTCATCAAGGGGGATGGAAGGAGGCTATTTTTAGGCCATGTGTACCATACCTGCAATGGAATCACCAACCAAGATGGCTACCACCTGAGTAAGACTGACTGGGGCGGAACTGAGCTAATCACTTCCCATTGCTCAGTTTCTTAAACTCACCAGGACTGAGCTTCCTCAGCGACAAAAGGCAGATAATACGCCTACCTGATAGCATGGTTGTGTTAGAATATACTTGGCCCAGAGCCCGAGAGTAACAAATGTCAGCTGTTTGCTGTACTCAGTTCATTCCCAATAACTTAGCCCACCACTCTGCTAAATCCAAGGCTTTTACATCTAAAAAAAAAAAAAAAAAAAAAAGAGAGAAAGAAAAGAAAAATGAGAAAAATTAATCACACCTTTCTGAATATACTTTGGGGGTATTTGGAAAATTTACAATTGTGGAAAGGCAGATGAACAGGATTGTTCCTAATGTTCTAAGAGGCTCAACATTTTCTTAGAGAAAATGTAGCATTTGTAGAGTAACAGACCTAGTAATAGCATCCAGAATTTGAAATTATTACTGACCCCCCTTCAGATCCCACCCAGCCTTCTCCATGTAAACATTTTGTAAGGTTGCATTCCCCTGGGTGGTATGTGAAGGGGTGATGTGCGCATGTGCGTGGTGGGGGGGTGTATTTGTGGGTGATGCGCAGGGTTCAGCATGCCAAGACGGACTTCTGCCTTAGTCACGTTTACGCTTGCGATTGCTTTTTAAGAAACGTTTCCTGAACAAGTTCAGAATGTTCACATATAAAATGGGAAGTACCTGAAATCATTACCTTCCATGAAAATTATAAAGATGCTTTTTAGGGAGATTTGAAAAAGAAGAGGCAGTAGAATATATGCATAACAGACTCAAAGGCCGGTGGAAACCACAAGAAACACAACCCAGATACAATTATCCTCACAACTTATTGCAGTTACTTCTGCTTTATTAAATAACCTTCGGTAATGATTGTGAATTTCAGTGAGCCTGTGTGTGGTGTTAATCACAGACTACAGCTTATTGATAGTTGGTATCATAGTTTATCAGTAATCAAATATAAGTGGGTTGAAGTTTTTATTAATAAGGACTTTACAGCTTCCTTTTGAACTAAAACATGGCAGTATAACTCATACAGAGATCACAAATTTACTAAGGAAAGCCTGGGGCTAGAATGGCTAATGCTTTAGAAATCAGATTACAGCACAGAACTCACAGAATGGCAAATACATTCACATATATTTAGTCGTTCACATATTTAATGAGCACCGGCCGCAGAGCAGGTGATTCTAAACAAGAGGCACAGAGACTTGCTCCTGCTGAATTTACTCTAGTGTTTTGTGTCACAGGGTCAGAGAGTTTATCTTGAACCAGTAGAGTTTCAAGAGAATCATGCCACCTGTGGGGGTCCAGCAGCATCCAGGTATGCAGAAGGACACTTTCACAAATTATGCACATTAGAAAAACAGGTTTTTAAAAAATTCCAAAAATAGAACTCAAGCTCAAAGATCATACTGCTGCATCACAGAAGCACTGAAAGCTGACTGTTGATTCCTGAAGACCAAATGTACAAAACGAGCTTTGGTGACATTATGCAGTATCCTTGTGAGATCAGTCCTCTCAAAGAATTACCTATGGGTTTAACTCAAAAAAAGTCGCCCAAGCTGACTATTCCTTGAGAAGAGATGGAAGAAAGTGGCTCTTAGAGACAAGTGGGAGCAAACGGCCACAAAAAAAGATAGGGTACCAAAAGCATCAATGTGGTCCAAAGATATGGAGCCGCAGTCTCCAGTGGAGAAGCATGATCCTCACCTGGGGCGTGTAGGAATTGCAGTGAATGTGGTGGAGTTTGGAACAGAGATCCATTCAATGGAACCATTTCCCAATACCCAAGAACATCTAGTCTACTGTCTTGTATTAATCATTAGACTGCCCTTTTGGGGGGACAGGGTAGGATGAGAAAGGAGGAAGAAACAGCATCTTCTACATGATTGGTTTGATCTACATAGCCCCATAGAGTATTTATAAAAAATTATATCTGTTGATATTTTAAAAATCAGAATGCACAGACACTGCTTCATTGCGTCTCTGGTTTTATTCATCATTTTAAAGTTGCTTTCATTTTGAGATAATTGTATATTCACACATTTGTAAGAAATAATAGATTTTGTGCATGCTGTACCCATTTATATCTTGGGTTATAAGGGTTATATCTTGTACAACCGTAGTGCAACATCACAACTAGGGTATTAGCACCGATGCAGTCAAGATACAGAACAGTCTGGGCCTCCCCCAAATGCCTGGTGTTCTCTTATAGCCACATCCACCCAGTCCAGTCCTGTTCCTAACCTTTGGCAACCGCTAATCTGTTCTCCATTTCTATCATGTTGTCATTTTAAGAATGCCATATAAATGAGATCATGTACTACTGAGATTTTTTTTTTCCACTCAATTTTTCCCTGGAGAATCATTTGAGTCATTTCATTTATCAACAGTTCATCCTTTTTATTGCTAAGGAGTGTTCCACGGTATGGATGTACGACAGGTTTGTTAAACACTCTCCTGCTGAAGGGCATCTGGGTTATTTCCAGTTTGGGGCTTTTATGAATAAAACTGCATGAACATTTTCTGTCCATGTTTTTTTTTAAGAATATAGATTTTCATTTCTTCAGAATAAGTGGAATTGCTGGGTTATATGGTTAAGTATACAGTGTAAGAAATTGCTAAACTTTTTTCCAGAGTGGCTGCCTCATTTTGCATTCCCATCGTCAATGCATGAGACATCCAGTTTCCCTACATCCTCTCCGGCATTTGGTCTTGTCACTGTTTTTATTTCCGTAATCTAGATAGGTATGTATTGATATCTCAGTGCGGTTTTAATTTTTATTTCCTTATATTATCTTTTATTGCATTTTCATACAAATGCATTGCATTTGTAATTTTTCATTGGACTTGAGATTAATAATTTATCCAATCATTAAAAGTTAACATTTTTCGAAAGGAATGGGAAAAAACACTTAAATGTCCAGATTATTTGGTTTCAGTGGAAGTTCCTCTTCAAGTATCAAATAGGCTCTCTGAAGTGAATGAAATTGCTTGCTAATTCTGATAATATTTTTCTAAGCTTTCATATGTAAAGAAATTAGAAGGGCAATGTCTTAGTCCCTTTAGGCTATAACAAAGTCTCACAGACTAAGTGTCTTAAAAACAACAGAAATTTCTCATAGTTCTGCAGAAAACAAGAGAGAAAGCAAGCTCTTTCATGACTGTTGTAAGGGCACTAATCCCATTCATGAGCACCCCGCCCCCCCCCCATTTCGACTCCATCCCACCCTACCCAATCACCTCCCAAAGGCTCTGCCTCTGTGATCACATTAGGGTGTACAGTTTCAACATATGGATCTTGGGTGGATGAAACATTCGGTCCATAACAGGAATATGTATATTGAAGGAATTCTTACGTGAGTCTTCTGAACACAGGGTTGTAATCAACTCAGGCTCTACCTTCAAGGTCCAAAGATGACAAGGCTCTCTGATTTAATTATCCAGCTTCCTTCACCACATCTCAAAAACATGACCTCAAATTCTTATAACATTTACCTCTTCTCTGCTCTCAGAACAACATTTCTGTCTGCCTCAATCAACATGGCTGCTTTGTGACCACAACCATTAGGTTCTAACAATCCTAAAGTCCTCCGGACACAACATGATAAATTTAAAGACAGAACCAAAATGCCCTCACATTGTTTCCATTTTGTGCAACTAATTCTATTTAAAAAAAATTTTTAACAGAATGACTCGTTTCCAAACATTATATAGTATCATCCCTATCCTATATATTTGTAACGTGGGGACATCCTTTACAAATCTTTGGATTATCTTTTTCCTAAGAGAAATATACTTTTGACTTATTTTCCCTATCTAACTAAATATAAGGGATCTTATACTAATTTTATTGCTGAGATAAAAGGAAGCATAAAGAAAAATGAGCATACAAAAATAGTAAGTGAGAGATTAAAGACTGGGGAGTGATTAAAATAACCAGATTGTTTTCTATTGACAAAAGTTTCTGTTTTGAAACTATTTGTGGATGGATAGGATTTATCTGCATACGAGTTTAATGGAAATTTTGGTGTTTTAGACATGGTAATTGATTTTACAATTGCAAAGAGTCCAAGTTGACTTTGTTGATATTCACCCTCCTTATTGTTCATGAGCTAAAATTTGGGGTATTTGAGTTTTTAAGTAAGAAGGTCCCACATGATACTCTTCATGCCTGTCTATAGTGTATTCTTGAAGTTTGCAACTTTAGGGAACTACCTCAACATATATATAATCAGTGGCAAGTAATGATCTTCATGTGATTCTCATAGATTCCTATATAGAAGATGTCACATAAAAACCAAAAAGGAGGCTGCAGTTTGAACATACTCTTAGACCAAACACAAAAAGTCACATAACCCAAACTGTAAACTGTCCCCATTTCCCCAAAATGCTAATTCTGACCTTAAACAACTTTCTTCACATAGGCATGACTTTATAAGCCCTTCACTAATCAGCTACAAACAAGTCAAGTTGTGCCATGAAAATAAAAGTTTCTAGTAACCAATCACAATAGAAAACAGTGTACTGACTCGGAAGTGTAGACTGAGTATAGGTTTACATGAAGAACAACGTGTGGAACACTGTTTTGCATGGGAGCTTAGACAATTTAATTTGCTCAAAACAGTAAAATCAAAAGCTTGAAATCCCTTGGGGATACAGGGGGGCTCAGTCCGTCAAGTGCCCAACTTTTGACTTGGGCTCAGATCCTGATGCCAGGGTTGTAGGATCCAGCTTCGCGTCAGGGCTCTGCGCGCTCTCTCTCTCTTCCCTCTGCCCCACTCTCCTGTTTGCATGCTCTCTCTAAAAACAACAACAGCAAAAACCCAAAAGCTTGTAATCCCTATTTTTAACAATGTAAAATGGGGTGCCTGGATGGCTCAGTCGGCTAAGTGTCCTACCTCATTTCAGGTCATGATCTCACGGTTTATGAGTTTGAGCCCCGTGTTGGGCTCTGTGCTGACAGCTCAGAGCCTGGAGCTTGCTTTGGATTCTGTGTCTCCTTCTAATTCATTCTCTCTCTCTCCCTCTCTCTCTCTCTCCCCCTCTCCCTCTCTCCCTCTCTCCTTCTCTCCCTCCCTCCCTCTCTCTCTCTCTCTCTCTCTCAAAAATAAATAAATAAAATTAATAAAAAATACGAGCATTACATATAAAGCTCCAAAACCCATTCTGGAGCAGTCTGATAAGAGACATATTTCAGTAAGTTAATTGGTAAAATATCTCTCTTGTGCATGCCCACACATGCACACACACAATTACCTTGCCCACATGTGTGTGCATTATGGTTTCTTGTTGTTCATCTCCCCAAAGCATGTTGAACTCACCCTTAGTGCCTCCATTCCTGAAAACAATGCAGTTTCTCTGCAGTTACTTTGCTGGGGACAGGGGACTAGAAGTGAGACAACTAGAAATTCACCGGAACATTGGCTTCATTCTTCTAACACTATAGTCTATCTGATGGATAGAAACCGCTGGGTCACAAAGCACTGATCCTGGTGACAGGACCATCCAGCAGCAGCACAGGACTGGACTTGGCAGGGAGAAGCCCCTCGTCTCTCTGGAGACCCAGGAGATCATGCGTTCTAAGCTGAGCTGTAACTCCTCAAAGCTGAATACCTAACCACTTTGGGTTTGAGGTCTCCCTGTTTGCAAACTGTTTGTTTCTTGCTCAGTAAAATATTCATATCAAGTAAAGCTCTCTCAGTTTTCTCTCAACAGAAGTAATAGCCCTAGTAAATTATATCCCTTCAACTGGAAGATTGTAGAATCATTTATTTCCAAACCGTTTACAGATTTCTGTAACTATAGGCAAATAGTGCGCAGAATAGTACTTGGTCCTAGACACGGGTACTTCGTATTATAAATAATAGAAGTCAGGTGTCCTGACCTAATCCAGTGCTTTGGACATCAGACCAGCTGCCTGCTGGCAATCATACAATCGCCTGTAATGCTAATAGGCATTGAAAAAGGCATTAAACATGGTAAATAAAAATTGTGTTGACATCTTCAACCACTAACAAAAAGACAAGCTTCCAACTCCTTCCCTGAAATTACAAAGTGAAGACATAAATATGGCATACAAAAGGTTGTGGGGCGGAGGTAGAGAGGAGACAGAGGGGAGAGGGGGTTCAACTGGAAAATACTTGGTAAATAAATAAACTTCAAAATTATTAACATAAAAGACATTTCTAGGTCACTTAGAGAATATACCTAAAGTTGACTCAGAATTGCATCTCTTATTTCTCTAGACATTTGAAAAATATATTTATATA
This sequence comes from Puma concolor, assembly GCF_028749965.1. NCBI lineage: Eukaryota > Metazoa > Chordata > Mammalia > Carnivora > Felidae > Puma > Puma concolor. The sequence continues at coordinate 87,923,666 of NC_141678.1, read as the reverse complement.
AAGGGATAGCAAAAGTAATGCAGTGAGAAGAGATATCAAGGATAAATATTTAAATAGAAGAACAAATCCTCTATCATGAAGAAATTGGCAAGTTGCTAATATTAGCCAGAAGTTCCTGCACCAGTACGGAATACCTCAATTCAGAAGGGAATCATGGAAACAATTACATACAGAAACATCTTGTCGATTATCCCTAAGAGCAAATACACAAAGCTCAAAATCTTAAATCGTAAGAAGGTACAGCAACCAATAGTGCAACTAACACAAAGTCTCTCAAGGTAACAAGATACTCCCTATTTTCGGAAATTCTTAACTGCAGAGGCTGTGATGGAAGCTACAATGCATGTCTTTAGAGAACAGAATGGCCCATTAGAACAAATATGAAAAAGATTTGAGGACATAATTTCATTGAATATGTAACAAAGATTACAATACCTTCATCAAAAGAAGTAAATCCCCCGTGGGAATAACCCTGTGGTATGTTAGTGAACAAGTTTCCTCATCGGTCAATAGAAAAACTCAGAGTTACAACTGCAATTAACTTTACTAAGATCCTAGATTAAATCAGTGGTAGAACGACATATAAAATTCCAACCTACAAAAGCCAAACTCACATTCTGCAATGTCACAATTTGTTAGTTCGGTATTTTTTCTTTCTCTTTTGGTGTTTATTTTTGAGACAGAGAGAGACAATATGAGTGGGGGAGGGGCTGAGAGAGAGGGAGACACAGAATGGAAAGCAGGCTCCAGGCTCTGAGCTGTCCGCACAGACCCCGACGCGGGGCCCGAACCCATAGAACGAGATCATGTCCGCGAAGTCGGACGCTTAACAGACTGAGCCACTCAGGCGCTCCTAGTTCAGTATTTTCTAAATATGTTAAATGATGATACAAATATTTATAAAATGCATATATTACAAATACGTAATTTCCAAAATGTCACTTCTATACTAATCTTATATTTCATGGGGATATTCACCAATGTAAAGCAGAAACAGGCACAAACACATATGCACATTTAAGAACTGAGGATATCGGGGCGCCTGGGTGGCGCAGTCGGTTAAGCGTCCGACTTCAGCCAGGTCACGATCTCGCGGTCCGTGAGTTCGAGCCCCGCGTCGGGCTCTGGGCTGATGGCTCAGAGCCTGGAGCCTGTTTCTGATTCTGTGTCTCCCTCTCTCTCTGCCCCTCCCCCGTTCATGCTCTGTCTCTCTCTGTCCCAAAAATAAATAAACGTTGAAAAAAAAAAATTTAAGAACTGAGGATATGATTTCTCCTTCCAAAAATAGCATTACCTTAAATAAATAAACATTAAAAAAAAAGAGGCGCCTGGGTGGTCCAGATGGCTACATATCCGACTCTCAATTTCAGCTTATGTCACAATCTCATGGTTCATTAGATCTAGCCCTACATCGGGCTCTTCACTGAATGTGGAGCTTGCTTGGGATTCTCTTCTTCCCTCTCTATCTGCCTCTCCCATGCATGCACACTCTCTTTCTCTCTCTCTCTCAAAATAAATGAAAAAGTTTTAAAAAGTAGCAATCATTCTTTATTAAGTTTCCTTGAAAATTTTGCTTAAAGAGAGAGGCAAACCAGGAAACAGACTATTAACTACAGAGAACAAACTGATGGTCACCAGAAGGGAGGTGGGTGGGGGGACAGATTAATAGATGATGGGGATTAAGGAGGGCACTTTCTGTGATGAGCACTGGGTGTTGTATGGGAGTGGTGAATCCCTATTTTGTACACCTGTAACTAATATTACACCGTATGCTAACTGGAATTTAAATGAAAACGTGAAAGTAAAGTAACCCTCCCTTATTCTTAAAATAAAAAAGGCTAAGCATTGTGTCACGATGGATTACAAACACTCCATGAATAAAAAAATAAATAATATTGTCAAAACAGAATAAGGAATGATTTTTGATGCTCCGAAGGTATTCACTTGGAATAATGGAACATTGTGACAATTTGGCCCATACCAGTTTGCTCCATCGACAGGAAATCTGTTCCAGAAACAGAAAGCCAAACCATACATATCTCAGGAAAGTATTTTATTGCTAGTGGCAGTGTAGTCAAAAGTTTTGAAACTCTGCTCATTATGTGAAGAAAGAGCTTAACAAGCATGCATGAAATACTGTACCTCCTCTAACTAGCTCCTCTTTCTGGATTTACCGGGTTTAATGAATCATTTAACAAAAACAGCCTAACTACCCAGGCATGTAAAAGTCAGATTCATTCATCACCAGAAAGCCTTGACCACAGGGACAAGGCAGGGATGTCTTACAAATTGGAATGAGAATTCAACCATTTCTTGCCAATGGTGTCTCCCACAGTCCAAGAAATGGTTACATAATGAAGTTTTTCCTTATCTTTTCCTTTTTAAACATTTTTCCCTTCTGTCTCAGTTTTCTTTCAGAAAAAAAATATATATATATATATTATATAATGTCATTGGGTGGCAAACGTTCCTGAAATCTAGGGCGCTACATCGTCATATGTTATCTGAATAGTAAATGAATACAGGACAGAGTAAAACATGGGAAAATGTCAAATAAAATGGATACTGATTTTGGTAAGTTGGGGCCCTAAAGATCTCTGACCACTCAGAGGACATCTCAGGTAATACTACTATGAATGGACTTGTTAAACCAGGTTCCTTTCCTAGTCAGAGTCCTCTTCCAATAAGTTGCTATTGTATGTTGAACTCTTCCATGCAGAAGGATAGAGAACAAATCTCTTCTCTCAAGGCACTGATGGGCATAATTGTAGTAGGGCGGATAGACATAGGAGGGCCTGTGCATTTACAGGGGAAAGGGAAAGGTTAGGCTGATCACGCTTTTCCCTTTACAGATGCTTGTCTTGTAAAATGAAAAGGAAAACAAAACAGAAATAGCTTTCATTTCACTAATGTAGAAGGCATCTGAAAAGTTGAAGTGTTATCATATTTCCTGTCAGTTGCTGTACATGGACCCAGGAAAAGGCAGTTAATCTCTCTGGGTTTCAGTTCCTTTGTCTCTAAAATTGGGATATTAATTTTGACATCTGAGGGATTGTTTGAGAATGAAATAAAATTTTATTTCTGAAATCGACTTGAAAACACTTAAGTGCTATACAAATCTAAGTTATTAAACTTTTAAAGATAGGAGATGAGTTGAAGCTGACAGCTGAAGAAGGTAGAAATGGGTGTTGAATATTTATGTTAAACCTAGAAATTTCTACAGCCAGCAGTGCAAGTCAAAATTATTATAAGCTATTCTCCGAAGTTCTAAGATTGTTCAAAATGACATTTCTGCCTGACAGCAATGGTGGAATTCACCCAGTGATTCTTCAGGGAGTGGTTTACCCTGGTTTCACCTCTACAAGGTGACTGAAGGATTAAGACGGGGGGGGGGGGGGGGGGGGGGAAGAAGGAGAAAGAGAAGGAGGGGGAGGGGGAGAAGGAGAAGAAACACAGCTAATGATTATCTCCTTCTGTTTATCTTCCTGGCTCAAATGCCAGGGGTCTTTATAAGTCATATAATTGAGTCATTTGTCCCTTTAAACCCACAGATGCTGCATCTAGACTCAGACAATCATGGTTCCCAGCCTCCAGTTTATACCTCCACCTTCGTACCAGCTCACTGACAATCACCACTTTTCCATACAAATACAAGTACTATTTAAAAAAAAACAAAACCAAAAACAAAAACAAAAAAACCTGGGGGAAAATGGTTGGGGTTGAAAAGCAGGTATTTGGAGATTACATACTGGAAAAAATATAATCTCTGCTCACTATCCTCGATAACAAAATAAATACTGGGGTGCAAACAAGTTAGACTCTGGGAGCAGACACACAGGTCATTGATGTAGCAAATGTACAACAAGAGAACACACACCAACTTCCTTCCTACTTTCCTTTCTCTTTTCTCCCTTACCTTCATTTTTCTTCCTCTCTCCTTTCCTGCCACATGACTGGATCTGTCTCTGTCCTGTGATTTTCCTTTAATGAAGTTCTCTCTTTTTCTTTGTATTCCTAATTATTTTTCCCTCATTTCCTCACTTCTTTCCTTTTGAGTTACATGTCTGTTTTACCATAAAATATATTCACTTTATAATTGGGAAAAAAAAAAAAAAAAAAACACCCACACATGCATACAATGTTTGGATTTTAAAGAAATTAGTAGGAAAAGGCAGACTCAAACTGTTTCACTTCTCATGACCCCTCTAGAAGTTATAGGCTCTATCTGTACTCAACTATGTGCAATGGAATTATTCTCTGATATAAAGAAAGAAGATTCTGAAGGAGACACAGGAAACTCATCTCCTAACATTCCAAAATCTTTCTACATGAAGGAATTCCAGAGGACTTTTCTCGTACCTTCTCCAACACAAAAGAAAACTACATCAGGTGGAAGAAAAGGTGAAGAAAGTTGCCAGAGTGTTTCATGATACCACTTCTGCTATTGCCAGTAATACCAAATCAAGCCCAGAAAAGTTAGTTGACCGTAAAGACTGTGTCATGATGAATGAGAAAAGCAAAGTTCATCCGAACTCTCTGAGCGCACACATTGCGCCTTAGGAACAAATCAGACCTTTTCAGAGCTGCTTCAATACTCGCATGGGGTTAGTTTTCAATACCTCATAAAAGTTAATAAAAAATAAAGAAAAAATATAGTTCTTCCCTACACAAGCTCCCCAATAAATTGAGAATAAAGATTTATGCTTAGAATGAACATTAACTCTCTTGGACTCTAGGGTTGCCTTAGCGGACTAGTAACGATGACACCATAAAATTACCTGTAAAGAAATTTAAGGAATGATAGTAATTCATGAAGTGCCTACTTATGAACCAGTCACCAAGATAGTTTTCCAGATAGGTCATCTAATTTAATCATAACAACTGTCCAAAGTAGAGATACATCTCTACCTTTACAATGAAAATAACAATATTAACATGAATAACATTTTCAAAGGCAAAACCCAGAAACCTTTGGGTGGTAATACCAAACAACTCCTAAGCCCATTCCCTTTCCATGATGATATGTGGCCTGACCTCTAAGTGGAAAGACATACACAAAAATTCTATAGGGTTTGTTTTTTGGTTACAATTCTACTTGATAACCAAAAAATAATACTAACAGAGTTCCTAAATGTTTAATCACATTTACTTAAATTACTCCTTTCCCTTAAGATATGAATGCTGAGTGGAAAAAAATTGTATATGTTTATAAGCAGGATACATTTGATTTTGTTTAAAATGCTGTGATTTTTTTTATCATTTCTCATCATCATAACACTTTCATCTATTTCTCTCATCTGACATGTTTCTATGCAAAAACAGTTGTTCTAGAAAATGTTAAAACAAGTCAGCTGGACCACAAAATGGGGAGTATGAGGACAGAAATGTAATAAGAGCCATAGCTGAAAAGTAGTGATGCAAACCAACAGTGGGAAAGCCTGCTACCTGCTATCAGGTAAAATGAGAGCCTTTTTCAAGTTTAAAGTTGGCTAAATCTAGTTGCTTCCAAAACAAAGTCACACTTTTGAGGTAAGTGGATAACTTCAACAATCTTCTGATTTTCCTTCTCTTTTTTTGTCATAAATGTGTTAGCACATTCTACAAATCTTCAAATCCCACTTCTCTGGGGCGGGTTCCTAGCAGCATTGTAACAGGGTGTTCACCTGTGTGTGCCCCCCACCAAGAAACAAGGAGCCAAGCTTCATCCCATTTCTCCAAACATTCATCAGAATATGGAGAAACACACAGGGTGTTGATGGACGACGGGCAGTTTTCCATAGAATTTTTATATGAGATAGCACTAGTAATCAAACGCAATGTTGCTGTGATATCCTTCCTATGTAACACATTCGAAGAGTGAGTGCTTATAAATTGTTTAATACACACACACACACACAGAAATAGGTCCTAACAAGGGGACAATTTGATGACTGTCAAACCAGTGTTCATGATGCCCATTCAAATATTCATCAATCCTGATGAGTAAACTATAATTAATAATATAAAAATTCAGGAAAAAAAACATATATATGTGTGTGTATATATATATATACACACACATATATATATTTACATTATACATGTATATTTGCATTTGAAAGAAGACCTAATTTTTTTTAAAAAGGTTGTTTTTGAAGGAAATATATGGACAGATCAAATATCAACTAATCTAAGTTAAAGAGTCATTACAATCATGTGGTATTTTACAATAAAAATAGTATTTTGTTTCCTTAAATACAGAACTGTGCTGGAGGCCAGGCTATATAGTGTTTTATTATTGCCTTTTATGAAAACTGAGTACATAATAGAAGATAAAAAATTATCAGTATGAATTTTAAAACTTTATCCCTTTAGGGAAGTGATTAACTCATTTATATAAGAATTCTTCAATTTCCGTTATCTAAAAAAAACTTATTTTGAACACTATATTCGCGGCACCCTAAGATCTATACTCCCTGAAGAAAATGTATTTAATGCTTTTAAATTATACTTCAATGTTTTGGCCAATTATCTTGATGGGTACGTCTCCCTTGAATTTCACAAAACTCTGTATTTGCTTTTGGTATATAGCCGACTCTCTACGTTTAAAATCAAACCATGCAGCCTATGGTGGCAAATTCTGACATGGACCCCTGGCATATAATTTCCTCCATTTAAACATAAGAAGTGCTGTGGATATAATGGATGTCATTCCTGTGACAGGTTATGTAAGAAGGTGACAGGGTTTTGTCTATCTAATTAGGACACCAAATAAATTGACTTGCAGTTACTCAAAAGAGAGATTACGCTGGCTGGGGCTGATGACCTTTTCTAAACGAGTAGGTTTAGAGGAGGAGGTAAAGTCTGCTGCTGACAGGGAAGAAAACTACCACCTGGTAAGAGAGCATCATTCCATGTTCAAAACTGAACAGAGCTATAAAACGTTGTATATTCTCGTTTCAATCTACGCTAGACTTTTCTTGTTGTTGTTTTAGGCTCTTTCCTTGGTTCTTTTGCAGTTTTTCCTAATACTCCCAGAATAATCACACTCACGAATATATCAGAGTCTTATATTTAAGTTTTTATGTTGATATGTCCATCTTTGGCCAATTCTTATTTTAACACTTGCCCAATTCTTCAAAATGTACCTTGTTTTCTTCTAGTCATTAGGGCTTAAAAGGGCCCCCATCTTGATGAGTTTGCACTTGGGAATACAAAAATCCTCCAGAGTTGGATGCAATGTAAATATTTCAAGATCCAACAGTTCAAAGAGTGATTTATCTTAATTTACTAAAGTAGCTACATCTTGAACTTACTTATCTAACATTTGAGGAATATTATAATTGGGGATTAGAAAAATACATATGGTAATTCTGTCTAAAAAGTTATTAATGTTTTAGCATGGCATTTTGAAAGTAAAAGCATACTATATATTAGAGATTCTGTTCTAGAATCTCTCTCCCCCCCACTTCCCTATCTTTCTATGTCTCTATATCTTTGTCTTCTCTGCTAATTCTAAGCATCTAACAATGATTTTCTTGGAATTTCATACAAAAGATTTCTTTCAATTTGGACTATAAGAAAAAAATGAATATTCCTATCCTAAGGCCACTGATTTATTTTTATCTTTTACCAAATGTACGTATTGGACTAATTGTAAAATATAAATTTATGAAGAATTATTTTCATATAGTTCTTGAATTATTGTTTATTTTTTATTTTGTTTTTTCTCTTGTTGCTCATCTTGTCTTGTTACATGGAGGTCAGATTGTATCAATAACTGAATTGCAGGGAGGCTAAAATGATGACATATTCTAAATTAATTTGGAAAAGCAATTTAAAGTCATATAGTAAAAATTACCTTATTAAATTTTAATGAAAACCCTACAGACAGGTGTGAAAACTTGGCCATAGATAACACAGCTATTAAATGAAGGGACTGGATTTGACCCAGGAAGGCTGACCTCGGTGCGTCATGCTCTGTGGAGTTGGGTCGTATATAACCTCTGAGGCGTGCAACAGGTTGAACTCTCTTCTCTCCACAGGGGAGCCTCAGTAAAGCATAGGGGAGACTGGGTCACACATCCTACAGTTGACAGAACACAATCAGTACTTCCAGGCATGGTTATGTTTTTGTTTTGTTTTTCCCAAGTTCTAGAGAACTTTCCCAAGTTCTAGAGAACTAAATCTAGAGAAGATAAACTTTAGTTCTAGAGAACTAAATCTAGAGAAGATAAACATATAAATAGATACATTATGACAGGACAAGTGATATATACAGAAAGGGAAAGAGAGCACTCGTGAGTAGTGATGAAGGGCAATCAAGACTTATGAGCGTAAAAACTCACTCTACACACTTCAAAACTAGTAAGGGGCCTATAAAACTTAAATATAACTCAGCTCTGTGTGAAAACCCTTGTGCTGAGCTACATCTCAGGCTTTGGGAAATAGAGTAGTCTTTTTGTTGTTTTTGATTAGTGTGCTTGTTAGTTGGTAACACTTGACTATAACTGGATTTGGTGCTAAAAAGGGTTATAGAGAAAAGAAAGACCATATAAGCGATGGGGCCTCTGAACCACTATAAATTCTACTAAATGACTTCTTCCATTTACTTTAAGGAACTTTATTTTCAAGGCCTTGGAAAATGCCATCTTATTTTAACATAAGTTAAAAAGTATTTGAGTAGTTGATGTGTTGAGGAACATGGAGTCACCTGGGAAATAATACAAAAAAAAAATATGTATTTTGGTTTTGAAAATTTTACAGAAAAATTGTATGTGGAAACACCAGGAAAGTAAATTTAGAAAATCTAAGGTATGAAAGAAAAAAAGAGTTCCATAGAAAAGGAAATCTTGATATCAGACATGGGTAATAACTTGAATCTTCTTGAATTTAATCCTAACTGCTCTTAATAAGCATATACCCTAAGCAAGGCACATAAGTGTTACAGAGCATGAAAAGCTATTACCCTAAATCACACAAATATATTTCATATATTTGGTGATATACAGATGATATACATAAAAATAGATATGAATTTACATACACTATATATATTAATTAGAAATACATTTTAATTTAAGTATAATTAACATACAGTGTTATATTAGTTTTAGGTGTAAAATAATTCAATAATTCTGTATTTTACTCGGTGCTCATCAAGATAAGTGAACTCTTATTCCCTTTTTTCTAGTCTGCCCATCCCCTTCTAACCTCCCAGCTGGTAATCACCAGTTCTCTGTACTTTTGTTTGTTTGTTCTTTTGTTTCCCAAATTCTACGGAGTGAAATCATATGGTATTTGTCTTTCTCTGTCTTATTTCATTCACCTGGAATTGTACTCTGTAGGTCCATTCGTATTGTTGCAAATGGCAAGATCTCATTCTTTTTTTATGGCAAGTAATATTGAATTATATGTATGTATGTATGTGATTAGAATTTCTCTAAGCATTATTTTTTTAATCTCACTGAAAAAGATCTAGTTTCAAATTATACAAAATTAAAAGCCCTTTAAAAGCAATGACTAAATCTGTATATCCCTATTATTTTCTCTCTTAATATCACTTACCAGAAGGAAAATACACCTATGAGCCTGTGTGCTTACACACACACACACACACACACACACACACACACACACACACACAAAATACTTAGAAATTTTCTTTTATAGATCTTTGGTTTTGACAAAGGCTTTATAATTCATGTTCTCTGTAACAGCCACATTTACAGGAAGAAGTTTCCTAAACTTAAAAGTGGTGGCATCCTTGCCTACTTACACAAATTCAATGCAGCATATATTATATTTTTAAATATGTTTTCAAATATTTTTCCTATGTGATATTTCTAAAAATATAGGTTTCTACCCAAAGCAATCTTGAGAACAGGATGGATGGATCACAATCCCAGATTTCAAGATATACTGCAGAGCTGTAGTAATCAAACCTGTATGGTAGTGGCACAAAAATAGACACATAAATCAATGGAACAGAATAGAGAGCCCAGAAATAAACCTATGCTTTTATGGTCAATTAATCTATGTCAAAGGAAGGAAGCATGCACAATGGGGAAGAGTCTCTTCAACAAATGGTGCTGGGAAAATTGGACAGCTACATGTAAAAGAATGAAACTTGACTACTTCCCTATAACATACATAAAAATAAACTCAAGATGGATTAAGAACTTAAATGTGATCCCTGAAACCATAAAACTCCTAGAAGAAAACATAGGCAGTATTTTCTTTGACACTGGCTGTAGAAACATTATCTAGATATGTCTCCTCAAGCAAGGGAAACAAAAACAAAATCTAATTATTAGACTACACCAAAATAAAATGCTTTTTCACAGTGCAGAAAACCACTAAGACAACAAGACAACCTACTGAATGGAAGAAGATATTTTCAAATGATATATCTGATAAAGGATTAATATGCAAAAGATATAAGTAACTTCCACAACTCAATGCCAAAAAACAAGTAAACCAACTAAAAAATGGACAGAGGGGCACTTGGGTGGCTCAGTTGGTTAAGTGTCCGACTTCAGCTCAGGTCACAATCTCACAGTGGGTTTGAGCCCCGCGTTGAGCTCTGTGCTGACAGCTTGGAGCCTGCTTCAGATTCTGTGTCTCCCTGTCTCTCTGCCCCTTCCCTGCTCACACTTTGTCTGTCTCTCTCTTTCTCAAAAATAAATAACAAAAACTTACAAAAAAAAAAAAAGTGGGCAGACGACTTGGATAGACATTTTTACAAAGAAGACATACAGATGGTCAACAGACACAAAAAAGGATGCTCAACATCACTAATCAGGGAAAAGAAAATCAAAACCACAATGAGATACCACCTCACACCTGTCAGAATGGCTAGAATCAAAAACAGAAGAGTGGTACCTGGGTGGGTCAGTCAGTTAAGCATCATACTGTTGGTTTTGACTCAGGTCATGATCTCATGGTTGGTGGGATCAAGCCCTGTGTCAGGCTCTGCACTGACAGCACAGAACCTGCTTGGGATTCTCTCTCTTACCCTCTCTCTCTGCCCCTTCCCTGCTCGCGTACTCACTCTATCTCTCTCAAGAAAACAAATGAACTTATTAAAAACGATAAGAAATAACAAGTGTTGGCAAAGATGTGGAGAAAAAAGGAACCCGTCCTGCACTCTTCCTGGGAATGCAAGCTGGTATAGCCACTATGAAAAACAGTATGGAGTTGCCTCAAAAAATTAAAAATGGAATTAATATATGGTCCAGTATCTTCCACCACTGAGTATTTACCCAAAGAAAATGAAAGTACGAATTCTAAAAGACATGCTCCCTTATGTGTATTGTAGCATTATTTATAACACCTAAGACACAGAAGCAAATTAAATGTCCATTACAGATGAATAAAGAAGATGTGGGATGTGTATTTGTGTGTATGTGTATGTAATGTGTGTGTGTGTATATATATATATAATATATATATTATATTATATATATTATATACAATATAATTAGGAATTAGGAATACTAAATATCTAAAGATGTCACTAATCAAAAGATAATTCAAAAAATAAAAGTTTCAGATGTCAGAGTGATCACATATAAGTATTTCTTATCTATAAGATATCAAGGAAATTACATGAAAATATTACCTTTATTGTAAACTCATATTAATATAGAAAAGTTGGAGACCATCAAGTGATAAAATAGTTTAAAATATATCTGAGATTTGATAGAAGTTGGTGGAAGCATAATCCCAGAGAATTCACAGACAATACTGAAGCTCTGAGAGACAGAGGAAGGAGAAAATACTGAGTACCAAGTTTATAAGTCAGGGGAGAAATAGAAACGTTATCTGAGAAATAGTATACTACAACTACTTCACAAAAGACTTACATCTACCATGCTGGGCAAGAATTGTAGGTTTTGTTTTGTTTTGTTTTTTCAAGAAATAATGCTTGGGGAGAAATATGTAGATCTTATCTATACAAGTGTATAAGCATTCTCCCCAATCTTCACCCAAAATGAAAGCCCTCAAGTCAAGAAGCCTGAACTTACAGTCCACCTTATACCGCCTTGTTCTTAAAAGTAAGTGGGCAGAGGATCTTGGGCTATTTGAGGAAAGCCTATAGTACGAAAGAAATATACTCCCTCTTCCCACCCCCTTCAGAAAAAAAATAAAAAAAGACTAAAAGCTCAGGAAGAATACTAATGGTTCAAAGACAAGAAGTTTCATAACAAACTAAAACAAACAAAAATCTCTAATTAGTATCTCAAAGGGACTTAATGGATTATATCATGAGACAAGAGGCTGTGCAAAGAAAGTGTTCTTGGATATTAAAAAATATAATTGCCATAATAAATTAAGAAAAAAGAGTTCTTGGAAACTGAAAATATGATTGCTAAATAAATAATTAAATTTAAGAGTTGGATAAATGAAATTGCGACATTATCTCAGAAATGTGAATATAAAGAGACGGGGGAAAAATGAAACTAATAATTTCAAGAGAAAAAAATAACTGCATGAAAAGAAAGAGAACTATAGCCGAGTATGTGAATATAGCACCAGTATGGAACAAGTTATAAGCTCTTTATTGAGTGTCAACTTTTAAGATCAAACACAAAATTACAAAATATTAAAAAAGATTTATGACATTGACATATTCACATTAAAAGAAATACAAATAAATAAATGCACAATAGCAATATTAAGACAAGTATGACCCACGGAGAAGAGGTGTGTAGATACAGATATAAAGGAACGAATCACATAAGAATAAATAAAGACAGCTCATTAGAAAAAACATGTACAAAAGATCTGAACAAGTAAATCACAGATGAGAAATTCCGGGAGTCAATAACATATGAAAAATGACCCCTAGTCTTGCTGCCCCTAAATGCCATTGCATAACTAACAAATCCAAGTTCCCATACTTTCCAAGAACTCAAACAGAGAATAGTTTTCAGAATAAAACTGAACTTTGCCCTTTCCACTACATGAGTAAGACCTATAAGCCACTTGCATCCCAAACCTTGAGATATTTTCATGGTGCAATTAGTTTAAGCTAATGGCTTTTGGTGATTCTTCTCCTTCCTGAGTGATTGGAATCAGGCATGGACTCCCTGTTACCCAGATTGGGATGCTTCGGTGATAACAGTCTGGAAACACCACTGCTATGTCCCCTCTTAGGGACTGAGATGGCCAGACAAGCAGAGGAACTCTGAATCTGCTTGGAAACCTGGTCTTTTGCATCAGAATAACTCTTATCACTGCTTCCAACTTTTATGTGTGAGATAAAGATGCAGCCTTGGCTGTAATTGAGGGTGAAGGGCTCCTATGATTGTCACCACTCGAATGGTTGTAGACAACAGGGCCAGTGGCCCTCTGACTACCTTCTCCTATACCACTGTTAACATCACCCAGTTTTCAGTACTGGGCCAATCTCACCGTATTTGTCTTGTAGGCCTGCAATAACAAAATTCCACAGAGCGGATTTCTCCTAGTTCTTAGAGGCTAGAAAATCAAGATGAAGGTGCCCACAGCATAGGTTTCATCATGAAGCCACTTCTCCTGGCTCACAGGTGGCCAGCATCTTGCTGTGTGTTCACACGACCACTTATCTATGCGTGTGTGAGGGAAGGAAAGCTAGCCAGCACTCTGGTGTCTCTTCCTATCGAGACACTAAACTCCATGAGATCACAGAATACTACCACGGGCCTCCATTTAACCCCCATTACTTCACGAGCTGTGATAAATTCGTGTTTGTGTGCAAGTGTGAGCACGTGTGGGTTTGTGTGCGTGTGTGTTATTGGAAAGATCAGTTTCTTGCATCTAATCTTTCTCTCTTCCCCACAGAAGGGATATAATTAGGTTTCTCCAATGATAATTGAATATTTGTCTGAAGTCGGCTCCTACTTACTTTTGCCACTTTTTGTTTTTCTCCATCTCCCATTCTTCTCTTCTCTTGGAAAATTCTGGAGACTTACTAATCAAGGTAATTTGTCATTATGTTTGTACTCTAGGAACTTCTAGCTCAGATAAACAATCAGAGTTTGAAAACAATATGAGCTAAGAGCAAAATAAAAAGGAACGACAAAAACAAACTGAGACATGGAAATGCAATGAACCTGCTCAGTACTTATAAATAGATTTCTGGTTCAAACAAAAAGGGAAGAACTTATAAAGATGAATTGCAAATTCTTTAAAATTTAGTTTATGGATTCAAATTCAATTTCCAACAAATTATATTGGAAAATCATTCAGGTTTATGTAATATTCCAGAAAAAGATACATGACTACTTGGACGAACTAGAATAAGAAAATAACAAAGGGTTAGAATATACTATCTTCTATATTATATAAAATCAGTATGAACACAAAACTCTACTTTATTCACTAACACAGTTTACATTATGCTTTAAACTTTAACAATTCTCAGGTTTGGTAATTCACTAGAAGGATGCACAAAACTCACAAAAGCCATGATTTTCAGTGTTCAGGGATTACCACAGCAAAAGGATGCAGATAAAAATGAACCACAGAAAAGGGGCCACAAGGCATGATCTAGAAGTCACCAGACACAATTTTCTAGTTGTTCTCCCCAAAAGACATGTGGACAGTGCTTATTTCTCCCAGAAATAATGTTTGAGAAAACACATGGAGTACTGCTCACCAAGGAAAATTACCCAAGGCCTGGTGTGAAGAATTTTTATTGGAGAGGGAGTTGGTCACACGGATTCCTATGAATGTCTGTCCACATGGCCGATGGCCTCCAGCCCTTCCAGTGGTCTAGCTGATATTGGGTGATCAAAAGCCCCCACAATAAATCATACTTTCAGCAATGGCTGTCTTTGATCAAGACCCTAATTAAACAAAGACACCTTTATCACACAGGACATTGCAAGGGCTCAGAAGTGACTTCTCAGGACCCAGGGGCACAAAACAAATCTCTATTTGGACAATGTTAATCCTTGACTGCACAAATATGTAAGATTGTGTTTTACCAAATACAATTTAAATAAAGGTTGTTTTCTTAAAGAATTACTACCATGAATTTTTACAATGCAAAAAAAAAAAAAAAAAAAGAATTAATGAATTCAGCTATTCCTTAAAATAATAGGTTAATACAAACTTAATTAGGGGTGCCTAGGTGGCTCAGTCGGTTACGCTATCTGACTCTTGGTTTCAGCTCAGGTCATGATCTCATGGTTCATGAGTTTGAGCCCCAGTTGGGCTCTGAGCTGACAGCATAGAGCCTGCTTGGGATTCTCTCTCCCTCTCTCTCTGCCCCTTCCCCACTCACACTCTCCTTATCTCTCTCCAAATAAATAAATATTTCTTTTAAAAATACAGACTTAATTAAATAAAAAAAAAAACTTTGAATATGTGGACAATGTCAAAATAGGAAGAAAGTACTAATTCTAATCACCAAAGTTAGCTTCAAGTGAACTTTATTTTAAAGGTTTAAAATGTACAAATGTCTTTGGGCGATTTATATAAACATATATAAATTTACCTAAATACATATACAGAAACATAAATACATACAATATAAAGGCTTATACGTGAATATGTGTATGTATGTATATGTAATACACTATAAAATAGAATATATAACATATTACAGTTTAATAAGATAGGAAATTTTATAGAAAATAAATATATTTAATATTCTTATGAAGTGTATTTTAAGGCTAAAGATAAAGTTTGATATCATAATCTACTTATGTGGTTACATATTTGTGTATATGTAAACATGTACAGATGATGGTTATACATCTGTTATTTCAAAATAAGACTTGATAATACACAAAAAAAGTAAATTATTTTTTATACGAATTGGTCAAATTATTGCTATCCTCAGAGAGTAAAAAATAAAGTACTTAATTTTTGAAAAGACCATGTTCTGAATAATCATCATTCCATATTGCTGTGGTTTTCTAACAATTATTTCTTACATTAAAAAAATATACTTTATGTTCATATTTATTCTCATATCTGTACTTCTGTCAAGTCTTGGTTTTACCTTTTCCAAATTCAGAATTCAAATTCAGAAAAAAAAAATCTATCATTTATGCCAAAGTTGTCTTTGGATTTCTATCAGATAATGAATGATTTATTCCTTTAACCTTAAAACTAGAAAGATAATAAAAACAGTTTGTTACTATTACCAAGTTTTAATTAACTCATGACTATTGTGGCAACTCTTTGTTTACCAAACTGAACTCATAGTGGGAAGAAGTGACCTGATAAAATTGAGAAGTTTAGCTTTCATAGTTTCAAAATATGTTTGCATAAATAACTTCACTGATTATATATCTCTTGGGTTAAAGAAAAAAGCACATATTCAAACACAAAGGCTATTAATATTTGTTTCTAGATGTTAATGCACATATGAATCAGGAACAATGCATGGCAATTACAGAGCGCCTCATGATATAAATCAAAAGGCCATCGAGATTTATCAATGGTCTCACTGTTTACCACGTGGTTTTATTCCCAGAGTAATCATGAATGACCTTTTTTCTTTTTTTCTTTTGAGAGAGACAGCCCATGTGCACACACACACACAAACGGGGGAAGGACAGAGGGAAAGGTATAGAGAGAATCTCAAGCAGGCTGCACACTCAGAGCAGAGCCCTACTAAGGGCTCAATCTCATGGCTGTGAGATCATGCCCTGAGCAGAAATTAAGAGCCAGACGCTCAGCCAACTGTGCCACCCAGGTGCCCCATGAACAACATTCTTAAAAATCAATTGTGTGCAACTTTCCTTGAGAAAAGATTCCACTGTCTTCCATTTTGCTAATGTTGGCTAATGTAATCAGCTATAATATTCACAGAAAAATTGGCTGCAGGCTTAAATTAACATCAGCAATTTTACTCAAAACTGTTGAGAATGTTTCTGGCATATCTTCTTCTCCTTGCTAAACTAATAACTTTAGCAAAACTAGAACACAAGCAAAGATAAAGCCCTCAAAGTCATAGGAAGAGCTACTGAATACTCTCTCAACGTTCAACCATCTCCAGAAGTCATGGATAGCCCAAATGGAGATCTCAGTAACGGTAACAATCTCGACTTAGACCACTGGTCTAAGCATCTTATGCTTTGAGCTAAAGCTGGCCAGAGAAAGAACTGTAGGACTTAAAACGTTGCACTGCCCCCTGCAATATCTTAGCTTCAAGTGTTCCTTTCCACCCCTTTTCTAAATCCAAATGGACCAACTACTGCTTAACTAGGGCAAGCATCTTGCGTTCTCTGTATCTTATCCTGTGAATACTTTTATTTTCCCAAAGCTTCCAAGAATTGGAACAATGAATGATTCTTGGAATAAGACTAAACCATAACTGACCTTCCTCTATCTTATAAAATCTTTAATCTACTCGCTTTCTCCAAAACAGCCATCTTGAACTGTTCCCATGCTGCAATGCTGTAATAAAGACTTAAGGTAGGAGCCTTTGATTGGTCTTTCTCATTCCACGTTTGTGATAACTGTCTATTAAATATTTACTAGTAGCAGAAATATATGAGGGCCTAAGGTTTTTTTTTTTTTCCCATTGCCCCTAAGCATGTAAACAGTTCAAGAATTACACTGGATGCGATCATAAGTCCTCCAACTACATACACAATAAAGACCTGGTCAAAAGATACCAGGTCAGCCCCATGACAAGTGTTGTTGAAACAACTATACTGTGTGATCTGCTGCACTGCCTAGATTCCCCCTTCAGAACCCAGAACCTCATTTCCTACTTAGCATATTGGTTCATGACTCTTTACAACTCAGGCATCTCCTGGGGAATTGATCTTGGTCAAAGAGAGCGGTCTCAACAAAGGCTATCAGGTCTCCCAGGGGTTACCATGCATCCAACAACATGATGACAGATTACAAAGGCCTGTAGTGAGACCAGTATCTTCCATTCCTTGGTGTCCTTTATTCTTGGCCTTTATTACTTATCTTGGTTATTATCTGTAAAAGTCATTAACATGTCTGAAGGCTGTCATAGGATCTTGGTAAGGGATTCAATTCCAAACAGCTTCTCCCGGTACTGATGGTCTTTTGGAACAATGTACACAGCTTCCTGCTTCATGACACATCTCTGATATACTCCCCACTCAAATCAATGGTATTAAACTATTAAAAAATATGAAATATTAAACTATGATGAATTGTAAGCAATGAGCACTTTAGAAAAATTTTGAAACAATGCCATTGCAAAAAAAAAAAAAAAAATCAGTGTACCAAATTGGTCTTATCATTCACCAGTCTCTGTGATTGTTAGACATCACAAAGCCTTAATAATCAACATAAATCTATACTGATAATGTGAATAGTATTATTGGCTACAGAATGTCTTCTTAGTTATGCAGGAATAGAGTCATGAGGACCATTTTTAAGTTAGCTCATCAGGGTTTGTCTCAATTGTTAATGTTTACAGAACAAAAAAAAAATTTAACTGAAACCATATTTTGAATTGACTAAGACAAACGACCCAATTTCTTTTCCCAAATCAAATTAGGCAAACTTACAACATCTGTCATGTGTTTCTGTTTTGCAGATCATACTGTGAAAATAGAGGCATTGTAAAGTGGTGGTATAAAATGGGATGGGCCAACCATAAAACCAGGGACTTAGAAAAATAAAAGATGTGTAAATTTCAAGAAGCAAACACAAATAACTCAGAAAAAAGGCAAAGTGATGTCTTTATGATGATAACTTGATCTTAGAGTTTGAATAAGTGAGAAGAAAAATTCAAGTTCATGAATATAAGGCATCTTGACATAAAACCAGAACAATTAACATACGTTACAAAGAACCAATATATCAAGGAAAACAAGGAATGAAACAGAATAAATTTATATTTTAAGGAGGCAAGAGGACTTATCCAAGAAGAGTGGTTGAGAGCAGAATGTATATTTTCTGTTAATCTAAGGCAATAGAAGCAGAGGCATAAAAGGGGAAAATGAGGATTGAGTTGTAAGTGTATCAGACACATTAATGTCAATGTGCAGCCTATTTTTACCCCAGGCTCTGTAAGAGTAATAAAAATCATAATAATGGCACTCAGGGAAAAGAATTACATCAATGCTTGCTTTTAGTATCAAGGCTATGTGGATGGCCAAGTTCTCTTAATAAAAGTTCATTCTTTTAAAAATTTCAACACGACCCAATGTAGTAGAGTAACATCAAGGACAAAAATAAAATTCACGTACATTTTTCACCACACGTCCAAATACTGTTTATGGTGTGAAAGCATATTCAGTTATGTTTCATTAAATCAGAGTGTGGAATGTGACATACTTTGACATGTGAGATTCCAAATTTAAACATCGTATCAGTCTTTTGGCTTGTCTTCTCCATCTCTGAACAGTGTTTTTTGGAAAGCAGACACTCTTAATTTTGAAGAAGTCCAATTTAACACAATATTCTTCTTTGGTTTGTGGTTCTGGTATCTTCTTAAAGAAATTTCTGTGTGCCTGTGTCTCTGTTTCTCTCCTCTTTTAAGAACACCGGTCATATGGGGTTATTTTAGCTTCTAAAAATATCTTGTAGATTTTGATCCCTCTACTTTTAAAGAATTTCCTAGATATTCCAATGTTTCTCTTTCAAATATAATTTTATTTAAGAATGCTTCATCAGGGGCGTGTGGGTGGCTCAGTCAGTTGGGCCTCCAACTTTGGCTCAGGTCATGATCTCACAGTTTGTGAGTTCCAGTCCCACTCCCCTGCTTCAGATTCTATGTCTCTCTCTTTCTCTCTGCCCCTCCCCCACTAGTGCTCTTTCAAAAATAAATGTTAAAAAAATTTAAAAAAGACTGCTTCATCAAAAGAACTATTTTATTTTTATCTAATATGATTGAATTCATAAACTGTTTTGGAAATAATGATTATCTTCAATATTGAGCCATCCAATTCAGTAAATTCATAACTAGTTATCAATTAGTAAAAGTCAATTCAAACTGAAAAATAAATATAATTTAATGGCTTCTTAAAAAAAAAAAAAAAGGTCTGAAGGTACAACTTCACATTAGGTAAGAGATCATTGTTTGGCACAGATTATACCACAACAGACTACTTTTCTGTACTTTGACTCAGCTTTCTACAGAATTAGCTTCATTTTCAGGCTAGATTCTCTAATCATGCCACCAAAAAATAGTTGCAGTTGCTTCCTGGAGCTTGAATTGGAGGAAATACCATTCTAACCTCAGGTAAAACTTGGTTAGAGGTGGATTTCCAAAAGAAATGAGGGGTGCAGTTACCAGAAAGTCATTCTTTATCAAATTATATCTCATAGATATGTCATGACAGCAAATCAATGAGAAACATCTTACGTTACCAATTTAACAAATATTGATATAAATATAGTATTATTAATTGTGAAGTTAATCACTGGGAGAGGTAAAAAAAAAAAAAAAACTGAAATGCCAATAAGCAGTGGTCTCTAGTAAATAAGACAAAGTATACACAGAGCTGATGCACGAAGATAGTTGCTTTCCACTAGAAACTCTACTTGACTTTATTTTATCAACTGCAGTTATTACCTTCTTAAATCTAACTCAGCAGCACCATACCGTGACCCAATTCCAGACATACTGAGTGCCAGTGGTGGATGCGGTGACTGAAAATCTGCATTTTTACTGCAGAACCCCATAACTGTGTAAACAACTATGCTGCGTGATACTGTAGAGACCGGTATCTGGTTGCTTGTGATGTAAAGCACGTGGCTAATGGTAAGGGTCTAACAACTGTTTGTTGAATTATTAAGAAGAATTGCTGAAAATAAGAAACGAAAAATCTAATATCCAACATTAAAACAAAAAAGCAAAGCAGAAAAGATAAATCATCTAACGTTCATTGTTACATGGTTACTGTATTTTTATATTGAGTAAATCAAGCTAATGATTTGCCATCCCTCTTCACCCCCAAAACAGCAAGAAAAGGTGAGACCCATCAAAGAGTTTTATGAAGAACAAATGGACTAAAATGCAATAAAAAGAAAGCAGAGGTGATGTGACTAGTACAAGTAGTTTCCTGTGAAACAGATTCCTGTAAGACAAGAAACAGATCTGTTCAGATACTTGAATACAACTTTTAATTCCTCAGCATTATCATTCATTTCCACAGGACAGGGGGACACAAACCACATCATTTTAATTATTAAAAAAAAAACTAAATAATATTTATATCCAAATGTAAATGTAGAGTCAGGTATCAAATGATGCCAATCAGGTAAATCATCTGACAAGAAAGAGCCATAGACTTTTTTCAGCTAATTGCTTTAAATTGTTATATCACATGAGAACAAATCAATGCATAACTGCTTATGTTAGTATTTAACAAATAGTACTATAAGCCTATTATCAATACTTAGGAGATTTGTCACTAGAAGAGTTTAAAAAAAGAAATGACAAAAGTTGCAGCCTCTGGTGAAGAGACAGTGTAGACAGGGCACGTCAGTTCTTGACACACAGTAGGTATTTAATATTTTCTGAATAAAGTAGGTAGCAAATGAAAGAAACACACTAAATATTGATAATATAGTCCCTCTTTAATCCTCCCTACAGAAATTATATATTAGAACCCTGCATTTATAAAACATTTACTTCATTACTGCTAAGACTTTTGGGCAAAAGTGCATTTCTCTTTCATAAAGTTGCATTTCTGTTTCTAAATTGAATTTTCAATTCCCACAGTCAGACAATTAAATGTTGAGATAAGTTACCAGGGGAGGCGATGGCATCTGCAATTCTAGAACAGTGACATGGGACCTTTAAATTTGGTGCAGGCCTATCCCAAGGAGAGAAAATGGTCTCCAGGGCTCTCCAGCCTCCAGCATTTTATTTGTCTCCAGGTGAAGACCATCAGCAGAGGCAAGTTAACTTTCTATCTCTCATCTCCTATTTCTCTGGCTTGTTGGTCAAATGGGTGTGTGAAGATACTTTCGTTTTAATTAGGAAAAGATTATGCATTGCCACAAGAGGGAAAGCTTTCTTACTATCCTTACCCAAATCTCCCCACTGCACACAAAAAGAGTCCTCAAAATATGTACGTGTGTGTGTGTGTGTGTGTGTGTGTGTGTGTGTGTGTGTGTATCAAACAACATATATATGAAATGTTACTGGTTCTGTTTCTCTGGAGAACCCTAGTTAATACAGATGGTGTTTAAAATTAGCAATGTAACAACATTTTCATGAAAGTTTTCAAAATATTGAGAGGAATGATTCTCTTGATTTGTAAACTTTTTGAATTAAAGGCCTGGACATTATGATTGATTGATTGATTGATTGATTGATTCTTTCTATCTATCTATCTATCTATCTATCTATCTATCTATCTATCTAATTATGTTCTATAGTATGCTACTTTTTAAAAATTTATTTATTTTGAGAGAGAGAGAGATAGAGCAGGGGAGGGGCAGAGAGAGCAAGGCACAGAGATAATCCAAAGCAAGCTCTATGCTGTCAGCATGGAGCCCAAGGTGGTACTCGATCTCACCAAAGTGAGATCATGACCTGAGCCAAAACCAACAGTTGGATGCTTAACTGACTGAGTGACCCAGGCTCACTTCCATTATGACCCTTTTTAAAAATCCACAACAGGCACTTTTCAACGTGGTGGAGAAGTAGGGGGACCCAAAGTTCTCTCATCCCTCAAACACAGCAGTGTTGAAGGCAGAGAACTTGGAATTCCAAGAGTCTGGGTTGTAGAGTGACAGAGACATCTGCCATGGGGACAACTTGGCAGGCCATAGGGTTACTTCAACGAATGAATCAAAGCACATTTGTTGGAGGGTCCAAACTACCACAATGAGTAAAGAGATAAAGCAACCAGAGTCACAAAAACAGAGAACAAATAACACACTCCAAAAACACCTCCTGAAGGGCCAGGCCCTGACAGTGTATGGCCCCTCTTTAATATAGTAGTGCTCACAGGTGCAGGACACATAACAAGCTTTTAAAACACATAAGGGACAGAAAACTAGCCAAAATGATGAAACAGAAGATTCTCCTCAAAAGAAATTCCAGGAGGAAATGACAGCTAAAGAATTGCTCAAAACAGATATAGCCAATATATCTGATCAAGAATTTAGAATAATAGTAATAAGATTAATTGCTGGGCTTGAAAAGAGCATAGTAGACATAGCATCTACTGCCACAGAGATCAAGAACTAAAAAATAGTCCTGACAAATTAAGAAATGTTGTAAATGAGGTGCAAATTAAACTAGATGTGATGACAGCAAGGATGGAAGAGGCTGAGGGTAGATAAAGTGAAATAGAAGATAAAATTATGGAAAATGATGAACCTGAGAAAAAGATTTAAAAAAAAAATACTAGACCATGAGGGAAGAATTAGAGAACTAAGGGATTCAATGAAGTGTAATAATATCCATATCATAGGAGATCCAGAAGAAGAAGAGAAAGAGAAAGAGGCAGGTTTACTTGAACAAATTGTAGCTGAGAACTTCCCCAGTCTGGGAAAGGAAGCAGACATCCAAATACAGGAGGTACAGAGAGCTCCTTTCAGAATCAACAAGAATAGGTCTTCTCCACAACATATTATAGTGAAAATGGCAAAATACAAAGATAAAGAGAGAATTCTGAAAGCAGCTAGGGACAAACGGGATTTAACCTACAAGGGGAGGCACATAAGGGTAGTAGCAGACCTGTCCGCTGAAACTTGGCAGGCCAGAAGGGAATGGCAGGAAATATTCAATGTGCTGAATAGGAAAAATATGCCACCAAGAATCCTTTATCCAGCAAGACTGCCATTCACAATGGAAGGGGAGATAAAGACTTTCCCAGACAAACAGAAACTGCAGGAGTTCATGACCACTAAACTAGCCCTGCAAGAGATCCTAGGGGGGACTCTGAGCGGAATGCTGCCAAGATTACAAAGGTCCAGAGACATAACCACAAGCATGAAACCTATGGATAATACAATGGCACTAAATCTATATCTTTCAATAAAAGTAAATGGACTAAATGCTCCAATCAAAAAACACAGGGTATCAGAATGAATTAAAAAAACAAGATCCAACTATATGCTGTCTACAAGAGACCCATTTTAGACCTGAGAATACCTTCAGATTCAAAGTGAGGGGATGGAGAACCATCTATCATGGATAGTCAAAAGAAAGCTGGAGTAGCCATATTAACATCATATAAACTAGATTTTAAACTAAAGGCCGTAACAAGAGATGAAGAAGGACATTATATCACAGTTACGGGGTCTATCCATAAAGAAGAGCTCACAATCATAAACGTTTATGTGCCCAATTTGAAAGCACACAAATATATAAATCAATTAATCACAAAAATAAGCAATCTTATTGATAAGAACAAAGTAATTGTAGGTGACTAATATTCCACTTATAGCAATGGGCAGATCAGCTAGGCAGAAAATCAATAAAGAAACAATGGCTCTGAATGGTACACTGGACCAGATGGACTTGATAGATATAGTCAGAATTTTTCATCCAAAAGCAGCAGAATACACATTCCTCTCTAGTGCACATGGAACATTCTTCAAGATAGATCACATACTGGGTCACAAAACAGCCCTCAATAAATATAAACGGGTTGAGATCATACCATGCATATTTTCAGATCACAATGCTATGAAACTTGAAATAAACCACAAGAAAAAGTTTGGAAAATCTCCAAATGCATGGAGGTTAAAGAACATCCTAACGAATGGGTGAACAAGGCAATTAAAAAAGAAATTTAAAAATATATGGAAGAAATGAAAATGAAAACACAACAGTCCAAATCCTTTGGGATGCAACAAAGGCAGTCCTGAGAGGAAGATACACTGAAAACCAGGCCTATCTCAAGAAACAACAAAAAAAAATCCCAAATACAAAATCTAACAGCACACCCAAAGGAACTAGAAGCAGAACAGCGAAGAAACCCCAAACCCAGCAGAAGAAGAGAAATAATAAAGATCAGAGCAGAAATAAACAATATAGAATAATAAAAAAAAAAAAAAACAGATCAATGAAACAAAGAGCTGTTATTTTGAAAAAATAAACAAAATTGATCAACCACTAGCCAGACTTCTCAAAAAGAGGACCAAATAGATAAAATCAAGAATGAAAGAGATCACAACCAACACCACAGAAATACAATTATGAAAAATTATATGCCAACAAATGGACAGCCGGAAACAAATGGACAAAATCCTAGACACGCACACACTACCAAAACTCAAATGGGAAGAAATAGAAAATTTGAGCAGACCCATAACTAGAGAAGAAATTGAATCAGTTATCAAAAATTTCCCAATAAGTAAGAGTCCTGGGTCAGATGGTTCTCAGGAGAATTCTACCATTTAAAGCAGAGATAATACTTATTCTTCTCAAGATGTTCCAAAAACAAAAATGGAAGGAAAACTTCAGAACTCATTGTATAAAGCCAGCATTACCTTGATTCCCGAACCAGACAGAGACCCCACAAAAAAGGAGAATTATAGGCCAATATCCCTGATGAATATGGATGCAAAAATTCTCAACAAGATAGTAGCAAATCGAATTCAACAGCATATTAAAAGAATTATTCACCATGATCAAGTGGGATTCATTCCTGGGCTGCAGGGCTGGTTCAATATTTGCAAATCAATCAAAGTGATACATCACATTAATAAAAGAAAGGATAAGAACCATATGATCCTGTCAATAGATACAGAAAAAGCATTTGACAAAATACAGCATCCTTTCTTAATAAAAACTCTCAAGAAAGTCAGGATAGAAAGAACATACTTAAACATCATAAAAGCCATATATGAAAAGCCCACAGTTAATATCATCCTCAATGGGAAAAAACTGAGAGCTTTCCCTCTGAGATCAGGAACACGACAGGGATGTCCACTCTCACCATTGTTGTTTAACATAGTGTTGAAAGCCCTATCCTTAGCAATGGGACAACAAAATGAAATAAAAGGAATCCAAATTGGCAAAGAAGTCAAACTTTCACTTTTCGCAGATGACATGATACTGTACATGGAAAACCTCAAAGACTCCACCAAAAAGCTGCTGAAACTGATACATGAATTCAGCAAAATCTCAGGTCACAAAAATCAATGTACAGAACTCAGTTGCATTTCTTTATGCTAATAATGAAGCAACAGAAAGGGAAATCAAGAAATCAATCCCATTTACAATTATACCAAGAGCCATAAAAATACCTAGGAATAAACCTAACCAAAGATGTAAAAGATTTGTATGCTGAAAACTATAGAAAACTTATGAAGGAAACTGAAGAAGACACAAAGATATGGAAAACCATTCCATGCTCGTGGATTGGAAGAATAAATATTGTTAAAATGTTAATACTACCCAAAGCAATCTACATATTCAATGCAATCCCAATCAAGTTTGCACAGGCATTCTTCTCAAAACTAGAACAAACAATCCTAAAATTTGTATGGAACCACAAAAGACCCCAAATAGCCAAAGTTATGTTGAAAAAGAAAACTAAAATGGGAGGCATCACAATCTCAGACTCTAGCCTCTACTACAAAGCTGTAATCATCAAGACAGTATGGTATGGTACAGAAACAGACACATGCATCAATGGAATAGAAGAGATAACCCAGAATTGGACCCACAAATGTATGGCTGACTAATCTTTGACAAAGCAGGAAAGAGTATCTAATGGAAAAAAAGAATCTCGTTAGCAAAAGGTGCTGGGAGAACTGGACAGCAACATGCAGAAGAATGAAACTGGACCACTTTATTACACCATACAAAAAAATAAACTCTAAATGGATTAAAGACATACATGTGAGACGGGAAACCATCAAAACTCTAGGCAACAACCTCTTTGACTTCAGCCACAGCAATTTCTTGCTTGACACATCTCCAAAGGCAAGGGAAATAAAAGCAAAAATGAACTATTGGAACATCATCAAGATAAAAACTTTTGCACTGCAAAGGAAATAATCAACAAAACTAAAAGGCAACCAACAAAATGAGAAAAGATATTTGCAAGTGAAATATTGGATAAAGGGTTAGTATCCAAAATCTATAAAGAACTTACCAAACTCAACACCCCAAAATCAAATAATCCATGAAGAAATGGGCAGAAGACATGAATAGATATTTTTCCAAAGAAGACATTCACATAGCCAACAGACACATGAAAAGATGCTCAACACCACTTATCAGGGAAATACAAATCAAAATCACACTGAGATACCACCTTACACCAATCAGAATGGCTAAAATTAACAACTCAGGGAACAATAGATGCTGGCGAGGATGTGGAAAAAGGGGAACCCTCTTGCACTGTTGGTGGAAATGAAAACAGGTGCATCCGCTCTGGAAAACAGTGTGGAAGTTCCTAAAAAAATTAAAACTAGAACTACCCTACAACTCAGCAATAGCACTACTCGGAATGTATCCAAAGGATACTGGAGTGCTGATTCATAGGGGCACATGTACCCCAATGTTTATAGCGGCACTTTCAACAATAGCCATATTATATAAAGATCCTAAATGTCCATCCACTGACGAATGGATAAAGAAGATGTGGTTTATATACACAATGGAATACTACTTGACAATGAGAAAGAATAAAATCCTGCCATTTGCGTCAACATGGATGGAACTGGAAGGTATTATGCTAAGTGAAATAAGTCAGTCAGAGAAATATAGATATAGGTTTTCACTCATAAGTGGAATTTGAGAAACGTAACAGAAGACCATGGGGGGAAGGAAAGGGGAAAAAATAGTTACAAACAGAGATGGAGGGAGGTAAACCACAGAGACTCTTAAATACAGAGAACAAACTGAGCGTTGATGGTGGAGGAGTGGGGGAGAGGGGAAAAGGGGTGATGGGCATTGAGGAGGGCACTTGTTGGGATGAGCACTGGGTGTTGTATGTGAGCAATGAATCATGAGAATATACCCCCAAAACCAAGAGTACTATATATACACTGTATGTTAGCCAACTTGACAATAAATTATATGTAAAATATATATATATATATATATATATATATAAATAATAATAAAATAAAAAATCCATAAGTTACTATATTGCTAAACACAGTAAGTATTTTATAAGTTTAGCAAATATTTAAATTTTGTATATAGCTGAATATTTTAACAGAGATTAAGAAGTATTTTCTGGGAAAAAGTATCACACATCCATCATTTAAAAATGATTAATATAGCCATTTTAATAACTATAAAAGTAGTCCACATCAACTATTAACTGCAACTTGAACCATAAGTCTACTTTTTTTCACATGGCTTTTTTTTGTGATAAGTATAGGCTTCCTGTAATTTTCCACTATATTGTGATGCATACTACAGTGAAATATATTTTGCTTAGTCATATATATACATGTTGATTATGCAGGTAACATAGCTCATGTGATTTTGTGTGTTGTTGAGGAAGTTACTTATTTTCAATCTTAGATTAGAAAGTTACAAATTAATATCATCTAGGTGAAAGAAAAAGTATTTTGAAAATTACTAAAATACATATTTATCAAATGGTTTCAAGGATTGAAACCTTGGATATCATATGTAAAGTATCTTTTATATTAACTGGCAATAGTAAGCTCACTGATAGATACTATTTTTATTCCATATCATTTAGTAGTGACATTTGAAAATTTTAGAGTGGTCCAGAATATACCCTAGAAATGGTTAATCTATTGTAACACCTCATCAAAACTACTAGCCATACATTAGATGTATGTCATTACATACATTAGATAGGTTCATCTAAATCTAACACTACAGGAAACAAATTCTTAGCAGAATCTGCTGTAGACATAACTCATAGTGGGGCAAATTTCATTCAGAAATGCAGCCTGCTGCACTACACAATAGCATCAATCTCTAGAAAGCACCATATTAATTCTGGAATTTGAAATTGCACACGATTTGTAAACTCACTCTTTCTCTAAAGATCTCATGAAACAAATGGACTCTGTGAATAGATTTGTCTCCTTCTTTTAGTTACCTCAAAGTGCTATACTTAGGCTCATTCAATATTTAGCTAGTAGTCTTTAACCTAAAGTTCCAGTGGAAAAATGTGTTATGCGTCAAAGACTTAATTATACTCAAGCTCTGCCAATAACCTAATATACCAGTGTAAAAAAGGTGCTTATTTTTCCTGGGCCTGAGCTTTCTCATAGGTAATAGGAAAGAGTTTGATGGTTCATCCAACTAATAATCCCATTCTAAAAATCTATGGCTCTTTGCAGAACAGAACTTCTAGTTAGGATAGCTGGTAGAAAACCTACAGTAAAATTTCAAGACACCTGCTAACAACCTTATTTTCAATTAAAGAATGATGCCCTATAAGTGACGGGTAGGAAAGTAGAAACTGGGGAGGTAGATGGAAAAATTCAACAGTATGGATGGATGGAGAGATAGGTTAGAGAGATAGGATGAGACAGAGATGCAGAGACACCACAATATGTCAAGAAGATCACATTTTGGAACAGTCAGACTTAATTTTCAATTCTTTCAATGAGACACACATTTATTAATCTCCCTGAGTTTCAATTTTCTACCCTATAAAATGGTGATAATTCCTCCCTCAAGGTTAGTCTGAAAGTTAAAAGAGTACATATCTAAAGGAACTAGAATGATTTTTTTTTTACTTTCTCTATTTTTAGCTATCTCTTCTATTTTTCTCTTTTGTATCAAGACAAAAATTCAGACTAAATTATAATTTAAGTTAAATATTTAAAAGAGAATTAATGCTGGATGCAATATATTCTCGGGCAGCCAAGTAAATGCTACATGAAATAAAGCAGCAAACGTTGAGTTCTTGGAACAGAGTTCTCCTTTGGACAGCAGCCACAGCTGGTGTTCTGCAGTGAAAACTCCAGTTCCAGTGCAATTAGATTACATAAATTATCTATGCAAGTGGTATAGAGTTTATAAAATATATGTCTTAATGAAACACATTAGGCATGTGCACTATCATAGTGAGCATTAGCAAGATTATTCATATTTAAACATTGTGCTTTTGATTTTTTAATCAGGAAAACACTTTAGTTTCATGCAGTCTTGTTTTTTCCTAGGTTTCTACTTGCTAAGAATTTTCATGAGCTCTTCTAGGAGCTGTAAAATTTAAGCCTCATTTCATTTATTTTATTGTTTTCAGTCTGTGATCTGTGTACCACCTGCATCAGAATCATTCAGGGTTCTTGTTAAAAATGCTGTTTCGTAGGCCTCATCCAGACACTGAATCTGATTCTTGTGGACATGTGCCCCAAGAATGTGGAATTTTAAACAAATCCCCAATGTGAATCTCATTCATTATCATTTTTAAAACTGCTCACTTATAGAGTCAGTACAATAGATGAGGAAGAATAGCTAGACCAACAGTTGGAAAATCCAAATTATCTTTGCAATTCTGGACACTGTGATTCTAGAAACATTGGCGGGCCCTGTTTGGGTAGGGTGAGCATATTATGCCCCGCCAACCAGAAGCCTTTTGATGTTAACAAGTAACAAGCAAAAACTAGCAAATTTTCTAGGTAAAACAAAATATATGCTTGCTGAATTTGAGTCTATTCTATACTAATATTTAACAATTCCAGCAGATGAATATACTTACTAATATTCAATGCCTTTTTATGGTTGAAACTATTCAAATTATTGATAGCCAAGGGAGTCGTCAGTTCAGATTCTGATCCAAAAGCATTAATTCCCAAACCCACATATTTAAACATGCTGAGTGCATTCTGATACATGACTCACACGCCCACTTTGAGTGAAAGCAGAAACCCATTGTGACCACTATCATAGCATTGTGGAACACGACTGTCTGGAAGAAACTGAAGAATGAAGAAAAAGGGAATTATGCCTTGTTACAAGCTGAAGGCTTCCATTCCCTCGTTCTTTCCTTCTTCAAAAATAAGTACTTCAAAAATAAGTACTGTAAACCAGATATTTCTCCTAGGTTTTAGAGATACAGTAACAAAGACATGGGTCTGTTCTCTTATAGTATAAACTGTACTGATAATCTCTAGGCAGTGCAGGCTCGATTGGTAAGGGTTGGCTGACTGCCTATAAAAGCCTACATTTCACACTCTACATTTTCTTATCTACAAATATCATTCAGGGCACCATTAACATATATAACATATACAAATTTGATAGAGAGAGAGGATGACAGCTTGTGTTTCAGCTAGGGGGAGCCATATGAACGTGATCTCTCATTAATAAGATGCATAACGGAGTCCTTGGTAGGCTTCCGGGGAAACTTTTAAAAGTGAGCGTGTTCCGCTGACTGCATTTTTGCTCTTGTCATTCTTCCTGCCAGAACACAGGTGAGATGCTGGAGCACAGAAGGTGCCATTTGCAGGCAAGCTAACCATGGCTGTACAGAAAGACAAAAGGATCATGGACGGACTACCTTTAGACTTGCCATCATTCACGGGAAATTATAGGCTGTCAAATTTTAAGTTTATAAAATGAGCAAGAACTTTATGAATCATATACTAGCAACTATAGTTGTACAAGTAATCCAGGAATTCTACATCGATGACACTTTTGATCTTCAAAATAGAGAATTGCTCCTTGGCTTTCTATGTTTCCTAAGAAATGTGTGAACATTTCCAGATATATAAAGTGGTTTGAGACCTTTTAAGATCCAGATATTACAAAATAAATAATCAAATGGCTTCAAAAATAAAACACCTATCTTAGCATTAAAACAAAACGTTTGCCAATCTACACTATATAAACTACACATTTTATATTAAGTTTCCCTTAATAAGTGAAAATAGTAATTATAGACTGATAGAATCTAATGAGTTTTAACCATGTAGAATATTCCTTATAGTTTAACCATTCATTATTTTATTAGAAAACTTATCTGTGAGACTAACAGCAGGCTCATCTCAAAACTTGAGATTCCAAAGAGAATGACAGCCAGAGTTACATTATGCTGAAGTCTGGAAAAGACTGGGAAAGATGGGATACTGGGGCTCAGTGATGTATGTATGTATGTATGTATTACATACAGGAAGTATGTAATATCTAAGCCCACTTATAGGAGAGGTTAATTTAAGGCAGCTAGAGTTATATTATTTAACATTTATAAAGTCTAAATTATCATCATCCATACTCATTTTTCAATAAAAACCCCTGCATTATTTAAATCGGTACTCAATACCCCCTAGCATATTAAAAGTCAATATTTAACATATTAGTATATTCTTTCCTTCCTATGTTATAGTTGGGCGCACAAGCCCTATGCCCAGAGAACTTAATGCATCAGAAGTTAGTAGGTATAACAGGGCACTAGATTCTTTTTGGGAAATGAGAAAATATGGATGCTGAACCCAGCCTAGGGGTCACAGCATCTGCTTCCTAGGTTTATTTTTTCTCTGGCTAATGTTGAGGAAATCACTTCACTTTGAGAGGCTTGAGGTTGAAAAATCATACCACTCTTTCCAGTCCTGACATTCTTTCAGGGCGGTTAAGTAGAAGTCCGGCTGACCACCTCGCCGTATTGTGTATGTATTGGAGGGGGAGGGAAGACCTGTTTGTGGTTGACAACAGTCTGACAGGCAGACCCACATATTCCAATTCCCTGGAAGACAACACATGTTGGTATTTGGTGTGGCTGCAGTGTATTACAGTATTTGTTGCCTTGTAGAAATTTATTCTGTTGAAGACCTGGGATGTTATTTCTGGTGGTTTAATCCTTCCAGTTAGCTTTCAGCTAGACAAAGAGGGACACTGATCTTTTGGGACATACCGTGCAGCGTTTTGCCATTACAGCATTCAAAAGAATGTGAGGCCCTCTCAAGATAACTGAGAAAAAAAAAAAAAGCTGGAGTATATACTGCCTAGAATATTGACCTCCTTTTGGAAAGTGGAATGATTTTTTGGAAAAAAAATGGAGATGATATTTTGAAAGAAACTATTCCAGGTAGAATTTAGATATGAAATGCCCAAGAGATATGAAATGCCAAACATACAAACCCTTTGTTTTATGCTGTGAAGTTCTACACACAGTTCCCAGGCACGAGGCAGCTCATACCATTGTCAGTGTCCTGCTAGTGCACTTTGTTGGCCTGGGCACCACCCAGAACCAGGTTAATTCTATGTCACCACTTAAATTGATTGGAGTCTTGTGCTGGTTAGTTACAGCTCCATGGAGAAAGACCCCCATCTCCCTTATCAAATGGAAGTCAAATAGGCTATGTCCACCCCTATCTTGTCCCAACAGCATGAGTAAGTTGCATGAGTACAGGGTTCAAATTCCCATGGCCTCTTTCCTGCTACAGTTTGTAAGTAAAGATGAAAAACATATGGGCCCATTTCGCAGAAGAGTCTGTATCACTTGCTCACAGTACTTAGAAGGGGAGCATTACAGCACTACCTCTGCACTTTAGGAAGTGCCCAACCCAGGACAGGTGTTAACAACTTTAAACAGCATACCTGGTTATTTATTTTGCCTACAAGAAGGTATGGCCCCAGGAACAATCTAAAAGAATCATTAGAAAGGGTGGGCAGGGAGATCTCTGAATTGAAAGAGAATATGAATACATTTGCACTCCACGCAAATGTTTGCCAAAGAGAAATCTTAGAAGAGAAGCAGAATAATCACATGGACCGGTTGACCCATTCTTTTGATGCCAGTTTTTTTTTTCCCTATCTTTGTACAACGGGGCCATGTTGATAGTAGCCACTGGTATAGGTATGGAGTGTATACATAGACTCAGCACCATGGGTTTCCACTCACATAGCCAACATAGCTACAGTCGCTGTTGAGAGCCTAACTTGCTAATTGCAGAAATCAGCACTGAGCCTTGATAAGGCAACATTTCTCTGGGGAGTGAGTCAGCCCATGCAGCAGGTTGATTACACCGGACCATTTCTATCATGAAAGGAACAGATCTTTGCTTTCACTAGCATAGACACTTTCTCTGTGAATTTGCCCTCTGTGTCCACTATGCTTCTGCCAAAACCAGCATCCGTGAAATTACACAACGTCTCTACCCTGGTATTCCACACAGCATTGATTCTGACCAAGAAACTAATCTTACAGCAAATGGAGTGAAATAATGGGCCTTTACTAATGGAATTCATTGGTCTTAGCATGTTTCCAATCAATTCAGCACAAAAGTAGTTGACTGGATATCCTAGTGGGATAGCTTCTGAAGACTTGCTTACCATGCCAGCTAGTGGCAACACTTTCTGAACCTGAAATAATGTCATCTAGGGTATGATCTATGCTCGAAACCAGCAAGATATATATGATATTGTTTCTCCCATGACCAAGATTCATGGATCTAGATTTAGGGGGTAGAAACAGCAAGTGGTTCTTCTGTTAGTTCCATTGAGAAATTAGTGACAATGTTCTTGGGGTTCTGCTGGTAAGCAGTCTTAGTTCCGAAGGGAGGAGTGCTTTCACCAGGAAACACAGCAGTAGTCTATTAAACTGGAAGTTGGAACTGTCACCGGAGTTCCTCATATCAGTTAGTCAGCACACAAAGAGTACTCTGATGGCTAGAATTATTGACCCTGACTCGCAAAGGGAAATTTGGTTCCAACAACACAATGATGAGTATATCTACTAGGCAAGAAATATCTTCAGGCCACTCATAAATAGATTCACATCCTATGATAAAATGTCAATGGAAAACTGCAGCATTTCAACATAGGCAGGACTGTGAATGACCCAGACTCTTCAGCTATGAAGGTTTGGGTCACTCTATCAGATGAAGATTCACAAATGGCTAAAGTGCTTGCTAAGGCGAAAGGTAAATAGAATGGGTTATGGAAAAAGATAGTTATAAATGCCAGTTAGGACTACATACATAAAAATGAGGACTTTAATAGGTAAATATCTCATTCTTACTTTGGTATAACATTTTTTGGGCAATAGATTGCCTTATTGTTTTCTTCCTCTCTCCTGTTCCTTATTTGACATTCTAATTCCACTAATATTTAAACACATATCTCAACATTTAAGATACAAGATGTCAAAGGAGGAATATGAGTCAGCTTGCAGAAGAATGATCCTCACCCAAGTGGATACAGGGACCATCTAATTCCTTTTGGAGACATAATAAACATGTTTTTCATTTGTAGACAGGATAGTTCCATCATAGGAGGTGAGAACATGATTTTGCTTTTGTGTTTATTTGGAAATTCAATAAGGACAAAAGAAGTACGTGGGAGGCCAAATTGACCAAGGTGGTTTTGTCCTCGGACAACTTTGCAAGCTGTAACTACGTACTACCAGAGTTCTCCTTCTTCTGTGATTCCAGATTAGGATTGGATTTAAGAAAAATATGTGTGTTATTTTTAAACCAGAACAGAAGCAGCAGCCTTTTTTACGAACCGAAGTTCAGTGTAGGGGGCCACACCCTGGGACAATTCACACACACTTCTGCTAATCTGTTAGTTCGCCTGTGTGTATAGACATGACTTAGGCTTGCAGGTCATATCACCTTCTAACCGTCGTGAGATATTCTTCGACTTCTCTGAAGCCTCGGCTAGGCTTTGTCCAACCCTGCAGGGAAAGCTACAAGCTTCTGCAGATTACCCACATCAACCAGGTCACAGATGAGAAGTAAATACAGGCTTTAGTTTGCTCTTTCACATTTAAGTTCAACCTCTTAGGTTCCAATCTGTGTTTTTTTCAGCCCTACTGCATGTCCCAACTGCTGACCTGATGGTGACTTCAGGCTCTAAATCCCATGCAGCATCAGCAGCTCTGCACAGATGAGCTAACCAGCCCATACTGTGTAAGGCCTAACACCTGCGATAAATTGCTTAGTGCATCTTACACAGACTAATCGTTCCCTGGCCTGACCCTAATAGAGATTATCATTGATAATTTTTTTTATCCTGCCAAATATTACGGAGCTAGAGACATCACATTAGTTTACTTTTCTAAGTCTAATTCTGACTGGAAAGCTCCATTTTGGAGAAAAATGCAGTTTCAACCATGTTTGAGCACAAATTCCACTCTATGACTCAGAAAGTGGAGAAAAAGTTCAAGTGTTGCACACATCAGAATCTGTGTACAAGATGCCCATCAGGCAGCCCCATGTGGCTTATTCTGTTAAATGTAGGCTCTCATGGGTTTCCTCAGGCTTGGCCCCCCAGGGCTGTGGCTGCTACGACCAAGGGCTCTTCA
This sequence comes from Puma concolor, assembly GCF_028749965.1. Classification (NCBI taxonomy): domain Eukaryota; kingdom Metazoa; phylum Chordata; class Mammalia; order Carnivora; family Felidae; genus Puma; species Puma concolor. The sequence goes on along the minus strand of NC_141678.1, from coordinate 87,887,586 downwards.
GAGTTCAAGGTCTACTCTCTCAAACCACAAGATCATGGGCCTCCCACCCTCACAGAAGCCACAAAGCAGGGCTTTGTTCTCCTTCACTGCTATCAGTCCTCTCAAAACCAATTCTCTCTTCCAAGCAAACCCCAATCTGGGCTACTTATGCCCACATCCTTAGTATGGGTATTACCTAGGCTCTTTATCCCTTCTGACAAAAATATACCATCTTATACCCAGCCAAAAGCCTATTGATACCTCCTTTAGAACAAAGAATTTTCTGGCCTTAAAGCCATGGTTGGTAACTTGAAAACAAGTAACATTATTTAGGATGATTCAATGGCACAGAACAAGTCTAAAGCTCGTTGTATTATTCTGGACAAATAGGTAAGTAATTGGCAGATAGTTATGTCATTTCCTACCCTTAGGGATCTTATAGTTTCTTGCCCACTTCCTTCTATTTCTTTCATTGGAAATATATAAAACTCCATTCTTAGTCCTATCTTTAAATTGGCATTACTTGCTTCCAACTCTGCTTGAGTGGTATTGGAAGAAATATTTACCTGTTTCCCTAGAAAAATGGCAGAAGTCATATGAACACACAAACATCCACCAATATAAGGTACTTAGAGCACAAATTATCTGCCTTGGGACAAGGGAGAAGAATACAGTAAAAAATATATATAACAAAATCAATTTCTTCCCAAACTCAGAACATTTTATCTTAACAAAACAAAACAATAAGCTATTGTAGGAAATTTCAGAGGGGCAACCTCAGTGCAACAGATAGGTACTGCTTAAATTGAAGTTTCACTTTTTAAGAAGCTACAAGAAATATACACAACATTCCTTTGGTATATTGAAACAGATGTATATATTCTAAATGCTTCAGAAGTTTTACTTTTGACTTCCTTCAATTAATATATGTCATTAGATAGCAGCTATATATAAAAACACATACTTAAATTGCTGCAATTAAGGGTATAAAAAGCAAGTCATTTGAACATTTCAAGGAAGGTACAATATTCTATACAGCCACACGTGCTAGTGACAAAATAGTCAGATGAATGAAGTACTTGTAAAGCATACTTATAAATGTTGATGAAGATACTTCTAAATATAAACCTCAGTCTCCGTGAATCTGTCTATAACATTCAATTCTCCTTAGGTGCACAGCTCTTAGAACTACTGGATTCAGAAACCCAATATTTAAAATGTATTTTTAAAATTACACACCCACCCTTCTTATTTAATAAATATGCAGCTATTCACATTACTCTGAACTTTTCATTATCTCTTCACTACTCTATCATTATTAACAAGACAAATCAAAACAAACAGCTAACAATAAAAAATGCCGCCAGCTGCTTCTTGAATTTCCTTGACTCTATAAACATCTCTCTTACATCAGACAAAATGGCCTCCTCCCTTCCGCCTACCAAGCATGCATTCCGCCTGGCACTGTACCTGTAATGCCAGTCTGAAACAAGATTAGCACAAGAATATTTATGGGAGCAATCTTTCTTTTTCTTCAATAATTGGGTTTCATAGTAATAACAAAGCTCAGTAAATTACATATGCCCAATGAAATATATTATCCGTATGTGTGGAGAGTGTAGGAAAATCCCAAAATAAGTTAAAACAGAAAAGAAGTAAAGTGAGTTATTTTGCCCTGCCGTTATCACAGGCATAACATACATTCTTTGGAGGTTGATTACCCAGAGGCAGACATAGATTACTGCCTTTGAGAAGAAATGAAGCAAAAATATGTGAGAAAGAGACTTAAGCTGGTTCTCTCTAACCCCTATCTGCTCTTTTACACCAGGTGTGGGATGGAAGAATATAAGAAGGAATCCCTTCTGACAAAACTCATTTTCAGACTATTCAGATACAGTATAAAAAGGCAATAGCATCAGAGTTTCAAAGTAAGAAACAATTTTGCTACTGCCTCTCATAATCAATGTACATAATTGACTTAAAAAAACCAACTAATTTTTATCAGAAGAACTAAAGAAACAAATTAATTTCAGTTGATTATTGGCTTTTTCTAAGTACTGTGCCTTTTTTTAAAAGTACAAATATTTTTTTTTAACTTTTTAATGTTATTTATTTATTTACTGAATCCAAAAGCAGGCTCCAGGCTGTCAGCATAGAGCGCGATGTGGGGCTCAAACCCACGCATTGTGAGATCATGATGTGAGCCAAAGTCACATGCTTAACCACTGATCCACCCAGGCGCCCCACAAATAAAAAAAAAAAAAAAAAAAAAAAAAAAAAAAAAAAAAAAAAAAACCTCTTTAAAAGGTAACAGAACTCAGAATATCTACCTCTTTAAATTTCATAAATAATTCCAGCATTCAAGGTAACTTAAAAGCAGAAATCATATACAGATTTTCACCTGGTAGGTATTCCATACTCTTAAGTGACCCAATATCCAAAATAAAAACTAAAACTTAAATATCACAGTGTTAGTATTTATTACATTCAAGGATACCTCTGAACACAGGAGTTGATGATCTCCTATGATCATGTCTTTAGTCATTACTAGTTGTACTTTGAGAATGATGCAATATCCCTTTTCATCATTCACAAAACTGGTCAATTTAGTTAAACAATTAGTTTAATTCAAAAGCAGGAAAAATAAACCACTTTTGAAAGGGGAAAAAGTACATTCACTTACTTTTTATTCTGATTATTCCAGAAAAATTTCAGATAGAAAAGTGTAGCAATGACGACAAACAATGTAAGTTAAAAGTGTGATTAATGTAAAAACATACAAGGTCAGAGTGCAGAGCTAGGGCTATGGCTATAATTTCTTACCATAATAGTCGGTACACCTTCCACAGCTAACTATTTAATTTCTGTTACTTGGTAGCCAACTGAATGTCCATAACATAGAATTAAATGGCAACTGGTCACTAACTTCAACTGAACTCTCCCCAGGAGGGACAGTGGTGGGAGAATGACATAGGGACAATGCAGTATGTTCCCAAGGTGGGAAGTGGAGCGTTTTAAGCATAATCATGTAATAAGAGAGGTGAGCCAAGGAGACAAAGTAACCAAAAGGTTTCCTCTTTCAGTCTCCAGAGGATAAGAGCAAAATATGATATCCAAATAAATACTGAGTTGTAATGAAAATGAAGGAAAGGGTCTCTAAATAACAAACTCAAAAGTTAAAGTCACAGGTTCCATTAATATCACCTAAGAGTCCTGAGTCGGATCCACTTATTTGAGGACCCATCATTTTCCAGCATATTTTGTTCCTCTCTAGGAAGATATAATGCAAAGATTATAATCAGGAAATAAGTAGACCCTCTCTATTCTTACGTATCCCCTGCAGTGCATTCCAGAACTGTTTGGTTGATACTTCATAGTTTACAAAGGAAACAAATAAAAACAACTCCTGCAAAGAGGAGTTGATGGCTACTATCAGCCAACTTAATTACCATGATTAGAAAAGGAGACTGGTTGCAGCCAAAATGAGAGCAGTACCAAAATATGAGGTGAACCTGCCTGCCCTCAAAAGGTCAGCAATTTTGCTTTTAAGAGATAAAGAGGATAATTTAAAACGATTGGTTGAAGGACTCCTGGGAACGATGGCGTTAGCACACACATCAGTGTAAATCACAGAAAAGTACCCAAAGACTGGCCGAACAGACTCTCCACATCTAAATGTAGAGAAGGGGCTACATTGAATAGAGTAGGTAGTGTGGAGACATGGTCGGAGTCAAAGGACCCAAAGGTCCCAAAGGACTGTCCCCTGGAGGGAGGGATGCTGCAGGCATGGAGAGGGAAGAAGACCAGAACCCTCCCCCTGCATCAGGCACCCCAGGCATGGAAGACCCACATTAGGAAGATGAATCCCCACAACATTTCCCTTGGAACCAGAGAGGCCTAAGAATCAGTGGGACTTAATACATGGAACTTTCAACATCAGCAGACTGGGCTCTGGAAGAGCTGAGAGGGTGGAGACCCCACGCTTAAAAAGACAGCACTAAGAAACAAACCCAAGGATATACAACACAGATGCATCTTTTTGAAAAACACCTGGGCTACGCAGGAAGCACATTAATTTACCGATCCCAGAGCAAGTGCTGGAGGGTCAGGGATCTTTGGGAGACTTCTCCAAGTACAAAAGAACAGGCAGGAACCATTTCACTCCCCTTACCTGCCCAGTTCCAACAATCTGCATCTAGCTTGCTAATACCATGTGCCCCACCATTGAGCTCGTCTGTGCATCCACACCTTGTGACCTACCAGCCTTGGCACTTTTTAAAGGTAGCTATAGGTGCCCACTTATAGTAGGCCCCCGCCCCCATGGACTTTGCTGGCAAAACATGCCCCACCCCTACATTCTCCTGCAGACCTCCTCCCATATGCCCTTAGCCAGAGTTCATCCAAAGCAGTGCCATAGGCCTAGCAGTGTGTAAGCCGTCCTGACAAGGGCCAGCAACACTCCAAAGGGACTCCTGCACCAAGGAGAAAGGAAGATAACCACACCCACCAGTCCAAAGGTAGCCCCAACAGTGGGCTGGGGGCTGACAGCTGGTCTGACTGCTGGCCTCACCCACCAGTGAAAGCTTCCCAGAGGTCTACACAGGGAGAACATACTGCAGTTTTGCCAAATGTCTGGTCTGACTCAACTCAAGACACCACCACAGGGACCAAACACTGTCCACAATAGGCAAAGAGAGCCACTGCAGATGACTGGACTGAAGGTAAACATGGCTCAGCCAAAACAGTAGGGCCACACAACACACAGACGAAACACCCTGAAGTGCCAGGTTCTGGGGGACAGGGGTCATTGTACTGTAGGACACGATAGGGTCTCTTTTTCATAAGGCCACTACTTTCAAGAGCAGGAGACACAGCAGATTTTCCTAACACATATAAACACACACAGAGAGTAAGACAAAATTAGGAGACAGAGGAGTATGTCCCAAATGAAAGAACAGGGCAAAATCACAGCAAATAAGCTAAACTAAACAGATAAGTAGTATGTCTGATAGAGAATTTAAAGTAATGGTCATAAGGATACTCGCTGGCCTTGAGAAAAGAGTGGAGGACCACAGTAAGACACTGAACAAGATACAAAACAAAAACTAATCAGAGATGAACTCAATAAATGAAATTAAAAATACACTAGATACAATAAATAGACTAGAGGAAGCAGATCAGCACCTGAGAGGACTAATGGAAAAAATCATTTTGAACAAAAGGAAAAGAATAAATAAATGAAAATAGACTAAGGGAACTCAGTGACTCCATCAAGCGTAATAATATTTGCAGTATAGGAATCCCAGTAGGAGAGGAGAGAAAAAAGGGGACAAAAATAGTTTATTCGAAGAAATAACAGCTGAAAACTTCCCAAATGTGGGGAAGGAAACAGATATCCAGATCCAGAAGGCATAAAGAACCCCCAACAAAATCAACCAAAGGAGGTCCACATCAAGACATAGAGTAATTAAAATGGCAAAAGGAACAAATAGAGACTTTTAAAAGTAGCAAGATAAAGTAAAGCAGTTATATACAGGGAAAACCCCATAAGGCTGTCAGCTGATATTTCAGCAGAAACTTTGCAGTCCAGAAAAGTATGATATAGTCAAAGTGCTGAAAGAAAAAACAAACAAACAAACAAACAAAAACCAAAAACCTGCAACCAAGAATAATTCATCTAGAAAGGTTATCATTCAGAATAAAAGGAGAGGTTAAATATTTCACAGACAAAATGTTATAGGAATTCATGACCACTAAACCAACCCTACAAAAAACATTAAAGGGGACTCTCTGAGTGGAAAGGAAAGACTATAAACAGGAGTAATAAAAGCAGAAAGCAAAAAAAAAAAAAAAAAAAAAAAAAAAAAAGAAAGAAAAAAAAAGAAAACAGTAAAATTAAGTATACTTATAAAAATCGATCCAGGGATTCCCAAAATAAAACAATGTAAAGTATGATACCATATACTTTTAACATTTGTGGAAAAGGGTAACGAATGGGTTCAAACTTAAGCAACCATCCACTTAATATATATCTCTACGTGCAGAAGAAGTTACATACAAACCTAATGGTAAACACAAATCAAAAATCTGTAATAGATATGCAATAAAGAAAGGAAAAGGAATCCAAGTATATTACTGAAGAATCACAGAAAAGTATGAAAGAAAATAACAAGACAAGAAAAAGAGAACTAAAACAACCAAGTAACAAAATGGCATTAAGTACATACCTACCAATAATTACTTTGAATTTAAATGTGCTAAATGCTCCAATCAAAAGATATGAAGTGACAGAATGGATTAAAACACAACACCTATCTATATGCTGCCTACAAGAGACTCATTTAAAACCTAAAGACACACACAGACTAAAAGTGAAGGGACAGAAAAACATCTATCATGCAAATGAGAGTGAAAAGCCAGCATAGCAATACTTACGTCAAACAACATACACTTAAAGACTGTAGTAAGAGACAAAGAAGGACACTGCATAGTCATAAAGGGAACAATCCAACAAGAAGATGTAAGAATTGTAAATATCTATGCATCCAACATTAGAGCACTCAAAAACATAAAGCAGTTAATAACAAACATAAATGAAGTCATAATAATAATACAATCATTAAAAACGTTAACATCCTACTTACATCAGTGGATAGATCACCCAAACAGAAAATCAACAAAGAAACAGTGGCTTCAAATGACACATTGGACCAGATGGATCTAACAGATACATTCAGAATACTCCATCCTAACAAAGCAGAATACACATTTTTTTCAAGTGCACATGGAACATTCTCCAGAATAGATCACATGTCAAGCCCCAAAACAAGTTTCGACACATTCAAAAACACTAAAGTCATTGCATGAATCTTTTTTCTTTCTGACCACAATGCTATGGAACTAGAAATCAGCCACAAAAAAAATCTGGAAAAAGCACAAGAAGATGGAGGTTAAAGAGCATTGTACTAAACAACAAATGGGTCGATTTAGAAATCAAAGAGGAAATTAAAAATACATGGAGACAAATGAATATGAAAACACACAGTCCAAAATCTTTGGGATGCAGAAAAAGTGGTTCTCAGAGGGAAGTTTATAGCAATATAGGCTTAGTTCACGGAGCAAGAAAACTCTCAAATAAACCCTAAACTTACACCTAAAGGAGCTAGAAAAAGAACAAACAAAACCCCAAATCAATAGAAGGAAGGAAATAATAGATTCAAGCAGAAATAAATGAAGTAGAAACTAAAACAACAACAACAACAACAAAAATAACAACAACAGGTCAATGAAACCAGAAGCTGGTTCTTTGAAAAGATCAACAAAATAACAACATTGATAAACCTTTAGAAAGACTAATTAAAAAAAGAGGCAGGAGGATGCAAATAAAATCAGAAAGAGGAAAAATAACGGACTCCACAGAAATACACAGGATAGTATGATAATATTATGAAAAATTATATGCCAATAAATTGGACAACCTAGAAGAAATCGATAAATTCCTAGAAACATTTAACGTCCCAAAATTCAATCAGAAAAAGAAAAAAGAAAATGTGAGACCAATTACCAGTAATAAAATTGAATCAGTAATCAAAAAAACTCAAAACAAACAAAAGTCCAAATCCAGACAGCTTCACCAAACATTTAAAGAAGAGCTAATGCCGATTTTTTCCCAACCAGTCCAAAAAATAGAAGAGAAGGAAAACTTCCAAACTCATTCTATGAGGCCAACATTAATCTGATACTGAACCCAAATGAAGACACTACCAAAAAAAGGGAATTATAGGTCAATATTTCTCATGAACATAGATGCAAAAACCCTCAACAGAGTATTACCAAACCACTTCCAACAGTACATTAAAAAAAAATCACTCACCACCATCAAGTGGAATTTATTCCTGGGATACAAGAGTGGTTCAAGATTTGTGAATCAATCAATGTGATACAACACATCAATGTGAGAAAGAATAACAACCATATAATCATTTCAATAGATGTAGAACATCCATTTGTGATAAAAGCCCTCAACAAAGTAGGTGTAGAGGGAACATACCTCAACATAATAAAAGGCCATATGTATGAAAAACCCATAGCTAACATCACAATGAATGGTGAAAAACTGAGAGCATTTCCCCTAAGATCAGAAACAAGGCAAGGATGTTCACTCTCACCATTTTATTCAGCAGAGTACTGAAGTCCTAGCCATAGCAATTAGACAACAAAAAGAAATAAAAACATCTGAATTGGTAAGTAAGAAGTAAAACTTACATGATTTGTAGATGACACTATATCTAGAAAACCTATAAACACCACCAAGTAACTCCTAGAACTAAGAAATAAATTCAGTAAGGATGCAGGATATAGAAATTTATTGCATTTCTATACAATAATAATAATGTAACACAGACAAAATTAAGAAACAAATCTCAGTTATAATTGCACTGAAAATAATAAATTACCTAGGAATAAATTTAACCAGGAGGTGAAAAACCTGTACTCAGAAAATCATAAAACATTTATGAAACATCCATTTAAAGACAACACAAATTGGGGCATTTGGGTGGCTCAGTTGGTAACCGTCCGACTTAGGCTCAGGTCATGATCTCACAGTTTGTGAGTTCGAGTCCCGTGTCGGGCTCTGTGCTGAAAGCTCGGAGCCTGGAGCCTGTTTCAGGTTCTGTGTCTCCCGCTCTCTCTGCTCCTCCCCTGCTCACACTCTGTCTCTCTCTCAAAAATGAATAAATACTTAAAAATCTTTTTTAAAAAATTGAAAAAAAATAAAGACAACACAAATGGGAAGATATTCCATGCTCATGGATGGGAAGAAAAAATATTGTTAAAATGTCTTACTACCCAAAGCAATCTACATATTTAATTCAATCCCTATCAATATACTAACAGCATTTTTCACCAATTTTCAAATTTGTATGAAACCACAAATGAATACACAAAGCAACCTTGAACTAGTAGGACAAAACTGGAGGTATCACATTCCCAGATTTCAAGATAAACTACAAAACTGTAGTAATCAGAACAATATGCTACAGACACAAAAATAGACACATAGATCAGCAGAAAAGAATATATAGCTCAAATAAACCTATGCTTTAATAGTCAATTAATCTTTGACCAAATAGGCAAGAATATGCAATGGGAAAAAACCAGTCTCTTCAACAAATAGTGTTGGGAAAACTGCCCAGTTACATGCAAAAGAATGAAACTGGACCACTTTATTATACCATAAACAAAAATAAATTCAAATTTGATTAGGGAGCTAAATGTGAGACCTGAAAACATAAAAACCCTAAAAGAGAGCAGTGGCAGTAATTTCTCTGACATGACCTGTGGCCACATTTTTCTACATATGTTTCCTAAAGCAAGGGAAACAAAACCAAAAATAAACTATTGGGACTACCTCAAAATAAAAGTTTCTGAACAGGAAAACACACACACACACACACACACACACACACACACACACACACACACTACTAAAAGACTGAATACGAGAAAATATTTGCAAATGACACCTCTGATAAAGGATTAGTATCCAAAATATATAAAGAACATCTACAACTCAACACCCAAAGAACAAACGTACCAATAAAAATAGGCAAAAGACATGAACAGACATTTCTCCAAATAAGACACAAAAATCGCCAACAGACACATGAAAAAAATTCTTAGTATCACTCATCATCATGGAAATGCAGCTTAAAACTCCAGAGATACCCTTTTACACCTGTCAGAAAGGCTAAAATCAGAAACACAAGAAACAAGTGTTTGCAAGGATGTGGATAAAAAGGGTCTCTTTTGCATTGCTGGTAGGAATGCACACTAACAGAGTCACTGTGGAAAAGACTATCGAGGTTCTTCAAAAAGTTAAAAATAGAATTACCATATGATGCAGTAATTCCACTACTAGATATTTACCCAAAGAATCTGAAAACACTAATTTGAAAAGATTATGCACTCCTATGTTTATTCCAGCATTATTTATAATAGCAAAATTATGAAAGTGACTCGTGCCCACCAATAGATGAATACAGAAGATGTGGTGCACACACACACACACACACACACACACGGGAATATTACTCCACCTTAAAAGAATGAAATCTTGTCATTTTCAATAACATGGGTGGAGCTGTTGGGTATAATGCTAAGTGAAATAAATCAGAGAAAGAAAAATACCATTTGATTTCACTCATACATGGAATTTAAGAAACTAATGAACAAAGAGAAAAAAGAGATAAACCAAAAAAGAAATACTTAACTATAGAGAACAAACTGGAAGGAAGGTAGGTAGGGGAATGGGTGAAATAAAGAAAATTTCAAAACTCACCATGATGAGCACTGAGTAGTATAAAATTGTTGAGTCACTACTTTGTATGTCTGCAACTAATATGGCATGTTAACTACACCGGAGTTAAAATTTTTAAAAAATGTTGAAATATTGAAATACAGCTATAATATCTCTTTTGTTCCCTCACCTACGACACTTCTTGGAAAATTCAATTTTATACAATAAAATTTCATCCACAGGGTGAGGCCTGATGATTTACCTGGAAAAATCACTCCTATAATTTCTATGAGACATTCTTTCAAGCTCATAGAATGCATGGTTTATAAAATTAATTGCCTTTATGTTTTAGAACCAAGTATGCAAGAACCACGCTGAATCATAAATTAGGTAGGAGTTAATGACCGTTGTTAATAACAAAGATGCTAACCCTCTCTTTACAAGTATTTGTGGTGCTTTGAGAGGAGTATGGTGTGCTCCCTCTCTCATTTTCCCACCTTACCCTTCTCCTTACGTTTACATATTCCCACCATTTCCTTCAGGGCCATCCATGAAAATCAGCTTGTATTCTTCTGTTGCCATTATTCTCTATAATACTAGGTGGTTGTTGAACTGCAAATATATGGTGGTGGTTCTTTCATATGGAACATCAGATGAGGACTTAGGCATTCAGCTGGCACCCCTTCAAGGGTCTTCCCGAGTATAACTTTGTACCCCATATCTCTAATTGGTGTCACTAATGCTAGCATTCTGATCAGATTAGAGATACCTTGGAGTTGGCATCCAACCCCTACCTACATTTAGTTTTCTGGCGTCCAGTCTGTAAATGGCTGTTTTCATGCCTAGAAGTAACTGAAGGGAACATTGCCTGTCCTATCCACCAGCTAATCTCTCAGTGTCCAAAGGCTCATTCTCTTGTACTCACAGCTTCTGTGTAGGTCTAGAGGTATTGAAAGCAAACGATGATGCTACTTTGCTTCAGAAGAAATGAGAATTACTATCCCTGCACTTCCCATTAGGAATGGTGACATGGCAGAAATGGATGAGATAATACTATTTTACTAATACTTTTCTTGAGCTCTGCCTGCCTAGGTACTCCTCCTTTTAGTCTTCTATGTGGCAAAGTCTACTTAACAATTTGGGCTTCACTGGAACCAGTTAGCTATTGCAATTTCTCCAGAAAATACTAGATGGCTAAAAATCAGAAGGCTACAGCACAAATTATTACATTAAATGTCGAAGAGTTTTTAAAGTTTTATTTTCCTTAAAATTACCTCCTGAAACAAGCAGGAAATGCTGCTTCTTTGTGAGGATGAACAGAAGCGATCAATATCAGTAGGTCTTTTCTTTCCAATCGGTCCCTAATGGAGATGAGCCATGGCCCTGAAAGAATGGGTCCTTCAAGGCAGTACTAACTTGGTACCTGGGCTGGCAACTCAGTACTTTCCACAGAAGCACAATCTCCAGAAAAGTCCTCAGATCACAACCACCTCATCAGAGTACATGTTTCTATCTTCCATTAGGAAGGAAATGGCCTTTCACCTCTAAAGATGTCATCACAGAGGGCCCTGCAAAGTGCCATCCTGGGAATGCAGAGAACCTGCCAATGGAGGAGGCTACTTTGGCCATCAAAATGAGAAGCGAGAGTTTCTGGAAATATAACCATGGTGATGGCAATACGAAGATGAAGGCAGAGTTACAAGATAGAATTTACCGGGTTTAGTGACTAATTTTGGATGTGGGTTGAGAGTTAGGGAGATTCCTGGATTTGTTTATGTGTGGATATTAGAGGCACAGGCCAAGAAGAAAGCAGGAGGTATGAGCCTGAGGGGAGTGTTGAGTTTATTTGTGGGTATGCTGAGAGTGAAGCCCCTGTAAGACAAAAAAGACAATGCATGTTGGGCAGCTTTAAATATGGTCCTGAAGCTCCCATAGGTTAAACATAGAGCTCCCGATGCACAGTAACCAGTTTAGCTAGAATTGTCTCTGTGAACGATATGGCCCCTGGAGAAGCATACAGTGGGAGAAGCCGTCCAGGGGAAAAGCAACATTTCAGGCCAGCGGACAGAGGAAACATTAAATTGGTTTTGCTTAATATGAATCAATCATTAATATTTCCGATAAATATTTAATAGATTTCTAACCATATCACTTGAATTATTTAAAAAAAAGAAGTAAAATAAATGTGAGAAGTTACACTTTTCAAAAATGGCAACACAAGGCAGTAAAATGCCAGGCTACAATATGATGAAACAGACCGCAATCATCAAGCACAAAGAGAAAGAAAAAAATAAGCAGAATGAGGGCTAATCATTAATGGCTAACTTGCAAAACTAAGGCTGCAGATCACCCCCACATAGAATTTATGAACAATATGCAAATTAAAGAAGAAGCCAATGAAAATGAGTGTTATGATATTTCTAGGACAATTCAGAGAAATGTTTCAAATTATTTTATGTTAGTTGCTGTCTCACTGGTTTTTAATGCGCACCATAAAGAAAAGAGTGGCAACATTATATTCAGTGTCTTTGTTTATGTCTCTTGATGATACTGGTAGGGAATCTTTGATTAAAAACAGGAATCAAGGCACCACCAATCAAGAACACCAGATGTCCGGGGCGCCTGGGTGGCGCAGTCGGTTAAGCGTCCGACTTCGGCTCAGGTCACGATCTCACGGTCTGTGAGTTCGAGCCCTGCGTCGGGCTCTGGGCTGATGGCTCAGAGCCTGGAGCCTGCTTCCGATTCTGTGTCTCCCTCTCTCTCTGCCCCTCCCCCGTTCATGCTCTGTCTCTCTCTGTCCCAAAAATAAATAAACATTGAAAAAAAAATTTTTTAATAAAAAAAAAAAAAAGAACACCAGATGTTCTAGATCACTGTGGGCTTAACTTTGACCACATTTTTTTTTTTTTGTTTACTAGTAAAATTGTATATATGAACTTTCAAAGGTGAACATAGAACTAATACACCCAACACCTTACCATACTATGAAGATTCAAATAATGGAGTGTTAACTATACTTACAACCAGAAACGTAACCTATTTTAGAAAAACATGCTTTCTTTTTAACCATTACGATCTCAGAGAATGTGAATATCTTTGGTCTGCAATAGCAGTTCAGGAAATAGGTTGATAGAGTTCAAGATGACAATTCTTAGTTTTTAAATTCCAATATAGTTAGCATACAGAGTCCTACTGGTTTCAGGTGTACAATACAACGATTCAACAATTGCGTGATTCAACAATTCAACAATTGTGTGATTCAACAATTGTGTGCACTACTCAGTGCTCATCCTAAGTGTATTCTTCCATTCTGCTCCGAATCTACCTCCCCTTCATCAGGTTCACGTTTACTTTCATGCTGAGTAAATAACTAAAATAGTAGCTAAACATCTAGTGCCTGATAATTTGCTTCAAATACGTTTTATCAACTATTGTCATCTAACACTAGCCCAGAAACATTTAAGTTTCCAAGCCTGGGGAGGCTTTGCATTATTTTAGTTTATTTACTTTCATCAGCTTTCTATCAGGAACTTGGAAAAGGTTAAATCAAATGTCATTAGCTTTTTACTACCATAACCATGAATTCCTCATGATGCACTTTTTTTAAAAAAAGATGATATTTGGGGCGCCTGGGTGGCTCAGTCGGTTAAGCGGCTGACTTCGGCTCAGGTCATGATCTCATGGTCCGTGAGTTCGAGCCCCGCATTGGGCTCTGTGCTGACAGCTCAGAGCCTGGAGCCTGTTTCAGATTCTGTGTCTCCCTCTCTCTGACCCTCCCCTGTTCATGCTCTGTCTCTGTCTCAAAAATAAATAAATGTTAAAAAAAAATTTAAAAAAAGATGATATTTTAGGAACTTCCTTCAAAAAAAAAAAAAAACAACATGCTTTTAGAACCTGATGCTTTTACAAAAGAAGACAAATAAAAGGTTTTTCTTGTATATCCTTAAAACCAAGATGCACTGGACAATGTCACTTATTGTTCTTCCAGAAAGAAAGTCTGTATATAAGTAAGATATCACTGTTTTTACGTGCCCAAAATTCCTTCTCAAAGGAAGATGCTGTGAAATGAACTAAAAGAGAAAAACAGACTTTATTTCCATTAATGGTATCAATGTTTCTTGAAAAAACAATGTTGAGCAAAGTTTGTGTTTATTATTTTAATCCTGAAACCACAGAATAAGAATGTATGTTCCATATTCCTGATGTTTCCTCTCATGTGGCAGAATCTTTCACTAGAGTAACACTTCTGGCTTTGGCCTCCCTTCTTCATAGGATATAAGAGATGCCTTTTATTTTTTAGTTTTTTTTTAATGTGTATTTTTGAGAGAGAGCGAGCGAGCGCATGCACAAGTGGGGAAGCGGGGACAGAGGGAGAGAGACACAGAATCCGAAGTAGGCTCTAGCCTCCTAGCTGTCAGCAAAGAGCCCGATGTGGGACTTGAAATCACTAGCCATGAGATCATGATCTGAGCCAAAGTCAGACACTTAAATGACTGAGCCACCCAGGCACCCCAAGAAATGCCCTTTTTGGTCAATGAGTTTGATGAGTTCAAGGAAAATAACTAAATGTGCTCACTTCAGTCCTTGTTGGTTATTTTTTTCTTTTTCTTTTTGAGATGCTAGCTGCCCATTGGTGGCTCTCACCCTGCTCACAAGGGTAAGATATGTTGGGTTCAGCAATGTCTGTGACTGCATGGCTACATTTACTATTGTTACACGTCAAAGATAAGTTTTCCAAAAATTTGATTAAAGGAGTTGACATTTTGACAGTTCTTCATTGAACATGTGAATATTTATGAACAGAACAGTAAGTTATATATTTAATAATAAATATTTTTAACTAACTGTTTTTAGAATGTCATGTCAATGACCCTTTTAAGTGTGTTAGATAAAAGAAAACTATTAAAAATAAATATTGTTAATGTGGCCATTTCCCCTTTAATGTCTAGGAAAACCTTGACTTGATTACTTGTAGAGGAGCATGGGTTGCTGTAATTAAAACAATAATTAAAGTGTGGTATTACTTTAAAATATAAGCATACAGAAATAAAAACATACAAAATTTTTTTTCCCTTTCTTCCTGTATTTGGAGTTTAGAAATGGAGCATGCATCTTTAGAATCTTTTTTTAATAGCAAGCTATCAGGCAAATTCTAAAGATTAAACTGGTTAAACAAATGATTATTTTAAATGAAAAACTGTATAGCAATAGGGATACTCTGCATTTTAAAAATTACCTTTTACATCTTTAATTGTTTTAAACTGTTATTAAAAGTAGATATTACAAGATGAGAATTAAAATGAATATTTTATAAACTAGTGTGAGTAATAGGTTCATTAGATTTTAAGTCTATTACCTGAAGCTGGCAAAAATCTAAATTTGAGCCACTAACTATATCTAGATAGCTAGATTTAGATAAGGCGTAATTTAAAAAATTTTTTTTCAACGTTTATTTATTTTTGGGACAGAGAGAGACAGAGCATGAACGGGGGAGGGGCAGAGAGAGAGGGAGACACAGAATCAGAAACAGGCTCCAGGCTCTGAGCCATCAGCCCAGAGCCTGACGCGGGGCTCGAACTCACGGACCGCGAGATCATGACCTGGCTGAAGTCGGACGCTTAACTGACTGCGCCACCCAGGCGTCCCAGGCGTAATTTTTAAAAACTATACACAGCCTGTATTTATTACTATGTTCATGCATTTCAGACAAAAGAATTGAAAGCCCTGTGCAGAATGAGAATTAATGATCAGCACAGAAGTGCATTGGCTATTTCAGAACAAATTAGGGCATATAAGTGAAAGAATGTTTTGGCTTATTTGCATTTCCATAAGAAATTTCTAGAAAAATCAATTGATCTGTCCAGCTTTAATGATGAATTCTACTCTGCAACAAGTCTGCCTTGTAAATGCAGATGTATCTACACCATTGTCTGGCACGGTTAACAAGAATGGCTTAAGCATTGCCATGTGTCACCAATCACGCTACCAGCAATACTTGGAAACTGTCACCACCTTCACTGGTGGAATCCGCTCAGCAGCCCGCTCTTACATCTCTTGTCTTCGTCTCCTCCAGCATCATCGGAGCTGGACTAAATGCAGACGATTTGGCAAATTCTTTTAGGAAGCAATTACCTGAGTCAGACTATACTCCCTCCTGTCCAGGATGCAGGATTGTGCTACCAGGGTGCGGGTAGCAATCCTACCAAGTTTCCACCACGTTGAATCTATTACCTGAACAGTTCTACTCACCAGTCGTTGCTGATGCTGTTGGATCTTCTGTTTTTTGAATGACTCCAATTTTTTGTTCATCACTGAAGTTTATACATGGCAGCTCTAAAAAGAGGTTACAGTCTATAGGCTTCTGTCCTCCAAACATTTCGAGAGCTAAGTGAGGTATCCTAACAGGAAGGACTCCTTACAGTGACATCCCCATGTTTGGAATCAAAGGCCCGTCTTTTGAGACAGCTCATTTATGTTCATCATACAGTCTATCTAAGCTGCTTGGTTTTAGCGTGACCATCCTATTTTCTGAAGAGGGGCGTCGCACATGAGCCATTCTCCTGGTATCCACACTCCACCCCATCCCTTAAACTCTCATCCATTCCAAAGGGGGACTAATGAAAACGGTGACCCCCTGAGAATTAACAGGTACACCCCTCCTCAACAGTCCTTCCGTTCAGCTGTGGTAACCATCAGGTTATCCTATGCTTGGCCATTCAACAGAAGAATGAAAGAACAGTATGTTGTTATCAGCAAAATGGCACATAATTTTATGTTTCCCCCCATTCCATAGTCACAAAGCATCTACTGCCACTATTTGGTCCCTTTACAGCAGTATCACAAGTAAGCACTATGTGTTTTGGGGTTTTTTTGAAAGTTATACAATTTATTTGTATTTGTTGAAAGAGAACCACTAGATCCCATAGGTAACTGACTGAATCTATTTCTCTTCTCAACTGGAAAAGAACTCACTTCCAACACTCTACTGTACATCCTTATCTGGAACATAGCAGAGTTGAAATTCTCAATGATTTCCCAATATAATTATTATAGAAGCATACTGGCTAGAGAGGATAGGGGATAGGAATCTTCTCTAATATTACTAGGTCAAATTAATATGTGGTTATATTTTTACAACTTTTCACTTTCACAAAAAGTTACTTGAAGTTCTCCAGATTTTGAATTTCATAAAAATTTCTTACGTACAAATGATTTTCATACACTTTATTTCAAAATCTCCCTCTAAAAATGGATGAGATGGATGAATGATATTTACACAAATTGCTTCTGAAATAATGAACAGGATTTAAAAGACCATTCTAATTTTCCATAAAAAAAACCCTTTCTTCAAGCAGCTTTGTAAAACCTTTTTTTTCCCTGATTAAGAAGAAATGCTATATATAATGGCAGTATAATAAAGCTGAATTATAGCTTTAGACAACAGCATTGTTACTATGCGATATAGGTGTTAGCAGCTTAGTAGGACTAAAATGTTCTGACGTAAAAAAAACAAAAACAAAAACAAAAAAACATACTGTACTACAAATGAGAAAGTATTTCCAAGTTAGAAAGCCACTGGATTTTGTATTTCTTACTAAAAGTGGAAACTTAATGTGTCAAAACTTAGAATTTTATAGTTTTTGTCATATTCTAAAATAAAAAAAAAACATTACAACATAATGCAAAGCATACCAAAATAACACTAATATGTTGAAATCTTAAAGAGTTTTTGTTATTATTTCATTATGTCATTAAGATGAACAAAGGAACTGATCAAGGCAAACCAGTGATCAAAGATTTAAAAAGAAAAAAAATCAAGGGACAGTTTTATTTTATTTATTTTTTTTTTAATTTTTTTTTCAACGTTTATTTATTTTTGGGACAGAGAGAGACAGAGCATGAACAGGCGAGGGGCAGAGAGAGAGGGAGACACAGAATCGGAAACAGGCTCCAGGCTCCGAGCCATCAGCCCAGAGCCGGACGCGGGGCTCGAACTCACGGACCGTGAGATCGTGACCTGGTTGAAGTCGGACGCTTAACCGACTGCGCCACCCAGGCGCCCCCAAGGGACAGTTTTAGATACAGCATTGAGGTTAGAACCAAAGAGGAGGTTAAAAAGACAGCATCTATTAGATATAATTTCATGGCTTTGAAATCTTTCCCTGTACAATATAAAGACTGTTTTTGTTTGTTAAACTAAATTATTGGAAACAAAGGGTGACTACAGACTGGTGTTCTAGACTCCAAGCCAATGAGATCAATTTGGGTTCTAAGGACATTTAGACTACAAGGATATATTGGAGGAACAGTAAGAGATAAGTGGCTTCAGAGATCTAAAGGGAAGTTACCCCATTTTCCAGATTTGATTCCGTAGTCTAACAATGGAATGTATGTGGCATGTTAAAAAATAAGAGAAGGGAAGAAAAGAGATGGATTAGAAAGAAAAAAAATAATACACTGTAGAAAGCAAATTTATTTATGAGGCAAGTGATGTGCTGGGTGCATTTTGTAGACCGCATTATAATATTTCAAAACTCAGTGCCTCTTAGAAGGCTATTATTCACTATTCCCAAACTAGACTCATTCCTACTTCAGCCTCCTCTTGGCACTTTTCTTATCCTTGAAGATAAACCCTTTCTTTTTCTTTCTTACTCCTTAGGCACTATTAGGCACTCATTGTTATGGTTTGAAATGTGTCCCCCCAAAAACGTATGTGAGAGTCCCTCAGTAACTCAGAATGTATCCTTATTTGAAAATCAAGTCTCTACAGCTATAAGAAAGTTAAAATGAGGTTGTTATGGTAGACCCTAACTCAAAATGACTGGTGTCCTTGGGGGAGATTTAGACACAGAACACACAGAGAAAAAAACATGTGAACATGAGGGCAGAGATTGAGGTGGTATTTCCATGAGCCAATGAAGGTCAACAATCATCAGCAAACCATCACAAGCCAGTAGAAAGGTATGGAAGAGATTCTCCCTCACAGTCCTTGGAAGTAACCAACCCTGGCGAAACCTTGATCTTGGCTTTCTACCCTCAGTGAGATTATACATTTCTGTTACCTAAGCCACTTAGTTTGTGAAACTTTGTTACAACAGTCCTAGAAAACTAATACACTTACTGAACATTTGCAAAATTGGAGACAAACTGATCTTGGCATCTCTATTGGATTTACATTATTGTCTCCATTGCCTAGAAAGAATAACGCTGATCTGTGATTTTAAGAAAATGTTTATGGTCAAATAATTCAGAAGTCATAGAGCAGCGGTGTGATCCAGGATGTATATAATTCAGGTGATCATGCCTTTACGAACACAGTTCTTCAAACGCCAACATCAAACCATCAGGATGAAGATGGTAACAGAAGTGAGAACTCACATAAGAAAACTATGTGGGAAAAGATGGCGTTTGGGTATCCCTGATGCAACAGTTAAAGAGGCTTAGAGGACAGTTTCCTAAAGGTAACTCCATTGGATTACACACAGGAGTCAGAGCTGCAGGAGAGAACCAAGATTACAGGCGATGGTGTAGCAGGGAATAGGGATAAATATGAATTGGTATCATTGTGGGCATGCTGTAATTCTAACAAATATACTCCATTTAAAAAAATGTATTCTGAAAGCGAATAAAGAACTAAAATTATTTAAATGTGTAATTTGCAATTAGAATATCAAAATTATAATTAGCTACAAAAATTCAATACTGACTTGGATGTAAGACCCTAGACACTGAGGGGGAAAGAGTAAGCCAACAAATATGTAAATGTAGACAATTTATTCCAATGCCTTTGCCTCATTATGGATTAAACAAGTGATCCTTTCTCTACGAAGTTAAAACACTCTATATCGTTATCCTGATCTAATTTTAAAATATGTAGTGTTTTGAATATTCATCATCAGCATGGACAGCTCTAATTTCTAAAATAAGTGAAAATGTTTTTGAAAGTATCCAATCCTTAGTAGGTACTGTATATTATTTATTTCTCTAGAATCTACCTCTTGGTCTCCTCCTATAATGTTGCTATGTAGGCACCCTCATTCCCCTAATAATGCATGCAGAGCAGAAAATCCATAATGTTTTTCGTTTCTTCTGTACATTCAGGTATGTAGCAATGCCCCCTTCCTCTTCCTCACCTTGCTACGTTATGTACCCCAGCCTTTTTTACCCCTAACAAAGTAACTTCCTTTGTCTTTTATGAGACTTTTCAATTATTTTTTTTAAATGTATTACCTGCTCCCAGCTTATCACACTCACCATTCTCTCATTACTGCTTGATTAAACTTCCTAAAATAAAGCCTTGTCTACACTCTATCTACTTAATTTTGTGATACCCACAATTCCTCAGGATAAAATTTAAAAGTCCTATCTTTACATTTTAAGATTTATCCCATGAGCAATTTCAAACAGCTTATCTATGCAGTGTTCCAAAAATAAACATTACATCTCTAACCTCTATGATTCTGTGTCCACCATCACTTAGAACACACTTGGAAATTTCTATCAGTTCATTTCCTATAATTAAAAATATGGGAGAGTAAATATTAACCAAAAAATCAGAATGTAAACCTGCAATAGGAATTAGCTCATAATAGCTTTATAAATATTTGTTATACACACACACACCATCTATAATTGCTATTTGGTTCTAAAAGTCAATTATAGAATGATATTGGTAAACACTTATGATAATGGCATCCTATAATTATAGAAGTAAACAGATTATAGATTATGTAGTTTTATTTTGAACTAAGCTATATTAAAAATCAAATTTATTAAAATATTAAACATCATTTTGCCCAGATGAAAATATAGGTAATACTTTTATTTTAAAGTTATTTATAAGTAAAATCAATTATTGTAATAAACTAGGAAAAATATGTTTTAAAAAGTCCTCTTTTCAATTTTGTTCATGTTTATTTATTTTTTGAGAGAGAGAGACAGAGAGACAGAGCACAAGTGGGGGAGGGGCAGAGAGAGGGAAACGCAGAATCTGAAGCAGGCTCCAGGCTCTGAGCTGTCAGCATAGAACCTGACTCGGGGCTTGAACTCACGAACTAGAGATCATGACCAGAGCTGCAGTCACATGTTTAACCGACTGAGCCACCCTGGCACCCCAAAAAAGTCAAAGCTATCAGAATTCTATGCATCAATCTTCTCCTAAATACACTCTCCAGAAAAAGTCAGTTTCCCCAGATTCCTTTCACTGAAGGACAGTTTTGAAGACATTTAGATAACCTATTTCAAATACAGTAATGGACATCTAAAAAGAGAGCACATTTAGAATGCAATCTATTCCAAGAAATGGCAAATACTTTTTGATTTACCTTTCAAACATAATTCAGTGTGTCTCTTTCATTTTTAATATTTGTTGACGCTGGCAATTAGAGTATATTTTAGTTTTCACTCTAAAATCAGTTTTAAGGGGTGCCTGGGTGGCTCAGTTAAGCATCTGACTTTGGCTCAGGTCATGACCTCAAAGTTCATGAGTTCAAGTGCCATGGGCTCTCTGCTGTCAGTACAGAGCCCACGTCAGACCTTCTGTCTCCCTCTCCCCTCCCCCATTTGCCCCTCTCCCACTATCAGAAATAAAGAAAAAATAAAATGTTTCAAATGTTTGAATAAAATAATGTATTAGAAATAAAAACTTTTAGCACAAGCCCTAGTATTAAAAATCAATGTTAACTTCCTTTCAAATGTAAATATTCACGTAATGTAGCGTGTCGTATTTTTCACAACACTGGATTCGCCAGGTTGTTCTATGATTCTATTAGAAAACATTCTATGAGATACTTCTGAATGTTCTATCCTCTTCAATTTTGAATTCAGAATTCCCTAAACTTCTTGGACAATAGAATCTCTTTTTGTGAGTAGCACCTACTATTACCCTATGAAACCAGTGTTGTAACATAGTTCCAAATTGAAAAGAAAAAAAACAACTTTGATGAATCTATATTTAATGTGAATTAGAAGGACATAGTGAAACAGTGAATATGACTGCAGACATCAAAAACTTAAATAATCTTGTATACTGATATGCATATTGTCAATTTAATATCAGAATATTCAAATATATTAAAGTAAGTTCAAAATTATGCCAGGTACTATGCATGTAGAGGAGTACTTTAGTATAAATTTTTCCCTTAAAAACACTACACTCCATTGTCGTGAAACGACAAAAAAATGTTTACAAACACTGATTGGAATGTAACTTGCATACATCTGAAATTCTATGGAAATATCTGTCTGAATCTATTGAAAAAAATTCAAATTTTCAAAGTTTGGAATTCACACACACAGAAGTCTGATTCAGACTGTGTCTATACTCTTTAACTATTAGAACTATTTCAGTATTGATCTGTTAAGAATTTCCAGTTATATTCAGTATGCACTTTAACAATTGGAGGAAGTAGGGGTTTTGATGATATCTTCACATAACTGTGGTATTGAAATTAAGTTATAAGTAAATATAGAAACTATTTATGGTTTTATTACTTGGCAAACAATTACAGAGGCATGGGGTTATTTTAAAATCTTAGCATTTAACAGTAATAATTTAATTTGCACCTTTAACTTAAAATTCACTTTCTGTGCTCTGCCATATTTAAAAAAGGAGAAAACATAAACATGAGGGTTTTCTATGAATTATCAAAGGAGAACAAATTTATGGAACATCTTCAAAAAATACAAAGTTCTGAAAATTGGCTCCATTCTTGAATAGCATTTTGATAATCATTTCGATATTCACAGTGAGTATCAGAACATGAAACTATTATATATTTGACTTGCTCAGCTCTGAAAAATGTCCTTTCTGGCAAATTATGCTATAGAATATGACAGTCTACAGGATAGACACAAACACAAAACTAGTAATTCAAGTTGCTGAATTTCCAGTTGTGTGGTGGTTTTATAAAGGAAATGTATACATGTCATATAAAATGTATATAAGTATTATATACCTGTGCTATGGAAAACACAGGATTGCACTTGGAGCGTTGATTCAGAGGAAAGTACCCAATAATTTTCTGAAGGAATCATAAAGGAGCAAAACCAATTTCTTCAGCTCTTAAATAATAGCACATACAATAATCCCGGCACAAGAAATGAAACCGCTTGTATTTATTCATTTATTCAATGAATAAAGGTATTCATTTAAAAATGAAATACACGTGATCTCAGGGTTCGTGGGTTCGAGCCCCGCATCAGGCTCTGTGCTGACCGCTCAGGGCCTGGAGCCTGCTTTGGATTCTGCGTCTCCCTCCCTCTCTGCCCCTCGTCCACTCACACTCTGTCTCTCTGTGTCTCTCAAAAATAAATAAATAAATAAAAATTTAAAAAAAATGAAATACAAAGGACAATGAAGTCGAATTCACAGGTTAAAAAGATATAAGCCAATAGAGAAATACGTGGAACATGAGTATTAATAAATCTTTAATTACTGGATGATAGGTCTTCTCAGAGATTCTGTTACTAGGGAGACTAGGTACCTTGCCCACGTGTCCAGCCGATGCTTCTGGTATAACATTTTGTCTCCTAGCAATAGGCAGAGGACCCTGGGCTTCAACCTAAATGCCCATCTTTGTTCCCCACCTCTCCGGGAGCCACGAGCAACTTGGCTAAAGTACTTGGGCAACGGACCTGCTTTCTGCACGTTGGCTTAATCACGAAAGATGACGCTTTAAAATGGGACTGTTCCTTACCGCAGCAGGTCGGGAGTACAGAAGAGATTAGGTTTGGGAGGAGGCTAAGGCTTCACACTCTGGCCGTCCTGGGATTCTTCTCCGCTGGCATCATTTCATCTTGTTTGTACTTCATTCTGTTTGCTAAATTCTGCTTCGGAGTGGGACAGAAAATGTGGCTCTTGTGATCTCACAAGATGCACAATAATCTGAATCTCATGGCTCATGGATTGCTGGTATAGGGAGACTTAGCCTCTCTTGAGAAAACTGTATCCTAACACTTTGTCGTCTTGCGAAGTCAAACTTAAACTGCTATCTTGCTTCCCTGCATAGTGTAAGGAATGACTCAAGCTCTAGTTAACACACTCCAACATTATGCTATTTTTCTCATTCTGCTCCTGAGGCTCCTGTCTCCAGCCCCCCAACCACTGGTGTTCCAAAACACAGCAAGGGATGGCTTAATTAGCTGTTTTACTGCCCGTAACAAGGAGGGACAGCATCCTTGCTGGGAAAGAAGGAGCTTTACCTCACCTCGGGGAAGTCAAGATTTAGTTGCATATCTCTTACAATATGCTATAAACTATACTAGTTTCTATATCGGTATTCCAAGTAATAGATACCTGGTTTAAATAAACACGCAAAACGTTTAAATTTACAAGCACACCCGTCTGGGGAGTCTGAGGTAATTGTGTTCTCAGAGTTCATTCAGTCATGTCATCAGAACTTTCGTAGTTCTGCACGTCTCCGTGGGGTGGGTCAAGAATGACCACATCTAGGGGCGCCTGGGTGGCTCAGTCGGTTGAGTGTCCGACTCCGGCTCGGGTCATGATCTCACCTTTGAGAGTTCAAGCCCCACGTTGGGCTCTATGCTGACAGCTCAGAGCCTGGAGCCTGCTTCAGGTTCTGTGTCTCCCTCTCTCTGCCCCTCCCCCACTCATGCTCTGTCTCTCCCTGCCTCTCAAAACTAAAGAAACGTAATGAAAAAATTAAAAAAAAAAAAAAAAAAAAAAAAAAAAAAGAATGACCACATCCAGCCTGACATTTCCACCACGGATAGACTTGGCTCTTCCTCCCATTCCCCTAGTAGTAATCCCAGTGAAGAGTCTGATTGCTGCTCTTTGAGTAACATGCCTATAACTTGAGCCATTCATTAAGCCAAAGGAATGAAATACTGAGTTCAAATAGGACCAGATCACTTGTCCACCCTTAAGAAAGAGTGGGGACGTGTGGGTGATGGGCAACACGGTGGTTTAATTTATGTGTCAACTTGAATAGGCCACAGTACTCAGATATTTGGTCAAACAGGTCTCAATGTTGTTGTAAAGCTGCTTTTGATAAGATTAATATTCACATCAATAGACTGAATAAAGCATACTACCCTCCCTAAAGTGGGTGGGCCTCATCCAATCAGTTGAAGGCCATGAGAGAAAAAAGACTGAGGTCTACGAGGAAAAGGGAATTCAGCCAGCAGATGGCCATCTGCCTCAAGCTGCAACATCAATTTTTCCCGAGGCCTCTGGCCTGCACACCCCGCAGATTTGGACTTATCAGCCTCCACAATCATGTGGATCGTTTTTCTTAAAATCTCTTTTTTTACTTTCTCGGTCTCTCTAGATATATAGATCTATGTATATTGCAGAATTTCTACTACATATATTATTAGTATATTATTCCTCTGGTTCTGTTTCTCTGGAGAACACTAATAGTAGGCCCCCAGAGGTATGTACTTATTGGGGGTGAGGAAGAACTTATATCTGAAGGGATGTTGACTAGCATCAAACAACAGATGTCCTCTGCAATATCCCAAGTGCTGTCCTAACATGGCAGATAAGAGGGGGAAATAACATGTCCCCTGAAAAACATTACAATAATTAGTATAAGCATGAAAGTATTAAACACAAATGAAATTAAAACTCAAATCTTTTAAACAAATGGCATATAACATAGTTTTTTAAAAAAGTGAAAAACCACACGAGAAAGAGGAAGAAAACACAATGGAAGCAAAAGACGGAGAAGTAACAACCGTTGTCACGCATGAACTGACATTTCAGTTACAGAAGAACAGGTGGAATTTCAAGAGGCCGATGTGAGAGACATTATCTATTCCAAATACAAGTCACAATGCAAGGGAAGGAATGCGGAAACACATGAAATATTCAGGAAAATGTTTAATGGAAAAGGTTTTAATTTATAAGGAAAAGAGTGTGTGTTGAATTTGAGCTTAAAAGAAATAAATATGCATATTATTTATGAGGATATATATATACACACACACTAAAAAATATTAATAAACTCCTGTTTAAATATATATAGATATACAGATACAGAACTCTAGTTCTGTGTATTAGTGACTTAATGTATATACATATACGTACTAGCTCTGTATTCTGAGAAGGCCAGAAACAATGATACCTTAGTAACAATAATACGACTACCACCCAGATGTTGATCTCTAAACAGTTAACATTAAAAGGAACCGGGTTTTTTGGAAAAGAGATTAATTCCAGGACTAGAGCAGGGAAAATATAAGATATTTTCTGGCATCATTTTGTGATGCCAGAAAATAAGAAAACAAACCAACAAAAAGGTGTGGAGGCAGCTTATTAAAAGAACAGAGGAGACAACATGAATGAGGACCTAAGGGCCTGACTTAAAACAATTTGAGAAACAAAATGACTAAATGTCCATCAGTCTCTACTGATATAAACACATCTTTGGATAATTAAATATGTAAGAGAAGACAACTCTTCCTCACAGAATTCCAAGTAACAGAAAGTGGGGGGGCAGGGGCAAAATAATCTCCAACAGGTAAAAACACCACAGTAATTGTGTTCCAGACAATGTGCATCAACGGATGTTAAAATTAGTGGACAAGTTTATAGAAAAATAGGATTTTCAGAGTCTCAAAGAATCTCCTCCAAGATCCTTAACTATGTAGTGAAATACAGTAACTTTAGGATGGAAACACTCAGTAAACGACCACTTAACTAAATCACCAGTAATAAGATACCTGCACATCCTTAATCCCTTGATATGATACACTGAGACACATCATTTCTGTGGTACTCTTGCAAAAAGTATATAAACTTACTCTAGTCCTGAGAACACAGCAGACAAACCCAAATTAAGGGACAGTCTACAAAACGGTCTTTGAGTGTCAAGGCCACGGAAGACCAGGGAGGACAGAGATCATAGTGTGGAAAAGACTAAGGAATGATTAGATGCAATAGGGCATCTTCAGGGGAATGCTTGGCTATAAAGAACATACTTGGAAAACATCAGTGAAATTAGAATGAGACCCATACTATAGTTAATAAAAATGTACCAATTCTAAAGTCTTTTTTTTTTTTTTGATAATTGTACCATGGCTGTGTAAAATAACATCATCAGAGGGATAGAAGTCAGCTTTCCATATTGTCTCTGCAGCTCTTCTAGAAGTCTAACATTCATTTGAAAAATAAAAGGTTTTAAAATTATATGTGTATACACACACGTGCATTCATGTCAACCATTTGTTTTCTACCGTCCTGTAGCCCCTACATGTGGTTTGAATGTTCCCACAGAGGGAAAGTCCTCTGGCCCCGACCTCTGGAATTAGAACCACCACCCGTGACAAACTCATATTACAGCCTAACAACATAAAACTGCCTCATCGTTTCAGGCATCAAAATAATTAAACATATATATCACATAGTAATGTGGGACGAAGATTTTACTGCCACATGTAGTGAAATAGCCTTTCAATTTTATTCACAAGCCTAATCAGTAACAAAGTCATTGCTAAAGAAAGCTTCCTCCTATGCATGTTTTTGTCATTGTCACTGACACATTTATGGAAAGCTTACCAGAAAGGGTGCCTGTTGGTGACAAATAACATGGCATTTAAAAAGTAACTTATGCTGGGGGTACCCAGGTGGCTCAGTTAGTTGAGCGTCCAACTTTTGCTCAGGTCATGATCTCACAGTTCGTGAGTCAAGCCCTGCACCTGCTCTCTGCTTTCAGTGCAGACCCCACTTTGAATTCTCTGTCCCCCCTCTCTTCTCCTCCCCTACTTGTACACTCTCTCTCAAACATTAAAAAAAATAATAATTTATGTTGTATTTTGTTACTTAAACCATGCTGTCACAAGCATATCTGAGTAAACACTGGTAAGAAGCTAGGTAGCAGCAAAAGGCACCATTCGGGTAAAAAGAGAAGCATTGTTTAAAATATCATTTGATGAAAACCTTGGATACCCTGCCCAGAAAATTGCCCCTGTCCACACATACATAACATTTGGGGGGTCACTGGAAGGTGAAGCTATGAAATTTTATTGCTGAAAACAGCAGCACTTCCGTGTGCAGTAAGATGCGACAATACCAAATCTCCATGAGTGAATGTATGCTTCTAAGAGTTTTGCAAGGGACCATTTTTATTTAACTACAAATCAATCACGGCAAATGAAATGTAGAGTCTGCATATTTAATTAAACTCACTGTTTGTATTAAAAGTTTGATCAAATCAAATGAATTATGCACCCAAACATTTCATCAAAAATACATTTTAGTATTTTTTTAGGTATGAGATACATAAACCTTCTCACAATTACATGCATAGTCTCACAAACTCAGTTCCCATAGGTGTCCTTGGACATCCTCGTGATTTCCATCATTAAAGCCACAGTTTAGTATGAAGGACAAAATGACACTTGATGCGACTTTTCCTCAACACCGAAGAAAAGCATGTGGGGAGGAATAGATCTCGATCCTTGCTGAATCTCGGGGAAGGGAAAGGTTAGAAGATCTTTCAACTCCACTCACTGCCCTTCCCCTGGTCTTGTCTACACTAGCACTGCTTAAGCTTCCCTGGAAATAGATCATTTGTCACGCTTCTTTGAAGATTCTGATCCTTCCATTAGGAAATTTGTTGTAATCCTATAGAATTCAATTCACTCTAATCTATTCTTCCCTGACTACTTTTAGACCTTTATACTCACCTCAGATACTGCCTATGTGTTTCCAGAGCCAACCTCTCCCACAAGACTTGCTACATCATACACAAATTATCTGCCAGAATGTTCCTTCCATAAGAACGGGGGCCATGTGCGACTTTGTGTGAGCACACTCCACAACCAATCAAATCTCAATGGTATTTGTTCTCACGCTCCTCTGCAGTTAGACTGCACATCTCTCTCTCAGGCTGTAGAAGCTCTGTTCCATCGGTTTCAATCTGAAGGATGACGTCTGCTTGGACCGCACACTCCTCACAGCAGAAACTTCCAAAGGCATAAGTGGAAATGCTAGGGCCTGTTTCATTTCTGCCCACATTTCATCGAACAATGGCAGTCACATGGCTAAGCTAAAGATCAATGGAGAGAGAAACCTATCCCTTCCATGGAGGCAAGAGGTGGGGAGGGGCAGAAGTAGACGCTTACAACTTACCCATCACAAGCAATGTCTGAGATGGTCTCTGGTACAAAGCAGGTGTTAATTTTAGTGCACTTAATTGTTCTCAACAAAAGATTTCAACTGTTTACCATTTAAAAAATCCTGGAAAGTAGACAGGTTAAAAGCAGAGTCAAATTCGGCTCAGTCATTAATTTGGAATCTGTCTCCTTCGCTCAGCCATGATCTCCATGACGTCTTGCCTCATTAGTATCCTCACCCTTAAGTAGCGGGCTTGACATCTAGGAAGCGAACACTAAATGCTCACTGAATAAGGAATAAAGGAACATAAGTTAGAAAGGGGAAAAAAAGACAGAACGAGATCAAAGCAAAGCTGAGATGAAGCAAAGCAAGCTTCTTATGTGCCAAGAGCAGCTGATCCCTCATGGAGCTCATAATTGGTGCTTCAGCATTTACTAGAATATCTGTTCTTTCCTTTGAAGTGGTAGTCAAAAACTTGTAATTTGACTGGTTGTTATTGTAAGTATAATTTATCATAAGTTAAGCCTCTAAATTTGCTTTTGCTTGCTAATTTATAAGTCATATAAGATAGAAGATGAATATGTAAATGAGCAAGATTAATGTAGGTCTGAGGTCCACGGAACCACAAAATACATAATCATAAAATACTTATACCTTAGTGAACGCCAGATTTAATCTTGCTAGCTGAATTAGAATACAAAAAAAAAAAAAAAAACTAACAAAATAATCAATAAGTGAGACTCAAGAACAGAATTGTCCATGATCATGTGCCAATGAAGGTGCAGACTTGAGAAGGGAAAACTTCCTGTTGAGAGGGGGAAACTTCCTGTTGGCCTCTGCTCTTGGTTTCAGTGGGTCTGCATTTCCCTCTGCCTCCTTGATATTTGCAAATCATCTTACTATAAAAACATTATCAAAATTAACATATTCATATAGCATAAAAAGATTAGTCTCCTTTATATACAATTTCACAACTGGGGCTTTGTATCTGTGAAGAGATTTGTGCAACATCATGGACAGACTTCACAAACTTAACATTGAGCAAGAGGACAAAGTAAGAGAACAGGAAAACAGTGTATGGTTGCATTTATATAAAGCGAGGAGGGAAGCAAAACCAACAATGGGGTTAGAATCCAGGGGTGGTTACACTGGCAGAAGGGGAAGCGAGTGGGATAGGAGAGTGTGGGGCTTGGGGGCAGCTTTGAGAGATGTTGTTCATTTACTCTCTCTCCCTCTAGGTGGTTTTCACACAGACCTATCTTCTGTATAGACTTTGTGTTTTACATCCTCATCACCACTCTTCCTCGTTGAACTTGCCCACTGACATTTGCAGGTATTAGGACACAGGTCTCTGAATCTTTTGGCATTGCCCCAGTCCTTCTCCCTGAAAGTCCTAACTCTCTGATTTAGAGTGCAGTCCTGTCCCGGGGTCTCTGCTACTGACACCAGTGTCTCTGTTTGCAGATTTCCTGGGAGACACCTTGACTTCTATCCTTTGAGAAGTCAATGGTGTCCTGGATGATGTGCCCCCAACCCTTCTGTGCTCACAGCACTTTTCCTGGGCAATTCCATGAGGGATGATGAACAAATAACAAAGGTTTTTCTTTTATGAAGTAGAGCAAATCAGGTGTGATTGGGAAAAGAGATGAAAGGGAAAATTCAAAGATCCTCGAGCACATTCTTGGCAGATTTAAGGGAATGGTACACTTGAAAGTTGACGATCTAGAAACTGATACTCCTAAATACTTCCTGTATTGTCAGTTAGGAGACTGTTGCTCTGAGAGGGTCCGTAGAAACCCTTCAGTCTAAGATTAAAAGTAAAAAGAAAGGAAAAAAAAAAAACAAAAAACCTTAGACTTACTGTCAATTTTCTTTAATGATGTATGGATTCACTTGCCTCTGAGTGGTAGAGAGAGAGTTTGGACAAGGGGCATCAGCAGTAGGGAGTTTATCTCTACAGGAAAATCTGTTTATAGCAGCTGGATGTTAGGTAGACAACGTTTCTCTCTTCACTTGGGATTGGCAGTCCCCACAGTAATTACTAACACTTAGTGGTACTTAACTCCGTGCTGAGAACAATTCTAAGTTGGTTACATGTAATAATTCATTTGCCTTCCCCACCAAAACAACTGGAAATGGGAACTATTATTATTCATATCCTAAAAAGGGGAAATGCAGAGGCACAAAGTTAACGGTGTTTTCCTAAGTCATACAGCTAGCCATTCTGCATTTGAACCTGGGCCATTTGGTTCCAGAGCCCAAGATATGGTTTTACAATGTTTTATCTCATTCTAGATGCAGCCTTGGGGTGGCTCATTCCTCCATCTGACTGATATTACTGTGTACTGAAGAAATTAATACTTTCTGAACCTGTACTGCATGAAACGTGTGCTGTTGAGTTCTAGGGATTCAAACATGCCTAAGGAACCTTTAACATTTAATTTTCATTGGTCTTTAATAAAAGGTAATGTTTAAGTTGACATGCAGCTTTTATGAATTAAAAGCTGAACTATTATCTAAAACCCTAAGACCATGTAAAGCTCATAGGCCCATATATACATTACAATGCGATATTATGTATCAAATATTTATTGAGAATATATGTATCAAAACCTACTAGACACAGAGGGGATATTAAAAAGGATTTAAGACCTTCTCTATCAAACCAGAGGTCCTCTAGGATTCTTGAGGGCATTTTCTGTAGGCCATCTCAGCAAGACACAAAAATACAGAAGCGATAACCTCAAAGGGATTTTGGAGTATAGCTTATGTCTAATGGAGTAAAAGTCAGTCTTTTGAGAAGAGAATTTCAGCAAAGGCACTGCCATTTTAGACTGAAAGGGACAGAGGGAGTGTAAGCAGAAAGACTTAGGGGTCTCCAGAAACAGAAAGACAAGAGGTAAACTTTTGTGACCTAAGTCCTTTGGGTCCCCTACCTGCCCCAGCATACTTCCTGCAAAACTTCCTAGGAAGTGTCAGAATTATAAAGAAATGCAAAAACCTCAGTAGTCAAGGAAACAAAGGGAATGCCAAAATTAACGGTCTCTGCCAGGCCAGGAAACAACCTAACTGTATCAGAGACAATAAATCAGTGGTAAAACCCCCAGTGCTGGTTCTGCAGTGAGCAAGGCCCTATATTCCCCATCCAAGATAATGAGCCCAAGACCCCATTCAATTTATACCAGCTCTCAGAGCCAGCCCATAGCCCCTTCTCAGACAGTTGCCTCTGCTTCATCATCATGTTAAAGTCTAACCCCTAGGAGGAACACGAGCTTCGTTAATGTAACACAGGATAGATGGATAGATACAGGCATGTTTCCTAAGTATGCAAATATCCACCCTGTACCCACCCTCCACACAGGTGGCAAAACTCCCCTTTCTGAATATTCATCCTAACCCTAAATAAGAGGAACCCACTCGCCCTTGCTTAAGAGCCACAACTTTGGAAGTTATTCCCCCATTAAACAAGAAACTCATTTGCTGCAAATAAAGTTTATTTTGTGTGCCAACTCCAGCTGCTGTAGTCTGTATCTGTAACTCACCGAGGAGTGAACTCACTTTAGATCCATTAGAGGAGCACCAAACAAAAGGCTACTGGAATCATGAAATTCTACTGGCACGAAACAGGCTGATGAAACTACTCAGGTGCAAATGTATGTTACCTCTCATGAAAAAGAAAAAAAGACAACCAGGAAACCAGAGGGTGGCCTCACCGCTCTCGAAAATAGGAGGTAGGTTTTCTCCCGGGTAGAGAAGAGCAATGTGAACCAGGGGGAAGGAGCCATGAAGGCTTGCAAATCCAGTCTTGGGGTAACTGGGAGGGAAGGCTGACCACAGACATGGGGCACATACGTACAGCCAGGCATCGTCTCGTGGATGCTTCTGTGCTGCTCTTCCACCGCAAGTCCCACTAAGCGTTGCGGATTTTCACTCATGTCCATGGTGCAGCTGTGAGGTCCTGACCGACCTGCTGTTCTTAGTCCTTCCAAAAGACTAACTGCGGGGAATAAGTTGAGGAATTCCCTGAACCCGCACTGACGGGTTAACAAGGCATAAAGAAATAGAAAGTCCTAGGATGAACACACCCAAGTTTGGGTAAACAAGATTCCGTAAATAATCTTAGGTAAACTGGGCAAAGGCTCCCAGTATAGGACAAAGGTATAGGAATAGGAAATCTCAGGATGAAAAATATCCAAGATGAGGTAAACAAGAAGGACCCTTACTGGGGCTCTAGTCTCCTCCCAGACATTAGCCTCTCTTGCATTTTAATCCTGCATCCATCCTGCTCTCTTGCTGCACAAGAGAGAACTTCAGACAGAGAGTCCACAACAGCTAACAGCTTCCGGCATCCTAACTCAGTACTGCTTGGCAGTACGTGTGAGAGCAGGGGAAACAGTTCTTTTCAATGTTTTCAATTCTGAGTCTCCAATATTTTATGGCTGTAATTTCCATAGCACCAATTTTCTAAACTCCCGTTCCCCTCTTCTTTTAAATCCTGGACTCCCCTTTAGATTTTCTTCAAAGAATCTGCACATTGATTTCCCCTCTCCTGTCATAGTGTTACCTTGGCACAACTTTGAATTACTCTGGCATCCTCTACCTGAAACACCGAGTCCAATTTCATACACAAATCTCCCTTTCACTTTCCACAGCACAACCAAAACTACCCTCGCATTTTCAACAGGTCTGGGATTTATAATAAGAACACTGGAGATTAAAAATCATGCTGCATTGCTCTTAAGATCCTTTGGCCGAGAGCATTCATAGGGACCCACCTACGAGGCTTTCCCCCTTTGGGTACACATACTGCTGAGTTCTTAGAACTCGATTATCTGGACAGGAGAACAGCCTAGATATCACACAGTGTGCTAGAGATTAGCACCTGGCAAGAAAGCAGAAAACACTTTTGAAACATCCTCATAAGAATCTCAGAAATAGGAGCACCTGGGTGCCTCAGGTGGTTAAGCCTCCTACCCTTGATTTCAGCTTAGGTCATGTTCTCACAGTTCTTGAGATCCAGCCCTACATCGGGTGAGCCTGCTTGGGATTCTCTTCCCCCAGCCCCGCCCCCGCCCCCGCCCTGCCCCTACCCTGCTTGCGTGCTCCACCTCCGCCCCCTCTCAAACAAACTTAAAAAAAAAAAAAAAAAGAGTCTCAGAAATACTAATAGCACATATGCAAGGAGATATGAATGCTGAATTCACTTTGCAATTAATGAGACAGAACCAGAACAGGAATGAATGGGTCAACCATTTCCATGGATCTACTTTGTAACAAACTTAGCACAACACTTAGCACATAGAATAAAATAACTCTTTATTCTAGTTCATGCCTCTGTGGGTGAGCTGGAGACTGGCTCATTTAGGCTGGACCAGGCTGGACAACTCTGCTTCAAGTCAAACATCCAGCTAGACCTGGTCCCTCACTGGAAGGCACACTCAGTTCTCCTCCTATGGGTTTATTCTAGAGCCTAGGGTACTTAATAGAAGCACTTCTCATTCATGGTAGAAACACAAAAGGGTCAGCCCCAACATGTAAGTACATTTCAAACCTCTGCTTGTGTTATGTCTACTAACATCACATCGGCCAAAGCAAGTCTCGTGGCCAAATCCAACATCAATGGAGCAGGATATAACACCTGTACCATGCAGATCAGGCAAGGGTGAAAACTGGCTGAATATATTTTAATCTGCCAAGTAGGGTAATTTAACTTAGACTATTTGCAGTTACCTTTATGGAGAATTTTAACACATGCCTGGCAAGATGTGGGCCTGGGAAGGGGGGAAGTGGAAGTTTCCAGTGAATAGAATTTATTTAGCCAAAAAAGGCTGAGAGAGAGCTATCGTCCCCTTGTGTCCAAATTTAAAATGTAATATGATGATCAATATACTTAGAAACCAAAAAATCCTAAAAATTAGTAAGAATGCCCTAAAGATATAAAGCATAAAATGTAGAGTACTCAGCCCAACTACATTTTACTGGAGAACACATACACAGTATGTATGAATGATGTAAGTATGAATCAGTATCTGTAATGATCTAATAAGAATATTATATATGTACATATATATTTACTTTGCAAGTAGACAAAAGTAGTTGCCACGGTAAGTGCATTTCCTAGGTATGTGTTTGGAAAAGCTTACTGGAGTATGTGCAAAGGGAGATAATGAAATAGGAAATGGGGACCAGGTACTTTAGACAAAATATTCTTAGCAGCTTTACAGCAATGTTTTTAATAACATGATGTTAGTATTTGGGTACTTTCAATATGAGAGCTTTTCAGGGGCGGGAGCCTGAGTGGTTCAGTCGATTAAGCGTCCAACTTCGGCTCAGGTCATTATCTCCTGGTTTGTGGGTTCAAGCCCTGCATTGGGCTCTGTGCTGACAGCTCAGAGCCTGGAGCCTGCTTCGGATTCTGTGTGTCCCTCTGTGCCTCTCTCTCTCTCTCTCTCTCTCTCTCAAAAATAAATAAGCATAAAAAAAAAAGAGCTTTTCAAATAGGATGTTTTCCTTATAAAGTAACATATTTGGGGGGAAAAAGGTGTCATATTTATATTGCTTCCTACAATTCTCTGATGAAAACATTACAAATGTTGTCAAACTACTTACATTTTCCAGTATGTAACAGGTTTTACATCCAGACAATGTTTAATTAATTTCCTGATTAATTTTCTAATGCTCTTGCGTTTGGCAGCTGTTTTGACAAAACTGCCTTCCTCATTATAGAAATCCTACTTGCGAAAAGAAGTGAACCATGGCAAATGGACTTATTGAATTATCCAGCTCACCAATTATATAGTATAAAATTATTCATCCTCATATAATTTGATCAGGAAAGATCATTTATCTTTAGCAACTGTGTAAAATTACATATTATACTGCAGGATAGCTGCAATCTTAAAAGTGTCTGTAGTTAGAAAACTTTTAAAATGTATTTGAACACTGAATTATTGCCTATTTTCCCAAACCACTTTGTTATAAAAAAAAAAAAGGTTAGTATCTAAGTAATGGCTCCACTGAGCCCACTTCTCACCATTTAAAAAGCATCACTTAGTTGTTTAAATGCAAAATGTCTATCGGTTATTGTTCCTGGCTGCAATTTAGTGGAGACCTCATTCTTACTACATTTCAATGTTTATAAATTAATGAATTCAGAATCAATTCGTTTCCTAATAAAACTAACATAATTTAATTGGAAACTCTTCTGTATTATCATTATTATAGGTATATATTAGAAGCACTGTAGCAGAGCATTTGTAAAGGTTGAGCTGACACTTAACATTTCTTATTCATAGTGCTATGCTCAGCATTAATATTACTTTCCAATCTATTTATAGGTCTTTGTATCTTATCTTATTTAAAGACCATGCTTGATGTATTCGAAGATTACTTTTCTGTTACAGTTAACCAAGTGGATCTAAATAGGCTTATCAACTAAGATGAGTACTCCAATGAACCAAACACGAGCATTTCAGCTATCATTTGAGCCTATACATACTAATTTTTCCTACTTGGTCAGTATTTCTAGATATCTTGCAAGTAAAACATTATATCAGGTAAATAAAAGTCAATAAAGGTACCTAGCTTTACCTAAAATTTATCTATCTATATTTTTCTATAATTGAATATATTTATATTTGTCTATAACATGTATCACTTACATTAACTAGATATATGTATATATAATTTTGGGAAAATATGAATAACAAAATATTATATAATGAAGTTACTCACTGAGATAACAGTGGACTAGGACATCATAAAGTTAATGCATGTTTTAGCATGATATATTTAACTTTTAATTGTCTTCGGTTAAGTTTGGAGTCCTACAAATGGTACTTTTTACCCACAGAACAGCTGTCATTTGCTAACAATGGACAGACTGGACATACTGCTCACAATGAAGAAAAGTTATATAAAATATGTGACTATCCTAAGATCTATTTTAAAAATCTCAATAAACGTTTTGCTATTTAGTAAGCCCCTCATCCCCAAAATTCTATAAACAATTTTGTTTACAAAAATCGTGCATATTCAATCAACTGGCGGTTCTGATATTGTGTTCACACTCTCATGAATATTGGATTTCAAGGGAAAAGCTTTATTCTTCAAAAAGGCTTTCCATTTTGGCTGTAAAATATTTTGTCCAACCATTACAGATCTAAGAGAAAGAATCTATAATTTTTATGATATTATAGCATCATAATTCTTATTCCTTATAAAACCATATAAAATAAATAAGATCACATTTTTCAAAATAGCACATAAAATTAACTACATATAACTTTTGTAAAATGAAAATTTCTATTAATATTATATTCTATCATGCAAATAAGAATGAATGAAAAATATTTTTTTAATTGAGATGTTTTAAATTCACTATGTTAAAAAGTATTTTTTATTTCTTAAAAACATACGGTAAATCCTTATCCTTGGCTTGTGAGAATTCATTCAGAGACATGCTTGTAATCCCAAGCACTGGTATATCAAAGTGAATTTCCCCTTAAGAAATAATGGAAACTCAGATATTTGTTCCACAATCCAAAAATATTCATATAAAACTGACTGCAATACTGTAATATACTAAAGAATAAACAAAATATTAACAAAAATAAATAAACAAATTAACCTTCCCTTATCTTTGAAATCTTTCGTAGCTGGTGTGAGGCAGACGAGAGAGGAGGGTTACTGTGTAGGAAAACTTTCACTAACAGAATCACTGCTATCTATTGGCTCAATGCAATAGTTTTCTTTTCATGCAGCTTTAACAAGGAACCTATCCAATGACACTTGATTTGGCCTCCTTTTGAGAATTTTGTGGAAATGTGACTTTGCACTGAGGATCACCCACGATCCTACGGTTGGGGGGGGGGGGACCATTGGCTCAGTTGTGATCATGCAACATTTGGCATCCCATACTACTCGTGTTGCAAGACGCCTCTCGTTTATCAAGTTAAAATTTATTGGAAATGTTTGCTGGTCTTACAGAACACTCACGGAACAAGTTACTTGCAATCCAAGGTTATACTGTATTTAATAAAATAGTCTACATTATTTCTTATGCCCAGGATAGCATAAGAGCAGCAAAACTATGTTATTTCCATAGTTGTTAGTCAAAAACATCTTATGAAATCATCTAAAATTTTTATTGCAATGTGATGACTTGGTTTCTTTTTTAAAAAAAGGAAGAGTTTAATTTCTATTAATATGCAGAATTGATAACCACTCAAAAAATCTTCCTACAACTCTAATAGCTTGACCAGGTGTAATAAGCCGAATTCAAATGAAAATCAGAAAATACAAAGGAACAAGAACAATAATGAGTGTGAAAGCAATAGCAGTGAGTCTGAACTGATGGTGAAGCTCCCTGAGTGGGTGAAGAATGGGATGGGGCAGCAGCCAGATTAAGTAATCACAGATCCTGGATTTTAAAGGCGCATGAATGGGAGACAGTACCCTGAGTTATCTTCTAGCAATGTGTCAGAACTGAAATTCATATGCATAATTACAATTTTATAACTAGCCTTTGGCTATAATGGAACCTCCTAACTCCCTTTATGAAGTATAACACTGACACAAACAAAAATAGTACAAACTAATAATGATCATAAAAAGAAAATTACAGACCAATATAATTATGAATATGGATGCAAGATTCTAAACAAAATATTAGCTAGGGAATCCACCACAACAGTAGCAAAATAACAGGCCAGGACCAACTGGGATCTATTCCAGGACTTGGAGGTTGGTTCCATGTGTGGAAATCAATCTACATATGATACTACAATATTAAGTCCAAGGAAAGATGGCATGGGATTATCAGCTAACTTCATAATAGTGGGAAAGACTGACAAAATGCAACCATCATTTAAGGAAAAGAAAACTCAGGAAATGAGAAATTGGGAGACTTTTTGGCATTAAATCTTCCTATAAAATGACAGGAATGATGGCCATTTCCCAAGGCTCTCGAAAGAGTCATGAACACACTACCTAAGGTACTGGTTACCTTTCCCTTCCTCTGGAGCACTTGCATTTGGACAGGTTTGCTATATATACTTTTTTATTTCGAACTATTTTTTTTGTCTTACAGAAAACTTGTAGGGGCTCCTGGGTGTGCAAATCTTTGTTTTGGCTCAGGTCATGATCCCAGAGTCATAGGATTAAGCCCTACTTTGGGCTCCATGATAAGCATGGAGTCTGCTTGAAATTCTCTCTGCCCCTCTCCTCAGTTTACACTCTCTCTCTCAAAAACAGTAAAAATGGTGCAGAGAACTCATATACACCTTATCCAGATTCCCCCAATGTTAATATGTTACATGATATTATAATTATCAACATCCCCAAATAATATTAATTTTATTAACTGGAGACCATAGTAAATCTTTATGAGTTTTCCACTAATATGAGGTTGATACTGTTGCTCCCATTTTATAGAGAATAAACTGAATACCGCAGAGAAAGGGGCTTGGTCAAGGTCACCAAGCTAGGATATGGCAAGGGTCAGAGCTGAACTTGGCTTAGTTTCTAAAAGTCGCCAGTGTTCTCCTCGTTGGTTCCTTGAACCTGCTCTTCCCTCTGCCTAGAATATTCTGTCCCCTTCCATTCTTAGATCCAAATTCTGCTTTCACAGAGCAGCCTATCCTGAGCATGCTAAGCGGTGTCTCTTTACTATCTCTTAGCTTCCTTCCACTTGTAAAGAAAAACAGCAAAAACACAATCCCTTTACATACTGTTAATAAGAGATATGCTTAAATCATAAGGGATCAGAAATTCTGACAGTGAAAGTATGGGGGGGGGGTGGAAAACACTACCAAAAAAGTAGTTGGTTCGTTTTGCTTTACCAAAATCAGAGTAGGTATGAAGGAAAAAAATCACTTATTAGGAAACAGGGTCATCTCATAAGGAAGATAGAGCAACTCTAAACTCACATGGCATAGTCTGAAGAAAAACTTCAAACTGAAAAAGGTGATAAAACCCTTTGGTTCACCTGGGTGGCTCAGTCAGTTAAGCGTTCAACTCTTGGTTTCAACTCAGGTCATGATCTCATGATTTGTGAGTTCAAGTCCTGCATCAGGCTCTCTGCTATCAGCACAGAGCCAGCTTCAGATCCTGTCCCACTCTCACTTTGCTCCCCCCAAATAAACATTTATTTTAAAAAGTCATCATCTAAGTAGCTATACGTAGATTTTCATTAAAACAAAAATTTCAGGACAATATGAAACACATTTTCTGATCAATTCTCAATTGCCAGAAAACTTCTGATTTGGAGAAGGGTGGAGTAGTTTATTTCTGACTCATTTCCTTACCCAGAGCAAACAGAAAACACAGGGGAAATCTATTCTAAATATAACAAGTGAAGATCCAAGACTCTAAGGGGTAGAGAGCCATGGACAGGTAAGCTGATGCTCTGTACTAACTTCTACCCAAGATATATCTGTCACATATGTTCCATATGTGATTCCAAGAATCCCAACTTGGGAAAAGAGCCAAGACTGGGAGATGAACCACTTGCAGTCCTTGTGGCTGTTTGTTGGGGCAGGAGAGAGAAGACTAGATGCAGGTGCAGATAAATTGACTTAGGTGTGATAGAGAACTTGTTCTGAAATATAACCAGTTCCCTGAAGAAATCTGTCCAACAGAGCAGGGTGAAAAACTGCTAAGCAGAAATTCTTAGTAAAGCAGAGACAGGCTGATTAAAGCAGAGAAATCATCAAAAAAGCCTGCTAGTAACTCAGTTTAGAGTCCAAAATAAGGTAATACCAGAGGAGTTAACTTTGACGTGTGTGGGGGGGGAGACTTAACTAACTTCAAATTTAACTTAACTAACTTCTAATTCAGATAATCAACCGCATATTATCAGCAAGCAGATTAACTCTGGTCAAAGATAATGTCATCAGGACTTTCTACAGGTTTTTTGTTCTTGTTCTCTTTTCATTCAAACTGATCTGCACTCAATGAAAAATTATTAGGCTCAGCTAGAAACAAGATCATATCAACAAAATCAAAAGGAAAAAAATATATATTAGAAGCACACAGACAAATGCAGGCATCAGATATAGATTTTAATGATGATTTACATGTTTAAGAGATTAAAAGATAGAAACACATGATAAGATAAATATTATATTACTCTGTCTATATCAAAATGAGAAGCAAGTCAGGATAGTGACTTCTTACCCGGCAAGAGAATGACTCTAAAAATAGAAGGATGTTCTCTGAGACCACAATCTTATGTTTTCTTTCTTGATCTGAGTGCTAGCTGACTAGTAGGTTGTTCACTTTCAGAAAATTCATACACCATACCCTTATGATTTGGACAATTTTTCAATTTATACTGCAATAAAACATTTACTCAAATAGAATTAGCTAATCAAGAAGATCAACAAAAACTTAAAGATATGTCTGGAAATTGAGACACACATAGCAAGCATGGGGACACACAAACACATGTTTCTAAGTACCAAATAATTCTCTCTTCCGTGAAAGAAGAAATCTTAATGAGATTATAAAACATTTGCAGCTGAATAATAATAAAAATCCTACCAAAATTTAGATATAGGTAATTGAAGTAGTTATTTTCAGGGAATTTTTGAGATAACTATTTATAGAATGAATTATAAGGAAAAAAAGTGCTGAAAATAATGCCTAAATATTTAACGTAAGTTTGATAAAAATAAAGGAAATGAGGGGAAATTTTGGTAAAGATGAACTTTAAAAGAAATTACAAAAGAAGGTAAAATAGACCATTTAAAAATGCTGTTTCTTTCATTAATTGGGGAAAACTAATAAAGCAGAAAATCTTGGATAAGACTTTTAAAGGAGTTATAAGCAGCAAAGAGATGTGAAAGATAACTACATTTACAGCAGATGTCAGAAAAATGCTAGAATATATTATAAATGTCATTGGCAAATGCTTTTGGGAAGGGTGATTTCCTAGAAAAATATGCCAAAATATATTAGATACAAGCCAACAATCAAGTATAAATGACATGAATATTTCTATCACAACAATTTAATTAATGATGAAAATATAGCCTTCTTTAACAGAGAAAAAGATATAACGAGTCAGAGAATGAAGGGGGCCTAGATAGCTTTGCAGGAATAAGTCACCAGAGCTTTCAAAAACTACACCAAGAAATAGAAAAATGGAACTCTACTTTTGCATGCGGTAAATACAACCCCGATGTCAAAATAAGAAAAAAAGGGGAAAAATAAATTAAAAATCAATTTTACTGAACTTAGACACAAAATATCTAAAGAAATAATTAGCAACCTAATTCGATTTATAAAAACGACATTCTCATGGTTCATGCTAAGAATATTTTAATACCAAAAAATCTATGCTATACTAACAGATCTCTAACATGTACTGAATAAAAATGCTTATAATAAAAATAAAATCTCTTAGAAAAGCAGAAATTTAAAATAATCATATTACCTTTAATGTGATCAAAGCCATATAAAAATGAATTTAACAAAACATTCATAAAATCTATCTGGAAGAAAGTATAAGATATTACCGAAAGATATTAACAAAGACCTAAATAAATTGATAGTTTCACCAATTTTGGATGTGAAGACCCAATATCAAATACAAGCACATTTTTTTCTTCTTTAGTAATTAGTTCACTAAAAAGCCAGTAAATATTCCACTTGACTTTTTTTTTTTTTTTTTTTTTTTTTATTGTAACCGCACAAGCAGATTATAAAGTGTCTGTGAGGGAGCAAGGGGTCAATAAAAGTCAAGACTTTTCCACAAAACAAAGTCTATAACATTCCTTCAAACAGACACAGAATCTTATTAGCAAGCTATTTATTCATTAGTGTTCTTAGTCACACAAAATATAATTTACATTAGCTTAAGGAAGAAGAAATGAATTTGCAGATAGTGAAAATCCCAGAATTACTGAGATCTTGAGACAAAGAGGCTCAGGGCTAAGTGTCCAAGAACCATTTGTTAACTACAAAGGCAGTCTTACTACACAGAGAGTCACTGCTGCCATCATCTGTGAGGCTAGGCAGTTGCCATCTCTGATCACAGGACCAAGTCAAGCTGTTCCAATGATGCACAGTCCCTGCAGTCACTGACACAGATACCACATGATTCAGACTTCATCACCCCCACTAGCAAAGCACAGACACCTTCAGGCTGGTTCCATCTCCATACAGGTCTTGTGTCTGAACTAAAGTCTCCCACAAATGTATGCAATTGGAGCCACCAACACAATACGTCTGCATTCTAGCCACAAGGGAGACAGGAAATGAAGGGCTTTATTTGTATTATAATTTGGGAAAATGAAGGTCAGAATAGGAGAAAAAATCAAATGTGGAGAAGGGACCTAATGACCTGGATACCCAGAAAAGGCAGATGGTGTCTACTTCTGTGTAATGAAGAAAATGCAGGAGGGCTCAAGAACTGAGAACGATGGAAGAGACCAGTAACAGCTTATAATGGGAAAAGCAAAATGCTTCCTCTTTTAGAGAAATATCAATGTAGGGAGCAAAATACACACAAAGTATATAATCCTATCTTCCATTTAGGAAAACAAGAACAAAAACAAAAAGGGACTATAAACAGAAAAATCAGTCTCAGATTTCACGATATAGCATTTTTGAGTAATGAAGAGTTCATGCTAGGAACACTTTGTTGTCGTTGTTGTTGTTAAATAATGTCCACAAATCTATATAAGATATCCTCCAAAGAATTTTTAAAGGAAAAATAAAAGACTAATATTCAAGCCCAGGAGAGTAAACTCTAATGCCCATTAGCAATATGGATATGTGTTCCAACTCATAATCAGGAAAAAGAAATTAAAACAAGATTAGATTTTCCACCCATTTGATTAGCAAATATTTACAGACCTGACTATAACTAGTACTGACAAGATGTAAGGAAATGGGGACATTCAAACTACTGTTGGAAGAAGTAATTGCTATAATCAATATAAAGAGACATTTGGCTATATCCAGTAAATTTGGAGGTGAATATGCCCTAAGATCCAATGTCCCACAGATCAGTAGAGATACATACAAAAATATTTACATGTATACAAAAGTATTTTTGCAACATACTTTAAAATAACAAAACATTGGTAATCAGTAAAATGACCATAGGACATAAAACGAATATACTTTATATGTATGCCAGGCAACGTTCTACAAGTGAAATAAATCAACCAATGCTATAACTGTCAACATGAATAAATATCAAAACCCTAGTCTTGAGCAAAAAAGCTAGTTTCTAAATGATTTAATGACATTTGTGGCAAGTTTTAAGACCTACAAAACAGTATTAGATGATCATAAATGTATCTATAGGTTACAACAGTTTAAAATTACACACAGGAATGAAAAATAATAAATACAGGATAGTGTTTATTCATCAGGATATATTTAACAGTGGACTGAGATGAAAGAGGGGTGGAAAGGGGGCTTCAACTGTAGTTTTCATGTTTCATTTTTTAAGTTGGATTAACTTACATTAGTCTTGATTACAAGTAGTGTCCATATATATTTGTGCTTCTGAAAAAAACATCAGTTAAGA
Organism: Puma concolor; assembly: GCF_028749965.1. Taxonomy (NCBI): domain Eukaryota; kingdom Metazoa; phylum Chordata; class Mammalia; order Carnivora; family Felidae; genus Puma; species Puma concolor. Next base: position 87,842,682 of record NC_141678.1, on the reverse strand, counting down.
AGAATGCTTGGTAGTGATAGGACCACATTTTTCTCCTACCTTGCTAATACCACATGTCTCCTCCTGTATTCTCCTTCATACTGCCCCATCCAACCTGCCCAACATGGCAGGAGTCCCTCCAAAGTGGCTCCAGACTTATCTTATTCTGCAATCAGCCCAAACAGCAACTAGTGCCACTCCAAAGTGGCTACTGACTTGGGGAGAATGGAAGATAACCACACATACCAGATGCACTGCAGCCCTAGGAGAGGGGGACAGACATGTGGTCTTACTGCAGGCCCCAACCACCAGAAAAAGCCTCTCAAGGGACAGTGCAAGGACAGAGTCCTGTTGTTAGGTGAAACCACTCCAGCTAATGGGCTGGGAGAAGGTGTATAGTCTGACCCAACTACGAGCCCAAGGTAGCCTGGGACTGGCCCCTAAATAGCACAGGGACCAAATTCTGCCCACTATAGGCAAAGTGGGCCACTGTGGTCAACTGAACTGGAGGAAAATGTGGCTCAGCCACAACAGTAGACACATCCAACCCATGTAAGAGATACTCCTGAAGCACATGGTTGTGGGGCACAGGGGACATTAAACTACAAGGAACTACAGGACACACGCTTCATAAGGCCACTATTTTTAAGAACAGAATACATAACTGAGTTTTCTAATACACAAAACCAGAGAGTTAAACAAAATGAGGAGATAAGGAGTATGTTCCAAATGACACAACAGGACAAAATCACAGCAAAGGAACTAATTGATACAGAGATAATCAATATGCCTGATACAGAATTCAAAGTAATCATCATAAAGACACCTACAGAACTTGAAAAAGAAGTAGAGTATCGCAAAGAGAGCCTTAAGAAAGAAATAGAAAATATAAAAAAGAACCAACCAAAGATGAAGAACTCAATAGCTAAAATTAAAATACACTGGAGGAACCAATAGATTATAAGAAGCAGGAGATCAGTGAGCTTGAAGACAAAGTTATACAAAGCAACTAGACTGAAAAGAAAGCAAGCAAGCAATAAAGAAAGAAGAAATAAAAAAGAAGAAATAAATAAGAATAGACTGAGGGAACTCAGTGACATCATCAAGTGTAATATAATGGAATTTGCATTTTAGGGATTGCAGATGGAGAAAAAGAAAAAGGGGCAGAAAATTTATTTAAAGAAATAATAACTGAAAACTTCCTTAGTCTGGGGAAAGAAACAGACATCCAGATCCAAGAGGCACAGAGAGTTCCCAACAAAACCAACCCAAGGAAGTCCACAAGAAGACATACAATAATTAAAACAGATAAAAAGTAGTGGATAAAGAGAGAACTTTAAGAGCAGCAAGAAAAAGGAAAACAGTTATATACAAGGAAAACCACGTAAGGCTATGAGCTGATTTTCAGCAGAAAGTTTAGGCTAGATAGAAGTGGTATGTCATATTCAAAGTACTGACAGAAAACTACCTATAACCAAGAATACTCTATCCAGCAAAGCTATCATTCAAAATTGAAAAAGTAATAAAGACTTTCCCACAAACAAAAGCTAAAGGAATTCATTACCACTAAACCAGCCTTCTAAGAAATATTAACAGGAATTCTTTGAATGTAAAGGAAAGATCATAAGCAGAAGTAGAAGAAATAATTTCACAGGTATATATAAACATAATAAAAGTAGACTAATCACTAAACTAGTACAGAAGTTAAAGCACAGAAGCAGTAAAATCAAGTTTATAAAAATCACTCAAGGGATTCACAAAATAAGACAACATAAAGTATGATACCATACCATAAATTATGGGGGTGGGGGAGTAAAAATTTAGAGCTTTGAGAATAGGTTCCCTTAAGCAAACATCAACTCAACATAGACTGCTATATGCATAAAATGTTATATACCAACCTACTGGCAACCACAAACGAAAAGCCTGTAATAGATAAAAAGAATCTGTGCATATCGCTAAAGAAAGCCATCAAACAACAAGTGAGTGCAAGAAACACAGAACTACAAAAACTACAAAACAAGTAACAAGATGGCAATAAGTATATACCTCTCAATAATTACTAGGAATGGAAGTAGACTGATGGTTCCAATAAAAAGATAGGATGACTGAATGCATATAAACGCAAGACCCATCTATCTGCTGTCTATAAGAGATACTCAACTTCAGTTCTAAAGACACATGTAAATTGAGGTGAAGGGATGGAAAGATATTGATCATACAACGGGATGCAAAAAGAAGCTGAGATAACAATACTTACATTAGACAAAATAGACTTTAAAGCAAATATTGTAACAAGAGGCAAAGAAGGACACTATTGAATGATAAAGAGAACAATCCAACAAGATTTAACAATTATAAATATTTATGCATCCAACATGGAAGCACCCAAATACATAAAGCAACTATGAGAAGATATTAAAAAGAAGAAATTGATAGAGATACAATAATAGTAGGGGACTGAAACACCCCACCTACATCATTGGATAGATTGTTCACACAGAACAACAAAAACAAACAGTGGCTATGAATGACACTTTGGACCAGATGGATCTAACATATATTTAGAATGTTCTACCTTAAATAGCAGAATACACATTCTTTTCAAATGCGCATGGACATTAGAAAAGATCACACATTAGGCCACAAAACAAGGCTCAATAAATTCAGACTGACTAAAATAATGTATCTTTTCTGATCACAGTGGTATGAAACTAGAAATCAATCACAAGAAAAACATTTAGAAAGAACATAAATAAATGGAGGTTAAACAACAAGCTGCTAAACATTGAATGGGTCAATCGAGAATTCAAAGAGGAAATCAAAAAATACATGGAGACAAATTAAAACACTATACAAATACAAAAATACCTCAAGAAGCAAGAAAAATCTCAAACAAACTAATCTTACACCTAAAGAAGTGAGGAAGAACAAACAAAACCTAAACCCAGTAGAGGGATGGAAATAATAAATATTAAAGCCAAAATAAATGAAATAGAATTAATTAAATTAAATATGAAATAAATAAAATACATAGAAGAAACCAATAAAACCAGAAACTGGTCTTTGAAAAAATCTACAAAATTGATAAACTTTAGAAGGAAGGAAGGAAGGAAGGAAGGAAGGAAGGAAGGAAGGAAGGAAGGAAGGAAAGAAAGAAAGAAAGAAAGAAAGAAAGAAAGAAAGAAAGAAAGAAAGAAAGAGAGAGAGAAAAGAAAGAGGAAGGAAAAGACTCAAAATCAGAAATGAAGGAGAGGTTAGATGGTTAAAAGATGGTGGTGGAGGAGTGCCTAGGCTTGCCTTATCCCAGGAATACAAGTAGATAACGATTAAATCATCCTAAATACTCCAGAAATTGCGCTGAAGACTGATAGAACAAATTCCATAACTAAAGGTAGAAAAGAGGCCACAGAGAAGAAGGTAAGAAGTGTCAGAGACACAGCTGGGGAGGAAAACAGATGGTGGCCACTGCAGTAGGGATGGAGTCAAGGTCACAGAGACAGGAGAGAAAGACTAAGACACACAGGAGCACATGGGGGAAACAAATCCCCTTAGCAATTGGCTTGGAAACCAAGAGAGGACTAATTTCTCGACTTCTGGCAATCAGCAGGGCTTAAAGAATCGAGTTATAAGGTCAGCAGACTTGGGTGGCATAGGGTCTGGAGGGCATCGTGCTGTTCATGGAGAGAAAGTGCGCAAACAACCCACAGACATACAGTGTGGAAAGAGAGATTTGAAGGCACAGGGTGAGGCACAGAGTGGGGGAGATTATTTGCTCATCTCAGAGAGTATCTGGAGAGGCAGTATTCAAGGAATGACCCCTTCAGGAACAAAGGAACTGACTGGAGCCATTTCCCTCCCCTGCCCTTTAACATAAGCACAAGGCCCCTTCGGGAACCGGTGTAATACCAATACTCACTACCTAACTTGCCCACACCCTCCCATCCCCTGCACTCTTCCCAGTCATGTTTGCCTCAGTTCCAGTACAGTGGGTTCCCTTCCCCAGACCAGCCCAAACCCCTACCAACACAAGGTCTCCTAACCTGGGGGTTTCATGGGGCCTTGGTTCTGGCAGCAGTGGTGACAGGTCTCAATTCACAAGACCAGAGCACAACTAATTAAAATGCACCACATTCAGGCAAAGGACCAAACCCCCACCTCCCCCCTCCAAAAAAAATGACTGAGGAAAAATAACAACCAACACTACAGAAATACAAACAATTATAAGAGAATATTATGACAAATTCTATGCCAACAAATTGGAAATCTAGTAGAAATGGATAAATTCCAAGAAACATATAAACTACCAAAACTGATGCAGACAGAAAAAAACAAACAAACAAACAAAAAAACAAAACAGAAAATTTGAACAGACCTATGGTCAGCAAAGACATTGAATCAGTAATCAAAAAAATCTCCACAAACCAAAGTCCAAGACCAAAAGCCTTCATAGGTGAATTCTACCAAATTTAAAGAAGAGTTGGGGGTGCCCAGGTGACTCAGTCAGTTGGATGTCCAACTCTTGATCTCAGCTCAGGTCATGATCTCACAGTTCATGGGTTTGAGCCCCACCTCAGGCTCTGTGCTGACAGTGCAGAGCCTGCTTGGGACTCTGTCTCTCCCTCTCCGCCCCTCCCCTGATCTTGCTCTCTCTCAAAAATAAACATTTTTAAAAATATTTAAAAAATAAAAAAAAATAGTTAATACCTATTCTTCCCAAACTATTCCAAAAAACAGAAAACTTCCAAATTCATTCTATGAGGCCAGCATTAATCTGATACCCAAAACCAGAAAAAGTGATCACAAAAAAAGAGAACTATAGGTCAATATCTCTGATAAACATAGATTTAAATGTCCTCAACAAAATACTAGCAAATGAAATCCAATGGTACATTAAAAAAAGTCTTTCACCATGATCAAGTGGGATTTATTCCCAAGATGTGAAAGTGTTAATATTCCCAAAATTATTAACATAATATATAAGTAACATTAGTAAGAGAAAGGATAAAAACCATACGGTCATTTCAATAGATGCAGAAAAATATCTGACAAAGCACAACAACCATCCACACAAAGTAGGTCTTGAGGAAACATATCTCAACATAATAAAGTCCTTATGAAAAACACACAGCCAACATCATTCTCAATGGGGAAAAACGGAGATATTTTCCCCAAAGGTCAGAAAAAGACCAGGATGGCCACTCTCATCACTTTTATTCAACACAGTACCAGACGCTCCAGCCACAGCAATTTGAAAACATAAAAAAAAGCATCCAAATTGGTAAGGAAGAAGTAAAACTATATCTGCAGATGACATGATACTATATATAGGGAACCTGAAAGACTCCACCAAAAACTTATTAGAACAATTCAGTAAAGCAGCAGGACACAATATCAAAGTACAAAAATCTGTTATGTTTTTATACACCACTAAGCAACAGAAACAGAAATTAAGAATACAATCCCAATTACAGTAATACCAAATAAAAGAAGATACCTAGGAATAAATCCAACCAAAGAGGTAAAAGACCTGTACTGTGAAAACTATAAAACACTTATGAAAGAAACTGAAGACAAAAGAAATAGAAATACATTCCATGCTCATGGATTGGAAAAAATATATACTGGTAAATGTCTATACTACCCAAAACATTCTACACATTTAATACAATCCAACCAAAATACCAATAGTATTTTTCATAGAGCTAGAACAAACAATCCTAAAATTTGTAAAGATCCACAAAAACCCCTGAATAGCCAAACCAATTTGGGTGGGGGGGGAGGGGAACAAAGCTGGAGGCATCACAATTCTGAACTTTCTGAACTTTACATTATATTACAAAGCTGTGTTAATCAAAACAGTATGGTACTAAAACACACAGATCAATGGAACAGAAAACCCAAAATTAAACCCATAACTGTATGGCCAGCCAATTTATCTTTGACAAAGCAGATAAGAATATCAAATGGGAAAAAGTCTCCAACAAATGATGTTGGGAAACTTAGCAACATGTAAAAGAAAGAAATCTGGGCCGCTTTCCTACACCATATGCAAAAATAAATCGAAAATGCATTAAAGACTTAAATGTGAGCCCTGAAACCATAAAAATCCTAAAAGAAAACACATGCAGTAAGTTGTTTAACTTTGGCCATAGCAACTTTTTTTAGATGGGTCCCTGAGGCAAGGAAGCAAAAGCATAAATAAACTATTGAAATTACATCAAAATAAAAAGCTTCTGCACAGCAAAAGAAACGATCAACAAAATTGAGAGGCAACCTATGGAATAAGTGAAGATCTCTGCAAACGACATATCTGATTAAGGGATAACACCCAAAATGTATAAAGAACTTACAAACTCAACACCCATAAAACAAGTAACCCAACCAAAAATGGCCATAGAACTGAAGAGTTCTTCAAAGAAGACACAGCGATGACCAACAGACACATGAAAAGATCCTCACTGTCAGTCACTAACAGGAAAATGTGAATCAAAACCACAATGAGCTGATCACCCCATACCTGTCAGAACCGCTAAAATCAACAATACAAGAAATAACAATTGTCAGTGAGAATGTGTAGAAAAAGGAACCCTCCTGCACTGTTGGTGAGAATGTAAGCTGGTGCAGCCACTATGGAAAATCGTACAGAGGTTCCTCAGAAAGTTAAAACAGAACTACCCTACGGTCCAGCAATCACACTACTATGTATTTACCCAGAGAGTACAAAACCACCAATTCAAAGAGATACATGCACTCCTATGTTTAGAGCAGCATTATTTACAATAACCAAATTATGGAAGCAACCCGTCTATGAGTAGATGAATGGATAAAGAAGCAGTACGCGTATAGCATGGAACATTAACTCTGCCTTGAAAAATCGAAATATTGCCGTTTGCAACAACACGGATGCATCTAGAGGGTATGATGCTAAGTGAAATGTCAGTATTAGAAAGAAGAATGCCATATGATTTCACTGATATGTGGAATTTAGGAAACACAACAAATGAAGAAAAAAAGAAGAAACAAAACCAGTCTCTTTAAATATAGAGAAGAAACTGGTGGTTGTCCTAGGGAAGGTGGTGGGGGTTTGGGTGAAGGTGAAGAAGAGTACGCTTGGCATAATGAGTGCTAATATACAGAATCGTTAAGTCACTATACTGCACACCTAAAACTAACATAACACTACATTAATCACATTGGATTAAAAAATTAATAAAATTTTAAAAAGAGACAATATATACCACATGCTGGAGGACATAAAGGAGGTAACTCACCATCCGAAGCTCAGGCTGCCTCAGTTGCTTCTGTGCACAGACGCATCAAGAGCTCAGCACAAACTGCAACCCAACCCCCCCCCCCCCCACTGGCAAGTTTGATCTAGGAAACTGGCCACCCCAGCAATTCCTACAATAGCTGGATTACCACATGTACAGACTGGATGATTGTTTTATGAGGATCCAAGATTCAGGTCCCTCTTGCAGACGCAGATACAGTGACCATACTTACCAAGACTGTTAGGGAAAAAAAATCAGTACAGCAATCAGCTTATTAACTTATAGATACAGAACTATTTAAATAAGCCATGCATGCATGCCCTCTGATCCTTGGAGCCTCTGTCTTAGGAGAATTTAGAATGGAAACAAATGAATAGCATGAAATGAGGGCAGGCTAAATTATCTGAAAAATGCAATGGTTAAAAACATTTACTTTGATAGCATGACAGTCACAGAACAGAGTTGGTTTGTGCCTGTGAGGAACCATTTTCTTTGCTGACAATGCTAAGATTCTTTCAGACTGAATTAACCTACCCGGGAGTGAAAACCTGTACTCTGACAATTCTTCTATCTCCAAATATCTCAGGGCACATTATGATGCTTTGAAACAAGGAAGACACTTCAGGAACTCCAAAGTTACCATTTCTCCTCACAAAACATGACAGCATGACTTGCTCCAACTTTAACCTAAAAAGGCAGTTACTTTGTTGATCGCTTCAGGTTTAAGATAACATTAATTGGATTGAGACAAAAAAAAATAAATAAATAAGCGACAACAACTTGAGGTTTCCATAATCTATGGCCACAATTGCAGATTTTTCCACTACACTTAAACAGGAAGAATGTTCTTTATTCAACATTCCTTTCCTAGATCTGAATTGTAGAACAAATAATGTAATTAAATTATCTGTTACACATTTATATTCTAAAGGAGAACCATTTCTCAAGAATTAGAGTTTATTTCTTGAATCACTAAGAAATTTAAATGAGACGTATACCCTCATCAAATGACATTATAGTTACACATCCACAATTATGTTTCATACAATATTCAGCAGTTTCTTATAAAGGGCAATTACAACAATTATTATTTGGACACTTGTTATTTCTACCTACTACCAAAGGAATTCATGCAGTATTATTATGCATTCCATAAATTCTATGTTAAAATAATTAACTTCTGGTCGCTGATAGTGAACTGCAAAACAAATACTTTGCACGACTCAGGTATCCTAACAATGTGCGACACTATTTATTTGGCACTCCTTCAATTTCACTGTGTAAATGACATTTCCTTCCCAACATCATTTAGTGAATAGATGCATAGCTACTGTGGCATTTGACATTTGACCAACAGTGAATATTAAGAGCTTTTTCTCAAGTGCAAGTACTTCAACATAAATAACTCATCTCAAGGACTGAGAGCACCACAGAACTCCAGGTTAGGATATCAGGCATTAGTGATGACGAACACTTCTAGCAGCAACTCATCTTCCTGTGTGACGCCATCCTAGACATTCACTAGCTTCAAAAGAGAGTCTTCTGTTCAGTACCCCTTTCTCAATATCTGCATCGCCAGAACTGGAAGTCAAGTATTAATAAAAACAACCTAAGTGCAACGGTTAACAGAACTGTCATAGTCCATATATGGCCAGGTGTGCCTTGAGGCTCCCATTCTGGAAACTAAGGATTTAGCTTGACCTTTGCTTTAGGGTCAAGAGACACTGAAATGGGGTGAACTGGAGATCTCAGATGAATGAGTTACAACATCAAAGTCAGGAGTCAGATGCAGATTTAGAGAAGATACCCTAGTCAAGATTAAGGAAGGTACTTTCAACTGCCTTATGCCCTCTTCTACTGACTCACAGAAATCAATACTGAGGTCTAATCAGAGTGGCAGATCTCACTATGAAGAAGAAAATTTAACATGTGAAAGACACTCAATGGTTTTTTTTTTTTTACTAGATAGACATTAAGAAGATATAATTTTAGGGGCACCTGGGTGGCTCAGTTGGTTAAGCATCCAATTCATAATATAGGCTCAGGTCATGATCTTGAGGTCATGAGATCATGTCCTGCATCAGCATGGAGCCTGCCTGGGAGTCTTTCTCTTTCTATCTCTCTTTCTCTCTCTCTGCCCCTCCCCTTCTCGTGCACTCTGTCTCAAAATAAACATAAAAAAAGAAAATATAATTTTATATACTCATCTTATCATTGTATTATTGAGATATTAAATTAAGGCAAATTACCCTCACTTTGCAGAGCATTGGAAGCTAAGAGGATGCACTGGATCTTACGATGGTATAAAAAGGAACATATTATAATAGACTTACCAGACTTAAAGAATACAAAAAAAATCGGCATTTTGCCTTTATTTGTCCTTTAAAATAAGTGATACTTGATCATACACTTGATCATTGTACAAATAACCATTATTTTGCATAGAATCCAAAATAAAAATATTAGAGATTAACGTGTATTTACATAAAACCTTATTTTCCAAGAAATTGGATTACACTAAAAGCTTGTATGACTTTTAAAAAGACACATAAGACATGTTGAGTAATGTCATGTATTTTTTTTAATTTTTATTGTTTTTTAATGTTTGTTTATTTTTGAAAAAGAGGGAGACAGAGCACGAGCAGGGGAGAGGCAGAGAGAGAGGGAGACACAGAATCTCAAGCACAGAGCCTGACGCGGGGCTCGAACCCACAAACTGTGAGATCATGACCTGAGCCAAAGTCAGACGCTTAAATGACTGAGCCACCCAGGCGCCCCAATGCCATGTATTTTTAAACACATTTTTTTCTAGTTTTTTAGTGCTCCGTTATAGGACACCAATTAATTTATTCAATATTCTATTTTTAAATTAGATTATTTTCCATTTAAACTATTATATATGATTATGGAATTACATATGGATTGAGACAATAATTACCAAAGAATGCTCAATCAATGTGTGACATACTGTTGAGGAACTGAATGCTAATGCCACCTTGTGAGCATCATTAAAAGGTATACATTCTGTACTTTGTGCGACAGAAAAGCAATAGAAATTCCACAGTACCACCTACAAAATATTCTAAAAGTTGAGCAACAAATATAATCAAGCCTCTAGATCTTTCGGAATCAATAGAAAATACCCAGGATAAAGGAATAATTTATGTGCTATCACACAGAAGCTACTGGCCAAATCCAGGATGAGGGACTTTCTATAGAATAAAAACAAAAACAAAAACAAAAACAGAAACAGAAACAGATTTCCCCAACAAAGCATTGGCATTAGCAAAAAAAAGGAATGCTGTAAGATGAAGATTTCAGTTGGATTCTGGTAAGAGGGAGCACTTGGAAACGAGAAATTTGAGTGTGGACGGGTTATTAAGTCATCAAGGACTTTATGAGTAATTTTAGAATTTTGGGGTGTGATAATGAGATGATGTTTACTTTTTATGGACCTTACAAGTTAGAGATGCACATTGCAATGTCTATTGATTCAATGATGTGTTATCTGGGATTTGTTTCAAAACAGTACAGAATAACAAAGACTGATACACATAGATAAAATGTAGCAAAATTGATATTTGATGCAGCTGTGTGAGGGGTACATGAGGGTTCATTACAGAATTCTAATTTTGTGCATGTTTGAGAAGTTTCATAATGAGAGGTCAAAAATTATGCCTATTTTATGCTCATGGTTTTGTGCTCAAACCGACAACATTTGTGGGTTATTTATTTTGAATACATTCCTAACCGTTGTTAGAGTTATTACCAGTCTTCACTGAACTTACAGAATGCAATATACCACTATGTTAACTTCTAATTCTTTACTTAATACTGGGATTTACTTTTCAAAAATACATGCTTATTAGCTTTTTGAATCTCAGTCAATGACCTGTTAAATTCTTTTAATTTCTAAAGAATTTATCTACCAGTTTGATTTTTTTTTTTTAATTTTTTTTTTCAACGTTTATTTATTTTTGGGACAGAGAGAGACAGAGCATGAACGGGCGAGGGGCAGAGAGAGAGGGAGACACAGAATCGGAAACAGGCTCCAGGCTCCGAGCCATCAGCCCAGAGCCTGACGCGGGGCTCGAAATCACGGACCGCGAGATCGTGACCTGGCTGAAGTCGGACGCTTAACCGACTGCGCCACCCAGGCGCCCCTCCAGTTTGATTTTTAAAGGTACTTCATTAAAAATATTAACCTGCCTGCCTCATACATTATAAAAATGAGCATTTAAATTTTGTCCCTCAGAGCCTGGAGCCTGCTTCAGATTTTGTGCTTTCCTCTCTCTCTGCACCCCCCTCCTCGCCGCTCACACTGTCTCTCTTTCCCTCAAAAGTAAATAAAAAAATTTAAAAAAAAAGAATCACAAGTTTAAAGTAAGAAGGAATAGGGGTGCCTGGGTGGCTCAGTCGGTTGAGCGTCTGACTTCAGCTCAGGTCATGGTCTTGCAGTTTGTGAGTTCAAGCCCCGCGTTGGGCTCTGTGCTAGCAAACAGCTCAGAGCCTGGAGCCTGCTTCAGGTGTTCTCTCTCTCTCTCTCTCTCTCTCTCTCCCCCCCCGCCCCGCTCATGCTCTGCCTCTCAAAAATAAACAAATGTTAAAAAAAATTTTAAAAAAAAAAGAAGGAGCAAAGCTTCCCCTGATAAGTAGGATCTTGTCTGGTATTAGCAGCGAGGCCTCAAAGTATTCTGTGTTGAAACTAGTAATTTCATAGAAGTTCAGGATCAGAATTCCACTCAGTGACCAAGATGGATCCAAATAAACACCAGACCATCCCACAACAATAGCTGATCACAGAATAAATTTTGTCCAAGTCACAAAAATGATCAAAAGTCTCCTAATTTGGTTAATATACCTGATGGCTGCTTCTTTGACAATTACAGCTTTGGTCACGCTTCAGTTTTCTCATCTTGTGGATAAAGTTTATCCACAGTCATACACTGCTTCCTGACAACATCCAGTCTAGAGCAAAGCCCCACCTCCTTTACTGTCCCCTAGATCAGTTAATAAGCCTGAACCTTCTAAACTCTTTCTAACATTCTCCATACGAAGAGGGCCCATGGACTCCAACATAGGTGTTCTCCCATGTTGCAAAACATGAAAACATGAAAAATGTGTTCTCGCATGTTGCAAAACACTGTTCAACTATAGAGGTGTTCCTGGTGGCCTGGAACTGTAGTCAATTAACAAAAGTCATAAGCTGCTCTAATGTTATACAGTTTCTTCATATTTTCTCTTAATATGAACTTCCTGTATGGAATTTAAAAAAAAATATTTCAGAGAGTGAGAGAGAAAAAACATGAGCAGGGGAGGGATAGAGAGGAAGGGAGATCGAGAATCCCACACAGGCTCCGTGCTGTCAGTGCAAAGCCAGACACAGGGCTTAATCCCATGAACTGTGAGATCACGACCTGAGCCAAAACCAAGAGTCAGACACAACTGACTAAGCCACTCAGGAACCCCCCTTCTTGTGATTTTTAATAATTAAAATATTAATACATATGAAATTCATTTTATTTTGAATTTGTCAAAGAATGGTTATTTTTCTAAAATGATTACCTCATTTTAATGTATTGAATGATACATTTGTTACCTTTTTTCCATTATACCAAACACCACATTTAAAGAGTATTCCTCCCACTAAGGCATCAGAATAACAATATACATAGACTTTTATGTGTAAGACTCAAACTTTGAAGTTTAGCTTAGTTTAATAAAGTATAAGTAAAGAAGATATTCTGAAGCATTTTTTTTTAAATTCAAGAATGCATCCCCTTAGATACTGAGATCTACTGATGCTTAAAATCTTAAGTCGTCACATTTTCATTTGCTTTCTCTTACCAGCTTCACGGTCTCTCATTTATCCATGTCTTCCCCAACTTTCCGGTCCTTCTCCCCGAATGTGCTTCCTCCTCTGCCCATCAGGTCAACTCTCATCATTCCACTGTCACCATTAACAACACTATTAACTTGAACGCTGGAGTGGCCATTCCTTCTCCAAACTCAGCCTCAGTCACACCATAAAGAACCTGATGCATCGGTCTTCAACTTCCTTTTTTTTAATTTTTTTTTTTTTATTTTTTTTCAACGTTTTTTATTTTTTATTTTTGGGACAGAGAGAGACAGAGCATGAATAGGGGAGGGGCATAGAGAGAGGGAGACACAGAATCGGAAACAGGCTCCAGGCTCCGGGCCATCAGCCCAGAGCCTGACGCGGGGCTCGAACTCACGGACCGCGAAATCGTGACCTGGCTGAAGTCGGACGCTTAACCGACTGCGCCACCCAGGTGCCCCTTCAACTTCCTTTTTGTAACCAGCTGTGTCCAACCAATCAATACGCTAATCGGGACACCTCACTCATGTTGGTTCACCCAATGCTAGCCAAGAACAAGGGACGCAGTGAGTGGTTACTGAAATGATCCATGTATCTGCTGCAACCATAGGAAACCCGATTCAGAGCACCCAGGAATGGTACAAGGGAGACACTGTTCCTCCCTAGACTGCCTTCATTGCTGTTTTTTGTCAGCTTATTACTTACACTGTAGGAGAAGATCCGCTCCCATTTACTGGTTTACTAAGACATTAGAGAACTTAAAAGGATCTCCTAAATTGACGATAAGGCTTTATCGCCATCCAATCGCAGGTAAAGGAGTGATGATTTAGGATTCTGTGGCAGCGACCAAAGGTGCCCTTCTCAACATGGGCATCCAGCCTTGTTATACGGTACATAACAACAAACTTCTGGCTGCAGGCATTTTCTAGGAAGGGAAAGAGAGCGCAGCAGCTAAGGAGATGTGCAGGGGCCAGCTGGTGAAGTCGGAAGGCGCAGGGCCTTTCTCCTCTCAGGTGTGAAATGAGCAAGTCTTTGCTAGGGGGCTGGAGCCTAAGGGATCTCCACTGTGTCTCACGGACCTCCATGACCATCTGCTGAATTTGTCAACTAAATGACCTTTAAGCTCTGACCAGGGTGTCTGGCCTATAACCCTCCTCTTAGAAAGATTCTTCTCAGTGAAGAAATTTTTGTTTCATCTCCCGAATTGCCTCAGGGCACCTGCCAGCAGCTGTTAGTCTTCCGGTTTAGCCAAGAACTCTTATTTGGCCTTTAGGGAGACTTTTTTTTTCCACTGGTGTTACTACTTTATAGCTTTCTTCTACTGCACTGATATCATTTCTTTTCAATTATATTTCAATATAAACAAAGGTGTATTTCGCTAGTGGTCCATAATGCAAAGAAGCATCAATAATTTTGTTTTGGTGTGCCATGCTCTGAAAATACCAATCTATCTTTCCCAACTTGATCTCACATTTTATCTCAAAGGCTCTTTTGGGGCCGGGGGGGGGGGGGGGATAAACATCTATAGGGAAGGCATATAAACACTCATCTTTTAAAGTTGCAGTTTCTAGAAATGCTTCTACATATTGGTAAATGACAGTATTGGTAAATGACATCCTGTTGCTTAAATTAAAGGAGTCTGGAGCCTTCCTCAGTTAGTTCCCTCAAGCATCCGTCCTAATCCAATTCTACTATCAAAACCTAAAGTCACAACTCCAAAGGAAAAAAACAAAATCCCAGCAATCTTCTAATCTGTGCATCCACAAAACCATCTTATCCCAAGCCATGTGGACAAGAGATACAGTCTAATTCAAATGCCGATAGCTATTCATACATATATACTATGCATTTACCAAACAACTCTGATCTTTCAAAAATGTGAGTCAGGTCAATCCCCACACTGTCCCTTAAAACCTTTCAATGCCAGGAAATTTTAATGAAGTCTAACTTGTCACATGAGCTACATAGTAGAGTTTGTCCAAACTCTACCCCTCCACTTCCTAACTGGCATACTTCTCGCAGTAACTACCTTATCAAGATGCACAGGTTTCCTTTTCCTTATTAAGCTTGTAAAGCTGGCCCTGACTTAGAATTGTAGGATTCATCACTTCTTCAGCTTGAACCAGGCTCTTTCCTTGTTAACATCTTAACTCCAAGGTCACCCGTTCACAAAGACTTCCCTGGACACCCATCTTAGCCTCCCATTCTTGCTGGAATGCACTTGCTGTCGTCTGCATTCTTCTTCTTTCCTGGCCCACTGTCCATGTCTCCCTATTAGAGCTGAAGCTTCTCTCACTTTGGACTTGATGTATTTTGAATACCCATCTCTTTCAAGCATCTAGAAAAAAAATGCTTGTTATGAAATGTTGTACTCAATTACAAATAAGCCAACTTTCACACAAAAGAATTTCTAGATAGATGCAGTTTCTATCAAAATGTCTCTTACACACGGCTATGATTAGAATTAATGGATTCACTTATTACTGTGAAAGAGAAACACCAGAACTACCTTGGAGTGCAGTTTTTGTCGTGAAAGCCAAGGGGAGTATATTAGTTTCTTAGGGTTGCTGAAACAAATTACTACAAGCTGGGTGGTTTAAACCAGTAGAAATTTGCTCTGCCGTGGTTCTGGAGAAAAGAAATGTAAAGTTAAGATGTGAGCAGGGCCACCTCCCTCCAGAGACTCTGACGGAGACTCTTCTAGCTTCTGATGGCTGCCCGCATCATTCCACAGCCTCCGCCTCCACGGTCATGACCCCCTTCCTGTTTGCATCCCTGGGTCTTCAGAAGGTCTTCTTATAAGGACGCCACTCGTTGGACTAAAACACGTCCTAATGTAGTAGGACCTCATTTTTCACTCAATTGCATCTCCAAAACTCTATTTCCACACAAGGTCACATTCATAGATAACAGGGTTGGAACTCTATCGTATATTTCCGAGAGACACAATTCAGCTGGAGCCGGTATTCTCACATCTCATGGTACTGAGAAGAACGTGACGAGAGCTGTTCAGTCATGGAATGCTAAACCAAATACACAACTAATTTTTCTAAAAAAATTATTACAAGTAGGTCAAGAAATCATTCTCATTCTACATTTTTACTTCTGCACAAGTATTATTTGAAACTATATCTGCATGTAAAGAGTTTGCCACATAAACTGTAAGTACTATAATCCTATAATTGTTCCAATAGCTTATTTTAACTTCCTGTGTATGTATAGAGATAGACAAGGTTTATCACGAACGTAAGTATTCTAATTTAAGAGAGTTTATTTTTTCTTCCAAATAAACACATTGATCTATTGGCTTTAGACAGGTGTGCGTTTGGCAATAAGATCAGCCTCCTGGATGGAAGGCTGCTCTAGATGGGCTCGACTCTTTCATGTGGTTAAGTTTAGGGAAAGGTGAGTTTACTGTGGGGAAATTCACTGAAATTCTATCCCATTTCATCCATTGAGAAACCACCCATAAGGCTGTCGGTAGTAGAGAGTGCACACCCACACATCAAGGATAGCCCAGATTTAAAGTGTGATACTATGACTGGTCCCGTTATCCAGATGGAAAAGCTGAGGTTCAAAGATTCATATACGTATGTATATTCCTGGGAAAATCCCACCTGTTTTTTTAATAAAGTCAAATTGTCTTGTAAAGGACCCAGACTATCAGTACTTCTTCCATAAAAGGTGTAAAGAGGCCTCTTTGTTAAAACAATATTTTCTAAAACACTTTTGTTTTAGAAATTGAAGATTAAAAAAAAAATGCCTATTAAAAGAACAAGCAACTGAATTGTGCCTCATTGCGTAATCTTACTTTCTTAAGTAATCCTAAGAAATCATCGTGTAATCTTGCGAAATCATTGCGTAATCTTACTTTCTTAACACTGTTTAAAAACCTTGCCACTAAAAAAACAAAGGCTGGGCATGATGTTTCCTACACTGCAACACAAGGATGAAACCGTGGTGGGAGAGAAATGTATTTATGCTAAGGGCACAGATGCATGTCTGCAAATACATTGTATAAATATGTACCGCCATGAATGGAAAATATATGTTGTTATTTTTTTTTTCTTTTACATTCTTGAGGAGGTATGTTTGGCTGAGGAGGCTAGGGATAGAAATCCAGAATGTAGCCAGAAAGAGAAAGCAGGGACAGTCTACATCTCATCAAAGCGCAGCCCAGAAAGCAGGGTTACAAGTAAACCCGAACAAGTGCCCTTTAACACAGAATATTATTCACCTGGGATAATTATGTATGTGCATGTTGCGATAATTGCAAAGGCACAAATTGTCTTTTACTCCTCTTCTTCCTAACTCTTCCGTTCCCTCCACTGTACCAGTATCATTCCTGTAGGGAACCAACATTGATAGCCAGCTGTACATCTCCCACAACTGTCTTCCGCCTGATGTAATTGCATGTTCATTCACAAATACAAACACTTGTCATGATTTATAAAAATGGTTATGTGATGTTCATAATTGTGAATCTTACTTTTCTCAATCAATGGCACGCGAGAGAAATCCTCTAAAGCAACAAGATGGTAGTTCTAGTTCATTCGTTTCCTTTGTAATATCCCATGGAATAAATATTTTGTAATAATTATTTTTATAAGGGTTTAGTGTTTTTGTTTTTGAGGAGGGGGGAGTGCAAATGGAGGGGGTAGAGAGACAGAGAGAGAGACAGAGACAGAGAGACAAAGAGAAAATCCCAAGCAGGATCCACACTAGCGTGGAACCTAATGTGGGGCGTGATCCCACAACCCTGGGATCATGATCTGAGCTGAAATCAAGATTTGTATGCTCAATTGACTGGACCACTCAGGCACCCCATAATTATTCATCTTTAACCTACCAATGTAAAAAGAAATAGTTTTGTAAATATTACAATTAATCAATATTGTCTCAATTTTAATATCTAATTTTATATAAATGCATAATTATATCTTTCATTTTTATAGTTGGATTTAAACTTTAAACTTATTCATGTAATTTACACAATTTTTTATTGATTCACTTGTGTTTTTGTCCACAATTTGTGAAAGCACCTTGCAGGTTAGTATTAATATGATTATTTAAGCCCTGTCATATACATTACAAATATGTTTTATAATTTTTGTTTTAGTTGATGATTTTGTCATTTTTTTGAAGTTTTTATTTAGATTGTATTACTGAGTCTCATATATGTTGAGTTATATAGGATTGACAGGATATATATTCTGAGGTAACTCCCTTTGGGCTCATAGGCATGTAGGCAGAATGGAAGTTCCCTTGTAGAGCGTGGACTTCACATAGCCAGTCATTCTACTGAGACTAGGGCATGAAGGAAAACAAGAATGTGACCTTGAAAGAAAGGAGCGTATCCTTCCCTGTTTCACCCTAGCATTCCATGATTTCATAAAGAGTTGATAAGTAGTTTAAATTTTTTTAATAACCCTGTATTATAAGTAGGTCTCCTCACTGATGACTAGATACATACTTTTTTAGTCCTATAAATCAGAACAACAATATGTTTATAACACAAAACCAGTTCTTGTCAGGAAGAAAAGTTCAGTTCCACTTGTGCCCAAAATCACTACGGGTACCACAAAATCTAAGAGTCTCAGTTTCAAAAATTCTGCCCTATTGTTACTGAAAGCTCATTTGGACTCATCAGAAAGTGAGCTATGATATTTAGTTCAGAAAGTCTGTGCCATGATTCTGGAATCACTTTAAAATTTTTCTCTAACTTTGGTTTTACAATAATGAAGAAAATACCCACCTCCTCAATTTCTCACTTGGAAATCTACTCCTTATGAATCAGACCCAACCTGATGAGCTTGCAAGTCATACTAAGGTTCTCTCTATTTATAATGAGGATGGACTTACACTGGGTTAGATCACACCTCAATATCCATTCAGGCCAAAAGAATATTGCCCATGTTTTTTGTTGCAGCATTCTTACTCATCACATAAGTACTTAATTATTTACCTATTTATTTATTTATCTTGAGAGAGAGAGCGAGCAAGCGCATGCATGCACATTCACACATAAGCAGAGAGGAGCAGAGAGAAATGGAGAGAGAATCCAAGTAGGCTCTGCACTGTCCGTGTGGATCCCAATGTGGGGCTTGAACTCATGAACCCTGAGATGACGACCTGAGCCGAAACCAAGAGTTGGCCACTCAACTGACTGGAGACAGCCAGGCGCCCCCATAAGTGCTCCTTTAAAAGCTTTCAAAGCTTATTTCTAATTCACCCATCAAAGACACTACAGTTCTTTCCTCTGCCCAAGTAAGATGCCCCACAATCTCAATGAGAGTACAATTTAGCCTTCCAAAAAATTATGACAGACTTTGGTGTTGGTTTCTAAATAGGGTATATGATCTTCCTTAAATTCATACTTTGATATTGTACCTTTCATAAAAATGCTTAAAATAGGAGCGCCTGGATGGCTCAGTGGGTTAAGTATCCGACTTCAGCTTAGGTCAAGATCTCATAGTTCGTGGGTTCGAGCCCCATGTCAGGCTCTGTGCTGACGGCTCAGAGCCTGGAGCCTGCTTCAGATTCTGTGTCTCCCTCTCTCCCTGCCCCTCTTGTACTCTGTTCTCTGCTTTTCAAAAATAAACATTTATTTTTTTAAATGCTTAAAATATATACTGGCTCTACTTAAGACAATTAAATGGAAAATATACTGAATATCACATGCTGTCAGTAGAGTTTTGATTTCTTAAAATTATCCACCTAACTAGAATAAATTAAGCCACTAATAATTATTAGGAGACCAATCAAGAGTTTTGAGTATTTTAATTATGTATTGTTACTGGACTCAAGAATACGTAAACCCGAGCATGCCAGTCATTTCTTTCTACCAAGATGGTGTCTACACGACTGGCCAGCAGAACAGGGGCCCCCTGGAGCCCAAGAAGGCCTGTCAAGCCCACGAAGGCATCATCCTCCAAAGTGTTAACAAGGCAGATGCCAGGGTGGAGAGAGACTGAGATTCTGCCATAGCTTTTATTTCCAGATAATTTATCACTATGTATCTCATTGTAACCTATTTATCAATAAAGATTCCCCTCCCCCCACAAAACTCAACTGCAACAGATAACCAATTCAAAGTTCCGGCTACACCCTTGCAACCAGGATTCTGAATACTGCTAAACAACCCATACAACTTTACTGAATAGAGACAGTAAGAAGTAGTAATGCAATTTCAATTGTGTCTTCAAACACGTCCTATACATTCTTCTCTGTTTCCCTAATCAGTCATTTCTTCCATTAGCGAGGATCTTCATTTCAGTCCATAAAAACATGGATTCTGGAATGTGACTACTTGGGCATAAATGCTGGTAAAAATGCTTATTAACTGTGTGACATAGGGTAAATCACTTAACTTAAATTTCATATAGAAATGGAATGATAATATCTGTTTGTCAGCTTGTTACAGAAACTATTTGTATGATGTTAGTTCAAAGTCAATGCGAGTATGTATTGCATACATTACAACTATACTTTTTCTCATTGTCTATTTAAACTCTTCCAGTTCTAAAGCATCTAATCCCATTCATACTGAAAACATTACCCTTTATACTATATAGGAAAACAAACAAATGAATAATCTCTCCAATTCCCACGTACATTTCTAGCACTTGCATCTATGTGTACCCTCTCCTTCTCGTTACCATGAAAGAAGCGTTCATCAATTTGTCTTCCACATTTGCTCCTGATCTCACTTATCAGGATCTCAGAGACCCATATTTCTTGCATTCTTATCATTTTGCTGTTTCTTGTATTTTTTTTTAATTTTTTTTTTCAACGTTTATTTATTTTTTGGGACAGAGAGAGACAGAGCATGAATGGGGGAGGGGCAGAGAGAGAGGGAGACACAGAATCGGAAACAGGCTCCAGGCTCTGAGCCATCAGCCCAGAGCCTGACGCGGGGCTCGAACTCACGGACCGCGAGATCGTGACCTGGCTGAAGTCGGACGCTTAACCGACTGCGCCACCCAGGCGCCTCCTTGTTTCTTGTATTTTTATTTTTTAAACTGCCTCTTGTTCCCTCTCTTCCCCAACTTCCCTTATGATTCTTTCCATCAACATTTAAAGATGTTTGAGCGTCTCTTAAATTAAAATTTAAGAATAACCTACCAATACATTTCTATTTATTTTTACTCCCCAAATCTCTACTGACATAGTTCTCATCAGTATTTCCCTAAGCCAATGCTCAATACAGAAAATAGATTATTTTTAAATATAAAAAAACAGAAAATCATTTAATATTCTGGCATATTTCCTATCAACTTTTTTCAATGCTACATGTAGATCCGCATATGTAAATATAAACGTACATGTATGCACATATAAAATATCTAAACATATGCCTGAATTTGTAAAATACATACATTAGAGACAAAACTATACTGTGCATGTGAAATACACATGTAGAGACTGATGGTGTATTCTGCATTTTTCTTTTGCTTATTAGCTCCAACATTTATCAACTTATCAGACAAGTGACTTAACACATTAATGCCTTGGTTTCAACTATAATATGGGAATGAGAATATCTCACAGTTGTTGGGAAGATCAATTGGGTTCATATATGTAGTGGTTAGAAAAAACTTAGTACCTGGTTCATGTAACAGAAGTATTTTCTATAATTACACTTATGACCACTCTTCATCAGTAAAAGATCCTTGTTCATTTAACACATATATCTCCCCCCAAACCTCCTTGTGGACAAATGTATAAATACTTCTCAGGCTTTAATTAACTGATCTGTAGCATTGCTTTTTATTGTGAATATTTTTTTTTTAATTTTTTTTAACGTTTATTTATTTTTGAGACAGAGAGAGACAGAGCATGAACGGGGGAGGGGCAGAGAGAGAGGGAGACACAGAATGGGAAGCAGGCTCCAGGCTCTGAGCCATCAGCCCAGAGCCCAATGCGGGGCTCGAACTCACGGACCACGAGATCGTGACCTGAGCTGAAGTCAGACACTTAACTGAGCCACCCAGGCGCCCCTATTGTGAATATTTTCAAGTCGCTCTCCTTCCTGTCCTTTGTAGCCACCATCTCCTCTATCAATCACCTAAGCATCAGTGTCACTTGAATCCCTCTCTGAACATCACAGAAATGGGAATGTATTATTCAACAAAACAGAAATTCCCTTCCTTTATGGAACTTACATTTTAGCGAGATAGTTAAGCATAATAAACAATAAACATAATAGGAATATTTTTCTATGATATGTTAAAGTGATATGCTTAGTATAAAAAGAGAGCAGCGGTGCCTGGGTGGCTTAGTAGGTTAAGGGTCTGACCCTTGATTTCAGCTCATTATCTCACAGTTTGTGAGTTCGAGCCCCACATCAGGCTCTATGCTGACAGAGCTGACAATGACATTTCTCAAAGCTTGAAGGAGCAGAGTATGTGAACTACAGGTCAACCTGTAGCAAAGCACTCCAGGAAAAGGAAAAATGGTACAGAAGCCCTGAGGAGTATATCTGGAAGAGAGGTTTTTTGTTTTTTTTTTTTTTTCTGGAGGAAATTAAGAAAAATTAATAATACTAATGAAGCCCTTGAGACTGGAATAGAAATTGAATAGCAAGATATTAACAGTTACAATAGCAAGAGATCACATTAAGTCAGATCACGTAGGGTCATTAGATCAATTTTAAATGCTATTTGAGAGAATGAAAAGCCACTCTATGGTTTCATAGGAAGGGAAGTGGTATGACTGACTCACTTTTTCAAGGATTACTCTGACTGCTCTGCAGAAATGACTTGGAACAGAGGGTGAGTGGTGAGACCGAGGGTGGGGAGAAGAGAGAAGACGACAATGTCAGCTCTGACCGGAGAGTCAACACAGGATGCTGATGAGAAGTGGGGGGTCTTGACAGTTTGAATGGAGATCCAAAAGGATGCCCGGTCACACAGGAATATTGAAGAAGAAAGACAGGAAGTCAGCACCGACTCTGAAGACTTTCTTTCTCCTCAGAATTGTCGGTCCCTTGGGATGTTGCTAC
The DNA here is from genome assembly GCF_028749965.1 of Puma concolor. NCBI lineage: Eukaryota > Metazoa > Chordata > Mammalia > Carnivora > Felidae > Puma > Puma concolor. The sequence continues at coordinate 87,819,587 of NC_141678.1, read as the reverse complement.
CTTACTAACCCCACAAAGAGTTCATGGATTTTTTTTTTTTCTAGTTGTTTGTAGGGGCGAGTAGTCTGAAAAAAAAAAAACAAAAAACAAAAAACAAGAAAAGCCCTACCATTAATGGAAACACACTGGGGCCTCTCTCTGTAAGTCTTCCATAGATGGTCTGATATCTCAATTTAGATCTGTAAGTACTTGAAATCCAGATCTCAGCTAAAAATGAAATTGGGAAAATACAAATTTAATTTCACTCATTTGCTTAGTCCTGGGGGTTTTTACTGTGTGCATGTAGACACACATACCTGTGTGAAATTTCTTTCTATTAACTTTGTTTAAAACAAGTTCTGTAACATGTGCCTGCTCTCTTTCTGAAAACACTGTACGCATGATGATTTACATGAAATAACAGATCAATTCTTCCACATCAACTTAGAGAATTTTAAATACTCTTGCAATTGGAGCAAGAATTAAAAAAAATAATTTTAGTCCTGAGATTTATAATAAACAATATGTTTTGTGAAAACAAGACTGTTTTTTTTTCTAAGAGAATACAGTTTAATTTTGACATCTTGAAGTTTCAACATAAAGGAATGAGACCCATTTAAACTGGACCATTCCACAGTTTCTTAGATGGAAAACTCATTGATCTATTTTGGCAATGAGAGATAATGAGGCAGGGAAAGACTCACAAAACCCAGAGCTTTGAAGCATATGCAGCTGCATATTAATGACTGCATCTGTTACGTTCTGCCTAGAGTTTCCTATCTGCAGAAAGTTGCATAACCACCGTCTAGAGATTTAAAAGGCTTCCATTAATTTGCAATGGCAGCAATTAGCAGAGATAATGCTAAGCCTTATGAGATTTCAAGCTGTCAGTGTTTGGTCATTTATATGTGGGATTTTTGTAAACTTGCACCCATCATTTGGTTAAATGCACTAATATATATAAATGCTTTATTGGGTAAAATTATTCTACATACCTAAGAATATTTATAAGTGGCATTTGAAGTCCCAGAATTAAGCCCATGTGGTATACAATTATCTTCTAAAGATAGGAAAGAAATATCAAATCACACATTAAAAATAGCTAAGGGAAAATAAATTAGACATCAAGTTCACTGAAATCACAGAAATAGGAAGCCACTGTTGGAGAAATCTTGCAGTGAAGTCATGGTGTGAAGGAAAAGCATGGAATCACCTGTCAGATCAGAGTTAGAAGCCTTTCCCTGTTAGAAAATGTGTTGCAATAAGCAAATCCCATTTTCTAAGGTCATCAGATTTTCACCGGACAGACTTTGAGTTGAATACATTGACATAAGAGGGACATCAGTGAGTTGGCAGAGTAGGAGACCCTGGATCCTCCTTATCCCCCAAAATACAGTAATTCAGCAAAAATTCACAGACAAGTTCTATTTATCAGAAATCCAGAAACCAAACAAAAAACTTCTGTGTTCCAGGAAACCAGGAATCCAGATTCACTACAACTGGTAGGGAGATTTGGGATACACTCTCACTAAAGTCCCTGACCCATGGCATGGTGCCATCAGATCAGAAAAAGATTCTGTAGCTCTCAGCGTCACCCAGGGGAAGCACTCTGCCTCTAATGCTCCATCTTCTACCAAAGAATGAATATGTGTCTCCAGGAAATCGGACAGGTCTGGTATTGGCTAGCTACCTAGGGGAGAACAGATAGTATTTCAAACTGGTAAAAGTCAAAGATCCTCTCCCATGGTCAGCCCAGAGCAGGTGGATGAAAAATACCAAGTCTCATCTCCCCTCTTGGAAGAAAGAGAGTTGAGCCACACATCCAATGCCACAAATTCTCCAGGATTGTGCAAAGAACCAGTATTTGACTGGTCAGCCTTGGAGCAACACGATCTGACCACCTAGGGAAGAACAAAGATGGCAATTTGGATTAACAGACAACATCGCACCCCAATCCCCCCCAGGTCAGCACAGGGCAATAAATATCTTAGTCTCCTGTTTTTCCCTGGGAAGGGAAAGAGGTGGTGAAGGCCCCCGCAATCTCTGGCCAGACTGACTGATGACGGTCTTCTGTATAAGGTCAGTCTGTGAGGACAGAGAGAGATCTTCTTTCTCTAATGTGCAGACACCAAAAGAGTACATGAAAATGAGGAATCAGGTAAAAATGTTTTCTAAACTAGGAAACAAGATCAATCTCCAGAACTTGATCGTAATGAAGCTATTTGACTTGCCTGACAGAGAATTCAAAATAACTGTCATAAAGATGTTCACGGAGGTTAAGAGAACAATGCATGAACAAATATAGTAATTGCAATAAAGTAATAAACAGAAATCACAGCCTTAAAATACACAATAACTGAACTGATATATTCACTATACGGGATCAACATTCAGATTAAATCAAGCAGAAAGGATTAGTGAATTCAAATACGACCACTGGAGACAATTCAGTCAGAAAAACAAAAAGAAACAAATGAAAACAATGAAAAAGCTTAAGGGACTATGGGATACCATCAAAAGGACAATATACACATATAGGAGTCCCAGAAGGAGATGAGAGGGAGAATCAGAAAGCTTATACAAAGAAATAACGGCAAATGACTTCCCAAATCTGGGGGAGGAAATACACACCCAGATCCATGAAGCCAAAGGACATTAAAAAATAAATCTAAAGAAATCCATACTTTGACACATTGTAAACAACTTGTCAGAAGTCAAATCCAAACAGAGAATTCTGAAAGCAGCAACAGCAAAGCAACTTGTCACTTATAAGGAAACCCCATAAAGCCATTAGTGGATTTCTCAGCAGAAACAGTCCAGTCCAGAAAGGAGTGAGATAATTTATTCAAAGTTTTGGGGGCAGGGTGGGAAACACTTGCCAACTAAGAATACTATACTTGTCAAAAGTGTCCTTCAAAAAAAAAAAAAAAAAAGAGACAAAGAATTTTGCAGAAAAATGCTGAGTTTGTCCCCACTAGGACTGCCCTGTAAGAATGACTAATGGGAGTCCTTCAAGTTTTTGAACAGAAAGGATGTTGAACAGAAACCTGAGAGCATAAGAAAATATAAACGTTGTTGGTAAAAGTAAGTATATAAATACAGAATACTGTATTCATGTAATGGGGATGGACAAATCATTTATTATTGTAGTAAAGAAACTAAAAGACAGAAATATTCAAAATAACTCTAACCAAAACATTTTCAAAGATAAACAGTATGAACAGATGTAAACTGGGAAAGTAACATCAAGTAGCAGGAAAAGGTAAAGTGTAGAGATTTAGTATGCAACTTAACATGTGCTGATATCAGCACAGACAATACAAAAACTATCCATCAATCCCACTATGGGGTATTTGTCTTAAAGAATGGAAATCACAATCTTAAATACGAGCAATGCCTATGTTCCTTGCAGCACTATTCACAATACTCAAGATGTGGAAACAACCTAAATACTCTTCAAGAAATGAACAGACAAGGACAACGTGGTATATGCATACAATGGGCCACTTTTCAGCACTAAGGAAATTCTACAATCTGTAACGATATGAATGAACCTGAGGATATTCTGCTAACTGAAATAAGCCAGGCACAGAATGACAAATACTGCATGATTCTACTTCTATGAGGAATCTAAAATAGACAATTCACAGAATCAGAAGGGAATGGTGGTTGCCAGAAACTGGGCTGAGGGGAGGGCTATTAATCACTGTGCATAAACATCTGTTCAGGAAAATAAGTTCTAGAGATCATGGGTAAAACTTTTGAGCTGCAGTCAAAAATAACAAACTTAAATATTTTAGGAGGGTAAATCTCAAGTGTTCTTACTACAATAAATATTCAGAAAGAAAATACCTTTACTTATGTCATCTGAGACAGTTAACCCAATTAAATCAACAACAAAACAAACATGAAAACAAAACATTTGGTAACTCCTAGCTTCTTAGAGCCCACAAATGATCCCTAAGTACCCTTATCCAGTATTCTACAATTGATAACAGTGTCCAGTGATTATACGAAAAGCTCACAGAAATAGGTTTGTTCTCTACTTGCCATGCCTGAAGACTGAGGAAAGGTATTCAGAGTACAGGATGTCAGAACAGCAGAAAATGCTGCAAAAAAACCTGAAACCCTAAGTCAGAATGAGTAAAATAAAGGTCTATATTTCTCATAGAAGAAGCCTGTTCCTGAGGTTGGTTCAGCCACTGAGGAACATATCAGGGTTTAAGTCAGAGTTCTAGTCTTCGGGATCCTTTCACTGCAGCACCCAGCAAGAAGAGATTAATAGAGAGGGTGCTTGAGTTAGGAAAGCAAAGGCTTTCCCAGGAACCTCCAGTCACACAGTCATTCAGAGTTACAGTGAAGATACTGCCTTTGTAAATTTTCAATTACCTTAATAGAATCTGGCAAATGAGTTAAAAACCGGTTAAATGACCTGTTTGTATCTGCCACAATGGAGGATCTATCTATGGCTGGTAGAGGAGAAAATTAATTTATTTGATGTATTGTAGTATGTCCCAGCTCTGAAAGTACTGTTTAGTCTGCCTGAGGTCTACCAACTGTCTAGTATTTCTGTCTCCCATATTTCTATCTGGAGCTTTATAATAAACACACATGATTTGAGGTAGGTCAATACAACTCTTACTCAAGACCGTAAAATCTTGCCAATAAAGAGGCCAGAGCTCCAAGTTAAACTATCTGGTTAAAGATGAAAACACAGATGAAATAAAAATTTAAATTTATATTTCACTGAATCTAATAATAAGTGTTTCTCTGCCCAAGTCCCCAGGTTGCATTCATTGTCTACCTCACAAGAGAATGCAAACTTCCAGGAAGATAGAGATTTCACCTGTCTTGTTTGCCCTTGAATTTACAGTGCCCAGCGTTTGGCAAGTGTTTGGTGCTCAGTAAACAAATGATTGCTTTTGTTTTAAGTTTATTTATTTTTGAGACAGAAACAGACAGAGTGGGGGAGGGGCTGGGAGAAAGGGAAAGAGAATGTCAAGCAGGCTCCACACTGTCAGCACGGAGCCCCATGTGGGGCTCGAATTCGCAAACCATGAGATGATGTCCTGAGCTGAAACCAAGAGTCGGACGCTTCACCGACTGAGCCACCCAGGCGCCCCAACAAATAATTGTTGAATTAATGAATAGCTAGCCTCAATAAATGTTAGCTTACATTATCATCATTAACTACTTGGAGTAAATAAAAAGCTACTGGTTTTCCTGCACACCCCTCTTCTTATATCTGCAGGTATCTCTTGTCATCTCAGATCTATAGAACACTGTTCTACCTCCTCACAACTGTGGAGCAAGTATCTCTTGGCAGTGAAATCCCTTCACAAAGGATATGAACTTTTTCTCCATAGGACAAGACAAATCGCCTCATGATTTCTCTGAGACAATCGTGTCTGAAGTAAGTCTGCACACTGGGAGCATTCACATACTGGCATCTGCAGGGGGACAAAGTGACAAACAGAAACGAAGGGAAAAGACTAAAAAACCCAGTTATAGGAACACAACTTTCTGGGATTTCTTGTTGGAATGACACACAACTGCTCAGCTCCGCAATCCCAATGCCTTCTCCGCAGTACAAAGATGAACACACGAAATGACAGGTCAGAGTCAAGTGATTTTAAAATTCTGTTTCAGTAAGTCTCTCCAAGAGACTTTAGGAAGCTGTTGTTCAATTAAAGTTATATCAAGTACAATTGGAGTAAAAGACTTTTTGAAATAATAGCTCAGTTTTGGGGCTCAGCCCCTTGTATATACCAAATTAGTGTGGCTTCACATTGCTGATGGATTCATGGCGTATGTACAATTCTGGTTTCAGATGTTGTACTACACAGAGCCCAAGCTTGCCTGCACCATTACTGGATATTAAGCTAACCGTTACACTATAAATTCTGTTGACACCTTACCAGAAAATTGATTATGGCATAAAATTATTTGTTCAGTTGGTCTCACATATGGAAGATCTTAATTGTAGAGCTCTTGGACACAGAAATACGTCTTCATGGCAATAGTAATAAAGAGTTGATTTTATCTACCGAGCTTGCAAATGGCATCTGTTATTCAGTATTCAAAGGAGGGCTTCCAGCATGCACAGATGGAAAAACAAAGCCCTTTCAAAAGTTGCATCATTTTAATGAAGTGTATTTAATATAGTATGGTACTTTTGAAAAATCATGAAAAGATTCACACTAGAAGAGCATTTGGTCAGCTTTTATAAATGCTCTATTTAGCTACTCTGTTTTTAAAAGAATATGAAAATTACTAACTTCAGTAAATTATAGTTTATTCCTAAAATTAGCAGAGAAGCTGTCCCTATTTCCACAGCCCCATATTCCCCTAACTGTCCCCATTGCCTCCTCTCCTTATTTAGGAGACATGTACCTACCAGATTGGAGTTTTACATGGAGAACTGTCTACAATGGATTCTTGCTGTTTATTCATGAGATGCCACTGTAGACAGGAGATTGCTATTCTGGATGAGTATCTTTATTCTTCACAGTCATTCCTTTCATCTGTTCTGCCTGTTAATACTTTTGTAAACAGTTATTAACTAACCAGAAAGCCTACTAATGCCTGTTATTTTTATTGCCCCCCATTTTGGGGAGTTCACAGTTACATGTGTTATTTTCCATTATGCTGCTCCTGCTACCTTGATAAAGTCTGCTTCACGAACATTTCTCTGTACAATTTTTCCTTGGTAATAGAGATATATACGTTTTGAATACTAACCCTTTATTAGACATGTCATTTGTGAATATCTTCTCCCATTCTATAGGTTGCCTTTTAGTTTTGTTGATTGTTTCCTTTGCTTTATTTTCATAAAGGGTTAGTATCTAAAATACATATAGAACTTAATAAAACTCAACACCCAAAAAAAGAAACCAATTAAAAAATGGGCAGAAGACATGAATAGACATTTTTCCAAAGAAGATATCCAGATGGCTAACAGACACATGAAAAGATGGTCGACATCATTCATCATCAGGGAAATGGCCAAACTCAACAACACAAGAAACAATAGGTGTAGTGAGGATGTGGAGAAAGGAGAACCCCTTGCCCTGTTGGTGGGAATGCAAACTGGTACAGCCACTCTGTGAAAAAGTATGGAGGTTCCACAGAGGGTCAAACATAGAATTACCCTATGGTCTAACAATCACACTACTAGGTATTGACCCAAAGAATACAAAGATACTATTCAAAGAGATATAGGCAACCCAATATTTATAGCAGCCTTACCTACAATAGCCAAATTATGGAAGCAGCCCGTGTCCATCAACTGAGGAATGAATAAAGAAGTGATGGCATGTGTGTGTATATACACACATACATACACACATACAACGGAATACTACTAAGGCATAAAGAAGAATGAAATTTTGCCATTTGCAAACACATAAATGAAGCTAGAGTATTATACTAAGTGAAATAAGTCAGTCAGAGAGACAAATACCACATGATTTCACTCATCTGTGGAGTTTAAGGAAAACAATATGAGCAAAGGAAGGAAAAAAAGGGAGAGAACCCAAGAAACAGACTCTCACCTATAGAGAACTGATGGTTACCAGAAGGGAGGTGGGGAGGGGGAGGGTCTAAATGGGTGACGGGCGTTAAAGAGGACATGTTTTTTTTGGATGAGCACCGGGTGTTGTATGTAAACGCTGAATCACTAAATTGTATACCTGAAACTAATATTAACACTGTAGGCTAACTGGAATTTAAATAAAAACTTTAAAATGTGTACAATGAAAAAAAATCAAATCTATGTTACTCACGGGAAAGTTTATGTATTGTAATATCACCAAACTTTAAGAACATTTTATCAACTTCCTACTCATCTGCTTGTTACTACTATCTGGTATTCATGACTTTTCACCATGATCTCAAAGACAGATGGACATTAACAATTCCACAAAATAATATTAAGTCAAAATTAAAACAGTAACCAATGATCATTATACAAGAGTTTCAATTATAAGGGAAAGTAAAAATACACATTTTTCCTATGTATCTGAAAAGTAAAAAAATCTATATCACCTATGCTTCATCGATTATAGTTTGATAAATATTAAATTGCATGTCCTGTCATGATCTATGTTAACAGGAATATCTGTGCTCTATAAATGTATAGATAGATGATAGAACATAGCTTAAAAAATAATTCACAATAAGTAATTTGAAACATGCTATAGGTTTATTAAAGAATGAAAAAGAAAAAAGTTGTATTCAGTCAGGAATTGATTATTCATTTGTTAGACTCCTTATATCTTTGTGCTTCTTTTCTATTTTTACTGAATGAAGTACTATATATTTGGCATGTTTTCTTTGAAGGTTGATAAGGAAATCTTCAGTAAGTATCAACAGGTATGGTTTCCAACTTAACTGGTCAGTCTTTGATTCGTGTTTGCTATGTTTCGTCTATCACTCTATTAAATACTCAATGGGTAAACCGAATAGCAAACTGATGGGAGAAGTAATTTCTCCTACTTAAAATGTTTCCTTCTTTTTCAAACCATACAAAACAAAAGCAAATGATTTATTTATGAGTTACAGCAAACATTTAGAATCGTCCTGTGACAAACACTTTGCCTGCCTTTGATGATACAACAAAGAATAAACCTCACCCTTTCCCTAAAGTAGCTCGCTATACAGTGTGTAAAAAGGCGCCAAAATAATTTATGTGTGATACGGTTGGTAAATGCAAGTATGCACCAGTCTCATGATTGTGTTCGTCATCTTTCGCTACAATATACCTTGTCACCTAGAAAAAAAAAAAAATCAAATAAACTTGCCAATTCATGCAGTTTACTAGGTCATTGAACCTCTTATGTGCCAAGCATACAGGACTATGAAAATGGATGCTGACATAACAGTCACCTCGAGAAGCTTAGATTCTAGCATGAAAATAATTTGACTTCCATTGCAAAGATACTGTTTAATAATGCACTGACCTGGGTTAATTTCATAGTAATTCCTATGCTGAAAAAATATATATGCATACATACATATATATATCTATCTATATCACTTAGGCCGTACCTTTCAAAAGTATATATAATACTATATGATCAGTTGTGCTTGTTCTTGATAAATGATTACTAGGCCAAATGGCTTTAAAAGCAATGCCCCTCCATGGCAGAACCCCCCTTCTCTCCTCTACTTTGCCCCTGTAAAGCCTGCTTTCCAAAAGCCCAATTAGCTCTAATGACTGGTGGCTAGTACTAACCCATCGTTGGAGCACTCTACAGAAGAGCACCTAGAATTGCCCCTATTGTCTTGAACCTTTCCATTTCTTTCTCTAACCGGTACAATACGCCTGCCTAGGGTTCCAGTCTCATAAAATCACGTGAGAATATAATTACTTAGAGCAAATAAAGACACGCAGGAGCTGCATGTCCGCATGGCAAGAATACAAACACCTGGATCGTAAAGAATGATGCTAAAACCCTAGCTCGGTCATTTATTCATGATCGAAAATTTATATACTTTACTGAGTCTAAATACACACATTTATACAACAGCTATGCCAACACTCATATTAGCTTTGTTGGTGATATTCAATTAAAATTATAGAAAAAGTATCTAACAGGTACCTTTCCCATGGTGGATTAATGAGTTAATTTCTTTAGGTACCACATTCTATTTTGGCCAAGGACCTCACTTTGTGAAGCTTAAGAGAGTGGTAGATATCCCTGGTGCCTTGGTAACAAGAAGATCATTTCCAAGTGCACATAACAGTGTATCGTCAAAATAATCCCTTATATTTATTCTGATGTTTCTCTACCTTTAAACCTTTAGATTGAAAGTACATTAAATGATGCCACGTGGGTAAAATCCTATACTGACTTGTCACATAGTAAAAGGCCAGTACTAGGATTCGTGATTATATAGGAAACGTTTTAAATGGGTTTATGGTTTACATTTTGAGTTTAAATTGAAAACAAAATCCAACTAATCGTATATCATTCTTCCACAAAGCCTGCAAGATAAAAAAAAAAAAAATAAATGTGGCATCAATATGATTTATGCCCCAATAGACAACTTTCCCTAAAAATCTCAGTTAAACTTCCTCTAGGGCTAGCAGTTTTAAAGAAAAATATTGCAGTTTTCCCTTACTGCCTCTACTAGAAATAGTTCTAAAGTTAAATAACACTTTTTCTTTGTAGCGCCATATAGAAATACAGAAGGGCCAAAATCTTGAGATGTGTCAAATTACTTTTGGAAATAATGACTTGTTGCCGTGGTAACCTAGAACCTAACGAATCTATCACAGGATCTCGGTCCAGGTATGAAATGAACTGCACCAGAGATTTTAAAATAGTGCCTCAGTTGCCTGAATCAGAAATGAGTTTCATATTGCCTTTTTCTTCAAGTATTAGATAATCTGAGTATCATCTCGCAAATGAACTCACTCCTAAGTCAGGTGTGATGATTATCATGTTTATCCAAAACCGTAGAGAGCTACTATGTTTACAACTGACTTTGAAATAGAACGCTTGCCCTATCTTGTAGGTAATCTTTGAGCATGTGTCCCTTTTGGTTGTATTTTTCCTATCACCTGGCAGACATCAGTAGTTTTCTGCTTAGATACAGGTAAATCGCAGCCGCTTTAGAGTCATGGTGCCATTTAACAGTGTTTCTTAGAGCAAGTTAGGCACACTGATTAAGTGGAAAACAACAGAAGTGCCAGTGGGCAGAACACTATATTCGTGCATGTAGCTATCCTACTTTCACTAACTGTGAAAAAGGACAAACTGACTGTGACCATAGTATGATAGGACCCTCTCAAGACAATCAGGGTTGCGGCACTTTGCGCTCAAGGCAGCAGCCCGGGATGGAACGATGCTATGTCACAACTGAAGCCCGCTGACCACGGAGCTGCGATATTTCTTCTATTCTTTGAATGGACTCGTATTTACAGAATTTGAATAGCATCATGACATGGCAGGAAAGTATTTAACCATCCAACATCGCTTCTGATCTTGAAGTCTACCCAGGACGTTCAAGTTTCTTTGATGGCAATGCGTGAAGCTGAGAGGAAAATTAAATACGTGTGAAATCTTTGAAGAATAAATAATGTAAGAACCCCTCTGCTCCTGGAAAGCCTGCTAAATGTCTATGTTGTGTAACTGCCGGTGGATAAACTCCGACCCCACAGCTCCCAGGAGACAGTTGTCAAGAAACATCAGCCGCCGCCCCACTCAGCATAATTAGCGAGGGGATGGGGGGACCCCACGGATCAGGACAGCCTTGTGGCGAGGGGCAGCCCGCCACCGACTTTCCCTTGTCTTGGGTAGTCAGAGCTGCAGCTTCCCGTGGTATTTTAGAAATGTGGCAGTGGAAAAAAAAATTAACTTCCTTTGCCCAGATATACCATTCTAGGTTAGAAAATGCAAGCAACAAAAACACTCAAATGTAAAAATGCCCAGGCATATGCCACAAAATCCAGTGACCACACTTCCATGAACTTCAGTGAGAAATCCTATTGTATGCTTTGACACGATGACGTTGGAACTCAGTGGTTACAATCGTCTCTCTCCAGTCACTTCATGTTAAAAATTTTTTAAAAAATCAACTCAAATGCTGGAGATACAAAGACTGCTTGACCTGATGTTACCTATTGTCAGGAAGTGGATGAAAACACAAATTTCTGAAGGAGTGCAGCATCGTTTTGAGAGAGAGGCGTGGATCTGGTGTTCTGAGAACTCCAGAGCAACATTCACTTTAGCCAAGCGGCTTTACCACGCATTCCCAGAGGAATACAAACCAGAAGAAAGTTGTAGACTGATTTGGAGCAAGTTAGGAGCTTATCAGAAAGGAAATTTCTGCTTTCGCAACCATTAGGGTATTTTAGGCAAGGGAAGAAGCATTAGCAAAAGCTCAGTGGAGGTAGGCAGGTGGCGCAGAGAGATTTGTGTTTCAGAAGAAAAAAAACATTTCTTAATGTTTTAAGACTAGAAGTTGGAAGAGTTTAAACTACAACCAAGGGAGAAAGTGAAAAAAGCCCTTAATTATAGCAACAAGAATATGGGTTAGGGATCAAGAGATAAGTATGTAGAGGTGCTTGATGAACGGTTACATGTAGAGTAGCAGATATGCCAAAGAGCCTAGGAATATTTCGAGCTGAGTAACTGGAAAAGCCACTTTTTAAAGAAGAAAGGTGAGGGACACAATGAGTTCCACTTTAAAGCACAGTGGACCTGTGGTGTCTTTCTCTGGGACATCCAAAAGGAGGTGCAGGAATGGCCAATCTGAATTTTAGAGAAGATAAAAAAAGATTTGAGAGACACAAGGATCAGTGATAATAAAGCCAAAGCGTAGAATGACAGATTAGACTGGATATAAAATAAGATCTAAATTCCAGTCTCAGCTTAAAAATATAGAACACTGCAAATATGTCCCTTACACCCATTTAACAAAGGCAAACAAAATCAACTAATTTTCTTGATTCATGCTAGAACTGAAGATGTAGAGAAGTGGTTATCCCACAATATGGCAGCAAGCAGTATGATCACAATCTGGGCAAATCTGTTTTCATTTATTTTATTTTAGAGAGAGCGAGAAAGAGCATGGGGGAGAGGAACATAGGGAGACACAGAAAGAATATTAAGCCAACGTGATGCTCAGCATAACGCCCAATGTGGGGCTTGATCTCACAACCTTAGGATGGTGACCTGAGCTGAAATCAGGGTTGAGCCAGATGCTCAACTGACTGAGCCACCCAGGAGCCCCAACAGCCTGAGAATATCTAAACTGAAATATATGTTCACCACGGAAGAAGGGTTAGAAGGGAAGGATTAGAAGATACCTTTATAAAGTCAGTTCAACACACATGAAGTAGTGTGATAATAGGAAGGGGTTCCAAGGTTAATTAAAAATATACATTGCAGGGGCGCCTGAGTGGTTCAGTCAGTTGAGGGTCCGACTTCGGCTCAGGTCATGATCTCTCTGCTTGTGAGTTTGAGCCCCACATCAGGCTCTGTGCTGATAGCTCAGAGCCTGGAGTCTGCTTCGGATTCTCTGTCCCTCTCTCACTGTGCCCCTCCCTCGCTCATGCTCTTTCTCTCAAGAATAAATAAAACATTAAACTATATATATATATATATATATATATATATATATATATATATGTATATATATATACATACACATACACACACATATATATATTGCAAAATATATACACACACACAACAATCTGACAATCATTTTAAAAGTTTCAAAAAGAGGTATAGATAATAAATCAATAAAATAGATTAAATGTAATGGGGGAAAAACTAATGTAAGAGGGAAAAAATGATGAAATGGGTAGAAAATAGATTGCAAGATGATAGGTTTTAAGCTAACTTTATCAATAATCATTTTAGTTGTAAAAGTCCTAAACCAGTGAAAAGACAGTCAAATTGAAAACAAAACCAAACCCATGTATATTCTGTGTATGAGAAACCCACATTAAATACATAAGGTTTGGGATGGTCAGAGTTGACCGCTGGTAGAAAACCATTCACAACTAACCAAAAGAAAATTGCAGTAGAAATTTCAGGAAAGGTGGATTTAGAACAAGGAAAATTATCAGGGAAACTCACATAATAAAAATGAGTCAGTTCTTCAAAAAATGTAAATTTTACATGCACACGCACTTTATTTATTTTTAATGTTTATTTTTGAGACAGAGAGAGACAAGGCACCAGCAGGGGAGGGGCAGAGAGAGAGAGGGAGACAAAATCCAAAATAGGTTTCAGGCTCTGAGCTGTCAGCACAAGCCTGGCGTGGGGCACGAACCCACAAACCGTGAGATCATGACCTAAGCCGAAGTCAGACGCTTAATCGACTGAGCCACCCAGGCACCTCCATGCACATGCACTTTAAAACAGAGTGTTAAAATACACAAGACCAAAGTACATGTGTTGAAGAAGTAGACACACACACACACAACCTCATCTGGAGTCTTTGACACCTCTCTCTCAATAAGTGGTTGAACAAGTAGGGAGAAAATTAGCAACGGTAATAAATCACCTGAACAGCACTATCACCCCCTTGACCTAAATGACCCTAATAAAACACTCCATTTAGCAAAACAGAATATGCATTCTTCTCAAGTTCACGTAGACCAAACAGAACATTTTCTGTTCCATGACACAAATCTTAACTTTTTAAAATTGAAATCAAGCGATGTACACTTTTATGCTATATATGAATTAAGCTAGAAATCAGTAATAGACATATCGGATCACCTTTCAATGGTCAGAAAGTACGACACTTATAAACAATGCAATGGTCAAAGAAGGGGTCTTGAAAAATTTACAAAAAAAGTTTGAATGAAAATAAACAAATGACAAATCAAAAGTTGGGGAACACAACTAAAACACCGCTTATAAAGAAATATAACACTAAGTAAATAAATGAGAAAAGAAAGATCCGAATTGATAACCTAATCTTTTCCCTTAGGAAATAAAAAAATAACAAGAAAATCAATCTAAAACAAGCAAAATGAAATGAATAAAACTTAAAGCAGAAATCAACAAATGGAAACTAGAACAACAATGGAAGAAAATCAGCAAAACTAAAATCTGGTTATTGAAACAGATAAGTAAAATAGGCAAATCTCTAGCAAGAGGACAAGGAAAAAAGAGGATAGAAATTAGCAACATTAAGAGTCAAACAAGGGAGGGATATTATGACAGACTCTACCGAAAGGAAGGGGATAAAAGGGGACACCAGACATATCAACAGACGTAAATTCGACAACTTAGATGGAAAGGACCAGTTCCTCAAGAAACACAAAGTACCACACCGCAACCAATATGAAATATAATTTTAATAGCCTTGTATTTATTAGGAAAGTTAATAATTTAATAATCCAGGAGAATCCAGGGATACACTCAGGAGCAGAGATTGGCTCACTCGAAGCAGAGGCTATGCAGTGGCTGAAGCCAGTAGAACATGTAAATAGTAACTTTGATAAATGCTGGAGGCCCAAAGGGTAGAGTGAAGGTGAGCAACTCATGGGGAGGACAGTTCTACGGAGGGCCTCATATTTTAACAGGCTTCTCTTCCAGAACCCATCCAAGGGTTCCACAGGAAGAACTGGAAAAGTTCTCCTGTGGCCCTGGCAGAAAAACAGAAAATCATTATCAGACCCTCTCTGACTCTTCTCCCT
This sequence comes from Puma concolor, assembly GCF_028749965.1. Lineage (NCBI taxonomy): Eukaryota > Metazoa > Chordata > Mammalia > Carnivora > Felidae > Puma > Puma concolor. The sequence continues at coordinate 87,804,439 of NC_141678.1, read as the reverse complement.
GATCTCCAGAAGCAAGCAATGGTTCAAAAATGAAGGAGAAATAAAAACTTCCTCAAATATATAATTAAACAGTCACTAAGTAAATAAATTGTATAATTTGCAGTTACAAACCACCAATAAAGCAATTTCCAGACCCAAATAGTTTCCTTGGAGAATCCCATCAATATTTCAAGAAATAATACCAATTCTGCACAATTTCTCCTAAAATATACAAGAAGGAACACTGTCCAACGCATTTTATGATACCAGTAGTATCCTAATACAAAATGATTCAAAAACTTAAAAAGAAAATAAAACTGCAATCTCTCATAAACACGGGCAAAATATTATCCAACACAAACTTGCAATATAGAAAAAAAATACATCATGACGGAGTACATCCTGTGAATGAAAGAGTTTTTCAACATTCAAATCAGTGCAATTCAACATATTAACACACTAAATTTCTGATTGTATCAGTACATTTGCAAGGAATAAAATGACAAAATTCAATATCCTTGCTTTACAAAACTCTAACTGGGAGCCAACTAGGAACTTAAGGGGACTTTCTTAGCCTCTTTAAAACAAAAGAATCTATTAAATACTTAAAACTAACATAACAGTGAAAGACTGAGGCTTCCCTCCTAAGATCTGAAACAAGGCAAAGACTCTCACCAACACCCCTTGCCCCGAGCATCTTCTAATTAGTGCACTAAAGCAGGAAAACAAACAGAAAAAAATAAAACTTTCTGTAACGTCATGATTGTCTGTATAGAAAACTGCAACCATCTATTACAAAAAAATTCTCACAGTGGGATACAGAAGTTATCATAGGCAAGAAAAAAATGAACTGCAGCGTGAGCCCTGTGGAACTGCCTCAGAATCAAGGTATAAGTATAACCTGAAGTCTCGCTTACTGTACATACAGGTGGCAAAACAGAGAAACAGTTACGGATGTCTGGGTGTAAATGAGTTGGTAGACACATACACATGACTTCTTTTCTTTAACAGACCCAAGCAGCAATGATATCTCAAGCAAATCCAGTACCCACACCTTGGTTGGTTGCTAAAACCATTCTCCAATAAAAGAACTCAGGGCTTCTTGAAGAAATAGCTCATTCTAGGACCGGCATAAGAATAATACAAAATGAGCCTGAAGCATCTTGTAGCATTAGAAAGTAATGAAGTACTCAAATAATATAAAGATGGGGATATCACAAAGGAACATGAGAGCCAAAATAAAGGAAACTTCACTATATATCAAATTTGTTTGTTTTCTTGTGAATTTCAATATATATATTTTTTTAATTTAAAAAGAGCGAAGTTCCATCAGTGATTGAAACTTGCACAATGGCTTTAATTTGGGCATGGTAGTTATGCACACCTGCTGATGATGCATTTGGAAGGAATGGGAGGGGTGGAGGCAGGGGAGGAGACATGATGAGTGACTCATCCCATACATTTTTAAGTGATAGGATTAGTGCATACAGTGTTTTCAATGAAACATATCAAAAGAAAAAAAATGTTATTGAAGCAATTACACTGTGAAACTAAGGCCTCCTATTCTAGAACATGCCTTTTGTTATCTCATCAAACGAAATTCAGCTCTAAGGCAAGAATTTCTATAGATCCTCATTTTGGCAGTAAACTTTGTTGAAAACAAGGTTGACTCATGCATGTGGAAGGCATCACTGCTCTCCTAAATAGGACTTACCTATTTAGGAAATAAGAAGGAAAAAAGAGACATTTTGTTTTTCACGTCCACACAGATCCCTTGAAGATAGGACATTACATTTTTCTCGGTTCACTAGCAGCAATGAGCCTGAAAATGATTTGGTAGGCAGTAAATACTACGAAATAAATATGTCAATTTCTATTTATCATAGGCTACATTTAGACCATTTAGATCATTAAAAGCTGGCCTATGACACTAGTGACATTTTGACATTCTTTCTAGTAGTAGCATCTTATCAGATGCATAAGGTGCTTAACTGTATGGAAAATCATGGGGACTACAAAGTATACCAGAGTTAAATCAAATGTACTTTCCCAAACATTAGTCTCAACATTAATATCCATGTCACCTACTTTGTACCCTTGAACCATTCTCTAGCATTCCCTTAATCACATTCCAACAAAGCAGGTATTAGTTACCTTTTATCATAAAACTCCTGTTTTACAAGCATAATATCATTTTGTATTAACTGTTTCACTAAACAACTCAAAACAGTTTCATCTCCATTAGTGGCCAAGGAACTTGAACTACAGATTTACTTTGAAAAGTCAAACGAGGCAAGTTTTAAGAACACACTTAATTTGAACCCCTTTACTAATTTCCTGGTCTGCGGCACATGGCATTTGGATGTGGGATGGGAATAAAGTCTTTAGCAAATGGGGTTATCGGATCTTAAATTCCATAAAACACATTAGAAAAGGAACTACAAATCCACACATTATACTGTATTAATGCTGTGAACCGAACATTTACTCTTTCCATACAAAGACTCCCAAAGCTCTCTATGTACTAGCCATATCGGAGGGAATTGGTTGAAAAGGTGACTTTTGGAGTCAGCATGGGTGGTTTTAATATTCTTATTAACACAAGTCAGTGGGCACAGTGCGATTTCCCTGAAAAGGAAGGCTCTCACTTCCTGCTTTATTTTAGCTAGAGCACATTTGTTTTGATGGTGAAAGTTACGCTTAAAAATAAAACATTAGACAGTTTTTTTCTTTAAAGGTTTTTATCAAAAGAGATAAACAATGCTAAGGCAAAAAAATATTTTTAATGTTTCCTCTGAAAAGAGAAGATCTCACATTTTTTTCGTTTAGAATTCCCACTTTTTCAATATTTTTGACTAAAACAACTATTATCTAAATATTCCTATTTTTCTATTTTCCCTATCCTCTTTTCTCTGCATATTCAACATACACTCCTCACGTACATCTCATATACTTATTACTTTCCTGTTAGATCTTCATCTTGAGTTCTAAGATTGGCGGTCATTTAAAAAGAAATCCGAGAAGTATTTTTAATTAGGGAAGTCTGCTCTTTGCCTCTGAGTACAGCAAGCAGTGTTCAGGGCTTTATTAATTAACTGGCTTCATATTCTCTGAGCAGGTGACTTCCACCCTACTTCCATGCAAATTTTAAAATGGCACTCATCTCTCAAGACACTTTTTTTCTTTCAGAAAATCGTCACAATATGGAGGCTTTGTTATCAGTTGCCAGAAGAGACGATAAATACATAAATCTACAGAGTGTGGACAGCCTTCCCCCAGGGTTGTTCAGAATAACACATCTGTCTTTCAATTTGCTACTTTGAAATTCTATTCCTAAACTAATTTTGGATTCTAACAATCTATGACCTGAACTGTCTTATTTCACAGAGGACTGTGCCTATTTTAAATACCTAATTTTTAGATCCCATTTTATTCTGTATATATTTAGCTGTACATTTTATAACAAGTGAGGAAATAAAGCATCTTTTCACTGAGGTATTATAAAAGGATAAGGTTGTTAAATTTTAGTACTCTAGAAAACTGACTCCTGGGAGGGTAACTTAATACCTGTAAGTTCATTTTCACAAAATATTTTGAATAACACCAACTGATTAATTTTCAAGTTTCTTAGGATTTGACAGTGTAAGATTCGTGGTAAGCTGCAGTTGGTAGAAAACTGATACTTAAGAAAATTTCCATAAGTTTGAAAGATTTTATTTCAAGTTTTCTTTTATTACTAATAACTGTGTTCAAGCTATTCTCCAATCTTGGAATTTACTAACATCCCCTCAGAAAAGTGGAAGTTTGTACGATTATATTCAGGCTCTCCTTCCCCACTTTCACCAGAACCACTCTGATTTTCTTTGAACATAAAAAGCTAAAGGGTTGAAAGCTATTCGGAGCCATATGGTATGATAATGTGAGTTACAATTGCTCATGTTAAAAAAAAATGTTTTGTGGAAGTTGTTGGAGAATCGATCATGAAAGAGGAAATGATGCATATTGAAATAAGTTTGCCAGAGTCATCCTGATAGTTAATACATATTGAACACTTACTAAGTGTTTAGCTCTAATCGATTTACATTTATTAACTTCTTTGATTTCCAAAACAGTCCAATGGGAAGGTCATTTCATGCATATTTTACGAGAAAACTGAGGCACCCAAAAGTAACTGATCCAAAGTCATTCACCTAGCGAGAGATGGATGGACAACTTATTTTTTGAAGGATCAAATTCTAGAATAGCATTCTATTTTACTTTGAAGTTATCACTGTTTGCTTTTTATTCAAACCCACTACTTAATCTCTGGCATATAATGGTGATTGACCCAAGCACATACACAGTAAGAGAAGGACACTGGTGGCTGAATTTCGACTTAAGAATTCACAGATTTTAACTTCTCAACCAAACCAAATATTTGGTTTCTCAACATACTTAAGAATTTGAAAACTGCAATCCTTTTATCAAGCTCATAAAGCAAATGTCCTTAAATATGTAACATTAGCTCCCCATTTATTTTAGAGAGTTGACAATGTCACCCTTAGATAAACTTCAGATTTAATTATTTTGAGTATTTTTTTACTTTAAAATTTTGTATGTTGTATCTACTGAGGTACATACTGTAAAGAATATTCAGAGTTTCAAGAAAATGATTTTCTCCCTTTTCTGTACCAATAGTTTAGATCTAACTGTGAAGCTATTCAATATAAAGACAAACAGATTTCAGTTTCTTTTCTTCTTCTACAACTTTATACTTACGTAAAATTAGCCCTTATAAAAATTGTAATTTTAGTATGGGTATTGTAGCATTTTTTTGATATTATGCTGTTATAAGGATCAAATGAAATAAAGCAGATAAAGAATATAAAATAATTCAGGTAAAGAATATAGGATATAAGGAACTTTTTGCTTATCACCTCATCTCCAATTTGTCTTTTTCAGAGTGACTGTCACCCCCAAAATTTGTATAATATTAATGTCTATTGAGAATTAACTCCTGGCATCAATTTCAACAAAATTGGCTAATTTCCCCCTGTAAATATTACAGATTTATAATTAAATCATAATAGATCATACCTGAAAATTAGGTAAGTGAAGACATCAATTCCTAACTGATGGCAAGTTCAGCAAAATAATAAAGTATTTAGTGTACAGGTTGCTACATTTTTAGTAAAAGTAAATGCTAGCGATGAGGTAAAAATTACATTGACTTTTTTCAATGGGTAAATAAGAAATCCCAGATGTGTATAAAAAACAAATAGAATTTTACATATACATTTTATCAACACATACAGAAGCTCTGTGTCAAAATAACAAAAACTAGAATTTTGTTATTTTGACAAGTATTTTACATGTTTCAATATTACCAATATTATTTTGAGATCACCAACTATAGAGAAGAACACACAGTATAGTGAATTTCTTTTGCTGTTATAGAAAGTAGTCCACATCAGATAGGATCTAGATTAAATAAGGTGTCTCTCAAATAACAGTATAGGACATTTTCACATAAATAGAAACCTCCTGTCAAATATTCCACAGGATTTCTCAGAGACTCCAAGTGCTAACATTAAAATATGTAACATACCCTAAAAGGCCTAATCTGAAACACTTGATAGAAACATTTGATTAATGTCAAAAAGCCATTCAGTCACCCCTATTGTCAGTTTCAAAAGCCTGGTTGTTCTAAGGAGCCTTCAATGAGAAGTGGGTAAGCTATTCAATCTTATAATTTATTTTCATATCTCCTTTTTCTCATTACCTCCATTAGTGTTATTATAACTGCCCCTAAAACCACTAAAAATAAGTCTACCAGTTTTGAGTTTTTTGTTAAGGGACAGAAAAGCAATGATACAAAAAAGAATACTAAATTGAAAGTCGAACAATGAGTAATTTACTACTTGTTGTTGACGTTCCATAGATAAACATTACGTGGAGAAGTGGTTTAACTGGGAGGTTTTCGAAAAATAACACACAACCCTGACAATAAATTTTGTAGCAGGACATATTTTTAAGGGTCAGAGTGATTCTCCAAAATCCCAATACTGCAGACTCCACTTTCAGCTCAGATGGAGTCGCTTGGAGCTGACCAATACTCTTGCTAAATACAACAGGACAAATACAACAAAAATCAGAACCATAAGTGGCCAGTAAACATATAAGAACCTTCTCGCCCTTGTTAGTTATTGGGGAAAAGTTCATTAAGCCCACAGTGACATACTATTACATAAGAATAGCTAAAAATAAAAATAATGCAAACAACAAGTGTAGGAAAAGATGCGGAGCAATTAGGACCATCATAAAAGGACACTTTTATAGGTCAAAATGGTTAAATCACTTATTGAATAGGTTTTCACCTAAATCAACACATGTGGAAGCCTGTTTGGTAATATTTAACATTTATATGTACCATGACTTAGCCACTCTACTATGACGGATAAAGTCAACAGAATCTGTACGTCTATAAGCTATACACAGAGGGTGGGGTACTATTAATTATTATCCAAAGCTGGAAACAAATATATTAGGTATTTGCAACATATTCATGCCATACAATAGTATAAGTCAATGTGAATTTAAAAAAAAAAATGGTACACACAATAGCAAGGGAAGATCTCACAAACATAACACTGAGGGGAAGAGAGACCCTAAGGAGTACATATGCGTGGTTCCATTTATATAAAACTTAGAAAATACAACTGATGGTGATGAAAATTGGCATAATGGTCACATACCTGGCAGTCGGCTCAGGGACAACCTCGGTGGTGCTCACAATACTATTCCTGAGACAGATTGCTACTTATTACTGATGTACTTCCCGTATGTGCATTTTAATTAAAACTGTTTTTTACCAAAAGAATGAACTTTGGTAAAAGTTCAGTGCTTTGCCCGAATGTGTTACTGCAGTTTTTCAGGAATAACATCTTTAAGTAAACTCCACCCCCAAGGTGGGACTCAAACTCATGACCCCACGATCAAGCGTTGCATCCTCTACTGACTGAGCCAGCCAGGCGCCCACGGGAATAACATTTTGAATGCACTTGTACGACTGGATGGTCCCACAGCCAAGCCAGGTGGCTCCTTGCTTAGTGTGTGTGTCTGGTCCTCAGACTTTTGCAACAGCTTCAGTGCTGCCTGGAAGAGGGCATCAAGCTGCAGAACGGTAAGAAAGCGTCTTGATATTTTCTTTCCATATTTTCTGTCTTGTTATCTCTTTTGCTTCATAGTTTTTCTTTTTTCTCTGGTGATTTCAAATATATACATCCAAATCCCCAGGGGCGAATTTTAAGGCTTTAAACAATGTATTTGAATATAAATTATCGACAGCAAGAACAAAGCATTATCTGCTTTGGTGGCACACAGGTCCCACACATATAGAATAACTTCGCTCTGTTGAATTCACGGTGCTCTATCATAATTCCATCTTTACACACGTATTTTTGGTAAAATTAATTTTTTCTCCATATTGCAATGATAAACTCATTCAAATCTTTCAAGGTTCACTTTATCATTTTATGGCATTCTATTTTCCTTTACATTACTATTTTTATTTTATAAAAATGGTGTATCACTTCACAAATCTTAACCCCTTTAATTGAATATCTTAATTTACTGTGATTTCTTTTCCTATTGTGTTTAAAGGAACAGATTTCATTAAATATCCATGGATTGTTTACATTCTGAGTCCTATGATTGCAGTTTTTTTTTGTTTTTGTTTTTCATTTTTTCCCCCCTGTTCCCTCTCCCCCAGGAATTTCAACTCAGGAATGTTTGTTGATTCTCAGGTCAAATATTTCTATCCCTACCTAATAACATTGGTTCTTTTAGCAAAATCCAAGACGTGTCACATTTTTGTAGGAAATCTGAGTCTTAAAAAAAGTCTGACCATTTGTAAGATTTATGTTGTTGAATTAGAAACCATCGAATTTGAAGCAAAAATATATGGATATTAACTGTTTGTCTCAAGTTCCAATAAGCACAAACTGATAAGGAAATTATTGTATGCAGAATGGGTGTGCATAAAAACACTAATAACAATGTAGAAAACACAAGTGTTCCATGAAAATCTAAAATAAAAATGCATTTGCTTATGAATGTAGTTTTAAAACACTAATAATCTTTCAAAATAAAGAAGTATGACATTCATACATTTATTCCAGTATTTTACAACATACTCAGGATGGAAAGTCTTAACAAAAAATCTGAAAAATAAAGACTTTGAACAATAATATATTTACTAAAAGTACAGGTCAGGGATATTTCATATAACACAAATTAAAAGGCATCAAAAATTAAGATGTTGCATATGTTAAGTAGGACTAGATGGAATAACTTCTAATATTCTATCAAGTTGGTTGAAAACTACTGTCATGAGCTCCATCCACCTGCCCACCTAAATCCGGGGTAATATGGTATTCTGAGCAGCAGCAGAAACCAAACAGACATAGGTGACCCCCCCGCCCCCATGCTACATGCTTTACAAGTACGTAATTTCGCCCATGAGTGGTCAACTCAAAACATGAAATAATTCATTCCAGAAATATTTATTGAGCTTCTATTTGCTAGTATCTTTGTTCATTTATGAAAATACAAAGAAGAACATGCAGAAATGTTCTTCAAAGGGCTTAAGCTAAAGGCTGTATCTATACTTCATATAAAAAGTAAACTCTTCTAACAACATAGTGGGATATGTCCTAATTAAAATTAGTGATAATATAGGCATTGTTTTTATGATGGTCTCCTAGGTCTCATTTTTTTAAGATGAGAAAACAGAAGCACAAAGCACAATGGTCTAATATCAACCATCCTGCAGCGCTGATGGCAGGACTGAGATTGAGACAACCTAATTCTGGAAATTAAGGTCCTACCTACCACAGCACTGTCTCTTGCAATGCTACAATGCCATGGGCACACAAAGACACTTTAACCCAGCTTGAAGATGCAGGTACTTCCTAGCAAAGTACCTTTGCTAGGTAAAGGTAAAACTTTGCTTCCTAGGAAGCAAATCTCCTGGGACTTTCCAGGAAAAAATGAGGGCATTAGCTAAAAAGATCTCCCTCATTTTTTTTTAATATGAGAAATTTTTAAAGCATGTTTATGCTCCAGAGAATGAGTCACAGAGGTAGACACTAGAGTTGATGGCGTTGAAAATATAGCAGAGAAATGGGATCAAATATGAATAAAATTAACAACAGAAAGAAGATAGAGCAATTATCCCAATGGTAACTTTTTAAAATATGTAAGATAGGGGCACCTGGGTGTCTCAGTTAGTTAAGCAACCGTTCAGCTCAGGTCATGATCTCACGGTTCTTGAGTTCGAGCCCCGCGTCGGGCTCTGTGCTGACACCTCAGAGCCTGGAGCCTGTTTCGTATTCTGTGTCCCCCTCTCTCTCCACCCCACCCCTGCTTGTGTTCTGTCTCTGTCTTTCAAAAATGAACATAAAAAAAATACATAAATAAGGTAAAACAAAATATGTGAGATATTTAGAGAGATTTCTAATTTCTCTCTAGTTGTTACATTTGTACTTAGACCATTTTAAATGTTTAGTCCTATTGTCTCAGTTAACATTTTAATATCCGTTTGTTTTTTTTATTTTTTAAATGGCATCCTTTAACTTACACCTGTTGACTAAATAACAATGAACTAAGGAGGTACCGATTCTTCATCTCTTACATTGCTCAGGTGAAGTATTACTGCTTTGCCAAGTCTGAAGCAGAGCATTAAAAAAGAGTAAACATTGCTTAAAACAAGAACCCATATCCCACGCATCATTAACGAATTACTTCGTTAACAGGCAAGAAGCTGGCACTTGCACTTGAAGGAAGCCTCTTCCTTAAATAAGAAAACCAACTAATACATACAGAGGGAAGAATACAATTAGAAAGGTACAATTTGGCAATCATACTAATAATTAAAGCAAGAATCATCAACGGACGGTAAATCTGCAGAGGGAATTTTGAGGAATAAAAGGATATTCTCAATCACATGACACTTTGCTATTAACAACAACAACAACAACAAAAAAAAAAACATTAGCTTTTCAGTAGACAAACTTGACATGCACCATCTTCACCAAAGCTGACATTGCCAGTAACAAAGTAAATCGGCCTCATACATCATGAAATAACGCCATAAAAAGAACACCATATCCCTTCTGTATATTCTTGGCAATAGTGCAATTGAAAGAGATTTTACAGATAGATGGTCACTATTTTACTACTTGACTGAGGAACGATGACTGAGACAAAAGGGACATGAAAATTGCACGCAAGGAATGATTAGGAATTTTTCTATAAACACTTTCAGAATGATTAGTGAAATTTGTGTAAGATCTGTAAAATTAGCTAATAACGCTGTTTCCATATTTTCCTGTTTAAGTATGGAAACGTTACATCAGAGACTATCCTCATTTTTAGGAATATTCAGGTCTGTAAGGTCAACAATTCTGAAATAATTTATGCTTCCCTCCAGATAATATACTAATACAAATGTGCGTGCACGTGTGTGTATGTGTGAGAGAGAAAGAGAGAGGGAGAGGGCGAGGGCAGGGGAGGAAGGAGGGAGGTGAAGGTTACCATTTGGAAAATCAGCCTGAGGAGGATGTAAGAAGTCTTTGTGCTTCTCTTGCACCTTTTCTCTAAGCCTGAAATCCTGAATCCAAATAAATATTTAAATGAAAGTAATGCCAGCTACCCTATGGAATCTTCTGGAGATTTCTTTTGAGCATTATAATATCAAGGGATCTTCAGTTTTTAAAAAATGTTGTTTAGCTATTATTTCTAAAACATCAACATGAGTAGCTCTATGTGCCCACTCAATTGTTGCCAGAAATCTCTGCCTTGTATATTTGGCAATATTCGCATAGCTGTAAAACCCAACGATCATTTATTTCCAGGCCAAAATAGATCTACACGTATTCTTTAGGAATACCCTAGAATACCACCTGAGCGTGGTGATCAAAACTCAGACAGCCTCTCTTGTCGCAGGCCAAGTTGCTCTCCTAAAATAATCAAACCCTGCCTACAGATGCCATATGTCAACACCCAGTACGTATGAAGACACAGGGAAACAGGTATACTCTGTCGACTGGCACACACAGAGGAATCAGTACGACCCACTGGGTGGGCAATCTATAACAAGGCTAAGGAATGTACCCTAGCAATTTGTTAGCCGTATCAAAACATATGCAAAAATAGTAAACACCATAATATTTATATAGCAAACCCTTGAGGGCAACTGAACTATCCATCACTGTAGGCTTGGCCTAGGAGTCCAGTACGTGAATGCTAGACAAGAACGTAGAGCACACAAGAGTCTGATTAGTCAAGTCAGGCAGCCTAAATTCACAGCTTGGTTTTTCTACGTACTGGCTGGGTCACACTTATTCCTCTTTAAGCCTCCGTTCTGCCATCACAGAATTACTGGGAAGGTTAAAAGAGAAAGTATGCACTCCATTGGCCTCTATAGGAGTTGGGTACCTAAAGCATTCAGCACAGTGTCTGGCGTAGATTAGATGCAAAATAAAATGTAGCCGTTGTTTTATTATGGCTTTATACTCATACCGTGGAATACTCTGCAACGAATACATTCTATGGTGTCTTCCCACATACTGTGTGCACATTCATTTTATATATTTAATATTGAAGTGAAAAAGGATGCAAATAACATTAGAACTATGATTCTTTATGTGTATGTATCTCCAGAGAAATATCTTCTGGGCTACATTCTAAATGCTAATGCATAATATTCTTGTTTTTCTTTAAATCTATCTTTTTTCTGAATGAACATGTAATTTCATAATTGGGGGAAAGGAGTGTCATCTACTTTAAAAAATTACCATCCCCAATATTTAATCCCTCCTCTTCAATATTAATCTCATTTATTTTATCATTTTGCCCAGAGAAACAGGAGGGCACACATATCCACCCCTACCACCACTCTGAGTGAGGGTATGTTCTTCAAGACCACCTCACCAGGCCTCCCTCAATCTTGCCAAGTGATTTTTTTTTTGATTCAGGCAATGAATTTTAAATTAATCGTCAAAAATCTCCCTTCTATTTGGATTTTGCATGAGGATTTTAGTATCTTGTAATACTTGCACTTGAGGATTATTTAAATTTGTGCTGTTTGTACATACGAGTAGGGAAATAATTTTGATTAAAAGAAATTAGATATAATAACTTTTTAAGTCAAAAAAGTAATTTTTTAACGATTGTTTATTTTGAGAGAGACAGACAGACAGACAGCGAGCACATGTGGAGGAGGGGCAAGAGAGAGGGAGAGAGAGAATCCCATGCAGGCTCCTCACGGTCAGCACGGAGCCTGACATTGGTCTCCATCTCAGGATCTGTGAGATCATGACCTGAGCTGAGATCAAGAGTCGGACAGTTAACTGACTAAGCCACCCCAGGTGCCCAAGTAATGTGTTTTTAAATAAAGTTATGTTTTACAGAAAGACAAATATTAAGCAGAAAACTATATACTTTAGAGAAGATGGCATTGATGGCAAGGTGCACCATTACTTTATTTCTTCCATGACAAGACATTCATCGTATTTATTGTAATATGCATCCTAACCTCAGAGATGTTAAATACAAAAAAAAAATAAATAAAACCCACCAAGTTTTAGAAGAATGAATCATCAAATTTCCATAGAGGCTGTTTCTCTTAACATTGTATTATGGAAATTACTGCATCAAATCCTATGAGATGCATTAAAATGAGGTTTTAATTATTGGCTATCAACACAATGTGCAAAGAATTGAATCCGTGTATATAATGAAAAGGGTTAAACCTCCAAAGAAAAGCACGTTTTAGTGAGCCCCATCTATAATTAAAACATGAAGTGCTAATAAAAAGTTGAAGCCCAGGGGTCGTTCCCCCCCCTCCCCCGGTTCAAGGCTAATAAAACAATAATCTGTGCGCAAATATTTTTTCCTTCTCTGTCCAACATACACCAAGGCTTAATGGAGAGTCAATAACCTCATTATGAAACTTGATCAAATCGATAGTATACAGACAGTGGCTAGCGATTCTAGGCAGCTTTGTCAAATGCATTTACTGACAGCAGAACATCCCCCTGGTCAGGAGTTATTGGGAACAGATCTTGAAAAGCACACTGTGATACAAAGAAGACACGCAGATGCCTTGTGCTTGAGACTAAATTTAATCACCTCCTGCTTGTGACCATTTGGCAGCTTTGGGAAAGTTCTCTCCAGAACCAACTCTCTGAAGCCGAGCTATTAAAGTGCTAATTAAAGAAAGTGCATGGAAGACACGAACACTAGGAGTCTGGGGTAATTGGCTACAAAAAAGACAAGGCTGAAACACGTCACTTTGTCTGCTTCTCCTGATTAGACTCTAATTCGAATACCAATATTTCACTGCACGCCAAGGTGCTCTGGGAGAGATGTCTGCCTCTCTCTTGGTTGAATGGATGGCTCTTGTGTGAAATGGGAAAGATAGCAATTTTATTTTATATTTACTCCTCTGACACCCTCAGGATCAACAGGGAGTCCACAAAACCCTTCCTGTGCATCTTAACATGATTCATTAAAGATGAGGGAGGAAGAGGAAGAAAAAAATGTCATCTAATGAAGCAAGTAATTCTGTACAATAGAAGTTGCCCGGCAAGCCGATCATGAAACAATGGTAATTACATTTGAAGGGCTTATGCTGCCTGATAAACCAGTTCACAACGATGCATCTATTTCTAATCTGCTGCTAGAGTCCTTCATGAATGAGACACACTAGCGAGGGTGCAGAGTGGAAGCAGGGGAAGACACTGCGGGCAGGAACGTGTTTACACAAGTTGTGAACCATCTGCCATGCTACAGACACTTCTCTGAGTGCTGCGTATGTGCCCCTTGGTAGTATTTCCTTCTTGAGTAAGAATTTGAGATAAAATAGGTTACGAATCTATGGAGGATGTCCTGTGAAACAACAGTGAATTCCAAATTTTAAGCTCTTTGGAATTTTGAGAGAACTGAGAAGAAGAAGAATTTTTGCAAAGGACACACATCAGCCACTTCTAAACTCAGAATTGGAGCTTGGACTCTAATGGAGTATATAAACCGCTATGTACTAAACAGGACTATTAACAGTAACAAAGGCAATAGTCCTTTTATAAATGATTTGATCAAATTTGTACTTTAATACCTTTAAAATTTAAGTAAATGTGATACTGTTGAATAATGCAAATTCAATTCTTTTTAATGTCTATGCTGTTTCCCCAGCATGATATACTTGTCACTACAAAAAAGAGGCCAAAGCCTGTGTTCCACGGACATCAAAACAGACATGATCTTCACATATGACATACTTACTCAACAAAGTCAGTTCTGTAATCTTTTATTTTTTTTTTTAATTTTTTTTTCAACATTTATTTATTTTTGGGACAGAGAGAGACAGAGCATGAACGGGGGAGGGGCAGAGAGAGAGGGAGACACAGAATCGGAAACAGGCTCCAGGCTCTGAGCCATCAGCCCAGAGCCCGACGCGGGGCTCGAACCCACGGACCGCGAGATCGTGACCTGGCTGAAGTTGGACGCTTAACCGACTGCGCCACCCAGGCGCCCCTGTAATCTTTTAAAGACAGGTGAGTTCATGGTTAGACTTTGAAAAAAAAACTGAATAAGTATTCAAAGCTACAAAGTACCTCTGAATTTGTCATATTTACCAGAATTCCTTGTTTTTGAGATAATTTCTTGAGATTGCAGTGAAATGTGTTCTGGAAAGCACTGGTTTCACACAAGCACGCACGCTTCAGAAGAGAGAGGGTGCTAATTCTACAAAGACATCTGAAGGGCCATTTGACATTCTAGAGGAAAGAGAAGTCACTGAGTCTGGATTCATTGCAGGTAAAGGGCCACAGGAATAGGGCTGCAGCACTGGGGCAGCAGAAAAGAATATTTGGGAGGAAAGACAGGACTTTGAATACATCAGCTGTCCTTTTCTCTCCCTCCTCCACTCACCTTTACCCATCTCCTTTTTGATATATTCAACAAAGTCTATGTTTGTATCAGTGAACCATTTTTGAAGACCTTGAAAGAGATGTCAAGAAAACACATGTGAATGTGATCTATCCAGAGGAAGAAAGTACCAAGATAATGTAAGCCTCCAGTATTCACAGAAATGGGGGGGGGGGGTGGATAGATGGACACAGCTTTTAGTCACTTGAGAACATACTATCAGATGACAAGAGTGTCACATAGTAAGGGGTCAGAACCAACACGTGGATTGGATATTGAGAAGCCGAGACATCTGACAAAAACTTTCAACATAGAAACTAAAAAAAGGCAAGCAGTGAGCACAGTCTTATATGAGATCTGCCACATCATCTCAAATTCAGCATAATCCAGATTCTTTTTGCTTATTTGCACATCTACGTTTAAAGTGCTGGCCACACCCGTGGACTCCTTTACTCTGGCTTCAATGTGAGTGCTTCCCCTCCTGGGCAAGATTACTTTTCCTCCTCTGTCCTAGACTTTACAGAGCGCTATAAATCTGAGTCCCAACAATCCTCAGGTAGATCTTCATGAAAATCACTCGGAGTCAGATAACCTCTCCCAGTGTCCCAACGGATGCTGTGAATGCTTCCTTCATGTCATTTATAGATCCGACAACACTTGTTCCTACTGTGGTTATGTGGACTAAGTTTGGAGGAAAGGGGGAGCTACCCCACGCAGAGCAAAAAGGGTAGTTTCCCTGGCAATCTTCCCCTCAAAAAAATGCTGCCAGGGACATAGAATTTGGCTTTAATCAAGCAGTGAGCAACAGGGCGCATAGGAGCTGAGATCTATTTTCCATCCCTGCCTCCCCGCCCCCCCCCACCCCCACCCCCCTGCCAACAAGCTAGAAAACCATTGAAGGCAAGGGCATACAGTTTTTGTGCCTTCAGCACTTAGTACGGTGCCTGGCTGGTTGTTGATCAATGAACCGACAGAAGAACAAATGAATATTCATGCAATTTTCTCAAAGAACAAAGTATCTAACCTGGTTTTGAATTTGTTAAGTAAGCAGAAAGCTCTACGCAAAAAGAACAAACCGTGGCCGCTATGGGGGGAAGCTCCTTGTTGCCAACGAGCCACTGGATGAGGTGCTGGAAACAGTGGCTACGAGGGGTCCATCTGTAGCCTGTAGGCTCTTGCCTACGAAAATATGGCAGCAGGAAAGCAGAATCACCTGGTGTGGAATGGGGCATGTGAGAGGAGAGGGAGGAAACTGAAGTATGGGAGGATGTGGGGTAAACCAGACAATCCAGACGGTGCTAGACATAAACATGCAGAACGACATGACAGTGACAGAGCACAAAACAAGTTGCATCTGACAAGACTGCTGCTGCTGCAGATAGAGTCCTATGCCCTGAACCAGGGCTCTAAATGACCAGCCTTATGGTCTCCAAAGGATCAGTGGCCCGGCTACACAGGTCCCGAGACAAATGTCGTTACATATAGGTAGTGTCTTAAGTTTGCTATTTGCGTCACATGTGGTAGATATCAAATAATAAATCATCATACAGGTCCGTAATCCTTTATATTTATTTAGACCGTTAGGCTTTTCAAGTAGTTTCATATATATTACATAAAACAGTACCATGAGAAGGGGACACAGAGACAGGGAAACAGTTCTAATGGATCATCTGGCCTCCAATATCACTAATGTACTGGCCACAGCTACCAACTAGAATTTAAATGTCCTTCTCTAGCACAATAGAGAGTATATCTCGTCAAGGGGGGGATGTAGATAGAAGGAGCAGAAAAACAGACTTGAAAGCCGATACTCTCCTATGGGGGCCAGAATGTGGTCTACCTTAACCAAATGCTATTACAGGTGAGCAATGCATTAAAATGTAACAAATATTTTGCCAGCAAGAAAAGTACATACATTTTAGAGAAACAGTGATAAGTATATCCAACAGTGAGTTTACAGTTTAAAACTAATTACAGCAAAAGTAAAGTTATGAAAACAGATTAACTAAGGCAAAGTTAGTAAACAATGACTTTAGTATCAACCACTGGAACATGGACTTGAATTACCTCTTGGATAATAACAATACCCTTGCAGTCAATCTCATAGGCGTCTTAGCTTACTTACATTCCATAGCAAATAACAGCTTCAAACAATAGCCACTGATTGAAGATCTCTATGGTTGGGACTGCAGGCAACTGACCAAGTCTCACGAGGTTACAGTCAAGGTTTTGACTGGGTTGCATTCTCATCTGGAGGCTCAACTGGGGAGGGGTCTGCTTCCACAGTTAAGTTGTTGACAGAATGCATCACCTTGCAGCTATGGAATTAAGGGCTATGGAGCCCTGCTGTCAGCTTCAGATTGTTCTTAGTAATTTTAGACTTCCTGTAGCTCCTGCAGGCCACCCATTGACACGTGGACATGTATTCCATCAACACAGTAAAATTCTCTGCTACTTAAAGCCTTTCAATTCAGGAAAACTCAATCAAACTTTTAAGATTTCCACTGAGTAAGTCAGGCTCCCCCAGAATAATCTTAATGAAAAATCTACTAATTTGGAATCTTAATTACATGTGTAAAGTCCTTTCACTTTTTCCACGAGCGACATTCCATCATGTTTACTATACTGTATAGTCTATAAGTTATTCGTTCCACTCATGTTGAAGAGAAAGGGTATACACAAGGCACGGATCCTAGGGGTTTGAGAATTAGGGAGATCCATCCCACAGTATGTCCAACACCATGGCTCTTTTTGACCACAAAGAAAGAATCCAAGTGGAGCGTAGGTGTGATTCAACTAAACTGCGTTAGTACTAAGAGACCTTCGGACACTTCCCTATTAGAAATAGGTTTTTCAACTGGTTATTATTGAGATGCTCTTTTACGGTTTCATCGCCACTGCTTTTTATATGTTTGTGCAGAATCTTTGGCAACAAAGCTGCTCTATTATACCCCCAAGCCTCATGGAGTCTTCTCCAGCTTGCCTAGTTTTGATGTCTTTAAAGTTGTAAGTTTGCAAATATGAAGAACATTTTTAAAGGAAAAGTGAAAAATACCATTTTTGAGGTTAAATGAGTCGAATTTATGTGAGAAATTATATGTATCAGACCACAAGGTCATCTTTATTAGCTTAAGGGATCAGTCTGCATAGAAGCAAATAATTAGTTTTTGTGCCAGAAAAGAAAACCACATAGACTTATTTGAAAGGAGAATTTATTCTTTGTGTGAACATGTAACTGTTTATCTTGAAACTATAATCTGAAATATTAGAAATAATTGGGCAAAATATGTCAAATTTTCTCCACATCTCCGTAATTTTTAAAGCTGAAAAACTTATTAGGAGGGCAAAGTGAAAACAAGCAGGACATAGCTGCAAAGAAAGATAAAATGCCTTAAATGGAACTACTGCCTATCTTGCTTTCTGAGTCCAAAATAATGAAATACAAGGATCTTGCTTTCTTAGTGCCAAATACAATTTAAAAAAATTCTAATATATAAGAACAAAATCTGTTTAACTACAAATATAGGACATACATTTTATGGTAACAAAGCATCGTTGTTACTATATTTTTCAGGTTTAAATAGAACCATTACATTTCATGTGCTTATTAGTAAACTCTGAAATAAAGAACTTATATTTTCACCTTTTTTCTCAACACTGAAAAACACAGCCTGACATGGCTTAATTATTATTTCAATTAAGGAGTATGTGGGGATAGAATAATGATACGCGCTAGGGTGCAGAGGGGGTTGTGGTCCCATGTGTTCTGAAAAAACTTAGAGTTAGTCCCTAATCTTCCCCATTTAAGAATGATTACTACTAAGAACACCTAGGACGATGTAAAGCTGTTGCACTGAGGTAAAATGCTAATATTAGTCACAATTCTCTAAACTTTGGCAACCGTGAAACCTGTTTTGACTTTGCTTTTTAACTTGAATGGCATTTTTTTTTAAATTTTTTTCATTTTTATTTACTTTTGAGAAAGAGCGCAGGTGCAAGCAGGGAGGGGCAGAGAGAGGGGGAGACACAGAATCAGAAATAGGCTCTCGGCTCTGAGCTGTCAGCACAGAGCCGGACTTAGGGATCAAACCCCCAAAACCATGAGATCATGACCTGAGTGGAAGTGGACCACTAAACTGACTGAGCCACCTAAGCACCCCTGAATGGCGTATTTTCACATACTCTCAGCCCTCTGACTCTGCTTGGGAAAAAAATACACCAAGACCAGAGGCTAGGACTCAACTGCTCCTGGGCCAAAGGGGGACACAGGCTGGGGGTGGGGGGAGTTCACAGTGAGAATGAGAGTTCCGACAATGAAACCCTGAACCTGCACTCAATTTCACTCTGTCCACACTGCAGCTGGTGCCTAGGACTTAACTAACCCTGAAGATATGCAAATAGAATACAAAGGATATTTAATTTTTTTTTTTTTTGTATACCATATGGCTGTGTTCAAACATGCTTTTGAATGAATTAGTTTAAAACCTGTAACAAATATGTTTTGATACCTGATTATTATAATTTTATTGGAAATTCTCCTGTTAGTGATATTGATGGTGCTTTTAATTAGTTCATATATCCAAGGGGAGCATTATTTTTGCTAGGCTTAGGGTTCTACATCAATTCCATCCCTACACTTTTATTTTACAGAAGTGAATGGGGCGGGAAGGGAATGGGTGTTGCTTTTATGATGCTTAGTTCTCTAAAACATTCACATTGTTATGAGGCTAGTCTTATAGCAATTGTCTTCATAATTATCAGCTGGAAGCTTGATTGCTTTTCCATTTTTTTGAAAGCAAAGTTGGAAATCACCCATCTTATGAAAGTTTTATTAGATCATTATCAGGTTGTTGGAACCATATATATGTGTGTGTGTGTGTGTGTGTGTGTATTTAATTTTGTGTGTCTTCTTGGTATTTCTGAGACCTTTTTAAACCTTGGGGGGGGGGTGAGAGTCACTGTGGATTAAAAGCCTGGCTGTATATAAAGTCTGTCTCTTGCACACAGCAGGAAAAAGAAGGTATGAAAGAGGAGATACCAGAGAAGAATGGCAATCTGGGATGAAACTGGCTTTGACCCTGTTCTCAGATTGATCCATTCAGAAGGGAAATGGAGGTTTAGAACCTAGAAAGTGCTACCCCAGTTTGAAGACCACTGATGTAGACAAGCCTACCTCTGCACACTTGCACTAGAAGATTACACTTTCCAGCTGACAAACTCAGATTTAATCACCTTTTCTCATGCAACAGATCATGTGGCAGATACAACAACTTAGTGTATATGTTTTCTCATTTCATACGGACCCATTTTGTGCAAAGTAGGTGTGTCCTTATTTTACAAATGAAGTCACTAAGCTTCATAAAAACCGACTTCCCATGGTCTAGTAAAAAGTGGAGATTAGACTTCAGGCCTCCTTGAAGTCCTGTCCAATGCACTGCGCACTAAGGATCAGGAACATAAATCACCATGTGATCAAATATTCCAAAGAATAACATGGAGGATCTTTCAAAATATTTAAATCATATACAACTCAAGTCTTCTCTCCCAGCTCTTAGTGGAAATCACCTTGGGCATCCTTATGAACATACCAGCATTTCCTGCTGACTCCAAGAACTAAATGGCATTCTTTATTATGGAACGTAGTTCAAATGATAAGGGTGATAGCAAAACATTTGGACATCACACTACAGTGTCATCAGCCGGATAAGCCAGAAACAAACAAAAGCTAAAATCCTTTATAAGAACTGCCCTCTCAGCTACAGCTATATCAATACAGCCTAAACAAGAGGTGGCTAAAATTTAGCAAACCATGGGTACCCAGAGTATAGGCAAAGTCCTCCCTCGGTCATCCTTTAAATCAAGGATCTTCCCACATGAAAGTGACAACAGGCAGGCCGTTAATACATGTGTTCAGTTAAGCATACGCAAGTGCATTTGTAGATATTTGTTGAACTACTCCTTTTAGGACATCTCTTCCTTCAAAAAACTTTACTCTGCATTGACTATAAGGCTAGCAGTGTTTGCCATTTTTGGATAAAACTGTTTCGTCACTTATACCTATCGAAGAGTACAGGTTTGGAGATCACGCATTGAGTCCTTCGTGTCTTTCCGATTCAGGTCTTCTGAGAGCTCCTGGTGTCTTGTGGGTAATTCTGTTCATATCACAGTCCTTTAACTTCATAGTATTTGATATTCTATCATGAGACACTTTCCTCTCTCACTGCTTAAAATAAGCTTGTTCCAGAAAACCAAATACTATTACCTAACACTTTCTTGCAAAGCCAACCTTTGACTTCCTTTTGTACTATTTAACTTTCCTATACATTAGGGTAAGAAAGGACCATCCACTTAAAAGTTCTCTGTTTTCTACCCCCAAGTCCCAAACCAGAAGACAGGGTGCTTCAGTCAAATCAGTTCCATCCTGCCTCCCTCCTTCCCTTGGCATCTCTTGGAAAGAACAAACCTGAAGAAGTGCAGACCAGTTGATAATCTTCAGGACTGCCTGATCCTCTAAAGGACCACATAGAAGCACGTTTTGAATAGAGTATCATCTGCTCTCTTTGGCCCTTGGTCTAAAGGAAGCAGGAAAAACATATTGGGCAGATGAAGTTCCTGCTAAATAGCTTTTAGTGAGGAGTCATAAAAAAAATCAAGTGTCTTCTCCTGTTGGAGACAACACTGGGATTTCCTGTACATCTGTCAATGACCAACAACCCTTCCTGGATTTTGCTAGTCTTGAGTTATGATGTAGGAGGGCTGCATTAAATTCCCATGAGAAATTTCTGAACAATACTTGTTTTATATAATCTCAGAGAAATATTAATAAGCTAATGCTGTTCTATTACGATATATACTCTCTAAAATATTCTCTAAATAGCAGGCATATAAATCACACTCTACTAAGTGGCATTTGGTCCAATGAAGACATTTTTTCATTATTAATAGAAGCTGAATTTTATGCCACATTCGTGATATTAACTGTAGCAATATCTTGTCCCCTATCAGTGATAAGTTTTGGAACAGTGAGTTTAAGACACCATTGAACTTTCACAAGCTTCTCATATTCATGACATTCTTTCATACATGCTTCCCAGAAGAGGGAAGGGAGGCATATAAAAGTGTGGGGCCAATGAAGTTACTAACTTAAGAAAAATACTTTAAATATGCACATTATATGATTTGTTAATATGTTGAGAGTCAGAAATTGGGAGTATCTGAAATCCAGGTTAAATACGAGCCAGAATTTGAAAGAGAAACAATTTCCTTAAGATGCTTATGATTCATCACCTAAAAGCTTTTAATATTGAAATTGTAATGAATGAAAATAAAAAAATGTATACATGGATGAATCCATTCATCCCCCCCCCCCAAAAAAAAAAAATCCTGGAAGAGCTCTTTATTCAAGTGAATGTCAAGGTCACCGTTAGTAGAGCATCTAACAAGGTGATGGCTTTGTCAATGTTGCTAAGCCAAGTGGCCTTTGAATAACTAGTATATCTATTCAAAGCTTGTTTAAATAAGTAGTAAATTTAATGTTTTCCAATGTTATTTCCAAATGTGTCAGTATATTCAATATGGTCATTGTTCTCCCCCAAAAACCTGGGTCATAACAGTTAAACTAATGGGGCATATTTTTACATATCAGAAAGTGAGAAATTATTTTTAAAAACGGACTTAATATTTATTTTTAAGCTTCCATAGATTTATGTTCTGAATAGCAATGAATACATACAAATAATTGTGTATAGTCATTATTTGAATTTGCATTTAAAGTGGTTTTACATACTAAAACACAAGGTGATCCAATCAAATGATAACAATTTATATTGAAAATTACAAAAGAATTTATATTCATAATCTTTTGTGTGTGATCGCTTAAATGACTTTTAGGTTTTAATTAAAAACTTCCTTTGTAGAGATCTATGATAGTTACGTAATTTAGTTCCCTATGATAATTTGAGGAGAGGAGAAAATTATTACTAATTAATTTTAAAGCTATTTCTATTGGTGCCTTTATTTACAGCTACTTCTCAGAATTCAAAAATCTTTTTTTTCTAAGGTAGAGTAGAATTGGACAGAGAAACCATCAGTTTTGCTCTTCTAAGACCTTTCACAGCTGAATAAAACTGTATTTTAGGGCAACAAAAATATGATCCTGACTTACTATGCATCTAAATCCTCATTTTTATAGCATTTATTTAATCTTGGGAATTTTATCCATCAACAACATATCACCTACCCCAACAAGACCTGTAAGTCATAAATTACAAAACTCTAAATCTATATCATTATTCTTTGTGGTGTAAATCATTTGCAAATCATTAAAAAATCACTTAACATCCAAATCTCTATCAGTTTAGATAAATTCTAGTGAGCCCACATGATATGACACCTATTACAATTATAAATAAAAAGTACATAACCCCCTAGTGATACAAAGTGATTATTTTTAGAAAAGGTATGTAGAATGTGTGTGTGTGTCTGTCTTTCAACAATATATGAACCAAAAGTCCCAAAGGACCTATACTTTTTAGTTCTGGGGGTTTAATTATACGTTTTTATGCTTTGGGTAGTTAAATAGACATCTATTTCATCATAACGAGCAATTTAAATGCCCACCTGTAAAAAATACATAAATAAGTTTTGGGGCACCTTGGTTGCTCAGTCGGTTGAGCATCCAACTCTTAATTTCAGCTCAGGTCATGATCTCATGGTCATGAGATAGAGCCTTGCATCAGGCGCTACACTGGGCATGGAGCCTGCGTAAGATTCTCTCCCTCTCCCTCTGCTCCTCCCCCATGCGTGCATGCTCTCTCTTAAAAAAAAAAAATAAATAAATGAACACATATCCAGGGATACTTGGGTGACTCAGTTCAGATGCTTGGGTTAAGCATCTGACTTTGGCTCTGGTCATAATCTCTTGGCCCCTGAGTTTGAGCCCCGCGTTTGGCTCTGTGCTGAGAGCTCAGAGTTGGAGCCTTCTTCTGATTCTGTGTCTCCCTCTCTGTCCCTCCCCTGCTTGTGCTCTCTCTCTCTTTAAAAAATAAACATTAAAATTTTTTTAAAAAATTAAAAATACAGATTCTTATCCAATCCACATGAAATACAAGCACCTGCAATTCAATATTGTGTAATCTGAAAGTCAAATGGAATTTAAGATAATATTGCATTTTAAAAACATGCATTTAATCCACACATACATAGACGCATGTAAGTTAGTAGAGAAGGCTGAATGAAGTTACAGATGAACACCGTAAGAAGGGATCAGACTGTACAAAAAACAGGGTTAAACAACATATATTTGAAAATAATAATGCAGACATTTCTGACGTTGGAAGCTCCCTGAGGACATAATGTTCTGCCTACAGAAGATGCTTCAGGCCCCCCCACATTGTACATTACACAGTGACTTCCTCTCTTTCATGTTCTATTTTGTAATTGTCAGTATTCTTTGTATGTAAGCCAGGTAACCCAAATCTGGTTAACCTGAGCAAGAGAAAGCGTATGTTAGATTTACATGAAAGTGCTAATAGAAGAATTGAGGAGAAACTGAAAAACCTCACATAAGAAAAGAGGAAACCGCTTGCCACAGTGATCTAAGAAGCAGAAATGAGGGTTCGGTTTCCTCTTGGCACTGCTAACCTGCCTTTTCCCTGTGTCATCAGGTCATCAGGTCAAGATTCATATTCCATGAAGAAAGCAAAGGGACTTGGGGAAACGAGAAACAAATTGTCTGACAAAATGGTCAAAATGCTCATGACCATTTCTCAGCTTCCTCTCCGCACCACCCCCACCCCCTGCCTCACATGGCCATGTGACTGGATTCTCCCGGAGTGTGAGTGACGTGGCCCAAACCCAGTCTACTCTTGATGCTCAAGGACCAGCTCCCCCCTTATCCTGTCCCGCTAGAACACAGCGGGGCTTTACGCTTAGCTTGTTCAAACGGATGAGGACAAGGCCCTAGGGCATGGTGGGTAAGTAGGAGGGAAATATCCTAGATCATTCATTTCAATAACCTTGTAAACCAGAACCAGCTTAAGCTATTGTGTGGGAAAGAAAGAAATTTTATCTTCAACAACTAAATCACTGTAGGTCTGCCTCAGCCTAAGAACACTATCTACCTCCGGTTATATGCTACATCTGGGAATACCAAAAATAAAAGGCATTTGGCTAAAATAAAAAACATAAGAGGGGCGCTGGGTAATTCAGCGGGTTGAGTGTCCAACTCTTGATTTCAGCTCAGGTCATGATCCCATGATGCCAGGGTCATGGGATCCAGCCCCATGTCGGTCTGGGTAATGAGCATGGGGCCTGCCTGGAATTCTCTCTCTCCCTCTGCCCCTCTCCCCTGTTTGTGCACTCTAAAAAAGATCAACCAAACCAACCAACCAAACAAGCAAACAAACAACACAGGAAACCACTGTTGGTGAGAATATAGGGAAAAAGGAACCCTTGTACACTGTTGTTGGGAATGCAAACTGATGCAGCCACTGTGGAAAACAGTATGGAGCTTCTTCAAAAAATTAAGAGAATTTCCATATGATCCAGTCATTCTATTACTGGGTATTTGCCCCAAGAATAAGAAAACGCTAATTTAAAAAGAGGTACACACCACTGTTTATTGCAGCATCATTTACAACAGCCAAATTACGAGAACAGCCCAGGTGTCCATTGGTAGATGACTGGATAAAGAACAGGCGGAACATACACAACGGAACGTTGCTCAGTCAGAAAAAGGAATGAAATCTTACCAGGTACAGCACGGAGGGGTCTAGAGAGTATTATGCTAAGTGAAATCTCAGTCAGAGGAAGACCTATACCATACGATTTCACACATGGGGTATTTAAGATGACAAAAAAAAAATGGAGAAAGAAAAAAAAAGATACAAAACTCAGACTCTTCAAAAGAACTGGCGGTTGCCAGAGAGGAGGTGAGGGTAGGGGGGTGGGGGGGATGTGAGCAACAGGCGAAGGAGATTAAGAGAACACTTATCATGATGGAACACTGAGTAATGTACAGAAGGGCTGAATCACTCTACTGCAGACCTGGAACTCATAAAATACTGCATGTTAACTATATCAGAATTAAAATTAAAATATATAAATAAATGAACAAATAAAAGAAATAAGAGACATTTGTATTGACCAACCCACCAAAGCTGCACAAAATGCTAGAAGGATAATATGCTTCAGTGAAACTGAAGGATCCTGGGCTGGTGAAAGGACATCTGTCTTGGACAATTAGTACAGAATGGATGGTTGCAATGGAAGAAGGAAGGGCCCATGTTCCTATTTATAGTAGGATGTCTCCTTATTCTCTGGACTCCTCTTCTCCACATACTCAAGAGTTCACTTTAGAAAAGGGTCCCTCCTTTAGCATACAAACATGTCCCCTCCCCACCCCCCTCAAGAAAAACCAAGAAAGTCCACAAAACAAACAAACCAAAGCTAATCACTCTTCTTATTTACTGTCTCCTTTCTGTCCTTCCCCTCTTTTGAGCAAAATTTCTTCAAGTATCGTCAATAGCTGCTGTCTCCAACACTATATACCATTTTCTCTGTTTAGAGTGATAAACTATTTCACATCTAAAGGGCACAGAGGATAATGTGAGAAAATAACCATATACCCAATTTTCCAGGAAAAGAAAATGATAAAAATAGTGGGAAAAGTGCCATTTATTCCTTTGATCATTTCACTACACACACATACATACGCACAGTTACAAATTGTACTGAATTTGGCATTTGTCATTCTTCTGCATTTATTTACACTGCCACCTCATGTGTGAAATCTCAAGACAACAGAGTTTTTACATTTTTGAAATTTGTTTATAGTGTCTTGCTGAATGAATCATTCTGCAATTTGCTTTTGTTTTAATGTTATGTTTTGAAACTTATCCACATTGACGTGCAATCATAAAGCTCCTATAAATTCAGTGTAAATCCATTTTCTCTCTGGCATATTCACTTCATGAATATTACACACATAATTCACCATTCTCTTTAGAAGGTCATTTAATACATATACATATATATGTATGTATAAGTATTTACAACGCATATTATATCTACAATTGTATATGTCATTATACCTATCAGCATTTTGGCATCTTGTGTATTATTTTTGTGCACATCTGTGAATTTCTTTTGTGGAGTTGTTTAGAAATTGAATATTCATGTCTTATATCGACTTTCAGAAAAGCTTCATGCATGATCTTTTCGAATCATACTTCTCATTCTGCCACTCTTAAATTTGTTCTCCTCTCTGATCTTCACTTTCCCATTTACTAGGTCTCTATCATCCAGTTTACCAATTCACTTTTCAGCTGTGTATACTATCTGACCTATTTAATCCAGCCCCTGCATTTGAAATGAAGAATCCATATGTATTTTTGTTTTTACTTTTTAAATGTAAATTTCTCATTTCTCTTTGTTTCTGTTAAAATCTGTCTTGTCTTTTTTTTTTTTTTCCTGATCTGGTATATTCTGGTATATTTATTTGATCTGGTATATATCCTGCTTGTTTCCACTTTTATTTCTTTGATAATGTAAACCTACTAATTGGAATCCACAGGAGCTAATTCAAGGACTGCAAATCGGGGGTTGTTTCTGCTGTTTGTTCTTTTGCTGACCTCTACTCCTGGAAACTTTTTTTCTCATGTGGTTTGATTCAGACTGTGAAAGCATCGTACTATGTGTTTCTCCACAGTATTTTATTTTTGTTTTGCCAGGTGTCCGAGGTTATTTTAAACCCAGCATCACTCATTAATTTTTTAGCTTCAAGTTTCCTGCAAAACACAGAGACTGCATATTTGAACATTAAATTGAAAGCAGGCCTGTTGTTACCAATTCTTAGGTGTGATTTTTATCCTGTTCAGCAGTCAAGTGAAGACAGAGAAGATTTCATATGGTCTCTTTGACAGTGACCAGAATTATTTTCAATTCCATTTCTTCACTAAAATTGTACCCTTCAATAAAATTGGCTATAGGAGAGAATTGCAGTAAAACCTTCATACTTTACAAAGGTTCAAAACCTTGTCTCTTGTTCCACCCTATATGATAATTAAAGAAGGCCTATGTGATGTTGAGATTGGTTGTGCCCCCGGAGAGCTGATGCCAGAGGGACCTCGCACCATTCAGCCTTTCCACCTCATCTTCATTGTTGGCCTGGAGGAATTTCTCTTACTTTCTGGTTAGCTCATCTGTTTATCTTAAAAATAGTAATTATTTTATATTATCCCTCACTTATAAAAATAAGATTTATAGATCGCTTTTCCATGTTAGCGTTTTAAGGTCTTTCTACTATGAAATGTGATTGAATATTGGAGGGTAAGAAGAAATATTCATTAAAGATCTATTCAACTTTTTAGAGCATCATGTACTAATTCTGGTTTTTAAACTGTTTTTATTTGTTTTGTTAAATACATAGCATATACTAGTCTTTTAAAACCCTTTTAATTGCGAGTTACTGTGATTACAATAGTCAAATTTGTAACCGATTCTGAAAACAAACAAAATATTACTGATATTCTTGGAAATTAAATTAACATATGAGGAAAAAGATTTTTTATTTAGTTGGATGTGGGAGCAAAGTAATAGAATTCTATGCAAGTAAAGAAAACTTTCAAGAGTTTCTGAAATATATATGAAAAATAAATCATTCCCCAAAGCTAAAGAACATTGTTTAATAAAGGTACTGCTCCTAAATGCTATAGCCAAAGGGACAGACAAGAAATGATAAAATGGTAAAGACTGGGAAAGTACAATAAGCTAAATATTTTAAAACAAACAAAAACTTAGTCATAATGACTTTATCACCAAGCTGTACATGAACCTGGAGCAAGTAACTAAATCATTTTGATAATCAGATTCCTTAACTGTCATAATCCCATGGTCCTATCACAAGTGCAAAGGCAATGCATTCCCTATTGTTCTGTGATAGAAAAGTCATAAACTGGATTTAACAATGTAAAGAGTATCAGTTCCAGAGTTACTGAGATTATTACCCCATAGGAACGCTGATTACTTAGCTATACGAACAATATCTTGACTATTTCACAGCACGATCCCATATTAATTAAAACTGCAAATTACTGTAATTTATCATGACTGATTTTTAAAAAGTCAATATATTCTCAAATGATAAAGGTAGATCTGTACTTATATTCATAATAGTTATACCTACCCTTTTATCTCAAACCCCAATACTTTAGATCATCTCAAATTTGCCCAAAGGTATAGTGGGACTGGACTGTGTTTCAACCATCACTTTGGCCATAATATTTCACCTCAATTAAATATCTGTTTTTCCTCTTGCACAGGCGATCGTTAATTAACAGCCACAATGCTATCAAAACAACAACAACAAAAACACAAGATTACAACTGTATGATATTTCAGCAATAGCTGTTTATGGCTTCCTGGTCTGGGGTCAGCTCGTGAATACTAGACAGCTCTGTTCTCATACCTGGACCTAACGACCGAGCCACCTAGCTCTGCTTCAAATGTTTCTCATCAGCGTCTTGGAAAAGTTGAGGCAGCAGAACTGCAAGTCCAGAGAGGCCTTGGTGGCTAAAGACTACAGGACAGGCTAGTCAAGAGCTGAAACAAGAAGAAGGCGAGTATCTACTGAGAATTTCTGCAATTATCCAGCAAACTAATGATGAGTGCACGCAGGGAAGGAAAATTCAGGAGGCATTGGAAAAAGAACCAAATGAGAAGACAGGGGCCGCAATGCTTAGTGCTCACACTGAGCCTGGAATAACACCTGTCCCCACCAACCATGTTGAAAATTGAAAATTCACAGGGTACTGGGTTCAGAACCAAGAACATTTTTTGCTTCAAGTCTGGGGAATAATCAGTCCTAGTCTAATCACAACTCCCACCTAACACATCTTAAAAACCAAACCCCCAACAACTCAAACTGTTTCCAAGAAACTTAACGGTGTCCATAACAAACCTCAAAGTATTTATGCAAACACCAAGCTTCCAGCATCCAACAATACAAAACTCACAATGTTTGGGATCCAGTCAAAATAACCAGACATGCAAAGAAGCAAGAAATGACCCATGCTGGGGGTGAGGTTAGATATCAATCACTCAGAACAGACTGAGAATGACACAGACATTAGAATTAGCAAGTAAGGTCATTAAAATAGTAACTGCATTTCACATGGTTAACAAATTAAGTACAAACATGAAATATCTAAAAAGACCTTAAATGGAATTTGAGAGCTAAAAACTGATATGTCAGATGATAAGCACATTGGATGGGATTGATGGTAAATTAGATATGTAAAGGAAAAGATAGTTGAACTTGAAGATATAGCAATATGAACTATCCAAGTGAAACAGGAAATAATTTTTTTTAATGAAAAAAGCATCATTGGTCAGTGGCACAACTTCCAACAGTCCACTGTATAAGTGACCAGACTCCCCCCACTCCCACAAAGGAAGCAGTAAAAGAGGGAGACAAAAACATGCTGGAGGAAATAATGGCTAAAACCTTCCCAAGTATGATAAACTATAAACCTACAGACCCACTAATCTCTATAAATCCAAAAAACAAGATGAACAAAACAGCAAAGAATCACACAATCAAATGGCTCAAAAATCAAAGATAAAAAGAATGTCTTAAAATAAGTCAGATTTTGAAAACAAACATGAGGTAGGTAGCTTCATTATTTACAAGCCCTTACATGTGGGCTACACACAGCAACTTGCTTCGACAAATGCCCGGCTCCCTCTTTTAGACACACTTTAATATATGCCACTGGCTCCAAGGACCAATGTTGTCATCTTGTTACCTAAGCTGATCCATAGAACACATACTAGCAAGTTATCCCCCACCAAGGCAGGGACTGGATACTATTCACTCTTAAGACTATTTCTGCACTGAAGGACCAAGTCAAAGCAACATCAAAACTTCTGATTGTCTAGTGTGTGTCTTTCATTCAGGATGATACCCACAAAGAGGGAGGAAAGCAAGAGATAATTAGCTTTTACAGAAATTCAAAGTTCTGCTATTCACATAATAAACTGAGCAAATCCCTTGAAGATTATTTTTCTTATCTAAAGTCATCCATTGCCATTAAAATGTCTCCAATCTCACAGAAATAGCTATGTGCTCTACAAAATGTTCTCCATAATCTGTATTGTGTGTTAAATAATAAGCAATGGTAAATACTAATAAGTTAACACACTCACTAGGTGTCTTACACCTTTGTCTTCTATTTTAACATACACTACACCTAATCTTAGGGAATAATAACAGAATAAAACAACAGTAATTACTCTCTGGCCTTGGGTATATTAGAATAAAAGACTTAATATTCATATGAAATTATACTGCAGTGCATGTATGTTTGACATAACTATTAAGTTCTTCTGAAAATCCAATTTCATAAAACTGCCCTTGGTCATGTACCCTCAATCTATCCTCAGAACTATATGTACCTCAGTTTGAAACTTACTTTTATAGAATTTGCCAGTATTCTAAAATACCCATATACAAAGAATTCCCAAGTTTAAACAAATTCAATTTAATGACAACATACTAACAAGATTTCATTTCATATATTATTCTAGAAGTTCTTATATCTTTACATCCCATAAATTGGCAATATTAGCATCTTTTAATCAAAAGTTATATTTGCATGAATTCTTGTGCAACACAATTACTAGAAGATCTCTCAAGATGAGTTGGGGCAAAATACTCAAAAGCAGCTTGGAACTTCTCATGAGCACGGGGTGTTACATGTAAGTGATGAATCACTAAATTTACTCCTGAAATCAATTATATTATATGTTAATTAACTAGAGTGTAAATTAAAAAATGATACCAAAAAAAGCAGCTTGGATAAATGTAACAAATATTTTGTTTTTTGAAGGTCAAATTCCAGCATGTGAAAATGGTATCACATTAGTTCTCAAGGTCATGTTTAGACACGGAAGTCTGTGGGAAAACAATAACATTTGCATTTCATAGGACATCTTATCAGTGACAGGTGTATCTGTTACATGGCTCATAAGATTAGGAAGGCCTGCTGAAGAGTTACTACCTGATTAAAAAAAAAAAAATATTTACTGCACAGTGATCCCATATCATGTTGCTAAACCAGGGAAGCGTAAGTAAATGAACCCTCCAGACAGAAAAGACGAGGTTTTAACACAGCTCCAAGGGCAATATGATTCCAAAGAAATATGAAATCATGTTATAGGATGGAAACCTGGTTGCCATGTTCTCATTCTAGGGATGACACCATTGATGCAGGTAATGTCAGGTAACTTCTCAAAGTCACAGAGCCGCTTAGGGGCACAGCCTGAAAAAGATGCTTAGCTCTCCAATTTCCAATTCACTATTCTTTCCACGTTGTTAATATATTTTAGAAACTTCATTTTGAGGATAAAATTTCAAAACAAAACAAGAACGAGAACCTCCCACCCAGGGGCTTTGAGGTGAGATCCTTAGTCGAATCCAAAGGGGGAAAAAAAACTCATTAGCCCCAGTTAGAAAAGGATAGCCCTCCTCTTCCTGCTAAAATTTCTTCACATTTTGCTTTTGATCATCGCTAACAGAGCTCATTTGTACTGTTTCCTTTAATGTACCTCTGCCTCATCCCAGCTCTCCTTTAACTAAGGAAGATTTTCAGGTTTTAAAATCAAGCCTTGAGCTAGTGATGGCCAAGTAGATTGATAACTAAGCGGGATGCCTTATTAGCAGAGGCTGAAAACACTGAAAAAGCCCACAACATTCCCGCAAAGACTTCAGTGTTCATTTCTTCTCCTAGTTAGAAAGTTACTTCTACTTTGTGGCCTAAATTGCTCTCTTGCTAAAGAATCTCCTCATTAGCATGAAGCTATAAAATATTAACAGAGGAATTATTCCTTCTTTGGAACAAGACACCTTGAACAATTTGCTCAATATATTTCCAATTTATACTTCCCAGTTCACTGAGGAAACCGTCTATCCAAACAGCATCGGAAAGGTGGTGGAGAATCAGCCATGGCAACACAAAAGAGCCAATAATCTACTGGAGAATAGGCTGCATTTCATCATGACAAACATTTTTACTGAAACCCTTGATCAAAAACTTACATGGGCACAATTATTCCCAACACAGTTGAAAGACTTCCTGAAATGTTTACAAGGGTTACACAATAGTAACAGTCTTGACAGACATTTATTTTTTTCCCTATTGAGTTGTCCAAATATGTATTTGCATGTTTAAATTATTCCAACGATTATGGAAATAAACAAGATGTATCATGTTTGAAAGTATGACATTTTATCTCCCCGAAAATACCAAATTCATGAGGAAATATTTTAAATCTGATGTGGGTTTTTCCTCCCAATATTTGGCTGCTCCTGTATTACACGTAATAGAGGTGCAATGTTGGTCTCAATAAATACAAAACATACAAAGCAGAATTTTAAAGAACTGATTGAAATTCACTCAAGTATTAATTTAAATATTCAAACTCATTAAATTTCTCAAATTTTCACAAAATGTTCTGCTATAGGGGGCATCAATTATGGATAAATCCCCCCCTTTAGCTTCGGATTTTTATTTAACACGGAACAGAAACCTGTCCTATAATGTATACAAAAGGCTTACAAATCCAGCCTCCTGTGAGACGAACATACCAAGGAGATTGCCAAGTTTGTTTTGGGAACGGATTGTATTTGAGGCTCTAATAAAATACATTATGTTAGAAATTTTAATGAACAACGTTAGAAATGCACACTCTTCAGTTTCTCTTTTAAATGTCTACTGAATTGGGGTGCCTGGCTGGCTCAGATGAAGGACCGCATGACTCTTGAACTGAGTTCAAGTCCCACATGGGGTACAGAAATTACTTAAATATAAAATTAAAAAAAAATTGTTTACTACTTGCCATAAACAATTCTAATATTTTTTAAGTTTTGTTTTGCTTTGTTTTGCTTTTGAGAGAGAGACGGAGAAAGAGAATCCCAAGCCAGCTCCACATTGTCAGCACAAAGCCCAACTCACAGCTTGTCATAAAACGAGATCATGACCTGAGCCAAAATCAAGAGGTGAATGCTTAACTGACTGAGCCACCCCCAAAACAATGCTAATCTGATATACAAACGTATCTGATGCTGACCTTCCTTGAGAACCAAGATTCTTCTTCCTATGAAAATTTAAGCACGTATTCTCAAGAATATTTCACATCACTACTTAAAAATTCACACTGGTAATGGAAACATACACAACATTTTGTGGAGTCTAAATCCTCCCAATTTCAAGGTCAACACTTGCCATGAACAAGATTCACTGCTAGTCTCGATAGCCATGCAAGGCAGTCATACACAAAGACCAGAAACCATGCCTAACACTTACCTACTATCCTTTGAATACCAACACAGGAAGATTTAAGATACTCCAAAGGAAATTCATTTTGATTAAAAGTTAGCCATTATAATGGCTGCACAAAAGTCCCCCACAATTCCTAAAAGAACAAGCATACTGGATATGAAATAAATCATAAAATCTTATCTTTCTTACCCCCTACTTGTTCGGGAGAGTGTCCAGAGGCCGAGAGCCAACACCTTCCCAGAGATGGTCTTCACAAATGACCTCAGTTTCGTTCTTGAACATAAAATCTTCCATCTACGAAAAATGAATTCAAAGCATTTACAATTATTATACACACACACACACACACATATGTGCCAATAATAACAAACTGAATGAAATGACTGAATATGTATAGACATTTTAAAGTTTATTTTGAGAGAGAGAGAGACAGTGAGAGTGGGGGAAGGGTAGAGAGCACGAGAAGACAGAGAATCCCAAGCAGGCTCCATGCTCCCAGCACAGAGTCCCATGAGGGGCTTGAATTCACAAAACAATGAGATCATGACCTGAGCCAAAACCAAGAGTCAGACACTTAACCAACTGAGTCACCCAGGTGCCCCCCTCCCCAAATATTTTTATTAAATGTCTTTTTCTTTTTAAAATTTTTTCAATGTTTATTTGTTTTTGAGATTGAGAGAGAGAGAGAGAGACAGAGAGACAGAGCGTGAGCAGGGGAGGAGTAGAGAGAGAGGGAGACACTAAATCCGAAGTAGGCTCCAGGCTCTGAGCTGTCACCACAGAGCCTGATGTGGGGCTCAAACCCACGAACCAGGAGATCATGACCTGAGCCAAAGTCAGACACTTAACTGACTGAGCCACCCAGGCACCACTTAAATGTCTTTTTCTTGTAATATCCCAACCAGAATAAAATTTATTAAAATGTACTTTATCTTGGGAAAGAAATAATTTTATAGAAATTTTGGGAACATGGAAGCACTCCTAAAATAAAAAAAAATTAAATAATAAAAATAAATTAGACCATTAAATGTTGTCTCCTGGATACTGATTTCAAAGGATTGCAATGGAATCTGCAGAATGAGTTATGACTTTGTACAGTGGGGAGTCTCTTTTCAGTGCAGATTTGATACGAATCATCCTAATAAAGAGAAACTATTACTTTAGGTCCAGGGAAGGGAGCTTTCGAGTCAGTAAAAGACATGTGTGCACCCACACACGACAGAAAAACTGAGCTCACTGAAGGTAAAGGAACAGCACGTCATTTTCTATCTAAGGAATAAAACAAGCCTCCAGCCCATTTTCAGCATTTCCGAGACAAGCACAGTCAAACGTAAAGTGAGCTTTGAGCTGTTCCAGATTCAAAGATGGGTAACTCAATAATGACTGGACTCAAGTGAAAAATCATTCCATCTCAACGCAGACGGTCACGGGACAAACCCAAGAGGATCCACAGACCCGGGCTGACTCTGAAAGTAGCAGTCCTCTGATTTAAACTAAAACAGAGACTCTGCTCACTGAGGAGTGTCAGCCCCAACTTCTGGTGACAAGAAACTAGAAGTACAGACAGAAAGCGATGACCGATAGCATTTAAGCCCATAGCAACTAAAGTTTTAGAAGAGTACTCATTTCGGTACATTCAATACTGTAGAGGAAATCACTTTGTTTTTACAACTTGAGTTTTAAAACATGCTTTTGTTCCCCTTCTGTTTCTCCCTCCCACTAGATCCATGACTACATGCTAATTGTTTCAGCCTAGGTTTTGTTGCTTAGAATGTGCAAAGTGATGGGGGATGTGGTGGGGGAGAGGAGAAAATGGGTGATGGGCACTGAGGAGGGCATTTCTTGGGATGAGCACTGGGCGTTGTATGTAAGCGATGCATCACAGGAATCCACTGCTGAAACCAAGAGCACACCGTATGTTAACTTGACAAGAAATTATATTTTTTATTTTTTTTACATTTATATATTTTTGAGAGACAGAGAGAGACACAGACTACAAGTTGGGGAGGGGCAGAGAGATAACGAGACACAGAATCCGAAGCAGGCTCCAGACTCTGAGCTGTCAACACAGAGCCTGACACGGAGCTGGAACCCACAAACCATGAGATCATGACCTGAGCTGAAGTCGGACGCTCAACCGACTGAGCCACCCAGGCACCCTGGCAAATAATTATATTTTTTAAAAAATGAATATGCAAAGTGAAGAAAAGATTCTCCCATGGAACACTGATCTCCTGGATGTCACAGCCACACAGGCGTACTGCTACAGGTTACATCAGTCATTAGGAGTCCTACTATTCATGCCACGGTGTGTGAATGTGTTGGGGTGGCAACTTCCTGAACATGAGCGGTAAGACTCGCCCTGCATTTTGGAAGTGCCAGCAGGGGACGCGAGACAAGTGAGTGCAGGCTTGACTCTAGGGGACACCCCACAGAAGCAGCACAGAGGTGGCCGTAAACAGGATTCCATCCACCTCCTCGGCCCTATCGTTTGCTCATCCTTGATCTACGATAGAGAATAATCCCAATCCACAAAGGAAAGTGTTCACATTAGTGATGCTAAATATTGCAGAAAGTGCACAAATGTCATTAACATGGAATTTTTTTGAGAGAGCGAGCATGCACGCAAGCAGGGGAGGGGCAGAGGGAGAGGGAGAGAATCTTAAGCAGGCTCCACGCTCAGTACCGAGCATGACTGTGAGATCGTGACCAGAAACAAAGAGTCAGACGCTCAACCAACTGAGCCACCCAGGCGCCTCAACGACGTGGAATTTTAACGGAGACCGCTTCGATTCCACTCTCTCTGCCACTCGAGCTCTGTGCCCTCTGGCTTGTGGGTTAAACGGAGGTTAAGACCAGGGTCATGGAGTCAGCTACCTCCTCTTCACATACCCCACCAACCATCTGGGTGGTCTCAGTCCTCTAGTTCAACTTGGTAGACCTGTACCTTATTATCCTTAATCATCAGAATACATAGCTCACAGACCTGTCAGAGTGTCAGTGAGAGACAGGCACACTAAGCCACAGGCTCTGTTCTCGATGCACCAGGGCTGTTACTAAAACGGCCAGAATAATTGGCAATTCTGTGATTTGTAAACAATACAATTACACACACTTCCACAGCCTGGGAAAATTCCACAAAGATGTGGAAATGTAAACAAAGATGCTGGAAGGACAGACGGTTATGTGTCCCGAGGCACATGTGAGAAGCCACGCACAGCCGGCTGGAAGTCTCAGCCCCTTCACAGTGACTTGTGGCCCTGCTTTATTTCACACGAGTATAGACATAGCCATGGGGACAGACCAAGTCCTCATCCAACGGAGGAAGAAACAGTTTAACAGATTTTAAAAAGCATTTCGGGTCATTTGAAATGGAATTATTTTCTCCATTTGGTTAATAAGATGTACTGTCTTCTTAAGTAAACTCTTTGTTCTAAGACAGTTTTAAAATTTGAGGGAAAAAGTAAGATAAATATTACAGTAGTGTGGATATGCTGTATATCAAGAAAGATTATCTCCCTCTGTGACTATGGAGATGAATGTTATTGTATTCCTTCTAGGCACTCTTTTTTGTATTTATTAATACTTAATAAAATATTAATCACAAGAGAAACAGAGGTTTGGGTCGGAAGAAGTTTTCTGTGCACCATACTGAGCAGACTGGACTCATAATGCAAACACTTTGACATTACATTAATGAAGGCACCACTGTTGTGAGCTGAATTCTTGTTTTTACTGAACTAAGCGAGGGCTTTGTTCCAAAGATTTTGGACTCTGGCAAGCCTATTTAAGCCCTAAGAAATTTCCTTCTATTAAAGTCGGCGACATCTTTCAAAGGGCACTCTATTGCCAATTATATTTACCCTTCATTTTAAGGCTGTGATTGTAAAGATACATCCAGTAACATTATTTCTTCTGAATTATTAAGCTTGTGCACAGTTGACATATGGTAATGCTTTTGGATATTATAGTTAGACTTGGTGAAGTGCGGATAATTAGAAGAGTACATTTAGTATTTTTGTTTGCACTTGCAATTTACCATGGTAGGGAAGACTGCAGGCTTCACAAGAGTCCGCTGCCTTGATTCAAACCCCGACTCTCCCACTTGTGTGGCCTAGGGCAAGCTAGCTGATTAATGTATTTATACACCGATTTCCTTATAGGGGTGATCATAGAGGAGCACATAAATACTATCTTGAGTCTATAGTACTTATGTTAAATACATGGAATAGTAGCTTGTTTACTGCTATGGGTGTTGCTTCTTATTATTAATATAAATATTCAGAATAGACGACCTGCTCTGTGCCAGGAATTTTTCTAGGTTGTTAATAGTGCAGATGGACAATAAACACTGAAAATAAAACTATATGGTACTTAAATGAGAAGCACTAACAAGAAAAATAAAGCAGGAGAGGAAATAGGAAATATTGAAAGGTACTGAAATTTTAAGAAAGGATGGCTGTGTTAAGTATTCAACCTTCGTCTCTGAGTTTCAAACTCACCCTTCCACATTTACTTGGTAAATGCTACCGTTAGAACTTTGTAAACCACACCCCTGCTTATCTAGCAGGCTCCTTACAGGGCCCTCCAAGTTTCCTTCGAAGAAAATTAAGACAGGAGGAGGAAGAATGGACATTCTCCTTCTTGCTCACATCCTGCTTGCTTCCGGTTTCTATCAGAGGCCTTCCAGCCATGATTTACTGCAGAACATTCCAATTGAGTCACTTACCGCTGGTTTTTCCCCCCGACATTTGCAGCACCCATCTTGTAATTTTCCCATGTCCCCACAGCAGTACTTGCACTGGCTGGCTGCTGGCCCCTCCTCAGAGATGCTCTAACCCTAGCTCAACGGATCCCTTACTGAAAGCTCAAAGACACCACTTGGTTAAGCAGCACCCTCCCCTTAATAATCTGGACCAGACTCTGCAAGGCTTATCTTCTATGCTCTACACTTTAACAGTCTCCGTCTTTTCCCTTCATTCTCCAACCCAAAGGATATAAGCCCTTTCCTGCAGCTGCTACCTCGGCACTGGCTTAGTGTTCCCAACATACCATCTCCAGTTACCTAGCTAACCAATCTTTATACTTCGCTAATATTTTATTGTTCTTCTTAAAAACAGGGCATGGGTTTTCTCTCTTGAACAGCGGGACTGTATGATGCACAGCAAATGCTTGACTGAGTAAAGACCCGAATGAAGCGACAGAGGGAGCCACACTGATATATGGGAAAACATTCTGGACAAAGAGCATTGCAAATGCAAAGGCCCTGAGGTGGGCTTTACCTGTTATGTGTGAGGAGTAAAAAGAAAGCCTGTGCTTCTGAAGAATAAGCCAGGTTGAGGGCGCCTGGGTGGCGCAGTCGGTTAAGCGTCCGACTTCAGCCAGGTCACGATCTCGCGGTCCGTGAGTTCGAGCCCCGCGTCGGGCTCTGGGCTGATGGCTCAGAGCCTGGAGCCTGTTTCCGATTCTGTGTCTCCCTCTCTCTCTGCCCCTCCCCGTTCATGCTCTGTCTCTCTCTGTCCCAAAAATAAATAAACGTTGAAAAAAAAATTAAAAATAAGAATAAGCCAGGTTGAGAACTAGAAGCTGAGATCTGAGAGACTACAGGGGCCAGATTATGGAATGCCTCATAAACAGGGGGACCATTACTTATTGTTTGAACAGGATACTTTAGAAGATGAGGGGGTACTATTAATCAGTATGCAGAGATAAAAGCCACTAATTAGAATGTTCTGGCATATTGATTTGAATTACCTTCCTATGTGCAGGTCATTGTCAGGACTTTCATTTTTATTTAAAGTCAGGTATGAAGCAATTTGACAATAGAGATAGAATTTGCTCCAGCTTACATTTTAACTGCTCCCAAGAGGAGAACAGGTACATATTCACTACAAAACACAGTATTTCTTCACTCAGTATGAATTATTAACTCCAATCCATAAGTGTGGCAAGACATACATGGGTTTTTGAGTAAATCTAATAGAAATAAAAACACAGATATATCACTATATTTACCATGAAATCCAACCTATCAATAACGATCTAAGTTGAGTTTCTTTCTAGTAAGGAAAATCATTGACTTCTCAAACTTTAAACATGTTAAAAATCCTCAGGCCTTTGTCTGTTCCAGATTTTTCCTTCCGTTCTTGAATACTATAAAGGACAAATTAGCCTACCCATATTTCCAGCAAATATCAATCACAGGAAAAACGTTAGAACGAAAGTCAGAGCTAAGAATTAACAGGGCTGAGATGAGCCCTTGTTGGTGTTCAAACCCAGTACCTTTGTGGTTCTCACCAAGCCCCACATATTAAATCCTTTCTAATTGTATGACCCTTTAATTTCATATTAAACATTAAGCATAAAAAAAAAAGTACATGCTGTTTTATTTTGTCATTTTGAGAAAGAATGCCTTTGAAAGTGAAATTTCAACAACCTTAGGTGTTGTCATCTGCCAAAAAGTGTCTATTTGTACTCATACCTCTTCTCTAACATTCCCACAGGCGTTGAGAATTGGAAGACTAGACTCCATTGTCAGTAGGGCTTCGAGGTGAGACTGCACCATGGAGATGCACTTCACAAATGGTTCGTTACACGTGACTACCAGTTCTGTGAACTACCCAGAAGGCATAGTCACTCGTTTTCCGGGTCATTCTGTGTCCTACTCAGGCTAGAAGGAACCTCAATTCTGTAACCTTCTCTATATCACATGTACTGGGTAAAAGAGAGGTTTTAGTCTACCCAGAGCAATGAAACAGATACTTTAGCTCCTGTCTTGTTTTATTCTTGGTAACACTAAGAATTCAACCTCAAAGAAAGGGGAAAAAAATGTACATCAAGTTCAGTCTCGGTTTCAAACAACGGCCTTGAGTATCGTCCTGGAAACAAGGGTGGTGACAGTGATCTTGAAATAAGGAATTTTGAACTCAGCAAGATAATAAAGACTGAAAATAAAATTCATCAGTTAGAATTTTGCTTCCCTGATAATATATCCTACTGACGGTCTATAAGTTAAATGTGATTTGTTTCCTATTTTGCTGCATATTTAATTATATGAAACAAATATCTGACCTGAAAAAGCATAATTAAGTCATTGAATTCTGGAGGAAGAGCTACCTTCTTATTTTGAAGTTTTTAATAGTGAAGTCATTTTTTCCTAAAATCTATATAGAATTTAATGAAAACCATCCCTCTGGGTGACCTGAGGGATTAATATTTGTCATGATAGTTGATTCAGTGAGCACACGAGGACTGGATTCTAACCACCCTCCCGATACCGAAAACATTTAGTGACTCTCTCCTGGCTGCTGAATCAAGTCCCAATATCTCATTTAGTCATCAAGTATCTTCTACCAAAGGATTCAAACTTTTAACCATTTTTCACTATTCGTCAACGTGAGTGTTTCTCTTTAGCCAAAGTACATTTCTTGCTATTATCCGGAGAGATCCCTCACATTCTCTGCAAGTTTTATCAGACTTATTTCTCCATACAGAACATACTTCATTCTCTTCTCTTCTGGGACTATTGCCATGATCTCTGGCTTTACCGGTGACCAGCAGAGCAGTATGAGATGTTTTCAGTTATTCTGATTCACGGGAGATAGGACTTTGCTTCAGAATCTCAGAGCTGTGTGCTGTGACTCACACAGTGCTGGAGATTTCCATGGCCTATCTCAGTATCAGACCTCTCAGATCACACAATCTTTCTCAGAACATCTTGCTGAGTACTATCTCTTACTCTAGCCCCCACTAAAACTTGAAGACATCATTTATTCCAGTAAAAATGGAAATATATTTAGCAAAAAAAAAAAAAAAAAAACTTCTATTAGCATCACACAGGCAATGCATCACACATGAACTTATCTTTCAGCATGTAACCCAAAGCAAGCTGTAAGTAGATAAACTAGTGTAGTGAAATCTATTGTTGTACATAAGTAGGTTAACTCTGAACTTCAAACAAAAGACTGAAAACCACTTTGCCCAAAAGAGCACTTATTTTTAGATTTTAAAAAAGTATCTGCTCGTAAGCGGTAGAGCATCAAAAGTATCAAAGGATGTGCCCAATTAAGCTTTGTAATGCTTAAATGTTACCTGCTCATTCATTCCCTGTGTGGTCAGGACTGTCCTGGTTTAAGTTCATTTGTTTATTTTGAGAGAGAGAGCAGAGGAGGAGCAGAGAGAGAGGGAGAGGGACAGAGGATCCCAAGCAGACTCCACAGCGGCAGTGCTAAGCCCGATGCAGGGCTCAAATTCACAAACCGTGACATCATGAGCCCAAACCTAGAGTCGGACACTTAACCAACTGAGCCACTTAGGTGCCCAGCCCTGTCCTGTTTTTTAAAGTTCAATTTAAGAATTTCATAGCGTCATCTTTCAGGATACTTTTAAGACTAATATTTTTAATTTCTTTTTATTTTATTTTTTTTTAATTTACATCCAAATTAGTTAGCATAGGATGGAACAATGATTTCAGGACTAGATTCCTTAATGCCCCTTCCCCATTTAGCCCATTCCCCCTCCCACAACCCCCTCCAGCAACCCTCAGTTTGTTCTCCATGTTTATGAGTCCCTTCTGTTTTAATTTCTTTTTTTTTTTTTTTTCAACGTTTATTTATTTTTGGGACAGAGAGAGACAGAGCATGAACGGGGGAGGGGCAGAGAGAGAGGGAGACACAGAATCGGAAACAGGCTCCAGGCTCTGAGCCATCAGCCCAGAGCCCGACGCGGGGCTCGAACTCACGGACCGCGAGATCGTGACCTGGCTGAAGTCGGACGCTTAACCGACTGCGCCACCCAGGCGCCCCTGTTTTAATTTCTTAATCATGTCAGCAAAACACTTAGTTATTCGTCATTTATAAGTGTTAAGACCAAAAGCGTTTCCATCCTATGGTTTAACTAGGGGTAAAAAAAAAAAAAAAAAAAAAAAAAAAACAAAGACACCAAACATCGAAAACTTAAAAAGCCAAATGATAGCGGAGCCAGTCCCAATACAGAAAAGTACTCAACTGTGTCTTCGAGCTCATGACGAAGTAGTCAGCAAAATATCTAGCCCAGTTAGCAAAATAAACAAGGTCGTTCCAATATCCCCTCTTTTGTGCATGCTAAGTGTTCCAAGGCCAACTCCACATTTGGTAAGTAGGCATGAAAGCGTGCCTCCTAGTGCTTCAGACCAACGTGCGCTAAGGAAAACGAGCACAGACCCCTCGCAACTACTGTGAGATGGAGGGAAGACTGGGGCTTAGGAAACGAGGAAGAGGAGTTGCTACCGGGTGGAAGGAGAGCAGGGCCGGGAACAGAGGAAGGGGTGGCAGACAGGCCAACAGCTGGGAAAGTCCACTCGCAGAAATACTTGCAGAGGGGATACGTGTGGCCTTCAACGTCCACAGACATCAACCAATCAGTTACTCTCAGGGGTAGGCGTTGCAGGGGGCGGCAACTCTCCCTTTCGCTGGGAGGCAAGTGTCCCAGCAAGGCCGAGACCTGTTATTTTTACTGTAGATTTTACTGGCGTGCAAGTGGCCACGGAATTTCTCTCCCACTTCTGGTACACTGAGTTTTGACAGAACATTGAGGATACTTGCAACATCCTGGTCACCAGGTCTAATTATTAGCACAATGTTAACGATAGGGTGAACCGACAGGCCACTCTTCAGCACGTCCAGATTACTGAGGTCCCTCTTACTACTAGGAATGACAGCGGGAGAAGACACAGGCCCTGCAGCAAGACATGAATGCCTGCTGCTATTCTTGCTATTTAGAGGCAAACTGTTCTTTTTTTTTTTTTTTTAATTTTTTTTTCAACATTTTTTTTATTTATTTTTGGGACAGAGAGAGACAGAGCATGAACGGGCGAGGGGCAGCGAGAGAGGGAGACACAGAATCAGAAACAGGCTCCAGGCTCCGAGCCATCAGCCCAGAGCCCGACGCGGGGCTCGAACTCACGAACCGCGAGATCGTGACTTGGCTGAAGTCAGACGCTTAACCGACTGCGCCACCCAGGCGCCCCAGAGGCAAACTGTTCTTAATCCTCCCCGATGATAGTTTTAAAGAAGAAAGCAGCTGTCAGATCAAAGGCCACACACCAAGAGCCGGCGGCGGGGTCGATATGGTCTGTTAAAAATACTCCATCTTACATAGCGTCTGTGATCAGGGCCAGCACCGTGTTGAGAGCGGCAATGTGCCATTGGGCCCGAGCGATCCTGCTTCCCTTGCGGGCTGTGCCGAGAAGGCAAGCTCCTGACCGCTCTCGACCGGAGCCGTTTCTCAGGGTCGGGTTTTTCAGTGAGCAACCTTGAGGGATAAGGTGAGGTCTCCCTGTGGACACGACGTTCTCTCACT
The DNA here is from genome assembly GCF_028749965.1 of Puma concolor. Taxonomy (NCBI): domain Eukaryota; kingdom Metazoa; phylum Chordata; class Mammalia; order Carnivora; family Felidae; genus Puma; species Puma concolor. Next base: position 87,759,812 of record NC_141678.1, on the reverse strand, counting down.
TCTGAGCTCCTAAGCTGTGATGCACACTCACTGCCCTTGTAGAGTACAGTCAAGCGATGGTTTCTCTGGCTTCTCTTAATATATCTACTGTAATATATCCAACAGCCTGAGCCCCCTCACTCTGGCATCTTTACTCGGTTTACTATGGGCACAGTTATGTCAAGATCTCAGGGCATATCCCAGAACACCACTGGGATGAGTCCCAAGTGTCCCTGAAAAACACTGACTCCTAAGTCATTGGCCAGTTTCCTCCTGTTAGTTCCCTCCTGTTGTGGTGAGCAGACGAATGACGCTCCCCAGATGTCCTTGCCTGATCCCTGAAACTCGTGAACACATTACCCGACGTGGGAAAGAAATCACTGCCCCGATGGTCAATTTTCCAAGTTTGTGATGGGGAAATAATCCAGGTGGGCCCCATGTTACCATAGGCTCCTGTAAGACAGAGACAGGAGGGTCAAATGCAGATTAGAAGGGGTTGTTGTGACACTAGTAAGGGACTGCAAGCCCAGGCAAGCGGGAAGCTTCTAGAAGCCAAACAGGCAAGTAAACGAATTCTTCTCCAGAGCCTCCAGAACGAGCACTGTGCTGCTGAACTATCTTAGACTCCTGGCCTACAGAACAGTAGGGTGAAGGGTTTATGTCATTTTAAGGCTCTGTGTTTGTGTTATCTGTTGCCGTGGCGATAGCGAACCGCCATGGCTGGTCAGCCTTCTATTGCTCCTTTTCTTCCCTGAGCCTAATTCCCTCACGGCCTACGCCTCCTAACATTCCAGTTCCTGTCTGAGAGCCGGAGGAAATGAGGAGACAGGAGAGAGCAGAATGGGCCTGGAGGAAAACAAGCATCGCCTTGCCAGGCAATGCTTCACGTGGGGCCATGACACAATGTCTAGGTAAGCTCTGCCCCTGCCACCTGGAGGAACTCAAAGGTGTTTCGGAGTGGAGCGTATTTTGCGCTTTGCTTACCAAATATTCCAATCCAACGTCTTAGGGTCCTATTTTCCATGGAAAGTTTCAAATGGAGCCTCTCTTGTGGTTAGGCCACCATCACATTATCCTGACCTACTTTTTTTTTTTTTTTTTTTTTTTTTTTTTTTTAGCACAGGAGCTAAGAGTATCCATTCAAGTTGTGATAGGCGCTCTCTCACTTTCGAATATGCCTTAAATGGTCAATTATCTGATCTGAACTTATGTATCTGAGATACTTGCAGGATATATTTTTCAATGCTTCATCTTTATGCTAGAATCCCTACCACCTCTAATTAAATCAAAGTCATACCGCTCACTGTCAAGCAAAATGATAGTATATTACAAGTGAAGGTCAAATATGAACTGAGTTTAAAGACTATAAATATCCCAGGGCACACTTCTTCTCACAGAGCTGAATGGTTAATATTGATCAGGTATCTAATTGCTAATGTTTATCCAAGAAAGGCACACCAGAGTCTAGTAAGGGGACTTTTGTTCTATTGTGCCTTCCTCACCCACTCCAGTGAGTAATTTGTGTTAGATCAGTTTTATAGTTTTTGCAGAATGAAAGTTTTCCATTTAAATCATCCCAAGTTCCTCATTTTTTGTTCCAAATACATGGTATAAACTTTCTCCTGATTATTAGCAGCTAAGAAGGGTATGGCATTGGAAGTTTAAGGTTGTGGCAAAAGAGGTATTTTTTCCCTAGAATCTTATCATCGGCGTTGGACAGTATTGTCCAGAGTCAGCACAGGAAGAATGACGTTTGGATAAAATTTGATGGGTAGGTAGGAGATGAAGCCAGAATGCTTTCTTGGAAAAGTTAGCTTGATGAATGGGACAGACAGGGGAGGACTTCAACATCAAGGGCTACTTAGTCAAAGGGATATCCTCAGGGTTGCTAGCTGCTCCTATGGCACATTCCTAAAAAATTACTGAAAAGCAACCCTACTTCCAGATACTTTACCACTCCCATCTATAGGAAAACTTTTATAATGTATCGATCTTCTATCGCCATAGTCTAGACCAAATATGATAAGGGCTATATACATGTATAATATGTACTATATGAATGACTCCTACTTAATGTAGTGTACTATTCAGGACACAATGCAGAACTCTGCATAAATGTCCTGGATTCCACTTCCTCCCAAAGTAGTAATCCTTGGTTATATATATTCTCTTGTAAAAGCCTGATCTTCCATTGGTCTTACGGGTTATGGATTCAATGACAGAAGGCCAAGTTGATAAATATTAGGATTTAATTTAAATGTATACATACTTTTCAGCTATTGAAATGTAAATGGTGAATCCAAAAATCAGTGAAATCTCTATTCATATAAAATCAATTTCTGGCATCTTCACAGTGGGTGACTGATGAATCACTAATAGGAAGTGGAGTGTCTTAATACAGAACAACTGAGATTGGCACAAGTATTTTCTTTCTAACCATGTAAAAACTCCAAGAATTAGACTGGACTAAGTTCTGTCACAGTAGATTTAACCCTCTCAGACCATAGGACCCTGAAATTTCAAACCAAATGAGAGCTCCTATCACAACTTGAATGGATACTCTTAGCTCCTGTGCTAAAAAAAAATTAAAAAATAAAAAAATAAAATAAAAAAATAAAAAGGAGGTCAGGATAATGTTGTGATGCTGGCCTAACCACAAGAGGCTCCATAGGAGAATTTCATGTAAGCACATGATGGTATTTTAATCTAAGTAGTCATGAAGCGTCTCATTCATCAGTATTGAAAAATGATATTTATTCCTCTTTACTCCAATATTATTGTCAAAGCTATTAAATTTATGCTACCTTTCATCACCATAAAAACAACTTACAAGTTATTTTTTTTTTCTAGTGGGTTCTTGGCCTTTTACACTGCACCTACCAGTAAGCATCATGAATGTTCTCCAAATTATTTGAACACCATTTTGACTTGATTTCTATTTGTATTTGACTTGATTTAAATTTCACTTAAATTATCTGCCTCTAATACCTATCCATCAAATAAACACACCGAAGTAACACACATCCAGCATAGCAGAAAACTGTATCTGCAGAAAAGGAAATGCTGCCTATTGGTACATATTATGATGTATATATCACATAATCTTATAACCCTGCATTAGACTTTATGTTTTCATACTCAGTAACATTCAGAGTATTGGTTCTTGACATTATCCCCAACCACTCACTGAAACACCCCCTTCCCTTGCCTTTGGTGATTAACCATCCTAGTTTTACCCAACTCTCTGTCCACAATTGTTCTGTCCATTGTTCATCTCAGCATCCTCTACTTGGCCATAAAATTCTGGGATTTCTCAGGCTTTCTCCCCCCACACCCCACTCTACTGTACTCATTCCAGGAACATCCACTCTTAGTGATTTACAGAAAAATACAAAATCAGTATTTTTTTTTTCTCTAAGGCCAAACCAAGATATTTGTCTACATACATGACAATTTAATTGTATCCAAGTAGATTAAATCACTAACTCTATTTAGTACCAGCTCTATTGGAGAAGTGTAATTCCATACCCTTTGATACTGAGCTTTCCAGAAACTTTGGTCTCATGATTTGCCATGTCACTAAAGCAACTCTAACCATACTCCAAACCAAAATAATGATCTCTTGTCATCATCCAAAGGTTGCCTAATTCTCATAGTGACATCTCCACCTAGGAGAAAAATATTTTTTGGCATGAGCCAGAATCCTTTGGACCATACACAAAAGCACTATGCCCTGCATGTGCTTATCTGATACAAGAAAAAATCCTGTCAATTTTATTTTCAAGATACCTTTGTAAGAGAACTTCATACTTACTACAAAGGGCTAAGCTATTACCAACTTTTACCTAAAGTAAAAAATATCCTAAAGCAGTGAAAAAAATATCCTAAGCAGATTCTCAATCTTTAGTAAAATCAATTTACAATTTTAACTTCAACTATGGCTCCAACTCTGCAGGTCAAAACAACAACAAAACAGCTGAATAAGCTATGTTAACCATCTCAGTCTACCTTAAAAAATCAAAAATCTACCTTAAGTTTATTTATTTTGAGACAGAGAGAGTACGTGAGAGCAAGCAAGGGGAGAGAGGGAGACAGAGAACCCCAAGCAGGCTCCATGCTGTCAGCACAGAGCCCAATATGGGGCTCAATCTCACCAACCATGAGATCATGGCTTAAGCCAAAATCAAGAGTTAGATGTTTAACCTACTGAGCCACCAAGGTGCCCCAAGGAATTGCTTCTTAATGTTTTGTATTAACCCTTTACCTTGACAGAGCAATAATCAAAGTGCAGTAAGATGTATTAGTGATTATACAGAATTCATCCTTTTTGCTTTGCTTGCAATAATGAGGTCAAGGGCAATTTATTTAATGTTTATTTTTCCGAGAGCAAGCGTGAGAGGGGGAGGGGCAGTGAGAGGGAGACAGAGGATCTGAAGCAGGTTCTGCACTCACAGGTCAGAGCCTGATGGGGAGGCTCGAACTCATGAACCGTGAGATCATGATCTGAGCCAAAGTTGGGTGCTTAACCAACTGAGCCACCCAAGCACCCTCTGTACAGGGCAATTCTATCATCCCTGACAATTGTGGAGCCGTTATTGACCTGAAATTTCTTTCCCGGACTTAAGTAGCAAGACTGATCACTTCGGCTAAGTCAGGGACAAATTTTGAGTTCAAATACTTACTTCAAGGGGTGCCTGGGTGGCTCAGTCAGTTAAGCCTCTGACTTCGGCTCAGGTCATGATCTTGTGGCTCATGAGTGCAAGCCCCGCATTGGGCTCTGTACTGATGGCCCAGAGCCCGCTTCAGATTCTGTCTCCCTCTCTCTCTGCCCCTCCCCATCGTGTGCTCTTTCTCTCGAAAATAAACACATTAAAAAAATGTTAAAAAAAAAAAAAAAAAAAAAAAAAGAAGAAGAAGAAGAAGAAGAAGAAGGGAAATGCTCGAAACCCTGTTCCCAAGAAACCCCCTCCCCCAGCAATAAGTATTCCACTCCGTAGGTAACAACTGTCAAGGAAAGACAGAAACCCAAACTCTGGAAGCAGCTCTCCCTTGAGCCTGCCTGCTCCCAGATCTTGAGAACACTCACTTTAATGAACTTTTCTACTTGTACCACTCAACCATCGTGTCTGGTCTGTCCTTGAATTCTTTCTTGTAAGGAGACCAAGCAAGAGCCTCTAGGAACAACCTGGGGGTGGGCTGGGCAGAAGCCTCAGAGCAGAAGGGTCTCTCCAGTCCACCTGGCAAGAGCTGTAAGGCTAAAGTTGGCCGAATTGAAAGCTGCTGTAGAGAGGCTTGTAGGAATTGTTTTAAGCCTTCTGCCTAAAGCTAAAATGAAACTAAGTACTCTGAAATAAATAAAGACTTTCTGAAGCCATTGCAGAAAGACTTACTACAACATTCCAAAGAAAAAAAGCTCTAAATCTAGAACACAGGGATCTTTGACTTCCACTTTCACTGAAGATCTTCTCCCTGACATAAGGCAGCAGACGGAGGACAGTGTAGTTGGATGCCTATGTCAGGGTCCAGTTACCATAGGTTGCACCCCAATTCCTTGAGGAATTAAACAGTAATTGTGTGTATCTGGCAAATGTAGTCTTTACAAGAACAGAAATGTGGCGCTACAAACATTTCAAGCCCACTTAATCCCTTTTACCAATCTCCGAACCTCCCCTATTCACCTCAAAAGGCTTGCAATATTAGAAAGATCTGGAGTCAGAAAACAAAATACCTTCTTGAAGAAACATCCTTTCTCTGTGCCCCTGACATGTAATGTCCTGCCTGGTCTCATTCAGGAACGAGAACCATCTCTTGAAATGCAAGCTTCAGGGAGGTAATTCTTACAGGAACAAGACAAGACAGAGAGAAGCTAGTATTTGGAAATTAGGTGAAGGAAAAATCCTAAAAAGTCTTTCCCACAAACACCAGTAAATCTTTAGCCATCTGAATAGGTAAACTGAACTTACTCTCCCTGCCAAAAACACAATTTGGATTCAACTGCTCTTTTACAAACTACTGAGTTTTCTATTATTAAAGTTATGTCATAGCTAATTTTCTTTTTAAAACAAAAGTTGTAAGATGTGTCTGCCTGGATGTTTAAGTATGTCTGGGCATGTACGTCACATGTGTGATATTTTTCCACATCCAGATGACTCTGACGATGTTAATTCATAAAGAACTTTGTTTCAGAGGCAAACAAACCCTGTATAAATTAAGCATGCTCTCAGAAATATGAAAACTAACCCAAATGTTTTTCAAGTCCATGGGATCTATAATAATCTTTAGTAAGTAAAATCTCATTTAAGTTTGTTGGTTTAATTAAAGCAGGCATATCTTTAGAGTTACTAGCACTAAATGTAATACTTTTATTTTACCTAGGTTTACTAACTGTTAAATATGTTTATGTTATCTTTGTTACAGAATCTTCTGTAAGGAAAATGATATGATGGTTGGCTGTTTAATGTCTCATGAAATTTTCATGAGTAATCTAAACGTAACTATTAAGAATACATCCAACAGATGTAAGGTGAAAGTTTATAAATCAACTTGTCAACAGTATTATGCTTTTTGGTATGTCTATGTAAAAATAGTTTCCAAAATCTTCTTGGTAACTGGAAACCTTGAACTTATGTTAAGTGATGGGTATTTTATTGAATACCTCGGTCATTTCTAAATAAGAAGGAATATTGAAACATTAATTACAGAACATAGATTTATCTACTTTAGGCTTTAAGAAGAAGTAAAGATATTTGGGCCTAATATTAAACATGTGTTATTCTACATTGAAATAGTACGAGGAAGAATATATTTCCAGAAATTATCAAACGTATTTATAAATTTGCCAATTCACTGAATGCTAGTGTAACAAGAATCCACAACTGCTTCTTTGAAGACTTTATTCCTAGTGAAAACTAGGGGTTAAGAATTCTAATCAATATATGCAATTAAAACTACTTAGAAATAATAAGGGTCAAAGGAAACAACTGTTTAAGAAAAGCAGGAAAGTAGAATGACTGGAAAAAGAGAAAAAACATAGGACAAAACCTGTTTGATATTACAAAAAACACTGTAGACATTTATGGACATCTTGAACACAAAATTTTATGTGTTTACCTTTATGATAAAGGTAAGCAAAAATGGAAGGGATTCATTCAAGGTTTTAAGAGAGTTTTAAAACCACATTGGTGCAAAATTAAAATTTCGTTTTCTGTTAGAGTTTTTGGGGTTTTTGTTGTCTGTTTTCTTTTTGTTTTTGTTTTTTACTTTCGGTCTGCTCTTGATAAGCTTTTTAAATATGAAATTTATTGTCAAATTGGTTTCCATACAACACCCAGGGCTCATCCCAACAGGTGCCCTCCTCAATGCCCATCACCCACCCTCTCCTCCCTCCCAGCCCCCCTCCCCCCATCTACTCTCAGTTTATTATAAGTTTTTAAGAGTCTCTTATGGTTTGGCTTGCTCCCTTTTTTTTTTTCTTCCCCTCCCCCATGGTCTTCTGTTCAGTTTCTCAGGATCCACGTAAGAGTGAAAACATATGGTATCTGTCTTTCTCTGTATGACTTATTCCACTTAGCATAACACTCTCCAGTTCCATCCACGTTGCTACAAAAGACCATATTTCATTCTTTCTCATTGCCAAGTAGTATCCCATAGTGTATATAAACCACAACTTCTTTATCCATTCATCAGTTGATGGACATTTAGGCGCTTTCCATAATTTGGCTATTGTTGAAAGTGCTACTATGAACATTGGGGTACAAGTGCCCCTATGTATCAGCACTCCTGTATCCCTTGGGTAAATTCCTAGCAGTGCTATTGCTGGGTCGTAGGGTAGATCTATTTTTAATTTTTTGAGGAACCTCCACACTGTTTTCCAGAGCGGCTGTACCAGTTTGCGTTCCCACCAACAGTGCAAAAGGGTTCCCGTTTCTCCATATCCACGCCACCATCTATAGTTGGTTTTTTTGTTTGTTTTTTACTATTGGTCTGCTCTTGATAAGCAATTTTGTAAAAGGTTTTTGGTTTTGACCTTTTGAGTCATCTGTCTAGAGAGCAAGGATTTAGTGTCTTATCTAAATAATTTACTCTGCTTCGAATTATCTGGTCTTCATTACTTAAGAAAAGCCAGTTTTCTCAATATTAAAGGAGATAAGTTTTGTTTACAACTATTTAATCTCGTGCATTTGCCTTTAAAATATTCTTCCCTTTAAATAATTACTCTTCCATAATGATCTGAGATTCTATTTAGTCAAATGTTCAAACCTTTTGACATTTTGACTTCTCAAATTCTAAATGGAATTGACTAAATGGAATTCTAAATGGAATTTTTCTAATGGAAAATTCTAAGTGGAATTTTTCACCTCAAAGAGGATCCCTGAAAAATCTCAAAGGATTTGTCTCTCACCTTGTAAACAAGTGACATTAAACTAATTAGGTCGATTTGGTATGTTCAATTACTGGGAAGCATTGTCAGGTAAGAAGTGTTAAGAAACTTAAATTACATATATATGGATATATGTTCTCAATATAGGTATTCCAAAAACTGTTAAAAGTTTCTAGACATCTGTCAGTACTATCATGTCCAATTATTAACCGTAATTAAAATACTTAACCTTAATAATTTGTGGCTGTAAACAGCCACAGAACTATTTACTTATCAAATGAACTCTCATCTGATCTTTAACGGTGACCACCTTTTAAAAGTCTTTTTATCATTTATAGGCAGGTTTTACTCTGATGCGTTCACAAAGATGCTTCATTCTTCAGAGAGTCATGAGAGGACTTTGACAGGTACTCTAGAGTACAGGTTTCTAATAAGATCATGAAACAACTTGGTAAGAATTTCCAGAACTAATGGAAATACTGGACTCAAGTAGAACAAGAATAGTATGGAATTGAATGAGCTAATGAAGATGATTACATTTTTTCTTAGAAACACTGCTGGTTCCTTCATGTTTTAATTTTCTAGATGTAAGGAAATCTTTTCTCTTAAGCTCTTTATGACTTTCAGTAATTTTGTAAAGTACACCTCTGTGAACAGAATGGAAACACCTAATTTTTCTACTTGATCCCCCCGGAATTCAGAAGTTTATTGAATTCCTGTAAATAACTGTTCTTACTATCCTGACAATAATAGTAATTCGCTTAAGTTCAATAAGAATCTGTTTTCCTTCTATCAGGGCAGAATTGAAAACATTGGTTTTATTACCAAGGCTTTGGCTGGAATACCATATTTGAGAATATACATAAAATCAGTTGTGATTCAGACAGTTTTAAGAAACTAAGCCAACTAAGGTGGATTTTACAGAGCCAGTAAACACCCTTTGGAAAAAAGCAGCCTGGTGCCTTGCTTACAGGGTTCTCAGCAGCCTTAATAGGTGAGTAGGGAAGGTTATTCTTGGCAGACTTGGGAACCTCAAAGAGAGAGGAGTTTACCCAAATCTATAGGCATTGCAGGCAAAGTCCAATGGTGAGTTATTGTCTTGGCTTCTTAACTTTGAAAGACTTATAAAAGTCTAACCTGAGATTCCTTTTCATTTTTTTTCTTCCAAAATTTTATTTAAATTCTAGTTAGTTAACATATAGTATAATATTGGTTTCAGGAGTAGAATTCAGTGATTCATCACTTACATATAACACCTAGTGCTCATCATAACAAGTGCCCTCCCTAACACCCATTGGCCATTTAAGCCCATTCCCCACCCACCTCCCTTCCATCAACCCTCAGTTTGCTCTCTATCCTTAAGAGTCTCTTATGATTTGCTTCAGAGATTCCTTATGATAAGTTTCAGCAAAGCAGATTTCGAAAGAGCCTTATATGGTCAATCACTACTCATGTTTCACTTACATAAACAATCAGGCCAACTTTAATGAGACTAGATTTATTCTGCAAATTAGTCTGTGATTATCTTCAATAGAAATGAAGGCGATAGTACAAGAAAAAATTATGTGTCAGTAGAAAATTCTAACATAAGCTTGTGAATAACAGATTCTAGTCCTGTCATCATTTCCAGTTTTGTTTTTTATCTGCAAAACCAAACTGGATCATGAATTCTAGTTTCCTCAGATATCCAGCCATAACTCTCCAAACTCCAAACATTTCCAATTTTCTCCAACACTCCTGATTTGCAATCACTAAGAACAAAACCTGCCCTTGACTCTCTTTGAAAAGGGCCACACCAGGTTCTCTTTACTACCGACACAGTAAGTAAACGTCAAGGACTTAAACCCTTGGGTCCACATTCAACAATTAAAATGGGCTCCTCCAGACTCTTGGAACTGCACACAAGCTGAAGACCTAAAATGTCAATGGACTAAGGAGATTCCTCCCTGAAGAAGACAGCACCTTAAAGTAGACAGCTCTCCCAAGATTAAGACCACAGGTCAAGATCTTCATCTCTAAAATGGGACCTCTATTCCTTTTGCCACTTGCTTTTTTCTGTTAATGCACAAAAAGACAATGCTCCTGAACTCTGGCAGGTATTGCTGAACCTACCATTAGGGCCACAGATGCGAAATGTAAGTCCCTAGAGTTTCTTGCTAAGGTGGTTTTAGACAATAGAGTTGCTTTAGATTACTTATTCACTCAACAAGGAGTCGTGTGTCACAGAAAACACCTCCTACTATACCTGGATCAACACTTCTGATATAGGAAATATAAGAAATTAACAAACACATCACTTGATGAAACAAATTGATGCCCCTTCAGGTACATGATCTATTTGATACCAACTGGTTAGATTTAAGGGTCCCCTGGCTAAGGAGTATATACTTCAGTTTTTTGTTATTCTCCCAGTAGTTATTACAGTCCCGGTGCACTATGTTCTCTGCAAAGCCATAAGGGCATGTCTGCAGCCATCAGCAGCTCATCAGATGGGCTCAGTGCACTTGTAGAAACAAAAACAAGATGAACAAAAAGATAAGTAGCTGAAGCAATTCTTCCATTGATCTGACTTCATCACCTAGGGTGGTTTCACAAGGAGTCAAGATCCATTTAACTCTGATGGTGACAGAGTGACACTGATACCAATTTTTTTGCCAATTTCTCATATATGAGAAGATAACCCAAAAAGGGGAATTGTTAATTAAGCAAGGAGGCCATTAGACTAATGTGGCCCTAATACCATCGCAGCCTACATAAGCAAACCAAAATCTAAGCCTATAAATGCCTTAAGATTATGAAAGACAGATGCTAAGAACAACCAATACCAATAGCCAGCTAGGCTTTAAGCTGTAGCTGATCAATATTTTCTGTACACAGCTTCCACCTTCTATGAAAACTTCTTCCCCAACTCCTATAGCTGGAGTGCTCCTCACCACTTCTGATTTGGTGCCGATTCTAATCAATGCTTGTTCCGTAAAGCTCTAGAAATTCTTAACCTGGACAAATTTTCTAGGAATTCAGCTCTAACTTTTCTGTCTTCACTTTTTCTGTCATCACAATTTCACCTGAGTACCCACTTTGGAGATGTTGCACAACACACACACACACACACACACACACACACACACACACACACACCCCTCCACCCCAAACATCTAAAATTAACATTCACAAAAACCAAGGTTTTATTCAGAAAACGATTAACAAAGTGTGAGTACTGAGGAAAATACCTTACTTCTAGCAACTGTAGTTCATAACCCTCCGGTATTAATTCATAGCAGCAAGGGATGAATGGGAAATTTAAGTAAAATGAAAAGTTATTTCAGAATAATGAGCTATCATTACATACCTGGGGCCATAAGCAACACAAAAATAGAACAAGTAAACAGACCATCAACAGGAGATTCCTTTAAATTTGAATAACTATTGTGCATCTTATAAAAGCATGATGTGTGGTCATTCATGTCTAAGGGCTTGAGCATACTTTACACCCAATTTACACGTTATGGAAGAGTCTTTGATTAAACACTAGGCAGTCAGGGCTCAAGTGGAATTTATTACACTTCTTACGGGAGCAGCCTATTTCACTTTGCTGAGGTTTTGCCCCCACACACTAAAACGGACTTGAATCAGCTCAGAAAATTGGTCAGATGACTACCAACTTTATCCCTTCCGGCGACAAAATACAAAATAAATTAAGTGGTGTGAAATGTGTAAAAAAAAAAAAAAAAAAAAAAAAATCCAGGCATGGGAAGCATTGTGAGAGGTGCAAGGAGAATAAAGTACTATGGAATATTCCCCGTAAAGAGATCATGGAGGTAGAAACATCATTCTTGCTTTCTGTTATAGCATCAGTGTGTAGAATAATGTACACAGTAGATGATAAAATATTTTTAAATGAGTGACTGATGAAATTCCCTGGGCAACAGAAAGGCAGAGATGGTCAATAATTTTGAAACAGTTGAGAAAAACAGCTCAGCCCAAGTTGCCTTCTGTAGCCATTGTCCAAAAATTGTATCTGCCAAAGACAAGAACAAAGACTGTCAGATGTGTATCTTGGGGCTCTGGATAGGACAGATTAGCTAAGGTTTGGATTCTGGATAAGCAGCAGCTAATCCAATGTTTAAGAAGGATTTACCACTTTGTTTCCAGATTAGCTGGGTTGGAAAACCCAGAAGTCTACAGTTAGATGGTATGGGGTAAGGAGCTTAATCTAAAATAAAAAAGTAGGGGCACCTGGGTGGCTCAGTCAGTTAAGCGGCTGACTTCGGCTCAGGCCATGATCTCACGGTCCATGAGTTCAAGCCCCGTGTCGGGCTCTGTGCTGACAGCTCAGAGCCTGGAGCCTGTTTCAGATTCTGTGTCTCCCTCTCTCTGACCCTCCCCCGTTCATGCTCTGTCTCTCTCTGTCTCAAAAATAAATAAACATTAAAAAAAAATAAAATTAAATTAAAAAGTAGAGGGACGCCTGGGTGGCTCAGTCGGTTAAGCGTCCGACTTCAGCTCAGGTCACGATCTCACGGTCTGTGAGTTTGAGCCCCGCGTCGGGCTCTGGGCTGATGGCTCAGAGCCTAGAGCCTGCTTCCGATTCTGTGTCTCCCTCTCTCTCTGCTCCTCCCCTGTTCATGCTCTCTCTCTGTCTCAAAAATAAATGAACGTTAAAAAAAATTTTTTTTTTTTAAATAAAATAAAGTGGAGTGTGTGACTCTTGATCTTGGGATTGTGAGTTCAAGCCCCATGTTAGGTGCAGAAATTAATTTAAAAAGAATAAAACCCTAAAAAAAAGGTAAATTCAGGGCTGGAGCTTCCATGAGTGGCCCATGCTTCAGCAGAATAAAGTGGCTAAGAAGGTGGCAGTGTGAAAATACCATGCAGTCCAGGGGAGGAAATGAAGGCAAATCAGGTTTTTTCATACTTTTCCATTTCCAGCGCAAGCCAGGTCAATTTCTGAACTTTGCTACCATTAAAATGTTTAATACGTCTCAGTTTATCTTTTAAGAGTTCATTTGAGCAAAATTCGAATCAAATAGTGCAGCACCAAAGCAGACAGGAGCCAGAGAAAAGACATATACAGAAAAAGTAGAAGCAAAGAAAATAAATTATTTGACTGGCTATAGCTTAAGTACCAGTTGGCTGTTTGTGTTTGTCCTTAGGTTTCAATTCCATAACCTTGAGGTATTTAGAGGCTTAGATCCTGGTTTGGTTACATACACCGCCTGGGCATTAGAGTCACGTGAGCCTCCTGTCCTCCAGCTTTAATTTAACGCATCATGATACAACTTTTTATGACTTCCATTTATTTATTCATTTTACAAATAAATATTGAGCTCCAACATTATGTTGTACACTACTCTATATACTAGGAATCTAGCCATGAATAAAACAAAATCTGTGCTCTATAGACACATAAAGAGGGAGAAGCTGCAAACTGTAAACACATGAATACATGTTAACATGGAGGCAAGTGGGCAAGGAGAATACAGAGAGCCAGTAATTGGACTTGACTACAGTTTTATGAAGAATGATCACAGAAAGACTCATCAATCAAGTGTGTAATTAAGAAGTCATTAGCAGAGGTATTTAAAATCATGAGACCAACAAGATAACCCAAGGAGTGCATACAGCTTTAAAAAAACAAACAAAAACCAACTTTCTTAAAGCCCTTCTTTTTACACTTACTTGAAGAGATTTCTGCTTCTTGCAACCAGATAAGTTTGAACTGAAAGAGAAAATGTTACTGGGAGCAGCTAAAAATGCCTGATACCACTTTGTTCCCAATTCAGGGTCTCGGAATGCTTCACTCTGCTTTCTGTGTATCCCCTCATTAACTCCACTGTATTTGAATTAGCTAGATTGAATTTTGCTTCTTTCAACCAAATACCCTTTTATGAAAGAATCTTAATCATAAACTTGGCTTCAAACGTACCACGTACTTTGCTGGTCCTCTTAAAAACTCTTTGTATCCCTTGGCAAAACCAGAATGCCAATGCTGCCATTTGGCTAGGCCCCTAAAACCAGTCTTGCATTTAATTAGTTTTAATCCTATTTACAAATGATGAAGGCAAGATGGCAATAAATCACTCATTAAAAATAAATTCTTTCCTTAACTCATGAAATATATAATAATGTCTGCTTTCAGTCTGTGAAAGAATAAATTTAAAGCAAGCAGAATGTTGGCCATACTTTTAACAACCCTGTGTACCATTTGAAGAACTCTCTCTTGAGACCGTCTGTCAAATATATGAAAGAAAATGGCACTTGGAAATCGTTGCCTGCTGTAGCTGAAGGCTTCCGATATATTTTCCTAGTACTTTGTAGAATCAAAAAACTTTGTGTCAAACCATATGGTTTTTCCCTTCATTAAAAAAAATAGTTCTGCTTTGTTTATTCTTAAACAAAATAATCCCTCTTACTCTGTCGCAACTATTAAAGACTTTTTCCTCAAAGGCTTAAAAATAGATGGCCAGGATAATAAGCAAAAAACAACTTGATTTTTTTTTCTCACATTAGATATATTTTATACCTGTTCAACACAAAAACTTATTATTTTGACTTAGTAAAACTCGGAATTTCAGCTTAATAGTCAATCTGTAAGTTCTATTGACTTGCCAGTTTAAATAGAGCAGTGATTAATGTATAGAATTGTCAAATCACTGTATTGTGTACTTGGCACTAAAATAACCCTGTACGTTAATTACACTGCAATAAAAAAATAAATAAATCCTTATGCTACAGTGTTACAGATATGACAAGGGGAAGGACAATAAGACAGAGACCGCACCCTAGGGAAGTTTAATTGCTGACACTCATAAAACCATGAGGTAACATAGAAAGAAATACCAGGGCTGTTTAACACTGACAATGTGAGAACAGGGAGTGAGCCGCGTGAAAGCACGGAAATCCTCTCAAACAAGAAAGGTCTGGCATAGGCCTTTTACAGGTTATCAAACAGCAGCAGCAACAAAACATTGCTCTGATTACCTCAAACGCTCCATTTAACAGTATCTGCCATACAGAAAGCATCATGCAATGTCCCAGGAAGGCACGCACTTCATAAACATAAGACATTGTCGCTGACATCAGACCATGGCCCAAATCCTGGGAGCGGGAACAAGGGCTCACCAAGACTAAGAACAAGTGAACAAAGGAGGAGGGCCAGTGGATGTCCTGTGATTTCATGTGGTTCAGGTTTCTCTCCTAGAAGCCTTTATTATGGCAATGCTCCCTTTAACATCTGGCCTACTGATGCTATTGAGGTGAAAACTACTACATGGAATTTATTAGGCTAACGGGAGAGGACAATTTTTCTCCCAAATTGGAAAAAAAAATTTAGTGCCCAAATATAGACAAAATGTTAAGTGAATTGTAATACTTCCATACAATAGAATACCATGATTTCACGTTTTTAGGGTATTATGCCCACCTTACAGCCACATAAAGACATATACAGATACCAGTATCGACACGTGTCAGTAGGAACAGAAAATCAGACGGGAGCACTTCCGTTAAACTAAATTTATTTATCTAAATGATAAGAAATGGACAGGCCCTGTAAAGATACCTAGCAGAGAGAAGAGCAATATTCTTTTAGGGCAACACAAACTTCCTGGTCCCCAAATGTCACCGGCTGGGCTCATGGGAATGGATGACAGTATCTAAACCGAGGATGTTAATCCATAACTTTAATTCTAACCTTTAGTCTTTACGTGCACACAGAGTGGTCCAGCATGAGCCCAAACCTGTGTTATCTGTGGACACGGTCTTACCTAGGTGAGAGGCACCACAGGAGCACAGTATGATTTCTGGCTTACAGCGTGGCCAAATTCATTCAGACCAAACAAACCTCTCTTTCAATGCCCTCAGCGTCTCCAGGTCGACATTGTTTTGTCCAAACACACTCCTAAACTCAGAACTGAAGGATGAGAATAAGAACTACTCGGGCATCTCTGGGAATCATTTGCTGGGACATTAACTCAACTTTAGGGCTGATCTTTGAGTAAGATGCAAAACTGTACCCTATGCTGTCATTTTGTAAAAATGTATAGGCACAGGCACTGGGGGTACGGGTTAACAATTATGATACAGCTCTCCAGGTTATACTCAATCATTATACTGCAAGTGAGCAAATGCAGGTAAGTAGTACATGGTGGCATGAAAGCCAGGTGTTTCACTGTTGCAGTGGAAAATTACAAGCAAGCAGGGAGGGACCTAGAATGTTCCATGTGGCAATGTGTTAGAGTTGCAGACAGACTTCACCTCAGCTTAATATAGATACAGGTGATTACATACAGAAATATTCGTAGGTATGTGTACGTTACACGGGTTACTACACATGTATTGACTAGCTCTGTCAGCTGGTGGGTCTAGAAGCAACAGCAGAAGCAAAACGAGACAATCACACTGACTGCCCAGATCTTGGTTTCTAACTCTCCAGTACAAGGAATGAGCGTTCCTTGAAGAAATGCCTCACTGTAGGGCTGGGGCAGGAAATATGCAAGATGAACCTGAGACATTTTGTAATGCCAGAAAGTAGGAAGTTCTTAAAAGTAACACACACACACACACACACACACACACACACACACACACACAAGGATTTGTCGGAGTGCAGAGACCAACTGAAAGATTTCCCAATAGCTGGTTGGAACACCCTGAGTAACAAAAGAGTGGCGTTGGGTTGTAGCCCAAAGAATAAAGTAAATAGTCATGACTCCACAGTGATATAATTTTTAAATACATTAAAAAGCAAGGGAGAGGACAAATATCCCATGCAGAAAAATTCCAAAGAATTTCTGTACATACTTCAAGGAGGGGGAGTATAACTCCCAGTCAGTAAGAGTGGGCTGTACACGGTGATCTCCTTCCAAAGAGTACAGTATGGGGGCACTTGGCTGGCTCAGCCCATGGAGCAGGTGACTCTTCACCTCAGGGTTGTGAGTTCAAGCCCCAAGTTGGGTGTAAAGATTACTTAAAAATAAAATCTAAGAGAGAGAGAGAGAGAGCGCACACACAGACAGTATGGAAATAAAATGGAGAAACCAGAAAGGCTCCGATGGCCAGACGATCAAGATGAACATCAATAACCGTGACTCCTGTTGATAGTTTGTGTCCTTGATACAATGTGATGAAAATGGTGCTTTACTTCTGTATTCTTCCCCAAACACATACCCCCAGTCTTCGGAGAAAAAAACATACAGTAAATTCATCTGACAGTGGTGCATACCTGAGCAGTATTTCTTAAAACTTTCAACCAACCAAAAATAAGTCCAAAAAAATAAAAATGGCATAGCCAAGAGAGATCGCAGAAGACAACTTTAAAATGCCATGTGGTGTCCCAAAGGGGATTCTGTGATAGAAAAAAAGCAGTAGGTGAAAACTAAGGCAATGAGAGTAAAATATGAATTTTAGTTAATAAATATTAGTTTATCATAATAAATGTTCCATAGTAATTCAAGACATTAATAACAGGGAAACGAGGTGTGGGGCACATGGGATACCTCTGTACTCTTTTCAATATTTCTATAAAATGTAAAGTGTTCTAAAACAATCTATTAGGAAATACATTGGCATGTTGATTAAAATGAAATCTATAGTGAAAAAAGTAGATACAGTGCAACAATGGAACTATAAGGAATATTTTTTGTAGCATGTGTTTTTGTACCTTTAACCAAAAAGAGGGAAATTGTCCCCAAAGAGATATATTGCTAAATATAGCGTTGTCAGATTTGTTTAAATCTTTTTCATCATCTTTTTTCTCATTTACCTAACTTCCTCAGATCTTTTTTCTTGAGAAATTAGAGGATAAATAACAATGATAATTTTGCCAACTTCACATTTATTTTTAGAAAAACTTGATCATTTAAATGGAACTTGTCTGTTTCTAATGATCTAATAAAACTGCCCCTGAGGGCAAGATAGAGCTTCCCAAAAGCAAGTTCATAATTCAGGTGGCTATGGTAACTGAAAAATACTGCAAGCATTTTAGCCTGTCACAAATTTACATCTAATTTAGATGTGAGATAAAAATAAAAATATACGATGTTTCCTTTTTCTGCATCAGCTGTACATTTAAGCAAAAGGTAAAGAGAATAAATGTATCTGTTTCCTGGCTCACATGGAAATGTCTGAGACATTCAAAATACTTAGAACTGTTCAGAATGTTTCTGTAAAATTTTTTATCTGATACTGTAATGACAAATATTTTTAGAAGTCTTGAATTTGTATGATCTATCTTTAGTTTTCCATTTAGCACATGTCCTAAGTCCAGTGGGCAGGTTCAAGTGTATATCTCCCACCGTAAAAAGAAATTGTCTAATTTGAAAGTATTTCTGATGCCTAATTCAAACCAGGAAATCAAAATGCAATTTTAATCACTTATTTTCAGATTGATCAGTTGTCTAGTGGAACAGTTAACAAAAGATGGCTAATTATGAAAGATTGAGATGTAAAGGGTGCTATTTCCACATAAACAGTTTTTCCAAAACTGGAAATCCAAGAAAAATCACATGGTCTAGGAGGAGAGAAACTTGAGTAAGACTACATCAGGTCCTACCTCCCCCTTCCTTGCACAAGTTATATATTATGGTTTACAAAAAAAAAGTGGTGATAGTCTTCACTTCAACAGCCTTTCTTGGTGTGGAAGGGTAAAGACAATTTTAATTTCAGTATGATCCTGGGGAATCCTGAGGAAGAATTTAAGGAAAGGGACTAACATGAAAAAAGAAATCCAGCAAGAAGGCCAGTGGCTGGTAAGGGAAGATGCTCCTGAACCTGAGCCAGACCCTGTGCTTGAAGGGGAGCTCAGCCCTCCCCCAGGCACCTGAGAAGCAGGCTGGCACCTGCAGAAAAGGTAGGAATGTACGTGAAAGAAAACTCTAGATCACTACAGGCTCTGACACCCTGGATCTCGAGAAACCGTTGTTATAGGGCTCTCTGCAACTGTCTTCACGTACTGCAGGGTTTCCTATCAACTTGGACAAAGCTGGGACACAGCTCTCCAGGGCTGGCCCACAACTGGATCATCACCATTGCCATCACAACCAACAGAGCGGATCTCCAGTTCCGAGGCCGCATGGTGTGAGCGGGGCCAAGAGGAGTTCTACTCGCTTGAGAACAGTTTAGTGAGCGCATCTACCTGTCCGCCACAAGGCTGCAGAATCCCAGCTTTCCCAGCCTCGGGTGGTGAAGGAAGGGAGTGATCTTGTATCACTATCCAGTGTAAGGATACTGGTGTGGGAGCTCCTCGCCGTTTCTTCACGAACAAGAGTGTCCCTGTGTTCTGAGCGACAGTGGCACCCGTACGGAGTCAGCTGTTGCAGGTGCACTGACGTTTGGCCCTTTGTCACCGCATCGTAACCCCCTATTATCTTCACTACTTTGGGGGTCTGAACGCTTGGCCAATCTAAACGGGCATCGAAGGGTAACAATGCTAAAACGACCTAACAGAAGTTTTTACCAAATGGCAAACCTGCGTAACTCACGGTGATGTTTTATGTTTGCTTGTCGGTTTTCATCGCCTGTGCACATAAAGCTTCATGTATAATGAAGTTTTATACCAGAGAAATTCACAATTCAGAGAGATTTACACCTTTGTGAATATAGGTTTGTTTTTTTTAAATCTGTAGAGTACTCCAAAAAATCTTCCCATGATGACAAAAACGTCCTGTGGTAAAACGGCTCCTCAGCCCCCAGCGTGTGGTTAGTGAGGCTGAGGAAGGAAATTCTTTTTTAACATAAATAGCCACTCACGACTATTGGCTACTACGTTAGACAACACAGGTCTGCAAGATTAAAAAAAAAATGTTCATTTTTTAAAAATATGTAGTTTAAAAATATTCTTTTTGTCAGTAGTGTAAACTCTGTTCTCCACCGAGGTACCAAGGAGAGGCTGTCTTAACGCGACAGCAAACTTACTAAGTGTTGTTATATGGAAGGTTTACCAGATACTGGCATCTACTTCCTTTACCACAGAACTGGTTAAAAAACAAACAAACAAACAAACAACAACAAAAAAACACACTTCAGGCAGAAGAGGAAGAAGCAGATAGCAACAAATAGCCATCATACCTGGAAAATCATTAGCTTCTAAACAGTTGTGAACTGGCTAAATCATAACCTAAGACCCTCAAAAGAAAGGCCAAATAAGCAAGGTTACTGCAGCCATTTTAAAGGAATTTATTGAATGCCCACTACAGGAAATGTGGTTGGTTTTTACTTTTTGTCTTTTGGATACCGGAAAGGCTAGAGAAATAATAGATTTTCAGTTTGTCTGCACTTGATTATTCACATAACTTATCTATAGCTATTTGCCATTCTTTTGTATCCAATAAATGCTGACACAGATTCATCAGTAATAGCTGTAGTCTACCATTTTGATAAGCAACTTTCTTCTCCATTCAGAATTACATTGACCATTTTAAAATGATGACTCTACATTCTAAATTTATGTTTTTCTTTGCAGAATTCGAAATTTAATCTGTTTTTAGCATCGGGACCCTTTATGATGGATATAAATGGTGGCTAACACAATGTGACTCAGAAAGAAAGATTGACAGTCTATGTTAGTCTCCTGATTTACAACTTATTTCACTCTCCTAAATCAACATCAAGAAAAGGAAACAAGATAGTAGCCATGACACCTTGCCATTTTCTGGATAAAAATAGTGTGAGGGTAGCGTCTTGCCTGAGTCATCTTTTGATTATACCAGATTCCTGACCTCTTCTTGGTAGGCACAGGTAAGAATCTGTAATACGTTTTGGGATTTGTCAAAACTTTAGGTGATGGGGGCACCTGGGTGGCTCAGTCAGTTAAGTGTCAGACTTCAGCTCAGGTCATGATCTCACAGTTCGTGAGGTTCAAACCCTGTGTCAGGCTCTGCGCTGACAGCCCACAGCCTGGAGCCTGCTTTGGATTCTGTCTGCCCCTCCCCCACTCACGCTCTCACACCCTCTCAAAAATAAACATTAAAAACAAACCTTCAGGTGATGAAGAACAGACTGCAAAAGGGTAAGAATGCCTTCGAAAATCACCTCCAAGCTTTATCCGGAACTTACCCTCCATCACTCAATTTGGAAACAGCGGTCTAAAACCTGTCACCCAGAGTACACGAGAATTATCGGCACTCTTGCACATAAGACGCTGAAGAGCTTTCTCCTCTCTGTGCAGTAAAAAATGTTATTGGTTAAAAATCCAGGATAAACCACATTTACGCACCTTCCCTTTCTGCACGTCTCATATTTGCAACCGGGTAGTACGAACATTATGAAAACTTTACGGAAAGACCAGGGACAATGTCTGAAGGGAATCGCCTGTGAGATCCATCTTCATGCAGGATGCCAGTCCCCCGTCATCTTGTTTAGTTGTACTTAAGCCTGCATCTTGTGGTTACTTTAAAAACATTTTTTTGGGGGGCGCCTGGGTGGCGCAGTCGGTTAAGCGTCCGACTTCAGCCAGGTCACGATCTCGCGGTCCGTGAGTGCGAGCCCCGCATCGGGCTCTGGGCTGATGGCTCAGAGCCTGGAGCCTGTTTCAGATTCTGTGTCTCCCTCTCTCTCTGCCCGTCCCCCGTTCATGCTCTGTCTCTCTCTGTCCCAAAAATAAATAAAAAAAAAAGTTGAAAAAAAATTAAAAAAATTTTTTTGTTTTTTAAATGTAGCCACTTTCTACTGATATAAAACGGAAATAAATTTTTAGGAGTTAGTATTTTTCATATATGTGCATAGAAATACTATTTATAACAGCCCTAAAGTTAGCATTCTTATCAGATTTGTTGTACTATTTCAACGTAAATTACAGTTATGACGACAATGGGTACTATAAAAAACACACTCATCTTTCCAAAATCTCTACGTGAGGATAGTACATTGAAGCACATTTTCTTCATTGCCACTCACTCAGCTGTATCTTCCAAAATTCCTAGGTTCAAGCCCAAGGCTCCAGGCGGAAAAATCTGATTTTTAGGAGGTGACTGAGTTTAAATGAAAACATAGGGCTGGGCCCTAATCCAATAGCACCGTATCCTCATAAGATGAGAGCAAGCAAGATATCCCAGGTCATCTACAGGCCAGGAAGAGAGCTCCCACAAGAGAACTCAACCACGCTGGCTTCCAGCCTCTGGAACTCTGAGAAATTATGCTTGTGTTGTTCAGCCACCTGGTCTCGGGAGACTTGCCTGGAAGACCTAGATCCGCACTCTCACTTCCTGCACAAACTCCAAAAGGGTGGGCTCCTGCAAGGGGCCTCTAGGAGCTCCTCTGGAGATCTGGCCTATCCAAATAGGCCTCACCTAATACTGCTTTGTAATGAAATCTTTTCTTTGCTCTCAAGACCACTGAGTAGTTGAAGCCCATAGGCTCTAAACATAGAGCCAACTACGCAACTTGGTCATAACACAGCTATCAGAAATGATGTGCCAGTCCTCCATTTAAAATACAAAGTTGGAATCCAGTAATATGTGTATAAAGTATAAGAATGTTACCTGTGTCTGGGAAGCCCAGTTAAGGAAGGACTCATCACTTGTATTACGGCAGGACAGTAACTAGCTGGTCCCAAAGAGGGTTTGCTGGCTGAACTTCCACAAAAGGCTGAGGAATTTGGTCAAGTGCCCATCTCTGCTGAGACCAGCTACCCTTGACATAGCCTGTGAAGAAAAAGCCACTGGACCTAGTGACCCTCCTGCCCCCAATCGGTAGTGAGCACCTGAGTTGAGGAGAAAAAAACCCTTACTTATCTTTGTTGTCTAGTTTTATTTTACCAATTTCTCATGAGCTTGTGGTCTCTATAGAAGATTTCTTCATTTAAAGGAAAAAAAAAAGAATCTGATCTTAACACTTTGATTAAAGTACTGATTAAACTAAATACATGATTAGGGGGTGCCTGGGTGGCTTAGTCAGTTGGGCATCCAACTTCGGCTCGGGTCATGATCTTGCGGTTCGTGGGTTCGAGCCCTGCATTGGGCTCTGTGCTGACGGCTCGAAGCCTGGAGCCTGCTTCCGATTCTGTGTCTCCCTCTCTCTCTGCTCCTCCCCTACTCATGCTCTGTCTCTCTCTCTCTCTCAAAAATAAACAAACATTAAAAAAAATTAAATACATGATTAGAAAATCAATCTCTAATTAGTATGGTAGAGGGGATTATGTATCAGTCCTCAGCAGAGAATTACAGATGCATTCCACGAACATAACCATCCGTACCACCTTGCCTTCCTCCCATGACTCGCCAAATAACTCCTTCTGAGACTCAATGGCTTTAGTAAATCAGTGTCAGAAGATCAAGGCAGAAATTAGGTAGATCTCCTAGAACTACAGCCCAGAAAAAAGGCATTTTCAGAACATTTTCCTTTTTTTTATTCATTCTAGTTCTTTACGTTGTACTCATTTCTGTCAATGGAAGCCAGGCTACACTATGTAAGGATGAAGCAAACCATCTCACTTTGGAGGAGTTGGAAGTCCTTTGTCACTCAGCAGGCCTCAGACACCTCTACTACCTGAGCCCTAAGCTAAAGGAGTTTCCTCACCACCTTGGTTATCAACTACTATTCCTTCTTATCTCACCAAGAAAGTATACTTTGTCAAAGAATTTAAAACTCACCGTGGACAGTTTTCTCGGTGCTGTGTGTGGGTACACACACAGATGGGCTGGAACCCTGGGCCTGCTGAAGAACACTCCTTGGAATTTGAATTCCCCTAACCTAATCTCACAAGCCGACTCCCAGAAATGGGCGGAGTTTGTTTCAGTGGTTTACATCTGGTGTGTGGGCAGCCATATTGACAGACTCACATGAACAGGTGTAGGGACAAAGGAAAGGTATACTCTCTGAGAATGCGAAGGACAACTTCTTACACCTGGAAGAAGCCTCACTCTCCATACATGGAATCTGCCATAACTGTGCTTCAGGGAGCCAGGGAAGATATGCCGACATCTAAGATCTCTTGTTTACTGTAATCTACCCCCAATTACTTCATTAGTCCGTGGTCACAACCAAGCTATTTATCAAACCCACCTAATTCTAAATTTCTAATGCCAGCTATCCTGAACCAAAAATTGAGATTTAGACAAGTTACTGTGCCATCATTCAACAAACGCTGCACTGAGTATTACTCCATGGTTTGAGTGTTATATCCTGTTCCCACCTGCTCCATTCCTCACCCTCAGGCCCAATAAACCCAGTGCTTATTCGTTCCAAATATATGCTTGTGTTTGTATTGTTCTTTCCCTAAGAATTGCCTGTCACCTTCTCTGTGGAGCTTTTTCTCTGGCCTCAAAACACATCAGATTCCACAGCACAAAGAGCTGACAGCTATCACATTCTGTCTCAGATTACAGTAGCTGGTTCTCTAACAGAATTGGGTGCTTTTATAGAGTCTTAGTTTCTTTCCCCAACCCCCAATACATAGCTTAATGCAAAGTAGTACATTTTAAGCGTTTGTTACAAAGAATGTACTTTAATTGAACTTCAAGATTTTGATTTCTCTAAATAAGAACAAAAAAATGTATTTCAACCACTTCTTAACTTCCAGAATTATGTATAAATATTTTTTTGCTTTATTTTTGCAACTCATCGCGCTGGCCTAATCATTAAGTCTTTTAAGTTAAATATTCAGAGAGGTTGGCCGTGGATATGGGTTGCTATGGTAATGTGATCCTGCCAATATCTAGTGCTCTTAAAACTTTATGAGTTTTCTGAATGTAAGAACCCTAGGATAAGCGTAACCTTTACACTTTAGGTGCAGCAGTATAATTTTGAAAGTTATGTCTAAAGAGAAAATAAAGATAGATTTACATGTCTTAGAAACGTGTGCTTTTAAAATAATGTTTATGTAAAAAGAATAATATTCTATATAAGAAGCTTAGGTCCCATAATCTGAAAAAACATATTTTTAAGTATTATGGGAATAGAATATTACCCTACTGATTATACACTTTGAAAATATATCTATATGTTTGGCCGAAAATGTCTCACTGGAAAGATGCTTTGCAATACCAAATCATTACCACTAGTAAGATCTTCTAAGATTCATACACCTATTGCCTTATATCACAGCAAAATTACTTACCATCCAAAATCATCTACCATTTAACACTATCTATAGACCAAGAACTGTGATTGCATATAGCTGGCTACTAAATCACAATTTTTGTGATTTGAGATAAGCAGTTGCTAAATAAAAAATAAAGATATCTCTCACCTAAATCTAATGTAAATTTCAAAGGTTTTTAATTCAGTTGGATCTATTCAAATCTTTGTTTTCTAAAATAATTCATGTTTACCTTTCATTGAATAAAACAGTTTCATAGTTAACTGATTTATAGAGCATTATGTCCAATGAGTATGTGAAGTAGAGGGAATGACTGTAACTACTTAGCTTCAAGAGATATGTGATGGACAATGTAATTGACGGTTTATGCATCTCCATAACTTTCTACATAAATCATGAGTGTTTTATTACACAGTTATTTGTATAATTTCTCAAGTACATGTAGGTTTACACTGCTATATAATATCAGTGCCTCTGAATAACAAGAGACATAATCAGCAAGCTACTTAAATATTGTGCTTATGAGAGGGTATCATTCATAAACATGCAAAAAATTTTGTATTTATTCTTAAATTTTAGAGTTTTGCTTATTTTGTGACATGTTAATAGTGAAAACTCTTGTTTATAGCAGCATTAACAAAAATAGCCAAGCTGATGTCCATTGACTGAGTAAAGATGTGATGTGTATGTGTGTGTGTGTGTGTGTGTGTGTGTGTGTATGTACATACATACGTACATATATAATAGTCCATATATATATAATGGACTATTACTCCATCAGAAAGAATGAAATCTTGCCATTTGCAAGGACATAGATGGAGCTAGAATGTATTATGCTAAGAGAAGTCAGCTAGAGAAATACAAATACCGTACGATTTCACTTGTATGTGGAAAATAAGAAACACAATAGATGAACATAGGGGAAGGTGGAGGGGGAAGAGGAGAGAAGGAAACAAACCACAAGAGACTCTTAATGACAGAGAACAAACTGAGGGTTGACGGAGGGACATGGGCAAGGGGGGATGGGCTAGATGGGTGATGGGTATTAAAGAGGGCATTTGTGATGAGCACTGGGTGTTGTAAGTGATGCATCACTGAATTCTACTCCTGAAACTGATATTGCACTGTATGTTAACTAAGGAGAGTTTAAATAAAATTAAAGAAAAAAATGTGTCCTTTAGAAATGATGGCTCAGTCAGTTAAGTGACCAGCTCTTGATCTTGGCTTAGGTCATGATCTCACAATTCGTGGGATCAAGCCCCATGTCGGGCTTTGTACAGATAGCACAGAGCCTTCTTGGGATTCTCTCTCTCCCTCTCTCCCCCTCCCAGGCTCGCTTTCACCGTCTCTCAAACATTAATACAAATAAGCTTTTAGAACGATTTAATAACATAAACTCAAAGCATATTTTTTTTCTTTGTATTCACCCATTCTAATGAAAGCAGGCATTGTATATTGCTTCCTATTTCTCATTAATACAACTTTGGCCATAAGGTCTGTTTTCAAATCCAGAAGAAAGTAGCAACTGACTGTGAATTCATACGTGATTGGATCATTGCTTATTTCTTCCTAAGTAGCAGCTATAGGAAATGGCAAGTCACAGCAATAAATGGCAATTCATGAAAAAAACCAGGAAAGCACATAACCTAAGGGGATCTCTGTGTGTCATTTGTTAGAGCTGGTTTGTGATGGTCAGCAGTTGGCAATTCAAGTGCAGAGGAACATAAATCGTCCTATCCACATTAAAGACTTACTCAGCTTCTCCCCTAAGGACAAATCACCCCAGAGGATTGTTACAGAATCTGCCTCAAAATTTTTTTTTCTTACAAATTGTACTAATTCAAATAAATTTTCTCATAATCCCTCCTTGAAAAAGGTAAAGACGTACTTCATAATAACAGAACAGGTTTAAAACTCTGAATGAGTACCTTTACTGACTCCCAAAGGCTTACGATTTTTTCTTGCAAAACTACATTTGGATCAATCTCACTTTCCCCCACATCAGTTTTTCCCTCATAGGTATCATTAAAATGATGTCTAACTTTATCATCTACATCTATAATATTTGAAAATACAGGGTTTGAAATACATATGATGACCTGAAAATAAATTTGACAAACCTTATCAGAAGTTTCTCACAGAATTTATGAAATAATTAAGATTTTAAAAATAAAACAAAGACAAAAATTACAAAGCATCTTTAAATATACATGCATAATTTAATAGTTTATAATATTAATAATCCGTACTACTAGAAGTCACAGTCTCTCAATAAGGCGAAGGTGGAAAATATTCATCAAGAATAAAGTGTTTAATTAATAGCTGGTGTGGTAGCTAACCAGCGAAACTGAAAGACTACAATCCAGGGTTGACATTACCAAAATTAAAATAGACCAGTAAGAGGAGAGGTACTCATGAAAATTAAAAGGAAGCGAAACCACAATCCTACTCAAACCATTCAGCACATTGGAGATTCAATCTTCTGGTAATGTAACTAGCAAATAATTACTCACAGCATCATAGCATTCTCTGATCTTATTCCCTGCACTACACACTGAAGATAAATATCCACTTTCTAATAGTACTTAGACTTCCGAGTCAGGTATTTTTTGCCATTTTTTTTTGTTTTTTTTTTAATTTTTTTTTAATGTTTATTTATTTTTGACAGAGACAGAATGTGAGTGGGTTAGGGGCAGAGAGAGAGGGAGACACAGAATCCAAAGCAGGCTCCAGGCTCTGAGCTGTCAGCAGAGAGCCCGACGCGGGGCTCGAACTCACGAGCTGTTAAATCATGACCTGAGCTGAAGTCAGATGCTCCACCTACTGAGCCACCCAGGCGCCCCTGTCATTTGTTTTTTTTTAAAGAATGCTCCTTTCATCAGGGTCAGAGAACATATAATAAATTAATTTTGTGTCACAGCAACTAAGCAGATTCTAAAATCAAAACACTTTTGTATTTATTACTTTTTACCATTAGCTAATACCAACACTTAAAGGTATTTCACAGGAAGATCTTTAAATGGAAGCAACAGGAGTTCTCTAAGCTCTATGCTTTCACATTCAACTTTTCAAAGCAGGTACCCAAGAGTCCAGACCAGCCATGCATATCACTTCACCTCACAGACTCAGGAGTTTGATGCCAGAAATATACTTTATCTTAGTGTAAGTTTATTCTCGGGCCCTTATAAAAAATCCATGTAAAATAATGGTATTGCTGGCGAATATGAGTAAGAAGTCACCTAATCAGCTAATTATTTATCTGCTAAGGAATCCATAAGGAGGACTGCCACTACAATTAAGAGCTTATGATATCGGTGAAATCACTGTTTGGTTTTGACAGAACAATCTGCTTACATTTTCAACACCTAATTAACACCCTTCATCGATGGCATTTTAATACATTAGTGAATCATTCTGCAAATGCTAATGGTATATTAAATATGTTTGATCAATATTAGAGAAGTGGGTTGTAATCTATTTCATACTAATGGGCATCATTTTAAGACTTTACCGCTCTGTATCTACTGCTTCAAGGATTGGGATATAGAATTTGTTAGATTTCCCATATGCCTTTCACAAACACTGCATCAAAGAATCTAAAGTATAAAACCTCATTATATCATCAAAAATACATAGTTTAAAAATGCCAATACTTTTACTTTTAAAAATCAATATCATCAACACAAATAAAGCATAGTGTCTGAAGAGGTGGGACCCATGACTTAAAAGTACTTTGTCTTTTTTAAGGGATTCTGGCATGCAATGAGCAAGATCACTGAGGGGTGAGCAGGTCTATTTTTTTTTTTTAATTTTTTTTTTTGTTTTTTTGTTTTTTAACGTTTATTTATTTTTGGGACAGAGAGAGACAGAGCATGAACGGGGGAGGGGCAGAGAGAGAGGGAGACACAAAATCGGAAACAGGCTCCAGGCTCTGAGCCATCAGCACAGAGCCCGACGCGGGGCTCGAACTCACGGACCGCGAGATCGTGACCTGGCTGAAGTCGGACGCTTAGCCGACTGCGCCACCCAGGCGCCCCAGCAGGTCTATTTGAATAAGGAATCTCAGGTCTTCTGGGAAGGAAAGTTTTCAATCATTTATTTCTGAGATTCAAGGTCAGTTAAACCTTTCAGAATAGACCCGGTAGCATCAATCAAGGACCAATGGCTAAGAAGAAATGGAACTGGCATGATAAAATCACCAAAAGAGAAGGGATGGGTCTAAAAAGCTTGCTTGCTTTGCAAGAAAAAAATCAGGATGGATGAGTGAGCACAGGGGCTTGGGGTAATGTGGAACAGCAAACACTGACACCTATTCACTCTGCCACCACAAAGGCAGGCTGGCACCACCCACCTTGGCTTATAGGCTGAAGCATGGTGGGTTCTTGGGGAAACATAAAACCATCGTCTTCCCTTTCCTTTGCTAACAAATGCAGCTTTGGGATGGCCACATACAGGAAGAGATGAAGCCCCAGTCCTTACCACTTTGCCGGAACAACTGGGAGCACACAGTATTTCTAGGTTTCCATGAAACTGCACTCAAGTGGCAGCTAATTCTGAAGCAAGGAGTTTTGGTCACTTCTGATAGATTCTTCTAACCTCAAGAGGGCTTAGCAGAGCTCTGATTTCAGCACCTCTAAAGCACATAGGATTGTCCTTAAATAACACTGAGAACAACAACGCATTCCGAGGGAAGATAGGTTGTACTTCCTTCTAATCCAGCATGGAGTGCCTACATCATTTGAATTACCCTTAATGGACCATGTTTCCAGATTTAAATTAAAAAACAATATAGCCCATAAATTTATAAATCTATTGCCTGACCTGGATGCTTAGCCAAGGGAGTATTAAGAACTGCCACACTGAATCTCATCTAGGATCCAGAGCTCCTTTTCTTTTTTCCCCTTGTCTACAGCAGAAATCCAACGTCCTCCTGATAATATCAGTCATCCCAGGCAGTAGAGTGACTTCTTTGCCTATTAAGTCAACCACAGGAGGACACACACGGGCAGTGAGCAATTTCAACTTTCAATTCAGAAGAACCACGGCTATGTTCTTGGGTAAAATTACTTGTCCTTTCAGCAACAGAACTTTCAAACTAGAATCCCAAGGTGCTAGGACAAAGAGAAGAACTTCTTCCGGATTTCATAATGACAAGATCTACTTCCATTTTCACTATTTTCCTCCATATTTGTGCATTCTGATTACAGAGGGGAAAAAAAACCAAATGTCAGTAGTTGTTTTTAAGCACAGGCAGTGCTCAACAGAACCAGTACCCCAACGACACAGTTTTGTCTCCAAGCTCATGCTATAGCTGAGTCACATTCTGTTAAACCTGCTGCTTATGGGTAAATGAGGACATGGTAAGTCCAATGAATTCAGGGGATTGAAGCCCATGAAGACAAAATATAACCTTAGTGGAGGCAAGATTTACAGGGTAGCACGGTAACAGGAAAGGCATTCTCTGTCCACACACGGCGAGGCTAATAGAAATGCTGAGAACAGAAAAAGAGTAAACCTCCACCGAGATTAAAAATCTGGCCTCAGAATAACGAGAAACTCTCCTCCATAACTGAGAAAGTACGTAGGTATCTATTGATGTGTGTGTGTGTGTGTGTGTGTGTGTGTGTGTGTATACACAAATTATCCCAACATTAAGCAGCTTGAACAAACATTGATCTCACAGCACCAGTAGGTCAGATATCTGGGGTGATTTATCTGGGTACCTCTCACATTTTTCACCAGGCTGCAATTAATGTGTTATCCAGGGCAGTGGTCAAGATTCAGAGGGGGAGGATCCATGAAAGAGATCACCAGGGTACAGATCGGCATGTCTCAGGAGCGCCACACGAAAGCTCAAAGCAACTAAGATTTTCATTAACACTCTCTTTGCCATCCTTCCACTCTCCGCCCTTGGCCAATTCAGAAGCCACTCCTACATACGTAGGATTTGTAAAGGCAGCACCCTACTCCCAGTACAAAGTCTGCGTTATCCGTTGCCATGTACCAAATCATATCAACAACTCACCTTAAATTACAGATATTACCTTACGGTTTCTTAGGCTAAGGATGTGTCAGTTAATTATGATGCCTCTGACTCAGAATCCCTCACAAGAATGCCCTCAAGATGTCATTTGGGGTCACATTCATCTCAAGGCTTAACTAAGGGACGATTCCCATCCAAGCTCATACTTGCAGCTGTTGATAGGGAGATGTCAGTTCCTTGTCACAGAAGCTCTCCCTATAGCTACTCACAACATACATTTTTTTTTTCTTCCAGGAAAGATACAAGGCAGAGAAGAAAGGGAAGAGAGGAGCAATAGAAGTTGGTCTTTTTGTTGCCTATTTTCGTCATTTTGCCATGCCAACCTGCCATGCAAATTCACCATGCAAACCCATTAGTTAAAAGGAATTCACCATATCCAACCCACTCTGGACAAGAGAAAATTGTACAAAGCAGGAATTCCAACAGGCAAAGATCATTAAGAGCCATTTGGGAAGCTGCCTACCACAGAGGGGATCACAGTAATGAACCTGCAATCTATACTACTGGTCCTTCCCAGAGCAGGTCAGTTTAGCTGCCCCTTTGGCAGATGGGAAACTCAGCAGTAAGCAGCTGCCAGATTAGCTTTGATCAAGGGAAATTTGGCATTGTTCAGCTCATAGAAAGTCATCATCCCTGACAACATGACCATTTTGTGCAAGGGCCCATTGAAAAAAACACCTGAATGATCAGGGAAAGAAGCTTATTGGCATGCACCGATGGGTCATCCTGTCTACCTAACAAGAACAAACTTTTTGCTGTTTTCGTCAATATCTTCTGGTAGATGTATTTGTGGGGTGCAAATTATTTTAAACTTTGTTCCCCTTTCAAGATATATACCTTTTTCGTAGAGGTCTTTGTCACTAGCTTTTTAAGTCTCATTTTTCCAAGTCTCTGCCCAGACAGCCAAACAATTAACCACTGCTCATGGATCGATGTAAATATTTGCCTCCAGTCTTTCCTCATTTCACACAAAGTGGACCAATGTACGACCCAAAGTTCTACCCATGGGGACTCTCTTCGTCAATGTCTTACGAGGCTAATCTGAGTTAGATTGTAATTCTATAGCATCCCAATATTACCTGGTACCAATTTACCATGCAAATACTTCAGTTGACCATAATCAAATTACAGGAACGTCCTTAAAGTTTTACCTCTGTACATTAGAAGTAGTGAAGTAAAACCAAGTGTCATGAACGTCTGAGCCACATGCCCTTGAAGTATACTTGGGTCTTCCAGACCTGCTAGAAGCCAGTCTCATATATACCATTTCCAGTTTATAAGGAGATGGGCATGTTTTGATAGATCAGATAGCCTCATCATGAAAAGAAGTTTGGGTGGTATGGCAGCCAAGAAGGTGTTTCCTCAGGTGTCTCTCCAAAAGAAATGCTAACGTAGAGCATGCAGTTAGCTCATAGCCTTTCACAGACATGCCCTTGGAATCTGCTAGTGTTTTCACCAAAGCCATGCTTTCTTGGCTGCTACCACTCAATGAGTAGGTACAGTGGGAGTACTAGAGTTGAGCCACCTCTGTCCAATGCCGGACTCCTGTAATGATAAATCCCTGCCCTAGACCTCCCATTAGCCTAATTGATACTTTCTCAAAACTGCATTGCAGTCAGGGGCTGTGCTTTATCCAGTCCTCCTGCCCTCCTTGTCTTATTTTCAGATTTATCACACTGTTATTGTAGTCTGAAAGTCCTCTCTGGTTACTTCTTCCATCCTTCACAAGCGTTTCCCCCAATAAATTCTCTCCGTTTCTAATTTTCTGTTGGCATCTGCTTCTCAGAGGACCTGGATTAACATAAATGGCATAGTCACTTCGTACCCTTGGTCAGAGGCTCAATTTCTACCAGTGCTCAGCAGCAAGTCGAGAGACACTTTTCAGGTAGAAAGGAGGGGACGGCCTTACTTCAAAACTCTAGGGACCTGTAATTATCATCCTCCTATCGACAAAATTGGGATCATTATATATTCACTATTTCTTCTTGGTCATAATCACATGCAACAACATTTGGTGTATTGTGTCACCTAACTCAAGTGTCAGGATGGCTAACACTACGGTCTGCGGACCCCTTTCCAGCTCAGCCTCCCGGGTTATCTGGTAAATGTGTGTGAATTTCTCTCTTCGAGAGAGATACTGATTTGTCCAAAATGAGCAGAGACCTGGAAGTCCACCATGAGGCAAGACTCGGAAACTTCTCAAGGTTTATCTTGCACCTCCCAGCACGTTTAGATCTTTTTGAGTCATGCCTGGTGCTCACTACTTCATGATCTACTGGGTCAAAGTAGCTTAATCGTCGTAGGCAGAAAAAGTGTAATGCTCCATGGGATTCGAAAAAATCAAGTTACCTCTGGACTTTATTATAACTGGGAACAGAAGGGTTGACCCAGCTCCGAGGCTCTTAAGATGTACTACTGTCCCTTTCAGAAACAAACTGCTTCTGCTTTCTTTCCTGAAAATATAAAAGTATTTGCTAGAGCCAGATCTGAACACCAGGCACCAGAGACTGTGTCGATTCACTAGAATACAAATAGCACATCCAGAAACCCGGCTACAATTGATAACATCATCTGATTAAATTCGCAATAATTTCCTGTCGTTCTCCCTGATCCATCTGGCTTTTGCTGTGACCGAACCAGTGATTTAAAACTGGGATGTGGTATGAAGCACAACCTTGCATCTTTGCAGCCTTTGACAATGACACTAATCTCTTCCTTTTCCTCGGGGACATGGTATGACTTGCGGCTTATTATCTTGATGGAACATGTCCAAGAACTTGTTCTTGTCCCTTTCTATCATAATAGGTCATACTCTGGGGGAAGAGAACCAGTGTGGGTTTCTGTCAGTTTCTGAGCATCTTTACACTAGACCATGCAGAGTTATCATGGCAACACAGAAGACTGGTACCTTTTCTGGTTGTACAAGTATTCTCCTCTTGGAGCAGGCCTCGTCCTAACTGTCTGTGATTCCTACACTGGCATACGATTCTAATTATGGACCCACACAGGCTATGAAAGTTAATGGAATAGGACGCAGAGATACTGGCACCCCTTGTGAGGAATCTGCCCCCAGGTCTAGTCATGAGGAGTAGATTTTATGTAAAAGCTGGTTCCCCAGGCAGGGTGTGGAGGATCTGGTTCTGTCACCAGGGGAGATTCAGAGCTTTGGAGAACAAAGCCCTCAGCCTTTGCGTTCTTGGCATATGTTAGCATCCCACTTCTCCCCACTAGTGTCGGGTTTGACCACTTAACAGACTCCAATTCTGCCACTCTTCTACAAGGGCTCTGCTTTAATTCTTGGACACACGTGCCTTAACATATACCGCAGATTAGAAAGTGCTTCACAACTGTCACCATGACTTTCCAATCATCTATGTGCTTTCTCCTTCATAGCCTTAAAGCTTTCATTTCTTCTTTTGCCCAGTGTGTGTCCTCTGGTGCTATTAGAAGTGAAGTAACTCCATAATCTTTCCGGCCAATATTGCCACCACCGTGACCAAAGGCCAAGGTCAGTGGCTCTCTGAACACCTGGCCCACAAGCTGCATCTGTTCATCCCTTTATGCCAGCAGTGAGAATTTGAGAAAAGAGGTCACCTATGCTTTGTAGTACCCTGGCCCACTTGCTTCCAGGAAAAAGGAATCACACATGCTTCAAATATGTGAACAACTAGTTCCCGAATCCCACTTTGGGGATCAGTTTCTGGTTTGTTCTGGCACAAGTTACAGTATTAGATCCCATCAAGAAAGCAGGAACATTGCATGTGGGTATAGAAGTCATTGCTATAAGGGGGCTGTGTTCATGGGTACAAGCGAGCAGCAGCAAACTGACAATGGGTAATACTGTCAAGTGCCTTACAGCCCTGCGCCTGAAGTGGTGAGGGCAGAGAACAGTGACAAGAATCCTGTCCCTTTAGATTACCTGAGGCTTACACTTCCCCAGTAAAAACAAAACAAAACAAAACAAGACCACCACCACCTAACGACATCTCTTAAGGAAATGATATTTGTGAAGTATCTGGCATGTAAGCAACGAACAATAGTTTTTCTACCATCTCTAATAATAGGACAAGTCTTAATGGTTTTACTCACTATGGAAACAACACTACACTAAGGTAATGCATGTAATTTCTGCAACAACTCTGTGAGGTATATAGGACTTGCGTTACCATTTAAAAAGAAACAACAAAAATCCGAGGCTCCATGAGGCTAAGAAACTTGCCCAGTATCATGCAATTACTAATCATCAGAGCTAGAATTTGAATCCAGGCAGTCTACTTCAACAGTCCTTGCATCAGTATGCTATGCTAACTCTGATCTAGGAGAGGCATCTCCCTTGCAAATTTTTTTTTTAGAATCTACCCTCTCTTTACTGAACATTACCTCTCAGAGTAATGGACCGCATATAGCAGCAGGATGAGGGCAAGATGTGTAGGATCACAGAAGAAAACAGTTGGAATCATTTGAGACTCATTTCTAGTCTATCAAAAAGATTCTCTGTAATCTACATTCAAAATCTATCCAGTGTTGTCTATTCTCCTTCTCATTATAATATGTCCCCCAAAATGTCCACGTGGTTTCCTCCTTGACTTGCTTTCAGATCTGGGCTCAAATGTTGCCTTATTGGAAAATCTTAAAGTGATCAACCCATTGTTATGAAGTTTTCCCCCTAATTTTACAATCTTATGGATAAGAAATTACATGATATTTGTTAGACAGGAAAAAGATGTGTTTGAATTTATGGCTTCAGATCCAAAAGGTCATTTCCATGGAACTCATATCTGTCCTTACAAGAAAACAGTTGGACAACTGGTAATCATCGACTGTTTTTGAACCCTATTAAGAAAGTTGCAGTGTGATAGGTCTCTCTAAAATCTGAAGAGAAAGGCATATTCAGAGATACATTGCTGAAATCTATTTACTCATACTTGAAGCCATTGGAACCAAATACCAGTAGGAACACTTAAATGATGTTTTTGACTAATTACTAAAGGCTGAACATGTACCAGCATGAAGGTAAAAAATTCCTGTGGTCCACATTTGGGGGAGCTCCCATACTTGCATGGGCTTTACCTCCAGGTTCTCATGATGAGGATTCAAGAAAGGCTCTGATAGGATGGAAGCAGTTATCATTGTTAAATACACGAGAACCTTCTTTGCAACAAAGGTTTACTCTTCAGCAGAAAGGACTCTTCCAGAGCCTTATCTAGTTAGGGGAAGCTGGCTCAGTCTCCCAATCCAGCCCTCTCTACCCTTCTTGTCTAACCTAAGGGAGAGGGTGGGGGAAGACAAAGTCAACAGAGGTCAGTTCTTGAAGAAAATAGGTTAGAAATCCTGCAGCTGGGGAAAGGAGTAGGGGGCAAAGTGGGAAAGAACTCAACCATGCTAGAAACATTTCTTAGGACTATAGAACCCAAAACAAAGGCCTTCTAAAAGCCTGATGATTGAAGAATTTAGAACACTCGTGCTCCTCATACACCTTGCCACATACCAACAGGGTTCCATATGGTAAAAGTGGATTACAGCTGAAGAGCTCATCACAGGGACTCTCTGAAGAGGAGTAGTTAGGGAAACAAACAAAAACACTAAAAGAATTTGAAGGTTCTGTCATCCATACCACAGAAACATTAAACAGACCAACTTCTAGACAGATTCAAATAAATCCTCACACTAAAGAACAGTTTATCTAAGCTGACATTACCCAATACAAGATGTCCAGCTTTCATTAAAAGAATTACAAGCCATGCCAAAAGACTAGAAAATACACAGTCTGAAGAGACAAAACAATCATCAGAACCAGATTCAGATATGACAATTGTCTTGGAATTATCTGTCAGGGATAAACATAATTAATATGGAAAAAGATGCTCATGGAAAAAGAAAGAATAAGCAAGAACAGATGGTAACACAAGCATAGTAATGGAAATTATATAAAAGACTCAAAAGAAAATTCTTGAAATCAAAGCACCATAATAAAATTGAATAATGCCTTTGATAGGCTTATCAGGGGGCTGGACACAGCTGAAGAAAGATCAGAAACGTTACCAAGGAACAGGAAAGAATAATCAGAAATACACTAAGATTCTTGTACTACACGTGAAGCAGTATGTTTAAATACTGATTTATAGTAGTTTAAAATCTATGTTGTCAACTCTAAGGCAATCACTAAATTTTACAAGATAGGTATAATTAATACGGTAAAAAAGGAAATAAAAGGAATCACATATGTCCTCCATTAAAAACAGATAAGGCAGAATATGAGGACTAAGAGAGAGACAAAGAACAAATGTATAAGCAGTATTACAAACAGACATTAAATCAACTATTTCAATAACCACTTTACTTTTTTAGTGTTTACTTTTGAGACAGAGAGGGGAGGGGAGCTCCAGTAGGGGAAGGCCAGAGACAGAGAATCTCAATCTGATGTGGGGCTTGAATTCACAAACCATGAGATCATAGCCTGAGCTGGTGAAATCAAGAGTTGGACATTCAACCAACTGAGCCACACAGGCAGGTGCCCCTCAATGACCACTTTAAATGTGAATGGCCTAAATATACCAATTAAAAGACAGAGATTCAAAAAGGAACCCCCCCCCGCAAAAAAAAAAAAAAAAAAATACCACCAAGACCCAACTATATGTTACCTATAAGAAACTTACTTTATAAAAAGACTCCAACAGGTTAGAAATTAAGGTATGAAGAAAGATATCCATGCTAACAATGAAAAGAAAGCTGGAGTACTCACATTAGTATGAGCCAGGTAGACTTCAAAACAAACAAAAATACATATATACACACACCACATATATGCATATACACACTACATATATATACACACACACACTACATATATATACACACACACCATATATATACACACGCTATACATATATATACACACACCATATATATACACACGCTATACATATGTATACATATATATACACATACACCATATATATATATACACACACACCACACACCATATATATATATATATATATATATATATATATATATATATATAAAATCAGGAAGAACAAAGCACATATATGTGGATATATATGTACATGTATATATATATATGTACATGTGTATATATATATATATATGTATGTATACACACACACATATACACCCCATCTGTAGGTGTATAGACATAAATATATAAAATCAGGAAGAAAGAGGACATTACTGTATTAGTTTGCTAGGGCTATGTATGTCTGCTCAAGCTGCCATAACAAAATACCAGACTGGGTGGCTCAAACAAGAGGAATTTTTTTAACACTTCTAAAGTGTTAGTTAGTATTTAACTTCTAAAGGCTGGAAGTCAAAGATCAAGGTGTTGGCAGTTTTACTTTTTCCTGAGGCTCCTCTCCCTGGCTTGCAGAAGGCCACCTTCCTGTTGTGTCCTCATATGGTCTGTCCTCTGCGTGTCCAAATTTCTTCTTTGTCTGAGGACACTAGTCAAATCCTATTGAAGTCCACCCTGATGGCTTCCCTTGAAATTACTCATCTCTTAAAAAGCCCACTTGGATAATATAGTAACTTTCTGAGGTCCTGGGGGTTAGAATTTCAACACCCGAGCAAAAATTACAGAAGGAAAGAGAAATCAATTTTCCAAGAAGAAATAACAATTCTAACTATGCATGGGCCTAATAACATAGCATCAAAATAAATGTAGCAAAAAGTGATAGGATTACAAGGATGAGTATGGTTCCTTGTGACCTAAAATAACAGATTTCTAACTTTTCCTAATTATCAAAGTCAAACATTGTGCCCTGATCCCTGGGGAATGTTGGCATAACACATTAACACCTAAAAGTATACTACAATTATGTTTGTGAAGTAAGTGGCACACATGATTTATAAATATATCAACTCTCTAGACTCTTGAACCAGAGGAGGCTTCCCACAGCTTCTCCAAATAACCTCATTCCTTGCCCCACCAAAACAATACCTCCAAATCTGAACGGTCTGCTGCTCTTGTGTTACGGTCAATAAATAATATCTTCTGCCACCACTCTCTATCTCTAATCCTGATTTAGTCTTCTTTGATTAAACTTACCCCATGGGAACCATCCCTATTTCTCTTTTACTTTCCCACTCCAGAATTTAAACATAGTGAGACTAGGTCTGTCTCATTTAATGTTGTATCTGAGACTCGAACAGTACCTGGGATGTAATAAGTAGTCAATTACCACTGACCGGTTGAATAAATGAATCATGAATGTTCTCTACAATGTTGGTATATGCTTAAATAGTGGTTTTATTTTTATATCTTATGAAAACATTCTATCTATAACTCTGTTATGCAATTTTGCTACAGGGGATTTAAAAGCTCACAGTCAGTTCTGGACATCCAGGAAGTATGCGACCCAGACTAGGGGCGACATAAAGCTTCTCTCACATACCCACAAAATCATTTCCTTGTTTGTACCTGAAGTTTGTGAAGTAGGGAAGAAAATCTTTTTATAACCTCAGAATTCTTAGAAGAAAATTCATGAGGATGACATTCCCACTGATCATTTTTATGCCTTGTTGAGAAATTTTGGCACTAAATTTGGTGAAGTGGGATGAACACAGAAAATGGGCCACAGTGCCAGAGAGAAGCACCTAGAACAGGCAGTTAGCAGGACT
Source organism: Puma concolor (assembly GCF_028749965.1). Lineage (NCBI taxonomy): Eukaryota > Metazoa > Chordata > Mammalia > Carnivora > Felidae > Puma > Puma concolor. The sequence goes on along the minus strand of NC_141678.1, from coordinate 87,719,738 downwards.
GCAAGGAGAGCTGGTTCCAGCATGAAGACCAACCTCTAAATTTGTTCCTTAGCCCTACTTTCCTGCTGCAGTTAGAATATGTAGAAGGTTCTAAGTTTTCTCCAGTCACCCAAGTAAAAAGTGAGTGTGCTCAGTGATACTCAATGATTCACCTCCACGGCAACACAGACCACATAATGCATACTATAATTTAATAGATACGAACCATTTACTGCTGCCAAGCATTATATTAGAATTTGGGCATACAGAAATAAAATGGCAAGGCCCTTGACCTCAAGGAGTTAAACTCCCGCAGTAACAGGCAGGAACACCATATGTTCCTGTTATAATTGCGGAGCATCTGTATACAGAACATATTTAATGGTGTTATACAGATATTAAGTGGGAATACATAAGAATGCATAATTAATTATCTCTAATAGAGCAAGGAAAATACCTGCCCACCCCACCCCAGAAACAAATCACTTGAGCTCAGACTGGAAAGTCTTCAAAGCCCAAATAACCAAGAAACTGAGCAAGCGTCTCATTTTATACCGACGGGAAAACCACACTTGATACTTAAACCTAACAAAATGTTTTTATTTTCCACTTTATTGTTACTGGCTTCTTGTAGATAGGAATATTGATTACCGTTTGGTATTGCTGGTTATTGATTACACTACTGATATTATAATTCTATTGTGTCTTTTAAACACTCTGTATAAAGCAATGGGATAAAAATAAACCAGTACCAGTATTTCAAGCTCTCTGTTACAATTACATCTAGAGATTTTTTCCAGCCATTTAAATTCAGGAGAGTCTAAAATATAAATAATGGTCTCCCCATTGCCCTCTTTAATTTGCTTTCTTTTTTTAAACACTGAGAACTAGTAACTACTGAGTAATACACCCTTACTTTACCTACACAAACATATTAAAGAAATGTAAATACAAGCATGCCTCAGAGATACTGCAGATTTCATTCTAGACCACCACAATAAAACAAATATTGCAATAAAGTGAGTCTAGTAATTATGCGGTTTCCCAGTGCATATAAAAGTTATGTTTATACTGCACTGTAGTCTATTAAGTGTGCAATAGCATTATGACTAAAAGAACAACGTACCTACCTTAAACAATACTTTACTGCTAAAAAATGCTAGCCGTCATCTGGGCTTTTTAGCAAGTCATAATCACTGATCACCAACGACCACAACATCATAGTGAGAAAGTCTGAAATATTTCAAGAATTACCCAAATAGGACACAGAGACACAAAGTGAGCAAATGCTTTTGGAAAAATGGTGCTGACAGACCCTAGAGCCAGGACTACCACAAACCTTCAATTCATAAAAAGTGCACAATCTTAGAAACACAATAAAGCCAGACACAACAAAATGAAGTATTCCTATATACACGATGCTTTTTGGTTTCTAATTTTATCCTGCAAATGTTTATCATATAATGCATACCATTCTGTAACTCTTTGAATCTGCCTAACTATATATCATAAATTATTCCACCAAATTTCTGCAAAATTCAGCCATTTACTGAATGTTGAGAATCTAAAATGTGCCAGGCTCTGTGATCAGCACCGATGACAGAATGTGGAATGGGGCAGCTATGGCCCCTGACGCTCTTCCAGGAATGTAAGGCAGATGAGGGAACATCATGCCTGTTTCAGACCCCAGAAGCTGTGCATTTTCATTATACTGAGAAAGACCCAAAAAAACACCCTAGTTCTTGAACGGTGAAAATAAATGTTAGGAGTAGCAAAGCCAAAGGGAAAAAAAGAGAAACCAATTTTCACAGTTTTCATGTACTCAAAGATTTCAGCAACTATTTACTGAGCACCTGACTGTTTACTAGGAACAAAGTATTCCTGCTGTCATGGAAGGAACAGAAAAAAATATATATGTAGTTTATTAGGGGAGAATGAATGCACAGAAGAAAATTAAAGCAGGTACAGATACAGAAAGAGCCAGTTTCACGATGGGAGGGGTGATTATCTTATACAGGGTGGGAGAGTGAGGTCCTCACTTAAAAGGGGATATTTAAGCAGAGAAGAAGGTAAAGGAAGAAGTCAGGAGGATGCTTGTGAAAAGCTATTCCGAGGTTGATGAATGGTCAGTGCAAAAGACCTGAGGCCCAAGGAGCTGGGCATTTTTAGCGAAGCAAAGACGCACTGTGGCTGGAGTAACAGCAGAGAGATAATAAACGAGGTCATGGTGAGACAGGACAGCAGCGAAGGCTTCGACCAGAGAATCACTCTGGCTGCTGTGAGGCATTGATATTGGCAGGGCAAGTAAGAAAGCTCAAAGACCAGTTAGAAGCCTAATGAGATCGTGCAGGCAAAGAACACTGGTGCCTGAACCATGCCGGCATTCTCAGATCGCTGGTGTTTATGCGGAAGACAGGTGCAGAGATCTCGAAGCATTTTATGTGAAGATTTTCATAAAAACTCTGGTGCCAAGAGAACAAGCATGAATTTGAATTTAAGGAGTCTAGTTAGGAAATTATATAAATTTGGAAATGTTCTATTTTCCTTTTTAAACAACCCTCTAAAGTAGGATGAGAATTAATTCATATTCATGACAGAGGCCAAGCAGAGACCTATATTGGGAAGACAGAAAGAAAGTCAAGTGGGAATGACTGAAAACAGCAAGCTTGCCCGGTAACCCAGAGAACTGAGGAGCATAAAGGCTTCAAATCTATAGCGTTTTATATCATAAAAAAGAACGTACTGGGCCATATTGCAAAACTTGCAAATAAACATTAAGGCTATTTTTTTTAAATACAACTATTTCAGTACAAAAATCATGTTTAGGGATGATTCAGCTTTATAATTTCTTCATAATGTAAACATTTCAAGTGTGTTGAAATTACTTGCTGAAATAAAAAGTTGCATTTTTAACCCATCACAATCATGAAGCTCTATTCATTATAATTATTTCTAATCGCTGCCTAAGTTAAAGACTGGACTTTGCCAATTAGCTCTTTTCGAACTCTCGTCCTCTGATTCCTGCTTCCTCTTCAGGCAGGCTTCGCGGATTCTTGCTTTTATTTGTATTGACCTCTGACGTTTCCATTTTCTGTTTGCTTTTTAAATCCTAGGTAATTAGAGGATTTCAAATTCATCGTGACACAGAAATTCTTGTACAGAGCATGTAATTAAAATATCTGATGACAAGAACCAGGATTTTAGCACCCCAGGGTTGAAAGATCATACCTCCAAGCAGCATATTCCCGCAGGATATTTTGTGTTTCAGCAATTAACCTCCTGGTCGGGACATGGCCTGCTATTCATCTCCTAACATCCCTCGGTTGGGATTATTTCAAAGTCTGCCCTTTTATTGCCTTTTATCAGATGTACTGAACCCTCAGGTCAAAGTAAAAAGGCCTAGAGAGAAAGTCTCATCATCTTGTAGAAATGATCACAGTCCTTTTATTAGAAATGTATCATCGAAAGCTTGCAAATCGCCTTTTGCCCTGCATAAAACTGTTAGGCTTACGTTTCATTATAATGTTACAGCTATTTCCTCAGTGAATTCCAGTACTTGCTGTACCCATGCACTTGTGGGTCCCCACATCACATAGGCGCACACCTCCTATGGAGCCACAGAAATTGTTGGAATGAGAATTAACATCTGAGTAGGCAATGAGCTAAGACACAAAGGATCCAGGGACTCTTTCTTGCCACAAAACTGTAGCAAGGCATTTTCATTCTTCCCTCATTCCATGTATACTTAGCAAGTGTCCACTCTGTGATCAGCAGTGTAATTTGTGTTGTGGACAAAAATATGATACACTGTAAGTTGTCCCTGTCTGCAAGACAAAGAACAGAAAAGAAAGACTTAAAAGTGTTAACATCACCAGATACAGTATTACATAAGTGGAAGTACATAGACACAGAGCGGCAGTAACAGAGAAGCATCTCTATCTGCTTGGAGACTCCACGAAGGCCTCAGAGAAGAGGGAACTTCTGCCCTGAGATTGGACACTTAAATAGATTTCTGGACAGACAAGCATGTAGGTGTGTGTCTGTGTGTGTGGAGGGGTGGGGGCGGGAGTGGTAGTGACAGGGGATTTCAAATAAGTAGAAACACGCAGACCAAAAGAGTGCGTGCTCGTAACCTATCATGATCCTGTATGTCAGACTGGGTTGGGAGAAGAGGAGAGAGAGAAGATCATTCTGGACATCCAATTAGGGAATGAATCAAAACGTCATTGCTCCACTACTAAGGCAGAAACTGCCAGTCTTGGCCCAGATGCCAAAAAAGACACTGCCAAGTTTACCCTATAGGTGACAGAGCACCATGGGAAGCAGGAGTGACCAGACATGCACTGGTAATATTATTCTGCCAGTAGCAAGGGGAGCAGAGGCAGTGGAAGACATCCCCGGAGAGTCCACAACACCAGACGTGAGGACCTGGCATTGGACGACAGCTGCGGAAAGGTGGAGGTGGAAAAATACACAAGACATAATTAGAAGGGAAGCGACAGAAGTGCTTGGTGACTGATAAATGTGACTGGTTTAGCCCATTTTTGGACTTGAAGGAGTGCAGGAAGAAGGGAGGTCTCCAATGCAGAAGCTCAAAAGAACACTCCATTACCTAAAGACGATGCCACGTTGAGCATGTTACCTGACCCCTTAAAACTCCTTTCTACATGGAGGGAATACTGGCCTCTGATGATGTCAGAATTAAAGGAATTAAGACCCACACGTTAATTACACTGCATGGGCTTAGAGTAAGCTCTAAAATACTACTATTTTTACAGACATCTTTGTAATTTGAGAGGGTTGGGAAGAGAGTGTGTTTGGGGAGAGGGACAGAAGGAGAGAGACCAAGAATCTGGTTTGACATGGGGCTTGATCCCACAATCCTGGGATCAAGACCTGAGCCAAAACCAAGAGTCAGACACTCAACCGAATGAGCCACCCACGAGCCCCTATTTCACAGACATCTTGAACTTCCCATAACTCTGAGGCAATTAACTTGAAACACTTATTACTGGATAAATAGACTAGAGAATTTACGGTTTTCAGCATAAAGTTGATAGATTACACACTCACAGACAACTCTAGAAATTTCCAGAACAAAACTGGAACAGGTGAGCCAGCAGTTGTGCAAAGGGCCAACAATTAAGGGGAGGACAGAGAAGGTAAAGCCCACAAAAAGAACACGGTGAGAATCTATGAACAGACTGAATGCAGCAACCAGGCAATGTAAGATATACTCAGTAGACTGGACTCAAAGAACAAATATCTAGTCCCTGTGAAGAGAAAGACATCTAACACCTTGTTTTAAGTAGCATTCTGACATTCAAACAAGTGGCTCTATTATAATGCACATAATAGTGTTAAGTCATAGTTTTCTTTTTAGTAAGTCTTTTAAGAAGTCCATTCTAAAAAGACATAACCTTCTATACCATTATTTATCATAACAAATCATCCCAAAACTTAGCATCTGAAAACAATAAAAATTGTATTTACTTACAAATAATACATATCACATTTTACGCTGGGCTCAGCTGAGCAGTTCTGCTGGTCTCTCCTGGGATGGTATGTGTGCATGTAGGAAAACACTTAACATCTACCCTCTCTCAGCAAATGTCAAGTATACAAAACACAGTCTTGTTAACGATTGTCACATTGTTGTATATTAGATCTCCTTAACTTGTTCATCTTGCACAACTAAAACTCTATACTCTTTGACCATCATCTCCCCTACCCTCCCCACCCATGGCAACCCCCATCCTGCTCTTTGATCCTGTGAGTCTGACTATATTAGATTCCACATGTAAACGAGATGATGCAGTATTTGTCCTTCTCTGTTTGGCCTCTTAATTTTTCCTAATGTCCTCCAGGTTCAGCCACGTTATTGCCAGTATCAGGATTTCCTTCTTTTTTAGGGCTGAATAATATTCCACTGTATACATGCTTCCATCATCTAGCAACTCAATTGAGGCTGTGAGGGTTGAGGTGGCTTCATCTACAGTGCAGGCAACTGAGGTTGGTTGTGGTCTCGGACTTGTGTCTCCAAAAGGCAAGTGCCACCTTCCTTACATGGCAGTCTGATTCCAAGAGGGGGAATGGAAACTGAAGATCTCTGAAGGCTGGGGTTCCAAACTCTCACATAATCATTGCTAACTTCTGTTGGTCAAAACAAGTCACGAGGCTAATAGAGTGTCCAGAGATTGGGAAATCGACTGCATCTCTATGGAGAAATCTGTAAAGAATCTTGGCTAATTTCAATCAACTATCCCTCCTCACTGCAAAAAACACATGGTTTTGATTTGGAATTCCCAGCTGCTCATACACTATTTTTCCTGAAGATATGCTGAATGAAAGAATACCTCTATGGTTGTATGGGGTACACTCACTTTACAAACATCCAAGGCTCAGAGTTTAAAAGGAAAAAAAAACTGTAATAAAATAGAACCAGATTTACTGAGATTGCCAACAACAACAAAATGAACCCCCACAGGAAGAATGAAGCCAGAGCTCAAAACTATGACTTTTCTCTTGAATTTTGCCACCATCCAGAGAACTTAGTTTTTATGGCTGCTGACACCATGTACTCACTTCCTTTAAAACTATGACCCAAGGGCGTTTCCTTGATACTCCATATTATCTTGAAATGAAACAAATCTGAAACATTACATAAGACTTTACTATGGCAATCAAGGTCAAGAGTAACATAAAACTAAATGTGGCTTGCTCCCAAAGATTTTAGACCCCATTCCATTATCTTACTCCTCCTTCAAGCTTCTATTTTGGCTCAAAAAGAGCCATCATCGCATACCTAAGCAGCTACGTTCATCACCATCCACACTCACAAAGGACAGCCTTGGAGAGTGGCATGAACTCTTCTCCCAACTCCTTCAGAATTGTGCTTCTCTGCCTGATCATCTAGCTCTCTTCAGACCCTGACATGAGGATCATGGTCATAACCCGGAGTCATGGCTAGAACCAGAACTACAAGAGAACTAATCACATCATCCATCAATGATGTAACAGCAGGAGTACTAGTCAAGGTGAGCATGCTTTTTCACACAGCCCTGAAAACTAAGACATGTAAAGGAAAAGGATCCATACTGTTTTTCCCCATTAACACAGAGTTTCTTGATGTGTCCGAGCCTGAAGGGGGAACATGGAAGGTAAGAAGAAACGCCCAACCTAGTTTAAAATCTAGTAACAGTGGTTTCCTAAGTAACCTAACAGATATTCTGTGAAGCTAGTTATTTCTTGACACTGATGTAGTAAAATTCTGGATGTTCCATAACTTTATTTTGCAGTCATAAATTTCACATCACCCAGGTTACTCCTCATTTCACGGAGTCCATGATAGGGAAGATTCAAAGCATTAAACAATCATTTCAACTCCAAATATCCCTCAGACCACTTCACTGAGAAAGAATAAAGATATTAAAAAAAACCTGGCTCAACCATACAGTAAATAAATCTCAAATATACCCTTCAATTTCTTCCCTTAGTTTACCAGTACTAACCATAGTGTCACTTTTGTCTGCAGTTGTAGAAATTTTTCATTGCATTCTCAAAGCTAGAGAGGACTTGCATAATACAAAAAAGAAAATAGTGAACAGGACATATAAGCTGCATATAGGAAAAGACTTTCCTTTCATCTCCTACAAGGCCACAATGGAGCCAAGGTTACAGCAATGCAGCAGAACCGAGGATTTTCAAATAGAAGAACTTGAATTTAAAGGAATTCTAGGTTTCAAACAGAAAGAAAAAAACCCAAGGGAAAAAATAGATTTAAGTTTGAAAAAAAAATTTAGTGAGCAAGTAACAAGAAAGTATCAGAAACTCACTTTCATATGTGAAATGGAAATAACTGAAAACTTTTATGAGGAAAGCAACAAAGCATATTCGTGGCAATAGCAGTAAGTAGTATTAACAGTATTTCGCATGGCTAATTCTCTGTTGAAAAAAAATAACTGAACTGGTATCTCAATTAGATTTTTGAATTTTGTAAACTGAAAATGTCCATCGCTGAACATCAGAGCCATTTAGTTTGGCCTCAGTAATGTGGTTCATCATAGCCAACACAGTTCTTTCACAAATCAGAGCTAGGTGCTGTTAGACCCCATGCCCAGATAAGGACAGAGACATCTGACCTAAGGTCCAACGTTCACACTAGATATTAAGGTCCATAAATCTTTGAGAGGGATACCTCACAGTGAATGAATTTGAATGCTAAAAAAAAATAATTTTTATAAAATTAAATATACCAGCAAATATGCTGGCATACCAGAAGGAACAGCCAATGCCAGAAGCAACCCCAAACCCATAAATGCATAGATGCAGGTGCTCAAAACTTCAGAGAATTGTAACACGATTACAATTTACAATTGGGTCTTTGGGAACCCACTGTTATCACTTCTGTTCCTGCCAGCCCAATTCCAAACGTTTGGGCTGCTGGTGAAATCACTCTTCAGCATTTGTTATGGATAACCTGTATACAAAATACTGAATCAGGTCTCCCTTTTGCCCATATGCTTTCTCCTTTGTAGTTGCCAACGCCTCTGTACTCCTGTCCAAGTCTGACTTCCTAGGAGGTCATTCTGTTTTCATGGTTTCTCAAGGTGAGGCCGAACACAGACTGGATCTACCCAAATTCTCATAACCCAAATGCCTCATCTCTTCGATCAGGATTTATCTTTGATCTAAGGACACTGCTAGTCAATCTGATTTTTTTTAATTTATTTTGAGAGAGAGAGAGAGAAGTGAGGGAGGGGCAGAGAGAGAGGGAGAGAGAAAAATCTCGAGCAGGCTCCACACAGTCAGTGCAGAGCCCGATGTGGGGCTCGAACTCACCAACTGTGAGATCATGACCTGAGCTGAAGCTGGATACTTAACTGACTGATCCACCCAGGCACTCCTGAGTAATTGATTTAACCAAGGTATTCATGTTTAAAAAAAAAAAAAAAAATTATCCCTGCCAATTACCAAGTTCAGGCTCACTGGGGATGTATTAGCTGCACCCCATGTAATGAACACTGTAAGGCTTTCATGGACTGCAGGAAAAATGGAAGAACAATTTGGGAGGCATGTGGGACTCTGGGTCCCACTAAACTCACACTTAACTAGTGGCTGCCTTGTCTGCGTAGGTTACAATGAGTCTAGAACTGGAATGTCTTCCTGTAAGAGCTACAACCGATGGAGATGGAATCCTCCAACTGGCAGCACTTCATTGCTTGGCTAACCCCTCAACGGGAAACTCAGCAGAGAATGATACACAGAGCCCATGGGGTTGTTGTTTTAATGTCATAATGGGAATTAATGAGTTCTAGACTTTTTTAATGCTGGGAAAAGGCCAAGGGAAAGTAATTGAAATGTAAATTATAAGTAAAAATGAAACTGTAAAGGTTTTGGATCTCATAACCATCCAATGCACAGTTACGAATTTAAGTGCAAGCACAGCTCCCTATTACCTGCTCCTCCTGGAGAGCAGACTAAGCACAGGTGATTGTTTTCATTATCACCCTGCCCGGAATTCACCAGATGTTAGAGACATCCCACGTGGCAGAAAAGGGCCAGCTTGGATAGCTGCCACTGAATTAATAGGAAGCAGCCAGTGGATGGACAAATAAGAAATGACTAAAACATTTCTCAGGACAAAGCTCTCCATTACATGCCTTTTTATTCCTTTTGTAAGCCTATGAGGTATTTTTACAAAGACTATTTTAATATCCAAAACATTAAAAGTAGTTTCCCTGGTCCGATAAATCTCATGTGATTGAGATCTATATTAGGCTTTTATATTTTTGCTACTGAAATCCATGCTCTATCAGAGGTCAGTGAACTTTTTCTGTAAAGGGCAGATAATTCTAGTTTTTATGGGAGATTTTATATATCACACAAATGAATGATCATGGAGGAGTTCCAACAAAGTTTTATTTACAAAACTAGTTAGCAAACTGGATTTGGCCCACAAACCATAGTTTGCCCACCCGGCTTCTATATAATGTTTTTACATATTTTTTTCCATTCACTACCTGCTATATTGTAGTGCAAATGGGTGCTAACTCAACATTTATTGCAGATGGGATGACTACATATAAAGTTGGAGGAACATGTTAATAAATCTCTGCAACGTTTTATTAGGGAAAAATAACAGCTTAATAATCACTTTGTCTTTTCATTATAAAGTGAGCAAATAAGTGAACCTCAGAAGGTTCTGAGACAATCCCTTAAAAATAATTTAGCATTTTTATAACACAAACACATAAAACAGTGTAAGTTTTCACTAAAGAACTATTTAAAGATCATTTATACCACTAGATCATTAGGAATGAATGCCTTACATGAGTATTATGCTGTGCTCTTTTTCATAGAAAAATGAATGACAGCAGTACAAAGAGGGAGATTTTAGAAATAACACTGGGAAAATCCCTCTAGATTTAAAAATAAAATACTAATAATTGATCAAATAACATATAGGTTAGCAATTAATATAAAATGCTTTCAAATGAAATAACTTATTTACCTTTAATTTTTTACTCTGAGATTAAGATTTGATTAACGTTGGGTGACGTTTTCACTTAGTTCTGTGGCCAAACAGCTATACGTACCATGTGATAAATTTTATGTCACTGCAATTCTAGTGATAAACCTTTCTAGCTCTTTGATACCCCACAGCATATATAAAATAAAATATTCTTGTGGTTCAAGGAACCTGCAAACTCACCAAATGACTGGGGTAATGAAAAGATCCAGAGTTCAATGTTTTATATAGGGCATATAAATTCCTACATAGTAATTTGGATTTAAACAATTTTTCACACTTAACTTGCTTCCATTATGTTGCATAAATATTCTACGCATTTATATCTCCTAATGTGGCTTCCAGTAAGAAATGCCAGTCTTCAGGGATCTTTGGGAGACTTTTCCAGGAACAAAGGAGTTGGCAGGTGCTATTTCCCTCCCACAGCCCCCCGACTAAACACTTGTCCACCTGCAGGAACCAGTGCGTGCCACCACTCACCACCTAACTGGCTAACGGTGCACTCCACACCCACGTTCCCCTGCAGACACGCCCCCTCCAGCCAGGCCTCCACTCCAGGTTCCCAACCACAGCAGACCTGCACAAACATTGCTAACCCCACGCTTCTACCAAGCCACCCCGTCCTGCCAGGCCTCACTTCGTGGTCTTCTCCCACAGAAGAATAGTGCAAACCTCACTAACACCTCGTCTCCCCCCAATGCCATGTTCTACAGATCTGCCCCCTCTAACCCGCGCTTGGACAGAGCCCATCCGAAGCTGTGCCACAAGCCTAGCAGTGTGCAAGCAGCCCCGACGGGGGCCAGCACCAGTCGGAAGTGACTTTTGTCCCAGGGAGAAGGAAAGGTAATCAGGCAACAGTCCAATTGCAGCCCCAGCGGTGGGCTGGGGGCAGACAGCCAATCTGGCTGCAGGCTCCACCCACCAACAAAAAAACTTGTAGGGGGACAACAAAGGGAAAGCACCGTGCAGTTCTATGCAGCTGCATCTCTGGCAAATGCCTGTTCTGACCCAAATAAAACCCAAGGTGACCCCAGACTGGCCCTCGACAGGCAAAGAAAGCCACTGCTGAGGACTGAAATAAAAAACAGCTCAGCCACAAACCAGGGTCACACAACACACATGGGAGACATCCCTGAAGGGCCAAATTCTAATTAACAGGGACCACTGTCCTGCAGGGCACTACAGGAACTCTTCTTCACAGAGCCACTACTTCCAAAAGCAGTAGATGTAGCGGACTTAACACATAGAAACATATAGATTAGACAAAATGAGAACACAGAGGAATATGTCCCAAATGAAAGAGGACAAAATCACAGCAAGAGATCTAAACAAAATGGAGATATGTATATGTCTAATAGACAATTTAAAGTAATAATCATAAAGATACTCACTGGACTAGAAATAAAGACTAGAGGACCTCAGTAAAACCCTCAGCAAAGATATCATAAAAAAAGAACCGATCAGAGGTGAAGAACCCAATAAATGACATTAAAAACACACTAATGGAATGAATAGCAGGCTAAGGGAAGCAGAAGAACAGATTAGGGTCCTTGATGACACAGGAATGGAATGCAATCACCCAGGAAAGGGGAGGGGGGAAAAGTTATACAAAATGAAAACTGACTTAGGAAACTCAGCGACATCATCAAACAGAGTAACATTTGCATTATAGGGATCCCAAAGAAGGAGAGAAAGAAAAGGGGCAAACAATTTATTTGAAGTAATAGCTGAAAACTTCCCAAATGTGGAGAAGGAAATAGACATCCAAATCCAGGAGGCAGAGGGAGCCCCCAACAAAATCAACCAAAGAAGATCCACACCAAGAACAATAATTAAAGCAGCAAAAAGTAGTGATAAAGAGAGAATTCTAAAAAGCAGCAAGATAAAAAATAAATAAAAAAGTTGTGTACAAGGGAAACCTCACAAAGCTATCAGCTGATTTTTCAGCAGAAACTTTATAAGCCAGAAGGGAGTGGTATAATATATTTGAAGTGCTGAAAGACAAAAAAAAAAAAAAAAAAAATGCAGCCAAAACACTTCACCCAGCAAAGTTATCATTCAGAATAGAAAGAGAAATAAAGAGTTTCCTACACAAAAATTAAAGGAATTCATCACTACTATACCAGCTCTACAAGAAATGTTAAAGGGGAATCTTTCAGTGGAACAGAAAGACTATAAGCAGGAATAAAAAAAGTAGTAAGCACAAAAGAAGTGGGGGAAAAAACAGCATATCTATGAAAATCGGTCACGGGACTCACAAAATAAAAGGATGTAAAGTAGGACACCATATATCTAAAACATGAGTGGAGAGAAGTAAAGAACGGGTTCAAACTTAAGTAACCATCAACTTAATAGAGACTGCTACATGCATGACATATTATATACAAACCTAATGCTAACGAGAAATCAAAAACCAACAATATATATCTAAAAAATAAAGAGGAAGGAATCCAAATGTAACACTAAAAAAGGCCAAAACCATGAAAGAAGAGAGTAAGAGAAGAAAGGAACTATAATAAAAAAAAATAAAACATGTAACAAAATGGCGTAAGTACACACTTATCAATAATTACTATAAATAGAAATGGACTAAATGCTCCAATCAAATGACAAAGGATTATGGAATGGATTAAAAAACAAACAAGACCCAGGGGCACCTAAGGTGGCTCAGTTGGTTAAGCATACAACTCTTGATTTTGGCTCAGGTCATGATCTCATGATCCTGAGATCAAGGCCATGTTGGGTGTGGATCCTGCTTAAGATTCTCTCTCTCTCTCTCTTTCCTCTCCCCGACTCACGTGCTCTCTTTCTCTAACAAAATAACAAGACCCATTTATATACTGCATATAAGAGACTCATTTCAGACCTACAGACACATACAGTGAAAGGATGGAAAGACATTTATCACACAAATGGAAGTGGAAAAAAAAAAAAAAAGCCAGGGTAGCAATGCTTATGGCAGACAAAATGGACTTTAAAACAAGAAATATAACAAGAGACAAAACAGGACACTATATAATCATATGAGAAAAATCCAGCAAGAAGATGTAACAATTATAAATATTTATGCACCCAACATTGGAAAACTCAAATAATTCAGGCAACTATTAATAGACATAAAGGAAGAAATTGATAGTAATATGGTAATAGTAGCAGACTTAAATGCCCCCACTTAAATTAATGGATAGGTCATCCAAACAGAAAATCAACAAGGAAACAGTGATTTTGAATGATACATTGGACCAGATGGCTCTAACGGATATATTTAGAACACTCCATCCTAAAACAACAGGATACACATTTTTTTCTATGCCCTTGAAATATTATCCAGAATAGAACACACATTAAGCCACAACACAAGTCTTGAATTTAAAAAGACCAAAGTCATACCATACATCTTTCAGACTACAATATGAAACTAGCAACTGACCACAAGAAAAAAATCTGGAAATACGACAAATAAATGAAGTTAAATAACATGCTACTAAGGGGTGAGTGAGTCAACCAATAAATCAAAGAGAAAATCAAAGAATACCTGGAGACCAACAGAAATGAAACACAACACTCTGAAATCAATGCAGTGCAGCAAAAGTGGTTCTAAAAGGGAAGTTTACAGCAATTCAGGCCTGCCTCAAGAAGAATCAAACAACCTCATCTTATACCTATCGGAGTTAGAAAAAGAAGAACAAAACCCAAAACCAATGAAAGGAAGGAAATAACAATTAGAGCAGAAATAAATGAAACAAACTAAGAAAACAATAGAACAGATCAACAATACCAATGACTGGTTGTTTGAGAAGATCAACAAAACTGGTAAACCTTTAGCCACGCTCATTAAAAAAAAAGAGGACTAATCAAGCAAAGTCATAAATGAAAGAATAACCAACACCATAGAAAGGATTCTAAGAGAACATTATGAAAAATGATATAAAAACAAACTTGACAACCTAGAAAATGGATAAATGGCTAGAAACATAGAAAATTTGAACAGGTCAATTACCACCATTGAAATTGAATCAGCAATCAAAACAATAAATAGGTTAACCAATAAAGAGGTTAATTCTACCAAACATTTAAAGAAGACTTAATATTCTTCTAAAACTATTCCAAAATACAGAAGAAGGCAGAAAGCTTCCAAATGGATTCTATGAGGCCAGCATTATCCTGACACCAAAACAAGGCAAGAACACTACCCAAAAAAATAAAAAAACAAAGAACTGCAGGCCAAAATCTCTGATGAACACAGATGCAAAAATCTGCAAAAAAAAAATATTAGCAAATTGAGTAATACATTTAAAAAATCCTTCACCACAATCAAGTGTTCCTGACATGCATCGGTGGTTCAATATTTGCAAATCAACCAGTGTGACACATCACATCAATAAGAGCATAAAAACCACATGATCATTTAAGCAGATGCAGGAAAAGCATTTGACAAAATACAACCTCCATTCATGATAAAAACCCTCAATACAGTAGGTTTAGAGGGAACATACCTCAACAAGATAAAGGTCATACATGAAAAACTCACAGCTAACATCATACTCAGTGGTGAAAAACTGAGAGATTTCCCCTAAGATCAAAAACAAGACAAAGATGTCCACTCTCACCACTTTTATTCAACACAGTACCAGAATTCCAAGTCACAGCAATTATATCAGAAAAAGGAATAAAAGGCATACAAATTCGTTGGGAAGAAGTAAAACTTTCCCTATTTGTAGATGCCATGATACTATAAATAAAAAACCCTAAAAACTCCACCAAAAACTACTAGAACTGGTAAGTTCAGTAAGGTCACAGGATACAAAAATCAATATACAGAAATCTGTTGCATGTCTATGCACTCATAATGAAGGAGCAGAAAGAGAAATTAAGAAAACAGCTCCATTTACAATTATATCAAATATAATAAAATATCTAGAAACAAACTCTACCAAGGAGGTGAAAGACTTGTACTTTGCAAACTATAAAATATTAATGAAAGAAGTTGAACAAATGGAAATATCTTCCATGCTCATGGACTAGACGAGCCAGTATTGCTATATGTCCACACTATCTAAAGCAATATACGGATTTAATGCAATCCCTATTAAAATACCAACAGCATCCATCACAGTAGAACAATCTTAAAATTTGTATGAAACCACAAAAGACCCCAAATAGCCCAAAAAATCTTGAAAAATGAAACTGGAGCTACTACAATTCCAGAATTCAAACTAGATTACAAAGTTATCGTGATCCAAACAGTATGGTACTGGCACAATAATAAACAGATCATTATAACAAAATAGAAAATCCAGAAATGAACCCACAATTATATGGTCAATTCATCTTTGACAAAAGAGGCAAGAACATACCTTGGGAAAACTGGAAATCTAGAAGGAAAAGAATTAAACTGGACTACTTTCTTACACTATTCACAAAAATAAATCCCAAATGGATTAAGGATTTAATTGTGAGACCTGAAACCGTAACAATCCTAGGAGAACACAGGCAATAATTTCTTTGACATTAGCTGTACCAACATTTTTTCTAGGTATGTTTCCTGAATCAAAGGAAACAAAGGAAAAATAAACTATTGGGACTATATTAAAATAAAAATCTTCTGCCTAGCAAAGGAAACAATCAACAATGGAAAACAACGTACAGAATGGGAGGAGATATTTGCAAATGACATATCCAATAAATAGTTAATATCCAAAATATATAAGAACTTATGTAACTCAACACTGGAAATAATAATTCATAAAAAAAAAAAAAAAAAAAAGGCAGGGGCCACGAACAGACATTTGTCCCAAGACACATAGATAGTTGACACATAAAAAGATACTCAATATCACTCCTCATCAGGGAAATGCAAATCAAAACTACAATGAGATATCACCTCAAACATAACAGAATGGCTAAAATCAAAAACACAAGAAATAAGCATTGATGAGGATGTGGAGAACAAGGGTCCCTCATGCAGTGTTGGTGGGAATGCAGACCGGTTCAGTCACTGTATAAAACAGGATGGAAATTACTCCAAAAATTAAAAGTAGTCACCAGTAATTCCACTATTTACCCCCAAAATACAAAAACACTAATTTGAAAATATATACACACCCAACGTTTATTGCAGCATTATTTACAATAGCTAAATTATGGAAGCAGCCCAAGTATCCATCAATAGATGGATAAAGAGGAGGTAATACACACACACACACACACACACACACAAATAGAATATTAGCCATAAAAAGAATGAAATCTCGCATTTGCATTGACATGGATAGATCTGGAGGGTATAATACCAAGCAAAATAAGTCAGAGAAAGAAAAATATAATTTCACTCACATGTGGAATTTAAGAAACCAAGTGATGGGGCGCCTGGGTGGCGCAGTCGGTTAAGCGTCCGACTTCAGCCAGGTCACGATCTCGCGGTCCGTGAGTTCGAGCCCCGCGTCAGGCTCTGGGCTGATGGCTCGGAGCCTGGAGCCTGTTTCTGATTCTGTGTCTCCTTCTCTCTCTGCCCCTCCCCCGTTCATGCTCTGTCTCTCTCTGTCCCAAAAATAAATAAAAACGTTGAAAAAAAAATTAAAAAAAAAAAAAAAAAAAAAAGAAACCAGTGAACAAATAAGAGACAAAACAAAAAACAGATTCTTATTTATAGAGAACTGATGATTATCACAGGGAAAGAGGGTGGGGAATGGGTAAAATAGGCGATGGGGATTAAGATTACACTAATCATTACGAGCACGGAGTAATGAAAAAAATTGTTGAATCACTACACTCCACAACTTAAACTAATGTACAACTTGAAAGAAAGGTCAGTCTTACACTTGGCCAACATGACTACCCTTCGAAGCCTTCTTCAACTATCTTATTCTGAAGTCTTATTAATTTTGACTTCATCTTTGTCAAAATTTGCTTTTTTTTCCTATTAATGTTACTATTCACAAACTTCTTGAATCTGCTCCTTGGCCATCTAGCCTCAGCAAAGACAATAGACAAACTCTCTAAAGAAGCACAATCATGCTTAGTTACCCTCCTATCAGACAGAAGGAATACCAGGGACCATCCAATTTACTTCCAAAGCCATTATCCCCTCTATATTGTTGGCCAATCATTATTTATTTTCTGGTCTCCTGCTTACTACTCCATAAGGTACTGACATGAGAGGAGGTAAACTTACTTATTATAAGCCAAAGTATAGCTTTCTTCAACTTTTTCCATTAGCTTTTAAGCTTAACCACAAACAAAAAATAAAGAACGATTTTACAGAAGACGAATCCTTCCTTTACTTTCACTTTCAAACTTCCTTAAATACTCTGTCGTATATCATTTATCCTAAAATTTCCCCAGACGTACCACCAACCTTTTCAATCTCCACTAAATGTCCTCTTCATTTTCAAATACCTCTTTTTTTTTTAATTTTTTTTTAACGTTTATTTATTTTTGGGACAGAGAGAGACAGAGCATGAACGGGGGAGGGGCAGAGAGAGAGGGAGACACAGAATCGGAAACAGGCTCCAGGCTCTGAGCCATCAGCCCAGAGCCTGACGCGGGGCTCGAACTCACGGACCGCGAGATCGTGACCTGGCTGAAGTCGGACGCTTAACCGACTGCGCCACCCAGGCGCCCCACCTCTTTTTAAAATACTCAGGTATTTTATGGTATTCTGAGGGAGTAGGATGGCAAACCTTACCAAATACCATTTAAGATACAAAAGAAATTCCATTTATATACTTTACATGCATAATTTATTTCTAGTAAGAAATTTAGATTTCACGAGTATAATAAAATCTATGTACAATTATTTTAAATATTTCAGACACCAGAGCTGAGGGCATGTTTACAGATGTCAACTACTAAATATTGCTATTCCCCTTTGCAATGAACAATTACATGATCAGTAAACTAAGTCAGTATTTCTGACAAGTACTAAGCACAAGCAATAGCAAATGTAATATTTTTACACATGTCAAAAAACCTTAACTGTAAACTTATAATCAAAACCCGAAAATATCTTAAAGGAAAAAGGAATACAAAAGAATAGTCTAAAGGAGCAGGATCAAGACAGCAGAGCAGGAAGATCCTGAGTTCACCTTTTCCCACAGACACAAAACTGCAATGACCCACAAAACTATTTCTGAGAATAAAGACTAACAGGACAGACTTGACACAACCAAGGATATAAAGCAAATAAACACATTGAGATGGGTAATAAAGGGCAGAGATGCAATCTAGTCAGGGCCCACACCCCGAGAACGATGATTCACAAGCTGGAGAGACATCACCACCGTACAGGCCCTCTCTGAAGAACCTGGGCTCAAAGTACCTTTCGGACTCCCCAGCGCAGAGAACTCACACTAGGAAGGTGAGCCCCCACAGCATCTAGCTTTGGAAACCAGCAGAGCTTACTTCCAGAGAGCCAGAGAGCAGCTGGAAACCAAGACTCCACTTAAATTTTAAAGGGTGCATAGATACCCACTGTTCCAAGTCCCAGAACAAAGGCGGCAGTTTGAAAAACACCCGGTTTACACATGAAAACAATTTCATTGACTCATTTTACAGCATTTTGCCAGAGGAACAGGGGTCTGCCGGAACATTCACTAGGGATGAAAGCACAGGCAGGACCACTTTTCACTCACTCTCCTTCTACCTAGCTGACCTCGCACTGGCAGAAGTCAATTCATATACCCTGGGTCTATAGAGCATTCTTCTGAGAACTTACCCCACCCTATCTGCCCCTCCCAAGCAGCTCGCCACCCTGCCAAGCTAGCAAAAGGCACCCGCACTGCCCTCAAGCAGCCCATCACATTGCTACATGTAGTGGATGGCCTAGGCCAACAGGGGCAATTGTTGCCAAGGGGCCAGCCCTATACATTAGAACACCCGACATCGTTTCTGGCAGACCTTACAGCCAGCTTCAATGTAGGACTGCCCCATCCACCAGCATGCCCAGAGCAGTCATGGCTGGGCCTTTTACCCAAGAGACAGGGGAGCCAGGCCCACTGGTTAGTGTATCTGTAGTAATTGTGGCTAGGCCTCACAGCCAGTCATGCCAGAGGACAGCCCTGCACATCGGAGTCCATACCAATCATGGCCCAGCCACAACTGAAGGGTGCACGTACCCACGTGGAGACACTGTTGGAACACCTGGCTTGGGTCACCATCAGGGTTACACTACTGGATCCCCACATGACACTTGTTTTTTTCAATATATGAAATTTATTGTCAAATTGGTTTCCATACAACACCCAGTGATCATCCCAAAAGGTGCCCTCCTCAATACCCATCACCCACTCCCCTCTCCCTCCCACCCCCCATCAACCCTCAGTTTGTTTCTCAGTTTTTAAGAGTCTCTTATGCTTTGGCTCTCTCCCACTCTAACCTCTTTTTTTTCTCCCTTCTCCTCCCCCATGGGTTTCTCAGGATCCACATAAGAGTGAAAACATGGTATCTGTCTTTCTCTGCATGGCTTATTTCACTTAGCATAACACTCTCCAGTTCCATGCACGTTGCTACAAAGGGCCATATTTCATTCCTTCTCATTGCCACGTAGTACTCCATTGTGTATATAAACCACAATTTCTTTATCCATTCATCAGTGGATGGACATTTAGGCTCTTTCCGTAATTTGGCTATTGTTGAGAGTGCTGCTATAAACATTGGGGTACAAGTGCCCCTATGCATCAGTACTCCTGTATCCCTTGGGTCAATTCCTAGCATGGCTACTGCTGGGTCATAGGGTAGGTCTATTTTTAATTTTTTGAGGAACCTCCACACTGTTTTCCAGAGTGGCTGCACCAATTTGCATTCCCACCAACAGTGCAAGAGGGTTCCCGTTTCTGCACATCCTCTCCAGCATCTATAATCTCCTGATTTGTTCATTTTGGCCACTCTGGTGTGAGGTGATATCTGAGTGTGGTTTTGATTTGTATTTCCCTGATGAGGAGCGACGTTGAGCATCTTTTCAGGTGTCTGTTGGCCATCTGGATGTCTTCTTTAGAGAAGTGTCTGTTCATGTTTTCTGCCCGTTTCTTCACTGGATTATTTGTTTTTCGGGTACGGAGTTTGGTGAGCTCTTTATAGATTTTGGATACTAGCCCTTTGTCCGATATGCCATTTGCAAATATCTTTTCCCATTCCGTTGGTTGCCTTTTAGTTTTGTTGATTGTTTCCTTTGCTGTGCAGAAGCTTTTTATCTTCATGAGATCCCAATAGTTCATTTTTGCTTTTAAATTCCCTTGCCTTTGGGGATACGTCAAGTAAGAAATTGCTACGGCTGAGGTCAGAGAGGTCTTTTCTTGCTTTCTCCTTTAGGGTTTTGATGGTTTTCTGTCTCACATTCAGGTCCTTTATCCATTTTGAGTTTATTTTTGTGAATGGTGTGAGAAAGTGGCCCACATGACACTTTCTAAATAAAGTCACTCCCATAAACATAAATGACATACTAATACATAAAGAGTCAGAAAAAAACGAGACAAAGAACAAAAGCTCAGAAGTTACAACCAATAGCACTGAAACACAAAGGATAAGAGACTACTAAGAACAACTATATGCCAACAAGTGGGATAATCTAAAAGAAATGGACAAGCATACAATCTTTCAAAGACTGATTCAAGAGACAGAAAACCTGAATAGGCCAATTACTAGTAATGACACTGCATCAGTAATCCAAAAACCCCCAACAAACATAAGTCCATGACTAGACCACTTCACAGGTATATTCTACCAAACATTTAAGGAAGAGCTAATATATATCCTTCTCAAATTACCGGCCAATGTTACAGATGAACACAGATACAAAAATCTTCAACATTAGATTATTAAAATAAAATAAAAAATACAGGAAAAGGATCATATACCATGATCAAGCAGTATTTATTGTAGGGATGCAAGGATAGTTCAAGATCTGCAAATGAATAAATATGATACACTACATTAACAATAATAAACTTACGATCATCTCAGTAAGACATAGAAAAAACATTTGAAAGAATTCATCCATTTAAGATAAAAACTCTCACCAAAGTGGGTACGAGGGAATGTACCTCAATATAATAAAGGTCATAAATAACAAATCCACAGCTAACATTATACTCAATTATGAAAACCTTAAAGTTTTTCTTCTGAAATCACAGAAAAGACAGAATGCCCCTCTTGCCACTTTTATCTAGTGTGGTATTGGAAATACTAGCCACAGCAACTGGACAAGAAGAAAAGAGCACATCTAAAAAGTCAAGTGGGCATAATTTGCAGATGACAGGATACTATAAAAAATTCTACAGACTCCACCAAAAAACTACTAAAACTAATAAACTACTTCAGTGAAGTTTCAGGATACAAAATTAATATACATAAATCTGTTGTATTTGAAGATGACTCAAATTAATGGAAAGATATATACCAAAATTATAGAAGAAAATTATTCACGTGTTCATACTACTCAAAGCAATCCACAGATTCCACGCAATCCCTATTAAAATTACCAATAGCATTTTCATACAGAACTAGAACAAAGAATCCTAATATACATATGGAACCACAAGAACTCCTAATAGCCAAATCAATGATTGTGAAAGAACAAAGCTGAACATATCACACTCTCTGATAGTCAACTATACTACAGAGCTATAGTGACGAAAATATGGAAATGACACAAAAATAGACATAGAGATTAATGGAACAGAGAAGAGAGTCCAGAAATAAACCCACCCATATAATCAATTTTCAGCAAAGGAAGCAAAAATATACAATGAAGGAAGAAGGTCTTCAATCACTGGTGTTGGGAAAGGTGGTAATATATGCCAAAGAATGAAATTGGACCACTGTCTTATATCCTATACAAAAAGAAACTCAAAATGGATTAAAGACATAAATTTAAGACCAGTAATCATAAAACTCCTTGAACATAAACAGCAAGCTCTTTGACATCAGTCCAAACAACATATATATATGTATGTGTATGTATATATATACACATACATATATACACATATACATACACATACATGTATACATACATATATACATATATATATATATAGTTTTTTTATCAGTCTCCTCAGACAAAGGCAATAAAAACACAAATAAATAAAACTACATCAAAAAAAAAAGCTCTTTAAGAGAAAAGGAAACCAATGAAATGAAAAGACAGCCTACTTAATGGGAGAAGATATTCGCAAATTATATGGCAAATAACTTGATATCCAAAATAAAAAAAACTCACACATTTCAATATAAAAACAAAAAAGCAATACAATTTAAAAAGTGGGCAGAAGACCTGAATAGACCTTTCTCCAATTAAGACATACAGATGCCCAATGGATACATGAGAAGATGCTCAACATCACTAACAGGGAAATGGAAATCAAAACCACAATAGAAAAAAAAAAAAAAAAAGATATTCTCTCACACCTGTCAGAACAGCTATTATCTAAAGGAAAAGAAACAATTATTGATGAGGATGCAGAGAAAAGGGAACCCTCATGCATTGTTGGTAGAAATCCAAAAAGGTGCAGCCACTACAGAAAAAGAATGGAGATTCCTCAAAAAGTTAAAAACAGAAATACCATAAAACCCAGCAATTCCACTTCTGCATATTTTTCCAAAGAAAACAAAACCACTCATTTGAAAATATATATGCACTCCTACATTACAGCATAATTTACAATCGCCAAGATATGGAAGCAAGGGAAGTATCCACCAACAGATGAATGGATAATAAAGATGTGGCATGTACGTACGTACACACACACACACACACACACACACAGTGAAATACTACTCAGCCACAACAAAGAATGAAATCTTTTCATTTGTAACAACATGGGTGCACCTAGAAAGTACTATACTAGTAAAAGAAGTGAAAGGAAAACAAATACTGTGTTATTTCACTTACATGTGGAATTTCAAAAACAAAGACAAAATACAAAACAGAAATAGATGCAGATACAGAGAACAATTTAGTGGTTGCCTGAGAGGAGGGACGTAAGGGATGGGCAAAATAGGGGAAGGGATTTAAAGGTACAAACTTCCACTTATAAAGTAAGCAAGCCATGGGGGCACAATGTGTAGCACCAAGTGCATAATTAGCAATATTGTAACAATGTTAGTAAAAGATTATAGCTAGATTTATCCAGATGACTGTTTCCTAACATTCATAAATGTTGAATCACTATATTGTACACCTGAAACTAATATTGGAAATCAACTACACTTCAATAAAACAAGGAAAATTAGGCTATAAAATTATCAATATTATTTATTTCCAGGGAAGGAAAAACAAGCAGCAGCATGTGGTAAAAGTCCCTTTGTGGGATTCCTTCCATACACAAAAAAAAAAAAAAAAAAAAAGGATTTATGGCATAATAGGCTACCTACAGTATCTAGTATCTTTAATAAAGTGGGAAAATTTTTACATAATGCCGAATATATTCAAGGAATTATGAGAGAATAAAAGACATCTAAAACCTTGTATCTCTCTACTTTTTTAAATATGATTCATCAATAAAAAATATCTAAGTACTCACCAATAGAACATGACTAGACATAAGGTGTGCAGCAGCTTTAGAAATTGCTCTCCACGTTTCCCGGTTCCTTTAGACCAGGACCTATGCGAGGCAGCAAGTCAACTTTAACCATGCACCCTAAGGATGGCAGAACAACAACATGGGAGGATTCTGACTCCCTGAATAACTTCATGAGAAGTTATCGATCTGGGCCACCCACTCCCAGACTGTTATAACCCATCATGTGTTTTTACTGTTATAGCGGGCTAGACTCTACACTTCCTGATTCAAGCATCCAGAGCTCTGAACTTCCATCAATTATTGTCCAGTTTGCTATTACTGTTGTAAAGGTGGAGCTTTTTAAAACCAATCTTACTATCTTTGGTCCAACACATTTTCTAGATATTTTCTGGCTTTGTATTCCTGGAAATGCAGAAATGCTCTAGCATGTTAAGAAGACTGCTTTTTACTTAATATTTCACAGAAGAATACACCACACTTGATGATGTATGGTGAGTATAAATTTATGGCACATTTTTCAATGCATTCACTGTCAATTCAGCTACACCGCTATTTTGGACTGTTTTATGATGTCCATTTTTCTCACTGTGACACTTCAGGGGGTCCTAACATACACACATTCACTGGGGAAGTCTAAACACTAAAGAAATACAGGGTTATCAATCAAGCAGCAAACACTTACTGAGTGCCTACTAAAGGCAAGTTCTCTACCAGACAAGAATGATTCAGAGAGGAGCAAAACATGGTCCCTGATACCAAGGAGCCCATGATCTTGTTAGTGCACACACACAATCTGAACCAAATCACTAGAAAGCATATGATAAATGCCACTAAGTTCTGATGAAGAATTGGAGAATATTTTAAGGTGAAACTGATGCAAAATGTAAAGCTGCCTAAATATACTCTTAGCACTGGATACATTTCCAGTTTCTTTTTCAACTCAGTTTGTGACCCTATTCCTGAAACATACACCTAACTCCTCAAATCTAGCATCCAATACTCCATTCCTCAGATCATGGATTGCCACCCACAGAGGTTAAAAGCAGCAAAGTCTTGCTATGGACCTTTTCTCTTCTCCTTCTGCCACTCGTCCTCCCTATACAGATTTGAACTCCAGTAGGACTGTGATGTAGACAAACATATGTTTCTAGGAAATCCAGACATATAAGGGGGTGTGGAGGAATGATAGCCTAGAATGTGTTCACAACTCGGCATTGCTACTAGAATCTAAGTTTTTTTTTTTCTCACCACAAAGAATTGCAAATACATTTTTTTAGAGTTCACTTACATTATATGAAACTTGATTAGCATTTGCAGTAAGAGCACCATGTGAGATTTGGGTTATATAAAGATGGAGCCATTAATCTCTAGAGGAAGTTGCAGCCAGAGGTGCAGATGGACAGGAGATGCCCCAATGGGTTCCTGGAGAACCCTCAAGTGCAGAGTGAGATAGCTGGTGGT
Source organism: Puma concolor (assembly GCF_028749965.1). Classification (NCBI taxonomy): domain Eukaryota; kingdom Metazoa; phylum Chordata; class Mammalia; order Carnivora; family Felidae; genus Puma; species Puma concolor. The sequence goes on along the minus strand of NC_141678.1, from coordinate 87,694,247 downwards.
AGTTTGCAGAAAGTCTTTAGAAATGCCATCATTTCCAAGGAAACAATCGAGAACCATGGACTCCAGAGCTCCAGTTCTTGCTACACTCGTGCAAGCCCCTATTCCCTCCCTTATTAAGTGTTTTATGCCTGGAACACATACAGTGGCTAGTGTTTTTCTGGCTGAACCCTGATGGCCACAAATGAGAAACCTCAGTAAGTAAGGAGATAACAGGAGGGAAATGCTTGCACTTGTAGGCATTCATCATGCCCCCCCCCCCCCAACACACATACATCCCACCCTGAATAGTGTTTGAGGAAATGGGAAAGATAAATCAAATTCTAACAGGATGCTGGACATAAGTGCTGGTTTAGTAGAGCCACAAGGAGATGCCTAAGAGGAAGGCCAATCAGGGAAGAGCTCACCTGAAAGGCCATGAAGCAGCAGCAGATCTGAGAAGGGGCTGGGGAGTGGAGGGGGGAGGGAGGGGAAACAAGGAAAACAGGAAAGTTGGTTCAGCTAAGGAAATCAGATTACTTTAGAGAAATCAGAGTGAAAATAGGTTCAATTTGAAAATCATTATATATAAGAAATCCACTATATATAAGAAATTATATGTAGAAATTCATTATACTTAAGAAATTATATTTTATCCCTATCCTAAAAAACCTTGGCATAGTTCATGAATGCCACAGATGTCACCATCTGAAGGTCCCATTTTAAGTCACCTTCCTCCTTCCTTACCTGTATACATAATTTTTAAAATTTTGAAACATCCACCTTAAGCACTACAGTGAGTTGACCTTTAGAAAGTTCCCGTGACGGTGAAAGGAAGCCAGACTATAGTAATATCATCTGCTAAAATGCAGCATAATCAATGATCTCCAAATATATCTGAAGGGTAACAGTTCCCTGCCAAAGGCTAGTGTGCTAAAATACACATGGTGTATATGTTTTTAAGGAACTCTTAAGATTTGCTTTGAATATCAAAATTATCTTTACCTGAAAAAGGAAACATAGGGGAATGAAAATAATTGCAAATCATTTATCTGATAGGAAGTCAGCATGTAAAATATATAAAGAGCTCCAACTCAAAAAAATCAAATAATCAGATTTTAAAACGGGCAAAGGATTTAGACATTTCTCTAAAAGTTACAAATAGCCAACAAGCATATGAAAAGATACTCCATATCACTCATCATCAGAGCACTGCAAATTAAAATCACAATGAGATATCACCTCACACCCACTAGGATGGTTTCCATCAAAAATAAGTACCAAGTGTTAATGATGTGGAGAACCTGGAACCTCTGTGCACTATTATCAGAATTATAAACCAGTACAACCCACGAGGAGAAATAGTATTTAAGTATTCTTTAAAATAGAACTATCATGGGGTGCCTGGTGGCTCAGCAGGTTAAGTGTCCAACTCCAGCTCAGGTCATGATCTCATGGTCCATGAGTTTGAGCCCCGCGTCGGGCTCTGTGCTGTCAGTTCAGAGCCTGAAGCCGGTTTCAGATTCTGTGTCTCCCTCGCTCTCTGCCCCTCCCCCACTCATGCTCTATCAAAAAATGGATAAACGTTAAAAAAAAATTTAAACAGAACTATCATATGATCCAACAATCCTACTTCCGGGTAATTCTGAAGAACTCAAATCAAGGTCTCAAAGAGGTATTTGTACATTCACATAAGCACTATTTATATGTGGTACCCTACATATAATGGAAAATTATTCAGCCTTAAAAATGAAGGAAATCCGGGGCGCCTGGGTAGCGCAGTCAGTTGAGCGTCCGACTTCAGCCAGGTCACGATCTCACGGTCCGTGAGTTCGAGCCCCGCATCGGGCTCTGGGCTGATGGCTCAGAGCCTGGAGCCTGTTTCCGATTCTGTGTCTCCCTCTCTCTCTGCCCCTCCCCTGTTCATGCTCTGTCTCTCTCTGTCCCAAAAATAAATAAAAACGTTGAAAAAAAAATTAAAAAAAAAAATGAAGGAAATCCAATCAGATTCTATAATGTGTATGAACTTTGAGGACATTATTCTGTATGAAATAAGCAAGTGGCTAGAAGACAAATATCCTATGATTCCACTTACACAGGATATCTAGAATAGATCTTTTCTCAGACAAAAGATACAAGAAACTTTGGAGAAAAAGGAAGAAAATACTGGAGAGTGAGAAATAAATAATATACTGAGTTTGGGTACCTGGGATATAGATTCCTGGGGGGTATGGAGACAAAGACTTGCACAAAGCAGATGAATATATGGCTCTGGACCTGAAGGCAAGATTGGAACTGGGGATACAGATGTGAGATCCGGACACATAAGCGATAATAATGGATAACATTCTTTAGGGAATAGAGGTAAAACAAGATGGAAAAAGTACACAGAAATACATATCCCAAGAATGCAACAATTTAAAGAAAAGCATCTAGAAAAAAAGACTGTAATAATATATGAACAAAATAATGTAACGTTGCCATTATAAAAAATATATCAATAAGTAAAAGCATAATTTTGTAGCACTAACCTGAATCTCCTCTAAGTTTATATCACCTCAGAATGTTAAGTATATGTATAGATGTATAGTATAGAAATGATGTGCTAAACAATCCAGACATATGTTCACATTTCATATCACTTTGATGATCTTCAGAATATTGCCTGTCTCCTATATTCATATCCTTTTACACTGGAACAGACTCTTCCCTAAAACTTAGTTATCATCATCCATCCTTCCCGCCCGAGGAACAGTTTCTCCAGGCTCCAACATCACCTTGATGATGCTCTTTCCACAGTCACCCTCTCATCTATTGACTAGCTACCCTGAAAACAAAGACTAATTAGAGCACTAAAACTAAGGCATTCTTTTTTTTTTTTTTTTTTTTAACGTTTTATTCATTTTTGAGACAGAGAGAGACAGAGCATGAACAGGGGAGGGTCAGAGAGAGAGGGAGACACAGAATCTGAAACAGGCTCCAGGCTCTGAGCGGTCAGCACAGAGCCCGACGCGGGGCTTGAACTCACGGACTGTGAGATCATGACCTGAGCCGAAGTCGGACGCTCAACCGACTGAGCCACCCAGGCGCCCCACTAAGGCATTCTTATACGATGATGATTGAATTCATATGTATCTTTTTTTGTTCTGTTGTTTGTTTAACAAGAGCTTTCCCTCTCTTGACCAAAAGCAATAATTGATGTCGTATTGGAAATTACCATGATGCTGTGTTAGCCTCCCAGTATGCTAACCGGCAAGCTATTCCAGATGTCCCACAACAAAGATGTACTGATCACATTAAAATGCTTAAATCACACACAGTGAGGAGGAAAAATATGGGCCAAGTTAACACACTTTGCATGGAGAATGGGGTGGTAAAAGACACACCAGCGAAATCCCAGTTTTCAGGTACACTCGCTCTACACTCTTTCCCCAGCTCAGCTGTCTCTAGTAATCATGTGGTTCCCAAGACCAGAGAGGAAACGTAAACAAGGGCACTTTGTAGACCAAAAATCCTGGAACCAACACACAGGTGACTCGATTGCAGTGTGTGGCATCGAGGGTGTAATGTCACAGCTGTAGCCTGAAGACGAGGTAGGAATTGCACACAATTTTCTTAAACAAAAGACAGGTGAAGCCAGCACAGAATCGTAGTGCATGTTACCAAAGGATGGTCAATTTAAGATCTCATGAATCCTCGGGTGCATCACGTATAATTGTCTACCTTGAATACTGGCTACCTCTGAGTCCTTCCACCTCTCATCTGCATTCAGCATAGAGGCTTTTATTTGATCTCTTCCTAACTTGTCTCATAGGTCATTAACTTATCAACTCATAAATTTTGTTTACATCTCACATACTACTTACAAATTCAGTGTATAGATTTAATACAGCTTAAGAATTTAAACTATATTCACAATTGATTCATCATCCATGCTTAACATAAATAATGATTTTTCTAGTAGTTTCATTCATACCACCTATTTCTTCTTCATTTGTAGGATGATTGTGGATTCTTAATTAACGAAGCAAAACACACTCAACTGAACGCTGGTAAAATTCTCAGGCATGTGACAGACCATTGGAAGAGATACTTTGATTTTAAACAACGAAAACTTTAGCTGTCCATCAAGTACCCCAAAGATTCTGATTCAATGTCTCTCGACACTACTCCTTGAAAGCGTAATGCTGAAAATACTCCAGGCTGATGTTAACTAGTTACTCCGAATTTCTGATGTAAAGAATCAGTAGAAATGAAGAATGAGATTTTCTTCTATTTGCTAAAATAATTCAACTACCTTTTCCATTGCTGTAGTTAGAATAAGTTTCTTACACAGAATTTGAAGAAGATATTTCTAGAAATTCTTATTTATAATCATCACCCATTGCAGTTATGGTAAGAATCTATTTAGTGACATTAGCTTCCTTTGTGAATAGCCAGGTTTGTTAAACAAAAATACATTGCTTAAAATTCTTAAAATGCCAAGTATTTATTATTTATTTAATGTAAGAGAGGCTACCCAAAGAGCAATAGTTTACTTTTTCCAGAGTCATAGGGTGTCCTCTCATTAGAAGAAGGAATGTAGTGAAACATAAGCAGTCCATAATACTCATACTATCATTCGCTGCCCGGTTTTGTGCCAATCAGTGAACATCTCAAGATAACAAATTTATTTTTTTTTTTTAATTTTTTTTTTCAACGTTTTTTTTTTATTTTATTTTTGGGACAGAGAGAGACAGAGCATGAACGGGGGAGGGGCAGAGAGAGAGGGAGACACAGAATCGGAAACAGGCTCCAGGCTCCGAGCCATCAGCCCAGAGCCCGACGCGGGGCTCGAACCCACGGACCGCGAGATCGTGACCTGGCTGAAGTCGGACGCTTAACCGACTGCGCCACCCAGGCGCCCCCTCAAGATAACAAATTTAAAAGACTGCATCGTTATATACCCAAAATATATTTAGGGGATCATCAAGTCGTTTTTTTTTTTTTAAATATTACTTTACTGATTCCAAATAAAGTAATGATTTTCACGGATGTTTTTCAACAAGTATTTCATCAAATTGAGAGTACACTGAAGATCCTGCTATTAAAACCACTAGAATAAGGAAGAGGAGAAAAACTTTTTGAAACTGGTTTTGGAAATATTTCTTTTTTCCTGTATCATAGCAAAAGCACAGGCAACAAAAACAAAACTAGACAAGTGTGATTTCACCAAACTAAAGAGCTTCTGCAAAGCAAACTATTCACAAAATGAAAAAGGCAGCCTGTGGAAAAGGAGAAGATATTTGCAAACCATGTGCCTGATAAGGGGTTAATACCTAAAATACAGAAGGAACTCATATAGCGCAAAAGCAAAAAGCAACTCAATTTTTAAAAGACAGGACTTGAATAGGTATTCCTCAGATAACACAAAAATGGCCAACAGACACACGTTAAAAAAAAAAAAAAAACAATCAATCAGGAAAATCAAAAGCACAATGAGGTTATCACCTCATACCTGGCAGGATGGCTAGTATCAAAAAGACAAAAGATAACAAGTATTGGAATAGGCGTGGAAAAAAACGGAAACCTGTGCTCTGTTGGTGGGCACGGAGGTTGGTACAGCCACTGTGAAAAGACAGTATGGAGGTTCCTCAGATATTAAAAAAGAGCATTACCTTCTGTTCCAACAATCCCACTTCTGAATACACCCAAATAAAATGAAATCAGTATCTCAAAGAGATGTCTGCACTCCCAGACTCATTGCTGCATCATTCACAATAGCCCATCAACAGAAGCAACTTATGATTCTATCAACAAATGAAAAAAGAGAATGTGGTGTCTATAGCTAGATTAGTAAAGGTACACACACTGCATATGCACACACAACAGAATATTATTCAGCCATGAGGATACTCTATTTGCAACAAAGTGCATGAACCTAAGGGACACTATGCTGAGTGAAGCAAGCTTGACCCAGAAAGACAAATACTTCATTATTTTACTTATACCTAGAATCTAAAATAGGCAGACTCCTAGCAGCAGACTATGCAATGGTTGTTTCCAGGGGCTTGGGGTGGGGGCAAGGAGGACGTATTGGTTAAAGAGTACAAAGTTTCAGTTATGGCAGATAAAGTTTGGGGGTAGAGTGTACAGCTTAGTGCCTTTAGTTAATGATACTTTACTGTGTATTTAAAATGTGCAGAGAACAAGCTGTTCTCACCAGAAATTATAAAGAAGGAAATGGTAACTGTGTGAGGTGATGGATTGACTTAAGATCATTTCACAACACACACATACAACAAAACACCAAGTTGTATACCTTAAATATATACAATTTGTCAGTTTACCTAAAGCTATTTTTGAAAAAATTTTAATGTTTATTTTTTGAGAGAGCATGAGCAGGGGAGGGGCAGAGAGAGGAGGAGATACAGAATCCGAAGCCAGCTCCAGGCTCTGAGCTGTCAGCACCGAGCCCGACATGGGGCATGAACTCATGAACCATGAGATCATGCCCTAAGCTGAAGTTGGAGGCTTAACCGAGCCACCCAGGAGCCCCTAAATAAAGCTATTTTTAAAAAGGAATATTGGGCACCTGGGTGGCTCAGTGGGTTAAACAACTGACTTCGGCTCAGGTCATGATCTCACGGTTTGTGAGTTCGAGCCCCACGTTGGGCTCTGTAATGACAGCTCAGAGCCTGGAACCTGCTTCAGATTCTGTGTCTCCCTCTCTCTCTACCCGTCCCCTGCTCATGCTTTGTCTGTCTCTCTCAAAAGTAAACATTAAAAACAATTTTTAATAAAAAAAAATAAAAAATAAAAAGGAATATCTGAAATACATTAAATTGAAGAAGCAATTTCTGACCTATATCTAAAACGTGATTCCTTTTTTGGTTGAAATAAAAAACCCAGTGTCCTGTAGCTGTTTAGCAATACCCACAGACCTGCAGGTATATTATAGAGAAAATTTTACTGTATAAAGTGAATGGAAATTTTAAAAATTATGTGACCTCCTATAGGTATACTCTACAAACTTAAAAATCATATTCATCAAAAATACATGTCAGATCTTGTAGCCTGTAAGGGGAAAAAAATCATTTGCTTAAAGGAAGTTTGCCCCTGTCAAAGATAAACATATTGACAATGGTTTATTTGGGGGTCAGAACTGATTTAAAATATGAAGAAATGTGAAAGGGTGCTCACGCAGAAAGCCCAGAGGCACCCAAGTGAACTCAATGAGGCATGCCAACTATAGATTCTGGATAAGTCATCATAAAACTAAAGTGACAAGGGGATAAGAGCAATAAATGTAAAATGATAGCCATACCACCACAAAGTCATGTAGACATCAAATACCAATAGGACAAAGGATAATATTCAAAGGTCATTCACCATCATCAACTTTAAGGGTCAGTCTAACACTAGGCCCAAGATTTAGGCAGGGAAAGTATGGGGAACAATCCTCCCAAGGTCATACGTCAGTAAGTAATAAACTACCGCCCCTTCTTCTATGACTTAACTTTTGGTACTGCGTATTCTTAACAAATGCTACCTGAGGTGGGTGTGTGGCAGGCCCAATTTCTGAGTTCACAACGCAACTTAGAAGTCCAAAATAGGGGTGCCTGGGTAGCTCAAGTCGGTTAAGCATCCAACTCTTGGTTTCAGCTCGCATCATGATCTCTCCATTTTCTGAGTTTCATGATTTCGCGGTTTCAGCGCAGAGCCTGCTTGGGATCTTCCCTCTCTCTCAAAATAAACTTTTAAAAAAGAAATGTAAAACAAAGCATGAAAGCATCCAACTATCCAGGTCACATCTCAAAATGTAGGTCTCAAAGGGGCCACTAAAGTGTGTTTTCACCATATAACCTGTATTGACAATTGAAAAAAGAGCTCACGCATGTGACTATTTTAATTTACTTAACATATTAATATTATATCCACTATTAACAAAGAAGTGGCTAGGTATGGGTGAATACCGAGATGAGTATAGTTCTCATGATCCTGTAACAGATGGAAATGTCCATGATCACAAGGAAATCAGAAAACACATTGGCTGGATGTGGCTTTACATGAACATTCACTGATATTTTATATAGTTTCCAATTTAAAGACCCCTCCCAAAGGTCTGGTGTGTTAAGAGTCCTGGCAAGTGAACAAGCAGCTAAATGTTGTAGGAGGATTTCTCCTCCTGGAACACAGGCAGAACAGAAGAGTGTATGTTCAGGTGTCTGAAAAGATCTTTTTTTAATTAGGTCTTAAATATAATTTTTACTAAAGGTTAAAAAAACATCTAATATGCTAAGACTCAATACTAAATACTCTGAATAACCATGGAAGTGGTAGGTGCGATTTTGGCAGTGGGACAAAAGGAAAAGAAAATTTGAGCAAGACCTTTAAATTTGTTCTTTAAAGGATAGAAATCACCAAGGGCAGTTTAGAGTTAAGAAGGAATGTCAGAAGTAATGGGGTGACTTCCTTATATTACAGTACAATCTCATATAATTTGAATCAATTAATAGCTAAAGTGGAAATTGGAGGCTTTGTGGCCAGCAGGGAAATGTGGAAAAATGTCTTATTGATCCGACCAGGGTTTCTCATCGAGATGAGAATAATGCATTGATACTCCAGAGAGAAGGATATTGTTGTGTTTTGGTTTTCATCTGTATCTCATTTGATAAGACGGAAATGGAAAAGCTTGCTGACAGTGGTAGTGATTAACTGTCCATCCTCTGTTTTAGCTCCTCTCTTCACAGACTCAAGTTTGAAAAAAAAAAAAAATCACAAACAGTAAAATGCGTGCTAATCTAACCATTTAACCACCACACGCACAAAAGGTAGAATTCTACCTCTGACACACTGTCATCCTAGGCTTTAATTTCTTGAAGAACAAGGTTCAGAATGCAGGGAATTTTCAAGTTACAGAATTTTCAAGCCATTTTCAGTCAATGGCTTCAGTTTCCTTACCAAAAAAAAAAAAAAAAAAAAAAAAAAAAAAAAAAAAAAATTCAAGATCCAATAAGTACATAGTCTTAAAAGTCATTTCTAATTCATGCAAGAACAAAATGCTTCCTTCTCCATTAATTCACTTGAGAATTTCTTCTGAATAATGGAGTTGCTAGATTCATTATTTCATACCGTAAAATACCAAACCTTCCATCCACCAGCCACCAGGATTTAAACCTATTTCATACAATTTGTGTTATCAAGTCTAGAGGTTCACAGGGTTCCTGGTCAAATGGCATCAAACCCTAACATAAGAAATCATTTTTCCAGAGTGAAAGCATCAACCATAGGAGAATGATTCCTACCCACCACAAACCAAAGCCAGCACAACAGAGAATATGCTCGAATCCAACTAGCTGTGCACAGAAACCTTCTAGTACGATTTCAGTGAGGACGGAAACTTATTAGATGTGGGTTTTAACTAATTACATCTTTTACATAATTTGTTTTGCTTTTTATGTGGTGCCGAAAATAAGCAATTTTCTATTCTACATGTTGGAACTTGTTTTTAAGAATTTTATTACAGGGGCGCCTGGGTGGCGCAGTTGGTTAAGCGTCCGACTTCAGCCAGGTCACGATCTCGCGGTCCGCGAGTTCGAGCCCCGCGTCAGGCTCTGGGCTGATGGCTCGGAGCCTGGAGCCTGTTTCCGATTCTGTGTCTCCCTCTCTCTCTGACCCTCCCCCGTTCATGCTCTGTCTGTCCCATAAATAAATAAAAACGTTGAAAAAAAAATTAAAAAAAAAAAAAAGAATTTTATTACAATGTGAAAACAAACATTAAGCACAAAGACCAAAGGTAAAAATAATAATAATAATAATAATAATAATAATAATAATAATAATAATAATAAAGGTCTCTGTTAACAGAAGAAACCAGAAGTATGTTTCCACAGAATCTTTTAGTTCAGAAAAAAAAAATCAACTCACTATCACCTGATATGCCTGTGTACAAATACGGTACATAATCCACAGTAATTTTGATTTGGGCAAATACATAGATCCTACCATATTCAGTCTACAACCCTAGTTTCTTGTGATGACACTTTCCTAACTTTCTATGAACTACTACAATGGTTGGCCCAATCCTCAAGGGGGAGACAGCTGTGTGACCCTACCACCTATTAGCCCTGCTTTGCCAAGGGATATTTTTAGATTATTACCTGCTACACTAAGGGTTCAATTCAAAACCATGAGTCTCAGAAGCTCACTGGAACTCACAGTTGGGAAGGAGCTTTAAAATCTGTCCTGGCATCTTATCTCTTGCACTGACAGGAAGAGATGGCCTTTGTCTCTTTCTCAAGCAAACTGACCCAGAATGAAGCACTGAAGGGACTAGACAGCCCAGCCCGGAAGTTACCCTTGTTTTGAAAATAAACATTAGGAAAGATAAAGTGGGGTGATAAACAGAACTGAAGCTGCCCCAGGCAAGCACAGGGGACAGAGCTTCAGTTCTTTAATGGTCCTCTTTGGGGAAGAGAAAAACCCTGAGATTATAACTGTTTCCTATGAAAAAACTATTTGCATTAACAAAGCGTCAATATATTAGTAATAGTCTTTAAATTACAATGATATTTAGGATCTCTTGCATTGTAATCTTTACTTGAATCCAGATTTCAGTCACATCTTTCTTTGCATTTTATTTAAACAAAGTAATAGGATAAAAGTGTCTATAGAAACTCCATCCACAAGGGAGGGGAAAGATTTCATTAGTGGAGCATGTGTAAGTTTTCTTGAGGTTCTCTGAGGTGAGGTGTTGCGTAATGTAAGTCATTAATGTTGAAGTTACTGGATCTTAGCAAATAGCACAATTAACTGTTTAAATAGGAGACAAGTGAGAATTTATAAACCAAGATAAAATATGTATTATGTCATTAAGGTATCTAATGTTCTTTTTTGGAAACAAAAGCAAGCACGGCTTTTTCCAGAGCTCTAATGTCATTTTGAAAGCACCATGTTTCTCCGGAGCCATCAATAAAGGCATCGCATCCGTCTCTGTCAATTTCTTAGAGGAGTCATTAGTGAAATGTCACCTTCCGAGCTCCTCACACCTCCAGCACAAAAAGTTTTTACTTTTTCAAAACAGCAACAATAACACCTGATGATGATATCATGCATTGAAACCGTTCAGCTATCAACATTGTCCAATTACAAAAAGATCTCAAATGACAGTGGGATCCAGCTTGTTGTGCTTATTCTTCTCGTATTATAGCAAAGCTTACCTCCATTATTCTTCCGTTTAAAACTGCCTCTGCAACACTGTACTAGAAGAAGTGCAACGTAAGTAGGTCATTTGAATGACACAACACCACATTACTTTTTAAGCTTTCCCTCTTAAGGAATCATTTGCCACCATATAAAATCTAGGATTTTGAAAATAAAAAAAGATAATGCAAATCCTATCATGCTCCATAATTTTAAACAACTGGAAAGTAACAATCAGATACTGGTCCTGAACTACTCTGTCTGAGGGAAACTTAGCAAATCCCAGATACCTGGAGATCCGGACATTTTGGTTGCTGACTCACATTAGCTGTCAGAGAGGATGTTAAACAGATTACAGGTATTAGATGTCAGACAGCTCTACTCTCCGACTTTGCTTCCAGATACCGAATTCCAAGACTATAATTATAGGTAATAATCACATTCAGGTCTCAAAAATTTGCACTTCCAAAATATTTTGAATGATTTTGCCGAATTCCAATTATTTAAGACATAAAATATGAAAGACCAGAACAATGAATTTGCTCATTTGCCTGATGAAAATTTACGTTTATTCGATATGGTTTCTCTCAGTCCCTTGGGAAACCCCAAGCTCAAATACAGCTAATTAGAAGCCCTACTGCCCACCTATTGCTTGTGTGTCTGCATATTCAAAACACCTGGCAGCAACCACTTAGGTCACTTAGTGAAACCAGCCATTAGTTCAACACAGATGTCCTGGGCCCTCCTAGGTGACAGGAACATTGGCTACAAAGATGAAGGAGACAGACTTCCTTTCCTGTCCTCAGTATTATTAGAAGCTCATTGGAGGTCAGGCACAGGAAACTAAGTAATAAATACTGTGATACACCTAAGTACTGTACAAACCCTGAGATCGTGACCTGAGCCGAAGTCAGATGCTCAACCAGCTGAGCCACCCAAGCGCCGAGCCATCTGAATCTTGATTTCAGTTCAAGTCATGATCCCACCAGGGTCATGGGATGGAGCCCCACGTCTGGCTCTGTGCTAAGCATGGAGTTTGCCTGAGATTCTCTCTCCCCCTCTGACTTGCACACATGCTCTCTTAAATTAGGAAAAACTAATCTTTTTTTAAAATTGTGTGTGTACATGTAAGTTCATATATCGTTTCCATTTAAATAGGTCGGGTGTGAAAAAATTAACAGAAGTACGTATAAACTTGGGTTGAAATGTGTAGTGTTTAACCAGTTTGCTGGAATTCATAATCCGTATACTGATCAGATTCAGGGTTATGACTTTACTATTGCTTGCAGTTTCTGTAAGTCCTTTATGCTTGAGGCTCAGTAGTATAATTCTCTCGATAGTATAAATTAGTGAAATACTGTAGAGCTCTAATCAATGGTTTATGAAGAAATCCAAGAATGCCATTATTACTGTCTACAGAGACTTATAAACTTTTTCCTTTCCATGGCATCTTCACACGGGTTGCGACAGATGTTCTGAAGTTTTCAATTATATGTCCAATTTTGCAAGTGTAAGGTACATTGGAAAAAAAAAAAAGAATGGAAAGCAAATGACAACCTACTGTCTTTTACCAGATGCCTCTGTTTGAAAGAAGGAACTTGCATCCTTGGGACACTCGTCTCTCATCTCCTCCTGACCCCACTGGATGCCAGCTCGTATCACAAGAGCATCTTCTTTTATCAGAAAAAGGAAACGTGTGGTATACCTGCTGCTAGGAGCCATTAAATTATGCATTCTACACATTCATTTACTCGTTCGACAAATAGCAATCCATATACAAAAAATTACATGCAATCTACTAAAGACACAGAGTAAATCACTACCTTTTGTTGGAGAAATTCAGGTCTAGAGAGAAAAGGACAAGTCACCTGTGATGAAAGTATATATAACATTGCAACAAAGGAAAGAGGGTTATTACAGACACACCAAAAGACACTTTTTTTAATGTTTGAGAGAATGCATGAGTGAGGGAGCATGAACAGGGGAGGGGCAGAGAGAGAGGGAGAGAGAATCCCAAGCAGTTTCCATGCTGTCAGCACAGAGCCCCATGTGGGGCTGGATCTCACGGACCATGAGAACATGAACTGAGCTGAACACTTGACCATCCAGGCACCCTACCAAAGACAGATGATCTTCTTGGGGAATTGAATGTTGAAGGACAATCAAGAAGAAACAGGACAAAGGCATTCTAAGAAAAAAAGAACAGCACAGATAAAGCACAGAGGGTGAAAAAGCAGGACGTGGTACCCTTGAAGAATCAAGGGTAGTTCCACACTCACAGTTGGAGAGAAGTGAACTTCAGGGAGACGGCACCTAGACCATAAATCATCTTGTTCTGGATTTTAAGTTTTGTAATCCCAGTATAGTTAAAATAACAGTATTAGTTTCAGGTATAACACATAGTGACTCATTAATTCTATACGTTATTCAATGCTCATCATTCAGTCCCCTCCAACTATTTCACCCGTCCTCTCACCCACCTCCTCTCTGGTAACCATCAGCTTGACCTTGGTTTGTTTTCTTAAATTCCACATATGAGTGAAATGATATGGTATTTGTCTTTCTCATATTTCATTTAGCATTATACTCTTTGGCCTCATCCATACTATCACAAATGGCAAAATTTCATTTTTATGGTTGAATAGTATTCCAGTGTGTGTGTGTATGTATAGAGACACACACACATCATCATCATCTTTATTCATTCATCTATCAATGGATACTTGGGCCGCTTCCACAATTTGGCTATTGTAAACAACGCTGCAATAAACATAGGGATATATGTAGCCCTTTAAGTGTTTTCAGAGGTGGGGAGGTGGGGGGGAGGGGGTGGGAAATACCCAGTAGTGTGATTACGGGATTGTAAGGTAGTTCTATTTTTAACACTTTGAGGAACCTCTATACTGTCTTCCACAGCGGCTGCACAAGTTTTCATTCCCACCAATAGTGCACGAGGGTTCCTTCTTTTCTGTATGCTCACCGATACTTGTTTATGGAAGGTTTAGCCATTCTGACAAGTGTGAGATGATATCTTGTTGTGGTTTTGATTTGCCATTTCCCTCATGAGAGTGATGCTGAGCATCTTTTTATGTGCCTGTTGGCCACCTGTAGGTCTTCTCTGGAGAAATGTCTGTTCATGTCTTCTGCCCATTTTTTAATTGGATTGTTTTTTGGATGTTGAGTTGTGTAAGTTCTTTCTTTTGGATACTAACCCTTTATTGGATAGGTCACTTGTAAATATCATCTCCCATTCAGTGGGTTGCTTTTAGTTTTGTTGTTTCCTTCACTGTGCAGAAGCTTTTTTTGATATTGTCCCAATAGTTTATTTTTTGCTTTTGTTTCCCATGCCTCAAGAGACAGATCAAAGAAAAAAAAGAAGGTGTTATAGCTGAAGTCAGATAAATTACTGCCTGTGGTCTCTTCTAGAATTTTAATGGTTTCAAGTCTCCCATTGAGGTCTTTAATCCATCTTATTTTTGTATATGGTGTAAGAAAGTGGTCCAGTAACCCTAACATCATTTGTTGAGATTTTTTTTCCTTCCTGCTTTGTTGAAGATTAACTGACCATGTAGTCATGGGTTTATTTCTGGGTCTTCTAATCTGTTTCATTGATTTATGTGTCTGTTTTGTGCCAGGAACATACTATTTTGATTACTACAGCTTTGTAATATAACTTGAAGTCTGGAATTACAATACCTCTCTTTTTTTTCTTTTTCAGGATTGCTTTGGCTATTATTCAGGGTCCTTTTTGGTTCCATGCAAACTTTAGGATTGTTTGCTCTAGTCCTGCAAAGAATGCCTTTGGTATTTTGATATGGATTGCATTAAATCTGTAGATTGTTTTGGGTAGTATGGGGATTTTAACAATATTGGTTCTTCCAATCCGTGAGCATGGAATGTCTTTCCATTTCTATATGTCACCTTCAATTCCTTTCATCAATGTTTTATAGTTTTCAGAGTCTAAGTCTTTCACCTCCTTGGTTAAGTTTATTCCCAGGTATCTTATTTTTGGTACAATGGTAATTGAGACTGTTTTAATTTGTTTCGTTATGTATAGACATGCAACAGATTTCTGTACCTTAATTTCGTATCCTGAGACTTTACTGAATTCATTTATCAGTTCTAGTGGGTTCTTTTTGTTTTTTGGTGGAGTCTTTAGGGTTTTCAAGATATACTATCATGTCATCTGACAAGAGTGAAGCTTTCATCTTTACTACTCTGGATGCCAAAATTATTTTGCTCTAAATTAAGAAGTATAGGTGTATCCGTTAAGCTACTAGGCGGATCTAGAAGATTGGATGCACGATACTTGCATGATCCAATAATAGATGAATCAAGCACCAGTGTGAGGGACATGTTATTTGACCACCAGGTATGCTGTGACCTTCTCTAAACCATGAGGTGTTCCTGGAAGGTCATCTGCATCCACTGTATCAATGAGCTCCCTGGGATCTGCTGCCAGTAGGTTCCACTGATGGGCACTGACAACAGAGGAAGAGAGGGAAGAAACTGAGGTCAGGATCTTCATTCTTCCGACTCTTTGTCTGATTATCAGATTAGACACATCCCTCAACCAAATTTAAGGCTCCTGTAGATGGCTATCTCAAGGTGGTACAGACACTCCTGTGCTAGTACCAGTAACCACCTCTCTGGTAGTTTCCAAACACCCTGCCTGCAACTGCTGAAATGATGCCCTATTTAAACTCGGCTGTGATTCTCCCATATGACTGGACCACCTTTCATTATGCTTATCTTCATCACACAGTGAAGTCAAAAATCCCCTTCCACATTTCATTGGTGAAGAGATTTAAATACTAGAATTTAGAAAGGACTGCCCCTCTGCCTACAAAGCCCCCAACTCCATCCACTCCCCCAATCCCAGTGCACTGGCACAAGCTCCTTAATGACTAGGGGAAGGCTGGCAGGTCCTGGGACTTAGTCTGAAAGATCGTGTCGCAATACCTCATGCATTTGCACTCCTTATCAGAAGATACTGGATTTGCAAAACAATATTTGACTTCCCACACATATTGTCTTGCTTCAAAAAACCTCTGGATAAGACCTCAGAATGTATCTATCTTCACAGTTGTGCCCTTACCAAAGTAAGGGGGCTGTGACAATCATTCCAATTTGCCAAGATCTATGTTACATACACTGTATATTAAAATATATTACTATATATTTTTGTATATGTCATTTTTTTTAAGTATCATTCCTCCAAAGGAACTGTCAACTCCACTGAAAGAAGACTTTCTTCTCTCAATTTTGTATACATTTCAATGCAGTATGCATTCTGTACCCCTTCTACTAGGAAGTATTTAGCAAAACCCAATGACACTGTAAGCAGAATTCACAGGGTTTTTTTTTTCTTTTTACCAGAGTTTAAAATAATATTAACTTGTCTAGTGATTTTTTTCATATTATACGAAATAAGGCCTTGGGATCTTACACTAAAACAGCTGTAAATGCCAACGCTTTGATTATACTTCTGATTTATATTAATAACATGGTCTTTTGCAGGATCTAATTTGCTCGGTCTCATTAGATCACATTTCCTTCTTTCCCTTTAGTTGTCTTCTAATATGAACTCTTGATATCATTGATAAAGACCTCAGAAAGAGGATGATGTGTGAAAGTCACTGGTATGCTACAAACCTTAAAAACAGATACAATGACACCTAGTGGTCCCAAGAAAACGCATTTGCTTAAAGCTAAATAGATTCAATGAATGTGCATAGAAAACACCTGAGAAAATTGAAGGATTTCAAGCTTAAACATTAAAGCACATGCATTTGCTCTCTCAGAACATATGTCCTTCACTTACTTGACTTTACATTCCGGAGGGGACAGGTTGAATTAATTCCAAAGTGATCTGTCTTCTTACAAATCTTTTGTATGCTGACAGAATACATTTGAACTTTCAATTTTAAAACGTAGATGAGGCATTTTACCAAAAGATTAATCTAATTTGAATTTATCAATGAAATATTATTTAATACACCAGTGTTGATGTATAACTTCGCTAAAATTTCAAAGAGGCTCTTCACATTTTTCTAGTTTTTCATATTCAGAAGCTAACACAGAGCTAAATGAAGTGCCTTTTATTACCTTTCACTGTAATATTTACAAATAAACAAATACCCATCTTTCCCAATTCCTCAGAGAATTTAAAACAGGTTTGAAATGCCAACGTCTTCAGGATAATAATTTAGATGGTGTCTGTTATTTAAATTATCAGAGTGTCATCATAAAAGGGATTTTGTGCTTAATTTCCTACCTGCCGTATGAAAATGTCAAACTATATTATAACAGCTATTAAGAATGACTGAAAAATTTAATTCTGCCTTCTGTCCCAAAAGGCGTTTGGTTCAAGGTACATGCAATATCTGTTTTATTGCACTCTCGGGAGAGAGAACGAACACGGTGTTAACTCTCAGTTTTATCACAGTCATCAATGGAGAAAATGCCTGGTCTTCTGCTATATTATTGGATAATAATATTGGATAATTGGATAGTAAACAAGATTTCACCTTGAAAAAGAATCTTTTATGTAAGTGTGTAACCTCCGGTCTCAAGAATGAAGAACAGAGTATCAAGGGAGTTGGGTCTAATCCCTACTGTGCTTCCCCACCTGCAGGACCTCAGGTAACCTACCTGACCAATGAGGGCTTCAGATTGCTCACCAACAATACTAGAGAGTACTCCTAAGTTCTATTTACAATGCTTCTTCTGTTACTAAGATGACACACTGTTAAAGCTGTCAAATTCACAACAAAAGACTGTTTACGTGATTTGCTCCATAATTACGAAGTTTCAGAAAGTCATTTTCTTTTCCTTAACTTTGTAAGGCTATTGTGTTCATTAATCATATTTTCCCCTCCGGATATGTAAATTCACCAGGAATAAAACTCCTGCTTAAAATTTCCCAGAAACACTGAAACTAAGTCATTAAATTTAAATATGCAACTATAAGGCAATGAAACTTCTTTCTGTAAGATTCTGCATACCAAGAAAAAAATCACTTCTAAATTATTTTCTTGAATGACATCACATTACAGTTCATTACACAACAGAGTTTTATTGCATACATTGACATCTTTAGAGGGAGGCAGGGAAGGCACAAATATACCTTCTCTACATCTGAATTCATTTAAGAGTGAGCTGTGAACCCCAATGCATTATAGTTAGAAATTTTGATTAATAATATACTTCTATTAAGTTTCTGCCTTCTGGTGGGAATTATAACATATTAAACACGACCTAACTTCCTATTTCTACATTATTATTAAAATAATCTTGGAGGGAAGCTATTTTTGTATTCTACCACATGCCCTAGAAGGAGGCATAAACACTTTCTTTAGGTAGGGCAATCAATTCTTTAATCATCTAATAAAGGCAGAAGTTCCTGCTTGAGTTCATTCATTCTAGCCCTCAATCAACAGCAATATCACAGAACCTGGACCACAATATGTGCCACTCTCATCTTAGAGCAGAAAGGCCGTGGAAGGGATTATGAAAATCCATATATATTGTGATCATATTTTACCCTTACATCGAGAGCTTGTGCTTTCTTTTTCATAAGCTCACATCTCAGTAGAAGCAATATAAGCAACCTTCCATATTTCACTATAATTCAAATATAAATATTTAGAAGAGTGAAATTTGATTGTTTTCTCAAATATTATATTAAATCCCTAAGAATAAATCAAGACAATGTAAGCATATTCATGGATTTCAAGCAATGCTTCTCTCAGTTTCAATTTAGTGGACATTAATATCTGCTTAAACGTATGAACATAAAACACAAATATGTATGAATTTCAATGCATGTTAAAAGGCTCTATTTCATTGAGTTGTTAATGACAACATAAATAAAGTGAACAAGGCTAGACTATGTCATACTTTCACGAAGATGCCAAAATACACATCTATCTTTCTAATAAGTTAAAATGAGAATCATTTCATTACTTGTAATAAAGTTGATAACAAACGTATTTACCCTAATGTTAAGGAATGTTACACTAGCTTGTACGTTATTCAACCTAGGACTTTTTTCTAGCTCTTCCTATATATTTAAATTTTTTTCTTTGAAACGCCATCTGCCTGTAGAGCCATTCTGCCCATTTCACAGATGGTGCAAGTGATACTACAGCATGTTTCTCAGAAATGAGACAGTTCTGAGAATAATCACTTTTTTATGTCTCATTTAGAAGTAAATGCAGTAACATTTATTATATAGATTTGGTCCATCGGTATTCAACATGAACCTTTTCGATCTGAATTAGTACGGACTTGTTGTAAACTACTATTTGGAATTTAAGTTCATTACATAAGCTATACAAAAGTCTACGATAGGGGAACTATTGTAGGAAAAAAAAGTGTAAATTAAAATACAAATCTGGAGAAGAAAGTATCACATCTGACTGTATTTTGAACTCCAAGAACTTTTCAAAATTTTAAATTTATTTAAAAGGAACGAGAAATTTACAAAAGCCTAATACATTATTTGACGTTAACACAGGTATGACAATCATTCCAGCTTTGTTATCAAAACAAACAGGTGGGTACAGAGGCTAGAATTTTAGTTTCCGGAAGTAAACTTTTAAAACCCACTCAACTGTAAATTAATCTCATCACAATTCGTATGATGATTACAAACACCCTCCCAATCATTCCTGGTCTGAAAGATTCTGTCCAGTGCAACCACTCCAAAATACCGATCCACTATTAGGACAAAGCAGGACCCTTTCCCCCTCAGGGACTATGTTTTATCTATACAATAGGAGTATTATTATACTGAATTATTTTAAAGAGTTACCCCCGATTAATTCAAGACTATAAAGCACTTTTCAGCTATTCTACATTGTTCCTAGGGAATGCAGCCAGAAGCAATTTTACCTGTTCCCAAATAGTCTTACATAAAGCCTCAAGGATTCTGAACACAGTATTTCTCTAACAGTTTATTCCTTCCAGCCATCTGTAATGACTGGTTGCTTTGCATTTCTAAAATGCAAAATGTCCTATCACCAGAAACTTTCTCCTGGTTTCATAAGGGCAGAAGGTTTCCAAAAACTGAGGTTAACACAATCACGTGAGATAATTTTCAGTTAAATATTAAGAGCTAACTTTATCGAAAGTAAAATAACACTGTCCTCTGAAAGTTTGGCCTTAGCACTTTTTTGATATCTGGCTCTCCGCTGCATGCTTCATTATAATTTATTCTCTGTTGAAAAGTGCTGCAGAGAAGAATGCTAGAGCAAAAGCCAAGTTGAAGCGTATGGTCTGTGACTGTGCGGAACTTTAGTGTCAAATTTTAAGGAACCATATCACCAATTTATTTTTTTATCTTTCATTAGCCGTGTGCCTCAAGATTGCCTACTTCTAAGCCATTTGTAAATCAACCTGAAGTGAAAATATACTAATACGGAAAAATAATCTTCCACAGATCATCAAGGTTGTCTATTAAAACAACAACAGCAACAACATCATCTATCACTTGACAACAGAGGACTAATCAGGGCAAAGTAGCTGAATTTATTCCACACGATATGTATCCCTCTACAGTATATTTGGCTTTATAATACATTACCTACTTGTATGTGGATGCGGGGTTGTCTGAGATTATCAGAATTCAGTGTAGATATTAGAAACGTATAAAGGGAGCTTGGGGGGATTTTAAGACCAGGTTCTACAAAGCAAAGTTTCCACTTACCCTTAAAGAAACAGACAGGAGTTATTTCTATCAATAGTAGACTTGAAATATATGGCGCTCTGAGTAAGGCCAGAGGAATAAAGTCTGGAATTTGCACTTATTTCGACATCACTTTTGCTTTAAAGAGAAAATGGTATTGCCCACATGTCAAACAGGGCAGAGAGGGAAAACAAAACTATTTACTGAACAACTACTCAATAGCAGGCGGCTGGAGGTTCTCTAATGGGCACCATCACATATTGCCTCCTGGAGACAGAGGACTTCATCAGAAGCAGATTCTCAGAACTGAAGATTTGCGAAATCTTCTAACCCTCTCCTCAGCGTTGCTCTTTTTGCTTAATCAAATCCTCCCTTTATTTTTAGGTTCTAACACTGAAGGCTACATTGTAGAAACAGCACAGCGGGAGACAAGGTCAACAAGTGTTCCGTAGCTCGATTGAGCATCAATACCTCAAAGTGAGGAATCGTTTTCACTTGTGATCCAACCACCCTGTGAGCAAGATGTGGTGGGGGTGGAGTGGGGTGGCCCCAGGCAAGATCAAGACCACAGACTCACCCTTTCTGAATAAACATTGCTCAACTGATAGCTTGCCACTGGTTGTTTTTAGAAGTGTGGATATGGTTGTTTTGACAGTTTTACACAATTTAACACCTATTTTGGGGGAGTCAAGAAGATTCACCCTCTTCACACCATCTTAAAGACCCACCCAGTCTTCCATCTTTGCTTTTTATTTTTCCTTGCCAGGAAAGAATCAAAATCTGTAAGAAACTTTTTCGAAGTTTAGGAGCTCAAGTTACCACTGAACTTTGATCATTTATAAGGCACACTTACTTTGTCAAAACAGTACTTTATGAACTAATAAGCATAATAAACTGTTGATTTAATGGACATCAAAAGAATAATTAGTGGCTTATTTACAAAATAAGATTATTCATGCATTTTATTTGTGATATTTATGCACATTTGATAAACATGAACCCATATGGCCAAAGTCAAAAATTGCCCTGGATTATCTCTATGTCTGCTTAAAAACCTCTTTGTGTGACAGCAAAGGAAACCATCAACCGAACAAGACAACGTAGAAAATGGGAGAAGATATTTGAAAATGATACACCCAAGTAAGAGACTAATATCCAAAATATGTAAAGAATTTATCTAAGTCAACACCAAAAAATTCCAATTAAAAATGGGCAGAGGACCTGAATGAACACTAGAAAAGACATATGGATGGTCAACAGATACATGCATAGATGCTCAATGTCACTAATAATCAGGGCAAGGCAAATCAAGCCCACAATGAGGTATCGCCTCACCCTAGCCAGAATGGCTAGTCTCAAAAAGACACAAAATAAAAACTGTTGACGAGGATGTGAGGAAAAAGGAATCCTCGTGCACTGTTAGAATGTAGACTGGTACAGCCACTACAGAAAGTAGTATGGAGGGTCCCCAAAAAAGTAAAAATGGAAATGCCATAAGATCCAGCAATTCCACTACTGGGTATCCACCCAAAGAAAATGAAAATACTAATGTGAAAAAATATATGCACCCCTATGTTTATTGCATATTTACAAGAGCCAAGATATGAAAGCAACCTAAAGGTCCATCAATAGAGACATGAATGGATAAAGTTATGGTGTATATGTATGTGTGTGTATATATACATATATGTATATATATATATACATGTGTGTGTGTGGGGGTGTGTGTGTGTACGTGTATTAGTCATAAAAAAGAATGAGATCTTACCCTTCATGACAATATGGATAAAACTAGAGGGTAATAGGTGAAGTGAATTAAGTCAGACAACTACCGTATGATTTCACTTACATGTGGAATCTAAAACACAAATGAAACAAAAATAGCAGAAACAAGGACAAAAGGTACAGCATAGGGAATGTAGCCAACGGTATTATATCAAGGCAGTATAGGATCGTAGCTACTGTTGTGGTGAACATAACTTATCCAAGTTCTCAAATCACTACACTGTATACCTGAAACTAATGGAACACTGTGTCAACTATATTTCACTAGAAAGAAAAAGAAGTTACTTCCCTATGCCTGTTTTCCTAGAGGTGAGGGTTAAATGAATAATATTCCTAACAGAACAGTGCTTGGCAGGGTGGCTTGTGCAACACACATATTAGTTATTAACGTGGTGGCGATGAGGATCGTCACAACACAATTTTATGATCGCGTTCCCACAGAAGCTTCAATGGTCCAGTTTCCTTGAGTAAAGAAATCACTTATGTGCACTGAGTGTCAACAGCTCTACAGTCACTGGGAAGAAAGCAACATGTCTGATATCTCATTTCTATCCTTTTTGTGATCTGAGTTTGAATCCCATATGATTGATTCCTATTCTACATTGTCTTTGTTGTCTTAGCTATTTCCCTAGATGTGATAAAGTTCTCAAAACTTAACATACTTCAACAAAAACTTCTTGGATTACACATCAAAAAACAATTTCTATTAAAATACTGTCCTTTATACATTTTTATTTCCTCTAAAAATGTTTCATTCTAAGTTTTAGTTGAAACCATCAGAATTCCAACGTTACAAAATTTCGGGGCTCCTGGATGGCTCAGTTCAGCATCCATTCGACTTCAGCTCAGGTCATGATCTCCTGGCTCTTGAGTTCAAGCCCTGCGTCAGGCTCTGTGCTGACAGCTCAGAGTCCGGACCCTGCTTCAGGTTCTGTGCCTCCCTCTCTCTCTGCCCCTCTCTGCTCACTCACACACACTTTCTCAAAAATAAACATTTAAAATTTTATATGTACTGAACAAAGGTTTAAATACATAAATACAAGTTTCTTTAATAATTTGAAATTGTACATTTTTCTCAACTTCCTATTATTCACTGAGAATTTTATCCTAATCATATACGTACGTGTGGATACATACAGATTACATATATATCACCTATGCTTATTTTTAGAGATAATAGTCTAACAAAATTTTGAATTTTGGGCTGCTCATTCCAGTTTGCCTAATCAGTTACAAATACAGTTGAGGTCTCAAGTGAAAAGGAATTAGGTATAATTGTATGTAGCAATCCTTACATTATAACTATGCAATATTATGCATAATTAACTGATTTTATGTAATTTATCAAAACTAAAAAATGAAATGAAATTTTATATTTAACTCTTAAATTTTAAAATTTGTTTTGTTTGGATATATTTCTGCCAACAGTTCAGGACTCAAATGTGAATATTACACCTAAATTCAGACACACTTAAGCACAAATTCTATTCTAATTTCTATGTTTATAGAGGTAAGCATTAAGAAACATTATTGGGGCACCTGGTTGGTTCAGTCGGTTAAGCATCCAACTTCAGCCTAGGTCATGATCTCACCATTCCCCAGTTCTAGCCCCACGTCAGGCTCTGTGCTGACGGCTCAGAGCCTGGAGCCTGTTTCAGATTCTGTGTCTCCCTTTCTCCTTCTGCCCTTCCCCCATGCGTACTCTGTCTCTGTCTCTCAAAAACAAAAATAAACATTAAAACATTCAGTGAAAATAGGACATAAAAAGCTTTATTTCAAGAAAAGTACACAATACTTTCAATTCCTTCTGAGGTAAGTATCAAAAACTACATGGCACTTCATTTTTTTTTTTTTTTTTCCATTTTGATCTAGTACTGTGACAGCTCTGTTAGGTACTTGTAAAATTATGCTGAAAAAAAAAAAATTCTTAAGACTGACCTGGGAAAGTATTTGTACCCAGTCATTAAACTCTCTTCTCAATACCAAGAACAATAGTTCCCATTGTCCCTTCCTTGGTGTTGTTAGGGTAAGGTACCATGCGAAGACTCCGGATAGGCTAGAAGTATGGCTTTCTTTAGTATACCGGAAGAAGAGCCATGGCACAATGAGAGGCGTAAATGAAAACCAACATGGAGACTAAGGGACTCTGTCATGAAGATCTGCTGAGAGAAGGAATACACATGGAGTTTTAGGCCCTTGAAATTGATACTCATAACTACCAAGTCCCAAGTAACTGTCATGTACACTCAGTGATAAGTGTAACTCGATTTTAAAACCACTGATCTACATAAAACTCTATTTGAACAAAGCTAGCCTCCGGTAAATCAACCATGTTTAACCTGAAGATACATGTGAAAGATGGATGTGCATATACTACCCGATATTTAATCTATTTTTAAAAAGGCAGGTTTAATTCTTTAGCATAAAGCAATCTTAAACATTTTCACATAAAACACAAATGATTTGCAAACTGCAATACCCAATTTCAATGCATGCTAAATCGAGTAAGATGATCCATGAGAGGCTTCAGATTCTCTCTCTCAAATCCTGAAGCACATAGGTTATTATAAATTATTTCTCCTTCAGGACTAAAATGAACAAAATTTAGAGCAGGGAGCCTTTCCTTATAAATGTTAACCAATATGCAACAAGCAGAAATTGCTAGGTTACTTGTCCCAGGAAATACTCCTAGAAAAAAATGAGCCAATTAAAACAACTAACTTATTAAGATTAGTGACTTGTTTACCAGCACTTGCTTTAAAATGTTTCGTTAAGTGAGAGAAGTCAGAAAAGGACAAATACCCTATACCATTCACTTATCTGCAGAATCTAAAAATGTCAATCTCGCTAAAATAAAGTGGTAGCTAATAGGGGTTGAGGGGGGGTGGGGAGGGATAGTTTAAGGGAAGAAACCCGCAACTAGTAAGTAAATAAATCCTGGAAATCTAATGCAGTTTAGTGAATATAGACAAAAATAATGTATTTTTATCAAACTTGCTAAGAGACTAGATCTTAATTATTTCCACCACTAAAAGAGATAATTACTTGATGTGACAGAGGTGCTAAATATAATTACAATGTCAACCATATTACAATATATAAATGCATCAACATGTGTATACCTTAAATTTATACATGATTATATGTCAAATATATTTCAATTAAAAATAAAGTTAATTTGAAAAACTTTAGTTCACTGTGTACAGTAAGCAAGAACATTAATGAAAAGGACCCAATCAGAATCTGTTAATACAGGGCACCTGGGTGGCTCAATCTCTTGGGCAGCAACTCTTGATTTCAAATCAGGTCATGATCTATGGGTCATGAGACTTCTATACACATCTCTCAATTAAAGAGACATAAGCCATCTTTGAATTACTGGGAACTGTCCAGAATGGAGACTCGAAGCAGAGAATGTTTAGAAATCCTCCTGAGACAGAATCTTGATGGCTGAAATGGCTTCTAAGCAAGACCTTAGGATCAAGACAATGAGTGCATAAAGTAGACATCTTCCATCTAAGACTCCAAAAATAAGATCCAGAAAATAGGAACCCATGGCTGGTCACATTTTCATCAAAGTTTTTGTTGGTGGTGGTTTTTTTGTTTGGTTGTTTGTTTTTAAACCATCTACCCAATTATTTTCATCTTTGCTGGTCGAATACTCTGTGTTGTCTTACACACTTGAAACCAGCTATCAACTTACTGACCTTTAGGTATTTTGCCTATTTTTTTAATGTCTCTGCTTCTGACAGCTCCAAAGACTGCTACGGGGTCTGTTCATTTGGTTTCATGTGGGCATTTTTGCCTCTTGACATAGTGGTAGGCTTAAAATTGTGATCTAATCCTTCCCTTAATATTCGTGTTGCAGGACTGAAATGCATGATCTCTGGAGTCTTAAATACAGCCCAGCAGCTACCATTCTCTCAAGTGACCTAACAAGTAACATTCAATTATAGGAAGGGGTTGGGGGGGGGTGCAGAATCTGACACTTGCAGAGATTGCAACAACCACTGTTAAAAACTCTGTATGCAGCCATGACATACTGAACAGAGAGGAGTATCTGTGTTGATCATATCCTTTAACAGTTAGAATGCGTAAGGAGAGAACTGAAGTAAAACTAATAAGTTTCCCTACTCCTTTGTTAAATTATACTGGGATCATATGAACTCTTTCTAAGTAAAATAGCACTGAATAGGAGTAGAGATTATTTGGCTATTTACTCCAGAAAATACTTGCTCCTGGAAAATGACACTATTAGTAAAATAAAATAGCTCACTTGGCCCCATTAACATCTTGCTCTCTACTTGATTTAAACCCTTGCCTTCCTGAGGCCACCATTTAAGGCAATTCTATGTTAAATTCTGCCCAATCCCATCCTTCTCGTTGCCTTAAAACATTGGCCTCAAAAATCACTCCATTCAGACCCTAAAATTGTATTAATTTTCTCCTTTTAGTGAGTGCCCCTGAGCACTGTACTGGAACTTAAGCATCTAGTATTATGGACAACTATTTATTCAATCAATGCATAGACAAATATGACTAAGAATTTTTAATATGCATTAAATTCCCACTGTGTATATGTGCAAATATATACATACACAGAAATATATGAATGTGTATATGTTTCTGATATACGTTCTTAGAATTATATACATGATACAGAATACTAAAATATTCTAGGGGCACCTGGGTGGCTCAGTCGGTTAAGTGGCCGACTTCGGCTCAGGTCATGGTCTCGCGGTCCGTGAGTTCAAGCCTCGCGTCGGGCTCTGTGCTGACGGCTCAGAGCCTGGAGCCTGTTTCAGATTCTGTGTCTCCCTCTCTCTGACCCTTCCCCGTTAATGCTTTGTCTCTCTCTGTCTCAAAAATAAATAAACGTTAAAAAAATAAAATAAAATAAAATATTCTATATTTTTACATGTGTTTGTAGATAAGTATTTTTTTTTTTAATGTTTATTTATTTTTGAGAGAGAGAGAGACAGAGCATGAATGGGGGAGGAGCAGAGAGAGAGGGAGACACAGAATCCAAAGCAGGCTCCAGGCTCTGAGTGTCAGCAAAGAACCTGACGCAGGGCTCAAACCAATGAACAATGAGATCATGACCTGAGCCAGTCAGATGCTTAAAAGACTGAGCTATCCAGGCGCCCCCTTGTGGATACACGTCTTTGAGACCACTATGCATTATCTGTGACACAGCATCTATTTTCCAACTTGTATTTTTATCGTTTTTTATTTGTACATGTTACATACTAAAGAATATTCAAACAACTGAAAAAAATCTGGGCGTCCTTCATAATCTTACAAGCCATCATGTCAACACAAAATCTATGTAAAAGCCAACTTATGTTTAAAGAGGTGGTGGCAAAGTCATAAGAAGTGTTCACTCAAAGCCTGAGTATGTGAATATTAACCTTTATTAGTGAAAATGCCATATAACTTGTCTGATTCCCCAAAATAAAACCTCAGAGTATATCTATTTGTAATTATCTGTCAAATATAAACATGTTCTTTTTTCCTTGTTTACCTTATCTTCAAAGCTATAAATCATTATTTCCTTTCCAACCTCTCCTGATGCTCTATGCTATGAGGCTGTTACAAGCAGCCGATGACTCACATTTGAATGTCCAGATTTAAGCTGGAATTTGGTTTATTGTTCTGTACCTGTGAGTTTCAAGCCAGTTAACTTTTTGCCCTGAAGAAATAAAATATTCAATTTAATATATTTGTGAAAAAAAACCACTGAAGCCACAAGAAATTCCTATGAGAGTTCTAAATATTCCTGGAGCATATTTCACAGTCCCTAAGCTATGAACACGTATTAAGATATAGCAGCTTTGTACAGGCAAGATGCAACCCTTATTCACATCTGTCAACTAATGGAAGACTAAAATGCTATAGCTGCCAGGGTAAATATTAATCACTCGAAAAAGGAAAATTGTATTAATCTCTTGTGCATGCTATGTTTATATATGAGTGCTATTTATGCACCGTATGCTATGCTTTTGCTAAAATAACCCTGCCCTTGATAAGCCATAGGGAAGTTTTGCGATTGGAAACAACTCATGAATTTACGTGAGTTAAAGTACTGGAATGCATTAGAGATAAAGAAAGGCCAGCTTTATTATTAAATTCAGAAAATCACACGTGTAATTGAAAATCAAGGCTGTGGCTTTCCTTAAATAGGATGACAGAAAGGTGCAACTATGTAACTTAGGGTTCTTAAATAACTAACCTTTATTTTTCACAACAAATAAAGCCAGTTATTTGGTATTGCAATGAACTTCTTTCTTTAAAAAAGCACATAATTGAAGGCTGTATTTAGAATATGTTTGAAAAAAATATTTTCAAACAAAAACAAACAATTATCTGTCATCCTATAAATAGCACGGCCTCTCCTTGATGTGACACAGTTGCCAGCTATTCCTCAAAGCACAACAGAGAGAGGAAGGTGGTCTACCAGTGCAGTGCTCTACGAATCTCCTCGAGAGAAAATCCTGACTCAAAGTTATTAGGTCCAGGAACACCTGGTTCTGATCACGCAGACCTACACACCTACACATAATCACCACCCAAGAGGCCAATAAACACTAGAAGAACCATATTAGAAGTGATGTTGGAATCCGGCCCTCAGCATTTAGAATCAATGTTGAACCAATGTCAACTATTTCCTTCTATGGATACCCGGTATTGGGGACCCCCTCCCCCTTCCCAACACTAGAGCACATGGGGGAAGAGGAAGGGACTGAGTTCTAGTTAATAACAAAAGAATGATCACATGATTGTTATTTTTCTAAAACCTAAGAAATTAGAAAAGAATAAAATCAATAATGAGACAGTATGGAGAGTGATAAGTGGAGAAGAAATGTTAATAAATAGCTTATGGAGAGGTGGGTGAGAGGAGTTAAGGTGGGCATAAGGATACTTGCATAGTTCTGAAATAGAAGTAGAGCTGGCAATGACAGACCATGTATCTTGAAAATGATAGAGCAGAACAGTGAAATTTGGGGCTCAAGGAGATAAATTTAAAGTCCTGCATATGGATTTTTAATAACTTCCAGTATCTTACATCCTTAACAAGCATAAAGAGAACCCAGGTTCCCAATTCCAAATTAAAAAGAAATTAGGAGTTCTTTAAAGGATTTGAAAGCTATTAGAGGGGACAAAAATGCTTCAGACATGCTGAGCTATTTCAGAGTCAGAGCTGGATTTATATCTGATTACCCTAAAATATAAAATGGATTCACGGGGCTCATGCTGACCATATTCATAGTTCTCAATGAGTTCTGTGCCTCAGTCATAAATGTAAAGAAACAAGTATGGATAAGACCACATTAAAAGATGATAAGCATGAATAACAAAGTGAAAACCAGAGTATAACATTACATAAAAAACAAAATGTAATAATTAAAATGAGAAATAAAATCAATAAAAGGTTTGGAAGATACTGTTGAACAAACATCACAGAAAGTTGAACAAAAGATCAGAGATAGAAAATGTAGAAAACAGAATACATCAACAAGGAATTTCAGCATTTAATAAAAGTTCAAGGGAGGGGAGCCGGGGTGGCTCAGATGGTTAAGCCTCTGACTCTTGATTTCTGCTCAGGTCATGATCTCACAGCTCCTGGATTTGAGCTCTGCCTCGGGCTCTGCAATGACTGCACAGAATCCACTTGAGATTCTCCCTCCCCCTCTCTTTCTTTGCCCCTCCTCTGCTTGCCCCCCCCCCCCAAAATAAACAACACTAAAAAAAGAAGGGAACACAGAAGAGATGGGTATAAAAGTAGAAGCACAGAAATCTCCACGTTAAAAAAAAATCATATCAAGTGTATGATATGAAGAAAAAATCAGTCCAATACAAAAGTACAAAAGGATAACCAAGAAGGTCTTAATGTTCCCATCAGCTTAACTAAACTTTAGATATGTTTATTCCTAGCTAGGTGTCCTGGACCTCCATTTTGATAGAGTAATATCTTTAGAAAATTTGTAATCATAAATTCTTTCTTTACTCCTTTGAGAGACAATGTTCTCTCAGGATTTTGCAAATTTTACAACCCATGAAGGCCTTTCTCAAAACCCTGGAAGGCATCCCTGTCAACAGTAACCATAGAAGGAGACAGCATCCTTCTCTCTCTGATGTGTTAAGGTGAGGGTAGAAACCTAATTTTAACAAGTACCAATTAGTAAACACAGAAGGTACAATGGACACATTGATCAACCTCTCCCCACATGGTCCTCTAGTACTTTTCCACTAGCTCATCCCAGTGCTTAAAAACTTTACCAACTTTTCTTTCAGCACAGTTCAAGCTCTCAACTTGCAATGGTCCCTGATAAAGTCTCTGTGCCTATTTAACTTGTCTGGTGCAATTTTCTTTTGACAAGTGCATCATCAACAATTTTCAGAATATCAGAAACAAAGAGCAGGTCTAAACTCCAGAGAAAGGGAGGGATTACCAGCATTCTAAATTTCTATATAACATTACTGCATACTGGATATGAGGAGCTCTTTCAAGTTCTGAGAGAAAAGAATTTCAACCTACACCTCCATCATTTTCCAAACCATAAATCAAGGAATATAAATACTTTTACAACCACGGAAGGGTTGCATTTTATTTTAGTGGTATTCCAACCAAAGTATTGGTTTTGAGATTAGTGAGCTCTGCCTGGTATCATTAAAATAGGATTGACTTTATTTAAAAAAAAAAAAAAAAAGTAACCTCAAAATAGGAATTTACTTCTCTCTTATATACAAGGGCTGCTATATCATCAAAGACCCAAAACTCTTTAATCTGTGCTTCCTTCTCACACTGTGGTTATTCTGATACAAAATACCCTCTGGAGCTCCAATCATTCTATGCTCATTCAAGATAACTGGATGAAGATCAACAATAAACCTTTTCTTTTTAGGATAGATCTCAGGCAATTAACATACTGTTTCTGCCTATAACTCATTGGCTAAAACTTAGTCACATGGCCATAGCATGATGCAATTGAGGCTTTAAAAATGTTGGCTTTTCAATGCTCAATTTAGAGTTCTGATATTAGAGAACAACAGTAAAATAGATGTAATAAGGCAACTAATGTCTTTCATGAGATGGCACTCAAAATGTTGGGTAAAGACGAGAAAGACTACTGAAGTATGATAAGGGCATATAGCATAATAAAAAAAGTAATTTCAGAACCTATTTTAGTACCCCTGTTTTGAAACCAGACAGATAAAATGGACGAATTAGTTAATATACTAGAGATATGAGCAACACAAATCAAAAGGACATTTTAATTGGTATATAAAGACAAAGAACAATTCCTTCAACCAAGAGTAGAAAACACGCAAATTAGTTCCCAGCACATAGGAAACACAAAAACTGACTATATATTTGAACACAGTCTCATCAAATCTAAAGAATTCTATTTAACCCCACCCCCAAAATCAGTACATTCTCTTACCATTATGAAATTCAATTAGCCTTGATTAAAAAAAAAAAAAAAAGAAAAAGTCAAAGCCCAACACCCTTTCATGATTAAAGCTCTCAGAAAACTAGAATAGATGGAAATGTCCTCAACTGGGTAGAGTATCATAAAAAAAAAACCTATAGTTAACATTATACCTAATGGTGAGAAATTCAAAAGCTTTACTACAAACATAAGATAAAAGTCAAGGATGCCTCCTCTAACAACACCTTGTCAACATCACACTGGAACTTCTACCTAATGCAGTAAGAAAAGGTATACACAAGGGTATACATAAAAGGTATACAAAGAAATAAAACTATTCACAGAGGACATGACCATCTATGCAGAAATTCCAAACTGAGAAAAGAAATCTCTTGGAACTAATAAGCAGTTATAGCAAGGTTGCAAAATACAAGGTTAGTATACAAAAGTCAATGAATTTCTGATATACCAGCAATAAGTGAAATTGGAAATTAAAAGCATAATATAGCTCATATTAGCACCCCCCAAGTGATAGAATTCAGTATAGATATGACAAAATACGTGTAAAAATTTATTTCCTTTCATCATTGACATATGTCACTTTATTATATGTCAATATGTCACTTCTTCCTAACTTTATCCATAGATTCAGTGCAATACCAATCAAAATGCCAGTAAGTTCTAGTCTGTGAGCATCAACAAATTGATTCTAAAGTTTATGTGGAGAAGCAAAAGACCCAGAATAGTCAACACAGTTTTAAAGAAGATGAAGTTTGAGGAGTGACATCATCTAACTTTAAGACTTACTATAAAGATATAGTAATCAGAAGAGTGTGGTACTATTGAAAAAACAGACAAATTTATCAAAGGATTAGAATAGAGAGCACACAAATAGACCCACCTAAATACAACCAATTGATTTTAACAAAAGAGCAAAGGCAGTATAATGGAGCAATGAGTCTTTTCAACAAATGGTGCTAGAACAACTGGACATCCGCAAGCAAAAGAAAGGTAAGAAAGGAAAGACCTTTCAACACAAACCTTCTATCCTTCACAAAAACAAACAAAATATGTATTACAAACTTAAATGTAAAATGAAAAACTATAAAACTTTTAGAACCAAAGTTTTACCTAGGAGAAAATCTAGGTAACTTTGGTATGGTGATGACTTTTTCTTTAAGTTTATTTATTTATTGCGGGGGGGGGGGGCGGGGGGGGGACGGCAGACAGAGAGAATCCAAAAAAGAATCCATGCTGTCAGCACAGAGCTAAACATGGGACTCAATCCCAGGGACCAGATCATCACAACCTGAGCCAAAATCAAGAATCAGATTCTTAAATGACTGAACCACCCAGGCACCCATGGTGATGACTTTTTAGATACAACACCAAAGGCGTGATCCAGGAAAGAAGTAATTGATAAACTGGACTTCATCAAAGTTAAACACCTGCTGTGTAAAGGAAATTTTGAAGACTAGACACAGACTGGGAGAAAACACTTGCACAAGACACACCTAATGAAGGACTATTACCTAAAATATGCAAAGAACTCTTAAAATCCAAGATGAAAACCACCAACCCAGTTTAAAAAGGGGGGTAGGGCAGAAAAGATCTGAATAGATATCTAAAGAAAATATTCAGAGGACAAGCATATGAAAAGATGCCCCACCCCATATGTCATTAGGGAAATGTCAATCAAAACAGTGAGATACCATTAGACACCTATTAGCATCATCAAAACTTAGAACACCACAACCACCAATGCTGGCAAGGATGTGAAGCAACAAACTCATTCATTGCTGGGCACGAATGTCAAATGGTACAGCCGCTTCAGAAAGACATAGTAGAATCTCAAATGTGTATCACGAAGTCAAAGAAGCCAATCTGAAAAGGCTACATACTGTTTGATTCCATTTATATAGGATTCTAGAAAAGGAAAAATTATGAAAGGTAAAAAGACCCGTGGTTCCCGAGCCTGGGCAGGGGGAGAGGGGAAAAGAATGAATAGGCAGAGCACAGAGAATTTGGGGAAAGCCAAAACACTAATACTATGATGGTGGACACAGGCCATAGAATACGTTTGTCCAAATCCACCAAATATACACCAAGAGTGAGCCATCAGGTAAACTATGGACTTTGGGTGTTTAGGATGTAGGTTCATCAATTTTAACATGCACCATTTTGGTGGGGATGATGATAACGGGGAGGCTTTGCATGTGTCTGAGCTGGGGGCATATGGGAAGTCTTTGTGCCTTTCCCTCAGTTTTTCTGTGAATCTAAAATTAATCTAAAAAATAATAAATTCTTATTTAAAAAAAAGTCAATCCCGATTTAAATTTCAAAACCACCACATTAAAAGTGTTCAATACATGCAAAAAAACTTAAGCGTCTCCAGGACTATATGGACTAGGTATTTTTAAAACACTCTGTTGCCATGGACCAGATGTCAGAAAGTTGCAAATATGTATACTTAGACATTACTGTGCTCTAAAGAAAGTTCGGGATGACTCTAACAGTATAGAAAAATGAAACAAAATATAGATACGTAAACTTGAAATTGGAAGGAGACTGCTCTTCCTTAAAGGAAATGCTAATGCCAGAAACTGACAAGCAGGGAGAGAAAAGAAAGGGGAGACTAAGTATCTTCCAATAAAAGGAGGGTGGAGAGGGAGCAGACACAGAACACCAGGCAGGAGGTTAAGAAATTCAATAGAAACACTTAATGAAAAATGACTAGGGAATCATTTGTGCCCATGTGAGGAGAGCCACAAAGGACCCTGCCTGTGCCATGGAGAAACGGTACTGTTACCCCTAACGGTGGTGATGATGTGATACCCCCACTAGCAAGAACAATAATTGCAGTGTCCCTGAAACTTTTATTAACTATGGACCTGATAACATTTGGTTCTGGGATTCCAATTTAAGGAACACCTCCACACGGAGAGAAAACCTCCACGTGAAGAAATTAATATGGATTTATTTCAGCCTGGTAATACCAGCTGATCAACATTCCAGAAAATACCAATCTTCTTTGGGTATAATTACCCCTAATGAAGGTATTGTGGAATCCTACAGATGAAACTCATCCAAGCATGAACTTATATAAAGGAATTAGCAAAAAACTGATAAAACGCCAATAGCAGGCATCACCTTAAGTACCCCAAAGATCAGATTTAGACCCCCCAAAACTTCACACTTCAGAA
Organism: Puma concolor; assembly: GCF_028749965.1. Classification (NCBI taxonomy): domain Eukaryota; kingdom Metazoa; phylum Chordata; class Mammalia; order Carnivora; family Felidae; genus Puma; species Puma concolor. The sequence goes on along the minus strand of NC_141678.1, from coordinate 87,658,974 downwards.
TCATCTGTTGGAATAAAACAATATTCTGAAGGAACTATTGAAAAGCATAACTGATAGAACATGTGGACGGGAATACATGAAAGAGAAAATAAACGTAAAATTCAGTGAAACACTCAAGACACTGATGCCCCTTACATATCCTAATTGTCAATGTACTGATAGTCCCAGCAAAGACAAGGCAGCAAAGAAAGGCATACAAATCTGAACAGCTGACAATGCTAACTATCCAGACACAACATCTTCCTACGTTCAAACCCTTTTGTGAAGTATCTACCGAGTGATAGGTATGTTCTACCTACAGGAGTCGTAACATAGAACAACATAAAAGAAAATAAAAGCAGGAGAGACAAAGACAGGAGAGCTCCGAGATCCAAAACTCAAGCCTGGATTTCCCTTCCCAAATCTGCAGTGGCACAGAATTTCCTTGCTCTCTCATGAACATGTCATTCTCCCAAATGCTTCGTGACCTTGACTCTTCACATTCTTCTACAAAACCCATGCAATCCCTTAACAAATCTTGGTGACCTTACCTTCAAAACATACCCAGGGTGTGGCTAGTTCCCAGCTCTCCTGGTGACTGTGACGGCCTCCTCACTGCCACCTTGTGGCTTCATCCTTCTCCCTTAACACCCATCTCTGCACTGGGAGCGTCCCTCCAGAAGGGCAGGCTACAGAACTCCTTTATGAAGAACCCCAACCCTGTGAAACCCCACACCTTAGGTGACCCTGTCAACCCTGGGTCTTCACCCTCTACTACACTGCCCCCTTTTCCCCTGCTCGCTTTAGGTCAGCTGTTTCTACAATATTCCAGACACATTCTCTTGTCTGGGGGCCTTTGTTCTGGGTGATCCTTCCTTCTGAAACCTCTTCCAGATGCCTTTTGTTGCTACATTCCCCTAATATTTTCAAGCTTATCCTAAATTCCTCCACCTCAAGGATGTCGACAGTGACCACACGCTTTCTACAATTTCCAACCACCTGTATGGGTTGCTCTACCTTTCTCCTATAGAAGTCGTTAATTCTAACATGCTATAATACTTACCACTAAACTTATTGCCTATCTCCCCCTAGAATGTATGTTCCAAGAGTCAGGATATCCATCTAGAGATTATGAAGAAAATCCTGCTTCATGAGAGTTTATATGTATGTGTATGTAGTTTACATATATGTATATGTAGTAAACAGTAAAAGAGTTTATTTTTCCCATTATTTATTACAGTTTATTATCAAATGATCATAAACAACTGAGAACAGCCGGTTGGGGACCAAGCAAATTATAGTTCCTCCATATAATAGGAAATCATATCTTCATTAAGAAGGGGCAGGAAGCTCTAATTATAGTGTATCCTAACCAAGATTTATTGGTTGCCAAAAATTAATGGGTAAACAAAGTGTATAGCTATATGTATAATATGGTACAATTCCATGTGTCTATAAGTCATATACATGATCTATTTCTGGAAGGAAAAACAGGAACCTTGTAACGCTGGTGGTCATCACCGTGAGCAAATTATGTGACTGGGGAACAGGTAAGAAGACAGTCCTTCAATATCACACCTCCCAAACTTTGTACCATATGTAACTGCTCTGTAACAGTTGGAAGTAACTATTAAAATATACTATAAAACCTGGGCAGAAGTCTCACCCTTTTCAGTTTATATACTAAGTCGATAAATCTAAAAGACTGAAAAAGAAAAATGACTTGATTATGCTCTTTCCTGGAAAAACAGAACTCTTAAATTTGTAGGAAAAAAGGCTATCCTGAATTTCTCCAAGGTATCCTGAGTATTCCCTCTGACCACACCCCCATCCCTCCTAGGAGTGCGCCATGATGCGAGCATGCTTTCTCTCCTAAGCATCAACAAACAACTTCATCCTACATCTTTAGCTGTGTCGGGGAAATAAACCTGCATGTGCACATGCCCGTGTGTGTGTGCGTGCACACACACGCACACTTTTAACCTTGGAACTTTCTGGTTACGGTTATTTTTCTCAATTGCGTGCTTCATGTTTCCTGGGCTCATTTACAATAAAATGCTCCACTAGGCTTTCTGTGTCCTTCTCTTGCTCAATTTGGCATGTGACCATCATCCTCCAAGACTATTGTGAAGTTACCATCTTCACGCAAAGCCCTATGCCAATTGACTTTCCAGTCTCTGTCCTTGGGCACATTGAAAATCTATCACAGAAGACCTACAGCATACAACGGAGCACAGCAGCAGTGAGATAGTGTGCCTGCATTCAGATCAAACAATGTATTTGCTCTCAATATTAAATAAGGGTCAAGCGTATGGTGTCAGTGGCATGCTCAAAGTAAACGTACAAAGTTTACTTCTCTTCCATAAAAAATAAAGCACATATCTATTACTCATTTGTCCCAACCACTTAGGCCTCATAAGCATATTTAATTTCATGGAAGTCATCCTCATAGACCCAATCACAACTTTCCTGTTATTTTTTAAATGCTGAAAAGACCCCGGGAGGTTTTCCACCGGGGCCACACATCCTGGGGCTCTTTCCTGAATTCCATAACTCTTGCCTTACACATGTGGTTTTTAAAGGCTTCACTCTCTGCTTTCCACGAGGGCAGACGGGCAACGTATGTATTCACCCTTCAATGGGAATGCAAGATAGGCAGAGTGTCAGGAAAGCTGTCAGGAAACCAGAGTTCTTGTGAGGGGACCCTGTCACTAATCACATCACACCCTGTCACTAGAGAAAGTCATTAAAAACCCTGGGTTTCTAAGTGCAAATAATTCAGTCAACATCATTTCTATTCTAGGACTCTCAGTTCTCTCAGTTCTAAAATTCCAAGGACATCCGCATGGACATTTGTATATGATGATGATTTAGTTGGTCCGTAGGGGAATCTACTGGTTTGCCAGGTTCATATAACTAAGTACCACAGGCTAAATAACTTTAAGACAACAAGAATTTTCTTCCCATTCTGGCAGCTAGAATTCCAAAATCGAGGCATTAACAGGGCCATGCTTTCTCAGAAGACGCTGGGAGAGAATCGGTCCCATGCCTGTCTCCTGGATCCTGGTGTTGCCTGTAATCCTCACTGTTCACTGGCTTGTAGATACCTCACTCCTGTCTCTGCCCTCATCTCCTGCTTTTCTCCTGTGCCTGCCTCTGCTCTTAAGGACACAAGCCCTACTGTAGTAGTGGCCCGCCCCACCTCAGTATGACCTCATCTCCATTCACGTCTTAACTGCAACCAAGTAAGGTCACGTTCACGAATCCTGGGGACACAGGCTTCTATGTATTTTGAGGGGTACACAATTCAATGAAAACAGAGCACAAGTGATGTAGATTTTCATGTACACACGTTTCATACCAGACGCTCAGCAGGTGATGCAGTTTACTAATCTAATACGCAGAGAAACTGAAATACAATTAGAACTTAGAAACCTAAAAATCCCATAGTCACGAAAAGCATCTCAAAGGACATTATCTGTCATGCCTCCACATTTTATAAGAAAAATAGGTCTCTCAAAAATATTGCTTCTTCAGGAAAATATATTGAAATTGAAACACAAAAATAAGGAAGATCCCATATCAGATATTATTGCAGGAAATGTGAAATCTGCCTCACACAAAATACCTGAGGAAACAATTGACTTTCATTAACAAAATTACAAAACCTGTAAAGTTTCGATGATAAAATCGTGAAGGATATTTTACAGTCTCTGATAAGGCAATACACTGCTACAAGAAACAATACACGAGGGAAATTTAGATGTACATAAACACATTTTTACCTAAGCAAAGTAGCATCATGATTCTAATTGGAATACTCATAAGAACCTATTAAGTAACTGTTCAATTAATTCATGCTCTTATGGTCAATAACGGAGGAAATGTCTAGTTGAGGTGTGGTCAGAGAGGTCTTGGGTAAACGAGAACAAAAAAGTTCCAAATGTCTTGCTAGTGGTCTTTGTGTTTCTTCCACATGGAGTTCCATGGATACAAGAAAATCCAGGCCTAAAGAAGTGCCTAAGAAGGAAAAGCATACCTTGTGTTGGCATAAGGCTTCCAATCTACCTTGTCATCTGGTAAAATCAAGCAGCCTCAAACTGCCTAACCATGAATTTTCCTGCCCATTCTGGGTAAGTTCTTCGAACCAAAAAACCCAACTTTTCTAACAAACTTGGCAGAATGTCTAGTTCTGAGTAGTGGGTTTCAGCTCCCTGCCAGCCTGCGGAATCATTCCAACAAGCCAATCACAGGCTGCAGGGAGAACCAGGCATCACCACATCCACCTGAGAGTAGAGACTGCCTTCTACACAGCCCCAGGTTGCTCCTTCCATTCCCCTGCACAACCCTTGTAGGGTCCTATATGGCAGGTAGTGTCCTCCTCCCCAGGCTGTGAACTCATGTGACTAATCAAAGTGCTGATCTCATCTGTCCCATGTCAGGTGTCAGTCTTCTGCTGTCCACATTTACCCTAGGACAAGAATGCCTTCTTCGCCAATGGGGTTAAGAGGAAGAAGTTAAAGCATACTTTTGGTTAAATGACTACATAAGCAAAGATGCCTTAGCATCCCGTGGCATCCCATGAGTACTTAGCACGTATTGAACCATGTGCTGATCTCCAGGGGCAGTAAGGAGAAGCAGTCACCTGTGCAGGACCATCTTCTCATAAGCCACAGAACACACCAGGACATAAACATCGCTCTGCCACCTGGTAGACAAAAAGGAAGCTAACTGGTCTACCGGTCTAGAAATAAATTCTGTTTAAAGAGACCCAGTTGATTAAAGTATAAACCAAAACTTAGAGGCCTTAAAGGAAAGATATTTAGGCCAAAGTTGTTATATGTAATTGTCTGTAAACCAATTTTTTTTTTTTGTAGGAATGTCTGGTACCAGTTAGCATCTAATGTTTTGCAGAACACATTTTAGGAACACTATGTACACTCTTAGCTCCTATTTACACCTCCACTCCATCTCCACAAAGCAAACAGAATCATCTATATTGCCAATGTGACCAGGTCACGCCCCTGCTTGATTTCATCCCGTGGCTTTCCAGCCCCTAAGTATAAACTCCTAAATATCATGTGCACAGTTTTCAGTGACCCGACTCCCTGTCCTCCTCCTTCAGCCTGCTTTCTCGTTACTGACAGTGATTTTTCTTTTTAGGCAAAGACCGAGCATGTATACAGCCTGAGGGGAAACACTGAGTGGAGAGGAAGAAGTTAAATATATATGAGAGAGGGTATGAATAATAGAGTGATAGTCTGGGAAAGGGTGGAGGTGGTCTCAAGGATTCAAAGGAAGAGGTAAGGTGCATAGGTAAGATGCAGGCTAAGAGAAATGTAATTACATGTAGCAGCAGAAAAGCAGCAAGATTATTACTGAAAGCCCTGGTGTTCTCACTGAAGGAGGAAGAAAGGCCATCTACTTAGGCTGAAGGGAATAGGGATTGAGTTGGAGTTTTGAAGGGAAAAGCAAAAATGCGGGATAGTTATTTGTGTAAATAGAAGGTGGGTCTTACCAAGGGCTCCCTGAGGACCAGTCTGAGGCAAGGCTCTAATCTGGAGGACCATGTGGCTTTAGCCAAACGTAAGTCAATCGCCCAGTGCTGAGAACCGGAATTAGCTCATTTCTCCAAAGTTACAGTTTAACTGGACTATCCAGGAAAAAGTGGTTTCTAAGAAAATTGATAAAAGCATAGTTCATGGCACTGAAGAAGGAGAATCATGGGTGCATACAGGTGAACTAAAGGAAAAAGAAGGATGGGACTTGGAGACAATGGAAGTTCGAAAGAGCAGAGAGGTCTCTGAAATCAAATATCATAGGGAGACCTGAAATTTGGGGAAGGTTTTGCTAATAGACTTAATATTTACCATTTATTATTTTAGAATATTTCTAAAGGAAAATTTCTAGTATCTCAAAATTTTCCACAATTATAGCAAGAGTTGAAATAATGAGATTATGAAATTGTTTCCAAATCTTCAGTGAATGGTGGAAGTATATCATTTAGGATATTTTAACTGATAGCAAAAACTATGAATCCTGGAGAATTATTGGCTCATGTGTCTCAAAACTTTTGTGATGGTGGTGGCTTCCTGGATTTAATGGTTCAGATGATATTTTAAAGCTTAGATTTCTCTATTTTTAACATTTTGAGAAATCTAATCTTTATAATATCCAGTAATTACTAGGTATTTACCAAAAACAAAATACAAAAACACTAATTCAGAGGGATACATGTACTCCTATGTTTATTGCGGTGCTATTTACAATAGCTGAGATATGGAAGCAGCTCAAGGGCCCATCAATTAATGAATGGATTAAGAAGCAATAATGGGCCACCTGGGTGGCTCAATCAGTTGGGCGTCTGACTCTTGATTTCAGCTCAGGTCATGATCTCATGGTGTTTGAGTTTGAGCCCCGCACCAGGCTCTGTGCTGACCTGGACTCTGCTTTGGATCCTGTGTTTCCCTTTCTCTCTGCCCCTGCCCTGCTGATGCGCTCTCTCTCAAAAATAAAAACATTAAAAAAAAAAAAAAAAGTAATGCTGTGTAATGGAATATTATTCAGCCATAAAAAAGAATGACATCTTGCCATTTGCAATGACATGGATGGAGCTAGAGTATAATGCTAAACAAAGTAAGTCAGAGAAAGACAGATACCATATGATTTAACTCCTATGTATTGGGGAAAAAATGAACAAAGGAAAAAGACAAACCAAGAAATAGACTCAACTACAGAGAACAAGTAGATGGTTACCAGAGGGGGAGGGGGGATAAATGAAATAGGTGATGGGGATTAAGGAGTGTACTTGTATCGATGAGCACTGGGTGGCGAATGGAGTTGTTAAATATTGTACACCTGAAACTAATAACACTATTAACTATACTGGAATTAAAATTAAAAAAAAATAAAATGACTATAAAAAAGAATTAGATTTCTCTTTATGATGGAGTTCTGCTTTGCTATTCTTTGCATGTTGACTTAAGAGTAGGTTCCATGTGAGAGCAAAAAGTCTGTAGCATCTCCAACTACATATCATTTTTTATGCATGTCTGGCAGGAAAAAAACATCAAATGAAAGCCTAGAGTCACCTATAACGGTACTCAACCTAAAAACAACATTGTATCCTGAGATGTGAGGCTAGAAATAGACCACATCCATGCTCTATTCCTTGGAAAGGATGAGACCTCATCAAACCCCAAACCCCAAGTATTGAGATTGGGGAAGACAGATCCACAAATGGGAATTAGAGTCTGTTAAAAAACCAAACCCAACTGAAGAGAAAACACTAAGATTAATGAATGAAGAGCAAAATATTTCCTCAAGCCACAGTCTATAGTTTTTCATAGTTAGAACGATGGGACACAAGCCCCCAGATGAATACATGGAACAATTTAATCAGCTGTGTTGCTCCTGTATAAGAATTTACAACTTCCTAATCCTCCACATAACCTCAACCAAATTCATGTTTTAAAATTGTCACTTTTATAATCCCATTATAGTACCATTTGTTTCAGATAAGTTGCAAGAGAAACCAGCACTATAGCAAATAGCAAATAAATTGAAAGGAATTATTAGAAGTTAGCCAATTTTTTAGAAAACTAAAAAAATCAGTCTCAAAAAAAAAAGGACAAGGACAAAGGCAATTTTGGATGTTGGTTACAAGAACTCATCTCCATTTTCATCATGGAAAAGCAAGATTGAATGAGCTCCAGTCTTTTTCAATATTTTGTGTATCTCAACTCAAGATGTAAATTCCAGGGAAAAAGCATTTGATTGGCTTAGCTTGAGTGATATAGATCTTGGCTAGAGGACAGGTGGGAATATTCATTAAAAATCCTATTAGAATAATCCAAAGATTAAGCAGAAAGGTGTTGCATACATCAGAATATCAAAACAAAACAGGGCAGATAAAGGTAGAAGTGCAAGGGGGGTGTCTGGGTGGCTCAGTCGATTAAGTATCTGACTCTTGACTTCGGCTCAGGTCATGATCTCACATTTCGTGGGGTGGAGCCTACACTGGACCCTATGCGTAGGGTCCTATGCTGGACCCTATGCTGACACACTGGACCCTATGCTGACAATGCTGTGGAGCTTGCTTGGGATTCTCATTCTCCCTCGCTCTCTGCCCCTCTGCACCCCCCCCCAATTAAATAAACTTAAAGGTAGTAAAGAATCTGTTGATGAGCATGATGAGGAAGCAGAGTATAGTGATAAGCATTTCATCAAATCTACGTGTATCCAATCAACATGTTGCACACTTCAAATTTACACAACATTCATCTCAACTACAGCTCAATTTAAAAAAATAGGAATAAGAACTCAGCAAGAAAAAGAAATCCACGAGAAAAAAAGTGAGCATAGAGAATGGTAAAGCTTCAAAGGAGAATGGGTACAACCACAAGAGGATGATCACGCATTGCTGGCATTCATTATTACTGAGTATTAACGAAGAATCTGAAGAACACAGAGAAGCCAGGGAAGCAAGTGTTTAAAAAAAAAAAAAAAATTGGTGATGGCTGTGAGGGGCTCCAGAGGGCAGTGGTGTCCATGTGGAGGAACTAATGTTTATCTAGGAAAGATGGATGGAAGCAGAACTACTTGAAACAATCAGAATGGTCAGAACCTCAAGTAACAGAGGTCTGGTTTCGTGGAACCCCGGCGAGCTCCAGTGACAAGGAAAAAACAGCAAGATATCACTCAATCAACCGATGTCTCAACGTTCTTGTGATGGGTGACTGGTACATTCAGCACAAGGGTAAGATTCTACCTCTGATTTCAGGCCTCTCTGTTCTAGCATTTCATCACTGGTTAATAGACCTTTCTGCTCTAATGGAAATGTTCTATAATTAATGCTGTCCAACATAGTAGCCATTAGCCACATGTGGCTATTGAGCACTTGAAATGTGGTTACTGTGACAAAGGAACTGAATTTTGGATAATATCACAATTAAGGTTAAATAGAAACAGCCACGTGGCTAGAGGCTACCATCAGAGACCATACAGCTCCAGATGAGAGTATCCTAGGAAATAAATGCTGACATACACAGAATAAAATAAAATCCTGTTAGAGTGTAAAAGCCTCCAAATTTTGTCAATGGATATTTGAAACAGGCTTTGAGTTTCTACTTTTACGAAAAAAAATTCAAATATCATAAAAATATCATCACAAGCATCAAAATTCCCACAGGTGCCTTGAACAAAGGTGTCAGTAATCTGAGTAGGTTACTGCATCTTAGAACACACCCTAAGCCACCTAGAACTGGCATTCACAAGAGAGAGGTCAAGGTCCAGATGATCGAGGAGAAAACCATCTTCATTGTGGGCATGCACAGCTCTGAAGCTAACAGGTGCACACCCAGACAGGAGGCTCTTCCAGGGAAACCACAGAGAAATTCTTCCATCAACTAGGTTTCTTTCTCTTAGCGCCTTGTGGAAACTCTTTCTATAATACAAAAGTAACTGAGGGTTGCCTGTACTCATTCTATGCGTTCTTCCTACCAGGGATTACTCCTACTGATTTTCTTAATAAGTGGAGCAAGCAGACAAATTTGGATGTGCCCACCTACTGACTTAATTCAGACAAAACTGCTTCATAGGGATTTTTTAAACCAGAATTACACAGGTCGCCAGATAAAGAATTGAACATACCACAGATGTAAAGAAATAACACAGCTTATTTCACTTCTCCTTTTAACCAGCTGAAAGATAAAGGCAATGTTTTTCCAGACACGTTCTAATGCACTCATCTGTCTTTGCTAAACAATATGTGCTGATAAACTCAAGGAATCGTCCATGCAACAGTAGGAGGGAGGCTCCATTATTACGCTCACTTGAGAAAAGTGGTAACATACCCAAGGTCTAGAATTCCATGTAGTAGAAGGAGGAATCAACAGGAAAGTCTGGTTCTAGAGCCTTTGTTTTTCAACTTTCAGTAGTTAACCATGACATTTACGTTTAATGGGCATTAACAAGATAAGCAGTAAACAACTTAGTAAAGTTTCATTTTCCTGTCAAGTTCAACACTAGTCAGTTTTATGATAAGGATGCTAGGCTACTTTGTGCAATGGGGTGAATAAAGACACCACTTTGAATAAAGAACATACTTTTAGTTGCAGTATAACCAAAGTCTTCATTTTGAAGATAATGTTTTCAGTCTTGTCTCTACTATATGTGGTAATGAACCCTAATGTGTGTTCCCAGGTATACACAGGCTATCGGTCAGCTGCCTTCATGACATTTGATCTGCTTATCAAATTACCCACAGTACTCCCTTCCCTCCTCCTCCTTCATTGACGTTGTTGTTACATGTGTAATTTTTTTCTATTCTAGATTTAAATTCCCTAAGTGTGGCAGCCATGACTGTTGAATTGGCACTTTATCCCCAATGCCTAGGGCAGTGCTTAGTCCACAATTATCGAAGCAGAGGTGAAGAAGAAAGTGACCGAAGATTAAAGATATTGACAATGGTCTGGGGCACCTGGGTGGCTCAGTCGGTTAAGCGTCCAACTTTGGCTCAGGTAATGATCTCATGGTTTGTGAGTTCAAGCCACATGTCGGGCTCTATGTTGACAGCTCAGAGCCTGGAGCCTGCTTCGGATTCTGTGTCTCCCTCCCTCTCTGCTCCTCCCCTGCTCATGCTCGCATGTGTGCTCTCTTTTAAAAATAAACATTGGGGCGCCTGGGTGGCGCAGTCGGTTAAGCGTCCGACTTCAGCCAGGTCACGATCTCGCGGTCCGGGAGTTCAAGCCCCGCGTCAGGCTCTGGACTGATGGCTCAGAGCCTGGAGCCTGTTTCCGATTCTGTGTCTCCCTCTCTCTCTGCCCCTCCCCCGTTCACACTCTGTCTCTGTCCCAAAAAATAAATAAACGTTGAAAAAAAAAAAATTAAAAAAAAATAAATAAATAAAAAAATAAAAATAAACATTAAGAAATTAAAAAAAAAAAAAAAGATTGGCAATGGTCAAATCATAGAAAGCTTATAAACTATGCTCAAAAGTTTTAATCTTATACAATGCATCAGTATTTTCTAAAATGTTTATTGAAACAATCTCAACAGAAGCTTAAAGATTTAATAAATTATGGAAACGCTACATATGATGTCTGCCTGGATAGTCACAATGCACATGATCTCATTAAAGGTACTGATGAATCCTGCAGTTAATAAGCATAACTCAGAATTTCACAAATGATTTATGAAATATGTCTGGGTGCATATGCATTTGTATGAAATCTCTATTAGCAGTTCCATATGATGTACTTTGTGAATCACTGTAGTAAGCATGAGAGGACTTTAAGCCAGGGACCAATTCACATTTCAGGAAGGGCACTTTGACCAAAAGGAAAGATGAAGTAAAAGAAAAGGAGTTTGGAGGTGGAGAAAACAGTTAAAATACTAGTGTAGGAATGAGGCAATAGACAGACACAGGAATGTGAAAACAAAAGCAAATTTGGGACATAAAGGAAAAGATCCTGGCAGCTAATTTGATATGGGGAGTTTGAGCAATGGAAGTGACCAGGTTTTTCCAGGTTTCTAGAATGGACAAGCATATCATGGCAGCATTAACAGGAAGAGAAATGGGCTTTGTTAGAAATAAAACAAATATGTATTTATTCATAGTTACTATTGGGGCATTTAATTGGAGCTAGGCAATAGGCAATTGACATGTTTCACTCATACACCTTCAAGAATGTGCAATCCTATGTGTATCTACATATTCCATTGTTTAATGATCATTCTACCAGATATAAACCCCTGGAGGTGAACATGTATGCTTAATTTTTGTGGAAAACATGATTCAAGCTGCAGAAACTATTTATTGGGGATTGGCTATAGACTGGAAGTTTATGTACCCACAAAATTCATAGATTGGAAACTAATCCCCATTATAATGGTATTTGGAGGCAGAGCCTTTAGCAGGTGGTTAGGTCGGGACAACGAAGCCCTCCCAGGATGACCCCATGTCCCTTTCGCCATGTGAGGTCACAGTACATAGACAGCCATCTATGAAACAGGAAGAAGGTCCTCACTAGACACCAAATCTGCCGGCACCTTGTTTCCAGACTTCTGGCCTCCAGAACAGAGAAATCCCATCATTTGAAAGGTACCCAGCCTATGACATTTTTATTATAGCAGCCCCAACTAAGAGAGTACAACAATGCATGTTGTTGTATGTTTAATAAAAGAAGACACCTTTATCTTCTTCAGAGACAGACCAGACTGCCGAACATCTCGGTCCCAGCACAGACAAGGGTGGGCTGCGTTTGGTGCGCAGGCTAACAAGAGTCAGAGTACCTTTGTCTTACCGCTATTTTAAGAAAAGAACTCCAGAATTCTCACTGGAGAGCCACAGCCATTTGTCTCTTCGCTGCTTGGGGCTGCCAGAAATCCACTCTGGTTTATGGGTCTCCCAGCTTCCAGCCCTGAGCTTCGTTAGCATTTGACAAAGGCCTGAGGTTGGGACAGGCTGTGTGATGTTGCTGCTCAAGCCTCCAGTTTATAAGACACACAGTCTGTGGTATTGCGTTATAGAAGCCTGAACGGGAGAATTTGTTTACTAATCTGAGAATGTGTGCAGGAGCTACAAGGGATCTTTAGAAGGTTCCTTCAAGAATAAGGAAGATTCCAAATGATATTTCTCTACCCACCCTCCCACGTCTAGATACCTAGACTCCTGCAGGAATTAGCATACTCAACATAACTTGCTAATACCACACCCTGCCCTCACATTCTCCTAGACTCACCACATCCTACACGCCCCACTCCACAGGAGTCCCTCCTAAGCAGCTTCTGATTCTTCTCATTCTACAAGCAGCTACAACAGTGACCAGCACCACTCCAAAGTGACTCTTGCCCTGGGAGAGGGGAAGATAACCACACAAGTCAGTTCTGGGTGGGGGTGAGTGGGGGGGGGGGGGGGGGCTGACACCTGGCCAGACAGGCCCTATTCCACCAACAAAAGCCTCTCAGGAGACAACATGGAGAGTGCTATTCTGCAGTTTGGTACAACTGTGGCACCAGCAAATGGGTTGAGGTCAGATATCTGGTATGACCCAACTATAAAAGCCCAAGGCAGTCCCAGACCGGCCCCTTAATCAGCAGAGGAACCAAACCCTACTGACAACAGGCAAAGAGCCATTGCAGCTGACTGTACTGAAGGGCACACACAACACACATAGGAGACACCTCTTTAGCCCTTGGTGCTGGTCAACAAGGGACACTGCACTACAGGGTCTATTTATTAGGCCACTACTTTCCTAATATACATATACACAGAGACTTGAAAAAATGAGAGGCAGGCATAGGTCCTAAGTGAAAGAACATGACAAAACAACAGCAAAAGATCTAAATGAAATCAAAGAGCTAAGTGATATGCCTGATAAGGAATTCAAGTAATGGTCATAAGAATACTCCATGGACTTGAGAAAAGAGTAAAGGATCTCAGTAAGACCTTCAACAACAACAACAACAACAAGAACAACAACAAATAGGAAATAGAAAAAGAACCAGAGATGAAGAATTCAACAACTGAATTAAAAATACACCAGAGGGAATAAATAGGAGACTACAGGAAGCAGAAGAATAGACCAGTAAGCTAGGAGACAATATTGGAAAGCACCCACACTAATCAGCAAAGGAAAAATGAGAAGTAAAGGGAACTCAACAACATCAAGCATAGTAACATTCAAATAGGGAACCCAAAAGGAGAGGAAAAAAGGGGTGCATAAAAATTATCTCAAGAAATAACAGCTGAAAACTTTCCTAATCTGGGAAAGGAAACAGACATCCAGATCCAGGGAACAGAGTGACCCAACAAAATCAACCAAAGGAGGTCCACACCAAGACACATAAGTAAAATTGCACAAAGTAGCAATAGAGAATTTTAAAAGCAGCAAAAGTTATACACAAGGGGAACCTCATAAGGCTATCAGCTGATTCTTCAATAGAAACTTTTCCAAACCAGAAGGCAGCAGCATAAGTTGAAAGTGCTAAAATGAAAAAACCTGCAACCAAGAATACTCTACCCAGCAAGACTGTCATTCAGAATAGAAGGGTAGATAGAGTTTCCTAGACAAAAGTTAAAGGAGTTTATCACTACTAAAAGAAATTCTGAGTGGAAAGAAAAGTCCATAATCAGGAATAAGAAAATTAGGAAAGGAAAAAATTTCACAGGCACATACAAACCTAATAAAAGACTAGCCACTTAGAAAACCAATACAGTGGTTAGAGCACAAAGGCAGTAAACTATATCTATAAAACCAGTCAAGGGCTTCACAAAATTAAAGGATGTAAACTATGACATCATATACATAAAACATGGGGGAGGGGAAAGTAAAAAGTTATTGCTTTTAGACTGGGGTCAAATTTAAGCAACCATCAACATAGACTGCCATATGTGTAGGATGGTAACAACATATCAAAAATGACAAACCAATAGGAATGACATATCAAAAACCTTTGATACGCAGAGAAGAGAAAGAAATACAAGCATATCACTAAAGAAAGCCATCACACCACAAAAAAAGAATAAGAAAGGAACCAGAGAATATACAAAACAACCATAAAAGAAGTAATCTATTAATAATTACCTTGAATATAAATCAACTGAATGCTCCCATCAAAAGGCATTGGGTAAATGAACAGACTGTAAACGCCAGACCCATCTATATGCTGCCTACAAAAGATGCTCACTTCAGACCTAAAAACACATGTGGATTGAAAGTTAAGATTTGGAAAATCACTTATCATGCAAATGGAAGTGAAAGGAAAGCTGGAGTAACAATACTTAGACCAGACAAAACAGACTCTACAACAAGGACTGTAACAAGAGATAATGAAGGACACTACTTACTGATAAAGGGAATAATCTAACAAGAAGATATAACAATTTTAAGTATTTATGTATCCAACATGGGAGTGTCCAAGTACATAAAGCAGCTATTAGCAGACAAATGGATAGTAATACACAACAGTAGAAGACTTCAACACTCATATCAGTGGATAGATCATCTAGAAAATCAACAAGGAAACAGTGGCTTTGAAGAGCTCACTGGACCAGATGGATCTAACATATATTCAGAGGGTAACATCCTAAAACAGTGGAATACACGTTCAAGTGCACATTCTCTAGAACAGAGCATATGTTAGGCCACAAAACAAGTCTCAACAAATTCAAAAAGGTTGAAGCAATAATCTAACACATAGAAATTAAATAACATGGTACCAAACAATGAAAGTGCCAACCAAGAAATCAAAGAGGAAATTTTAAAGAATACAGAGACCTATGAAAATGAAAATACAATGGTCCCAAATCTTTGGGATGCAGCAAAAGTTCTTCTAAAAGAGAACAGACTAATAATGCAGCCCCCCCCCAAAGAAGAAAAGTCTCAAATAAACAATCATACACCTTAAAAAGCTAGAAAAGGAACAAAGTCCAAAGCCAGTAGAAGAAGGAAGTAAAAATGAGAACAGAAATAAATGAGAGACTAAAACATATGTCAATGACACCAGAAGCTGGTTCTTTACAAAGACCAACCAAAATTGATAAACCTTCAGCCAGACTGATGCAAAAAAAGAGGGAGAGATTGAGAGGATTCAAATTAAGTCACAAATGAAGGAGGAGATACAACCAACACCACAGAAATACAAATGAAAAGATTATCAAAAGTTATATGCCAACCAATAGGACAACCTAGAGAAAATGAATAAATTCCTCGAAATATATAACCTTCCAAAACTGAATCAGGAAGAAATAGAAAATTTTAAACCAATCACTGGTAATTGTAATTATTAAAATAGCATCAGTGATCCAAAAACTCCAACAAACTAAAGTCCAGGACCAGAAGGCTTCATAGGTGAATTGTACCAAACATTTCAAATAGTTAATACCTATTCTTCTCAAGCTATTCCAAAAAAAAAAAAAAAAAAAAAATACACACAGAAGAGGAAGGACAGCTTCCTTATTCACTCTACAAGGGCCGACATTAAGCTGATACGAAAACCAGATAAAAACATCACAAAAACAAAACAAAACACAATACTACAGGACAATACCTCTGATCTCTGATGAACATAGTTGCAAAAATCCTCAACAAAACATTAGCAAACCAAATGCAACAACACGTTAAAAAATCATTCGCCATAATCAAGTGGGACTTCAGGGATACAAAGGTAATTCCTATTTGCAAATCAAGGTGACACCTCAACAGTAACAAGAGAAAGGATAAAACCACAGAATTATCTCAATAGGTGCAGAAAAAGTATTTGACAAAGTACAACATCCATTCATGATAAAAACCCTCAACAAAGTAGGCTTATAGGGAACATACCTCAACATCATAAAGGCTCTATAGGAAAAACCCACAGCCAACATCATACTCAATGGTGAAAAATGGAGAGCTTTTCCTCTAAAGTCAAGAATAAGACAAGGGTGTCTATCTACTCTCACCACTTTTAGTCAACTGAATACTGGAAGTCCTAGCCACAGCGATCAGAAGCCAAAAAGAAATAAAAGGCATCCAAACTGGTAGGGAAGAAGTAAAACTCACTATTTTTAGATGAAGTGATACCATATATAGAAAAGCTTAAAGACTCCACCAAAAAACTACAAGAACTGATAAATGAATTCTGTAAAGTTGCAGGTTGCAAAAATCAATGTGCAGAAATCTGTTGCATTTCTATGCACTAATAACGTAGCAGAAAAAAGAAAACAATGCCACTTATAAGTACACTGGAAATAATAAAGTACCTAGGAATAAGCTCAACCAAGGAGGTGAAAGACCTATACCCTGAAAACTATAAAGAACATTGATGAAAGAAATTGAAGATGACACAAAACAAATGTAAACCTATTCCATGACCATGAGTTAGGAAAACCAATACTGCTAAAATGTCCATGCTACCCAATCTACAGATTTAATGCAATCCCTATCAAAATACCAGTAGTGTTTTTTTACAGAACTAGAAAAAAATCCTAAATTTTCTGTGGAACCACAAAGGACCCCAAACAGCCAAAGCAATCTTGAAAAAGAACCAAGTGGGGAGGTATCACAATCCCAGATTTCAATATATACTACAAAGCTACAGTAATCAAAGCAGTATGGTATAGGCACAAAAACAGACACGTAGATCTTTGGAACAGAAGAAAGAGCCCACAAATAAACCCACACTTTTATGGTTAATTAATCTACAACAAAGAAGGCAATATACAATGGAGAAAAGACAGTCTTTTCAACAAACAGTGCTGGGGAAATTGAACAGCTACCTGAAAAAAAAAAAAAAAAAGAACTTGACCACTTTCTTACAGCATACACAAAAGTAAACTCAAAATGGATTAAAGATTTAAATGGGAGGGGCGCCTGGGTGGCGCAGTCGGTTAAGCTTCCGACTTCAGCCAGGTCACGATCTCGCGGTCCGCGAGTTCAAGCCCCGCGTCAGGCTCTGGGCTGATGGCTCAGAGCCTGGAGCCTGTTTCCGATTCTGTGTCTCCCTCTCTCTCTGCCCCTCCCCCGTTCATGCTCTGTCTCTCTCTGTCCCAAAAATAAATAAACATTCAAAAAAAAAAAAAAAAGAAAATTTAAATGGGAGACCTGAAACCATAAAAATTCTGGAAAACAACATAGACAGTAATCTCTTTAACATCAACCATAGCAGCATTTTTCTAGATCTGTCTCCTTTGGCCAGGGAAACAAAAGCAAAACTAAACTATTGGTACTGCACCAAAAATAAAAAGCTTCTGCACAGCAAAGAAAACAACAAAACAAAAAGGCAACCTACTGAATGAGAGAAGTTATTTCTAAATGGTATATGCAATAAGGGGTAATATTCAAAAGATACAAAGAACTTATATAATTCAACACTTAAAAGCAGTAACAATCTAAACACGGGCAGAGGACCTAAATAGTCATTTTCCCAAAGACATTCATATGACCAACAGACACATGAAAAGATGCTCAGCATTACTAATCATTAGGGAAATCATATCAAAACCACAGTGAAATATCACCTCACACCTGTCAGAATGGCTAAAATCAAAAAACACAAGGTATTACAAGTGTTGGCAAAGATATGGAGAAAATGGAACTGTTGTGCATTGTTGGTTGAAATTCAAGCTGGGGCAAGCAACCTCCGTGAAAAACATACGGAGGTTTCTCAAAAAATAAAAAACAGAATTATCATATGATCCAGTCATTCCACTACCGAGCATTTACCCAAAGAAAACAAAAACACTAATTGGAAAAGATATGCACCCCTATGCTTACTGCATTATTCATAATGGCCAAGATATGGAAGCAATCCAAGTGTCCATCCATA
The DNA here is from genome assembly GCF_028749965.1 of Puma concolor. Taxonomy (NCBI): domain Eukaryota; kingdom Metazoa; phylum Chordata; class Mammalia; order Carnivora; family Felidae; genus Puma; species Puma concolor. The sequence goes on along the minus strand of NC_141678.1, from coordinate 87,640,683 downwards.
GATGAACGGATAAAGCAGATGTGGTGTATATTTTCACAATGCAACACTACTCATCTGTAAAAAAGAATACAATCTGGCCATTTGCAACAACATGGATGGATCTAGAAGAGGGAATAATGCTAAGTGAAACAAGTCAGAGAAAGACAGATACCATATCATTTCACTCACATGTGGAATTGAAGAAGAAAAAAAAAATCAAAAGACAAAAAATACCAGGCTCTTCGAGAACAAACCGTTGGTTCCTAGAGGGGGAAATAGGTATGGGTGGGGGCTGGGGGAGAGGGGGTGATTGAAATAGGTGAAGGTGATCACTTAACCACGATGAGTGCTGAGAAATTACAGGATTGCTGATTCACGCTGTGCACCTGAAGCTAATATAACAGTATAACGTTAACTACACAGGAATGAGAAAATTAGATTTGTTGAAGAGAAACCTGACCTGAGTTGCCACAGCCTCTGAATTCATAGATCCAAGATCTAGCTCACCCTTTGAATTCATAGATCCAAACTGTTCAAGGGGAAGCGTCATCCCATTGGAAAAGATACTTAAACACTAACATGAATGTATCTGAAGTCTTCCTCTGGCATTTCCCTGAAGGGATGTACCATCACATGCTAGGGTAACTAATGCAGTAGGAAAGAGAACTGAGTCCATTTTGGAGGGCTTATCAGAAATTGGTTCTGAGCTGATAGTACTCTACAGGGACCCCAAACGCCACTTGTGCCTGGTCAAAAATGGAGGTTTGTGGATTCCAGACAATTAGTGGACTTTTGACCCATTAAGGTTGCAGACTACCCTTGTTATTTCCCAAGTTCCTGAGCTTACAAGAAAATGAACATATACAGCAACTGGCAGAATCCCCACCTTGATGCCATGGCTTAATGAGTAAAGGCAACAGTGGCAAGAACTAAGTGACAGCCACCAAGGCTTCCTTTCCCTACCAGGCTAGTAAACCACGGTCAGTACAGTGTCTGAAGGAACTGGAAAGATCCATTCCGCCACCAAGGACTTCAAAGATGGTGGAGATTCCCATCCCATCCCAATTTAACTCACCCACTGGGTTTATGCAACTCATTTACACCATTCTCTCTCTTCTTGCAGTGTCACCCTACCTTCCATGATCCTAGTGACTTGAGACACTGGTTTAACTTTATGCTCTTTTTTCGTCTTCTGAAGCCATTCTCCATAGTTAACTAACATTCCTTTTCCATAGTATCGCTCTTACCTTCTCAAATTCAGTCAGTTCTACTTCCACCCATTCCAGGTACAATCTGAACTTTCTCATCACTCAGAACAAAGTCCTCTCTGGATCTCCGACGTTCGTTTTTTGGCTAGGGCCTCCTTTCTAGATCTCTGCTCCCCTGTAGTGAGCACATTAAATAGCTACCTTCTAAAAGAAGCATTCACTGATTACATCTGAATCTTTGAAGGCCAACTTCCGGCATGCTTCACAACCTCAACAACATAGGCCCTGCTCCTTGGGATCTTCTAATCATGGCGACTTTCATCGCCATAGCTACATTATTCTCCACTGCTAAGTAAGCCCTACTAAGATTTCTTTTATTTCTAGACAGAATGAATTTTGACAATTGGAACCATTCTAATTTTATGTAGTCAGACCTGAGCTAGACTCTCATTGATTTTTCTAAGTAGAAATTCACTGATCCAGGCTTTACTTGTATGCTGGTGCATTTCCATAGTTACTATTCCAAATTTTGTGTTTTAAGGCCTGTAAGTCTCCACGTTGTCTCAAATAAAAATTCCCTCTTTTTTACTTAATGTTTTATTTTCATCCTTGTCATTTGACTGAAAAAAACATGGCAAAATACCTCAGTGAGCAGCAGTACTCCACTAACTTAAATCTCTGAAAGGCAAATAATAACCTGACAACCAAATTGAACACCCTTTGTTCATTCCTAGCCTCTTTTGAACTGTGGCATTTCACTTTTGATGAACTTATTTTTCCTATTGTGCTTTTTTTTCCAAGCATATAGATCCAATAAGGAAAACTCAACCTCACTGAGTATTTCAAATAGATACAATATAATGAAGGGGATTCATTACACAGTGTGGGAAGGCTCACCGAGGAAAAACAGTGGAATGCAGATCTACCAGCACCAGAATAGGAGGGACAAGAAGGAAAGAGGAGGAATCACCAGGAGCTCAGAGCAAGGGCCTTGAGAGGTGGATGCTTGGATCTTCAAAAGTCCTTGTAGCTCGTGTCCATGCCTCTATTATGAGGCACCATATGGCTGATATCCAGAATGCCGAAAGAAGCTGGGGACGCGGGGCAGAGTGGGTAAGAGCTACATTTTTTTTTGCCACTAAAGTAACACTGACATAAGTTGAAAAAACCAGAAATCCCTCTTCTCTTTCTACTCTTCCAATATTCTCTAGTGCTTTCCATTAACAGCACCTAATAGCATGCCATTTGTCAAAGAAATCCAGGAAACATTTGCAGAGTCCCAGCCCCATCACTGCAAAGTTGAGCACAGGAGTGTGGGCTTGGAGCATGAAGACGATAGTTGAATTACTGGCACAATGTGCCAAAAAAGCATCTGTATTCCAGGCTGAGATGCACCATTGTTAAACAGAGAATTCAATACAGAAAGCACAGATTTTAAAGTCAATTCAGCTTAGAATTAAAACTCAGCCTCATGTTCCTAGCTAAACATCACACTTCTCATTCTCCATATCCTCCATTCCTTCCTCTATAAAACAAGAATTAGAATTCATTACCTAGAGGGATTTTGAAGGGTTAAATTAAGGAACCGTACAGTGTGTGAGAGTAATCCACCTGGCTGGCATCTCCCCACCCAGGTCTGTGACCTCAGTCCTTGTTTTACTTCCATGCATCCAGTTGCTGGTTCCTCTTACTCCACGATTGTTATTTCTAGGTCTTTTCTGTTGAATAGTGTTTATACCATTGGTTTTAATCCCCAGTGTCCTGCCTCTGGACCCACTCTTCACACCTTCTACATTCCTGGCCCTGCAATTCGTTCAGTCAAGTCTCAAATCTTATGTCCACATGAATGACTCACAGTTCCGACTGCACGATGCCAACTCTCTTCTGAGTTCCAGATACATATGTCCAGTACTCACTGAATAGCACCATCTCATCATCTGCAGATACCTTAAACTCTATTTCACAATGGAACACAATCCTGTTCAGCAATTCTTAAGTCCTTCCCCCACCCAAACCAGCACATACACACACCACTACTCCATCCGTATTTTCTTTGAGGGCCAATGCCACTACCAAATATTCAATGCAAAAATCCTGTGAGAAATCTTTCAAATACATTTCCCTCACGCCGTGTAGCCAACTTTGTCCCATTAACATTGGTTAGATCTCAAGTTGATTGAAACTTGAATATTGTCTAACATTCCCAACATGTTTCTTTCTGCTTCTATCCATCCTACACAGCACTGTAAGGTGAGACGTTCACCTGTAATGTTAATAGCATTAACATCTTTATCTCTGCCTAATGGATGAGAGCTAAGTATCCACACTGGCATTCAGGGCCACTAGAATGTGTATCTAACCCAACATCTTAGCATTCCCATTCTCTATACTTCATTCTCCTCTCAACAATCTCTATTCATTCTATCTTGCACGTATTCATCCACAGTCCATGCTGTCCAATCTCTTACCCTGCAAGGCCCCAAGGTCTGTCCCATGAAACCCTACTGGAAGCTTTGCCTCTTCCTTAGGTGTGTAGATACACTCACTACTCATTATTCTCCTAGGATCCCTGTTTTACATTGCATGCAGTAATTTTAAAAAGTAAATAAAAGTTGGAGAATAACTATTGATAATACCAAAAAACAATGTACGTCTTGCACTACACTAATTCTAGGAATGGAAATGCGATTCTGAAAAAGGATGTTGATGTCCAAATTTACGGAGGCACAAAGAATGCACTAACAAGAGTAAGGGAAAATATTAGAGCATTTGCAGAAAATTCTACTTTCTGGGATTAAATAATGATGGATAGATTATGTAAATTTAGACTCGGACCTTGGCTCTAAGATCTGAGAGAAGAGAGTGTGATTGCTAATCTGACTACATTCAAAGTCCCTCTGGAGACGAATTCTACTCAAATAAGGAAACACTGATGCTTGCATTTGAAATGAGGTCCTGCTTGCTCTGGAATAACTGGACTAGGGCCACGGTTACTGGGTTGGGGAAGGACATAACAAAAATAAACAAAATCGTTGTTAGTATGTTGCTTTGTACTTGTCTTACCTACTAAATAATAAAATGCTGAAGAAAGAAGATGTTCATGGGTACATTTCTACAACTTATAGCAAAGGTCTTACCCAAAGTAGGTGACTGATAAAATGTTTGTTGAAATAAATCACTGAATCTTCTCATTTTGAAAAAGAGAAATTTGACTAATTAGTTTAGACAAGCTGTTGCGGACACATCCAAAATATCTCTGGCAACATTCTTCCCCCTCAATCTTTCATTAAAAAGTAGTTACCGGAGCACCTGTATAGTTAAGTCGGTTAAGTGTCTGACTCTATTTCAGTTCAGGTCTTGATCTCACAGTCACGAGATCAAAACCTGCAACGGGCTCTGCACTGGGCTTGGATCCCGCACAAGATTCTCTCTTGCCCTCTGCCCCTCTTCTGCTCACATTCTAAAACAGGGGGGAGGAAAAAGACAAAGGTATTTACTAAGATCTCTACCGTTAGTTGAAACCAGATGCCTAAGCAGAAACTCAGAAGTGCTGTCTATAAAGCAGCTGCCCAAGGTCACCAACAAATATAGAAGAAAACATGCTTCCTCCTCCACGTAACCTGCTTGCCTCCCATAGGCAGAATCTCTCCTTTGTTCCTCTAGTCCTTTCAGTAACTTTGTAATAAAGGTCCTGTATTAAGGTTTCTTTCTTTGGTGGTGCGGGGGGGGGGGAGATGTAGTTGTCAAAGATATATAATCTCCTACGTCCAAAATACCCTCAAATTTGTCAGCACACTCAAACCGCAATGGTGGATTTCTGCTTGATAGTCTGTAGGAAACCTGGAACAGAGAGTGCCAAGAACAGTCTTTGGAATAAAGGACCCGATGAAATTGCTCATCAACATATTTGATAGAATCCTTTTCAGGTTTCTCTGAGGGGGCTGTAGCTGATTAGGAGCAACCCAATGAGAATAGTGAGGAAGTTCACAGGACGTCATCTCCCAAGAAGAGTCTGAAAGTAAGATCATTCACTAAATGGAATTGGGAATAAGCTACTTAGTAAGAACAAAAATCTTGAGTATGAAGTTGTACGCATCCAGGTCCCCTGTGGCTTTTGTGCCCAGGAGAATTTTATTATCCAGACAATCACTATGGATAAAAAAGAATGTTTCAGAAATAAAAACTGATGCCACCAAACTACTCTGGTTAAAAATGACAGATGAGGAAATTGTTAGTATTGGGTGCCTTTCTTCCCTATCAGACGGTGGTAACATTTTAATTGCAGAATCTGTGTTTCACTTTCTGTTTTTGTCCTTGCATTTTATTTATCTACCTGATGATATAAACTCTGTGTTAGTGACTTCACTGCCACCTTCACTTCCTCAGCCACCATGCATGGTGGCCACTAGGGAGATTATTCCATGGGCTAGACAAGATCATGTTCTAAAGTAGGGACTAACTCGAAAACTTATTTATGCCTTCTTAAAATCTCATCTTTTAAAAATTTCTACATTAAAAAAAATTTTTTTTAACATTTATTTATTTTTGAGACAGAGAGACAGAGCATGAACGGGGGAGGGTCAGAGAGAGGGAGACACAGAATCTCAAACAGGCTCCAGGCTCTGAGCTGTCAGCACAGAGCCCGACACGGGGCTCGAACTCACGGACCGCGAGATCATGACCTGAGCCGAAGTCAGCTGCTTAACCAACTGACCCACCCAGGCGCCCCTAAAAATTTCTACTTTTAACATAGTTTCCACTATTACTATATTAATACAGTAAAGTATATATTACGTAAAAACATATATATATATATATATATATATATATATATATATATGCACACACACACGTGTGTTATTTTACAAGTTTAGAAGACCTAAGAGATCAGTAATATAATTCAAGACATTTCTTAGCAACACTGGGTGACTCATCATCTAGTTTCTGGAACACATAATACTCACCCCTGCAGTTACTTCAACCAAGTAGGTGACGTGTGGGACACGTGGGTGGCTCAGTCGGTTAAGCATGTGACTCTTTGTTTCAGCTCAGGTCATGATGCCAGGGTTATGGAATCAAGCCCTGTATCAGACTCCACGCTGAGCATGGAGCCTGCTTAAAATTCTCTCTCTCTGCCCCTCCCCACACTCGCACTCATGCTCTCTCTCAAATTTTAAAAAGTAGAGACATGCTACCTTTTGCAAGATAGTTCTGCTAAACTGAGCATCTCAAACCACACCATTCATTTCTCCTCTCCATTCAGCACCACCAAATTGACTAATACACTCCCATCTTCAAGCTCAGTTTCTGCAAATTTCTAAACAGTTCTTGGCCAGGGAAGAGCAGTAGCTACATCCTCGCTGGTGGAGTCAAAGGAGTTGTCTAACTCAAAGACCAATTTGCAGTGATTCCAGAACTATTCCCCACACGTGTACGCTACCACCACAGACTCTCCTTCATGTCCAATTCTTTCGCCCATTCCTTTGACCTAGACCCCAACTTCAGTCCTCTCACTAGCACTCTTATTTTCCTAAAGGCACTGGAACACCATCCCAACCCACATTGCTCTGATTACTCACCCAGCCTTTGCTGGCGTCCTCCTCTGGTTGAATGAAGTCTATTTCCTTAATAGGACCGGCTAAGACCATACTCCCAATGAGCAATGCCTCTACCCAGACTCTGCAAATAGCAGCCATCTAGAAATTTCTACTGCTACTTTCTACCTACATGCTGAGCATCTAGTGTGTTCTAGATACTCCACTAGGTATTGATAATAGAGCACTGAAGAAACCAAATCTGCTCCTGGTACCGTGGTACTTAGCAGACGCCTCTCTTTAATCTGGATTCTCATTTCCCCTCTAGCTACCATTACTCGACCTTTTGTGAAAATAAATGTGCATGGTGAGAATTGTAATAGACCCATGTGGCCATTGAAAGAACACTATAATGTTTTCCTCCACCAAAACTGACCACTCATCCTACATCTTCAAAATATTTTAAACTCACAGAAATTTCTCGTTTATACACATACGTACACACACACACACACCAAAAGTACACAGACAATTGCATTATGTTAACTATATAGTTAACATATAGTCTTATGCAGGAGTATGTTCTATACACATTGTCCTACAATTTGTTTGCTTCAATACTGAATTAAAAAGCTCATATTAACACAGCCTTTTTTCTTTCTTTCCTAATAGTTACTTAATACCCTATATAGAAAGAACACTGGCTATCTCCTTTAGGGATCTATTGTACAGCAATTCTACTTGTCCTAAATTTTTTTTTCACCAGTTCACCAAAAGTCTCAAATAAGCCTCCAAGTCATAGCTACAGAAACTGCCAAGCTCATACACACAAACATGGATGCAAAGATAAAAGTACTTTTTGAAATACTCGGGGGGGGGGGGGGAGGGGCCTGGAGATGGAATATTTAAAGCTAGGAAAAGTGAACACTTTCAAAAATCAATTATCTGATTAAATTATGATTCTAAGATAATTTAGTAGGGTGATTTTTTTTCAAAATTGAATGATTTAAATCCACAACTTTGTCTTCACTTTTAGTGCATTTTATTTTAAAAGAGAAGTTAGAAGACAGAGTTCAAGCAGGTTGTGTTTGGTCTATCAGCTTCAAGGCGAAGACTGCATCCTTGGGTAGGACATTTTGGAACTGCTGCAGACTTTCTTCTACCTAAATGGAGCACTTTTTTGATGCAACTTAGAGTGCAACCGTTAGTTATTTTATGAGAAAATTTATTTCTGTAAGCAACATTTTTGAGAACACACGATGTAGCTCAGTATCCTTGGATTTAGCAAATATAACCTAATAACATATTGAATCCTCGGTGAGCAAAGCAGAAAATTCTAATCTTGGCCATCTTGGGAATGCGCTGGATCTGTGGCCTTCTAGTGCCCAAGAAGCAATCCCTTGAAAAAGGGGAAATGACAAAATTACTTTCAAAATAGGTCTTCATGCTTATGAGGGAATATTTCTCCTACATTATGGGTTACATTTTAAGTATGCTATTAAGTCATCATTTTATACTAAAAAGGCATGGGATTTGTACCCACACATCATCCCTATAATTTTTGAACATATTTTTTTATCATCTCTAAAATGAGAAAAGTAAATTTAGTATACTCTTTGCTAAGAGATATAGAAGCATTTTGCATTATGTAAAGCACAGAAAACAAACTAAAATGTCAAAAAAAATAGGAATAGCAAAATCACGGCCGGACAACGTGTGAACATGAATGAGTGTTCTTTGTTCCTGCAATGGAAAGTTGAAATGAAATTGTTGGCAATGTCCACCACAGACAGGAAATTGGCATTGACTCCCACTGTTTTTATTGATTGGGTAAGCATATAGAGTTCCTGACACATGATAAAAGACACAGTAGTTGAAACATGCCACGATATCTTTCTCCTAGTTTTATTCCAAAGAAATGCGTATTGGTGATTTTCTCGGCAATTTCCTCAAAATCTCACAGGATTATTTTTTTCACAGGGGTATTTTATATAGGAAGAATAGGCATTATTTTAAAGGATATTTTCCCTCAGTCAACTTTTAAAGGGTAGAAGTATTGGTAGGATTCTAAGACTGAGCAAGGGACTTGTAGCCCAATTTCTAGATTGAAACATATTGTGAAATTTGAGGAATATTCTAAGCTTCATGACATCATCATGAGCCTGCTGAGGTTCTTCCTAATTAAGAAAGATCCAGAGAGATGGTTCCAGGCAGGATGGTTGATGTAGCCCTTTACCCACTGCAATTTTTTTTTTTTTTTTTTAATGATTTGTTGTTTTTGTGAGACAGTGAGTGGGAAAGGGGCAGAGGGAGAGAGAGAGGGACTCGTTTTTTTGTTTTTTGTTTTTTTTTATTATGAAGTTTATCGTCAAACTGGTTTCCATAAAACACGCAGTGCTCATCCCAACAGGTGCCTTCAATACCCATCACCCACCCATCCCTCCCTCCCACCCCCCATAAACCCTCAGTTTGTTCTCAGTTTTTAGGAATCTCTTATGTTTGGGCTCCCTCCCTCTCTAACCATTTTAGGACTCGTTTGTTTTCTATTGCTGCATAACAAAGTAACCACAAATTCAGGAGCTTAAAATACCAATTTATTAGTTCACAGCTCTGTAAGTCAGAAGTCTAACACAACACAACTGGGCCCTCTGCTCAGAGTCTGACAAGGGTAAAATGAAGATAATCGGATATGCAGAGCTCCTGTTGATGGCTGTGGGAAAAATCTGTTCCATACTCATTTTTATATACAGAGTTCAGTTCCTTGCAGCTCTAGGATTTAGGACCCTGTGTCTTTGCTGTCAGTTGAGGCTGCTTTCAGCTTCCAGAGGCACCCCCTTACTCCACCTACAAGCCAGCAACAGTGTCGAATCGTCCCTGTGCCTGGACTCTCTGATTTCCATTCTATGACTGAAGAAAGCTCCCTGTATTTAAAAGAGCCATGTGTTTAGGTCAGACCCGGCTGTGTCATCTTGTCATCCTTACATCAACTAATATGGCACCTGACACCTACAAAACCTCTTCACGGCAACACCTAGATTATAACTGATTCAAGAATGGGAGAAGATGTGTACAGTGGCCAGGAATGAGGAGTCACCTTAAAACTTAGCCTGCTACATACCTCCAGACTATCTAAAATTACGTTCCATATACATACATAAGGTTTCATCCTAAGAAATTGTCCTTTTCCCACTACAAAGCTGTGAATAGAGAAAGCCATCTGAGATATCACAGGAACTAAATGCATCCTAGCAGGACGAGCAGAGTTCTACAGCCGAGTGTTCCCTGTCTCAGGTCTGAAAGCCAGTACTGGTGATTACCAAAGTCCAGTGTGTCTAACTTCTCCATCAACGTGGCCCCCAGACGTCTTTGGTGGACGTAGAATTCCAGGGTAGAAATACAATGGCATGGTATAATGGAGAACCCTAAATTGATAGCTTTCTAGATGTTTATGTATTTCCATTGCCTATTTTTAATATCTGTTCTTAGAAAACACTGAATAGTATTTTCTAATATAAAGTGCTTAATAAGACAACTAATACTCAACCTCTGGCCCTATGCAGTTCAGGCCAAAAGTGGTTATCGGAAACAAAGATTACATGTATATGTATTTTTAAAATCACGTGGAAAGTTAAGGGCCTGATGTTTGATATTTACATATATTAACATTTAGTAATATCCTACAGCTTTGTAATTAAGAGTCGACTCCCAAGCGGTAGAACATAATTGCTCATTTTGTAGATGTGGCACTTCTGGATCAAGAAGTGATTAAAATATTTATACTGCACAGCTTGTTCAGTTCACTTATATTATCAGATTAATTTCCTTCAATTCTCTGTGCATCAGTATTTTTGCTTTTTTTCTTCTCAAAAATGGCACTTGAAAGAAAATAGCTTTTCACATACTCTTAACACCTGGTTGCATATTTGAAGCAAAGTGATGGGCTAACCGAGCCTGTTCTGTATGAATATACTGTAAATATATTTCCTATGTACAAGATGTAAAACTCAAAAGGGACTAATAGTGAAAATCCTTTACAGTAGGACTTCTGTAAGGAATGAAATTTGAATCAGTAATTGGCTAGTGATACACCATTTTGAATTTTTTTTGTAGGAAAATCTTCCATGTTTAAAATATTTCTAATTAAAATGAAGGAAATAAGCTGAACACATTTATTGTCTTGTTTTCTAGTAATGTCACAAACAGTATTCCACTCCCTGTCAGGTGTGCCCATGTATGTTTCCTTTTGGGAATTTAATATTCACAGTGGAATTTATGTGAATACTTTTCTAGCTTTTCTAAATTCATTTCTCTATTTTCTCTGAGTTTTAAGCACTAGATATTTGATTTGGGTAAATACTTTATCCAATCTCTGAACAGACTAATGAAAGTCGCCCCCAAAATCACATTCAGGAAAGATCTATATTTGGAAATTGGTTTTCAAAGAGCTGCATTCCAAATTATCTGTGTTACAAGGTCAAAAGCCGGTAAGGGAAATAATTATCCAGGATTGGGAATGCACAGCCACGGTCTCATCCCCAACTAAGTAAATTAGCTTTGAACACTTCTGACTTAAGGCAAAATAAAGAAGTAGGTGAGGGAAATTTAATTAAGTGACCAAAACACAAGTCAGCTTTTATTAATTGCTAGTGATGCCAGGTCACTAAAAAAATCCAATCTGCTCACAATCTTCGTACCGTTTCTGAAGTATGTGAAGGAAATACAGAGTTCAGCCCAGGGGCCATTGGAGGCGGCATAAACCTTTGAGTCTTGTCGCCCCAAAGAGAAGTACAAAAGATGGAAGAAGTTCAGAACATGGCGGGCCCATTACTACTACACATTCGCTGCCCGCAGTCTGACAACCTGAAAGGAAAGAAAACAAAAGCTTGTCCAGTCAGACCCGAACATCTGCCGGACGACATTGTGGCAGTCCCTTAAGCAAAATAGGAAACAAGAATTAAGTTAGGGAAAGGGACACACCAAAACGTGAAGGCACAAAATCTCTCTAACCAGCCAAAGACCTCTGGTCCACATTATCGATTCCACCTGGAGGCAAAATGTTCCCTCCTGTAACGTACTAAACCAAAAGAATAATTTCCAAGCAAAGAGATAAAAAGGCCTGTAAAAGACAAGGATAAGAACATGTAAGAGAATCAGGTAAAGGGAAAAAAGAATCCAGAAAAGAAACTGACAATCAACAATGAACACTGGGATGCACAGATGCTAAGCTGAATTTGTTCTCATTCAAATGGAATCTCTCACTCCAAAACGGAAATAAAAGGGTGCCTGGCTCGCTCAGTCAAGTGAGCGTCTGACTCTGGATTTCACCTCAGGTCAAGATCTCACAGTTCCCGAGACCCAGCCCCAAGCTGGCAGTCCAGAGCCTGCCTGGGATTCTCTCCCTTCCCTCTCTCTACCCCTCCCTCCTGCTCTCATGCTCTCAAAATAAACTTTAAAAAATTTTCTAAGTACAACAAACAAAAACAAAGGAACTTAAATGTCACCATTTTGAATGACAGTGGAATCTCACGAACACTGAGACAAGTCTAGGTCAAGGTGTAGGGTTTCTCTGAATCCCTAAAGTTTGCCAAATTGAGCAACAACAGAAAACCTGGCCGAACTTATGAAGGCATCTGAACAAAAGACCAAGGCCTTCGAGGGGGAAAAACCACGGAGTGGGTTTCTCTCCACATACAGGTAGGCATGTGCACACACACCAGTGCGAGTTTTCACTCTTTTGCCCTGATTCCATGCTCCCAGACTCAGAGGGTCTGCTAGGTCTGAGCCCCTCGAACATCACAGCCATCATGGCCACCAACCAGCTTCAGCCCATTCTCTGCAGCCAACTCTACAACCCCGTACTTGTGCTGCCTTCAGTCTGGTTACTTTTTCCATCCGTTGCCAGAAGTCAGTAAAAACAGACAAACGTACAAGAAGATGGTGGTAAACAAGCTCTCCTTTATTTAAAACACACACACACACACACGCACGCACGCACACACACCGCCAAAAAAAAAAAACACCAAGAACACTAGTCCCTGACCTACGGTTTTTGTGGATTTCCGTGGTCTAAGTACTCCCACCATGGTTAACGGCAGGCTGCCAACATGACCTCACCCAATATCAAGCCGGGAAGAGATGCACACATTTGTCTCCCAGGAGCCAATGTGAGGCTTTGCTGCACATCTGAGGGAAAACGGAGCAGCCTAGCGATAGGAGCTTTACAAATTAACAGCCAAGACTTGGGTGCCATGAATGCCATAGAAACCACCCACTAGCCTCCTTTGCTTCTTCACCCCTGAGGTGATGGACTTAACACGCCTCCTTACGCAGTGTCCCTGCTGTCTCCGGATGCCTGTTGTGTTTTGGGTGGGGACACATGAACCTAAATGAGTTCCTTCCTCATCCTGCTCAACAAGGATCCCTACAGAAACCCCTTCCTTTATCGGACAGCTCGGGAACAATAGGCAAAGGAAACGCATCTACGTAGATGCCATTACCGAGTCATCAGACTCATGATTTTACCCCAATTCATCATGCATGCGTCCGTGTACTCATTCAATCCCTCAGCAAACATTCTGAGAAACAGATCTAATGTTTCTTCTCTTGAAAGTTTTTCTCAACTTTCCTTTTTCAGAGTTCTTCCTTCCACGTTCTACACCCACAGAACTTTTTTTTCTGCCTACTTTAAAACTTCCAGCACGCTGAAATCACTTCTTTACCTGCAGGAGATGAAGCTTCTCAAGAGCAGGGGACGTCTTCTATTCTGCTTTGTATGACCAGAGCCTGGCACACGGCCTGGTGCACAGTGTGAGCTCAGCAGCGCTGAAGGAGACTGGCGCACAGCGGAATGAGCGCTGCCCGGGAAGTCAGAAGGCCCGAGTTCCAGGCCCAGCTCTGCTGCGAAGTGGCTATGACATTCTAATTACTCACCTTCACCTCTCCAACTCCAATCAGCTTATAAAACGTGAAGATGAGCAGACGCTTCCAATACTAAACACTTACAAATTGAGCTTAGACTTCTACCGGGGATGACACTAATGGCTGATAAAAATAATGGCTCTTCCAAATTCAAGGGAGAAAATAGATATGGTCAATTGAATTGAAAATAAATCCTTTTACGCTCAACATCATGTGACTTTCACTACCGTGTTGCCTCTCACTGATCATAGCGTGTAAGGAAAGTGAAAGAGGTTACCTTTAATCCTTAGTCAGCTATTTGTGGTCTAAAATATCTGTTTTCACATTTTCAAGGGAAAAACAGGTGCCAAAAATCCATAAATATTTGAATCTTATTTTTTCCATGACAAGAATCAGATGAATTACTTATTGTGTCTGACAAAGACCACCCCCCAAAAGTCAAATTTTGACAAAATTTTAATGGATGTCAGCTGAAATAATTCATTTACCATTTATTTATTTATTTATTTATTTATTTATTTCTAATCTTTTCAACCTTGATCAAATCAAGTTATAAACAACCCTGAAGGAGTTACCACCACCAGCGGTTTGCTGTTAAAACCTCGGGGTGGAGGGTGTGGATTAAAAGTCCTGAGTTTTAGCATTTGCTGATTTCCATGGTGAAATACTCCACCAGGGCCCATTTCAACATACGAACAGTCTGCAGTTCACAAAATGGCCAAAGATGTTTAAATTGGCTCTTGTGAGCCGGTAGAAGCTTCCAGCAACCTACAGAAACAAAACACCTCACAAAAATTTATGCTTTACTGCTCTGAACCTTTGCTCCAAAACTTTGCTACTGTAAGTGTAGCCCTTGAACCAGTTGCATTGGCAGACTCTAGGACAAGCGTGGGCAATCTTCAGTGCCAGTTACCTTTTTTGTCAATAAAATTTTATTGAACAAACCACATCCATTCATTTCTATAGGATCTGTGGCCGTTTTTGTACTGCAATAGCAGAAACAAGCAGTGTAACAGAGACCGTACGGCTCATAAAACTTAGAATGTTTACTATTTAGCGCTTTACAAAAAAAACAAAAACAAAAAAGGCTTTACCAATCTCAGATCTAGGAGATGGTGGAAATGTAGGTACTCAGGACTCCACACCAGATTTACTATACAGAACCACCTGTGTTTTACAAGGTCTTCAGGTGAATCTCAAGAAGCACTGCTCCGGAGAACACTCCTACGGGATGAACATAGTGAGGACCTAAAAGACCACAAGGTGGGAGCAGCAGACGGGCTACAGACAGAACAAGAGGAGGTACTGTAAGATAGACTTTGCAAGGAACTGGTTTACCAGATTATGAAAGCTACGAGGCAACTTCAACCACAGGGCAGACAGTCAGGAAGGACAGACGAAAATTCTTGTCCATGAAATGAAGCTTATGACCAAAAAACAGAATCTCCTTGTCATGAAACTCAATTCTACTCTTAAATCCTTTCTACGGATTAAATTGGGCCAGTCAGATGATCTAGCATAATCTCCCCAATCCTAAAGTCAATGAATCATGGCCTTTAATGATCTAGAACCAGCCTTCACGGCAAAACCTAGATCAGTGTTTAACTGGGGACTATCACCTAGCTAAGTAGACACATTACAGCAGAGTAGGAAGGAGCTGTTTGAAGAAAAATTGTATACACCCAAGAATAAATGTGACGATAAATATCTTTAATTCATAGTATTGCAGAGGAATAGGTATGACCCTTTCACTGTTGCCAGCAGTAAGCACAATTATCACTTAATTTCAAAATCACAAAATGAATTGGAATATGGTCTTCTATAAATTCTATTAAACCTCAGTAAAATCATCTTTCCAATAAATTATGTGGTAAATTTTTGTTTTACATCAGGCCCCTGAATCATCTACAGTCTCCTAAAGAATTTTATTTTTTATTAATGAATGTTATCAACTCTCTCCATTCGATAATAAGAAATATGGCTTATTGAAAAAAGACACTGGTGCCTAAACCCCAAGGGATTATTCTTGGAACCAAAGACAAAATATGTATTTTGGATATCTTTTCAGTGAGTTAAAATGAAAAAGGTTCCCACTTGTAATGAGATGCTAGTTGAAACAACTCTTTAGAATTCTCTTGGGGTCTTTCCTTGCCAAAGACAGACATAATATTTTCTCATTATTAGCTCCTCAGCTGAAAGGAAACTTGTATCGTGTTCTTTTCCATGTCACTGAGGAAAGGGCATTCTGAACCAGTCATTTAGAGCACCGAAGTGGAGGGAAGATGGCTGAAGTTACAGCGAAGCATAATTATTTCACTGGAAGAGATTGGCTGTGAACACTCGTGTTGATTCTGCTTCCAGAGAGGCTCTCTTGAGGAAACTGATTTAGGAACAGGGAAATAACCAAAACAACTCTGGTGTCAAGCACAAACACCTCATTCCTGTGTTGTCTCACGGTGCAGTTAGAGAATATTTTCATGACCACCAAAAGGTACTATCAAGCAGCCCAGAGTAGATTTAGACTTCAGTCATCTTACCAAACCTATATGTATGATAATCGATTTTCATATAAAAAAAAAATCTATGTGGTTTGAAAGACACCAAGTTTGTTTGTCTTTTAATATAAAATTTTGATGTCTAGGAACATTCCACATTCATGTCAAGACCTAATTTAAGCGCTGACCCAGGTGTCAAGCTCCCTAGAAGAAATTGGAGGAGACAGAACAGGGGTCCTCAACTGTGAATGCACAATAGAATCGACTGGGACACTTTATAATAAAGATCGGTGCTGTATCACAAAACCGGTTTCCTTGGGAGTGGGACCCAGGGCTCAGTAAATTGAAAAGCTCTCCTGTCAGAGAAAGACAAATATCATAGGACTTCACTCATGTGAGGACTTTAAGAGACAAAACAGATGAACGTAAGGGAAGGGAAGCAAAAATATAAAAAAACAGGGAGGGGGCAAAACCTAAGAGACTCATAAATGTGGAGAACAAACTGAAGGTTACTGGA
Organism: Puma concolor; assembly: GCF_028749965.1. Taxonomy (NCBI): domain Eukaryota; kingdom Metazoa; phylum Chordata; class Mammalia; order Carnivora; family Felidae; genus Puma; species Puma concolor. Next base: position 87,624,032 of record NC_141678.1, on the reverse strand, counting down.
GGGGTTGTGGGAGGGGGGATGGGCTAAATGGGGAAGGGGCACTAAGGAATCTACTCCTGAAATCCTTGTTGCACTATATGCTAACTAATTCGGATGTAAATTTACACTTGATCTTAGCCAAAAGGCCGAGAAGCGATTTTTCCGATGTAAATTAAAAAAAAAAAAAGAAAAGAAAAAAGGAAAGCTCTCCTGTTGATTGCAAAGTGTCCTAAGGGTGGAGAACTGCTGGGCGGAAAGAATTCAGGCAACAGCCAGCATATGTGGGCCGCTCCCCTTTAACTTTATAGCTGCTGATTTTCAAAGGGAGTAACAGAAATCCCGACTGCCCGTTAGTTGAGCACTAAAAGCGCACAATCTTCAGACTAGAAGCTTGAGGATTTCAGAGGCGTATTGTTTATGATCTCAGCCTCTGACTCGAGGCAGAGCCAAGCCCCCGCAGCCTACACCCCCCTCTGGCTCCCAACTCCATTCTGTTTTCCACGAAGTAGAGTACACTTGTAAAATGTTGAGTATCATCCCAAATCACACCCCTCCAACTTCAAATTCTGTGATTCCTTTGTTCTTCTAAGACCCAACAGTTTCAACCTGACCTACCACTTTTCCTGTTAGAAGCCTGAGTTCACTATCCAGCCTCCCCTTTCCTCCAGCCGTAAAAACCTTCTTCCTGTATCTCAAAATTCAGCCTTACTCCTCCCTGCCTCAGGGTTTTGAAAAAATGGTTATTTTCCCCGTCTATACAGCTCCTCTGTATATTGAAGTTTATTCCGCTGCTCCTTCCCATGGGAAGTCTTCCCTCAACCCCTACGTTTTCCTGGCCCTTTTCACAGTTCATAACTGTCTATTTGTTTGGGTAATACAAATGTAAATTTCTCTTGCCACATCTTCAGTCTCTCGAGGGCAGAGGGCATGTTCCTTCCGATGTGGCTTCCCCTCAACACTTAGCACACAAGGTTGAGCCCACAGTAGATGTGAATGAATATTCTTCCCAAGTATTGCACAGGATAATGCAAATAAAGTGCTTAGCAGTTGTAGAAGCTGCTTCTACAGTTTCTAGGTGAAGATGTACTTCATCTAGCACAACACCTTAAGTACAACGAAGGAAGTCCTACCCACGACACGTGAAAGTCTACTTAAAACCATTACATATGCAGAACCAATTCGTATACCGGTTAACGAATATTTATATCCTGGGCTACCAACCCAAGTAACTAGCCTATATATTATAAATATATTTGTAATAGTATCCTTTAAGAATTGTTGGAAAAATCTTATGAAAACGAATACAAAATCACAGGCTAAAGATGAGCTTTGTTGGATGAGGAGAGAAAGACTACAGGAGATATAAGACCTGCTACACAGTGCTTAAGTGACAGTATTATCCAAACTCGAGTTTTTTTGTTTTTTTTTTTTTTCAACGTTTATTTTTGGGACAGAGAGAGACAGCGCATGAACGGGGGAGGGACGGAGAGAGAGGGAGACACAGAATCGGAAACAGGCTCCAGGCTCTGAGCCATCAGCCCAGAGCCCGACGCGGGGCTCGAACTCACGGACCGCGAGATCGTGACCTGGCTGAAGTCGGACGCTTAACCGACTGCGCCACCCAGGCGCCCCCAAACTCGAGTTTTTAATAGAAGGTTAAAAAAAAAGCCGTCTGGAAAAACCGATTTCAAATCGGGGCAAAGGGTTGAGGTCCCAAGCAGCAAGACAACAAAAAAGGTTCACGAAGTTCAAAAGAATATTTAGCTTCTGGGGCGCCTGGGTGGCGCAGTCGGTTAAGTGTCCGACTTCAGCCAGGTCACAATCTCGCGGTCCGTGAGTTCGAGCCCCGCGTCGGGCTCTGGGCTGATGGCTCAGAGCCTGGAGCCTGTTTCCGATTCTGTGTCTCCCTCTCTCTCTGCCCCTCGCCCGTTCATGCTCTGTCTCTCTCTGTCCCAAAAATAAATAAACGTTGAAAAAAAAAATTAAAAAAAAAAAAAAGAATATTTAGCTTCTGAGCAGCTCGGGGTACTCCCTTCCTCAGCACGGTGCTTCCTGAAGTGCCACTGTGGTCTCAAGGGGCATAGAGTTTCAGTGCATAGAGCTGTTTCCGTTTCAGCTGGGTCAAAACAGGTAGTTTCCTACAATTTAAGACTTAAACCAACTACCCCCAACTGAACAGCAATCAAATGATTTAAGTATCTACCATTAACATTTAGGCTCTTAAAAAGAAAAAGGAAAAGCAGTAGTACCTCTACAGGGAATATACTGGATACAGATGAAGAGAGTTGCAACTCCCATCTGTCCCCTTATTTCACTCGCCAAGGCCAGATGAACTCGTGACCCAACGATCTGTGTGTGGCTACAGCGGATGACGCAGGAACGTGACGGGGATGACCACTGCTGGCCACCAGCCTGACCTCGCACTGCAGCTCCTCATTTGCAGGACACAAAAATCAAGCACTGCCCAAGCAGTCAAGATACTGGCCAGAAGAGTGGCTCACGTTAGGTTTATTTTTTTCTCTGGATTCTGACATTGCAAACTGGGGCTTCTCGTTGGCTCTCATCCCCCAAGTTTGCCATTTCAGGAGTAAGAAGTATTCCTGATCGTGGCTTTACTCCTTCCTAAGATTGCTTTTTCAGAACGGACGCCTATTTCTAATTCTCTCAGTGGCTTTTCCTCTGGAACTTACTGTATACGGATTGCCAGAATGTACAAGGTTTCAATAATCAAAATTTACTTTTTACAAAATTTACAAAATAATCAAGATTTACTTTAGTTATGCTGGGCTGTCAGCTTCCAGGTATGATATAACAGAAGAAAAATGGATTTGTAGTTATGATGTCAATATCTATGAACCTCTGAAGGGGTTGGCCTAAAAAGCAAAGAATGTGGGGCACCTGAGTGACTTAGTTAAGCATCAGACTCTTGATCTTGGTCCAGGTCGTGATCTCACGGTTTATGGGACAGAGCCCAGCACATCAGGCTCTGCACTGACAGCTTGGAGCCTGCTTCGGATCCTCTCTCTCTGCCCCTGTCCCACTCTCTCAAAATAAACTTTAAAAAAGGGGGAAGAGGAGAGGGTGGAGGGAGGGGTGGGAGGAGGAGGGAGAAGAAGAAGTTTAATATGAGCAGAAAATTCTTAAGTAGAAATGGAGCTCATTTTCTGTGGCAGAGGTGATGGCTACCCCTGCCATGTGTGGAACGAGGTGCCAGGTAGGACTATTAGTAACGTGTCAGCATTCAGATAAACCCACCTTTCATGCCTCCAGTGTATCCTTGTTTTTTACATTCCCTCCAATAAATAAAGGCCCCGGGTTCAACTCTGTGGGTTGCCTCCCATGTATCATTTTAAAGGGGCCACCTTTCCTCATCAGTGCCTAAGCTTGTATGACCTGACCAAGGATGGGAGGAAAAGTCGAGCTCTTCCGGCCCCCTTCCCGGTGGACCTGGGCTTCTTTTCTCGGTTCTATGTGTTAAGCAAATGAATCAATTGACCCATCAACTTGAACAGATATTTTGTTTAGGCAAAACCATCTGTGGTGAAGAACATCATTTTTTTTGTTTCTGGAGGAAAATCTTACACTACAGAGGCTACGTGCTTTAAAAAAAAAAAAAGTCAATAGTAACTCTTAAAATACTTCATTCAAAGTCAAGACCTTTTTACACAAATGTATATATGCATACCCACACATAATCACATGAATACATAATATGTAAATTTTATACAAGGTTAAATTTTGAAAAATGTTTAATGTTTATTTTTGAGAGAGACAGAGCAGGAGCAGAGGAGGGGCAGAGAGAGACAGACAGACACAGAATCTGAAGCAGGCTCCAGGCTCTGAGCTGTCCTGACATGGGGCTCAAACCCACACACCACGAGATCATGACCTGAGCCGAAGTCAGATGCTTAATCGACTGAGCCACCCAGGTACCCCATATACAAGTGAATTCTTTTGTGTAGGCTTCCTTTTTATTGAAATGTGTCGTCTGGTGTTAGGTTTCAACTTATAGCAAATTTAGAGCATTATCATATGGGTAACGGTGCCTTTTGAAAGGGCTGCCACTGGCCAAATCTGGGCCAATTTGAGCGAAAATGACAGTAATGGCAAAGATCCCAAATAGAACAAGATACCAGGAGAACACACTAACAAATAATTTAATAAACAGTCCAAAGGGGGAAAGGGAACTATTTCTTGCAGACAAATTCCAACAAATATAAAAGGAATGATAAAAATAGAAGAACCACCATTTGGCCCAGCCAAGTAATTCATTAGTGAGTGATAAAAGTAGTATACTAACTCATGACAAAAAAAAAAAAAATTTTATATGGTCTCCATGAATCTGCTCAGATATTATGAAAAAAACAAACACAGAGAAACAACAGACAACACCTTACCCAAGTGATTAAAGTTAACATGACCATTGACTGAAGGAAAAAAAAGTCAACATCACGGGTCTCCTGATAGGATACGGTGAGAGGGACACATCATTGCTTTGTGGGGTTCTTACCAAAACTGTACAACGTGAATTAAATCCTAAGGACACATCATACAAACCAAATGCAAGGGTCTATTCTACTAAATAACTGGGCCAGTACTCTTCAAAATGCTCAAGGACTTAGAAGACAAAGAAAAACAGTTATAGATTAAAGGACATCAAGACGACATGAAAACTAAATGTAGTACACAATAGCAATTTTGATCCTAGAGTGGAAAAAGAACATTACTAACAGTTGGTAAAATCTGAATAAGCCCTATAGCTTAGTTAACTTTTTATCAAGTTATGGTTTAACACACATCTGATGCAATTTATAAGGTAATGCTCTGTAATGTGTTTACAATTTTGTGTAAGTCTGAAATCATTTCAAAATTACAATTTTAAAGTTTTTTTAAAGATACAACTCAATAAGCAAATCTGCTGTTAAGTAATGTATGAACATACAGTCAACATCATTTGTCAGTAGAGATCTTCAAGTTGGAACAATAAGGTAACACTACTTAACTATGTAGATAAAAATCCAAAAAAATGGGGCGCCTGGGTGGCGCAGTCGGTTAAGCGTCCGGCTTCAGCCAGGTCACGATCTCGCGGTCCGTGAGTTCGAGCCCCGTGTCAGGCTCTGGGCTGATGGCTCAGAGCCTGGAGCCTGTTTCCGGTTCTATGTCTCCCTCTCTCTGCCCCTCCCCTGTTCATGCTCTGTCTCTCTCTGTCCCAAAAATAAATAAACGTTGAAAAAAAATTAAAAAAAAAAAATCCAAAAAACTGACATCATCAACTGCTGCCAAAGATGTGGAGGACAGGCATTCTCATATCGCTGGTATGAATGTAAACTGTGAATGTAAACTTTGGAAGACAGCTAAACACATTTACCCAAATGATGTGAAAACTCATGTCCCCACAAACACCTGCATAAAAATGTTTATAGCTCCCTTATTCTGAATCACCAAAACCTAATCAACCAAGATGGCCTTTGATAGGTAAATGGATAAACCAATTGTGGTATATTCAGGCAGACTGTTCAGAGTAACTATTTAAAGGAACTATCAAGCCCTTATAAAGCTACATGCTGCATGACTGCAACTGTATGACATTCTGGACGAGGCACAACTATAGACACAGTAAAATGATCAGTGGTTGCCAGGTGTTTGGAGGAAAGGGTTTGGCAACAGACGGCTTCTCATTTCGGAAGTGTGACGTATTAAGGCAGTCTCTTCTATACGAACTCAAATGCTGAATGAACTCTCAAAAGCTGTTTAACAACAATGAGAAAGAATGGCCTATTAAAATTAAAGAATAAAATTCCACCTAGGATATAGTGTGGAAGAGAAGATGTGCAGGGTTGTTGAACTCTACTGAAAGATGAAAAAGGAACACAGGCAGAGGAATGATAAGGACATGTACTAGGTTTGCCGTCTATTTTTCTGCTCTCTAAAATGCAGGTGGTGAGAGAAGTGAGGGCGAGAGGGAGAGATGGGCTGTAAGATTAGCAACATTGGGGGGGGGGGTGCTCTACAGGCTGACAATGCTTGCTTTGAGTGAAAGGACCACACCTGCTCCAACAGAACTGAGGACCAAATATTGAACATGACAAAGTAAAGAGCTTTATGTTAACCTTGTCACATGACTTAAAATTGGTTTCCTCTTCATCCTTCATGATATCCAGACACCTTATCAGTAGTTGTTAGAATCTTACTTAGTTGAGTACGAAATTGAATAGGACATTGAATATGAAAACATGATAATGAACCCCAACATTCTGGACTAACCATAACCCATCTCAAGCATGACAGTCAACTAAGATAGGAGAAAAAAACGGGGGGGGTGGGTATGGGGTTTTTCTTCACTCGGAAGAATGAAAATCCAAAATAATTTTTACATCAAGTATTTAAAATTAACTGAAACTAGGTTTTAGGTCTACCCAATTCCCCATTTCTCTGCTGCAGACACATGTGGATTTCTATCCCAGCTTCACCGCATCTTAGTTATGTAACCACAGGAAAACGTGGCATGTAAAAAGTTTAGTTCTGCCTTTTTATAACAAGGATAAAATGACTTGCTACTTTTTAAATTTGTTCTTAAAATTAAGACAATGCATGCAATTGTTTTAAAAGTTTCACCATTGGGGCGCCTGGGTGGCGTAGTCGGTTAAGCGTCCGACTTCAGCCAGGTCATGATCTCGCGGTCCGTGAGTTCGAGCCCCGCGTCGGGCTCTGGGCTGATGGCTCAGAGCCTGGAGCCTGTTTCCGATTCTGTGTCTCCCTCTCTCTCTTCCCCTCCCCCGTTCGTGCTCTGTCTCTCTCTGTCCCAAAAATAAATAAACGTTGAAAAAAAAAATTAAAAAAAAAAATAATAATAATAATAAAATAAATAAATAAATAAAAGTTTGACCATTGAGGGGAGGGGTTAAGATGGCAGAGAAGTAGGGGGACCCTGGGCATTCCTAGTCCCTTAAACACAGCTATACTGAAGGTCAGATCACTGGGACCACTCAGGAAATTGACCTGCAGAGTAACAGAAGGATCTCCAAGGTTGGAGGGAGACAGAATGGCAGGAGCGAGGTACATGTAAGTAAATGGAGGGAGAGAAAAATGGCGGCGCCATGAAGGGGAGGGAACGCTTTCTATGGAGAGACAAAAGGGAGAGAAAGAAAGAAGTGTTGAAGAGTGCACCGTCAGGTTTGTACTAAAGAAAAACCTCTCTGGACCACAGACTTGGAATCAAGTAATACTGGGTGTCACAGGTTTTTCTAAACAGCATGTGGAGCTCAAAATGTGAGGTTCTGGAAGTGTGCGACTTTCCCTGGAGCGAAGCTGGGGCGTCGGCTCCTGGGAGGAGGGCACTGGCCCAGGAGTGCATAGCAGGGTGTAGGGATCTCCAAGGTGCAGTGGGAGAGGAGGTTTCCCTTATTCCTGGAGTACCTTTGGAATACGGTATAATGCCTCTCCAAGGACAAAACACCTCACAGATGCCAGCAAAAGGCTTTTGTCCTCAGGGGAGAGAGGCACATCCAGAATTCCAATAACTTGGCTGTGGCTTCTCACAGTGCTACACCATAGTTTCCACACACACAACAGGCATGGGACTCGTTTTGGGGGGGACAAAGGACATCAGACACAGCACAGAGAAGCTCAACTCCAGAGAAGCGGGGGTGGATCCATGTGGTGCCGGGTTCTTAAAGATTTCTAGTTTTGAATCCCAGCCATGCACCAAAGCTGTGGCTCAGGGCACATCGACTGCCCTCGCTATTTATTATGGGCTTCCTGAACAGCAGGGTTGTGAGATCCCCTCTCTGGGGAATAGAGGGTAGGGGGGCACCATTTCCTCCCTCAACACCGACATGGGACTTCACAGAGCAGTACAGCAGCCTGCAGTGGAGGCCAGGACCTGCTTACACCAAACCCTTCCCCCCGTGCCTGGCAACTGCTTATTTCCTGGGGCAGAACAGACTCAACAGACTCTCAGCCAGCTCAGCAGGGCTCTCCTCCCAACCAGCCCAAGCAGTACCCTTCATGCACCAAGTATACTGAAAATCAAGTGCTTCAAAGCACCACCTGCAGTTCTGATGGAAATAGGACCAGATTTAATCCCCCCCCCCCCTTCCTTCCCCCATCCCTCTGGAACCAGACTCAGTTTTTTGTTTGGTTTTCATTTTTTAATCAGGTTTCTTTTCATTTTGTTTTTTTTTTTTCTTTTTCTTTAGAATCAGGTTTATATAGGTTTTGTGTTTTTTTTTGGTTTTTATTATTATTATTGTTACTGGGATTTTCTGTTCCTTTTTCTTTCTTTTTGTTTTTTTTTTCTTTGAATCGGTGTTTTTTTTTTTCCAGGCTTATTTTAACAAACAAACCAAAGCACACCTAGTTAAAGGTTCAAACATTCCCACTGCAAGCAAGGAAGTGCTCCACAGAGGACTGACCAGTGGGAAAGAGCAGCCAAACCCTAACAGCAGAGTGCACACAGCATGCACCAGAAACACTTCCTGAAGTGCCACTCCCTGGACAGTGTAGACCCTTTTTGAAAACAGTATTACTCTCAAGTGCAGGAAACAGAACAAGCTTTAAAAATACCTAAGGGACAGAAACTTGGCCAAAATGACAAGATGGAGGAATTCTCCCCAAAAGAAAGATCAGGAAGAAATCACAGCCAAGGACTTGCTCAATACAGACATAAGCAATATGTCTGAACAATAATGGAGAACAATAGTCATTAGACTACTAGCTGGGATTGAAAAAAAGCATAGAAGACACCAGAGAAACCCTTGTTGCAGAGATCAAAGCCCTAAAAACTATCCAGGCTGAAATAAAAAAAGCTGTAACTGATATGCAAAACTGACTAGATATAGTCACAATGATGACTGAAGCAGCAAAGGAGTGAATAGGTGATATAGAAGATAAAATTACAAAAAATATGCTGCAAAGAAGACGGAAAGAAAACTATTAGATCATGAAAGGAGACTTAGGAAACGCAGGGATTCTGTAAAGTGAAACAATATCCATATTATAGGAGTCTCAGAAGAAAAGTGGGAAAAGGTAACAGAACATATCATAGCTGAGAACTTCCCTAATCTGGGGAAGGAAATAGGTATCCAAGTCTAAGAGGCACAGCAAACTCCCTTGAAAATCAACAAAAACTGGTCAATGTCACAAAGTATCATAGTGGACCTTGAAAAATGCAAAGATAAAGAGAATTCTGAAAGCAGCCCTGGACAAAGGTCCTTAATCTACAAGGGTGGACACAGAAGTTTAACAGCAGACCTGTCCACTGAAACTTGGCAGGCCAGAATGGAATGGAAGGAAATATTCAATGTGCTGAATGGGAAAAATCTGCAGCCAAAACTCTATCCAGCAAGGCTAACATTCAGAATAGAAGGAGAGATCAAGAGCTTCACAAACAAAAACTAAAGGAGTTCATGATCACTAAACCATATCTGCAGAAAGTCTTAGTTTTTTTTTAATTAATTTATTTTGGAGAGGCAGAGAAACAGAGCACGAGTGGGGGAGGGGCAGAGAGAGAGGGAGACACAGACTCCAAAGCAGGCTCCAGGTTCCCAGCTGTCAGCACAGAGCTCGATGTGGGTCCCAACTCACAGGCCGTGAGATCATGACCTGAGCCGAAGTCAGATGCTCAAACGACTAAGCCACCCAGGCACCCCTCTGCAGGAAGTCTTAAAGGGTACTCAGAAAGGGGGGGATAAAAAGACCAAATCAAAAAGACTAGAAAAGACAAGTGAACATCACCAGAGACACCAACTCTACAGGTAACACAATGGCCCTAAATTCCTATCTTTCAATAATGACTCTGAAAATAAATGGACTAAATGCTCCAATCAAAAGATATAGGGTATCAGAATGGATACATACATGCATACACACACACACACACACACACACACACACACACACTTATATGCTCTATACAAGAGACTCTTCAGACCTACAGACACCTGGCAGATAGAAAGTGAGGGGATGGACAACAACCTATCATGATAATGGAGGTCAAAAGAAAGCCAGAGTAGCCATTCTTATATCAAAGTAGATTTTAAAACAAAGACTGTAACAAGAGATGAAAAAGGGCATTGTATCATAATTAAGGGGGTCTATCCATTAACAAGATATAAGAACTGTATTTATTCCCCCAACTTAGAGGTACACAAATATATAAATCAATTATTCACAAGCATAAAGAAATTCATTACTAATAATATTAGTGGATTTAACACTCCACTTACAACAATGCATAGATAATCTAAGCAGAAAAATCAGCAAGGAAACAATGGCTTTGAATGACACACTGGATTGTATGGACTTAACAGATATACTCAGAACATTTCGTCCGAAAGCAGAATACACATTCTTCTCAAGCGCTCATGGAACATTCTGCAGAATAAATTACATACTGTGTCACAAATCAGCCCTCAACAAGTACAAAAAGATCAAGATCATAAAATGCCTATTTTCTGACCACACTATAAAACTTCAAGTAAACCACAAGAGAAAATTTGGAAAGGCCTCAAATACATGAGATCAAAGAACATCCTACTGAAGAATGAATAGGTTAACCAGGAAATTAAAGAATAAAAAAATACATGGAAGCAAATGAAAAATACCACAGTCCAAACCCTTTGGAATGCAGCAAAGGCAGTCCTAAGAGGAAAGGCTATTGCAGTTCAGCCCTATCTCAAGAAGCAAGAAAGGTCCCCAAAACACAACCTAACCTTACACCTAAAGGAGCTAGAAAAGGAACATCAAAAAAGAACACCAACAGGAGTGAAAATAAGGATTAGAGAAGAAAGCAAGGATATAAAAACAACAACAACACAGAAGAGACCAATGAAACTAAGAGCTGGTTCTTTGAAAGAATTAATAAAATTGATAAACTGCTAAGCCAGACTTATCAAAAAGAAAATAGAAGGGACCCAAGTAGATAAAATCACAAATGGAAGAGGAGAGATCTGGGACACCTTAGTGGCTCTGAGGACACCTTAGTGGCTCTGATTAAGCATCAGGCTCTTGGTTTTCAACTCAGGTCACAATCTCACGGTTCAGGAGTTTGAATCCCACATCAGGCTCTGCACTGGAATTGCAGAGCCTGCTTGAGATTTTCTCTCTCTCCTTACTCTCTTCCCTTCCCCAAATCATGTGGGCGCTCTCTCTCGCTCTCAAAATTAAAAAAACAAACAAAAAACAAAAACGGGGGGCAGGTAGAAAGGGAGCAATCACAACCAACATCACAGAAACACAAACAATTTTAAGAGAACGCTACAAAAAATTATATGCCAACAAACTGGGCAACCTGGGAGAAATGGGCCAATTCCCAGAAACTCACAAACTAACAAAACTGAAACAGGAAAAAATAGATAATTTGAACAGACCCATAACCAGGAAAGAAACTGAATCCATTATCAAAAATCTCCCAATAAATAAGAGTCCTGGGCCAGATGACTTCCCAGGGGAATTCTACCAGACATTTAAAGCAGAGTTAATACCTATTCTTCTCAAACTGTTCCAAAAATAGAAATGGAAAGAAAGCTTCTAAACTCATTCTATGAAGCCAGTACCTTGATTCCAAACCAAAGACCCCAATGAAAAGGAGAATTATAGGCCAGTATCCCTGATATAAATAGATGCAAAAATGCTCAACACAATACTAGCAAATTGCATCCAACAGTATATTAAAAAATTACTCATCATGATCAAGTGGGATTTATTCCTGGGCTGCAGGTCTGGTTCAATATTTTCATATCAACAGTTACACCACATTAATAAAAGAATGGATAAGGGGCACCTGGGTGACTCAGTCAGTTAAGTGTCCGACTTTGACTCAGGTCATGATCTCACTGCTCATGAGTTCGAGCCCCACATCAGGCTCTGTGCTGACAGCTCAGAGCCTGAAGCCTGCTTGAGTTCTGTCTCCATCTCTCTGCCCCTCCCCTGCTCATGCTCTCTCAAATATAAAAAATGAAAAAAAAATAAAAGAAAAATAAAAGAATGGATAAGAACGATATGATCCTGTCGATAAATGCAGAAAAAGCATTTGATAAAATACAGCATTCATTCTTGATAAAAACCCTCAACAAAGTAGGGATAGATGGAACACGCCTCAACATCATACAGGCCATACACAAAAGACCAACATCTAATATTTTTTTAATTAAAAAAAATTTTTTTAATATTTATTCTGGAGAGAGAGAGAGTGAGACAGAGCAAAAGCAGGAGAGGGGCAGAAAGGGTGACACAGAATCCAAAGCAGGCTCCAGGCTCCAAGCTGTCGGCAAAGAGCCTGACATGGGGCTTGAATCTCTGAGCCATGAGATCATGACCTGAGGTGATATTGGACGCTTACCTGACTGAGCCACCCAGGTGCCCCCCACCCCACCCCCGCAGTATCATTTTCAATGGGGAAAAACTGAGAGCCTTTCCACTACTGCTAGGAATAAGACAAGGATGTCCACTCTCCCCATTAACATAGTACTTGAAGTCATAGCCTCAGCAATCGGAAAACAAAAAGAAATAAAAGGCATATAAATTGGCAAGGAAGAAGTCAAATTTTCACTATTTGAAGATGACATGATACTCTATGTAGAAAACCAAAAAGACTCCACCAAAAAATTGCTAGAATACATGAGTTCAGAAACATTGCACGACATAAAAATCAATGTGAAGAAATCTGTTGCATTTCTATACACCAATAACAGAACAGAAAAAGAAATCAAGGAATAGATCCATTTTGCACCTGCACCAAAAACAAGGATACCCACGAATAAACATAACTAAAGAGGTGAAAGATTTGTACCTAAAAACTATAGAATACTTATGAAAGGAATTGAAGAGAACACAAAGAAATGGAAAAGCATTCCCATGCTCATGGATTAGAAGAACATGGTTAAAATGTTGATACTACCCAAAGCAATCTACACATTTAATGTAATCTCTATCAAAATACCACCAGCATTGTTTGCAGGGCTAAAATAAACAATCCTAAAATTTGTGCGGAACCACAAAGACCTGAAATGGTGAAAACGATCCTGAAAAATAAAAATAAAACTGGAGGCATTACGATTCCAGATTTCAAGCTACATGACAAAGCTGTAGTCATCAAGATAGTATGGTACTAGAACAAAAACAGACACATAGATCAACGGAACAGAAAACTCAGAAGTGGACCCACAATTATATGGTCAATTCATCTTTGACAAATAAAGAATATCCAATGGAAAAAAATCTCTTCAACAAATGATGTTGGGAAAGTTGGACGGTGATACATAGAATGAAACTAGACTTTCCTATACCATACATAAAAATAAATTCAAAAATGGATGAAATACCTAAATGTGAATCAGGCAACCATCAAAATTCTGGAGAACACAGGCAGAAACCTCTTTGACGTTGGCCAAAACAACTTTTTTTTAATTTATTTTTGAGTTTTTGAATTTATTTTTGAGAGCATGTGAGCAAGTGGGAAGGAGCAGAGAGGGAGGGAGGGGGCTGATGATCTAAAGTAGCTCTGTGCTGACAAGACCAAGCCCAACACAGGGCTCAAACTCCTGAACTGTGAGAACATGACCTGAGTCAAAGTCAGAAGCTCAACCGACTGAGCCACCGGGTACCTCTGGAGCAACATCTTACTAGACAAGTTGCTGGAGGCAGGGGAAGAAAAAGCAAATATCAAATATTGGGACCTCATCAAGATGAAAAGCTTCTGCACAGTGAAAGAAACAATCAACAAAACTAAAAGGCAGCTTATGGAATTGTAGAAGGTATTTATTTGCAAAGGACATATCACATAAAGGGTTACTATCCAAAAATCTATAAAGAACTTCTCAAACTCATCCCCCAAAACGCAAACACCACAGTTAAGAAAGGGGCAGAAGACATGGACACTTTTCCAAAGAAGACATCCAGATGGTTAACAGACACAAAAAGATGCTCGACATCACTCATCATCAGGGAAATACAAATCAAAACCACGATGGGATATCACCTCACACCTATCAGAATAGCCAAAATTAACAACACAAGGAACAAGTGTTGGCAAGGATGCAGAGAAAGGGAAACCCTCTTGCAATGCCAGTGGGAATGGAAACTGGTACAGCCCCTCCATAAAACAGCATGGAGTCCTCAAAAAGTTAAAAATAGAACTGCCCTATGATCCAGCAATTTCACTATTAGAGATTTATCCAAAGGACACCAAAATATGGATTTCCAGGGGTACATGCACCCCAATGTTTATAGCAGCATTATCAAAAATAGCCAAACTATGGAGAAAGCCCAAATGCGTCCATCAACTGATGAATGGGTAAAGATATGTGTGTAAACACAAATATGTGTAAACACACACACACACACACACACACACACACAGAGTGGGATATTAGTCAGCCATCAAAAAGAATGAAATCTTGCCATTTGCAATGATGTGGATAGAGCTGGAGTGTATTATACGAAGTGAAAAAGTCAATCAGAGAAAGACAAATACCATACAATCTCACTCATGTGGAATTTGAGAAACAGATGAACATATGGGAAGGGGTGGGAAGAAAAAGAGGGCAACAAACCACAAGGGACTCAATGATAGAGAATAAATTGAAAGTTGATGGAGGGAGGTGGGTACTAAGGAGGCACTTGTGATGAGCACTGTGTGTTACATATAGGTGATGAATCCCCAAATTCTACTCCTGAAACCAATATTTCACTATATATTAACTAGAATTTAATTTTGTTTTAAAAACCTGAGCATAGGAACTCTACAAAAATGTTATTTACTGGTTTATACTTTTATTTCTCTAAATCATGACATGGAGTCAATGAGACTTATATAGTTAGAAAATAAAATGCAATAGGCATCTACTAAATACTGTTTTGTTTTCTATCAAGAGTATGTTGTAAAGTTAATGTTCTCCTACGTTCCTAAAAAGATCTCCCGATAAACCCTTATAATATACATCAATATTTTGCACCTGTAGGCTTTTAAAGCATTAGCACAGTGCCTGACACACAATAGTTTACCAAAAAATGGTAGTTTAAGGACAACAGTGATGAGGAGAGATGGAATGGGCAAGAAAAGGATATGAAAAAGAATCAAGGACACTTTCTCAGCTATAATTATACATTATGGTCCCACGAGCTGGTAAGGAAATGTGTGTCATTATAGAGGGACAATGCAGCACAAACCGCTAAAAAAAAAAAAAAAAAAAAAAAAAATAGATCAATCCTATGAGATACTTTCCAAGGTGAATATTTTCATTTGAACATCTTTAGAAACTTGAGCTTCTTAATTATCAAGATTTTAACATAATTCTAGTGTTACAGAGCTTTTACAATGCTTTCTGTAGCCTGAGTAGTGTGGCAAATATTCCTGATTCCCTACTGGGAGCATTATTCAGGACAGCTCATTGCTCTTTAACAGATATTAAGTAATTAGGAAGTCTCACATAAATATTGCACTCACATAGATGTGCCTTCTGATGCTTAGTCAAGAATTAGATGTCCACCCTGCAATAGAATTCTATCATTCCATCAACTCGTATCCCCTAAGTGGGTTGCGAGGCGTTTGCATTAAATCCAAAAGAGCACGACCCTAAGGACAAGAATGATATTTAAAATAAAAGTTACACCCCCATCTGAAATTTAAAAGTGAGGACCATAGAGGGACCTAAATGAACTTCTAATGTTTTACTCAACGTGGTAACAGGCGTATGTTGTATGTATTAGCAATACACATGCATATTGTAACACTCAGAGCAGCCACTAACAAGTACCACTTACAGGGCGTGCACATTTAGCCAAATCCTTTTTCAAGATCTCCATGACAACTTTAAGTCCTCTTTATCTGTCTAATATCTATAGTGTCTTTACAGTCCCAATGAAGCGTCCTTCTTCTCTAAAACATTTTCTGATTACCCCAGGGTTTGGAGAGAAAATTCTATAGCAGACTTAATTTGTCCCAAAGACACCGTATGATGGCATACGTGGTTTTCTTTTATACACGTTTACCTTCCCAACTAGTTTGGAAACCTAGAATCACTGGAAAAGCTAGTCATCTCTGAATCCTTAGTCCTTGTTCAGTCACTATTTGATAACCATTAAATGAAGGGATACCAGTTCTTGAGTGGAATCTAAGTAAAACTGCTCACACTTCAGAAATGAGGTCACTGAATTATCTGTAAGATCAGAGAGTATAAGAAGCGAACAATGCAAAGTGTGCAATAGCATCTTAGCAGGGTACAGAATGATGGTCCAGTTCCCCTTAACCGAGGCAAAAATCCGACCCAGAAGAAGCTGGATGTAAGATGTGGCCTTGGGGTGAATCATGCCACCCGAGGCTTAGAAGAGACTGAACTTGAATCATCAGATAATGTTACATGACGAGATATGAAAAGAAGAGGAAGTACAAATTACAAAGTGACCCTTTCTTCTGTGCCCAAGGTTAGCATCACCCTCACTACGTTTTAAATGCTCGAGTTCTAAAGGCTGTTGTAAAGATGAGATTAGTGTGTATTTGCACAGTACTAAGAAATCCTCCAACTTAATCATAAATAAAAACGGAGACGTCTTATCCTTATCCGTTTCATTCTAACTCAATGTGTTACCTTCAAAAGGTACTGCAGTTATTTGTTTTATAAATGATGGTTACCAAAGGAGAATATCCCCCACCACATAAACTAGATCAATGAGGAGATGTAACTATAGATGGAAACAGAATTTTAATCAAGTGCCTATCACATGAAATTATTCAAGAGGCAATAAAAGGATGAGGACATAGAAACATTCATTTACATAAAAAATGATCAATATACAAAGTAGACCAGAGTAAGTGAAATATTAGCTGAATGTGAAAGGAAGCATTGAAGCTCATATTTAATTCTTCTGAAGTTGGAGCAGATATAGATTTCCATTTTACTTCTATTGAAGGTCTGACCTAGAGCTTTACTTATAAAAGATACAGCTTACAGAGTACATGTTTCCAGTTCTGCAGCGTGTTAAAGAGGGATACAAATCAAAGTGAAAAGAAGAAAAAAAAAAAAACCTCAGAATGGAAACATCTACATATCTGCCTTTGGAAGAACAGACAAATGGTGATCGTGGGTTATATCTTGCATCACGTTTTCAGCTGAAATTAAGGGCAAATAATAGAATACTCCCCAAGAAATAGCAAATGAGAAATCAAATCTGAGCTGTAACATGATTTTTTTAATCTTTACCCTAAAGTGTTCTTTCCACATTTTTTTCACATACTTTGATCTGTAAAGCACGCAAAAGAATTGCAGTGCTAAAACGTCACCAGAAGAGGTAGAAAGACAACTCAAAGACTTCATCCTTCACCAATGCTATACATTTTTCAATAAAAGCTATCTGAAGGATTCTTTGTAGAAACCTGAGAAAACCGTGGAGAAGAAATGACAGACATGAGAATTTTAACGATCACTCACCTTCTAAACATGAAGTTTGTTACTGATCTAAACCAGTTACGGACTCCTGTCCCTTTGGGTAGATGTTGGTACCTGCCAAAGACATCTGAGGTAGAGGCTGGCTAACCCCAGCTACCAGGTTAGGAGGAAAGTTACCGTGAGACAATCCTGCAATTCTTGAGGCGTTAACTAACTACATTCTTACTAGAAATCAAGCCCAAAAGGCGGTCTTACAACCTAAAGCTGGATAAAGCTTCAGTTTCCTATCCTTTTAGCCAGTGTATATATTCCATTGCTGCTTATATTAATTTTTCACTGAGGGCAAACACCAAAATCCAGAGGCAGATTCCCTCACCTAAGGGCTAGAACCAGGCAATCAGAATCATCTAGATTACTCTGTTGGACACTGAACCACTGAGATTTATCCAAGGACCTCATGCCTACAGGTTGAAGGTGAAAGCCTTAGTTCCCACCCCCCCATCCACGCCCAAGTAGGAATGTCTGAAATATTTCAACTGATCCGTAGATTTACAATACTCTTAGTGTCACCAAGAACCCACTTCTGAAATTCATTTGCTAAGAGATCATTTTCAACAAAAGCTCATGTCTGATATTCAGTAAAACAATTAGCTAAGAGGACCAGTGCTTGATTATACTTGGAATAAAACTGCCCAGAGTAGTCACTTAAGTACGTGCTTCCTGATTAGAACCACGCTTAACTCTGATTTCCTTATTAGAACCTACGTAACACACAATTTTCCATTGTTTACCATGAAACACTAGAACTACGTGAAACACTAGAACTACAAAGACTTTTGTTCTAAAAGTCATCTATATACAAGTTATAGAAAAACTTAGGACTGTGAGACTTAATTTTTTTTAAATCTAATCACAATTATAACTCTACTCCAAGGCATAACATGTAATCCCATAACATTTTGTCATTTTGGCCTTTAACAATACACACACACACACACACACACACACACACACACTGGTGTATACAAATATACTCGGACACGCAAAACTACCGAGTGACCAAATTTTTCAGGATATCCTGTGTATACAAGTCACATCAATATGCATCACTAAATTTCACTGCCTTATGAGCACCACCTGTACATGCAAGAACTTAATCCTTGTTTTAAGGCTCTTCTGACTCCATTATTTCTAGAGTCTCAAGAGGTTTTTCATATGGCATCCATTTTCATAGCTTTGCCACTTGACTTAGACTATTAACCTTATGTCGATCTATTAACTCTCTAGAATGTATTTCCTACCACAGGGCTATTGTGGCTAACACCTGGTCTCAGAGGAGATTAATTGATTCATTCATTTATTAGTTTCAGAAATATTTATTCAGTTCCCACTATGTTGCACACACTTTCCCAAGCCCTGGAGCTGCAGCAAAGGAAACAAAATCATCTGTTATTTCATGGAACTCATGTTCTCTGGAGATTGGGTGGAGGGGTTAACGAAGTAACAGTAAAAAAAATGTGTCCTACTATCTAGAGAGAATAGCAAGAGGTTAAAACAAGAGAGAATAACAGAAGTGCTGGGATTAAGGGATTTGGAACATCAGAGGGGAGACTGGAGTAAAATCCTGGGAACCAACTGTGGCATGCAGGTCTGTGGATAGCAAATGCACGTGCAGAGACTCCAGTCTGAAGCACTTGTGTAGGGTTCAAGGAATACCCAACAGGCGTGTGTACCTGGAGCAAAAGGAGCTAGGCACAGGTAGAGAAAAAGGAGGCTTGAGAAAACTGGAGTCTAGACTTCACAGGGCTCTGTCAGCCACAGAGGACTCTGGCTTTTCCCTAGGTGAAATGGATACCCACCAGAAGCTTCGCATCAGGGAAGTGACACTTACCTGGTTTTGCCTTAAGCATTCTGGCTTCTATGTTGAGACTATAAACAGGACAAAGGCATGACAAACTCTTGGGCTAGGCAGGGCAAAACAGGAGGATATAGACTAAGGTGACAGAGCCAAGTGGGAAGGATGGATAATGCGAATGGATCGCAAGTACATTTTATTTCTCTTTTCAAGTTTATTTTCTTGATAAATAAGCAGGGTAGGTAGAGAGAGAGAGGAAGAGAATCCCAAGCAGGGTCTGTCCTGTCGGAGCCACTATCCCGGGATCGTGACCTGAGCTGGAATCAAGAGTCAGACACCTAACCAACTGAGTCACCCAGGCACCCCTGGAACACATATACATTTTAAATGTGGACTTACCAATACATCAGATATAGGACTTGATAAAGAATTACATCGGATGCTAGTATTTTGGGGATGATGCCGAGACAAGCATCAGCATTCACTGGCATTAGAAGACTAAGGGAGGAGACTACCAAGGGGAGGAGAGATTGCAGATAAAATGAGAAGAGGCCCACAGACTCAGTCTTAGGGATCTCCAATATTTGATGTAAGAAAGAGAAGGACCCAACAAAGAAGATTGGGAAGGAGCAGCCAGAGAGCTGAGAGGAAGATCGGGAGAATGTGACTACCCTTTCCTCATACCAGCCTTTTCCCCCAGAGCACAGCTCAGATCAGGCTTTCGTGTGTTACTCAACTTTAGGAAAAGCTCAAGGATAAGAGAATTCAAGGATGAAATAAATGAAGGATGAAATGGGAACAGTGACACTACCTGATGGACCTACACCTCAGGTGCAAAGCCAACCTCCTAGGATACTGTGGTTCAAGGTTACCACGGTCTAGCACTCAGCTCTCTTGTATGCAGAACGCCCTCCGCACAACCTCCTGCCCCTTGGGGGAAACCCGGAGTATGACCAGACTCCCTGAAACAAGACCAAGGAGAGGATGAAACGAGAGGGGAAATGAATTGTAACACCGTGTCAGTCTACTGCTCCATTTCCAAACCTCATTTGTTGGTCTCCACCCAAACTAACAGTGGCAGCTGAGTCTTCCTTCATATGCACCTGTGAGCCTTACTTTCCGGCTTACTTCTAGAATATTTGTTCAGAACACAATAGACCAGCATTACTGTAAGCGATAAGCCTGGGGCAAAAGGTAGACGCGAGGTCTGCTTTGATTCTCCTATTCTAAGCCAGAAAATCCGAGGAAGGGAAAAGGTCTGTGAGTATTAGCATTGCTCCCAGCCCTCATTATGCCGTTAGTATCACCACATGGAGACACTGCTTGTTCAGCCCCTAGCCCTCCTTCCCGTCTCCTAAGAAGAAGACGATTTAATTTCTTTTGCCCTGCAGTCTAAGGGGTCTCAGCTGCTTGTCTCCTGCAAGGAGGATTACAAACATCCTCAGCTTGCAGCCATAAATTCATCCTCAAGAAAGGCACGTCTCCACTGGGAACACAGTCTGCACGGGGGACATGTAGGTATCTGTTAAAGAGTCACTGTTTGGGGAGGTCCTTAATGGAATTCCCCCTTCTAGGCTTAAGCCTTCTTCATATTCAGCACATGATAACTGTGGGATCTTCCCTTTCACTGGAAGAAAATAAGATGGCAAATTGATCCTGTTAACTACTATGCTCAGGAAGTCAAATAAGACTTCCACACCTATTTAAAGAAAAAAATTGCCTTATTGCAATAAATGAGCATATAATGCTCTCTGAAACGAGCCCTGCTGTCAGAAAACACATTTCAAAACTCAGGCCAACTTCCTGTTTAATATCACCTCTAAAGTGCATCCATTCGTTCATTAGCTTGTGCCAGGTCCTCCTCTCAGCACTAGGAATAATGCAGCACATGAAGCAGACAAATCCTTTTCCTCTTCTAAAGGATATCCTAATAGAGACAGGCAAGTACCCAGAAACCTTAACAAGTTGTCTGAGTGGAAGTCAGGACAGGCACTCATTTACGCCCAAGGCTGGATCAAGAGACACCTGCGGGAGTGTTGCTCTGTCCCTCTGGGAGTTGAGCAGGAAGTGAGCAGTTGCACAGGATGCTACCTCCCACCAAGCTGGGACAGCCACCGCCCCCTGGTGCTCAGGCAGGGACCCGGAAACCTGTCAGCTGCTGCACTGCCAGCTGACACCGCTCTGTAGCCCGGCCACCGGACCTCAGCGACAGGGACAGATAAGCAGGTGACGCCGGGCAGAATCCCAAAGAAAGAGATGCTGCTAGAACAGGTCAGGTGAACATTGCAGACCACACCAGCATGACCAAACACAGGACTATCATAAGTTTGTCACGGGGTGAAGGTCATGTGAAGGCAGCAAAGACTCAGCGACTCTGTCACCCACACAACTACAAATGAGCAAGTAACTGAGAAAGACTATCCGATTATCAAATAGTCAGAAAGGAAATCTGAAATAGACAAGGAAGAAAACAGGGAGGAACTATATTCGGTTACATCAAAAATGATGAGGAATTCTGAGAGTTAATATAAATGCTAAATAAGAGTTCCTCAGTTTTTTAAAGACTGATTTCAAGTACATTCTCATATTTTGAAATTCAATGAATTAAAATATCAGAATAAAACTCCGACTTGGGGCCACAGAGAAAGAGGAAATATAAGCATTTCCAAGTGTTCACAGAGTAGAGAAGGCAGTTGGAGGAAGTCGTAAGAAAGAGTTCACCTTCCTAGGTCGAAAAGAGTGAAAATCAGTATCCTGCAGACATTTAAAGAAGTATGTACAATTATGGACACTGGAAAAGGGACGGTGAGCAGCAAGTCAGACGGCTACACAATACATTTCCAAGCAAGAACACTTTTGACAGCAAGAAGGCTCTAGTAATGATTACCCAGGATGATGGGTGATGTGGGAAACCAAGGCCAATGAAAAATTGAATTTCCTTACTGCCTACAACCCATTGAGACAAGTCCTTGAAACAGACAGAGCGACATTCATTTCTCTAGGAGCTCAGCTGCCTTGATGAGGACACCTTGCCAAGGACAGAAGGGAATTTTAGCTTCACATTATCCTGACCCCACCCCCCAGGATCCTGTAAGCATACTTTAATATTTAAAAATTCCTCTAGAAACTTCTGTTATCTCTACCCCCAAATATACATTAGCAATCATCTTCCAAGCATTTGGCCCACTGATAGACCTCTGAAGGGTCTCATGACTGAGGTTTTACTAGACAGTAATAAATGACTGCATCTTAACAATACGTAGTCCCCTCAAGGTCCTGGAAACCTTGCTTCCAAAATTCCTTATAGACTTATGCTGTCCCTAACCCCCCTCCCAACCTGAAAGTATACCATCAGTCACTCCTTACAACCCTAGGGCAGCTCTCTCTGCCCCCAGGTCCTGTCCTCATGCTTTAATAAAACCACCTTTTTTGCACTGAAGACATCTCAAGAATTCTTTCTTGGCCATCTTAGGCTCCAAACCCCAATACTTCAAGCTACATCAATGGGCATTAAATAGACTTTTGAGAGGCTACCTATAGAGTACAGCTACATCAACCAAAAAGGAATGGAAAGTATGGAGAAAAAAAAAAATCCAAGGGAACTCAAAACAAGTAATAAAGCTAAGGAATAAAAGAATAAAATCAAGTGCATTAAATTTTACACATGTGAGCAGAAAAAAAAATCAGTTCAAAGACAGACTATAACATTGCTTTAAAAAACAGCTCTTCACAAGCAAGTGTCAAAAAAAATATTGGGGTGGACAAATGAGGATCACGAAAAGGAAACAAAAAGCACAAGTGGCAATGTTGCAGTCAGACAAGACAGGATCAAGGTCAGAAGCACTAAATCTGATAAGGAAAAGTCATTCAGTAAGGGGAAAACAGGCCCAATGGAAGAAGGGAATCTAGCAGCCAAAATCCAGGAGACAAAAGAGCAGTTACCAAGATGAAGCAACAACTCTTACGTAAACAAAGAACACTCAGAAAAGATACAACTCCAGTAGATATTTCCATACATGTCTCGAGATATCTGGAATAATACAAGGGGACAGAAAGGGATTTTAATAGTATAATGAACAAATCTGAATAAATAAGCTCATAATGTATAAGTGAGGATGCACCCACTTTTAGGAGTCTACAGAAGATTTTAACATTTAACCCTCTATTTTGCTACAAAGAACAAATTAATAGTTTTCAGTTCACTTTCTCCAGTAGAATGCAAAAAATTATAAATATGTAATATAAAGGTGACCCAATAGATTAATTCTTTTGATATTTAGATTCTGTTCCTAAATTATCCAGACTCAAAGAGGAAATAAACATTGATACTGCAAGATCTGTTCTCACAAGGAAATATTCAGCTGTAAAATTCTCAATTTAAGAAGACTAAAAATACAGGCAATTAGCACTCACACTAAGAAACACACTAAAAAATGGAAGAAAAAAAAAAAAGAAGCAAAGGGAATATAGCCAAAAGGATAAATTGATGAAACAGATTTTTACAACAAAAGAAGAAATGTAATGAAAATCAAAGTTGTTTTTTAAAAAATGAAAATAAATTTACTTGAAGTCCTAGAAACTGCGTTAAGGACAAAAACAAGTAATATTGTAGAATTATAAGGAGAAGTAATTGGACTGTTCCTACTGAGAGATATCCTAAAGATGGGGACAAAAAGAAAAAAACCCTCTTCAAAGTAACTTTAAGTAATCCTACTAGTTACAAAATATTTAACAGATGTAGATATAACAAATGCAAATAATAATGCTAAACAATGATTTTAACATTAAAAATTATTAGACAACACTTATTGAATGCTTTTGATTCATTCACTGGTCTAAAAGTTTACTTATTTGTATTAAGTAAACTGAGGCACCAGGAGGTTGAATAGTTCCTCAAGGTCACAAGGTTATGACGTGGTAAATCCAGGACTGAAACTCAGACATGCTTCAATGGATGTGATAGACCAATTATAGCAGGGAGTTTTATAAATATAAGAGTGACTCCATAAACAGTATTTTATAGAAACCTGTAAACAATTGATTTGTGAACTACTGTGACTACTTATAAACTATTATAACGTTGAACTGAAATTTTAACGAGGACAGAAAATAAATGTATAATCTCCATGACTCACACAAGCCTGTTCTTGGGGTTTGTTTCCATCACTAGAGTAGGAGGTATGCCTTATAACCTTTCCAGTTGATCTTAAATATAAACTTCCTCTAAACATTTCAGTCATATCAAGAGGTTCAAGCCAGTCACTAAAATATATAAGCTAGTGCTCAGTACGTCTTCAGGCTAGTAGAGCACAGAGTGGATGGGTGAATGATCTACACATAATTCTTCTTGGGTGGTCCTGGGACAGTAGCCTCTGCAGCACCTGAGAACCTGTTAGAACTGGACCATCTCACGCCCCACCCCCATATGTGGAATCAATCTGCACTTTAACAAAGTCTCCAAAACACTAGACTATAGCTTTGCCTTATGTCTGTCATTATAATGAATTTAGTCTTTCAAAAAGATTAATGTCTGGATCCCAGTATGAAGGGATTCTGGTGTAATTGTGGTGTGGGCACTAGAATATTTAAAATCTTCCCAGAGCACCTCACATGCAGCCACTGGTCCACCTGTCTTTCCCCTACTTTTTTCTGGTCTTCCTCCTTCTCCCGGCCCCCTTGCCACCCTCATTGCCTTTTTCTGGATCCTCCAGGGTTGGAGCTGTGGACAGAGAGAAGGGCAGAGAGGAAATCCAGCATAGTGTCTCTAGGAATGACAGATTCCAAGGGGATTCTCAGTCTCAGCATGTTTTTGTGCCAAGATACTCCTCCAATACTTCCCCCTCCCTAGGCCCCCCTCCCCGCCTCCTCTCTTCGAGTCCCTCTGAACTCAGTCTGTCCTGGGAATGCTCCCCTTCAGCTGGCCCACACTTAGCATCTCTCTTGGGGAATATCTCTAGCCTCTTGTGCCTGAGGTTGCCTTTTTTTGGGCAAAGTCTCCTTAAGATTGTATCCAGAATGTTGCATTGCTTAATGCACATCTGGTCCCCAGAAAAACATCTGTGCTGCTCACACAGAAGGAAGCCTGGCCAAATGCAAATATCTCTATTCACTGTGATGGCAGGCAGCAATTTCCTGTGGTCCCAGTGCTATTTAATGTTCCACATCAGGGATGTACCAGTCCCTTTGCTTAGTAGCTCTGGGGGCAAACATCAACCTCACTCTTTCTAGGCTTTGGTTGAAGGCAAGCACCTCCATGACGCTATGTTGGGAATGAAAATAATGGAGAAGATGGTAGTGTATGCAGGACAGGGGGGGTCACAGCTAACCATGCTCACCCCCCCCCCAAAAAAAAAAAAAACATCTCCAACTTTATACTTCCAAATAGTCTAGGTTTGCAATTTCACAATGTGTCACATTTCACATTTGTGTGTCCTGTGTCCGTTGCCAATTACCTCTCTTTATTTTCAAGAGAAAGCACCTGGCACCTATTGTTTGCCTTGGAACCCTAGCTGAAACTGAGCCATTAACACTTCCAATCCAGTGACATCATTTGCAACTACGCAGATGGAACTGGAGGGTATTATGCTAAGTGAAATTAGTCACAGAAAGAGAAAAAAATCATATGACTTCACTCATAGGATGACTTTAAGAGACAAAACAGATGAACATAAGGGAAGGGAAACAAAAACAATATAAAAACAGGGAGAGGGACAAAACAGAAGAGACTCATAAATATGGAGAACAAACAGAGGGTTACCAAAGGGGGTGTGGAAGGGAGGAGGGGCTGAATGGGTAAGGGGCACTAAGGAATAGTCCTGAAATCATTCAGGAGTAGTCCTGAAATCATTGTTTCACTACATGCTAATTTGGATGTAAAATTTAAAAAATAAACAAAATTTTAAAAAAAATTAGAGGGAAGACTGTGATCATTAAAAGCCTTTTTAGCACTGATAAAGTAACAGGAAATTGAGGACAACACAGTTTAAATATGGGAAGAAAAATTTACCATAAAGAACACTGTACATGGCACAATGTTACAGGCATTTCAGTTAAAATCCAGAAGGAAAACACCTAGTATTAATGCTAGATTGATTATTGCTCAGCATCACCTTTTGAGTTCTAATGAATTCTATGATATGACAAGAATTAAATAATCAGCACAATCATTGGAAAAAACGATGTTAATCTGTTTCCAGGGACAATACTCCTATAAACCTAAAAATCAAACTGTAGGTTAAAAAAAAAAAAAACAAAAATAACACAAATAATGATACTTAGTAAATGACTAAAGTTAAGCACTCCAGCATGGAAACTGGTTTTTTAAACTGTGTTATATTTACACATATTCATCATTAAATAAAAACAGTTTGAATTACTTAGCTATGGTTTATCCATAATATATGAAAAGAACCATGCTATTGAATAAATATGTATGCAAATGAAAAGGCATCAATGTTCATTAACTGTAAAATTTAATACTCAAACTATTTTTTAAAAATTACAGGGGCGCCTGGGTGGCGCAGTCGGTTAAGCATCCGACTTCAGCCAGGTCACGATCTTGCGCTCCGTGAGTTCGAGCCCCGCGTCAGGCTCTGGGCTGATGGCTCAGAGCCTGGAGCCTGTTTCCGATTCTGTGTCTCCCTCTCTCTCTGCCCCTCCCCCGTTCATGCTCTGTCTCTCTCTGTCCCAAAAATAAATAAAACGTTGAAAAAAAAAATTAAAAAAAAAAATAAAAAAATAAAAATTACATACATAAATTGATCTTAAAATTCATATTGAAGAAGACAGAATAGTCAAAAATTCAAACACTGGAAAATATGGTCAGGAGCTTGTTTTAACAGATATTGAAATATACTATAAATATGTTGTAATTAAATCACAATGAAACTGCCATCATCAGATCCTACAGAACTGCCCTAAGGACAGAAAAATAAAAAGTGGAACACAATACAGAAAACAAAAACAGATCGTAATAATAAATAAAATGTATGGTATCAATACAGTGAAGAAAGGCCAGCTTAACTACGAAATAAATAGTGCCAATAAAATGCACATCAGGAAGAAAGTTAACATACAGCATTTTCTCACTTTATATGTACTGTATATATTTCAGGTAGAGATGGATATATATTCTGTTGAAATAATTACTTACAATGTAAAAAGAAAGAAAATCTTCAGAGAAAAACCAAAAGCTATACTCACTCTATTATTAGAAAACTAGAAAGCTTAGAATCTCTGAAAGAAACTTAATTGTATAAATAGATCTCTGACACATTTATAAAGATGTTTTTGTAATACAGGTGGAAGACAGGGTAGGTAGAAGACAGACAGGGTAGGTAGCTATAATATGCAAAAAGTTCTTACCAACCAATAAAACCAAAAATAAGAACTATAAATGGAAAATGCAAAAGTTCAAATCAAATTTGCCACTACAGTATGAAAAAAATGCTACTAGGGGAGATTCCTGGTTGAGGAATAAAGAGAACTGTGTGATGTGAGGAGGTACAAGGTCTACAAATATAAGCATTTCAGGCACAAGAAAGAAAAGGTACAAAGGCCCCAAGATGGGGGCCTTAGATGTTAGACAAAGGTCAATGCAGCAGGTGTGGCTGAAGAATAAAGGAGCATGAAGGAGAGGACTAAGGACCTGGTCAAAGAGACAGTAAGGACCCAGAGCATAGAAGACCTTGTAGGTCATTGGAAGAAGTGTGGAGTTTATTCCAAATG
This sequence comes from Puma concolor, assembly GCF_028749965.1. Taxonomy (NCBI): domain Eukaryota; kingdom Metazoa; phylum Chordata; class Mammalia; order Carnivora; family Felidae; genus Puma; species Puma concolor. The sequence continues at coordinate 87,596,087 of NC_141678.1, read as the reverse complement.
CAATAGAAAGCTGTTGAAAGAGAAGACATAATCTAGTTTTACATTTTAAAAGAAAGGCTCTGTCTACAGGTGGGGAAAAACAAGAACAAATCCTAGCCCATGGAGACTTGTGACATTCCAGATAACAGAGGACAACGGCCTAGAACAGGGGATAGCAGAAGTTCCCTGGGCACGTTCCTGTAAGTGCAAGAGACAGGGTTTAGATCTACAGAAGATATTCAGTTTTAAAAGGTCTACCAGTCTCCCAAACCCCAGTGACACACAATTCCACCATCAGTAAGTAAGAGTTCCCCATCACTCTGGGACCCCTGATATTATCAATGTCCTAACCCCCCCCCTTTTCTTAATCTAGTAAATTCTTATCTCAGTTTCTAGGATGTGCATTCCCTTAGTTATGAAAGACACTGAATACCTTCTCTTTAATCATACATTTATTGCCTTCTGCTATGAAATCATTCATATTTTGCCAATGTTTTAACTGACCATTTTTCTTGCTTCCTTTCACAGTTCTAAGACACACGTATTTATCAATTATGCAGGTTGCAAACAACTTTTCCCAGTTTTGCCTTTTCTTCTAGGATTGGCTCTCCATGTTTCTTGTTCAAGAAGGCAATTCCCTAACCCACGTTGCCAATCCCAAACCTACACATATTGAGTGTCCCTGTGTGCAAAGACCTCTACAAGTAAACTGACCATTTATGAGGTCTTGCTTTCTGCTACATCTCAAGTGCTCACTTTTTACCCCAAAGTAGCAACTCACCATGATATTAGTTTGCTTATTTTGAGGGCTTTGCTCTTCCACGTACAATTAAAATCGCGTTGGATCCATAAAAACTTTGCAAAATAATTAAAATGGAATACCTCATCACCTAGTTAACGTTATCTTCCATGGTTTTCAAAGTTTTTAAAGTTCCTGCATTACAATCTTGTACTTTTCAGATTTTTTACTGTTTTTGTTGCCTTAAAATTGTACTTATTTTACAGTTATAATATTGTTCTCATGTTTAAAATATAGACTCATGCACTTTGATGCTATTATCTAGATAACTGCTTTCGTCTAATTCAGTAATGTAAGTTTATGTTCCTGTGTTTTCTGCGTTGATCATGTACAAATAGATTTTCCTCCTTTGAAACCCTTCCATGTTTTTCTGGTTTTACTGCAGTGAATAGTACCTCCAAGGAAATGTTTACAAGCTCCGATAACGGGTATCATTTTAATAATTTTATTTTAAAATAATTTTATTTTAAAGTAATGCTTTAAAATGTTTTATCATTAAGAATGGTCTAAAAACTTTTGGTAACCATTCTTTTCCCAATTGAATTCACATCTAATCCAATTACAGTAAGAACTTTTATCATGAAGACGTATACACTTTTTTTTTCATAAATTGAGGACTTTATAAATAGATGAAAGGAAACAAACCATAAATGTGTGTTATTCCTGAAATAAACTCAATTGATCGGGATTCAAAATTTCTATATGTATACTATATGTTACACATATAGTATATTATATACATGTTACATACACATTATATATATCACACACACACACACACACACACACACACACACACACACACACACACGTGCTAGATTAGGCTTGCTATCATTTTAAGAATTCTTCCATGCTCAAGAGGGAGACTGACCTGTAATCTTTCTCATACTGTTCTTTCCAGGATTTGGAATCAAGAACGTCACATTAATTTCAGACAATGCAATGGAGATCTTATTTTTCTAGACAAATTTATAGATACCTGGAATAATCTGGTTTTTGAAAGTGAAGTAGAAATTGCCTGAAAATTCATTTGTGCTCATTGCTTTAGTGGTGATAACATTTTTATCTACTCGTTTTATCTATTTAAAGCTCAGACTTACTCATGCTGTCCTCTTTTTGGACCAGAACTTGTCCATATTCCTAGCAAATAGAGTGGCATACAAATTTAGAAGATTCTCCTCATTTTTAAAATTCACTGCACCTATGTTCTCCTGTTAATTGTTAGTATGGTTTATTTAGGTCTTTTCTCATTCTCATTCTACAGGGCTTTTAGAAGTTATTTTTTTAATTGTAGCTGAGAACAGACACTACACTTGATCTTAGCCAAAAGACAGAGTCAATAACATTGTATTTACTTTGGATGGTGACAAATGTTAACTAGACTTTTAATAGGGATCCTTTTGAAATGTCTAAAAAATATCAAGTCACTAGGATATATGACTCAATATTGTATATTAATTATAACAAATAAAAATAGAGGTAAGTTACTCTTCTATATGGCCTTTTATCTATTCTTAGATTCCTGCCATAATCCAAACTTGGTTATGATAGTTTATGCAGAAGTTTCTTCTTGTACGATTATCGCTTCATGATGGGTCTAGTGTTTACAAAGAAAACTTTGAGGCTCTGTTTCTCTTTACTGCAAAATTATTTCATAAAATAGAACACACACACTCCACTTTGCAATTTTATTACTTCTGTTTTTATTTCCGGTTTTAATGGTTATAGGATGGTCAGCCCTAGTATTTTTAGCCTTTCTCCCTCTCTAATGGAATTATTTAAATATATAAAATAGCCCTTCAACATTTTTCATTCATCCTCCAAGTTTCACATGTAGTATTTTCATCAGTCTTACAGATTTTTAAATTCCCATTTTCATTAATAAAAACTACCGTGGTACTACTGTAGTTCCTGAAGTGCATCCTGTAGAAAGCTACTTAAAAACTGTAATAAAACAACTGTAATAAATTGGCTCAATTTTGTAGGAGAAAATGTATTCACTCTCCTACTTTTGCTGGAGGCACTATTCAAGGTTGTCTTTTGGTCTCCATTATTGTTTGAGAAAACTGTTGCCAGTCTATTTCTTCAGATGTGGACCTAACGTTCCTATTGAAGCTTCCAGGTCTTCGTCTTTGGTGCTCCAGTTCCATGACGATGTGTCTAGATGTGCACTTACTTCCTACTCATCTTGCTTGTTATATGCTGTGCTTAATATACCCGTGGATCCTGGTCTCTAAATTCTGGAAAATTCTCAAGCACCATTTCCTCAATTCCCTTTCCTCTATTCTTTTTTCCTCCCGAAACTCTCATTAGCTTTAAGTCTGATCTTCTCATTACATCCTCTGATTTTTCAACTACTCTTCCAAATTTGTTAGCTCATTGTCACTCTGAAGTTTATCTTGACTTTCTTCCAAGATATTTACTAATGCTCTTTTTGGTCTAAAAGTATTATGTGTGCCTCTGTGTGGTCCCTGGATGTGTGACCTGGCACCGTAGTAATTAACATTCTGTAAATTATCTTGAAGGACGGCGGGAATCCTAGAGAAGGCAACCTCCCTTTGCTGTGGGCCTGAAGCTTAAGGTTCTAATCCCAGGGCTGAAACCCATTTTTGCCTCAAAGACATCGCCTCACTTCAGCAGTTACTTAACCACTGTCCCTGATAAACTACTTCCTTTTGTAAGTGAGAGAGGGCATTTTACTTCTTTAGGAGACTGGATATGCTGTGAAGAGTACATTTTACAGTTATTCTGGTATGTAACTGCATTGCAGCGGGAGTTCCTTCAGGATATTTAGGAACACTGGGAAAAACACAAGTTAGAGACCTTTGAAAACAGACGAAGTGTACGGGTGAGCTTCAGCTTCTGTTGCTATAGGGTGCTGGGTCACAGAACAGTGCCACTTTCATTTCAAAAGGATCAGAGATTCTTCATCTTTGTCGTCACTAACCATTCAGAGTCTGATGAAAGCGAGTGCTCTTATGTCTACAAAAAGTGCAAACATGGATGATTGGTATTTTGCATATAATTTCACAGGGGTTGCAGACACTTGAAACCTATCCATGGACCTTTATGAATCCAGGTTAAGAGATTCTCTATGGGGCAACTAACCAAGTGTGTAAGATCATCATGAATGACAGATGTATGAGGAGATAGAGGGTCAGTACTCAAAGAAACAAGCCTGCTCTTCCCCCCTGCCTCCAACATTTCCTTCAGCATTTCTTTAAGGCAAGGCAAATCAGAGTTCAAGAACTGTGATTCTGTACTATTAATATGGTTAAATTGTTTTTTTAAGAAAAGTAAGAAAAAGCAATTATATCCCTCAGGGAGTTAAAGTCATGCAGATTCTTAGCCCACTGGGATTTAAAAGCTATAATGGTAGCATTTAAGAGACAAAGGGGTAAAGGGGAGTGGGGGCGGGGATGAGGCAGGCAACTAAGACAGTTTGCTTGCTTTCCTAATGGGATATCCTTCCATTTGGCCCAAACTATAGTGCTACCATTAGGAGGCTGATAAACATTTTCTTTGCAAGGGATTTCATAATAGAGATAGCAAGGAACAGGCTGATGCAGGACATGACAGAGGAAATTACTGAGACAATACTTGATTATGTGTGGTCACACATAAGGAGTTACATCAGGAGAGGAAAAGCAGAGCTGATGCCAGAAGGGTCCCTTGGAAGACTAGCACCATAATGGACTCGGTCATTGAACCAATGTCCGCGGAGGAACGCTGGCTCTCATTTGTAGAGACGCAAATCGGAGGTGTTACAAGGAATGTGCAATTACTAACGGAATACTAGAGCTGGTGGGGGCTTTAGGGTTTATGTAAATCAGAGTGAAGTGCAAGACGATTCTAAAATAGCCCTATCCATAACTCACCTGCATTCCAATAGATCTTTTCACACTGGTATTTCAAAACATAACCTCAAACTCCCAAGGCCTTTTCACATAGGAGGGGAGACCTCTGGAGTTGGAACACCAAAGTTTAATTCCTAACCTCCCTACCTCTGCGCTGCCACCGGATTTGACAAAAGTAGGTGTTTTGGGTAGGCAAGGGGTAATAAGCTTGCCTAATAAGCTTGAGGGCAGAACATCCTGACCTTGTGGCTTCCAAGACCCAGGGGGCTGGGAGCCACAGGAGCAAAACCCTGGCTCTTTTCTTTCACCTCTGCCCCAGGGTAACTGCAGACTCCTTATGATACATTTGTGTTGCAGTTATAGCCCCTCCAGTGGGGAAAGCTGCCATGACAGTTCCAGTACAAACCTCGTAGGGTCAAAAGACAAACAAGAACAACACCACCACAAAGAACCAAAACCCAAAATCCAAAAAACAAAGCAAAAAAATCCTCCCAACCTGTAGGAGGAAATCCCCCAAATGATTGGAAGCAGCCTCCAGCACACACCACTCTGGCCAGAGACACAAGGCAGCTCACAACAAAGCCAAGCACTGCCCCTCCACCCCATAGCCTCAGGGCAGTTACCACCTCTGGCCTGGCCCTCTCTCCCACCTGGAGAGTGGACTCTCGGCCTTAAGAAACTGCTCTTTGCTTACCGCTTTCCTTCAGGCTGTCTTTATTCAAGCTTGGATCCTCCTGTGAATCCTTTCACCAGGAACCCAAGAACAGAGACCTCCATTCACACAACACAGACTCTCCCACCTATGGTAACAGGGTCACCTGTATTTCTGACATTCCAGAGCTTCGGTTTGCATCAGGACAACGGAAGTATATGGATATATAAACGTTTCTGCAAAGATTAAAAACGGTAATTATGGGAAATATATAGTATCTGGCTTGTAAGAAACATTGAATAGATCTATTCTACCAGTTTTTTATTATCAGTACTGATTTTACCCTATTAACTCTACAAATGCACTGTAAATGCTTGTAAGTGCTATTAATGATTTTAGTGGCTGACCCAGCCTCCAGAAGGGGGATCTTGGTCAGCATCCGGATGCATCTATGGAAGACTATCACACCTTCAGCCATTATCTACAGAAGATAGAACAGGAGAGAGAAATAATTCCCCTTGAGGATCAAGAAGACTGAACCCTTGGGGCGTCTGGGTGGCTCAGTTAGTTAAGCAACCAACTATACACACACACACATAAAGACTGAACCCTTTGGGTAGTCCAATATAAGGGCAATATAGAATCCGGTTCAGGGAGAGCCAAGGAGAAACGGAGCTCAGTGTAGACTCCTGAATCACAAATGTGCCAAGAGCTTGAGGAAGGGAGAACAACCATGGCAATATCTATAGAAACAGATGTATTTATAAATAAAAGTTGCTCATATTACTAAAAGCAATCACTGAGAAAATAGCTTTGCCTAGTCAAGGACACTAATTGCATGAAATACAATTGTGAATCTGAACATGAAGAATTCTTGGGAGGGGTGCCTGGTTGGCTCTGTTGGTTAAGCATCCAACTCTCAGTTTCAGCTCGGGTCATAATCTCATGGTTTCGGGAGTTTGAGCCCTGCTGTTAGCACAGAGCCTACTTGGGATTCTCTCTCTCCCCTACTCTCTGCCCCTCCCTTGCTCATGCAGTCTCTCAAAATAAACTTAAAATTAAAAAAAAAAAAAAAAAAGAATTCTTGGGAATTTTCATGAAACACTCAGAATTCATTCATCTTAAACTGAACTTTCTCACCAAGAATCGACTACCCTGCTCTCTTACTACCAGAGGTGACCTAAACAGGTAGGGGTTAGTAAGTCCTATGACAACAGTTTGTCTTCTTTAACCTACAACAAATCATCTCGACTCACAGACCAGCCATAAAATTCACAAAAGTGATACTACCTGTAGAAAACAAACAAAATCCCTTAGTTAATGCTTTGGACAACGGAAGTATTCTTCTCCTAAGCGGAGCTAAAAAGTAACATCCACATAAGGACTCAGGAGCTTATGGTAGACAGCTAGAGAAAGAATACTAAGATCTACACGCACAAACAAGGGATGCAAGTTATTTTTAAAGGAAGTTTGGCGACTCATCTGCCTTATGAAAATAGAGCAAGAAACGTTCTCTATACAGTGTGAAGTTCCTCTGTCTTTCGTATTTCTAATTCCAGGCAGCATGCCGTCTGCTCTAAAGGGCAAGAAAACAAATGCCAAGCTTTAATCAGAAGGTATGGACTGCGTGGGACTTTCAGATCACTTGCCCAGGCCTGACGATGCCACACAGACTCCCTTCAGAGTGTCCGTGCCTGCACCTACCCTCTGCCAGAAGGGGAAGGCAAGACACTGGAAATGAGCAGCAGACTCCAGGTCAGCTTAGCATTCTTCTTCTACATTAAAAAAGGTAACAATTTCAGTCTAATTCTATAATGAAACTAGGAATTGGCATCCTTATACTGTTGAGCCAACCCTTCAACAGTCAAGTTCCCGCCCCCCCACCCCTTAATTGTATCTAAGTAACACAGATGGCCCACAGCTATCTGAAGAGGAGGAACAACAACAAAACACAAAGGAACTCAAGTCCTCTTGGGGCCTCTGGGTGGCTCAGCTGGTTAAGCATCCAATTTCGGCCCAGGTCATGATCTCACTGTTTGGGAGTTCAAGCCCCACCTCAGGCTCTGTGTTCACAGCTCAGAGTGTGGAACCTGCTTTGGATTTTCTATCTCCCCCTCTCTCTGCCCTTTCCCTGCTCGTGCTCCCTCTCTCTCTCAAAAATAAACGTTAAAAAAGTTTAAGAACTTAAGTCCTCTTGAACCTTTAAAAGCTGCCTTTTAACAAGGATCTTTGTTTTTGAAAATGCTCAAGCATTATTTTTAACCACAGTTTATTTTATTATTTTTTTTTCAACATTTTTTTGGGGGGGACAGAGAGAGACAGAGCATGAACGGGGGAGGGGCAGAGAGAGAGGGAGACACAGAATCGGAAACAGGCTCCAGGCTCCGAGCCATCAGCCCAGAGCCTGACGCGGGGCTCGAACTCACGGACTGCGAGATCGTGACCTGGCTGAAGTCGGACGCTTAACCGACTGCGCCACCCAGGCGCCCCTATTATTTTCTTTGTAATTAAAGAAGTACAATTTTACTAGTTTACATTAAGGTTTGAAACTTCTGGTTCCCCATAGCACTTGATTTTGAAACCGAAGGGTATGGATTTTTTTTTTGGGGGGGGAGAGGGGTTGTTATGTCCCCTAATACTTCATATTTCTTGACAGAGAAATAACTGGGGTTCCTATTGGAATGGAGTGTAAACAATATTTTTCCTATTGTCAAAGAAAAATTGCATTGGACAAAAACTGGCAAGACAGACTTTATTCACGACTCTGGCAATAGCCGACACAGACTGAACTCTACTCTGCTGAAACAGAAAGGGTTTTTTCAGTGCTGGCATAAAGCAGTGGAAGGCACTGGAGGGAGTTAAGGGAAGTCAGTCAATGTGATGAGAGCATTTGTGCTGACTGCTAAGCACTCAAAAAGTTAGGCTCCTGCTCCCCAACCCCCAGACTTGAGATAGGGACCCTTTCTTGAAGATTACATTTCAAAGCAATTACCCCCAGGTCCTGGAAAACAGTCCTGGGTTGTAAAACCTGCAAAAGTTTTTTTTTGTTTTGTTTTGTTTTAATTTACATCTTAAAAAGGGCTAAGAATTTACAAGATTTCTTAATTAAATGTTTTAAGACGGAGGTCTTGTAGCCTGTCTGAGAGGAGTTTAGTGGAGAGGAGGGAAACTAAGGTTGAGGCAAGGGCAGGGGGTGGGGGGTTCATCAATTACTAGAGTCACTTATTTATTTTAATATTTATTTTTGAGAGAGAGAGAGAGGGAGACCCACCTAGAGTGAGTGGGGGAGGGGCAGACAGGAAGGGAGACACAGAATCCAAAGCAGGCTAGATAGAGGCTCTGAGCTGTCAGCACAGAGCCCGACACGGGCGGGGCTCCCCGGATGGGGCTCGAACTCACAAACTTCGAGATCATGACCTGAGCCGAAGTCGGAGGCTCAACCGAGCCACTCAGGCACCCCTAGAGTCACTCTTAGACAAAAGGAAATCTACTTCAGGTTAACACATGCAGTTCTGTGGGTTGACCGGGAACAAAAATAAGTCTCCAAATATTTCAGTCCTTTTTAAATTCAAATGGTGGGGGCGCCTGGGTGGTGCAGTCGGTTAAGCGTCCGACTTCAGCCAGGTCATGATCTCGCGGTCCGTGAGTTCGAGCCCAGCGTCGGGCTCTGGGCTGATGGCTCAGAGCCTGGAGCCTGTTTCCGATTCTGTGTCTCCCTCTCTCTCTGCCCCTCCCCCGTTCATGCTCTGTCTCTCTCTGTCCCAAAAATAAATAAACGTTGAAAAAAAAAATTAAAAATAAAAAAAATAATTCAAATGGTGTATGCTTAAAATGTGTATATGATCTAATAAGTACCTAAACATGATATATCCTTATCAACCTATTATGAATTGTGTTCAAAGTGTTGTGTGTGCAGAAAATCCCATTCTTCCTTTTAGCCTCGTTTAGGATTTGCCTTTCACCAGGAAAGAGAATCCTCGGTTTAAAAACTGTGCAATGTAAATCCTTACCTAGGTTTATTTTGTTGCTGTTGTTTCTATTCCACTACGTACGGTTTGCAACAGGAAGGATATTTCTAAACAAAGCTATGACTTGAGTGTTCTAGAAGAAAAGCTACATTTAAGTTTACTGTGGCTCTTAAAAATTGCCTTTCTCTGATTTCTTTTCCAAACAACAGGAAGCATGAAGCGTAATTTAGAGCCTTTGAGGGAGGGTTACACGGTCTTCTGATGACTGAACGCAGATTCAAGACCTGAACTTTTCCTACCAGCTTTATTGGACCAGAGCATTTTTCAAGGCCATTTCAACAGGTATTTTAGGATTGTTATCACATTTGTATTCAGTGTAATTTCATTATTCTGTTTTATGAAGAATTAGAAGAATCCATGAAAATTAGCGAACTGCAGGGACTTCTGGAGAAGATGGCAGCATCGGAGGACTGGAGGCTCTCACCCCTCGTGGCGTGGGTACGACTAGGTAATACCCGTATCAGTGTAAAATCACCCAGAAAATGACTCAGACTGGCAGAACAGACTCTCCACAGCTAAATGCAGAGAAAAAGCCACATCTAGAAGAGCAGGAAAGGTAGAGGCATGGTCAGGAGACAAACGGACCTTCAGGACGGTCTACAAAAGGGAGACACACTTCGAGCACAGAAAAGGGAGAGAGGGCACCTGGGTGGCTCTGTCTGTTAAGTATTCAACTCTTGATTTTGGCTCAGGTCATTATCTCATGGCTCAGGAGTTCTTGAGCCCAGTGTCAAGGGAATTCCCTCTCCCTCTGCCCCTCCCCCATTCAAAGGTTCATGAAGGCACACACACATGCTCTTTCTCCCTCTCAGTAAGTAAACTTTAAAGAAAAAAAAAAAGAGAGAGAAAAGAGACTAGACCTGTCCACCAGGCACCTCAGGCAGGAGGAACTCACAAGAAACCCATAATTTCCCCATGTTCTAACACTCAGCTGGGCTTAACACATAGACCTTTAAAAATCAGCTGGCTCAGCTCTGGGAGAGTGGGAAGGTAAAGGAGAAACACAGTCCCCACCCTTAAAAAGATAGCACAACAAACAGCCCCATGGAGATAGAGCACTGAAGCAGCAGTTTGAAAAACACTAGGGGTATATGGAAGTCTTCTTTACCAGTCTCTGACCATGTGCTGGAGGGACTGTCATCAATGAGAGACTTCAAGAACAAGGAAGCTGGCAGCCACCATTTCCCTCCCCCACCATCCAACCTAGACACACAGCTGCAGAAACCAGCCCAGTGCCAACATGCACTACCTAATTTGCTAAGAATGCACCTCAACTCTGTGTTCTCCTGTGGGCATGCTGCTCCAATACATCCTTGGACAGAGCCCATTCCAAAGCCAGGCAGAATACAAGCAGCCCCAACAGGGACCGGCAACACTCCAAAGTGACTTGTCCCTTGGGGAGAAGGGAAGATAACTACACACGAGTCTGATTGCAGCCTCAGCAGGTTGGGGGCAGACATTGGGGTGGACTGCAGGCCTTGCCCACCAACAAATGCTTCTCAGGAGACAAAGCAGGGAAACTGCCCTGCAGTTTAGTGCTACTGCAACTCTGGCAAATGCCCGGTCTGATAACTCAAGCCCAGTGTGGCCCCAGACTGTCCCACTAACAACACAGGGACCAAACCTGCTCCACAGCCAGCAGAGAGTGCCATTCCTAATTACTGAAGGCAAAAGCAACTCAGCCACAACAGTAGGGTATAACATACACGGGAGACAAATGGTGAAGCACAGGTTCTGGAGAACAGGGGACACTGCACTCTAGGGTACTACAGGACCCCTTCTTCATAAGGCCACTACTTTAAAGAGCAGGAGACATAGCCAACTTTTTAAACCTATAAACAGACCCAGAGAGTCGGACAACCCAAGGAGACAGAGGACTAGGTCACAACTCAAAGAATAGGACAAAAATCACAACAAGAGAGCTACATGAAACAGAGATAAGTAATTGCCTGATAGAGAATTTAAAGTAATGGTCATAAAGGGAATTTAAAATAATGGCCATAAAGATACTCACTGGGCTTAAGAGTGGAGGACCTCAAGGACACCTTCAACAAAGAGAAAACAAAGAACCAATCAGAGATGAAGAACTCTATAATTGAAATTAAAAATACACAGATGGAATAAATAGTAGACTAGAGGAAGCAGAAGAATAGATCAGTGACCTGGAGGACAGGGTAATGGGGAAGCAATCAAGCTGAACAGGAGAGAGAAAAAATAGATGAATAAACCCAGGGAACTCAGCAACACCATTAAGTATAGTAACCTTCACATTATAAGGAACCCAGAAGGAGAAGAGAGAGTAAGGGGGCAGAAAATTTATTTGGAAAAGTAGCTGAAAACCTCCCAGATTTCGAGAAGGAAACAAACATCCAAATCCAGGAGGCAGAGAGAGTCTCCAACAAAATCAACCATGGAGGTCCACACAAAGACTTGTAGTAATTAAAATGGAAAAAAAAGTAGTGATAAAGAGAATCGTAAAAGCTGTAACAAAAACAGTTACATACAATTTATCAACCGATTTTTCAGCAGAAACTTTGAAGGCCAGAATGGAGTGGCAGGATAGATTTAAAGTGCAAAAGAAAAAACCCTGCTACCAATACTATGAAGCAAGGCTCTCCTTCAGAATGAAAGGAGAGTGTTTCCCAGACAAACAAAGGCTAAAGAAGTTCATAACCACTAAACCAACCCTACAAAAAATGTTAAAGGGGATCCTGAGTAGAAAGACCGACCATAAGCATGAGTAAGAAAAGAAGCAAAAGCAGGAAAAACAGTCTATAAAAGTCAGTCAAGGGATTCACAAAATAAAAGGATGTGAAGTATAACAGTACACAGTGGGGAAGAGAGAGGAGGCAGGGAGAGGAGTCAAGAATGGGTCCAGACAAACAATAATCAACTTAAACATAGACTGCTATGTGCATAATATTATATGCAAACCTGATATCAAAAACCAGTAATAGAGATCCAAAAAATAAAGAGCAAGGAATCCGAGTATATCACTAAAGAAAGCAAGCGAACCATGAGAACAAAAAGCACTACAGAACTATCCAAGTAACAAAACGAAGTACAGATCAAGAATTACTTCAAACATAAATGGACTAAATGTTCTAATTAAAAGAAATAGGTGACAGAATTGATTAAAAAAAAAAAAAGGACCTATGTATACACTGCCTACAAGACATTCCTTTCAGACCTGAAGGCACATGCAGATCAAAAGCCAAGGGATGGATAAGCATTTATCATACAAATGGAGCTGTATGGAAGTGTAAAGCAAGCCAGGATAGCATTTATGGTATCAGACAAAATGGACTTTAAAGCAAAGAACATAACAAAGGACCAAAAAAAAAAAAAAAAAAAAACTAGATCATAAAGGGAACAATTCTAAATATCTATGCACCTAACATGGGAGTGCCCAAATACATAAAGCAGCTAATAAACAAAGTCATTACTAGTAATTCAGTAATAGTACACGGTCTTCAATAAGAAAAAAGGAGTTACTTCCCTAGGTCTCAGTATTCCTGTGGTTAAAATGGGGACACCAACACTACCACATATAGTTGAAGTGAGGATTTAACGAGTAATATTCCTAATAGAACAGTGCCTGGCAGAGTGGCTCATGCTAATACATATAGTAGGGGATATTAACACCCCCACACATAACAATGATTAGGTGATACATATAGAAAATTGACAAGGAAACTGTGGTTTTGAATGACACATCAGACCAGATGGATCTAATAAATATATTCACAACATTCCATCCTAAGAGAATACACATGCTTTTTTTCGAGTGCACATGGCATATTCTCCAGAATAGATCACGTTAGGCCACAAAACAAGTTTCAACAAATTCAGTAAGACTGAAGTCATATTATGTATCTTTTCTGACCACAGTACTATGAACTAGAAATCAATCCCCAAAAAAATCCGGAAAGATCACAAATAAATGGAGGTTAAATAACATGCTACTAAATAACGAATGGGTCAAGAAATTACAAAGGAAATCAAAAAATACATGGGCACAAGTGAAAATGAAAACACAATGGTCCAAAATATCTGGGATGAAGCAAAAGTGGTTCTAAGAGGTAACTTTATAGCAACACTGTATGTTTATACTGGATTTTAAACTTTAAAAAATATTTTTTAAAAGTTAGCAAATTCATTAAGGAGTAAAAAATGTAGAACTAGCATTGGTTCCTATTTGATAGACAGAAGAGCCCCTGAAAGATGCTTATATGAATAGGATACATTGTAAGACTGAACACACTTTGCAGCTGTGATTAACGTTCTGGATATTAAGATAAGATTATCCTTGGTAACTCAAGCAGGCCCTTTCTTCAACATAGGAGATGGTAAGAGTTGAGACAAAAGGGGAGGGGATAATCACTGCATTGGGACCGGACACAGCATTGCTGGAGGGGTCCCATGGAAAGCCTGGGAAATCAAGTATAGCGTCTAGGGAGGAATGTCGCCCTAGTCTGACAGCCAAGAAGAAAACAGAAAACAAAATCCTTCAACAGCTAGGGCCTGGCATTCAGCCTGAATGATTCTGCAAGTTAATTCTTCCCCAAAGCCACCAAAAGTGAGGTCGCCCTGCCGCCATGTTTATTGCAGTCTTGAGACCCGGAGCGAAGAACTCACCTGACCACCCTGTGCCCAGGCTTCCAGCCCACAGAACTGAAAAAGTGGTGGGCCTTGTTTTAAGCCACTAAGATTTGGTCCTTTGTTATGTCAACAATAGAAAACAAAAATTGTGTGTATGTGTGTGCGTGCATGCGTGTGTGGGCTGTATGTGCAGGGGTATGTATAGGTGTATGTATATATAACTTATTTCTATGCTTTCTTCTATATTATATGAATATGAAGTCAACTGTATTTTCAAACATATTCTACATAACACGTGTACTTGGCAAAGTTTCCAGTTTTCTCTCCTTTCTACTGACCTATAAATGCTCAGGTTTGCTTTAGATAAAATAAGATAATTAAAAAATCATACACATATGCTTACTTTTAACATCTTTTGTGTTCCGCTGAAACTCAAAATTTCAAATAAGGAAGCTGATAAAATGTTTAATTCATTTCCTTTTTAAATTCAAAGATCATCTTTATTCTTTAACATAATGACAGAACACCTCTGCAAAGTTGCATCCAGCAGATAGGAGTGTTTTAAATATATTTGTATTTGTCTTGGCAGCCTGCAGTTCCTCACAGACTCTGCCAAAACTTTACTAGAGAGGGGGAGGAAGGGAGGGGGGGGAGGGGGGGAGAGGGGGGCAGAGGGGCAGAGGGGCAGAGGGGGAGAGGGGCAGAGGGGGAGAGAGAGAGAGAGAGGGAGGGAGGGAGGGAGGGAGGGAAAGAGACAGGCTGTTACCTTTAATTAAAGAGTCAGAACTAGAGGATTCGAGCACTTTACACCAGCTCTTTAGTTGGAAAAAAAAAAAAAAACAAAACACTTTTAATTGATAACATAGGAATGTATTGGCCTCCCTGTGGCTGCTCTGCCAAAGCACCAGAAACTAATCAACAAATCGAGCATCTCAGTTTTGGAGTCTCGAAGTAGGAAATCCTGGTGTCCCCAGGGCCATGCTTTGATACCTAGGAGAATGCTTCCATGCCTCCTGCCAGCTCTTTCTTTGCCAGCAAGTTCTGGGGTTCTTGGAATTACAGTGGCCACACACTAGTCTCTGCCCTCACTACCACATGATGTAATGTGTGCCCCCCGTCATCACATGGCCATTTATTTTTTATAAGGAAACTAATCATACTGGAATGCAGACCTCCCTACTCAGTATAACTTCACCTTAGTTGCACTGGCAAATGATCTAATTTCCCAAATCAGCCACATTCTGAGATACTGAGGATTGGCTCAGGGAGGCACAATTCAACCCATAATGAACGCTTACCATATATTGCAATAAAGAATTAAAAATCACTCTTGGATTTTGAGAGTCTAATCCAAGCCCCAATTATGATTTTTTTTTGGGGGGGGAGGGGAGTAGACGGGGTTTACATTTCCTTGGTCTCCATTAGGAGTCCCTCCTCCCAAACTACACTGATGACCCCATCACTCACCACTATTTAAAATATCCCTTATATTTGCTATTTTTTTAAAAGGCGTAAATCTAACAAGGTATGTGTATGCTAAAAATTCCACTATTGAAGATTTAAACCAAGAGATGTATTCAGGGATTAGAAAAATCTAAATAGTAAAGATGTTAATTCTTAAATTTATATACAAATTTAACAAATCAAAAGCCCAACAAATTTCTTTGTAGATACGCGTCTTTCTAAAATTTTTAATCAAAAGATCAAAAAACTAGAATACTCAGTAATTTTGGGAAAGAAAGTGAATTCACCAGATTTTAAGACTTACTATACACCAGTAATCAAGGTCTGTGTGTCTAGTGCTCCCCCAAGACCACACAATCGATGGAGAAGATAATCTGAAAACAGAAATAGACCCACAGAACTATGCCCAAATTATTCTTGAGAAATACACAAATGCAATTCAATTTTAAAAGAATAACGATTTCAACTGTGAAGATATCTGAACTCCATAGGAAAAACAAAGTAAATAAAGCTTGTCCGAAGTCTCACACCTTAGATAATAATTAACTCAAAATGGATCATGTACTCAAATGTAAACTAGAAAACTAAAACATTAAGGGGGGAAAAAAAAACCCAGAAAATCTTTAGAGGTTAATATTCAACAAATTACCTTAGACTTCGCACCAAAGCATAATTCTTAAGAAAAAAATTGATCAGTTGGACCTCTTGAAATTAAAACCCTGAGATCTATAAAAGACCTTGCTAAGAAGATGGGAAAAAAAGTAGGCTAGAGACTGGGAAAATTGTTTGCAAACGATGTATCTGACAAATGACTAGATTTAAAATATATGAAGAGCTCTAAAAACTTCAGCATTAAAAAGTCAACAATCCAATCAGAAAATACACCATATGAAGAGACATTTCATCAGAGAGGATACACAGATGGCAATTAGTCACAAGAAAATATTTTCAACAACATTAGCCATTAAAGAAATCCAAATTAAAATCACAGTGAGATGTCATCACACATCTATCACGGGACGGGGCAAAAATAAAAGTTAATGACAATGCCAAATGCTGGTTAGGATGCATAAAAACTGGACCAGTCACACTCCAGTGGTAAAAATATAAAATGGTGGGGCTTCTCTTGAAAACAGGTGGGCAGTTTAAAAACTACACATACAACTATAAAATATTCCAGCAATTGCCCTCCTGTTTATCCCAGAAAAACATGAAAACTGAAGTTCACACAGAAACCTACACACGTGAATGTTCACGGAAGAGGAGACCATTCAAATGTCCTTCACTGGATGAACGGTTACATCATAAGGTATCTGTACCATCGAGTCTTACTCAGCAAAGGAATAAAACTACTCATGTCCAAAATTACTTGGAAACACCTCCAGAGAATTATGCTAAGTGAAAAAAGCCAAACCTAAAAAGTTAGACAGTGTAAGATTTAATTAACATATCATTCATTAAATGGCCAAGTTCTGGAAACTAATGACAGTCAAGTTGTCAGATCAAGAACAGGGTGGAGGCCAAGGAGGAGTGTGTCTATAATAGGGCAACGTGAAGGACCTCTGTGGTGATCCAAAAGATTCTGTATCTAAACTACATCAGGGTTCACATCTAGGTATGCTGTTATTGTACTATAGTTTTGCAACTGTTGCCTTTGGAAAAGCTGCATAAATGATACATAGGCTCTCTTGCTCATTATACATAAATACATAATTATCTCAAAATTAAAAAAAAAAAAACCTCTCCTTCCTCCTCTTTTATTAAATGATCTCAACAGACCGCCAACTACACAAACTAAATACTCCTGCACCTCCTTCTGGTCTTTACAGTTAATCCATCACCAAAGTACACCTGGCAGCTAGGTATTCATGCTTCCCCCTTCTCCTTCTACATGTTCGGAGCCTGTCCAAGCCCTTTTCTGTTTCACCAACCACCATATGATCTGACACAGCTCTCAGTCTCTAATATTCTCTAATCCTGTCCCTTCTCTAGATCTTTCTTAAGGACACTTTAACTTACAAATACAAATACTATGTCTACACAAACTGCACGTTATTTAGCTGGGAAAATGGACATCTTGGGATTCTTTTCCTCATAGTTTTATTTCATTTCCCTTTTTATTTGGTGCTGAAACCTTTTCAAACCCCATCTTATGCTGTGTCTGTCTGAATGCTTAATGTTACCTGTCACCTGGTAACCTCATGCCCACTCCCCGGTGCTCATCTGACGAAAAAGTCTTGCCTGAACTTTGTTCATTATATTTTATGTATTTCTATTTGCTTCATCCATTAAATCATGAGCTTCACAGTACATGATGTAATACATGCCTAGTAAATTTCAGTAGTATTAACACCATTTTATAGCATAATACAATTTTTTTATGCTAGCTTCTTTATCCTTAATCTTCACAAGAAATCAGCAAGGTGGCTTTTAGCATTTCCATTTTCTAAGTGAGAAGGCTGGGATCAAAGAGGTGAAGTAATTTACCAACGTCTCAGAGCCAGCAAGTACCAAAGTGGAATTGGTTACTTTCAAAAGAGACAGGTTAAAAATCTTTAGATGAATTCAGTAAGAAGTTACACTTCCTTCTATACCTATCATTAGACCACCAAGTCCATTTGCCAGGCTATAGTTATTCTACATTTCCTAGCAATGGCTAGAATGTAAGGTCTTGATCCAATTAAATCCCTGGAACAGAATTTGAATGAGACTTTGTATTTTTTGTTAGCAGAGGGCGGTAAAGTAGAAGCTTTCTACAAAACAACAACAACAAAAACAGGTTATCATATCCAACAATTGTGCCGCTAGAGATTTCTTAGTTACCTAACCAACTAATTTTATAATTCATATCTACCAAAACAAATACAAGCCTGCATGTCAAAAGACTGGAAGCAACCAAGACATTTACACATAGATACACGCATTTATACAATGAAATATTGTTCAGCAATAAAAATACACTATTCAAGCTACAAAAAAATATGCATGATCCTTAAATGCGTATTTCTAAGTGAAAGATCCAATCTTAAAAGACTATATACTGAATCATTTCAATTATATGACATTTTAGAAAAGGCAAAACTAGGAGACCGTAGAAAAGACCCATGGTTTCTAGGAGTTAGGGCAGGAGAAGGGTGACTAGGAGAAACCTGGAAAATTTTTAGGGTGGCCACACCATTCTGAATAACATGGTGATGGATATACAACATGAGGCATTTTCCGAAAACACATGGAACTTTACAAAGAGTGAACCTTACTCCAGGAAAATCTGTAGGGGGCGGGGGGAGGGGGGAAGCATTGAGGAGATGGAAGGATCCCAGGAAGGAACCCAGACTGACCAGAGAACGAAGTGTATTACAAATGTAAGTGATGGCATCACCAAAAGGGCAGGGGGAACGGTGTGAGCCAAGTGGAGAGCAGCGATGTCGGAAACACTAAGGACCAAAGGAACTACACGCGGAAGTGTTGTATTCCAGTTATTTCCAAGGGGATGCTGGTTAGCCAATCTGACAGCCCTATACCTGGAACTAAACTGTTCAGAGAAAGTGGAGGACAAGAGGCAAGTCTGTCACCGTAGCAACGGGAATTTAGACACAGGAGGGGAGGGGGGCTCGAACAAGCCCTGTGGTAACACAGCAGAGGTGGACACAAAGAATTCACGTTTAGCTTAATGCAGACACACTCCTACACAGAAATCTACAGCTAAATGTGTGTAGACGTGGGTTCGGATAGATGTACGTATTTCCTCACTCTGCCAGAGGAGAGGACCTCTGAGAAACCACAGCCAGGTAGCCACAAGCCCGTCAAGCACTCGGCCCTGGATTTCTAATACCATTCTCCAAAAACAAGGAACCATGCTCCATGGAGAAACAGCTGCAGGCCTGGGGCAGAAAATACATTTACGGATACGTACACATACATATCCGTAGCTTAGTAAACACATCTATATTTCTGTGTTCCATCGGCTGAAAGGCCCTGGGAAAAAAAAACACAGTGTAGTAGTAACAAGCACAGGCAGCATGCAGACCTTAGTGTCAAATCATTTCATATATAGATCTGTATAGAGAGACAGAAATAAATATATGGAGAAATGGCTGGCTCCCAGCTGCAGCAGCAAATCTACCAGATGAACATGTTGCTTAGAGCACCAGGAAGTGCTCAAACACAAAAGCCTGACACTGAGGAGGGTTATGCCAACGGAACACAGAACCGACTAAAAAGCAGTCCCCGAAGAGCTAAAGCGGGATTCATTTTAGACAATGAATCAATTAGTGATGGAGTAGAACACGAAGTATAAATAAATACCTAAGAGTCTGTAACACTGATGCAAATAAATGACTGAATAAACGGGGGAGGGACAGAGATCAACGTCCCCTGTAGAAGAATGACAAATAAGTTATGTAGATACAGTGCTGTCAAGGAGGGTGAAGCATAACGACCTACAGACGTGTGACCTGTGTTCAGTGACCACCTTCCAAAGGGAATAGCCATGCGTGGCACAGAGTGGGGGGGGGGGGGAGGGAGAGGTACCCTTACAATGGAGAAACCTGGCTAATCACCTCAATTAGCTGATTCAAGTACAGTGTGTTCATAGTACATACTCTTGACATGAAACGATGAAAACAGCATTTTACCTCTGTGGGCTTCCTCCTCAACAGGTCACCCCCGTGTCAACATGAGGAAACAGATCCCCAAAGGAGGACATTCTACCGAGTATCTGACTGGAACTCCAGAAGAACGTCAAGGTCATAAAACAAGGAAAGGCCGAGAAACCATCATAGCCAAAGAGAGAAAATGAGACAGGTCAACGACATGTAACAGGAGATCGTGGATAGGACACAAAAGCAGCATATTAGGTAAAACTAAGGAAATCTGAAAAGAGCATGGACTTTAATACTGGTTCATTACACGCAACAAGTATGCCACACTAATGCAAGATGTTAACAGGGGGAAATTGAATGTGAGGGAATTCTAGATACTAGGTTTTCAAATTTTTCTGGAAGTCGTTAACTGTTCTAAAAAATGAAATCTACCAAAAATAAAAACAATCAAAACTTTTTCAAAAAAACTACATGTTCAGTGCTTTGCCCCTCCACTTTCTCTCTTCTCTCAGAGCTTTCAATATGGACAGTAGACTGTTTAGCCTCTCAGTATGTGCCCTATTGGCTGCCAATGGTGTTGGGCCATGGACTCAGCTGGTTTGAGAATTTCATTAACACGTGTTACTCTGGAGTTCTAGCTTTTGGCTAGGGTGTAAAATGATTCATTCCCAAGTAGGAAAGTAGGAATTTTCATATCTCAACTTTTAAGTATGAGCTAACATTTTACCTCCATAGAAAAGTTATGCCTAAATTTTTATTTTTGTAAGAATTACAACTTAAGTAGATTATCAGTATTTATTTTCCCTATGTACCCTGAGTAATCTCAGAGGCAAAGTATTTATCATTCACATTGTATTCATGATCCAGTGGTTTTTTTCAAGTCAATTCTTCACATTTCCTCCTTGTCATCAGAAGAGGTTTTCCACTCACAACTAACAACTAACATACCTTTTTGCTTTCTGCTCAGAGTCATTAAGCATGGTTCCAAGTATATATTCATTTGTAATTAACTCATTCTCATGTAACAGTACCCATGCTTGTGTTTACATGTGGACATGTGCATTACTCAATATAGAAAAACTGTTGACTGAAAATCATCAAGAGGCAACGCCATCCTTCAGGGAAAAATCTTTAATTATGTTGCTTAAGTAGAAAACATCCCGTTTACAATTTTCCCTAGCTTCCAAATATCTACTAGTCATCTTTTATTCAACAATATTCAATTTTTCCTGATATTAAAATCATTCTATTTAAACTTTATTGTCCTAGTTGTCTCAAGGCAATAATCAAAATACAAAAGATGACAATGTCTTTAGTACGCATTTTAATTCCAGATCATCTGTGTTCAATCTTACAAAATGTCCAAGGAGGAATGTTTTAAAAAGGCCTCAAATGTTGTCTGTTAAGTACACCACATACTTTAGGAATGTTGCTACAAAATAACCTCCATGTTGTGTTTTCTGACAGGCAATCATGTATAAATCACAGTAATTCAGGCATCATAGCCTCCCACAAGACATTTCTGAATATCTTCAAAAGAAATAAAATGGATAAACACCTTTTAATAGAAAAAAAATTAGATATGAATGAAAGTAGGAAGCAACTGATAAAAAGTATGGTTAACTCAAAACGCAGTTTCCAAATTTCTCCTTCCAGGAGGATCTTTGCTGACAGTGCATTTTGACAAGGCATTTGCATACTGCCATTCCTGGACTAGGGGCCAAGCAGGGGGTGTAAGGTAAAGGGAGGAAGGGAGAAGGAAACTTCAATGAAGGGTGGTCAAAAGGCAGAGGTGACAATGGAGACCCAGATGGGCAACACCATTCCAGATGTGAACACTGATTCACAAGTCAGGGACTAATAGGCAAAGGCCAGCCCACAGAATTCAGTCTGAAAACAGGTTCAAGCCACAGCTACTGTTAGGAACTCAGAAACACAGAAGTCCTGGAAATCAAGGTACAGCTGCAAGTATCACATGAAAAAAAAAAAAAAAAAAAAAAAAACCCAGAAAAGACTAGGATACCTGAAAGAAAAAAAAAAAAAAAAAAAAATCAGGAAATTCATAGGACCTGAGATCACAGAGGAGTGCAGAAGAACTGATCTAAGGATCACCTCTGCAGACAGGAAGTGGACTCCTACTTCCTGCCCATCTGAGAGCCATCATGTGACTAGAAGCGGGGAAGCCCACACCCGGGCTGGAGGAGCTGAAAAGCAGGCGCATTTCAAAGCTTTCCCTGGGAAGGGTTACCATGGAATCTGTAATCCCCTTCCTCAATCTCACATACCTAATTACAACATGACAGAACTTCACCAGACTCCTCAGTTAAACCCAACTCAAATGGGAATTCATACTCTTATTCCTTTCTCCTCACATAACAGCCTTCATGAAATTAAGTTCCTGGAGGATGAAAGACAATTTGTTCATTGTGCTCTTACTACAGGATTTCTTTTTCTTAAGTCAACAAACCACATAAATTATCAGATAATTTGACAAAAGTGACTCGGGCCAAAGGATAGAAATAATTTACGTTGTCCAGAAGGGGACTGTAAAGGAATCCTATGATGTTCTCTAAGCTAGACAAGTAGGGATTTTTGTTTGTTTTTGCCTTTTGGTTTTTGGTTGTTGTTATTGTTTTTTTTTTTTTAAACAGATAACACATTTTTCAATTTCTAACGAACTTTTTAAGATGGAAGACAGGCACCATTTGCACTCCACAAAGATATTTTCTTGGTCTTTAATGTGTACTAGGAGAGGAGTTTGGTGAATCAGTACTCGCTGAGGGCTTGAATTGTAGCAGATCCCTGTGGCTGGAAGGCTTGAGGAAGCCTAAAACCTTCTACACTCTCCCTGATTCGCAGCACAGCTTCTGGGCACATCACTCATCTGTGCTGATTCGTTTCCATGTTTCACCAAGAGTATAAAATCCATGGTTTTTCATTGCAAACATTAAAAGGTCTTGTTCACCATCTCACCGACAATGAATGTACAGAAGTTTACAAACAACAACAAAAAGCACTTTTCATGAAGCACACCTGCCCTATGTGCTTTATGGGGCACGTTCCAAGAGCTCGCAAAGGATTCTGTGAACCTCTGGAGCTTTGCTCTACTCTCTCATATTCACTTTTGAATAAAATTCATTATTTCAATAAACATTTATTGGCTGTCTGCTATACCAGGCTCTATACAGGTGACTGCCCTCCCGCAGCAGCACTGTGCTTAAAATATTTTTTCAAATGTCTTAACAGTGGGGACTCTGGGAGCATATAGACTTTTTGAGGGTTCCCAGAAAGCTTTCTGGAGGAAATGATATTTAAGCAGAGATTTAAAAGTTAGGAGGAGTTAGGTCCACAGAAATGAGGAGAAAAGATGTTCCAAGTCAGCTGAAACTTTCCGTGGTTCATTCTAGCTAGAACAGAGAATTCAATACAAAGGATTAGAAAGGAGAAAGAAAGGGGGGGGGGGGCAGGGTTCTGAATCATGAGGAACCATTTGGTTAACAGCAAGATCAAATCAATAGGCAGGCACAGAGTAACCCCCATGTGAGAACCTGAAAAAAATGATCAGAAATAGACCCTTTTTTTTTTTTTCTGTGCTGTCATCGAAGTATTTTAAGAATGTGAGAAAATGAACAGCAGGTATGAGAGACTGAATACACAGATATGGGCCATACCATAAATAATAATCGAACTCTGACCCACAACCTGTAGCAACCAGCCTGGGATGTCAAGCCACATCCTCTGTACCAATAAGCCCCATACAGCCAAGACTTGATCAGTAACAGCCAGCTTCTCTGATTTTTACCCTCACTTCCAACTTAGGACCAAGCCGAGAAACGCAAATCTTCTCCCCTAACCAATCCCGTAAGACACCCACTTTTACTTAGCACACATACTGCTTCCCCATGCCAACAGCCTCCAATCAGCACACCCCTGGAACGTTCCATTTGACTTTTCACTATAAAGCTTCCCTCTGAGTCTCTGTCAGACACAAGCGAGAATAGTGGACTTCCTTGCTTTAGGAAATTCTAAATAAATAGCTTTTGCTTGTTCTCATTTGTGTGGTTTTCATCTCCCCAGGCACAATTTTTTTTTTGTTTGTTTGTTTTAAGGAGGAGTTTGGGAGGGGAGGAGAAAGAGCAGAGAATCTGCCAAGACGGTAGCAGCCAGCTCAAAGATTCCTGAAGGGTTTCTAATCTCTGACAACTAGATTAGGGAGATTATTTTCCTAGGTTGCTTAGAAAGTAGGATGTTTAGAAAGCAAGGCCGGCAAAGACCACACCACTGGTTTATTACCACTACTGTGCCTTCAATGTCCGCACACCTCACGCGGTAGACGGGGGTCTTCCTAGAACTTCATTTGGTTTAGTCTCAATGCTTTCCTTACACAGCACAGCCCAGTGACTGAGAGCTTGGACTTGACAGGTAGCCCGTGTTCATCATCTCAGGTTCACCACATTCCATGCACCTTTTTTAAAAGGTCACTTAGTTTCTCGGAGCCTCAAATTCCTCAAGGGAGAATGGAGATCAGAGCACCGACTCTGGGTTGTTTTCACATTAATTGCTAATTGGTAAAAGCACTGAGGACACGTGATAACATTAGTTACTATGTGAGTATTGCTTAAATACAATTATCCCCAGGTCTGTAGAGGATTGCTAAACTTGTATCTCCAGCACAAATAAACCTTCTGAGTCTACATCAGTACCTGTGGCCGCACACGGAAGTGGTTCTCAGACACCAGACTGGGCGGACATGCAGGGCTGCGTCTGCGAGGGCGCAGAGATCGCATGCAGCCTTTATTTTGTATTTCGTTACATAGAAGTATCAAAGAATGGAAAGAGAACACAAAGGATCTTGAGACGTTAACCAGACATGCACCTGGGGGCTACGGGAAGGCACGCAGGGCTGAGGTGTAGTTTCAAGGAGCATCGGGGAGTTACAGTGGGTTTTGTATCTTAACTATCCTCTGCGGTGGGGGGGGGGGGGGGGGGAGGGGGGAGGATCACCAGGCTCTGTAGCTCATAAAGCTATCGTGTTCAACACCCTGGAGACCAGAACATTGGGGACGTTTCAGCGATTGCCCCGTTCACCCTCCAGAACTTACAATACATTTTCTGGAAAGAATTCCACAAGTACATCCAACTAGCTAATCAACTTCCTTTCTCACAGGCAATAGACCCATGACAAGAATTACGTTCTACATCTATGGAATCTGTTGTGATAGCAAAGCATACAGAAGAGGAGAAGAAACCTAAGATCACAATGTTTCCATGAGAAGCTTGGATCCATCTCCGTGAGAGACGGCCCTCACCTCTCAAGCAAGGCTGGTGGACAGGAGTGGGCAACGCTTCTAAGAGGTACCAATTAGAGACTGCATACGTGCCAGTGAGAACGTGTCTTGTTGTTATGGTTACTGGTACAACGAGGCAGCGCCTGGCTCCCCCAGGTTTCAGGATTACTATTCTGAAGCCACACACCCACACCTTAATGTCATGTTCTCAGGCGACAGTTGTGAACCAGGCTTCTCTGCTTCTCACTGGCCCAGCTCACGACTTCCCATCGACACTACAGAATCACACAACAGACTGTCCTCGGTTCCATGCTCCCTCTCGCAGCAAGTGGCACACCAAAGCCCCAGGCTGGCATGAAGAGACCTGCCAGCCACTCCTTTAACTACTTTTCACCTTCATACCCTGCTATCCAAGTGCTATCAACTGGAATCTCCCATCTTTCCACTTCTTGTGGAGCCAAAGCCATCACTGAGATTCTACATCACTACCAACGGTGCCCCCCCCCCCAACCCAGTATCTTGTAAGTAGCCCACTGGTACCCTGGGCTCACTACATTCATGCGCCTCCTCTGGTTTGCTCTACTAGCAACCAGAAGATTATGAAATCAAAACGTAATCTTTCTCTGCTTAAAGAGCATCCTGCCTCTCTTAGCCCCAAGTCCCATGACATCCTTAGCTTGTCCTAAAGAACAGGTGTGTGAGGGGCCCCCCATATCTCCTCACCAATCTCTTGTTGCACCACTGACCTCGCTCACCAGACTTCCAGTATCTGGTCATCTTTGCATTTCTGCCTCAAGGGAATTGCAGAAGCCGATCTTAATTTCTGAACTGACCTCTACAATTTTGCCTCTTTCCAAGTTTCCAGCATCCACTGAAATGCCACTGGCACCAAGAGGACTTACCTGTCTGGTTTTTGCTTCACAGGGCTTATTTACAGCTAGAGTGAAACAAATTCTTGTGCAATTTTTGTCTGATGCCAGTCTCTTTTACTTGACTAACAGCCCCATGAAAGCAAATCCTAGCCTGGTCTGGGGGTTTGTCAAAGGCTTAGTGTAATAAATAGTTGAAAGCTATGGGGAAAAAAGAATTTGAACAGAGTCCATCACGGTTATGCAATAGTAAGGGTCTACTTAAAAGGTATTTTTAAATTTGATCCTGCGAAAATGCTGAGAGGGTTATCATATTATCCCAGGCATGGATGGTTAAGAAACTAAGATTACTAGAACTGACCATATGCTGCATTCATTTAAGCAAGCCACAGGACAAGTAAACAACTGCCAGATGTTCGGTGTCAGAGCAACCAGGTTTTTATTTTAGTGGAGTCCAGCCACTCTCCCAAGGCAACCTGGGAGAGGACGCTTGGCATAGGGCAGCACAGGAAATCAGGTGTTCACCATGGAGGAGGTACAACCTACGGTCACCCAACCTCTCCCAGCAAGAGAGTGATTAATGTCACCTAATACTCAACTTCCTTCAGATTTCACGCCATTTCGGTGCAGGCTTTGTGAGATTTCGAAGGGAGATTTTAAAACCATTTTCTGCCTCTTTGAGGTCACAACCCTTGAGCCCCTCTCGGAGAATCACAGATATGAGGGGATGGTGGTGGGGTAGGGAGAGTAGTAATGAACACGACTAAACTTGTTCAATTGTCACACAGTAGCATGAACACACGAGAAAACTGTTTTGCAGATTCCCCTTTCCTTTTATACAGGACTACTCCTCTACTGTTTCTTACTTTAATTTTAGTAAAACCTCAGAAAACGGCCATCTACCCAGACTATGTAAGCACCTCAGGCAGTCAAGTTATCAAGCTGTTTACATGGCAACGGGAGCTGTCCAAACACCTGAAAAAGCGATCTTAAGTCACAGAGCTATGCTGTAATTCTCTTTCTGTGTGAGGGCATACGGGTAGACATTAAGCAACCTGGCAAAAATCACAAAAGGTAATAACACATTTATGTTACACAGTCTGGCTCAAAATTACAGCTGGCAGTTAGTAAGACCACAGAGCTCATTTGTGCAATTCTTTCGGGAACTCTCCAAACGCAGGACTGTATCAGAAGTGAAATAAAAAGTATTCCCACAAATTAATTGCCTAAATATTTTGAAAGGTTGGAAACTCAGAGCAAGTGTTTAAAATAGTTGAGTTAGTGACAATTTTATCTGGGCATCAATGCAGTCTCCAAACAACCACTCTCATAAATGAGAAGGAATTTTTTACTGGGTCAGAAAATGAGGACGTTGTTACATGCTTACGTGTATACTTATTTTAATATCTTATTTTCCCTTTAGGAATCTACAGAAAATTATCAGGAAAGAAGGAAGAGCCTAATTCTTTATGTAGCACAGAAGAAATCAGCCATGGGCCTTACAGGTAGGAGGCTTATTGGGGAGTGTTGTGGGTTGAATTGTATCCCCCAAAGGATATGTTAAAGTCCTAACCTCCTCTATCTGGGAATGTGACCCTATCTGCAAATAGCATCTTTAAGGATATGATCAAGGTAAAGTCATTAGGGTGGGCCCTAATCCAACAAGATGGTGCCCACAGAAGGGAGAGAGACAGAGGCTGACACATACAGAGGAAAGATGCTGTGAAGCCACATGGAGATGCCATGTGACAACTGACGCAGATATGGTCACCATACACCTGCAAACCAAGGAATACCAAGGGTGGACAGCAACACCAGAATCCAAAAGAAAGGCATAGGACAGATTCTCCACTGGAGACTTCAGAGAGAGCTTGGCTCTGTTGACAACTTGAATTTTGGACTCCTAGCCTCCAGGACTGAGAGGATAACTTACTGACTTAAGCCACCCAGTTTGTGGCGCGTTGTCATGGCAACCTTGGAAGCCAACACAGGTGTGTGCTCCCAAGGACTACCTACATGGAATTTAGAGCACAACCGGGCAGAGGAAGAAGAAACCGTGAAGCAGTTACAACAGGACTTCACCTAATCATATGAGGGACCAGGAGCTACAAAAGTCTTCCAAGTTTCTCCCAACTGAGGGGAACTGGGCCTTCGTCCTCCTGCACAGACCAGCCACCAGATGCAGGCCGTACCACGGTGTAATCGCGCGGCCAAGAATGACACCCAGACAGACTCCGCCATGAGTTCTGTTTCTGAAATGATTTTCATCTCTGTCAAATAAGATTTTTATAATGTTGCAAATGCTCAGGATTTCTACCTTTGAATCTCAGTATTTATCTTATTGTCTTAATGGAAGATTATAAGTATCTGTATATAATTCAGTAATAGATTGCATTTATCTGTTAATCCTTGCAATTATAGATGTCTGATAGGGATTCAACTGTTTGTTCTAAGTTGGTCAATTTTCTATACGATGTTATTTCCCCAGTGATTAGTTATACGATAAATGAACATAGAGGTCTATTTCTAAGCCATCTATTTTTTTCATGAAATCCTGTTCGCATCAATACAGTATTCATCATAACTTTATGTAATTTGACTTTGTACTTTAAACAGTTCTCGGGCTTTACTTCTCCACATATACTTGCAGGGAAACAAATTCAACTTGCTCATTTTCTAAACTTTCATGGAGAAATTCATTGTACTCCATTTTTAGATTAGCCTGGTGATATGTGACATCTTCACAATATTGACTCTTTCCATTAGAACTTCCTTGGTCAAACTGTATAGGTTTCTTAAAAGATCTTGATTCTTTGGACTGTTTCTGTGCTTCTTAACCGAGTTTATTCTCTGGTATTAGACCCTTTGGTTCTATGTTAAATAGGGTTTTTGTTTTCCTTTCTTATTTATATACTACACATGGGGGAGCTTGGGGAGAGACAGGGAGGGAGAAAGAATCCCAAGCAGGCTCCATGCCTACCATGGAGCCTGACACAGGGCTTGTTCTCATGATCCAGATATCATGACCCGAGCCAAAAATCAAGAGTCAGATACTCAATGTATGGAGCCACCCAGGTGCCCCATTCTTCCATTATATTAACTTTTGCTATTTTTATTTGTAGATTTGCTAGTTGTCCTTATTTCCAACCATTTTTCCAAATCATTGAAGATCTTCTAATGAGGGTCAGAATTTTCAGGGAGAAAAATCATGTCATTTGCTAATTATGTAAGTATAGTATCACTCCTATGATGATAATCATCCTTTTCCTATCTGACTTGTTAGAATTATTCTAAAATTTAGAATTAAAATACCACGTCTTGTGATATTTTGACAAAAATTTTCAAGAACATTTTCTTTTTCCCCAGATTATAAAATAATTGTTAGTTTTGGCTTTTGTTTTTAATTGGACCTTAGGTCACTGAGGAGTCTGGCTTCAGACCAAACTCCTAAGTGTGATCCTTCAGGCCACACCACGCAATTACAAAGGCAGTACCTGGCCTCCTCATGGCAGACATGGTTTGCAGGAGCGTACTGCTGTCCCTGGAGGGAGTTGTAGTCAAGGATCAGCCCCAACCCCTGCAAGCCAGCCACGTTCACAGGAATACCTGCACTCCATGCCGAGGCCCCATGCACCTCCATTCACAGGTGGCCCTTGGCCAAGACTTTTCTCAGGTGCCTCTGCTTAGACCCTCTTAGGAGTAAGGGCTTCAAGATACCTTTCTTCACCAGGACTTATCCTCAGCCCTTTTCCTCACCTATTTCTCCCCCCACAACCTTCTTCCTTTCCCCAGGTCCAAAAAAAAGCCGACCCCTTTGCTCATGACTGTCTGGGCAGTTAGGTTAGATTTTGATATGTTACAATAGCATGTATAGAAATTTTTTTAATAGTTTTTACAAAACCTGAGCATCTGTTTTAATGAGGGGTTTAAAAATGGTTATTTTTTAAAGCTTAAAATTTCAATATATACCGAATGTTACAGTAGCATTCCTTTTCCTTTTTCTCAGCATTTAGTGTTTAAGTAACAATTTTCTATTTTCCAATGTTCTTTATGACATTAAAACATTTTAACTTACATTTTTCTATTAATGTTGGGAAATTCAGTATCCATAATATTCAATTAATCAAAAAGCAACATACTTTTTACTTAGTGCCATGGAAGTCTTACTGAAATCTAGTTTTTATCTCAGGTTTTTTCTATTATGCTTTGGATGTTTTAAAAATCCTTTGGGCCTCCAAACCACATAGTATCAGCAATTATTTCTCATAAGGATTTAAATCTAGGTGTTATCAGTTTATTTGCCAAATACCCTTTCTTATAACCCATGATATCCTCAGTCTCATTCCTTTTAGGTTTGGTTGTATTCTTAGGACTTTGAATCTGAAATTTTACATAAACCTTTCCCCCCAAAACAAAGCGTTTTCCTATTTTCTCACACAATTCAAATGACAATTTGCCTGAGCGCAACATTATAGATAGTTTATAAGCCTGATAAAAATTGGACAACTGCACAAGACAAAATGTAGGTGTGTATGGATATGGGCAATAGGAAGGAACACTTGTGCATGGTCCCTAGAAGGAAACTAGTGTAGCCATCCTGGAAAACGGTCTTGCATTACTTAATCAAGTTTTACAAATCAATTATGAGCTAGTAACTCCATTTCTAGATCTGTATGGCAAAAATTTTGCTTACATCCAAACTGAGACATGTATGAGACCTCCTCTACAGCATTATCTATTATAGTGGCCAATTAATGACAAATGAGTTTACAATAGAGAAGTTGTTTAAAATGGTAAATATACATAATGGAGTAGCATAAAAGGAAAAAAAATGTACACTGAAAAATCATTTCCTGCTTGATAAACATAAAAAGAATAATGAGATATAATACAAAGAAATTCCTAGAAGAATCTCTAGTATCATATAGGCTATCAAGACTAAGTCATGAATAGGAAATCTCTGTAGTCCAATGATGAAAGACTGAATAGTAATCCAAAACCTCAGAACAAGAAAAAGTCTAGGGCCAATCAGATGGCTTCACTAATGAATTCTACCCAACACTTCAAGGATTAACACCAATCCTTCTCGAACTACCAAACCTTAAAAAGGGAACACATCCATACTCATTTTAGAGGCTACCATTACCCTGATATTAAAGCCAGCTAAATACACTGCAAGAAAACTACAAAGCAATATCCCTGATGAATATAGATGCTAAAAAATCACAGTATTAGCAAACCAAATTCAGCCAGTCCATTAAAAGTATCATACACTACACACGCAATAGAGTACAATAGACACAAGAGTATCTGAGATGCAAAAAGGTTCAAAACACACACACACACACACACACACACACACACACACACACACAATAAATGGGATACATTACATTCATAGAACACAAAATCTTATGCTCAACTACTGGATGCAGAAAACACATCTGACAAAATTCAGCATCCAGGACTAAAACTCTTAACAGGTTGACTATAGAAGTAACAGATTTCAACACAAAGGCTTATAGACAAGCCCACAGCTACTATCACATTCAATCATAAAAAGCTAAAAGCTTTTCCTCTATGATCAGAAACAAAGGTGCCCATTCTCACTACTCTTATTCAACATTAGTATTGAAAGTCCTAGCCAAAACTATCAGGCAAGATAAAAGGCAACCAAAATGGAAATAAAGTGATCTTTGCTTGCAGATAGGACCATATATATGGAAAACACTAAAAATTACACCAAAAAAAAAAAAACTTAGAAGTCAACAAATTCAGTAAAGTTGCAGTATTTAAAACTTACATAAATCAATTTCTATACACTAATGACAAAATACCTTCAAAAGATAACCCCATTCAAAATAGCATCAAAAATAAATTCCTAGAAATAAGTTTAACCAAGGAAATATAAGATCTATATGCTGAGAAGTCCAAGACTTCAATGGAAGAAACTAAACAGGACACAAAAAAAATAGCCTATTTTCAAGAATAAGATTGTTAGAAGATTCATATCATCCCCAAACCCATCTATTGACTCAGTGCAATCCCTATCAAAATTCCAATGGCATTTTTTTACAAATACATAAAAAGCAATCCTGAAACTTGTATGGAACCACAGAAGACTCCAAAAAACCAAAAAAAAAAACAAACAAACAAAAAAAAACCACACCATCTTAAAAGGTAACAAAGCTGGAGGCAACACTTCCTGATTTCAAGCCACATTAGAAAGCTATCATACTCAAAACCATATTCTAGTGGCATAAAAACAGACACAAAGACCAATGGAACAGAGTGCCAAGAAATAAACTGAATATATGGTCAAATAGTACTTGACAAGGGAACTAGAATACTCAATGGGAAAAGCATAATCCTTTCAATAAATGGACTCAGGAGAACTGGAGAACCACATGCAGAAAAATATAATTGGACCCCCTAGTAATTGGACACTACTCACAGAAATGAACTCAAAATGGATCAGAAACTAAAACATAATATCAGAAACCATAAAACTAGAAGAGAACACAGGGGGAAGCACCTGGACATTGGTCTTGGCAATAAGTTTTGGATGTAACACCGGAAGTACAAGCAGCACAAGCAGAAAAATCAGCCAGCGGGACTACAAACTAGAAAACGACTGTACAAAAACAAGCAAAACGCCAATCTATTGGATGGGGGAAAAACCTGCAATTTATCTATCTAAAATACTAGTTATCCAAAATACATGAAAAACCCATAGAGCTCAGTTGCAAAAAAACAACAACAAGAATGAGCAAAGGAACTGAATAAACATTCCAAAGAGGACATAAAAATGGTCAACAGATACAACCAAAGAAGCTCAAGATCACCAATCAGGGAAACGCAGTTCAAAAGCAAAGGGACATATCACCTTACACCTGTTAGAATGGCTATAGCTATCACGAGAAAGACTAGTAAATATTGGCAAGGATGCGGAGAAAGGGGAACCCTTGTGCTCTGTTGGT
The DNA here is from genome assembly GCF_028749965.1 of Puma concolor. Lineage (NCBI taxonomy): Eukaryota > Metazoa > Chordata > Mammalia > Carnivora > Felidae > Puma > Puma concolor. The sequence continues at coordinate 87,562,968 of NC_141678.1, read as the reverse complement.
AGGAATGTGATTTATAAAGCCATTTTGGAAAACAATATGGATATTTCTCAAAAAGTTAAAAAAAAAATCTACCATGTGACCCAGCAATTCCACTTGTGGGTATGTTTAAAAAAAAATTTTTTTTTTTAACATTTATTTATAATTGAGAGACAAACACAGAGCATGAGCAGGGGAGGGGCAGAGAGAAAGGAGAAACACAGAATCCGAAGCAGGCTCCAGGCTCTGAGCTGTCAGCACAGAACCCAACCCAGGGCTCGAACTCACAAACTGCGAGATCATGACCTGAGCCGAAGTCAGTCGCCGAACCAACTGAGCCACCCAGGCGCCGCAACCTGTGGGTATGTTTAAAGTAAACAAAAATCACTATATGAAAAAGCAATATATACATTCTCATGTTTACTACAGCATGCAAGATATGCAAACACTAAGTGCCAGTCAATGGACAAAAGCATAAAGATGTCGTATATAAATACAATGGACTATTATTCATCCAGGAGGAAAAAAAGAAATCTCATGTAAGACAACATGTATTGACCTTGAGGGCATTATGCTAAGAAAAAAAAAAAAAATCAGAAAAATACTATATGTTATTTTTAAGTGGAACCTAAAAAGGGGAGAGGTTAGACAAAGGGTACAAGCTTCCAGTGGGTAGATGAGTTCTGGAGATCTCATGTACAGCCTGATGACTACAGCTAACAATACAGTACTCTTTACTTGAAAGTTGCTAAGATAATAGAACATACATGGTCTTACCGCCCCCCCACCACGAAAAGGTAATTCTAGGAGAGGATACAGGTGTTAACACTAGAATGGTAATCATTTCATAATATAGGCGTATCAAATCAAGTTGCACATTTCTAGGAGCGAGGAGTTAAGATGGCAGAGGAGCATGGAGACCCTGAGCTGGTCTCATCCCTGAAATGCAGCGAGATCAGCACCAAACCACTTTGAACACCAAGGAAATTGATCTGAGGATTAACACAACAATCTGCATAACTTAAGCCACACAACTTGGCAGGTACACAGTGTGAAGAGGTGAACCGGGGGAGAGAAAGCTGAGGAGGGCAGAAAGCGGTTTTTGCAGAGAGAGGACAGAGAAAGAGAAAGGGGGAGAGTGAAGCTCACTGGGATCATGCAAAGAGAGCACTACCCCCGAAAGTAGCTGGAAGAAGAGAAAGTGAAAGAGTGAAAACACTCGCAGGGGACTGGATAAGAAATCTGTTCTTCAAAACTATTGACAGGAAGAAAGTTTCAATATACCAGGATTCTATAAACAGTGGAGTGCAATCTGAAGTTTTAGAGCTCAATTCCTGGTGGTGCTCTGCTGAGGAAATGGGGTGAATCCCCAGGAGCAGGCAGCAGGGTCTGCAGGGCCCATGTGCCACCCGGGGAGCAGCAGTTCCACTGCTTGGAGTACATTTGGAGGCCACATGGCCTCCCCATAGGCAAAGGTCCCAGCAGCTCCAGAGAGCAGCTACGTTTGCTGTTATTGGAACCTCTGCTGCTACACAATCACATGAACATTTTCTGGGGGAAGCTAGCACCTGGACATTACTCAGAAAGAGTGTCAGTGTGGGTCCAAGCCACAGAGGTCTCTGAAGCACGGAGTTTTGCAAAACCACCCCATCAGAGATAGACTTCTGGAGGGAGGTGCCGCCTGTCAGGTGGATGGCTTGGACAGGGTAGAAGTGGGGAGTGGATGGAGGCCTGAGACAAAAACGGGTGCTTGATCGCAGGTGATAGTCCAAAGTTCCTGGGCCAGGAACTAGGGAGGTAGGAGAAGCCATTTCCACCTCTCCCACACATGTGCATGGACACACACACACCACACTGATCCACCCCAATAAGCTAAACAGCACCAAGTAGTGGAGAATGGAACCATTACATCAAACCCTGCCCAACTGTGCCCTCCAAGCACATCCCCCAGAATACCAGCACAAGTCATTCCACCTGCTTAGTGCCCAGACTATAGGGTGCTTCATAGTTTCAGTTCAAGAGGAAACTGGATATAACTTCATCAGGTTTCATTCTGTTTGCTGGTTCATGTATTTGTTCATTTTCTTTGCTTCTGTTTTTGCTTAAATGGGTTTTTCTCTTTCCTCTTTTCTTGAATACACAAAATTTTATTTAAATTTTTTTATTCTATTTCATTTTATTCTATTAATTTAATTTAGAAAAATTTCTTTCCCTTTTCCCCTACTCTAACAAACTTCTTTCAACAAGCAGACCAAAATACACCTACGATCTAGCTTCCTTTGGGTTTTTTTAATTTTTACTTTTTTTTTCTTCCTCCAAAATGACAAAATGAAGGAATTCATCCCAAAACAAGGGTAAGAAATGACACCAGGGGCTTAATCAACACAGATATAGATGTCTGAACTAGAATTTAGAACTATGATAAGAAGAATACTAGCTGGGATTGAAAAATGCACAGAATCCCTTTATGCAGTAATAAAAAGTATAATCTAGTTAGGACGAAATTAAATATGCTACAGCTGAGATGCAATCTTAAATGGATGCAAGATTGGATGTTGTCAAGATTGGATGAATCAAAGCAGCAAATTAGCAAATTAGAAGATAAAATGGAGAACAATGAAGCAGAGAAAAAGAGGGAAACAAAAGCCAGAGCATGATACAAGACTTCGAGAACTCAGTGGCTTCTTCAAAAGGAATAATATCTGAATCATAGAAGTCCCAGAAGATGAATAGAGAAAAACCGGCAGTTTATTTGAGCAAACTATAGCAGAAAAACTCTCCTACTCTGGGGAAGGACACAGACCTTAAACTCCAAGAAGCACAGCTAACTCCCATTAGATTCAACAAAGAACAACCATCACCAAGGTGGATCAGTCAAATTCACAAAATACACAGACAAGGAAAGAATTATGAAAGCAGCAAGGGAAAAAAAAAATCCTTAACCTATAAAGGAAGACAGATCAGGTTTGCAGCAGACCTATCCACAGAAACGTGGCAGGCCAGAAAAGAGTGGAAGGATATATTCAACATGCTAAAATCAAAAAAAATATGCAGCCAAGAATTCTTTATCCAGCAAGGCTGTCATTCAAAATAGAAGGAGAGATAAAAGAGTTTCCCAAACAAAAACTAAGGAATTCATGACCACTAAACCAGCCATGCAAGAAATTTTAAGGGGATTCTTTGGAGAAAAGACACAACAATAAAAAGATCAAAAGGAACAAAGACTAGAAAGGACCAGAGAATATCACCAGAATCCAACTCTAGAGGGGCAACACAATGGAACCAAATTCCTATCTTTCAATACTCCTCGAAATGTAAATCAACTAAATGCTCCAATCAAAAGACATAGGGTATCAAAATGGATAAGAAAACAAGACTCATCTATATGCTGCTTACAAGAGACTCTTTTTAGACCTAAATATACCTGCAGATTGAAAGTAAAGAGACAGAACCATTTATCATGCTAATGGTCATCGATAAGTATTGGCTACTACTCCAGCTTTCTATCAGACAACCTAGATTTTAAAATAAAGATTGTAACAAGGGATGAAGAAGGGCATTCTTGTGTTTCCACCAAGAAGATCTAACAATTGTAAATATTTATGCCTCTAACATGAAAGCACCCAAATATATAAATAAATCAATCACAAAGAAATTCATTGATAATACAATAGTAGGGGACTTCAACACCCCATTTACAACAATGGACAGATGTTCCAAGCAGAAAGTTAAACAAGGAAACAACGGCTTGTGAATGACACACTGGACCAGATGGACTTAACATATATATGGAATATTTCATCCTAAAGCAGGATACACATTCTTCTCAAGTGCACATGGAACATTCTCCAGAATAGATCAATCACATGCTGGGACACAAATCAGCCCTCAACAAGCACAAAAAGATTGAGATCATACTGTATATATTTTCAGACCACAATGCTATGAAACTCAAAAAATCAACCACAAGAAAAAAATCTGGAAAGACCATGAATACATGGAAATTAAAGGACATCCTACTAAAGAATGAATGGGCTAACCAATAAATTAAAGAGAAAATTAAAACATACATGGAAACCAATGAAAATGATAACACCACAGCCCTAAACCTCTGGGATGCAGAAAAGGTGGCCATAAGAGGGAAGTATACAACAATACAGGGCTTCCTAAAGAAGGAATAAAGGTCTCAAGTATACAACTTACCCTTACATCTAATGGGACTAGAAAAGGAACATCAAAGCCTAAAGCCAGAAGGAGTGAAATACTAAAGATTAGAGAAGAAATCAATGATACTGAAATAAACAGAATATATCAATGAAACCAGGAGCTTTTTCTTTGAAAGAAAATTGATAAACCTCTAGCCAGACTGATCAAAAAGAAAAAGGAATAACCCAAGTCAATAAAATCACGAATGAAAGAGGAGATCACAGCCAACACCGCAGAAATACAAACAATAAGAACATTATGAGCAATTATATGCCAACACATTGGGAAATATAGAGGAACTAGACAAACTCCTAGAAACATATAAACTACCAAAAGTGAAGAAATAGAAAATTTGAACATACCCATAGCCAGTCGAGAAATTGAATTAGTAATCAAAAATCCCCCAACAAACAGGAGTCCAGGCCTGGATGACTTTCCAGGGGAATTCAACCAAACATTTAAAGAAGAGTTAACATCTATTCTGTTGAGGCTGTTCCAAAAAAATTTAAGTGGAAGGAAAACTTCCAAACTCACTTTAGGAGGCTAGCGTTACTTTGATTCCAAGACCAGACAAAGACCCCACTAAAAAGGACAACTACAGACAAATTTCCCTGATAAATATGGATGCAAAAAATCTTAACAAGATACTAGCCAACCAGATCCAACGACACAATAAAAGAACTATTCACCACGACCAAGCGGGATTTATTCCTGGGATGCAGGGCTGGTTCAATATCTGCAAATCAATATGATACATCACATTAATAAAAGGATAAAAACTACATGATCCTCTCAATAGCTGCAGAGAAAGCATTTGACAAAATACAGCATCTTTTCTTGATAAAGGTATAGAAGGATCATACCTTGATATCTTAAAGGCCATATATGAAAGATCCACCACTAAGGACCCACCACTAAGTTTTTCAATGGGGAAAAACTGAGCACTTTCCCCATAAGGTCCAGAACAGACAAGGATTTCCACTCTCGCCACTATTACTCAATATAGTGTTGGAAGTCCTAGTCTCAGCTATCAGACAACACAAGGAAATAAAAGGCACCCAAATCAGCAAGGAAGACGTCAAACTTTTACTCTTCACATACAACACGATACCCTATGTGCAAGACCCAAAAGGACTCCACCAAAAAAACTGTTAGAACTGATCCATGAATTCAACAAAATCACAGGATATATATATATATATATATATATATATATATATATATATATATATAAAATCAATGTACAGAAATTGGTTGAATTTCTATATGCCAGTAATGAAGCAGAAGAGCCAAACAATCGACTCCATTTACAATTGCACCAGGAAACATCAAATACCTAGTAATAAACTTAGGCAAAAAGGTGAAAAAGCTGTATCATGAAAGCTATAGAAAGCTTAAAGAAATTGAAAATGACACAGAAAAATGGAAAAATATTCCATGCTCATGGATAGGAAGAATATTGTTAAAATATCAATACTACCCAAAGCAATCTACATACTCAATGCAATCTCTATCAAAATAGCACCAGCATTCTTCGCAGAACTAGAACAATCCTAAGATTTGTATGGAACCAGAAAAGACCCCAAATAGCCAAAGCAATCCTGAAAAGGAAAACCAAAGCTGCAGGCATCACAATTCCAGACTTCAAGCTGTATCACAAAGCTGTAATCATCAAGACAGTGTGGCACTGCCACAAAAAACAAACACAAAGATGAACCTAACGGAATAGAGAACCCCAAATTGACCCACAAACCTATGGCCAACTAATCTTTGACAAAGCAGCAAAGTATATCCAATGGTATAAGGACAGTCTCTCAGCAAGTGGTGCTGGGAAAACGGTCCAAAGACGACATCCAGATGGCTGACACATGAAAAAAAGGATCAACATCAAACATCATCAGGAAAATACAAATCAAACTCACTAGGAGATACCACCTCACACCTGTCAGAATGGCCAACGTTAACAACTCAGGCAATGATAGATGTTCGTGAGAACTCTTTCGCACTGCTGGTGGGAAAGCAAACTGGTGCAGTCACTGCGGAAACAGTATGGAGGCTCCTCGGAATATTAAAAGCAGACCTACCTTACAACCCAGCGATTGCACTAGTGGCTATTTATCCAAAGGATACAGAAGTGCTGATTTGAAGGGGCACACGTACCCCAATGTTTATAGCAGTGCTATCAACAATAGCCAAAGTGTGGGAAGAGCCCAAATGTCCATCCACTGATGAACAGATAAAGATATGGTGTACACATACACACAGTGGAATATTACTTGGTGATCAAAAAGAATTAAATCTTGTCATTGCAACAACGTGAATGGAACCAGAGGTATTATACTAAGTGAAGTCAGTCAGAGAAAGACAAATCTATGTTTTCACACATATGTGGAATTTAAGAAGCAGACGAACATAAGGGAAGGGAAGCAAAAATATAGAAAACAGAGGGGGAGACAAACTATAAGAGTCTCTTAAATACAGAGAATGGAGGGTTCCTTGTTGGGATGAGCACTGGGTGTAATACATAAGTGATCACTAAATTATATTCCTGAGATTATTACAAAGTATGTTAACTTAAGATTTAAGTTTTTAAAAATATTGCATATTTCTACAGTTAAGGTCAATTTTCTCTCAGAACTAGGAGATTTTAAAACCAAGTTCTTAGACATTTGTCAATTCTACTCTTGAAAGGTTTTATTAATACAATGCTTTTTATTAGTGTGTTCCTCCTTATAACCTCCTAAAGGTCACTTTATAGTGGTCTATAGTGACCACTTATAGGGGATTACAGAATAATCTTCATAACATCACTTATAGGGTACTACAGAATAATCCTCACAAAGTCACTTATAGGGGATACACAAGTAGATCCTTCATTTTAAAATCTTTGGGCAGGAAAAACCTAAAGTTTATAAATTAGAGTTCTTAAAGTAGGCACAATATATTGGTATTTCTGTGTCCAAGTTTTCTTTTTAATCTAATATTAGTAAGTATTTTAAAGAAGCGGTAGACATGTAAAAACAGTTTAGGCAAACAGAACTAGAATATGCAAACAAATGCAATAAATGTTTACGCACAGTTATTTCCCTTTGAAGACCTCATTATAAATCGACATATGGCGAGAGGAAAGATAATTGTGACTAATTATTTGGGAATTACAAGGTGTGCTTAAAAAAACTAAGAATAATCTTGAGATGAGTAGTTAGGGGATAGAGGACTAGAGTTCATCCCTATACTTTTAAAACCATATTTATTCCAAATGCATTTTAAAATAAGGTATGCAGTTCTCCCCATCTGACAAGCATGGATGGATGCTGGCCAAACATGAATTCATTTCAAACAGAACTGATCAGTTATATGTACTTTTAAGTCATTTAGAAAACACACAGTATCACAGATCACAAAAGTTTAAATTTTTGTTTATTTTCGAGAAAGAGCATGAGTGGAGGAGGGGCAGAGAGAGAGAGAGACGCAGAATCCGAAGGAGGCTCCAGGCTCTGAGCCGTCAGGACAGAGTGCGACGTGGGGCTCGAACTCAGGAGCCGTGAGATCATGACCTGAGTTGAAGTCGGACACTTAACCGTCTGAACCATCCAGGCGCCCCACAAAAATTTATTTCTTCACAGATGTGCAATTAAGTAGCAAAGGAAAACTATTCCCAACATTGGTAATGTTTTGAAAAGGAAGTCATAGTAAAATATTTTAAAATATTAAAACTAAGAAACAAAGCAACGTGGCAACTAAAACTAAAACTAACCCCCCCCCCCCCCAGACTGCCATTTTCACTACCAGGTTTCAATTTTCTCCACAAAACTTATCACAGCTAACAAATATATATGGCAATCCAACACAGCAATTAAGAATACCCTGTAGAGCCTTGCGGATCATTTGGACACACTTTGTTTTTTAACCCAAGTGAAATGAGAAGCATTGAAGGATTTAAGCAGAGAAATGAAATGACCCAAGTTGCATTATAAAGGGATCAGTGGTGGCTCTGAGAATCAGAGGATACTGGAGCAAAGGCAGAAGGAAACCAAGCAAGAGACAGGGATTTGGAATGTGGCAGCAACATCAGAAGTGAAGAGGACAGACTTCGAGAGCCTGTTCGACCAGCTCCTACACTTACCGAAGTTCAGATCCCTGTGACCAATCCTTTGATAGACAGAAGATGGGGAGGCGAAGGAAGGAAAAACATTACGTATCCTAGGATTTCCATTTCTGATTGGATCCTGACCGGTATGAAGGTTTGAACAAAACTTACAAATAAAGATAATCTAATCACTGACTTGATGGGACTGAGCAGGTCTACAGGAGATGGATGGATTAGGCAGGAATGGATGGTATAGCTTTTACCAAGATTGCTAGTGAGAGGCAGCCAACGTACATGGAAAAGCCTGGTCCCTAGCTGAATCTAAAGTCTGATACCACAGTATATTCAGTCAACATCGACTGGAGTGTCAGAGAATCCAAACAGGAACATTTTTAAGTTTGAGAGAGAGAGACAGAAAAACAGAATCCCAAGCAGGCTCCACTCCGTCAGCAAAAAACCTGGTGTGGGGGCTCTATCTCACAAACCAGGAGATCATGACCTGAGCCAAGATCAGGACTTGGATGTTCAACCGACTGAGCCAACCAGGTACCGCAATAATCAACAGTCTAAGAGCTAAGAAAAGTACCAAGGGCAAAAAAAAAAATGGGATCCAGGAGCCAGAAGCCAGAATTTAAAGATAGAAGGAGCAGTGGACTGGGACTGTGTCAGTGGCAATAAAAGATTTAAATAAGGAAGAAACTGAAAGTCTTCTATATTTAACAATTAGGAAATTATTAATGACCTTAGCACTGTACATTTTATTCCTTTTATTAGCAATAGGTAATGAACAGTCCCCTAAATGGAGATCAATGTGTCATGATTTTATGTGCATTACATAAAATCTAGCTGGGGAAAGAATCTTAAAAAACTACGGCTTATAGTTCTGGATTTACCTTGGAGATCAGCATAACGCAAAACACAATGTGCTCAACAAATACTTTGGATATTTTTTTTTTTAATTTTTTTTTCAACGTTTATTTATTATTTGGGGGGCGGGGGGGACAGAGAGAGACAGAGCATGAACGGGGGAGGGGCAGAGAGAGAGGGAGACACAGAATCGGAAACAGGCTCCAGGCTCTGAGCCATCAGCCCAGAGCCCGACGCGGGGCTCGAACTCACGGAGCGCGAGATCGTGACCTGGCTGAAGTCGGACGCTTAACCCACTGCGCCACCCAGGCGCCCCTGGATACTGTTTTTGTAACCCTTGGCCCGTTCCTTTGCTCCTCGGCAAGGCGTTTGTTCTCCAGTTGTTTGTGGCTCTCTTTTCCCGCATATTCTACTTCGGAGACTTGACCTTATCTTTCTCTACTTTTAGGTTCTCTTCCAATTTTTTAAGCAATGTATTTCACCACTGGATATTCCAATGTCCATACTAACACTTCAAGATCTACGGAGAACTTCAAGAATTTTATTCTTACATTTTTCTTCTTGTGTCCTCCAGGGTCCATCATTTTATTTCATAAGCTTTAGTGACCACTCCAACCCCAGAGTTCAAACCTTTCCAAACGGAACACTAGGCAACAGACTTAAAATACACTTATGGTAATTTTTTAATTGTTTTTATGGAATGGAGATTAAAAATAGATTTTTAATGTGTATACTATGTATCAGAAACTATTGCAAATATCTTATACATATTCTCATTTACTAACTGAGGAATCCTAGATTCCTCCAATTATAGATCAGCACACTGAGGAATAGAGGTTAAGTAAACTTTTCCAAATTCATACAACTACTAACAATTGAAAAGTCTGACTCCAAGACCCAAGATATATATGGACATGGTTATTAGTGTGTACATCAAATAAGGTAACCATCTTGTAATTCACAAATAGGTATAAATTCACATAAGTCATGGAAAAGCAACCTAGAGCACCAGTGAAATTTCTGTTCTGGTAATTTCTGTGTGTGTGTGTGTGTGTGTGTGTGTGTGTGTGTGTGTGTGTGTGTCGTCTTCAGAAACACGGCTCAGTTTTCCATGAAGGCAAAAACCATTCCAGATATTTTAGGCAAGTTAACTTGGATCACAAATCCTTGGTACCCTCAAAAAGGTAGTCATTTTAGAAGATGAAATCTGAATAACCAAAATTTTCTGGGTTACAGAAAAATCTCCTCAAATTAGTTACCAAAATTTTTGAAATTCCCAAGATAACACACTTGCATTAGATCAAAATTACACATAAACAAAATGGTGTTTGAGCAGACAGAACGAGGCAGGCACAGGAAGGCAGAGCAAGTATGTACTCAAAAGGAAAACCGGTTAGCAAAGTATGGCAAGAGGATAAAATCGCCTCCTGGAAATAAAGCAAAAGAAAAGTTTCCCTCTGGGAGAACTGCAAAGGACAGACGATATTTGCTCGCGGGTTTCACAGAAAACAGAACACCCAACTTCCTCAATTCTTACCACAACCCAGAAATGTGAAGTGGCCCTCATGACAAGGACATGGGTGCTTATTTTTAAGGAGACTGACCTCAGTGCACCACCCCTGCCTACCAGTCCAGGAATGCCCCACAGACATAAAGAGGCAAATGAAAATGTGACTAAATAGAAACACCAGAGAGGCCACAGCCAGGAAGGGACCTAGAGATAATCATTTGATTAGAAGTATAGAAATAGGACCCTTTAAGTTAACCATCAGCAACTTCGAACAGGATAACACTTTAAGTAAAACTACTCCCTAACAGTATTGTTCAGTTTTAAAAATGCTTTCCCCCAGGTTGCTGGGATATAGGAGGTTTGAAGGAGAAAGTGAGGCAGGCTTTATTTTGGAGGAATGAACAAGGTTACTGGAGAATGGGGATGTAAACCCTGACGCTATGCCAGAGGCGTCCATCAGCCAAGCATGGCCATCAGTGTTTCGAAGGTAAAAAGCACTGGGAAAACGTGTGCTACAAGAATGGAGAAAATTGGTAGAAATTTAAAAATCAAAACTTGGCAGGAAAAAAAAGGGGGGGGGGTCTATACAGGAAGCACCTGTCACCTAGTTGTGACCACAATGGGCCATTCCTTTCTGGCTACTGTGCAAGCAGCAAACAGTGCTGAGGATATGCCAACAAGGACAGGTGAGGGGACACCCTTATGTGTCCCTGATCCCACAGGGAGGAGGGTCAGAATTCCACTGATAAATACAGTCAGTCTTACATGCAAAGAGGGGAGACCACAGCTGGTCTCCTTGCATCTCAAACCATCAGCCACAGACAGGGATCTATTATCCCTCAAGCACCTTGGCTAACACCACGGAAGGAAATTTTTACTCTGCCTTATTTCCTATTTCCACATCATCTTTCTGGAACAAACGTCTTTAGAGAATGCCCCATCCATGCCTATAAATGCCTCAGTTCATACAACACCTTTACGGTTAGCTCATGTCCAGCAAGAGTCTATGGTCTTTTATGGAGTAGAATTGCACCGAGAAGTAGCTTCTTAGCCAGAGACCAGATTGTTCCATTAGGTAGGAACCTACGAATGGGCTCCTGTGAATGCAACGTGGATACAAGGGGACGGAGCCACTCTCTGGTCTGGCCTAAAAAGCCCGATGCAGTCATGCTCCGTGCTTCTCGCTCTCTGGCCAGAATAAACACCTGCCAGGGCAACCCTGGAAACCATTTACTGAAGATGGCAGAGACCCACACAGCAGTGCCAGGTGGGCTGTGTGAAGAAGGCTTCCCTGCTGAGCTGGTCAACCCTCCTGATATTTTAAGTCAAGTAGAGATTTGTACTGTGGTCCAGCCACTCATCACTTGGCAGGGGTGGGGAGTTTCCTATTGGATTGAGCCCCCCCACCTATAAACACCTAGAACAGCAGGACAGCCTGACGCAGGCAGATGGCCTCTGTGCTCTGATGTAAAACGGGACGACCACAGATCACGTTATGGCTCTATTCCCACCTGTTCAGTGGCTAGCAAGCAGAGAGGACAATGTGCTGAAGAAATTTAGAAATGCTCAGGGGGCGAATTTCAGAAAGATTAAAATAGCCTAACGGATGAGTAGGTATCCTGCTCCTCTACTGCCATAAAGGATGGTTATTAAAGCCCACAATTATCATTAAGGACAACTCTGACCCAAGAGAGCTGGTAAAAATCATCTGGGCTTTACTTATAACTATATGGCTGCCTGCACCCCATCGACTTTCCAGAATGGCCAATTAGCTCTGTGGGAAATGCACCTGCCGATAAAGATAGAAGCAGGACAGAAACATTTGAGAGATACCTTTCATTTTCTTAAAGTTAAACGTCCCTTTTTGTTCCCAGAAATATGTCCACCATTCAGGCTCAAAGGGAGAGAGGTGATTTCATTGGCCCCTTAAAAAAAAAAAATGCACTTAGCCACAGGCACAGTGATGTATAATCATGCGGTCTGACAATGGCTCTTCTCTTGTCATTCCCCAGCTCTTCCCGAGGTCCCTGTTCACCTCATTCAGTTTAATTTGCTTGTCCACACAAGCCCTCTAACCTCATCCACAAGTGAAAAAATAGAGAAATCTCAGTGTGACAGCACATCGCTGCACACTGGCACTCTTCAACGGGCGTGTTTCAGTTTCCAGCAGCTACGGCTACTACTAATCCCCAATTCTCGACTCCTGCCAAAGATGCTCCACTTCCTATGATCCCCATGCTTGGGTCATCAAAACACCGGATCCCCTTTTTGAAATTTTCAGGATCCCCCCCCAAAGAACTTTACCATCGGCCACCCCGTCACATATCTCTGCTGCTTCAAAGACTGACAACTCAAGAGGGTTTCCTTCTTGAGGAAATCCTGTCTGCCTCCAAGTGTAGGCTCTGCGGGCGCTCCTTCCCTTGTTCTGTGCTGATACAGCAATGGCAAGATGGAGTTTAGAATCCGAATTTTGGAGCTTAAAGGAGATTATAAATCATACAGTACAACTCTCTCTGGGGTCTACAGGTTAAGTGACTTGCTTGAGGTCACCAGATTAAACAGTGGGAAATCAGATACATTAACCCAAAGCTCCTCACTTCCAGTCCTCCTTTGCCATGCTGTGCCAGGAGGCTCAGTGTTAGGAAACCCCACACAGTCCAAAAGAGATCAGGTCAAAGATCAGTTCTTTGCCTGTTCTACCCTATTCCCAAGATTAATTAGGGAGTTCTTCATGTAACTCTCATGTCAGTGATGCTATAGCTCACTTTATGCAGTTCGATTGGCAGATTTCTCTTAAATTCAGCTTCTAGCTGAAAATACAGACAAATCTCAGCACTGGACATTTCAGTGTGTCAACATCAATTGACCACCATAGAGGTTCATGGCCAATAATGAATCAAGAAGAAAGGTTACGGTGGGGTGCCCGGGTGGCTCAGTCGGTTAAGCGTCCGACCTCGGCTCAGGTCACGATCTTGCGGTTTGTGGGTTCAAGCCCTGCACTGGGCTCTGCACAGACAGCTAGGAGCCTGGAGCCTGTTTCGGATTCTGTGTCTCCCTCCCTCTCTGCCCGCCCGCCCTCCCTTGTTCATGCTAGGTCTCTCTCTCAAAAATAAACGTTAAAAAAAGTTTTAAAAAAGGTTATGGGAAGATTTTGATGTAAACACATCTATTAAAACCAGTAAAATCTACGACACATACTACCAAATGCTACAGAGGATGTAGAGCAACAGGAACTCTTATTCATTGCTGGTGGGAATGTGAAACAGTTCGGCCGTTTTGGAAAAACGTTTGGCAGGTTCTTACCAAGTTAAACGCAGGTTTACCATGTGATCCAGCAATCCTACTCCTATTTACTCAAGTGAACTGAAAACTTCTGTTCACACAGAAACCTGCCCGTGAATGTTTATAGCAGCTTTACTCATAATTGCCAAGAATAGCAGAAGCCATGATGTTCAACAGGTCAGTGGACAAAATTATACTACACCCAAATACATTATTCACTGATAAAAAGAAATGATCTTTTAAGCCAAACGACAACATGGGGGAACCTTAGGTGTAGATTTCTAAGGGAAATAAGCCAGCCTGGAAAGGTTACATACTGTAGGATTCTAACTATAGGAAATTCTGGAAAAGGCAAAGTTACAGAGATAGTACAAAGATTAGTGATTGCCACAGGTTCGGGGGGAGTTGAGAAGGGATGAAGGTGGAGGACAATGTAACATTGGATACATGACAAATTCGTCAAAACCCATAGAATGTACAACACAAAGAACGGACCCTAATCTAGACCTTACCTTAGATATTGGGACATATTAACGTTGTTTCAATTTTAATATGCCACACTAATCAAGGCATTAATGGGGAAACTCTGTGCTGATAGAGGGATAACTGGGAACTATTCCTGCTCAATTTTTCTATGAACATAAAAGGGCTCTTAAAAAATAAAGCCTCTTTTAAAAGCATAAACACTGCCTAGTCAATAAGAAAAGCATTACCATGCTACAGTTCTTGCTGACAATCTTTCAACTACAAATTCACTCTTAGTTCGATCCAAATCAGAGTTCAGTCCCAAGCCTCCTGAATCACTTAAGATTGGTTGATTGAATATTGAAGCTTACGTCACTGCCCTCATGGAGATCACATTCTTGTTATAATAGTAGCACCTGTTTGTATGCTGAACTACCAGATATCATTCAAAATCCTTCACAGGTGTTAACACAGCAAAACTACAAGGAATGGGATTATGAGGACCACCCTTATACAGCTGTGAAAACTACTCAGACTCAGGAAAGGCAGAGGAACTTGCCCATAGCTACAAAGGTGCTGAAATCGGGATCAGAAACCAGGCCACAGTTCCAAAGTCCTGGCTCATCACCACTGCACCGTAGCTGATAAAAACAAAGTAAAACTTGTGAATCTGACAAGGGATCACAGTTCTTCCAAGAAAGCCCAAACACAATGGCAGAATCCAAGGAAATCAAAAACAAAATAAAGTTGGGAGCCTCAAACTTACCGCCCACTGACAACAAACTGGGATTAAGGGCTGGGGGAACCAGAGGGAGACCTACAGGAGATCTTGAGAGGTCAGACACAGAAGACCCTAGCTAGAAGACCCATCAAGGCAGAATCTAGGGCAGAGAGGACACGCATTTGCTACCCACAAATAGTTTGAGCAACCTACCAGAGTACAAGGAAATGGTCCAAGGCTCACCTAGGAAAATATTCTATCCCAGTTGTGATCCACATGTACTCCCTGGATCAGCATCACCGAGGAACTTCTTAGATATGCAAAGGATCAGGTCCCACTTCAAATCTGCTGAATCAGACGGAGGATGAAGCCCAGCCATCTCCATGTTAAGAGCCTTCTGGAATATTCTGATGCATGCTAAAATCTTAAGAACTACCATCCTAAGCCATTCTTGGGTGTTTGGATATCATTTGATCGGGGATGGAAAGCCACTGAAGACTTTCATGAAGGAGAGAGACTTAAGTGTAGCAAGGAAAATCTTTACTTAAAATGGGATCCCAAGGTTGTTCTAAGAGGCTTCCTGTATATAAAAGATTACAGGATCAACTGATTATTTGCATCTCTAACTCTGCAAAGCTAGCTCTCCTGCTTAGTTACCAAAACGGGTACTTTTTGGCCAGAACTAATGCCACACACTATCCCCATCTCAGACATGCACAGATATACAGTTTAATAGGAAATGCTCTGATAGGGGCCCAAAAATAGGTGTGAAACTGGGAAATAAAGCCTTTAGGAATAAAAAGGCAACTTTTCTGTTCCTTTTCATAGATTTCCCCTTCTGAATCCCCCATTTTAAAACTGGCTGGCTGGGGACTACATCCATTTTATAATGACTCCATCCCCTTTAAAAATCTCTGAGTGGCAGGTGGCAGGATTGGGTTTGGGTGAGTGGGGTGGGGGGAGGGATTATGTCATTTACCTCATTTACTCCTTTGGGAGAAGGGCTCATTTTATTCCAACTGAAGATTTAACAACTTGGGGCTTTCAACAATCAATTTGAATTAAACCACCACTTAAGTGTGAGTAAAGTCTTTTTAAAAAAAATGATTCATGATATAATAGGAAGAGAGAAAACTAGAATTGTACTAGGGGTATTACAATCCTGTTGTTGGCAACCGTAAGTTATATGGAGGAGGAACAGACACTGCAACTAGGAAAAACATAGCTGAGCAAAATTTTGAGGAAACTGATTATCACCATCAAAAATCTGTTCCCACGTATGCTGTTCTTATTAAGCCAATGTCTTAGGGAATCTACGAGAGATCTCCAGTTTGAGAGGACTCTGGAAGCAGGTGGGTTGCTTTCACATATGGTCTATTCCATTGGGTTAGGACTTTTCGATTTATATGCCTAAAGGATTACAGGGAAATGGAAGCATTCATTTACTATAATGTGATCCAGAACAAAAATAAATCCATCACGTTGGTTTATGGGACGTCTAGGGCCACTAGAACACAATTTGCTTTCCTAGAGAAGTACCATGAACTTTCCACCTGTGCCTTCATGGCTGCACCTGTCCAGACACAACATATTCCAAGCAAATGAGAGTCATCTTTCAAAGTCAGTTACTCAAAATGCACAAAACTTTAGAACAGATATTAATAATATTTGGTTCCCTTGCCTCTGGCCTGCCTACTAAAGAAACATCAATCCCACTTTCTCCATTTCCACCTAGGGTTTTAAAAATCTATATGCACACTCTACTGGTTTTCTACTTTAATAATTCATTTCCCATGTGAATAGCAAAGAAAATAATCCACCATCAAAATAAATGAGGTGGATGATCTACAATAGAACTATACTTAATCAACCATAAAATAGACTTGATGTATTAATACAAAGCAAATAGGATTTTCTCTTGGGGGGGGGGGGACACTTCCCTGAAATCTTTACTGAAAAAAGTCCACTAAGAGCTCAAAAAAGCAATTTGTAAATAACTTTAAACTACATCTATTAAGAGATAACTAACCAATTATGTGGAAATAACTTTTTAGGACAAATTAACAATTCGAGAGATGCCCGCCCAAAAATATTTTTCCCTTTTTCCTGGTTATAGAAAATCCAAAACTAATACCAATCTTTTGGATTACTTCGTTATTAATAATCCAATGAAAGTAAGTCCTTCAATTTTAGAGACTGACAAAACCAACTGATTACATTATTGAAATATAATTTTACTGAATAGTATGTTTTTTATCACTTATTGGATCAGTTCTTATTTATGTTGCATTCAGACACAGGATTCCAACCTACAATTACTTGTGATAAGTTTAATAGAAATTGTGACCTCATAGAACAGCACAGTTAAAAATTAAGTTTAGCAAACTCAACCTCTAATCAAAAACTCCACAGAATTTCCAAATGAGCAAAAACTCATCGGTGCTCACTGTGCATTTTATATTCTACTTTGTTAGAGAGTTCTTCACATGGAGCTCAAATCATTTAAATTTTGGTCTGTGTGGCTTCTAGTACGATCACCTGGGACTGATTAATAGGTTTTTTGTTTTGTTTTTAAGAGTTCTATTTTCTTTTCCCTTCTGCCAATTTTTTTTTTTAACAGTTCTTAATGTACCAAAGTTTTAAACCCTTTTTGCATCCCTATCACTTAAAAAGTCCTTTTTAAAACAATACCATTAGAATCTGAAAGTACATGATTTGCCTTTTACGTAACTATTATAATCCATGCCCTGCGCTTGACCACCAGGTATAGTTTAACAAATTACGGACTCTATCAAAATTCCTATTTTTATGAAAAGCCCAAGATCATATCTTTCTGCTAGCTTTTAAGAAGCACATTTCCTCATATTAGGCTTAAAGACTTTGTTTTTTCAGTGTCTTTAGTTGCTAAGCCTCATCTCCCCCATTTTTGTATTTTGGTAGGTAGAAGTCGGCCCGTCGAAAATGGCTTATAAACGCACATAGAATGAAAAGACCACAGATAGGGTTCGGAAAGTGACAAAGATCGGAAAAAAAATCACGTGGAAGTCAGTTTGCCAAGATGTAATATGAAACCAATATTTATACCTCTTAATTTCTGAATTAGAATTTCCATTTTTGGGAAATTGTCCTCAGGAAATGTTGAAAGTAAATGCATCAAGATGCGTGTAACAGTAGTATTTTTAAGATCTTTCTGGTGAACATGAAACTTAAGTACTTTCTTAAGCAGCTACCCACTATAACTCGTTAAAATGAAACAAATGAAACCCATAAACGCCCTAAATAGACAAAACCACTTTTGTCATATAGGAAAAAAACTTACCTTGTTTTCCAAGACAACACTTGACCTGAGTCACTTAATGCCTCTTTAAATCAGAAGCAACACCTCTATTATTCTCCAAAAGTGTTATCAAGTAACCACTAGCCAATTCCCCATCCTTAAGAGGACTCTTGATATTATAACCAGTCGCTGAAGAGTCAACACTCACTGCCTCCTCTCTATACACGCAGCTTTATAACAATACACCTGAGCCCCATCCCACGTTTGGTGTGAAGTCCCCCCCTCCACAAAACGTCTTCTTGTGTGCAAAATAAGCTTTTACTGATTACCACCTCCGTGATTCAGTGGTTTTACTTCCACTTGTGAACGTTTGACACAACTACGTAAAAACACATCAGCCAGATTCTAGATGGAAAAATTTTAAGAAGAAAGAGAAGAAAAAGAGCACCAACACATCTGTTATTTTCAACTCCTCCAATGTTCTGTAATGTTTTTACGACTATACAACTTTGACTCTGGAATCACAAAGCTTGCATCAACCATAGGAGAGGCCAAGTAACCACATATTTTAAACTGCATTTCTTCAACTCTAAAATTGGGATAACACTTATTTCACAGTGTTCTAGTAGGTAAGTTTCTACTTCTCTAAGGTCTAAAATGGTGCGTCAACATTTCTCCATACTGTATCAGCATGACTGAGATTGCTTTCTTGTTTTGTTGTTTATCCCATAAAGCTACTGCCTAAATATTGTGGCCCAAAGATCCAAAGTCTATTTACCTCCTCTATCCCTTGAGGTCCCACTAAAAGAGCAAAAACCAAATATAAAGGGAAGCAGAAAATCATAAGGGGAGTTGGAAAACATGAAACAGAGTAACAGCCCAGGAAAATAGAAAACACACTGATGGAAAAATAAAAACCTGGAGGAAACACTCACCCAAGACCGCCAGGAAAGAGCTCCAGACAAACTTGAGAAGCAACAAATATAAGGCCAGGAGCTCGGGACCATGAGCAAGGTAATCCCTGAAAGTATTCACTGCAGCTGGCCAGGTGGGTGCTCCATCATCCCATTTCTCGGGACCACGGGCAGGGGAATTACTGAAAACTTGAATTCTCAACTGGCTCTCCTCATTCCTGGGTTATGCGTAGAGAGCAACTTAACTTCTTGAATCAAACTTGAGAACCACTCTTCGAAGGAAGTGGTTTGCCTAAGTAGCAAACTAGTACAGGTCGTAAAGCCCAAAATAGAAGAGCAGACAGAGCTTAAGGAAAGTCTGGACTTGGGATCAGAGGCTAAAATACGGAACAAAAACGCAGAAGGCAGCTTCCCCCAGGAATAAAACGCAAATAAGTGCTCCCTCTGCAGACTGGAGGGGTCTTTTCTTTGGCAGAGGTGGGGATCCACAGCCTGGCTCTAGATTGCACCCACACGCGCTTTCAAAACACACCCTACTGGTCCTTAGGTGGAAAGCAATGGACTGTTGGGAAAACAGCGGCAAAGGAAAACCACCCAAGCCCGAGGCTCATCAAACTTAGTTGTTATCAGATTTCAAGGGGGACAACCACCCAGTTGGTTTCTGAGGAGAATTAACAGCATATGGTAAAAACAAGACAACAAGCCCCGTATGGAGTTCCTTACGTAACCAAGCCCCAGATCACCAAACCCAGGCTTAACTACACCTTCTGCTCTCCCAGAAATGGAACTTTAAGCCACTCAGGAATCGCCTGACCAACACCAGTTAAGTCACCTGCCCCATAGGCTCCTGCCATCCCCTAAAAGAAAGGAACCTTGCAATAACCAGGAAAAACTTCCTTCTTCCTGCTCCCTTCGGGCTATAAAAGTCTCATCCTGCCTGCACCGCTCCCCCGAGCTCCTTTCCCTGCTAGGTTGCATACTGCTCGATTTGCTTCGACTTTGCTCAATAAATTGTTAAAATGTTTAATATCTCTCGGCTTATCTTATAATAGTTCCAGTATCACAAGAAGGAAGCCGAGGAAGCCCCTGAGAGCACCCAGGAGAAAGGAGCACCCCGGCCCCACAGGCACCTGCTGAGCCCCTGAGCTCGCTGCTGTCCGTTGGAGGTGGTGGGGGGCCCCTCTGGGATCCCGGCTCCTCGGCTTCTGTCAGGAAGGAGCCTCTACCCTCAAGGCATCTCTTTTTCCCCAACTGGCTCCCAAACCGGCCGCAGGACACCAGCTCAGACTTAAAAACCATCCCGGTTCAACTTGAAGACCAGACCAGATCTGACTTCAAAAGGGGACCAGGCGCCACTTAAAAACCAGACCGGTCCGGGTTAGACTGGCTCGACTTCCTAACAGGTGTGGGGGTGCGTGCAGTGTGAGGCCTCAGGTGACAGAGATTTTGTTTTAAGGTTCAATAAGCAGGTTAATTTACCAAAGATAATCTTGACTTGCAGGGGCCACAGCGGAGATCTTCTAACCATCTTAGATAAGCGTACCTATTTAGGTGGTGCCCTAGAGAAAAGGGGCCCCAAAGAACTCACCTCAGAGGTTGGAGGGAAAATTATTTGTCCTCCTCTACAGTTTCTGGTGACCACCCCAGTGGGACACCCCACTCGCTCTGGAGCCTGCAGAAGGATCCTTGGAGAACTGGCAGAGCCAGCAAAGGGTAAGAATTCTTACCAAAGTGGGGGAGCCTGGGTGGCTCAATCAGTGAAGCGTTGGACTCTTGATTTCGGCTCAGGTCATGATCTCACGGTTTGTGAGTCTGAGACCTGCGTTGGGTTCTATGCTGACAGTGCGGAACCTGTTTGGGATTCTCTCTCTCCCTCTTTCTGTGCCCCTCCCCTGTTCATGCTCCCTCCCTCCCTCTCTCTCTCTCTCTCTCCCCCCCTCTCTCAAAATAAATATACTTAAAAAAAAAATTATTACCAAAGTTAGCTTTCTAGATATCTATCTATAGTCCCTCATAGAGTGAGGAAGGTCAAATTTCACACTTGTCCTTTCCTTTTCCAATTCAGATTGGCAGGGAAAAAAAAATTTTTAAGGATTAGATCTTAGATTGCGACTTGTGATCGTATCTTCAGGTGCCCACTGATTGTCGATGCTTTCTTTCCCGGGGATAGACCACCTTCTGGTGTGTCTCATTTTGTGACCTGTGATGGCTTAGGGCCATCAGGCTGAGGTCCCCCAAAATGTGGCTGAACAGAAATGTGCCTTGCACCCCCTTGGTGGCTCTCACCCTACTGATTGTGCCAGCTCTCAGGGGAATTGTCGGAGTCTTTTTCTTTTCTCCTGTTGCTTATCTTTGGGAGTGGCTCTGGATCTTTGTTTCCTCAAAAAGGAGTTGCCAAGGGGCATTCACGATTCCAAATTAGCTCCTTTTGGGGTGCCTGGGTGGCTCAGTTGGTTGAACGTCCGACTTTGGATCAGGTCATGATCTCACAGCTTGTGAGTTTCAGCCCCACATTGGCTCTGTGCTGACAGCTCAGAGCCTGGAGCCTGCTTCAGATGCTGTGTCTCCCTCTCTCTCTGCCCCTCCCCTGCTCACGTGCGCTCTCTCTCTCTGTCTCAAGAATAAATAAAACCTTAAAAAGAATGAAAACACAATTAGCTTCCTTTGGCAGATCAGTACTGACAATGTTGCAGAACCAGCTGCTAACACAATGGCTGACCAACAAAACCCTACACCCTCTGGACAAAGCTGTCATCGATAACAGGATAGCCCTTGATTATCCTGTAGCAGAGCAAGGAGGTGTTTGTACCGTTCCCTACACCACTTGCTGCGCTTCGGATGGACACTTCCGGACAGTTGAGACTCCGCTACATAAGATTACTGAACAAGACAGCCGGCTTTCAAAAGTGACTCCCTTGGGATGGCTGGGTGGCTCAGTTGGTTGAGCATCCGGCTTTGGCTCAGGCCATGATCCTGTGGTTCCTGAGTTTGAGCCCTGCATGGAGCTCATTGCTATCAGTGTGGAGCCTGCTTCAGATCCTTGGATTCTCTCTCCCCTCCCTCTGCCCCTTCCCTACTCGAGCTCTCTTTCTCTCAAAAATAAATACTTTTTTTTAAAGTGACTTCTTCAAGGGAGCCTTTCTTTGACTTACTTGATTCTGATGGCTTTGAGTCTTGTGGACCATGGGTCTGAAGTGCACTCAAGACATTGGAAATCATCCTACTTACAATAATCATAGTAATGTCCCTGGTGCCCTGTATTCTCTCAAAAGCTTTAAATGTATGTTTGCAGCTCCTAATCACCTAGAAATGATCTCCCTAAGATTAGGACATCAGAGAAGGAAAAAGAATAACCAACTTAAAGAATATGAACTTGGTTTCAACACCTGTGAATACCACACAGTGATTCAGCCAAAAGCTCCAGAGAGGTAGCTGGGAGGAGCAGTAATGCCTTAAATTTTGATCACATCTCTCAGGTAAGAGTCTGATCAAAAGGGAAAAACTCTTAAAAGACAGCATGCCCAATATGGCGTTGTTTTCGCTAAACCGAGACTTCATTACATTTTTAGCTCTCCCAGAAATGGAATCTTAAACCAGCCAATCAAGAATCACCTGATCAGCACTGGTTAAACCCTTGTCATCCCAAAAAGGAAAGTAATTTTGTAATAACTAATCCACATTTTGGCCTAGGATAACTGCCTTGTTCTCATTCCCTTTTGCCTATAAAAGTTTTTCCTTTTGTACAACTCCTTGGAGCTCCTGTCTGCTACATTGGATGGTGCCCAATTTGACTTTTCTCAAGTAAACCCTTAACTTTTTACATCTGCCTCAGTATATCTTTTAGCACATGAAAAAGGATCAATATTCAATCAGTTTCTCATCCAACAATTAAAACTATAGCTGTTTAGTTCTTTAAAATACAAACAGATGTAGATTTCATTGTATACTTCCATCCAACAAGATTCCCTGATCTAGGCATTCAATAACCATGTCAACAAAATAAATTCAGTCTGATGTGACTTGTTCATAGTGAACTCCTGTCTGGATCTATTGTACATCAATTTATGTTTCATACAAGCAAACCTTACATTCTCTTAATAATATAGGTAAAAATCTTGTCAAATATTCATGTTAAACTGATCTTTACTTTTCTAAACCTGACCTTATTCTCCATAGAAAAATCAAAATAGTGTTGTCTTGACATGATTTCCACATGTCTTCTTCTGTTTTCCACATGTTTCAAAGATGACCCACCAGATTCAGTAATTTCCAATTTAATTTGCAAATGCCTTTAATAGAGTAAGAAGAAATTTGAGCCAAAAAGTTAACTTTTTTAAAAAAAAATAATATTTTGGAGGGACCTGGGTGGCTCAGTCAGTTAAGTGCCTGACTCTTGGTTTGGCTCAGGTCATGATCTCAAGGTTCATTGGTTCAAGCCCTGCATTGGACTCTGTGCTGACAGTGCAGAGCCTGCTTGAGATTCTCTCTCCGTCTCTCTCTCTGCCTATCCCCTCTGCTTGTTCTCTCCTTCTCTCTCCCTCTCTCTCTCAAAAATAAACAAAAAAAAAAAAAGAAAAATAACATTTCGTGCAACTGCACAAGAGTATTATTATATCTTTATTGCCCATACCATATCTATGAACCAATGTTTTTCTCTCCATTTTTAAGATCAGAAGAATAGAAAAATGCTTAAAGATGTAAGGAACTTCCTAAAGTCCCACAATGAATGAGTGACAGTGCCATGTTCCAATCCATTTCTGTTTGGGGAAGAACAGTCTCCTTTCCATAGTATTTTGGTTTTTATCTAAGTCCTTTCAACACCTTTCTTTGTGTGTGAAAATAACTTAGAAATAAAACAGCAGTTAAAGAGGTGAACCCTGGGGCGCCTGGGTGGCTCAGTCGGTTAAGCGGCCGAATTCACCTCAGGTCATGATCTCAACGGTCCGTGAGTTCGAGCCCCGCGTTGGGCTCTGTGCTGACAGCTCAGAGCCTGGAGCCTGTTTCAGATTCTGTGTCTCCCTCTCTCTGACCCTCCCCTGTTCATGCTCTGTCTCTCTCTGTCCCAAAAATAAATAAACGTTAAAAAAAAAAATTTAAAGAGGTGAACCCTTATCATTTTACCAGAAACCCTAATAGGAAGACCTTTCTCATCTTTGTAAAAACAAAACAAAACAAAACAAAAAAAACCTACAGAGATAAATGAGTAAATGAATAAGCTTGTGTTGTGGTTCACATTTTGGCCTCAGCTCATTTCAGCACACAGCCTTCCTTATACCCTAAATTCTGTACCAGTATCTTGTTTGACCTTGAATAGAGAATCCATAACCTCCTTCTCAACCTCGTGCACATCCTTTCAGAAATGGATCTTGCACAGACAGCCGCACAGACAGCTCTTGCTCAGAGAGCTCTTGCACAGACAGCCGCATTGATATCTTGGTACGCCACACCCTACTCATCACGTGGCAGTTAAATCATTGCACAGTGAACCAGGTTGCAAGAGCTCAACCATTTCAAGCTGTTTTTCTCCAAAGACTGGTGCTTTGAAATGGAGCTAACATTTTACTTAAGCTTTTGAAATCTGCTGTCATCTAGGAGATCAAAACACACTAGTTATTCTCAATTTCTTCTTCCTTGACTTCAACTTCCTGAAGCTCCCTCACCAACTTCTGTTAGATGGCATTCAGAGAATCAAGTTCAGCCAATTGTTTCCTCTGTCTTTGCAGATGTCAAACTTTCTGAGTAGATAAGTAGCACCAAGTAGCACCTTGAATGTCTGGCTTTAAAAATCAGAAACTTTGGCGCCATGTGCATAATTTATTAAATCTTTGGAATGCTGAAGAACTTGAATTATAAAGTATATACCATAAGATTTTGATGTCGGTGTTGTATATTCACATTTTGAGAAACAATGTTCTACCTTACAGAAAATAAAAGTTTCAAGATCTGCCAAGATTATCCCTGATTCTCTACATTTAGCCAAAGAAGCAATCCTAATGCCTAAAGAGCACAGTCTAAGAATCTGCCCCACATCCCTTGTGCACCTGTTGTTAGTGTTATCAGTTTGTTCACCTGGCCAGGTAAGTTAAATAATTTTCCTAGAATAACATTTATTTGCATGTGTCTAGTCTCCTTAAATGTTCACTGATATCTGTAATTTTCTGTGCAGCTTAGACATTTGTGACATATAAGATCACTCTGCCTTCTCCTTCACAGCCCTTGTTTGTACAGTGTATACATGCCCATCATGGTTGAGCCTTAGACCCTGCCAAACAATACTATCTAAGAGCTAAATCCATTCAGAAGGGCTGAATCACCATTTTCAATCCTGAATTCCATCCCATACAACTTCATTGATACTAGTGAGAAAATATCTGCTCTCCAGAGTCAAAATCTTAAGGTCCTTTTCCAACTCACAGTTTACATGTTGTAATTGGGTAGCAAAGTGCATATTATACAGAATGTCACTGAAACAAGGCTATAGACAGAACTAGCAGAATTGGTCAGGAGTGACTGTTTTCACAGTAAATACATCCCCAAACACTATCAATTGTCTATTTTTCTTCCGTGAACTCCATTCAGTATGTGTTAATAATGCACCCCAATTGTGTGTCAATAACCAACATAATATACAAAAGGAGAGGAATTTTGGGACTCTCATAGTAACTAGTTGTGCCCTAAATTGTTTCAGATTAGCACTTTAGTATCCTCTTTATAGAAATATAGAACAAATTATGGAATACTATTGAATGAAATCAAATGTGCAGGAGGTAGGTACTTAGATGTAAATATATTAAAGCCATATGTTTTTACACAGCGATTTCATAGAAACTTACCTTCCTGCCAGGAATGTTCCGTTGTCATTGATCACTTTATCCAAGAATCAAAATGATTGAAGTCATAGTGGCAAATGTGCCTATGTTTGGATTTCTGAATCCTATCTTGTGCCAACTGAGCATCCTTGTCCTTCCACAGAAATTCACAGAGAGAGAACTGCAGAGAGAGGCTGAGCCAATGCACGTTCCATTTGTCATTAAGAAGCTATCGCCTCATGGCACCAGTTTGATGTCCAAGTGTCACCGCATAATCTCAGCAAAGGCTAACAGCTGAGGAGTAATGCAGGCTTAGCAGCTTCCTGGGCTCCCTTCTCCTGTGCCCCCATCTCCAAGTTCCTCTAGTGTCAAAAACATCCTCCATAAGAGCATGTTAGAACTCCCAGTTACAGCTATTTTTTTAATCTAAAAGTTGTGGGGAAAGATCACTTCTTTTTTTAATTTTTTTATTTTTTTTAAATTTACATCCAAATTAGTTAGCGTATAGTGCAACAATGATTTCAGGAGTAGATTCCTTAGTGTCCCTTACCCATTTAGCCCATCCCCCCTCCCACAACCCCTCCAGTAACCCTGTTTGTTCTCCATATTTATGAATCTCTTCTGTTTTGTCCCCCTCCCTGTTTTTATATTATTTTTGCTTCCCTTCCCTTATGTTCATCTGTTTTGTCTCTTAAAGTCCTCATATGAGTGAAGTCATATGATTTTTGTCTTTGTCTGACTAATTTCACTTAGCATAATACCCTCCAGTTCCATCCACGTAGTTGCAAATGGTAAGATTTCATTCTTTTTGATTGACAAGTAATACTCTGTAATATATATATATATATATATATATATATATATATATATATATATACACACACACACACACACCACATTTTATTTATCCATTCATCCATCGATGGACATTTGGGCTCTTTCCATACTTTGGCTATTGTTGAAAGTGCTGCTATGAACATGGGGGTGCACGTGCCCCTCTGAAACAGCACACCTGTATCCCATGGATAAATGCCTAGTAGTGCGATTGCTGGGTTGTAGGGTAGTTCTATGTTTAGTTTTTGGAGGAACCTCCATACTGTTTTCCAGAGTGGCTGCACCAGCTTGCATTCCCACCAACAATGCCAAAGAGATCACATCTAATGTTTGTTATGTGGAATGAAAATAGAAGCTCCCACCCACCCACCTGTGCCACAGCTTGTCATAGATGCATGACCACTCCAGCGACTCAAATTTGTAGAGTTATGGGTTATATTTCCTAGATTTAAATTAAACCAATAAATGGGAAGCTGATTCTAAAAGATGTCTGCAAAGAAATCAAAATTGAAAACAGCATTACTAATGAAAGCATAATTTAAGAGCAAAGAAAAGGGGGCACCAGGGTGGCTCAGTCAGTTAAATGCCCAACTCTTGATATCAGTTCAGGTCATGGGTCATGAGATTGAGCCCTGTGTGGGGCTCTGCACTGGAAGTGGAGCCTGCTTAAGATTCTCTCTCTCTCTCTCTCTCTCTCTCTCTCTCTCTGCCCCTCCCCCGCTCATGGTCTCGAGTGCTCTCTCTCTCTCCCCCCACAAAAAAAGGAAGAAAATATTAGATGTGATCACTCTATTGTCCTAGTACAATATGAATGAGTTTAAACACAAAGTTGAAATAATTAGCTCTGATAAAAATTAAGCTAAAAAATTGCATCAAGGAAATCATTAATCATTTGCAATATAAATATTGGCCAAAAATCGATAATTCATCTTAAAATTAAGTACCAAGAACATGAAAATACCTCAATTTTTCAGCAAGTGATAATAGTATATCTTATAAAACTTCACTGAGCTTTAATGGTAAATGCTGAGAAGCCTTTTTGGGGTTTTCTTACTTAAAAATAAGAGACAAACCCTACAAATTTGGGAAACACTTGTTCTTTTAGATGCATTAAAAATGACCGAAATTATACACGAAAGACAATTTAATAGCAAAATAAAATCCACTCTTGTCAGCAAATACGCTAGAGGATGTGGAAAACATCATTGAAAAATTGAAAGAACAATGTTAGAAGAAACTCATAGTGTGGTAAAACTGTTACACACTTGGATGAAAATACAGATGTTGCTAATGCATCGAGCTTAAACATTTTAGAATATTACAGATTCTATTTCAATAACAAAACACATTGAAAAGCTACTTTTTGTGAGCCAATAGAAAGAACTATCAGAGGAGAAGATACAGTCTTAATCCTAAATTATTTCTTAGGTAAAAACCAATGTTTTATGGAAAAAATATATATAAACAACCATTGATAGAACAGCTGCTCTGGCTGGAATAAAGAGAGAATTCCAGAGTGAGTCTGTGAGCTAGCACCACAGGTGAATATTCTTCACTGCATTATTCATAAGCAAGCAAATGACAGGAAAAAAGGTACAATGTGTTACAGGACGTCATGGATGTAGTTAATTTTATACAAATGGCACCTTTAAAGTGTATTAGAATCATTACAGCATTTGTAGTGAGATGGAAAAAAAACTTATGACACCCTTTTGTACCAGAGATACACTAACTATCTTGGGATAAATTACTTAACTAGTTGTCTAAGTTTCCGTCTTCTGAATTTACTAATCTTATTTGTGAAGGACAAATGGCTAAGTGGATATTCTTCCCAATGTTTACACACACACACACACACACACACACACACCACTCTTCTCTTTTGAGGCAAAGTTGACATTTTAATGAGTGTGGAAAATTAACCATTTGTCTAAAGAAACTTACGCTATGCAGGTGATATTTTGAAAATGGTTGTTTAAAAACCACCTGGGCTCCAATCATGGCTTTGCCACTTGCTGGCTGCGTGCAGTCTGGCAAATTATGGAATGTCCCTGTGTCTCAGGCTCTTATCTGTGAGGTAGATAATAGAACCTAGTTCAGAGGAGTGTAGTCAGGACCTGATGAAATAATCATATGAAAAGCTCAGCCCAGGGCCTAACAAATGGAAGGCACTCATTTGACAAATGTCAGCTGCTGTCAGTATCACCGCCACCATCGTTAAAGATTCTCCCAGTGTAGTTTCCTTGCAATGATCCAACTTGCCTAGGTGCAACTACACTCCCCAAAACTCCTTTCTTGGATGTTTCTGGGCCACAGGAGAGATTGTGCGAGCTTTTGGAGGCTCGAAGGGAGGCAACAGCTCCAGATCTTTCTGATCTGCTGAATCAGTCCCTTTGTTTAAAGCAGTGGCTAAGCCAAGTGTGTGTCTCAGCTACACGAAGAAGGGTTGCAGGCTTTGTAGGATACCCTTGTCACAAACGTCAGAGGAATGAAAAATGAACATGGGTTTCAGTGCATTCAGTTGCGGTATTTCAGCTTCTGCTCATGCGATTCCAGCCCTTATTCTTCTCTTCTGTCTACCCTGAGCCTCAGGCTCCCACCCCAGGCATGGAGGTAGAGTACAAAGTCTACTTACTCACCCCCATCATCATGTAAGCCAATTCCACACACACATATGTGTGAGCACGCGTGCACACACACACACACACACACACACACACTAATACACCAGTCAAATGACTAGCAAAAGAATTAAAAAGGATTCTTCTAATACTTTGAACTAAATTGGCCCAAACAACCCATCACAGGTTTTCTAGGAACAGAGACACAGAGACCTCTGTAATCGGAGGCAACCAAGTATGTGTATACTCTTAATGGAAAGACAGGAGTGTGTAGTCAGATGTGAGGGGTTAGGACTGGATGCTAGTAGATACAGGATCATCCCAAAAGTCAAGACAAGCAGACAAACAAGACGCACTAACCACAGTGAAAGCACAGATACTTGTACTCACCACACCAAGTGCTCGTCATCTTTGCAGCAGCACCGTAACCAATCTTGCCCCCAAATTATCCATTCTTCAAGAAGGCAGACAGGGGGACTTTCCAGCTTTCCCTACTGCCAAAAAAATCCAAATGAGCTTTTCTAGTTGTTTTATTTTTAATTGCAAACAGAACACCCAGAGAAAATTTAGCCTCATTGTTAAATACTATTGAATATAGCGTTGCCCTTTCCTGATCATTGCTCAGCTATTGTAAGGGATCCACATGGCTCCTGGAACCAGCCTCACATATATTCCATCACCAGTTCTCAGAAGAGTCTTCCATTGTTCAAACTCGTGGGCTCCAGGGAAAGGTGTTGGTGGGATTGTTCGCACACCTTTTTGGTCTTGATGTCAGAACTCAGATTTTTTCACACTCCTATACCTATCTTTCCTCCTATCCACATTTCTCTATGTTAACCATTTCTTCTTATGATTTCTTCATGACTCCCAGCATGCTTCAGAGTTAGAGCTGGGCACGTTCCTGGCAGCCCCTAGGATACTTGATTGACAATAGACAGACAGACTTTTGAGGTGCACTTTTCTTGCATGGAAGATTTCTGGTGACCATAAAGGCAATGACAAAAGGAGAGAAGAATGGACATTTTATCTAGGAAATATGCTACAAACTATTAAGCCAGATGGAGGAAATGAATGCTCTGTTCCATACAGGGATCACAAAATTGTCATGAAGTAAAGATCTAGTAGTTTGATTGTTGCTTCTAACTATAGCAATTTAAAAAAGGAAGAGCGCTGCTTCATTAAGAACATGAAAGATTTGGTCAGTACTGTTGCAGGCTCCCCGTTCCTCCTTCCCACCCTTAGGACGATCCTATTGCCTATAATTCACTTCTAAGACTTTGATAGCATCCTCATAATGGTCTTCTCAACAATAGTACCATTAGAGTTGATTCAAAGAGTCAGATTGGCAGAAACTCTGCAAGAATGGGAACATTCTCTCAAGCATCATAAGCACTATTGGAAAAGATCTGCAATGTCTAGCCAACAATTAAAGCCCCTAAAACAGACTGCGCAGCTATTTATTCTCGTTAAGAGATGGGAAAATGCAGGTTGAATTACCTTACAGCAAATTAGATGGGAAAGTAGAGAACATAATCATATAATAAAAGACCTCATTAACTCCTCCCATTCTTCAAAGCACGCTACCAGTTGTCATGCCAGCTTCCAGAACAGACTAAGACTCCAGGGCCAAAGCAGAGATGATGGCAGAATTAGAAGCAGCATTTTCTCTTTAAATCAACCCTAGATGAAAGTCCAGCTTAGACCATCCAGAATGAGGTGCAAAGAGTGGCCATCACCCTTGGACTTTTTTTATACTTTATGAAATATTTCTGGATTTTATAAAGTGTCTCCGCACATCAGGAGAGTTTCCTTTGTTTTCTTACACGGCTTAAGTTTCATATCCAGACGTTCTATGTTCAGCATATGAACGGGAGTTGAAGAGGAAACAATTTTCTGTTCAAGATGCTTGGAATACTTAACTGTAATACATCAACTTCATTGTTGATTAAAATATTTCACGATAAAGTGCAATAGAATTTATCGTTCAAAGTTCAAGAATTTACTTTGCATAATCCTTTGCCAGTGGAATGTGATTTATTTGGATAGTCCAATTTTAAGGTCATTGTCCACTCCTGAGAACTATCTTTCAAAGCTTTTTTTATTAAATCTTAAAGAACATACTGATATTTATATGTTAAACTAACCCCATGATCAAATGGGTATATGAGACGTGTATTTTGAGAAAGACTCCCTGTGGGGCGCCTGGGTGGCTCAGTCGATTAAGCATCCGACTTTGGCTCAGGTCATGATCTCACACTCCATGAGTTCGAGCCCCGCGTCGGGCTCTGTGCTGACAGCTCAGAGCCTGGAGCCTGCTTCAGATTCTGTGTCTCCCTCTCTCTGACCCTCCCCCATTCATGCTCTGTCTCTCTCTCTCTCAAAAATAAACAAACATTAATTTTTTCTTTTTTTTTAAAGAAAGACTCCCTGTGATATATTAATTTAGAGGTAATTTCATTTTCTTTGGAATGGAATAAACACTTCCCCTGCGATGGTGCCTTTATCTATCGGTTGTCTCAGGTTTTGGCCACTGAAACCATCACTGCAGCACTTCTCTGAGCTCTGTTCTACAGTTCAGTTCTGTTCAGGAATTGTGTTGCAAATAATAAAGTGAAGAGCATGTTATCAGAGTGGTTTACTGACTCTTCAGAGAGAGTGGACTTGAATGTTCAGATTCATGTGACAGTGGAGGGTGCTTGTGCCTCCAAATGTCGCTCTCAGATGGATGTTTTGGGCTCATCTCCTTATCTCAAAATCTATAAGCATAAAGGACGGATAAAAAATAGGCCCATTAGAATCAATCACTAATCCATCGAATGAAATCCATTAGAAAGTCCACTCATATTTATCACTTAAAATTTAAACAGAAATAATGAATTTCAAATAAGGTCAGTTAATATATGGTGTGGAAAAAAAAAGTTCAAAGGGCTGTTTAGGGTTTTTTTTAATATACATTTTTCACTTTTTATGAAATGTACCGAGAACTACACAACGGTGAAGCTGGATTACTTGATCTGGATGGAATAAAATATAAAATGGAAGTTTGTTTTTTCATTTGGGGCCCAAAGACTTAAAACAATAAATGATAATACTTCCCACCTTCCAAAATGAAGAGCTAGACCATGTAAGTAAGGCCTGCATGTAAGGGGGTGGAAGCCAGTTATGTAATTGTTAAGTGACTACCCACTCCCCTCCTATGGAAGAAGTCAGAGGTTAGAGAAAGGGTTTAATAAGAATCATCAGTGTGCAGTCAATGCCATTCCATATGCCGACAGATCTTCAACTAGCATCCACTTTTCCCGTGGACCAGATCATGCTGGTCTGGGGTCGTCATAAGAGAACCAGCTGAAGGAGAGGCAAAACCTCAGGTATCAAAGGAAAATGCAAAAGTGAGCCAGAGAAGATGCATTTTGTGGGATCCAGGCAATTTCTGGTAAGAGATCTCCAACATCAGGAGGACACAGGTGGTATCTCTGAGAAGCCATAACACATCATGAAAGTGTCTGAAACCTTCTCTATACCTTCCTCTCATCTCTGCCATCAGATGCCCTCTTTTTAGGTCCCAGAGGACTCAGAAGGCACAGGTAGCCAGCTTCTAAGAAGAGAAATAAGTAAAAGAGAAGACAGAAGAAATTGATCACGTCCCATTTCAGACTACAGAACTTCCTGAACTAATGATGGTGTTAAGTCCCCCACAAAACCATTGTGAGTTGTAAATACCGTAATGGCGCCTGGTTGGCTCAGTCGGTTAAGCGTCTGACTCTTGATTTCAGCTCAGGTCATGATCTGACAGTTCATGAGTTCAAGCCCCATGTTGGGCTCTGCGCACTGACCACACAGAGCCTGCCTGGGATTCTCCCTCTCTCCCTCTCTCACTGCTCCTCCCTCACTTGCACACCCTCTCTCACTCGAAATAAATAACTATACTTTAAAAAAAAAGAAAATGCCATAAATTGAAAGTGCATTTAACATGAAACCTACTGAACACCATAGCTTAGCCCAGCCGACCTTAAACGTGACCAGAACACTTATATTAGCCTACAGTTGGACAAACCGTGTAACAGACAGCCTCTTTGACAACAGAGTGTTGAACATCTCATGTGATTCACTGAATACTGTACTGAACGTGAAAAACAGATGGCGGCATGGGTGCAGAATGGTTGTCACTGTGTCGAGTCTCGACCCTAAAGTCGAAGAATCATTAAGTCGAACGATAACAAGTTGAGGACCATCTATATTGGCTTCCCAGCTGGAGCTGCCCCAATCTGGAAGTGGCCCTGGGGAGACAGACAACATAATCTCCTTTTAAATCCCATTGGAAAATGAAGCGCCCTCTTCTACCAAAGAAAATATTCAGTAAAGGTCCCAGGACAGCCTAATGGCAGAGCCAGAAGCAGATCTCTGGCCGCCTACTTCATCCTTGCTGTCCTACTGTCCCTGTGGCACACGCGTGACCATTTGCCCCAAGGTTATGGTAATCAGGAATCGAGGATCTGTGGAATTGTAAGTAATACTTCATTTTAATAACATAAGCATGTTCTATGAAAAGCAAATTATACTAAAATGTTCAAAGAATGTTCACATAACGGTAACTACCATTTATTTAGCTCCTGCTATGAAGATAAAATTAACTTTACTCGGACGTAAGTAAACAGTGTGTACTAAATGATCTATTACCAAGTAAGTAACAGTATATGCCAAGTATGAGCCAAATGTCCCACACTTTACTCATTTGTCTCTCTCCAGCTATAGGAGGGGAGCGTTATTAGCCCTATTTTACAGATGAGAAGACTAATATGCAAAGAAACTAAGTCATTTTTCTAAGGTTGTTCAGCAGGATTCAGCTTAGCACTAACCCTCAAGCATGTGCTCTCGTCCGTGTGCTACACTGCAGAAAACAAAGGAAGGGAAAAGGAGACAAGGAGGGAGGGAGGAGAGAGAAAGGGAGGGCAGAGGAAGCAAGGGAAGAAGAAGGGAGAAAAAGAAAGAGAAGGGAGGGAGAGAGGAAAGCAGGAAGAGAGGGGAGCCAAGAAGGAACAGCTCACAGTAGGAACTCCTGAAAAAGAGGTACCTCAGAGCAGCTATGAATCACTTTCCACTCCAGGGACAGCCGTTCTGATTTTAAAGAGCAGATCGTGCATAACTTGGAAGAAAAAGGAAAGAAAAAAAGCCCCTCGCCCTCCTACCTTAAAATAGGGAAAAGGAAATATATGAGCAGGGAGATTTGGGGAATAATCAAGGTAAGTTTGTGACACCTTGTTTTCAAATGGAATTACCTCGGAAAAGGGGTCAGAGTGTGCATTTGAGGATGTGTCACAAACCATAATTAAGAAAATTACCAGACACCTTCCTCTTTCATGAGCAACGGCCTTCATTTTCCTTATAGTCTATCAGAAAGCATATACTAGTGAAAATTAAAGCCAAAAATCTTTAAATTGTAGCCATAAAAACATAAACTATTTTGCTTGGGGCCTATGTCCTGGTCTGTTTTGTCCAGGCGTAAACATTTCCTTAATTTTCAAACAATGAAAGACAATAGGATTACATGATTTAATGAGTAAGAAGGCACGCCATTAATAGGTACCTTAAGTAGTATAACCAATCAATCTTTGTGAGTTTTTTTTGTGTTTTTTTTAATGCTTTTATTTATTTTTGAGACAGAGACAGAGCATGAGCGGGGGAGGGGCAGAGAGAGGGGGAGACACAGAATCCGAAGCAGGCTCCAGGCTCCGAGCTGTCAGCACAGAGCCCGACGCGGGGCTCGAACTCACGGACTGTGAGATCGTGACCTGAGCTGAAGTCGGAGGCTTAACCGACTGAGCCACCCAGGCGCCCCAATCTTTGTTTTATATAACATATGAACTTGAAAACACCTCTGAAAATCAGTCTATCACTAACGAGTCTTTGAGAGCCCAACTCAAAACCAACCTGAAGAGAGCTCTCGATTACACACGCTATACTGCCATCTAGAGTCAAAACTCCCAAACAGGGGCGCCTGGGTGGCCCAGCTGGTTAAACCTTGGACTTCCGCTCAGATCATGATCTCAAGGCTCAGAGTTCAAGCCCCGCCTCAGGCTCTGTGCTGACAGCTTGGAGCCTGGAGCCTGCTACAGATTCTGTCTCCGTCTCTCTCTCTTTCTCTCTCTCTCTCTCTCTCTCTGCCTCACCCACTCGTGCACTCTCTCTCTTTCAAATATAAACATTTTTTTAAAAAAAAATTATAAACAAATAAATAAATAAATATTTAAATATTAAAAAAAAAAATCCCAAACAGTAGGCTAAGCCACCCTGAAGTACAGAAATTAGTCTGAATTGCTAACGGAGGCACACAGAAGCACAACCATGATTATGTGCATGAAGGCAGACCACAAGTATGAAGTTTTGGTAAGTTGTAACCAAATAAGTGAATTCCATAAATCAAAAAAGTAACCACTTATAGACAACTGAATATTAAGTCGGTATTCCCTGGGTGGTATGGGCTTCCTTTTTTGCATGTTTACTGCCCAACTAGTGCAAAGTCCCACTATTTGGAAACTGTGACAATCTTGTGTGAATAACTTGGAGACGAGGTCCTGCGCAGCTTGGGTATGCAGAAAACAATAAGTACCCTACAACACACGCCAACTCAAGCACTTAGCATCTTAGCAAAGTACTGGTAACCAGGTCATCCTACAGACACACATGAGATTTTTTAAAGAAGGGGACAACATTACTTGGGAAAAAACAGCAAGACTCGGTTATTCTTTTTGTTTTTTTTTTGTTTTTTTTTTAAGCCAAATACCACCAAACCACATTATTCTGATAAATGGTGATAGCGATGTTGATAGAGTCACTAACAAGATGCTCTTTGATTTCATTACAATAAAACAACTTGCCTCATCTTGATTCCTGAAGCAATTAATCCTTAAATTACCCTCTGATAAGCTGAAAAGACGTTTAGCCTAGCAAGAGAAATATGTTACTAACATAAGGTCAAGATTGCTTTTGAAAAGTGCAGCCCATCTGTATTTCTGAAAGTTAACATCTTCCGGTTTAATTACATAAGTGATTCATTTTACTCTATGTAGAAAAGATGTCTTTTATTCAAAAGGTGATGATAGCTAATGAAAACTCACACAGGGGTTGCTTAATGCCAATACGAGAGGAAGTCTGACTGTGCAAAAAAGCACAAAAAATTACCACTTCACACAGACAAGTTGGTATCCTTTTAATTTGTATTATTTAATGGGAGTTTTAATCCACAGAATTTTCAATTCTCTTCATTCGTGCTATTTTCTAACATACAGAGCACTTAAGTAAATAGTGCCATCACTAGGAATCAAAAGATATGCAAAATGCATGAACAAATATGTGAAAGGAAGTATGAAAAAATGTGTAAAATAAAAATATGTGAAATATTTACAAATATGTAAAATATATCCATAGTTGTGATGTTTGGTTTTTAAAGTAAAATGTATCCCTAAGTTGTCTTTCTTGTATTTTGTAATTATAAAGCCTACTTAAAAAATACGGAACTATCACATCTCTAGACCTCCCACCTAGAGCTAACCTACACACATACACAGCTCAATATTGAATCATACTGCACATAGTCTATTACAACCTACTGTTCTTTTAAAATTCTATCTTTTCACTTATGATTTTCTAAAACATAAGCATTAATCAGGAAAACAATTAGAAAATAATAATGTGTCTCTCTTCGGGAATTTATTTATTTTTTTATATATAACTTATTGTCAAACCGGTTTCCATAAAACACCCAGTGCTCATCCCAACAGGTGTCCTCCTCAATGCCCATCACCCACTTTCCCCTCTCCCCAACCCCCCATCAACCCTCAGTTTGTTCTAAATATTTAACAGTCTCTTATGGTTTGCCTCCCTCCCTCTCTGTAACTTCCCCCCCCCTTCCCCTCTCCCATGGTCTTCTGTTAAGTTTCTCAGGATCCACATATGAGTGAAAGCATGATATCTGTCTTTCTCTGCCTGACTTATTTCACTTAGCATAATACCCTCCAGTGGCACCCACGTTGCTGCAAAAGGCCATATTTCATTCTTCCTCATTGCCACATAGTACTCCATTGTGTATATAAACCACAATTTCTCTATCCATTTGTCAGTTGAAGGACATTTAGGCTCTTTCCATAATTTGGCTATTGTTGAAAGTGCTGCTATAAACATTGGGGTACAAGTGCCCCTATGCATCAGCACTCCTGTTTCCCTTGGGTAAATTCCTAGCAGTGCTATTGCTGGGTCATAGGATAATTCTGTTTTTAGTTTTTTGAGGAACCTCCACACTGTTTTCCAAAGCGGCTGCACCAGTTTGCATTCCCACCAACAGTGCAAGAGGGTTCCTGTTTCTCCATATCCACGCTACCATCTATAGTCTCCTGATTTGTTCATTTTAGCCACTCTGACTGGCGTGAGGTGGTATCTCAGTGTGGTTTTGATCTGTATTTCCCTGATGATCAGTGATGTTGAGCATCTTTTCATGTGCCTGTTGGTCATCTGGATGTCTTCTTCGGGATTTTAAAGCAAGAGATGATGGAAATAAAACTAGAAAGTGCTTATTGCTTTATTCATCATTGCATTTGATCTCTTAGTTATATTTATGAATCTCCTTCTGTTAGCCAAGTAAAGCATAAACAGCAAGAATGGAAGTGGAGAAATTAGTTGAAGCGATATCTAGGACTGATACGTTTACCATTTGGGTGCAGACAAAAGATCTTTGCTCCTTTCTGTACAGAAGTGAGTTTAAGTCTCCACTCAATACATATGCATCTTCTTAAGTCTGACTGCACTTAGAATCACCTGGAAAGTGTCTATAATGTGCTACTTCCTGGGCCTCATCACAAACCATTTAAATGAGAATATTTGTAGTCCCGAGAATTTTTACAAAAGCTCTCTTTGTTAAGCTGTACTGAGGACTGACATGCCGTGATGAACATTTGTGAGGATAGCTAACTACTTACTGGTCTGCATGATGTCTAGACCATGACATTAAATGAGGTCATCAAGAGACTGACTGTAAATAGGGAAGAGAAAGCATGAGCCCTAGGGTATTCTAGCATTTAGGGAGACAGATAACAGTGAAAAGGAGCTCTGAAGAAGTTCCAGGAAAACCAGGAGAGAATGGGATCCTAGTAGCCAAATGGAAGAAATGTTGGAAGTGGCAGGGGAGGGGGGGGAGGAGGGGGAGTGGTTACCCATGGTAAATGATGGGTCAGAAACATAAGGATTGAAAATTGACTTCAATTTAGCAAAATAGAGGACTCTGGTAGCCTTGACAAAAGAAGTCTGGGAAACCTGATGGAGACAAAATTCGAGTAGAGTCTGTTTATACAGAAATGGGAGAAAGGGGATACTTTAAAATATTTTAAGGATTCTTGTTATAAATAGAGCAGAGAAAAGAGTTGGGAACTGAAGCGATGTAGTGTCGAAGGGAAGACATTTTTAAGGGGGAAATGACAACAAGCCTGTATACTGACCAGAATGATCCAGAAAAGAGAAAAAAAAATGATGATGTCGAAGACTGCAGGGACAACTGCTGGGATCATGTCCTTGAGTATATATGGCATTGGATGACTCAGAGATAACTCATCTGTGGGAGGAGGAAAGACAGAAGTATGGTGTAGATGCATGTAGGTCAGAAGACTCGAGAGGACACTTTGGGAAATGCTTCTGACTGCTTCTATTTTCTCTGGGGAGAAAGAAACTAGGTCATCACCTTAGAGTAAGGATGACAGTGGTGGTGATGGAGATCTGAGTAGAAAGAAGATGTGAAAGAGGCTCCTCACGGAGACTAACATTAAATGACCCTGAGAAGTGGGCATCCTCTTCCAGTCCTACCATAGTAGTACCTAGTGGACACTCAGTGAATATTGAAGTTAAGAAACGAACACTTTCTTCATGAAATGTTACCGCAGCGTAGGCGAAGAAAACCTTTGCAAACCTAGGTGGTAGCTCTATATCCACCAAAATCATCAGAAAGATGCCTATTAAGCCATATTCCTTTGCTGGGCCTGGATAGCAATGTATTATTATATCCTGGGTTTTTATGGAGGGGCAATAAAAGAAACAGTCCCTTCCTCATTAGAGGCTTTGATGTTGTTTTTGTTTTTGAGGACAAAACAAGTTGTCCTCTAAGTTGCTTAGGGCCCCCTCTATGAAGCCCCAGGCGCAATGTTTATTCTGGAGGTGTCAGAAATAGCTATTTATATCTCATATTCAGACAAGCACAGCGTGCCCCATTAAACAATAAAATCTATATAAATGAGTAACTTCTTTTTTTTTGTTACGTCTGCAAGAAACCCAGAACCAAATTTATGCCTTAGCTATAACCATTATTGGGCGCATGTGGCCTGCACAATTGGGATCCAATTTTCCCCTGAAATCTACTTCCTATTTTAATTTACATTTTTCTGAAGTCTAATTTTATTCGAATTTACATTTTACCATTTTCTTCTAAACCACCATGAATTTATTTATGGTATAAGGCAGTGTGTAAATAGAGGCAAATTGGTACCAAAAAAAAAAAAAAAAAAAAAAAACCATGTAAAGTTGGAATTGCAAACATGATTTGTCTACAAAATATCGATGCGTTACGATATTTACATGGTTCCTGATACTTCTGTGTTTACGATCCCATTCAGATGTTGCCCTTAATCCGTTAATTACAGAAAAAGTTAAGATTGCCTGAGTTTCCCAGCTAATGAGCTAAGATTCATGTCTGAATTAGCATCTTGCCTACCACGCGGGCAGCATGTGCTGAAATTTTCACGGAACCAAGATATCCACACCAAGTTCTTCAGACGGCACTCGATGTCTCCAGATCGCCACAAGCAAAAGAGGTTAGCAATTCTGTTCTGAAACCACGAGTGGATTGTGATTTTTCTAAAAGTTTTCATATTTCCATTTTTTTCTTTCCAATATAAAATAACAAACAGGCAGCCACCTGCTGCCAGCACTGACCTATCAGTGTAGATTTTCTTCTTTGTATTTCTTTCTTTTGTACGAACAGCTAGTTTATCCCCACCTATATTGGACACGCTTTTGTATTGCTGGCATTTGCTTTTATTTGTGGTATTTGTACCAACATTATACAATTAGATCTATAAACATGTTCTCCGTCCTCCAATATTATTTACTTATTTTTTCAGAACGATCTTGAAGAAGAACGGGAGGACTTAGAAAAGAAAATCTCCCCCAAGTGCAGGTTGATATAGAAATACCAATAGAAACTGACAGTGTCCTTTCATTCTGTTGACATTTAAAGGACTGTATTTCTTGGGTGACCCCCTAAAGGCTTCAAACCTCAGTCTCACGGACTTTTATCATGTTGCCAACCGACCAAAATAGCACGATCACATATAAAATCAGGCTGCGCAAAACTCGCTCAGCCTCAAAGGCACAATAAATCTGGAGCATTTTTAATATTTAAAATTCGAAACAATATTTTCATGCTAGGCTTTAAGCATATATTTTTATAGTTACTAGTTTAGCACTTCTTTTTACAGCTCACACAGTGCTGTCTTTACAAATTCCCAAAGGGACAATTGAGACAGTGATACCAAATGGCACCATGG
Source organism: Puma concolor (assembly GCF_028749965.1). Lineage (NCBI taxonomy): Eukaryota > Metazoa > Chordata > Mammalia > Carnivora > Felidae > Puma > Puma concolor. The sequence goes on along the minus strand of NC_141678.1, from coordinate 87,521,814 downwards.
TTGTTAATTCTTAATGTCTGCAGGAAAAGTGCTGGCTTCAAGGTGAGCTGGACTTGACCATGGACACTGGCAAGGAAAGGATTAGGAAATGGGGGACACGGGAGGCAAAAGAGAAAACAAACACAAAAATTAGGACCAGAAATTTAGAGCTGGAAGGAGGGTAAAGTTCGACAGCTGAACACACCGAAGTCCAGATGGTCCTCAAGACTGATGCAAGGTCACAGGGATAATCGGTGTTAAAGCCAGGCCTGTGCTATGATGTGGGGGCCAACCCCTATCACATCACACTGTCATAACAGAAAGTGTTAACTCCCCGACAGGATTAAAACTGAAAATTCAAGTGTTACCATCATTATGATAATTGAAGTTTCATGGTGTAATTAACATTTCATCCAAAACGCTGTTGTTGAGGGATAAGTCATTACAAGAAGGCATTAAACAGACTAGATTTTCAAATGAAGAGAAATTTTATTCCCAATGAGAAAGGTCTCAATAATGGAAAACAATTGAGAGGTACAGCATAAATATCTCCAGAAGCAAGGACACACCATAAAACACTAAATACCAGCCAAGGAAATATCAAGATTATCAGAAATACTCCAAAAAAAAAAAAAAAAGGCAATTCATAACGTAGGAAACGTTATAATAAAAGTGCATTGTAATTAAAATGCTCCGCCATGTGTAATATCCTGATTCCAGCACTCTGAACTGATTTAGTTCATTCTGATCTTCATTTCTCTCCTTACTAGGAATGTTGGTTTGTGTGACAAATTCCCATCTTCTCTAGCACAAAAAAAAAAAAAAAAAAAAAAAAAAAAAAAAAAAAATCATACAGAAAGGAAGGGAAAGCACAAGTGCCTTTCTTGTTGTGACAAAATACTTTCCAAAATGTGCACTGAATCCCATGTGGCAATACGGTAATGAGACGACACGTAATATTTATGTAAATTTTCAAAAGGTTCAAATGTAAGAAATCTTTAGTCACAAGAGGGCTTTCTTGAAGTTTATTCACTTCAGAATGTGTATGACAACAAAAGTTCAAAAAATGAAAAGTAAGTCATAAATGAAGAGTGTTGCATTGTGGAGAAAACATTATTATCCATGACAATGCAACTTCGTAATGAAAATCCAATATGACACTGAGTTTAATAAAGCCAGCACTCCCCACCACTTAACAATAAAGGAATCACACGAAGTGATGAATTGACAAAATGCAATAGTTTTTATCTGCTTGTCCATAAGCAACAAAAACTTTCAGGACTAAGCTGCTTGTGTGCTTTCATGTTTTTAATAATAATAAAAGCATCTAGCTTATGCTTAGCATAGATCCTCCTTCTAAAAACCCTCACATGCACATGTTTCATTTGTATAGCAATACTGCATGCTTACGGAGTGCACAGTGACAAACATATAACGTGTCACTTGTTCCCTGCCATGAAATTTCTGCCATCGAGAAAGCACTTAAAAAAGGACACTTAACTATTAGGATTTTCTCATCGCCTTTACTGGAGTTCACAGGATTTCCTATTCGGTAGAATGATGACAACAAATGAAATTATACCATCATTGTGCATGACATGAATTACCTCTTGTGGAAACTAGGTAGTAGCCTCACGTTATTCTAATATGCTGCTTCTCAGAGTAACTCAGGTAGATCAATGCTCTATGTTCTCTACATAGAAAGATCACAAGAAGTTTACCTCGTCTAACTACAGAGTCCTGAAGAATCCAGTGATAAACAGGCATGTGCACTCAACAGAAATTGTAAATGAACCCGACAGTGCTCTTCCTTTTCTCTTCTGTTCCTTCTTCCTGGGCAATCTCATCTACTCCCATAGTTTTGACTGCAAATGCCATGCAGATGGTGCCCACTTGTTTGCCTCTGACCTTGTCCTTGAGCTTCTCTGGGCTCCTGGAGCCCGATCACATCTGGGAATATCTACTTCAACACCACATCAGCACCTCCAGCTCTGTGTGTTTAAAACAGAGTTGCCGGGGCGCCTGGTGGCTCAGTCGGCTGAGCGTCCGGCTTCGGCTCAGGTCATGATCTCATGGTTTGTGAGTTCGAGCCCTGTGTCGGGCTCTGTGCTGACAGCTCTGAGCCTGGAGCCTGCTTCCGATTCTGTGTCTCCCTCTCTCTCTGCCCCTTCCCCACTCACACTCTGTTTCTCTCTCTCTCTCTCTCTCTCTCTCTCAAAAATAAACATTAAAAAAAATTAAAAAACAAAACAAAACAAAACAGAGTTGCCATCACATCCAAAACCTGTTCTTTCTCCTGCTGGCACCCTTCGAGTCACAGTACCAGCATCCGACCTGTCATTCGAGCCAGAAACCTTGTCCTTGTCTTTGACTCCAGTCTCTGCCTCAAGCTCCCTACCCAACCAATCAGCAAGTCCTAAAAGCTTTTCCTCCTAAATATTTCTCAAAAACATTCCTTCTGCTGCATGCCTGGCACCATTTTCCTGCTTCAAACCCTTGATGTTTTCTCATGTGAGCTCAAGTGGCTTCTTCACCAGTCTGCCTGCTCCCCCTCAAAACCACACCCGGAGCCTCCCATCTGTTCTGTGTGTCCTTCTGGGCATGGCTCTCTGCTGTAAAGGCTCTACAGTCTTCCTGTCACCATAGCCAGAGCCAGATCCCCTAGACTGGCCAATGCCTTCTGCGATCTGTCCCTACCTTACTGTGCTAACTTTGTCTCCTGTCACTCCCAGTTTAGTATGGTTATTAGGATTTCTTCATGCCCATTTGATCCACCTGCGCCTCTCTGGACTGATCAACTGGTGCCCACAGTCCTGGACACAGCTCTTCCGGAAAGCCTCTTCTGAAACCACAGACTCCTATGGATACCCGAGCAAAACACGGAGGATCATGTTGTCATTTCGGACTCAAATCAACCAAAGATCTTATCCATCAACAAGTTTTAGTAATAATTTCAAAGATATAGGCAATCAAGTGGCTCAAATTAAACAAGGAGATATCTGATGCTGTGAGGGTGGTTCCCCAGCTCTTTCTTCCCAACACAGACAAGCTTATAGTTTGCAGCAAGCAAAGTACCTGGAAGTTATATCCTCTCGGTGGGGATGTCTAGTTTATGAAGCATATCCATTTTATGTCACCCAGCTTATGTGACATCACTTCCGGGAACTTACTGACTACAGGCAGTAACTTAAACAGAGCCATTTTGTTAAGGACATCCCACAGATAAGGATATTCTAGCAAATATCATTAATCTATTTACCAGGAGGTCCAGTTATCATATTGACAAAGCTACCTACGTCACCTGTCTTGTTTTCTTTCTGTCAGGAATGTACACTAACCTGCATCCCCATGGTAGAAAAAGTGTAAATAAAAATAGTGGGCCAGCTGATTTAACTCTTTCTGCTCCACTCCCCATCTTATATTCCAATAGGAATACCTGAAATTTTGTCAGAGCTATTCTGATGTGACTATATTCACAGAGGTCTTCACATTGGGAGAACACATGTTTTAACATAATCCATTGAAGAAGAAGAAGAAGAAGAAGAAGAAGAAGAAGAAGAAGAAGAAGAAGAAGAAGGAGGAGGAGGAGGAGGAGGAGGAGGAGGGGAGGAGGAGGAGGAAGAGGAGAAGGAGGAGGAAGAAGAGGAAGAGGAAGAAGAAGAAGAAGAAGGTGGAGGAGGAGAAGAAGAGAAGGAGAGGAGAAGAGAAGGAGAAGGAGAAGAAGAAGAAGAAGAAGAAGAAGAAGAAGAAGAAGAAGAAGAAGAAGAAGAGAAGGAGGAGAAGGAGGAGGAAGAAGAGGAAGAGGAAGAGGAAGAAGAAGAAGAAGAAGAAGAAGAAGAAGAAGAAGAAGAAGAAGAGGGTGGAGGAGCAGAAGAAGAGGAGAGGAGAAGGAGAAGAAGAGAAAAACAAAACAAAGCCAAAAAACCCAAACTCAGTCTTTCTAAAAACTCATTACCTCATAAATGTGTATAGCAGACAGGCCTATATCCCATCCCACAATTCAACCCAATATACCTCAATGACTCTATTTCTGGATGGGGTAAGGCTTGGGGAAGAGGAAAGAGTCAGAACTGATATGGTCAGAAATGTTTGTTGTGCCCAAGGACAATTTTTTTTTAAAGTCACAAAATAAATCTCAAAACAGTAAAGACAAATTTTTTATTCAAACAGCATTTTCATGTCACTATCTTTAAAAAATTTCATTAAGAATTTCTAATAATATGTATATTCATAATTAACACACATTTCTGAATTTCACATATTTCTGGACATTGTAAACTTCTTCACTAATATTTTTCTCTAAGTCTTTTCCTTAATTAAAGTGACCTTTCTTCTATGAGCACAATTTCCTCGCTGCTCTAAGAAAGGCTATTCATATCGACACCTCAGAGCCCTCAAATTCCAGAGGGCACATTGCTGTCTACCCTACTGCACGGTCATGGTCACATTCGTCTAAGGAACACTTGTTCCTTAGGTCCCAAGCTTCTCAATTATAACATCTTATGCCGCCTCAACTGATTGCAATCTAGACATTCTAGACATCCCCACTCCTTTCATTTCTTAACTATGGAATTACTTGAACTCTTTTATTTTATCAGTTTTGATCAAATACATTCTGCGTGAACTTTCTCCATTTCACCTAAATTAAAAATTTGTTCTCATAGAATTGTTCAGAATTTCCTCTTATATTATTTGTAATTTCTGTAGGACTTATAGTGATGTCCCTTTTAAGTTCCCAGTTTTAGTCATTTGTACCTTCATGTTCTTTTGATTAGTCTTGCTATGAGCTACTGAATTTTGTCAGCCTACTTAAAAACCCAAATTGTGGGGGCGCCTGGGTGGCGCAGTCGGTTAAGCGTCCGACTTCAGCCAGGTCACGATCTCGCGGTCCGTGAGTTCGAGCCCCGCGTCGGGCTCTGGGCTGATGGCTCAGAGCCTGGAGCCTGTTTCCGATTCTGTGTCTCCCTCTCTCTCTGCCCCTCCCCCGTTCATGCTTTGTCTCTCTCTGTCCCAAAAATAAAAATAAACGTTGAAAAAAAAAATTAAAAAAAAAAAAAAAAACCAAATTGTGTCTTGTTGGTATTAGCTAGTTCATTAAATGTTTATCTTACTTTTATTATTTTCTCCCTAGATACTTGCTTCAAACTTAATCTGTTGTTCTTTTTCTAACTTCCTGGGACAGATATGTAGGTCACTGATATTTAACTTTTCCTTTATTCTAAAAAATTAAGAAAATAAATTCCCCTCCAAGTACAGTTTTAGCTACATACATATAAGTGTTTATGTGTCATCATTTTTAGGATCCTTTAGTTCTAGACATTTTCTATCTGTCAGTGCACTTTTATTGGGTTACTTACAGATGAACTGTCTAATTTAAAAACATTTGGTATCTTTTATTTAGCTTTTTTTTTAATGTCTAGCTTATTTCAACTGTGGTCAAGAAACACTCAGCAAGATTTTAACTGTTTCAAATCTGTCAACTTGCTTTCTGGCCCCAAATATTTTAGTTAAATAATCAGTGAGTACCAGAGGGAGTCTGCATTCCAGCTGCTGCATTGCAGTGTTTTGTTTATGACAATCATGTGGCCAACTGACACATGAAAAAATCCTCCACATCACTCATCATCAGGGAAATAAAAATCAAAACCCCAATGAGATACCATCTCACACCTGTCAGAATGGCTAACATTAACAACTCAGGCAACAACAGATATTGGTGAGGATGCAGAGAAAAAGGATCTCTTTTGCCCTGCTGGTGGGAATGCGAACTGGTGCAGCCGCTCTGGGTAATAGTATGGAGGTTCCTGAAAAAATTAAAAAATAGAACTACCCTACAACCCAGCAATTGCACTACTAGGTATTTATCCAAGGAATACAGGTATGCTGTTTTGAAGGGACACATGCACCCCCATATTTACAGCAGCACTATTGACAATAGCCAAAGTATGGAAAGAGACCAAATGTCCATCGACAGATGAATGGATAAAGAAAATGTGGTATATATATACAATGGAGTATTACTTGGCAATCAAAAAGAATGAAATCTTGTCATTTGCAACTACGTGGATGGAACTGGAGGGTATTATGCTAAGCGAAATTAGTCAAAGAAAGACAAATATCATATGACTTCACTCATGTAAGGACTTTAAGACACAGAACAGATTAACACAAGGGAAGGGAAGCAAAAATAATATAAAAACGGGGGGGGGGGGGACAAAACATAAGAGAATCTTAAACAGAGAGAAAAACAGAGGGTTACTGGAGGGGTTGTGGGAGGGGGGATGGGCCAAATGGGTAAGGGCATTAAGGACCCCACCCCTGAAATCACTGTTGCACTATATGCTAACTAATTTGAATGTAATTAAAAAAAATAAACAAATAAAATATATATGACAATCATGTTGCTGATAAAGACACTGAGCTCTTTTATATCCTTTCAATATTTTATCTGCTTGTGTTATCACTTCCTAAAACAAGGGTGGGTTTCTATGTTTTCCCTTTTATTTTGGTCAATTTGGGTTTCATATAATTTTCTTTATATATTTATATTATTTGAGCTATGTAACTAGGTTTTTGTTCATAAAAAATTGTTAAATCTTTGTGGCTGTTTTACCCTTTAACCATGATGAAATGCCCATCTTTATTTCTGTTCTTGTTGCACAGCCACACCAGCTATCTTTTGTTATGTTTCTCTGAATATGCTTTTCTATCCTTTCATTTTTAACTTTTCTGGTTTCTTATATTTAAAATATATCTCTAGCAAATAGCCGATAGTCAGATTTGCTTTTTTATTCAGTATAACATTTTAAAAATGTGTTTATTTGTAAAGTAATTCATCACATAAGTAGATTTAAATTCACGTTCTTACTCTTTGTTTTCTATTTGTATCAATTTTCTCCCCCATTTAGTAGCTGTGCTATTTGGAAAATATGACCTCCTCGGTCAATGCTCCAGGGGAAGAATGGCATACAGAATCACAACCTGACTCTTAAACTCTTTCACCTGGAAGTGACATGTCACTTCCGATTACTCATCACTGGACAAAGACAATCATGTGGCCATGCTGAAACTGAAGGGAGCCAGACCATGTACATTTCTCTTTTTCCCTGGAAGAGAGATGAACCAGATCCATCAGGGAACACTATACTACCTGACATGCTCTACATAAATTTTTAAAACTTCCATATGTCAGAGAGCATCACAAACAGTATTCAAAGTCAGCTAACACCTGGGTAGAATTATTTCAAGCATGTATTAAAAAAAAAAGATTACTATCCAGAATATATAATGACATCCCTCTTTTCATTTCAATCATTTCAATTACTTAAAATTTGTATCCACAAAACAAAATAAATCAAGGAATTTAAAATTAAATAGTAATGTAGTCATAATACATAGATATAGTATGTTACATTAATTTCACTCTTTGTAGGTGAAGATCTGAGGAATCAGGCCTTTTCATATACTGTATAAGAGAATATAAACATCAAGTTTAGAATGCATGTGTCCTATTGCCCAGAAATTCTGCTCCTAGATATGAGAAAATGAGAGCACAAAAAGGAACGTATTGTGAAGCAAATCTATACACACTGATCTGAAAATCTCTCAGACATATTCCTGGGCTCAAAAGAAGTTGCACGTCAATATTTAGAGTGATCTATTTATGCTAAAATTATGCACATAAATAAAGCAAAATCATATATTTGAACATATATGTGTAATATAAGTATATAGAAAATGGTCTCATAGGACCAAACATAGAAGATTACCATTGTTATAGGATTGGATGAGGGTTAAGAGGAACTTTTACTTTATTGACACTGTTTGAATATTTCACAATAATTCAGTAGTTCTTGTGTACGTGTAATCATATGCTAAAAAATACTCAGTGATACACTAAATAAGACACATTCTAAGGAATACCAGATTGTTTTCATGTTTCTAGAATTATTTACACTCTAAGCATTTTCAAGTGATTTTTCATGTTTTAACAAAATAATATATGCACATAATAATGAATCAAGTGGTAGAGAAGCATTCACAATGACAAAGCTTGGTCCTTTTACCCAATCTTCCCCAGATCTCATCAGCCAACACACCACACCATTCATTGGAGACAAACTCTTAACTCCTTCTGTTTCATCTTCTAACAGTTAACATAAATCAGTAAGGAATAGATTTATACCTTCATTTCCCAATTTTAACAATATTTTATACCCCACTATAAAAGATAAAAATTTGCTCATACTGATTCATACTCTTTCCTTTCCAGAATTATTTTTATATATTTGAGCGTCTGACTTTAGATTTCGGCTCAGGTCATGATCTCACAGTTTGTGAGTTCGAGCCCCACATCAGGCTCAGTGCTGTCAGCGGGGTTCTCTCGCTCCCCCTCTCTCACTGCCCCTCCCCCACTCATTCTCTCTCTGTCTGTCTCTCTGTCTCTCTCTGTCTCTCTCTCTGTCTCTCTCTCTTTCTTCTCTCTCTCTCTAAATATTTCCCATTCCCACCAATTTTTGACAAAATCAGTCAAATTTCACTCTGTAAGGTGAGAACATTAGCACCCTTACCATTCTTTCCTCTTTCCATGCAACTCCCCCTCACCTCTGCTCTCTGCACACTGGACTTTCTATAACTTCAAAATTGAAAACATGGATATCTTGTTCTGCCACCACAAGCAAGCCTTCTGTGCTTAGTTTATAGATTGATTCTAAAAGCTGAAAGACCAATAAACAGAATTACATTATTATGACTATACAAGTTTTCACTATTTGGGTATCACATGAGGATTGTATTTCCTTTTCCACATTCCAATGCCATGACCCTAGGACATGTGTAAGACAAAGTACTAGTACTTTGTCAAATGAATTATTCTTTTGTCATCCTGTATCGGCGACATTACTGTGACACAATTTAGTTGGCATTGTACTTGAACCATAGCTTTGGATTGGCAATTTGGTTTTTTCCTGCAGTTTTTGTGTGCTTTAGTTTCTCTGGTAGTGCTATTAACTACCATGCTGGAAACTCCCATCTAGGATAAACCCATTCTCTCCTAGATCCCAAGCCTACATCTTGATTTACCTATCATTTTGTTGGAGGACTTAATTAACTTTCTAAGCAAAGGCATGGAGGTAATTAATGTTTTAAATACTCAAATATCTGAAAATAAGTTTTCTCTGGCCTCACCCTTGTGAAGCCAGAGACCCTTAACACCATTAACTGTGTTTTAAATATGGGTTCCAAATAAGATCGCAGAATTTTGAAGGTATTCCTCTGTTATCTTCTTCCATTGATTTTGGAGATAAAAAAAAAAAAAAAAGTCTGCTGTTAATCTGATTCTCATTTCTTCTATCGGTAACCAGATTTGGGTTTGCTTGATTTTTCTTCTCAGATTTTACAAACTTCTCTATATCCTTGTTATTTTAAAAATCTTGAGGACATGTTTAGTCTGCACTTATTTTCACTTTCTTCATTCTTTAGACTCTTTCAGGAAAAAGATTTAGGTCCTTCCTCAGTACTAAGAAATTATTATTTTTTTGTCTTTTTGAAAATGTGCTCTGATCTACATTCTCTTTTTTGTCTCATTTTGGAATTCTTAGAGTCATCCTGTATCTCCAAATCATCAGTGTCTCTGAGGAGAGACTATCTAGATGATAATAGAGGCCCATATCCTCTCTGCTTTGGTAGCTTGGTAGAGAACAGACTAAGGATGTCACAGTGAATTCAACACAGAAATAGGATGACAACAACCAGTAGGCTCCTGAAAACCCTCCTTCCTAGTAAGTCTACATACATGACCAAGGAGTTTCCACTTTTAGAAAATCACACAGATGTGGCACAAAAACAGACACTCAGACTAAGGGAACAGAATAGAGAACCCAGAAATGGACGCACAAATATACAGCCAACTAACCTTTGACAAAGCAGGAAAGAATATCCAATGGAATAAAGACAGTCTCTTCAGCAGCTGGGAAAACTGGACAGCAACATGCAGAAAAATGAACCTGGACCACTTTCTTACACCATACACAAAAATAAACTCAAAATGGATGAAAGACCAAAATGTAAGACAGGAAGCCATCAAATTCCTAGGGGAGAAAGCAAGCAACAACCTCTTTGACCACAGCTGCAGCAACTTCTTACTTAACACGTCTCCAGAGGCAAGGGAAACAAAAACAAAAAATGAACTATTGGGACCTCATCAAGATAAAAAGCTTCTGAACTGCAAAGGAAACAATCAGCAAAACTAAAAGGCAACTGACAGAATGGGGGAAGATATTTGCAAACGACATATCAGATAAAGGGTTAGAATCCAAAATCTATAGAGAAGTTATCAAACTCAACACCCAAAAAACAAATAATCCAGTGAAGAAATGGGCAAAAGACACTTTCTCCAAAGAAGACATCCAGATGGCCAACTGACACATGAAAAAATGCTCCACATCACTCATCATCAGGGAAATAAAAATCAAAACCACAATGAGATACCACCTGACACCTGTCAGAATGGCTCACATTAGCAACTCAGGCAACAACAGAGGTTGGCGAGGATGCAGAGAAAGAGGATCTCTTTTGCCCTGCTGGTGAGAATGCAAACTGGTGCAGCCGCTCTGGAAAACAGTATGAAGGTTCCTCAAACCATTAAAAATAGAACTACCCTACGACCCAGCAATTGCACTACTAGGTATTTATCCAAGGGATACTGGTATGCTGTTTCGAAGGGCACATGCATCCCAATGTTTATAGCAGCACTATTGACAATAGCCAAATACGGAAAGAGCCCAGATGCCCATCGATGGATGAATGGATAAAGAAAATGTGGTATATATATACAATGGAGTATTACTTGGCGATAAAAAAAGAATGAAATCTTGCCATTTGCAGCTACATGGATGGAACTGGAGGGTCATATGCTAAGCGAAATTAGTCAGAGAAAGACAAATATTATACGACTTTACTCATATGAGGAGTTTAAGAGACAAAACAGAAGAACATAAGGGAAGGGAAGCAAAAATAATATAAAAATGGGGGGGGAACAAAACATAAGAGACTCTTAAATATAGAGAACAGAGGGTTGCTGGAGAGGTTATGGGAGGGGATATGGGCTAAATGGGTAAGAGGCATTAAGGAGTCTACTCCTGAGGGGCGCCTGGGTGGCTCATTTGGTTAAACGTCTGACTTTGGTTCAGGTCATGATCTCACAATTCATGAGTTCAAGCCCTGCATCGGGCTCTGTGCTGACAGCTTAGAGCCTGAAGCCTACTTCAGATTCCATGTCTCCCTCTCTTTCCGCCCCTACCCCTCTCTCTCTCTCTCTCTCTCTCTCTCTCTCAAAACAAATAAATCAACATTGAAAAAGATTTTAAAAAATTAAAAAAAAAAAAAAAGGAATCTACTCCTGAAATCATTGTTGCACCATATGCTAACTAACTAATTTGGATGTAAATTAAAAATTAAATTATTAATTAAAAACAAGTTCGTTAAAAAGAAAACAAAAACCCACAGTGATATATCACCTGTCATAATGGCTAAATTCAACAACACAAGAAACAACAGGTGTTGGTGAGGATGTGGAGAAAGGGGAACCCTCTTGCACTGTTGGTGGGAATGCAAACTGGTACAGCCATTCTGGAGAACAGTGTGGAGGTTCCTCAAAAAATTCAAAACAGAATTACCATATGGTCCACTAATTCCACTACTGGCTCTTTACCTAAAGAATATGAAAACACTAATTTAAAAAGATATATGCACTCCTATGTTTACTGCAGCATTGTTTACAATGGCCAAGATATGGAAACAGCCCATGTGTCCACCAATAGAGAATGGATTAAGAAGAATGAATATTGCCCAGGCATAAAAAAAGAATGAAATCTTGCCATTTGCAACAACATGGCTGCATTTGGAAGGTATAATGCTAAGTGACATAAGTCAGTCAGAGAAAGACAAATACGATATGGTTTTACCCTCAGGTGGAATTTAAGAAATGAAACAAATGAACAAAGAAAAAGACAGACAAGAAAAAAGACTCTTTTTTTATGTGTATTTATTTTTGAGAGAGACCAAAACAGAGCACCAGTTGGGAAGGGCAGAGAGAGAGAGGGAGACACACAATCCTAAGCTGGCTCAGGCTCTGAGCTGTCAGCACACAGCCCGGCATGGGGCTTGAACCTATAAACCATGAGATCATGACCTGAACTGAAGTCGGACACCTAACCAACTGAGCCACCCAGGTGCCCCCAGACAGACTCTTAAACAGAACTGGTGGTGGCCAGAGGGCCAGTGGATGGAAGGATGGTGAAAGAGGTGAAGGAGGTTAGGAGTACACTTAACGTGATCAGCACTGATCAGCGAACAGAATTGCTGAACCACTATATTGTGTGCCTGAAACTAATACAACGCTGTACTTAAACACTGTACTTTAATGGGAATCAAATATATATATTTATACATCTACATAGAGATATATAAATATATACTGGAATTTTAAAAATAAATATAAATTTTAAATGAATTAAAAAAGAAAAACAAAACAAAACAAATCACAAATCTCACAGATGTTCTCTCACCGCACCTATAAATACATGGGACATTAGGGGACACTTCTTGGCCACAGCACTGACCGTCATCCTGCAGACCATCTGGTCTATATGTGGAACAATGAGAGGTAGGGGGACACATACGCTCTAGTGTTTCTCTTGTGGTCAAATTCCTCCTATCTCCAATAAATTCTGTTTCATATCTGCACTGCATTTTGGTCTAATATTTCCATTTTTCATCTCATTGCTCTATGTTCTGGGGAATTACTCAAACTCTTTTAAGTTTTATAAACTCTTTCTTGTTTCTTAAATGATTCATTTTCCATACCATTCTGTTCCCTGCAATGACTGTAATATCTTCTTATGTCTCTCTGGATATATTAATGAAAGAAATATTTTAAGTAGGTGTATTTTAACTCTCTTTAGTTTCTGTATTATTTCTGCCTCTCCAGTACCAGCTCTGTTGTCTGTCTTCATTTTTCTCTTTCATGCTCTTGGGTCCCCTCATGTGTCTGGTGATTCTTAAGGGCTGGCAGAGATTTCCTCTGCTGATTTGTAGATAGGTCTTTCCACTTGAGCTCTTTCTCCTGAGAGAGGATTCCAATGACAGCTTTGTGTGGGAATAGACAGCTGACTGTCAAGCTGTAGGTATGACATAACTTTTTTTTTAAGAATAAGGAGGTGGTGGGGCGCCTGGGTGGCGCAGTCGGTTAAGCGTCCGACTTCAGCCAGGTCACGATCTCGCGGTCCGTGAGTTCGAGCCCCGCGTCAGGCTCTGGGCTGATGGCTCAGAGCCTGGAGCCTGTTTCCGATTCTGTGTCTCCCTCTCTCTCTGCCCCTCCCCCATTCATGCTCTGTCTCTCTCTGTCCCAAAAAAATAAATAAACGTTGAAAAAAAAAAAAAAGAATAAGGAGGTGGTGGGGAGGAGGGGTAGAAAGAATAATAAGGTTGGCAGCAACATAGGACTATGTTCATAATAAAATATAAACTCATGATATGACTGGTCATCCAGACATGGCCCATAGGCATCAATGCACAAGAAAACCACACTCAAGGTAAGCAGTGCTGAAACCATCAGCAAAGCCATTCACACTTCTCCAGGACACCTGTCTTCTCACAAAGGCACAAGGCTCTGTACCTGCAGAATTGCATCCACCCAGAGAGAAAGCCTGTTCTAATTTATTCAGAGATGTCGTACAGACTAGCGGTGGACCTTCAGGCTTGCTGGAGTCTTATGGGAATCAATGACAGAGATGGGAAATAAAGCCTCAAATCTCAAATGCAGCTAGAAGATAAAGTGGGTCTCAAATCAGATTAAGTAAATTTATATCACCTATCTCTTCTCTGTGTTTTGCATACGAATAATATTTTTTTCTTTCTCATGTATAATGAGACCTTAGAATTTTAAATAAGACTCATGAGGAATTGTAGTGATTGTTTTTTAGACCTCCTTAGTTTATGAGAACACCATGAAAATCAAAATCTATCCTTCAGTCTCTCCTCTGGAACTAATATGATGAGGTTTTTAGGGTGATTTTGTTTCTATAAATTGTATAAATCTTTATTTATTGTTTCTATAAATTGTATAAATCTTTATTTTTTTAAAAAAAAGACCTTTTTTATCCAAAGCACACATTTTTTTTGAAAGTTACAAATTGAAATCTAAAAAGTACATGAGAAGTTTAATTAGCCTTATATTTTCCTCTTAGCAATCTGAACAACCTATTTGCTGAGTATGCATTAATAATCCACAAGTAATGAATTAATTCTCATATCAGTGGGATATCCACAAAACCTCCTTTAAATAACTCCAAAAATATTAATTTGCTGCCGCTTGCAAGTCAAAGAGAACCGGCTCCTTCAGTGCTCAGCAGCCCCCTTGCCTGACCTCTGGAGCCCTCAGTAGGTGACGGCAGGGAGCTTGTGAAGAAAGGAATTGTGTGCAGCGTTCAGGGGGTCTTTGGACGGAGCGTCTCCTAACCCAGAAGCTGGGACTTGAGGGCAAACTGACAAATTCATAAAAAGACAAATTCATAACTTTATAAACTAAGCAAATGGTGTATTTAGCTGCCATCTCGTATGCAGGCTTTCAGCTGATGTCGTCAAAACCAATCACACAGAAATGGCATCTTTTTAGAAAAATAATGTGGTTTCTTTGTAATGATTTAGATCCAACTTGAGATTTAAGACAAAAGATTAATCAGTAACCAATACACTTAAAAGGATTGTGTTCACTCATCTCTATAATAGGCGAAGTACTGAAAAGAAATGTCACTAAAGGAATTTTCTCTTAAAATGCAATATTGGGCCATCTGTACTCACACACACGTGACCACACTCATCGAGAGACCTCTATTAGCATTCTTCAATATCAAGGACATGAACATTAGACCAACTTCCTGACATAAAGGATATTCTGTGTGCTGAAAAGACATGTCTCAGGTTTACAGTGAAAGAAAACTACATTAAGGCCCAGAGGAAATGTAAAAGGGTCATCTGGTAGGGTGTGGTATGAATGGGTGACTTGAAAATAACAGCCAATTTGACGGAGAGAGAAGAGAAGAACAATTACTGGGCTTAGACTACAGGGCAAAACATGTAAAATGTTAGAAGCACTTAAAAATCAATAAACAATGTACAGGATTAAGAAAAAGCAATCACTCTGAAAAGCCTCTAAATGAAAAAAAGTGTTTTTAAAATCCTTAAAATGACTATTTCTGTTGGGAAGAAACACATGTTTCTACCTATGTGAAATTTGATTTCCTGAAGAGAACTGAATGCTGTATAAAACAGCGGAGTAGCTTTCCTAATCGTACAGAGTCTGTTTGAAAACATGAAAGACTGGGGGCACCTGGGTGGCTCAGTCAGGGAAGCATTCAACTTCAGCTCAGGTTGTGATCTCACGGTTCGTGGGTTTGAGCTCCGCGTTGGGTTCTGTGCTGCCAGCTCGGAGCCTGGAGCCTGCTTGGGATTCTGTGTCTCCGTCTCTCTCTCCCCCTTCCCCACTCATTCTCTCTCTCTCTCTCTCTCTCTCTCTCTCAAAATAAATAAATATTAAAAAAAAAAAAATGAAAGATCGAGCCTAAAAGGAGTCCTCATTCTTTGTGACCCATAATTAACCCAAGTAAAAAATCTTGCAGTGTCACCGATATCCTTTGGAATTTCAAATGAGATTAATGTTGCTTTTTAATCCATATAAATAATGATAATAATAGAAGATACAATTCGGACCTTGAAAGACACTCGGTTGTTACTTCAAATCACGTGATCTCCAGGGGTCCCCCGAAGCTGCTATATCTTCTGTCTCAGATGACGTGTAAAATAGAACACCGTTCACCCCCTCGACACTATAGAGCTTGTCTGTGGCTTTGTGATCATTACATATAATTGGATATCCCAAATAACCACCCCCCCCTTTAAGGTTCAAAAGCTTAATTGCAATTACAGGGCCCCTCCGCCATGTGACACACAGGTCTGGGTATCACGGTTTGGATACCTCCGGGAGACCATTCTGCCCACCATACAGAGAGCATGTGGCATGTGGATATGCCCACCATACAGAGAGCATATGGGAGCATGTGGATAACTGAACTGTTTGTTTGTTTGTTTGTTTGTTTGTTTGTTTGTTTGTTAATATGCATCAGTTTCCTAGGACTGCCGTAACAAACTGCCAAAAACTGGATGGCTTTAGCAAGAAATTTTGTGTCTCGACAGCTCTGGGAGCCAGAAGTCCAAAACCAAGGTTCTGGTCAGACTGGTTCCTTCTGAGGCTGTAAGGGAAGGGTGTCTTCGAGGTCTGTCTTCTTGCTCTTCTCCCTGTACGCTTGCCTGTGTCCAAATCACCCCTCTAATGAAGAAACCATCATGCTGGATTAAGCATTCAGCATATTCTGGTACGACCTCATCTTAACTAATTACATTTGCAATGGTTGTGTTTTCAAATAAAGTCACATCAGGAGGTACTGGGGTGTTAGAACTTCCAGACGTTAATTCTGAAGGGGACACAATTCAACACTTTACACATTGATAAGCGGTATTTCTTTCAAATTTTAAGAATTAAGTATAACATATTTTCATGATGTAATTCTTTTCAGAGACATATTCTTAAGCATTCTGGGTCACGAAAAAGATCCTTAAGTAAGGACTACAGAAGATAGAAGATAATTTTTTCATAATCATCTAAGGGAAACTCTCTTTCGCTCTTGGAAGAAAGCAGCCCCGGTAAAATTAAAAAGTCAAATTTCACAGTTATTATTCCCAGCCTCAAATTTTTCCAAAAGAAATACCTATTTCCTTAAAAATCAGAAAACCTTAATACATTGTGTATGTTCCAGAATTAAGTTATCCCCGGGCACACCCTTCCTAGCTAGATCTCGAGCTGGTAGGATTTTTGATTTTACAGATATCACTGTGGTTATCTCGGGGCACACCTTAGGCATCAATCCCAGTGTAAGTCCCTAATTAGCCCCGGGGGGTGGCAAATCATTGCACCACTCCACGGCCTGGAGGAATGATGACAGCTCACAGAGTCCCTGTCCTTGCAGCTTTAGGATAAATCCTACACTTAACACTTCAGAGGTCTTTGTATATTGTTTGCAGAACAAGAGCAGAAACAGGTTCCTACAGACCAGAAACACAGGATACCGTCCCTCCTGTGATATAGACACAGTACTCCAAATTAGAGGGGATATTATATATAGGACATCGAGCATAGTATAAGACTGCTACAAATTTATGGAAAAATGCTTACATAAAAAGTGGACTTCAGCACTCAGTGATATAGCCCCCCAAATCCTATAGTAGATGACTGCTCACACCATCACTCATTCATTCTACAGACCTTTATTGAGTACTCTGAGTGCAAAGCACCACAACAGGAGGAGTGAGAAATCACGAGTGATGCGCACTTTGGTCTTATAGGCGCTATTGTTCAGCCCCACGGAATTGCAGGGAAACCAAGTAAAGGAATCTCTCTCTTCTCCACATCTTTTAAATTAAAAGGACCAATTCAGGAAAACAAAATCCTTTTCATCAACAGCCTGCGTATTTTTATACTCCCACTGGACAAAAATGTCCAAGGGCAAAATCCGCCACAGAGATAATAAGAAAGAAGGACTCTCTACAGCAGCAGATGTGAGATGAATGGAAGCATGACAGGGTTACCTATGGCTTCCAATTTTCCAGAAAGGGCTTTTCTGCCTGGTTAGGCAAGAAGAAGAAAGTAAAGGCGAAAGATGGAAGGAAACATTTTGCCAAGTTTAAATCTGTCTTGGAATATGTTTCTTCAAGATTTACAATAGAGTTTGGGGCACCTGGGTGGCTCAGTCGGTTAAGCATCTGACTTAGGCTCAGGTCATGATCTTGCGGTTTGCGAGTTCAAGCCCCACATTGGCCTCTGTGCTGACAGCTCGGAGCCTGGAGCCTGCTTCGGATTCTGTGTCTCCCCCTCTCTCTGCCCCTCCCCCCACACGTTCTCTGTCTCTCTGTCTCTCTCTCTCTCTCTCTCTCTCTCTCAAAAATGAATAAAACATTTAAAAAAAGATTTTCAATGAGTTCAAAGCTTTTAGTTTCTCAGGTTTTTTTTTTTCCTATCGAGAAATTGAAACATGTCATAGAAAATGAACCCTGGAAACAAAAAGATATGTGGATAGATGTTTTCCATGAAATAGTTTACACATCAATACATTTAATCAGACACTTAATTCATTAAATCTCAAGATTCAAGAATATTGTGTGTTTGATTAATCAAAGCGGCCATTAAACTGAGGCGGCTCTAATGGCCTGGCAGCCTAGAGAAGCAAACCAAAATCTAACGCCTCAAGGTGACGAAATCAAAATATTGAGGATGACCCATCACGAAGAGCCAGCTAGGCTGTAAGCCGTAGGCAGTCAATGATTTCCTTTCTTGTTTCTGCACTTTCTCTACTATCTTTGCCCTGGCTCCTGTCCACTCTGGCGCTGTTAGTCATAAATTCAAGTACAAACTGACTCCACTCAATCCTTTGCTGGGTCCCACTAGGCCAAAATCAAGTGCCACGTTTTCCCTGGAGGCTCTGGGAAAGACCCCACTTCAAGCTCCTTCAAGTTGTTGGCACGATTCAGTTTCTAGCAGCACTAGAAGGAGGGGCTGGGCTCCTCCTTTCGTTGCTGGCTGTCGGCAGGTGTCTCTGTCAGCACCAGAGGGCGGCTTCCAATGTTCCTCGTCATGTCGCCGCTTCCGTCTCCAAACCAGCAATGGTGGGGTCCAGGCCTTCTCATACTTCAAATGCCCCTCCATGTCTCCACTGCCTTCTCCTTCGGCCGCAGCCGTCCTTCGAGTCCAGGTACAGAAAATCCTGCGCTTTTTTTAAAGGCTCATGGATTAAATTGGACCCACCCAAGCATTCCAAGAAAATTTCTCTATTCTAAGGTGCATAAGCCTAATTGCATAAGTAAGGTCTCTTTTGCCACATAACATGACATAGTCACATGTTCTGGTATTAGGTTGTGGACATCTCTGACAGGCCATTCTACCTATGACAAATACAGTTACTGAGGCAAGTTGATAAGTGATGTTTCTTTCAAAATTGAAAAATTAGGCATAAAAATAATTCCATAAAGCAGTATTTTTCAGATATAATCTGCAACATAAGTAAAGCCAACAATCTTGCTTTGGGATTATTTACACTCACTAGAATCAAGAAAAATTACTCATTAACTGCCTTTATTGAGTTATTACAGTCTAATGAAGGCTGGAGAATATATCATTAGCCTTATTGTTGAAGTCGATAGTGGTTGAGTGACTCATCACCCATCATTCATCAATGACCTCCAAGTCTTTACTATGTGATAGATTAGTTCATATTGATTAATGTGAAAATAGGCTCATGCCATTTTTCTTGGTAACCCAAGATAGACAATGTTAAAGCCGTGAAAATAGCTTCCAATAATTAAAGGTTATCCACAGGAGAACAGTGGACGGCAGCCATGTTGTGATTAGGTATCATTCTACAGATAAGGCATTTGCTAAAGACAAGTGAAAACAGGTTCTCTGTCCTGATATTTGTTTTCCTACCTCTGGGCTTGGCATGTGATGCTGTTATAGAAGCCTCTATTTCTAGACATTTCATTCCAGGAATGATATAATCAAGTGATATGTGACAACGTGTTACCTCACTGTTAGTAAGTGTGGTATTGGCAGTAAATTACCACTACCCCGTGGGTTACAAATGTGCATGTTTGTGGGTGCTGCCTGAGGCCATCAAAACAGGCTTTAATATATTTGCATATTGTCAGAAAAATTCATTAACCTTTTTATTTTCAGAGAGAACTGTGTGAAGTATTCCAACCCATTAGAAACCATGGGAACAAATATAAATTGAATCACTTGGATATTTAGGTTTCTAGTTTCTTGTCACATTGAAGAATAAGTAGCACCACAGGATTTCCAATATCCACCTCCTCCACTTGATACGGAAGGCATTTTGATCCATAATTAAATTTGTGCTCTTTCTCGCTAACAGAATTGAAATATCCTACAGTGTTTTATAAGAAGTTTTGACATTCTCTGGCCATTTAGAGCCATGTTACGACAGCTCACAATTTTCCCTCCAAAAGGGCATGGAAAACACATCACACGCTAATTGAGGCCCTGCCTAATCAGGCAAAAATCAGATCTCTTTCAGCCAAACTGTAGCTGATGGTAACCCTGGATGTATAATAAACCAAGTCAAGTTACCTCCAAAAATGAAACAGTAAGGAAATATACTTTGTTCGACTATAAATGTTTCTCATTCTGAAAATTACTCCTTCTCCCCTCTCTCTTTCTTCTCCTCCTCCTCCACTAATGAAGTGGTCTGAGCTCACAAAGCAACAAGATCTGATGGTTATCTGATTACAGGTAATAACAAATCTAAACACAGAATGATGCCATATGCGGAGAAATGAAGTCAGTTCCACTAATCAAAACACAAAACAACATCAAGGCATCTCTGCTAAAGAGACAATGCAGAAATGTATAGTTTAGGTATTTGAAATATACTGGTCCCATAGATAAAATCACTCCTGCTTATTGTTATGAAGGAATTAATTAATATAATGTGTTCATTCCATCCTTTTTAACCTTTCTTTCAACAGACATTTGACCAAGAGGCTACCATACACCAAGCATTGTGGTTGGTGGCTGGGGATCAAATGGTTACAAATCCAATCCAATTCTTGCCCTTGTGAATCTTAACAGTTTGTTAGGGAAGAAAGATAATAATCAAATAATCACAGTGAAAAATTAAGTAGAAATTAGAATACGTGTCATAAGGAAAAGAGCATAGAACAGGGCACCAGGAAGGCTTTCCCAAAAACATGACCTTTGTGATCTTGAGATCTGCCGATTGAGTAGGAATTAATTAGGCAAAGTAAGTGCAGGGAGGTAAGAGCCTTTCAAGCAGACCCTGAGGGAGGGAGGAGTGTGTGTGTGTGTGTGTGTGTGTGTGTGTGTGTGTGTGTGTGTGTTACTTTGAGGAAGAAACCAAGGGATACAAAACTTTCGAGATTTGTTTCAGCGTATTTCAGGAGTTAGTTCATCAAAGATGGGATCCAGAGAAAGAAAGAATTCTTGTGGTCTGAGAGTCTTTGACTGAGCAGTTTAGGTCCATCGACACATGTGGGCACTAAAGTCATTAGGGCTTTCCAAGAAAACTGAGGAGGAGTGGTCACGGGGACTCAAGTGTCGCAAGGCTCAGTGGGGAACATTTCGGGCACTCTTGCTTTCTCTGTCTCTCTTGTTGGTCCGCAGGGATTTTGAGTCTCATCATTTGACCACATCTTGCTTTTGTTTTGTTTTCAGGATGCTTGATCTATACCACTGGTCAACAGCAGCCTTAGCCTCTTTGCCAATGACTGCCAACAGAGCTTCTTATAACTTGTAGTTGAATTTCAATCATTTGTTGAGTGGGTGGCTACATAAAAGCATTACAACCTCTGGGAAAAAACAGATCCATGATTATGGAGGCAAACATTAACGTGAGAATTTAGTAATTCTTGTAAGTGAATCTAGTGAGACTTGCACAATGCCTCTTCTTTTTTAATGTTTATTTATTTACTTTTTTAAAAAAAATTTAATGTTTATTTCTAAGAGAAGGAGAGACAGAGTGTGAGTGGGGAAGGGGCAGAGAGAGAGAGAGGGATATACAGAATCTGAAGCAGGCTCCAGGCCTGAGCTGTCAGCACAGAGCCTGATGCGGGGCTCGAACTCACCAGCTGTGAGATCATGACCTGAGCCAAAAATCAAGAGCCAGACTCTTAATGCACTGCATCACTCAGGTGTCCCAGGCTTTAGACAATGCCTCTTAACCAAGATTCTGTCTGATCTGGGATCGGCCAGAACAATCTCATCCCCACCCAGGTCTGCAGAAAGGGAGGCTTAATATTAATACATTTGTATGTAATACTAATTTACCCAAAATGATTTGAATAGGGGAAGAAACTTAAAGAATGTCATTTTTACAATCAAAATCCTTAAACCAACAGAGAAGGAAGATAATAGGAAAAAAAAGGAAAGAGATAAAGAAGGGGCTGGCAATCAATTGCTTCCAGCATTAATGGGTTTGGATCTGAAGTTCTGGAGAAAGATGTCTACTTCAGGATGTCATTTGCTTCTGAAGAGCCTAAGAGATTCTCAGTGTTTGATCTTACATGGCCGTTCATGTCTAGGAGGTGGGTGTATTTGCCTTTTTAACTAAGAGACATGATCCACGCAAGGAGCAGTTCCCAGGAGTTTCACTGCAGTGCTTGTGGTGCAGGGCCCCTCCAATAAGGTTTAAGAGCATTTTTACATTGGTTTCCTCTTCAGTAGAGAAGGTCTCTGGGCTGAACATCTTGCTTCCTATGATTTATCTCTGGGTAAAATCAAATGGGCTTAATGAAAATAAGCTTGGCCTTAAAGTTCTACAACTTTAAATGTATCAGCCTGTGACTAGTGGGCGTCAAAGACAGGACAGATATCTCCATATGAATGGGTGTCCGGTGGCCAGCTCACAGGGAGATAGTCTATAAATTCCTGTTCCAATGGGCTTAATAGCCAGGGGAGCTAAGAGGAAAACCTTTGACCACAGCAACTGAAGTTGCCCACAGAGTATTGCAAGCTTCCATTTTAATGTGTCAATCGTTGCTGATTTCTCTGAGGATGGGGGGTGGGAGGACCCATGAAGCTTCTGGGTGACAGACAAAGCCTTACAAAGTCCCTTAATTTCTGTTCTGACTGCAAAGTACCCCTAAAAGTAGATGAATAGGTATTACTCAAGTGGGAATCCCAGAGTCTACTGTCTTGACAGTTACTTTACAGAAAGGAAATGATTCCAGCCTAGCAGAAAATAGACAATATCCTGGGATTAAGAACATATTCATAAACACAGGGAGCAACTGAATGAAATCCATTTGCACATGTTCTAAATGACCTAAAAGTCTGAGCTCGTGTCCCTGCCCCACCTTTACAGTTTTCAAAGGGTTTGGGACTTCACAGCTAGAAG
This sequence comes from Puma concolor, assembly GCF_028749965.1. Taxonomy (NCBI): domain Eukaryota; kingdom Metazoa; phylum Chordata; class Mammalia; order Carnivora; family Felidae; genus Puma; species Puma concolor. Next base: position 87,498,796 of record NC_141678.1, on the reverse strand, counting down.
GTGCAGCAAAGATGTGCTCTGAAATCTCCCTAAGGTTTCCCTGTGAATACTTATTTAGGACATTTTTTGTACTTTCCTTTCCATGGAAGGTAGGGCTTGGTTCTTTCAGACACTCTATTTCAGCCTCTCAACGAAAACCAAATCACCATCTCGGTGCCACCAGATACCATCTGGGTGAAGCAAGCAATCTGATCCTTTCCAATGTGTTATTTCAGAATCAGGTACTTGATTCTGGAATCAACTCAAGACTCGATGCCAATAGTCAGACATTCATTTTGGCTTTGAATTCTGGACTTGTTGGGTGTCCCGGATGTGTTAACATAGCTTGTTTAGTATATTCATCTGCTAAAAGATGAACCTTTGTTTCTCAAAACTGCTTTTATGTGGTTGCCTTGTTTAATGGGAGTACATCAGCTGCAATTAAGAAGTGGTGTTTCTTCCAAAGCAGACCCAAATCTTGAACCACTCCAAAACCATTTCTGTATAGACATTTGCTCGTTTACCTCAGCTAACTGGCAGGCCTTAGTAAGGGCTACACTTGTGGCAACTTGTGCATATTTCATGTCTCAGGGAGGGTTGGATTTGAACAAGCCTTAGTGGGTTCTGATTTTATATCCAGCTTGATAGCTTTCTTGTTCGGTTCTCAAACAGGATTCATCCATACATAATTCACAATCTAGGATGTCTAAAGGGGTTTCAAGAAGGCCAGAGGAAGCCAAGAAAAGCTCCCAAATAAGTTCACAGCAGTCATGAGATTCTCTCTCCTCTGGGAGGAGAAGGACAGGTTTTAGGATGTTTCAGCAATGGATAGAAATGTGTGCAGGTAAAAGCTAAAGGATTTCAAAAGACGTCATTCTGGAAACAGAAAAATGTCCTGTGCATTCAGTCAAAAGGACGGTCTGAATGGTGTGAGGGATCATGGGGTTAAGTGGAGATCTTAAGACTACGTCAGCAGGGCCCTCTCTTGACCTTGAACTGCTGCCACTGTGTGCAAACAAGGAGGGTAGGTTTTTGTAATGAAACAAATGTGAAGATTTAATCACCAACGGGTCTCTGATGTCCATGTTCTTGTTAAGTTAGAATTCGCATAACTTGTGTCGATGTACAAATAGATTTATGATTACTGGAGAATCCTTTAAGTTGTAAAAGCCATTCTTCAGGAAGTCGGTGTAATACAAGAGCTCAGGAGTGTCAGTTTTCATTAGCTTATAGGAAAGAACAGCTGGTCCAAAAAAAGTTTGGGATCCAATGTCTCCAATATCCTTTGGGACCAAGAAATCCTCTAAGCTATCTTTTGTTAATTGGCCACGAAAGTCAGGAACAGGTTCCCATCCAAGAGGAAAGAGACTCTTAATTTTTAGTTTATGCCATGGCCAAGAAAATGCACTTGGCTTCTGGTAAAATTGGGACTTTATCCTTAGAGACAATGTGTCCCTGCACACTGATAATGTCAGCAAGTGGAAGAAATCAATTCTGCAAAACTCTCGATCTTGAGAACAAGCAGAAGATCATACATTGTATAAAAGTGGAGTCCTCGGGAAACTGGATGTCTCTAACGGTTCAGGTATAGTTTTGTATTTTCAGGAAGTAAGAGGATGCTTCCATGAACTCTTGGGCACAACGTTCTATGTGCATTGCTGATTTTCCCAAGTGAATGCCAAGAAGTACAGGGAGTCCAGGAGAAAGGATATACTAAAGAATGCTGAGCATAGTTCCATAGCTGTAAAGTATGCAGCAGTCTCAGGGATTGAGAATAGGATAATGTTAGAGATAACAGAGAAGTAGAGAAGTAAAATCTCCCTCATAGCCCTTAAATCTTGTGCAAAGTGGTATCCACACCGATGTGTCTTTGCAACAGACAGGAGTATTACAAGGGCTAGTATGAGAATAATAAGCCCTTGCTGCAGTCACATGGATATAATGGGCTATAGTCCTTCAATAGATTCCTTTTTTTCCCCCAGTGGCTATTGGGCATTTTCAGCAAGAATATAGCTAGATTTATTGAGATATTTACAAGTTCAGCCTCTTTTATGTGTCTCACATCTGAACCATCTTTAGTCAAGAGGCTATTAAGGACACATTCAAAGTCTGGGGTGTCCAGACAAGAGGCATCGGGGAGTGGTAATCAATTTGCACCATTATCAGGTTATAAGCCAGAGATTCTTCAGCCTCTAAGAGTTCTAGAAATACTCCATCTGGTCCACAGGTCATAATAGCACACCGTTTGCAAAGTAAATCTCATCAAACAGATTCAGCACTGGGCTTCTGTTTACTCCATCATCCTGAAGGGTGATATTGACCCATTACTATGGCCACTGCTCCTGCCAGCCCTTGCCAACAGAGGAGGGCCTCCACCAAGCTTCTTAGTGATGTTGGTGCCCCAAGTGCCAGTGAGTGATTAATACCCTTGGTGAATGTTGTGTCCTCTGGGCCTTCTCGAGGTCTTCTGGCCTTACCTGAAATATCCATAAATGCTATCTACTTCCCCTCAGCCTCTTTATTTCTTCCTCTCCCACCTTCCAGAGTAACTCAAGCATTTACCCTTCACTGAGGACAGACCATCCCTTTTTTCCAGAATTCTCAGAGATACTCCAGCAACAAAAACTCCCATTGCCTGGGTTCCTTGCCAGAATGTTAAACTCCAAGGCCTGAGAAAGTGCCCATAAGCTACTGAATTCTTGCTCGTCCAATTTTACATTCCAAACGCTTTGATCAAACAACTTCAAAATCCAACCCTAGGCACGCGACCCCAGCTTCAGCCAACTCACACCAACTAAGCTAATCCTTACAGCGTCTTCAGGATAAAGTCTCCTTCCTCCCTTTCAGGCCTGATATGTCTCTAGCTAGGTCATGTTGGGATCTACCTTTGCTACTGGCCTAGCATTGACTTAAAATATAGTGTATTAATAGGAAATCTGAGGTACAGGAAGGCCAACAGATCAGGAAATGATGGCCATTGAAAAGATAGTTTAATACTCACAGTTCCCAAGAGGAGAGGGCATGTCATGCCACAGAACGGCCACACAGGGAAGCCCTGTGATTTGTCAGGAGGCAGAGGGAGATGGGGAACTGGACGCCAGAGCTTTCACTGTGATTTCTACAGGAAAGAACAGGCTAAACATGGTAAGCAAGCTTAGTGTCTGGTTTGAGTAATTTCAGTGGTATCTGGGGCATGAGGTTGTCCCTAGTTGTCCTGTACCTGGGCCTGGAGTGATTAGGGCAGATAGACAATGGCCTTGAGTGTGAGTGTAGACTCTGGATTAGTTGGTTTGTATCAGAAAAGGATTTTTCCTAAGGATAGGGAGGGAGATGAGGGAGGCAGGAGGCCAAGGCAAGGTGACTCAGGTGTATTAACAGGTTGTCCATTATAAGGCGTAACCAGCATATGCATATAGAACAGATATTCAAGCATCAAGTTTACAGAAGCTAGAAGCATGGTCAGTACAGGCACCTAGGAGAAGAGGCAGGGATAGCTCCTGACAGGTATCTGTTTCCTTGCAGGGGAAAACCTTCTGCAGCATCTTCAAGCACATCTTGACAGGGACAGACGGGCCCTATCTACAGTACCAAAATCTTCAGACACATTCAGCCAGATAACCCCACCCATATTTCAAGGCCTCCCATTTTCCCAATCCTGTACATGACCCTAGTATTACAGACCTATAATGGCTGAGCATTCAAACATCTCTGAAGCTCAGGACTCTAACCATAAAAGTATTGAGTCATCTGTTTTTCCGCTACAGAAGACATGGCTTCCTTGTAAGCCACCGCAGAGTGCTCCCTGGCCCTCACAAAGTAACAAGTCTTTACTGCTAGTTAACAGCCTTTGATTCTTCATTATCCCTCATCAGGATATATCCGTCCAGGTTGGCCTCAACCAACTGATTCCGCATGGTCACTCCCCCCACCCTCCCCATGTCTCTCAGTTCATGAGTCATGGAGCACTGCAACGCGACTACTTCCTAGTTCCAGGGATAACCCAGGCCCCACACACCGCTCAGCATATTGTGTTCTTCACCACCGTGTGGTGAATCAGTCCAAAATCTCTATCTTCTTGCCAAGTTTTTGGACCATTCTTGGTACCACTGGTTTTACTTTGCCAAGAATCAGCCTCCAAGATGAGATGAGATACACAAGAAACACACTGAAGGAGGAGAGAGGAGAAAGCAAGGAAATAATTCAGATCACAGTGCGAGTCTCACACTTGCATAAAGAGAGAGGGAATGAGGAAGCACAGAATAAAAGGAGTGTTGGGTTTCGGGGGTGAGAAAAGTGGGTGATGGACATTGAGGAGGGCACTTGTTGGGATGAGTACTGGATGTTGTTGTATGTAAGTGATGAATCATGGGAATCTACTCCTGAAGCCAAGACTACACTGTATGTGAGCTAACTTGACAATATAAAAAAAAAAAAAAGAAGGAGTTTTGGACTGCAGGACAATTCAAGAAATGTTCAGTCAAGTCCTCAAGTGAAAGTCACCCTCAGGATGAGCCCTGCCTCTTCAGAATGAGACTCTTAGTATTCCCGCCACACTGCCTCACAGACTGGGAGCAGCCAACAGAAGCACAGCCCCAAGGGGAATGTGACAGAGGATCCAAAAGGTATCAGCTGGGGCCATCCTTCAGAGAGACATTCTCGCCTTCTCTCAAACGCAGCAATATAACTTTCAACTTCACTGACTGACCCAAATTCAAATTAACCTGTACAAAACAGAAATGTAAAATGATTCTTGACTGTACTGTATAAGGGTACATTTCTATTTAATTGTATTTATGATGCTTTAAAAAAAATCCCTCTTTGGGGATTACTACCATATCTGCACATGTAGCTAAATGGTATTATTTCTTATGTTTCCGTCTAAGATATCCTCAGACATCCCATCATCCCAAAACCTTCATTTGGAAAGAGTAGGCAGTTTACAAATCCTGTGAGCTACAGGACTATGAAGTTTCACCCATTCATTCATTCATTCATTCATTCATTCATTCTTCCATGTTTTCATCAATTCAATGCCACTATTATTCATCCTCTATGTACCAGGAACTCTGAAACTCTGCAAGCCCATAAAGCTGATAGCATGCAATTACTGAAAACACACAATGAGCAACTACTTCCTAGAGTCGTCTCCCCATCCACGGGTTACCACTGATAGGACTATATGCTCTACAAATTATGTAAGCTCTCCTATCCTAACAAGCACATCAGACACAATCAGAAAGAAACAATTTCCAGCTGTTTTTCCCACAAAGCATACATATGTAGATTTTGCCACCAGACTCCTAACTACATGAATGAAAACCTACATTTTCCTCAGGAAAGATTTTATAAACCACTTACTGAGTCAACTTTGGATGCAGTCACAGCATATTGCGAACCAAGGAGAGAAGGTTTCGTATCAGAATAACCTTAGGGCAAGTAGAAAGGTAAAAAATATTTCTGAAATTATCCAATGGCTATTCAAAGAAGCTGGCTACAATTAAACCTTGCCTCCAACAGGGCAAAACACAGAACATTTAGATACCATATTAGTTTAACAGACCTGCAAGGTAGTTGATGTTTTGACATTAATTGAAAAGAACGCTGTATTTGCTAGAGTTGGAATTTCTGAGACTGTCAATGCACTTACTGAAAATTCATTTGAGAATTCCCTTCTGATGTCTGTTTAACCTGAGTTTCAAACCCCCAGGAAAACCATGATCTCTTCATCTATATCTTATACAGCAGGAGGCAAGACACTTAATAAACTGAACAAACTTTAGAAAGATGGAAGTCTTAAATTTGAATTCAACCCATGGCTTACTTGCTACGGACGCTCTTTTTCCTGGAGAAACCTCAGGCTGTTACAAATGAGAAGCAGAGGTGGTGGCCTACCCCATCACATACAAATGTTTCCTGTCTGTTTGAGGGCAGCAGTTGTGATTGAGTTGTTTCTCCTAAGGCGGACCAAGAGGAGTATCTCTCCATAAAAACAATCAGATGTAAGGTAATGACAGGTCAGAGTGATTGATGACAATAAAAACAAAAGAAGGGTACCAATCAGCAGAAGAAACAATTCATATAAAATAAATGAGTGATCCCAAAGGGCTTTAACTTTTTAAGGAGAAGGATTTTTTTTAATGTTTATTTATTTGGGGGGGGGGGGTAGAGCGTGAGGGGGGAGGGGCAGAGAGAGAGGGAGACACAGAATCTGAAGCAGGCTCCAGGCTCTGAGCTGTCAGCACAGAGCCCGACAAGGGGCTCAAACTCACAAACCATGAGATCATAACCTGAGCCAAAGTCAGAGGCTTAACTGACAGAGCCACCCAAGCGCCCCCAGGAAAGGGATTTTTAAATCTAGGGGTCATCAGGAGACAAGGTCATCAATGGTACCTCATGATCATTACTGTCACAACCCTCCCCCCGCAAAACCGTTACACAGATGAGTTGGTTCATGCATGCATGCATTCATTCATTCATTCATTCATTCACTCATTGTGTTCTTGGATGTGTAGCTCATGAAGGATGGTATTCTTGAATGACTGTCACTTTTTAATACTGAGAAGGCAATGGGTTTGTAGCTCTCCTTCAAGTGTAAGAATATAGGCAGAGGCTGAAAGAAGTCTTTAAAACAATGGGACTGAAATGAGCCTATTTTGCTTCCCACAGCTCTATTGACAAAATGAATTTGTTTTGTGATTTCAGGTCAGATATTTTGGCTTTACAAAATTACAGTAGAATGGAAATGCTTACCAAGAATTTTATTGAGCCACTGGTCTACAAATAACCCATAGAATTTGGTATCTGTAAGCAATGTGTGGACATGAACATTTAAAGCCCCTACTCTGCTATATAAGGGCTATAAAACTGTCCTTCATTCTATACTGTCAAGGTCAAAAGAATAAAACAAATCCAAATAATTTTTTTCTAAGATCCATATGCACCAAGAAACTCTAAAAATCTCTGGGGGTAAAAAGAACTCTTTCTAGTCTGGCTTTGTATTTCCTCTCTGTTCCTAACTGTTCAGAAACATACCCAAGCGATTCAATATCATCACAGGCTACTCACCTCCACATTTCTCGCTTTCAAATAGTTTATACTGTGAAATCACAAAGGCACTTATTGTCATTCTCAAAAGACAGAATCACTCTCCTATCACATCAAAAGCATTTGAATAGTTCCTCTAGTTACGGAGAAGGTTAAAGCTAAAATGTTGAAGCCGTTGCATTATTATTTTGAAATGAAATGGCAAACCACATCAGACAGTTCAACTGGCACAGAGCTGCGCATGCTTGGAAAACTGGAGACACACGCTTAGACTGTGCTCAGCATCTCTTACATTTGATGCATGTTTATTCTCCATGTGCAAGCCTCCATATGTTCTAGTTTTCCATTAAGAAACAATAGGGGGGTCCTTCTGAAGCTAATTTAGCACCTGTGAATTCCCATAGGCTGTAACCAGGGACAGTAATCCGTTTGAGTAAGTGACTGCCTTAAATTTCAAACGTACTACATTCAACTATTTTCATGAGGTGTTCATTTTTAATTTTAGTGATTATGTGCAATGGACAGAAGTACAGTGGCTAATAGACATACAATTTTAACTTTCTGATAACAGAAGTATGAAAAGTTCCTCAACTTTGACATCAGCGTGACTCTTTGAAATCCTGACATCATCACAAGTACCGAATAACCAAGCAATACTTAGGTTAAAGATACAAAGATCTCGTATCGTAGAGTTCTTCACAGGTCCTTCAGACCTTGAGTGTTTTGTATGCATGGATTACACATAAAATACTCCCTTTTCCTGGATTCATCTTCCAGTTATGTGAGAGCTGGACTATTTTCCTCAAGCTTTTAGCAGATTCCAGCAACAGCCTTCTAGAATAAACTCCCAAGTAAGGCAGGCCACTGTGATTCTCTTTTTCTGAAGATGTGGGTTCCCTCTTGAGTACCATGAAACCATATCGATTTTTCTCCAGGTAATTCAGCACTGAGCCAGACTGTGTTGGCTGCTATGGAGAAACTTTCTCCTAAAGAATTTACACAATTGCAATAAAATACTAACATTTCCAACGACACTACAACCTTCCAAGGGAGCACTCATTGGTTTAGGATCTCTTTATGAAATCAGACTAAAAGAATAACGATCTGTCTGAGGCAGGGCTATAACATTGTTTCTTGGCCTTTTTAACCCACCGCCCCCTCTGCAAAACAAATCATCAATCCATACCTGGCTTTGCAATTAATTCATTCAGACTTGGAAATGAATTAGAACTTTGGGATGTGAGCACATGCATTCTTCACCTGTACACATTCCCTTCCCATAGTGCCCACTTCTCCTTCTACCTCCCCTTGTGAATCATTTTCCCAGAAAGACAAAACTAGAGAGAAATCTGCACGCTGCAACAGAAGGAGTTTATTATCAGCATAACACAAGCTAACAATAGATGTCCCCACAATGACTAATAAAACCACAAAATAGAGACTCATGAGAAAGTATTAAAGAACACTCTAGATAAGGTACAGTCCTGATCTTTTAGGGTAAACCACATACAGCTAATCTTCTGAGAAAATTCCTTCCCCAGATCTTGGCAAGACTTACTTCTTCCCTCCCACTAGTTCCCTGTGCAAATGTCGCATCATCAGAGGACTTCCCTGAATAAAGCAGCAAATGTAATACTTTTCCTATCCACATCACTCACGGTGCCTGGGTTTTTCCTCCTAGCACTGACTATTGTCTAATTTTATATTATGTACTTACTTGCTTTCTGATTATTTCTCCCTCCCACTAGAATGCAGGCTGCATGAGGGCTTGGTCTGTTACTTTCATCTGTGTTCCTGAGCCCCTGGACCCACGGTACTTGGTAGGCACTCAATACATGTGTATTAAAGGAGTAAATGAGGGGCGCCTGGGTGGCGCAGTCGGTTAAGCGTCCGACTTCAGCCAGGTCACGATCTCGCGGTCTGTGAGTTCGAGCCCCGCGTCAGGCTCTGGGCTGATGGCTCAGAGCCTGGAGCCTGTTTCCGATTCTGTGTCTCCCTCTCTCTCTGCCCCTCCCCCGCTCATGCTCTGTCTCTCTCTGTCCCAAAAATAAATAAACGTTGAAAAAAAAAAAATTAAAGGAGTAAATGAATACATGTGTCCTGAATTCCAGATGTCAAATCACTCATATATAATTAGTGCAATCCACCAAGGGGGGAAACAGGATGATGCACTTCACCCCAATGTTTACAACAGTGCTATCAACAATGGAAAGAGCCCAAACGTCCATCTAATGATGAATGGATAAAGAAAATGTGGGATACACACACACACACACACACACACACACACACACACACTGGAATACTATTAGGCGATCAAAAAGAATGAAATCTTGCCATTTGCAACAACATGGATGGAACTAGAGTATATTATGCTAAGCAAAATAAGTCAGAGAAAGACAAATGTATGATTTCACTCATATGTGGAATTGAAGAAACAAAACAGATGAACACAGGGGAAGGGAAGGAAAAATAAAATCAAAACAGAGAGGGAGGAAAACCATAGAGACTCTTAAATACAGAGAACAAACTGAGGGTTGCTGGAGGGGTATTGGGTGGTGGGATGGGCTAAGTGGGTGATAGGCATTATAAGGAGGGCACTTGTTGGGATGAGTACTGGATGTTATATGGAAGTGATGAATCACTAGGTTCTATTCCTGAAACCAATACTACACTGTATGTTAGTTAATTAGCTTCAATTTAAGTAAACAAATTTAAAATTTTTTAAAAAAGGAAAAAAAAAGTCCTAACAGAAAAAAAAATATGATCACAAGGTTTATGCCTCAAAACCTAGAGAAATAAATAAAATTAAATTTTGCAGCTTCTAAAACATACATAGATATGTTATTATATCTTCCCCCAAGCATGGAAATCCATAGTGTCCAAACCACTAATATTATTTTTAGATTACATAATTATTTTAGAAATAATACCTAAAACATATGAATAAGCTGTGTGCAACCATGAAGCCCTCAAGAACTTAAAGAGCTTCTACCTTAAAGTTTGCATCTGAGCCTGTTTTATCACATTGATTATTCTGTTGATGGCAGGCTTTTAGGGAAGGAACGTAGGAGTCTGGGAATGATACCTGCTCATGCCAGGGAATAAGTTGTGCAATCCCCAGCAGTCTATGGCCCAACGGTAAAGGCCCTGGAGGCCTTCTCTGTAGCAAACTTGCAGAGCCTTTCTGGAAGCTTACAAGGATGAGTTCCAGTGATAAATCTCTCCTGGCTAATCCGAACCTGACCATCAGAAGGTACGCTCCCTGACAGGGTCCCCTGAATAGCATCCCCCAGAGTTCTCCAGGACCAGGAGTCTATTTCATGGCTCCTTGTATGAGCACTTCCAGATTTTATCATTGGGTGGTAACATGATGGGGACAGATATGGACAGAAGCTCTTGTCCCTTTTATTTACAATCTCCTCTGCAAAACACAAAATGCCAGTACGCTTCGTATTGTCCTTGTACATGTCACTGTTACACAGAATCTCAGGATCACTGAGGAAATCAGATCATTAGCGGTAAGTATAGATTATCTCTCAGTCTCTGGTTTGATACGCCATAAAAGGGTTATCTTTTTATAGTGTTATTAGAATATTCCAAAAGATGCATCCTATCAGAGCCTCTATGAAGAACTTTCTTTCCTCCCAATTTATGTCTCATACTAAACACTCAATTTCAGCACAGTCCTACAATTGCGCTGTCTTACGGTTATTCTCGTCCTAATTTTTCTTCATCAATCGGTCAGGTTAACCTTTACTGAGAGTCTTATCTCATCTGGATTGCTCTCCCATCATTCCCCAAGTGCTGTCTTCTCTAATATCTCCACTTTTATCACCTAATTTTATTATTTGGTGTTAAATGTAACCCTGCCTGCCAAAACCTGGTAAGCCATCACTTTGATGACTGCCTCTTGCACCACACCTCAAGCAAAGCAGGGCCGTGGAGCCCCGCTCAAGATAGTCTTGGGCCTTATTTACAGACCTCACATTCTAAACACAGACCACTCACCCTTTCACTTCCTGCATGGGCACTAATAGAATGGGGGGCACTTGAACCTTTAACTGCTAAAACTCAAGGAGCTCAAATCCTCAACTTCCCAGAGCAAATTCTTGAGAAAATGAGCCACTGACTAACTTTTTTTATGAAGGAGAGGGAGCGTGGTGCAAAACAAGGAGTGTAGATAATACAACTGGAAGGGTTTCACCTAGGAATAACCTGCTTCCATTGTTTAATTAAAAATATACATTTGTACATGCTCTACATAAATGATACGGCTACCCAGGCACAATCACATCTTAATTATACTGCAGAATCACCTGGGATTCCTACAGGCAAAATGAATGCATTTTCATCTTTCCGGTACTGCATAGGCAAAATTGGCTTCTTGCTTTAAAATATCCCCTCCCATTCTTTGTTACCTTAGCAGAGAAAGCCAGGCCTGCCTGCTATATAAACATACATCCTCGTTTCCAAGTCTCTTGTCTTACGGTACAGAAGAGCATTATTAATGAAATAAAGCACCATTCACACAAAGGCGGCAAAGGAACAAGCATGTAGCAAATGATTCCTGACAAACAGACAAATAATTAATGACTGCTTACCAACAAGGTACAATTATCTGGAGCGGTGTAATGATTACAAGTCATGCTGGTGAGCAAGTTTTTTTTTTTTCTTTCTTGACCCCTGGGAAAGTACACAAAGGCGTGTGAAACACAAAACAAAAGCATATTTAACATGATTTCCCTCCATCTGCCCATCACGGCATTTCCCACTGTCACGCCTCGTCGGTGCTCAGGGGAACAGCTTCATGGAAGCAATGCAAGGTTTCTAAATAATACATCAAAACTGGGCTCATCATTTACCTTCATCATTATTTCTCTATGTCACCAAGCCGGAATTCTATTTTCATGTTCATTTCAAATTTCCATAGTCGTCCTGGGCTGCAAGGTGCAGGGGAATAAAGAACCCTTTGAGAGAGTGTGAATGTCATGTGGAAAGAATTGTTTGGGATCAACGGGCAAACAAAGAACTGTGGTGAAAATTGCAGGTGGAGAGAAAGATGCTCATTACCCCCTGACACAAAAATGTATGTCTTTCCTGTCTGTGCACCCGCGTGGTCCACAGGGACCTGGAGATCATCAGTTGAGCCTGACACTGTGTTCTGTCATAGCTGCAGAGAAACGGCTGTTATAAGGAAACCACACACGGAATGGCATCTGATAGATGGAAATGAAAAATCCCGTGAAAGTACCACTGGAGAGCCACCCCATCGGTTATGGCATCGCGTGTAATTTGCATCCCAAACCCTGGATTAGTCAGTATTTTACAACAGTTATTTTTAACTGTGTCATGAAATATTTACTTGACAAAAAAAAAAAAAAAAAAAAAAAAGCATTTGACTATCTTTGGAACAAAGACCTTGATAAATCGTTGAAATCACGCTGTTCTTCTCATATATGGTATTTTTAAAAGAACAGTGATAGCATCAGGAAATTGAGACTCTAATGGAATGCTCAAAATAATAATTTTCGTTCTTTATAACATATGAAATACTTTCGAGTAACTGTGCTCCCATCAGGAAATCTGGAGTATAATCAAAGTAATGATTTATTTTCCAAAAAGATTTACTTCAGCCCTCTTTAATGCCAAACTTGTTTTCTGCAAAATGAGCTTAAGTAACATTTATCAGTATTAATCCTCACTAGGATGTAGGGAAGAGAAAATGAGAAAAATCTGCCACTATTTGGCAAGACTAATATTTTGGTAATAGTTCCTTTTTAATTTTTTTTTAATGTTTATTCATTTTTCAGAGAGACAGCGCAAGCCGGGGAGGGGCAGAGAGAGAGAGGGACACAGAATCCGAAGCAGGCTCCGGGCTCTGAGCCGTCAGCGTAGACCCTGACGTGGGGCTTGAACCCACGAACCATGAGATCATGACCTGAGCCGAAGTCGGATGCTTAACCGACTGAGCCACCCAGGCGCCCCGATAATAGTCCCTTTTTGCTTTTCTTAGAAAACATCACAGAGTCTGGCTTAGGTGGCTGCATAATTTCAACAATTAATTTCAACCAACAAAAGAGTACAAAATCCCTCAATAACAAAATTATAGTAAGAACTAAGCAGGAGTCATTTGAGAATTTCTATATTTTTAAGCTGCTTCTCCCATTAGAACAACATTTTACTCCCTGTAATTTCTAAACCAGAAACGACACCCTAGAAAACTCTTTGAAAAAGTAAAAGAATTTTGCTAGTCTAAGTGAATACCTGTTTTGGTGGCTTTCACCCTCTTGTCCTCTCAAATTCTTAGTGTCTTTGATGCTTAGGGTCCTTTACAAAAACGTTCATCCCAGCCCACCCAAACCACCAGCACTTCTGTTCCTCCATAGCCATTCAAATGTCTAGCTTTGATGGCTCTCAGAGTTACGTTCATAACCTAACAAAAAAATCTAAACAGGCAAACAGGCAATCCAAATTTAAATAACAGACTACTCCATTTGAATTTACTATTTAAACTTAAAGGAATATTGGTAGATCATTACTTTCTATGATGATCAGATATTTTAATGCTATTATTATGCATTGGACTGTAATTCCCTTAGAGGAGATCATGTCTCACAAAGGTATAAAGGAAATTCATGTATGATTTCATTAACTTAATGCAAAACTACATTATACATGCCTGATTCTAAAGTCTGTAAGAACCTTAAAGGGTAAATCCATATATTAAGATTGTTTTGGTGGGGGGTACCTGGGTGGCTCAGTTGGGTGAGCATCTGACTCTTGATTTCAGGTCAGGTCATGATCCCTGGGTTGTGGATCAAGCCTCACATCAGGCTATGTGCTGAGTGTGGAGCCTGCTTGGGATTCTCTCTCTCTCCCTCTCTCTCCTTCTGCCTCTCTCTCTCTCTCTCTCAAAAAAAAAAAATTTTCAACTTCCCCCCAGATTCTGAAGTCATAATAGGAAATCCTAGCACCTTAAGGAAAACATGTCATAAATAAATATTTCCTGAATTGATTTATGTTTGATATTTAGATCTTAGGTGGGTCAAAGATGGAGTAAGACAGCCTAGGTTTAAAACCTGCTATCAGTTACACTGTGTGTAGTCTGGAAAACTCTCTCACCCTCTGTACCGGAGTTTAGTCTTCTTAGATGGTGGGATAATAACATGATATCATGAGTAAACTTCACAGGGAGAAAGGTCTGATCAACAAATGTGTCCTGTGGTTACTGTTCTATATTAAACATGGACTTTTATTTTAAATAAGATATTATTATGTCTAGCTGTTAATTTCTGCATAAATTTACTTCCAGGTTTTCTTGCTCTGACATTTTCCTTTAAAAACAAAAATCTCTAAACAAATCAAAACCACAATGAGATACCACCTGACACCTGTCAGAATGGCTGAAACTAACAACTCAGGCAACAGATGTTGGCGAGGATGCGGAGAAAGAGGATCTCTTTTGCATTGTTGGTGGGTATACAAGCTGGTGCAGCCACTCTGGAAAACAGTCCCAAAAAACTAAAAATAGAAGTACACTACAACCCAGCAATCACACTACTAGGCATTTATCTATGGGATACAGGTGTGCTGTTTCGAAGGGACACATGCACCCCAATGGTTATAGCAGCACTATCGACAATAGCGAAAGAATGGAAAGAGCCCAAATGTCCATCGATGGATGAATGGATAAAGAAGATGTGAGATATACACATACAATGGAGTATTACTCGGCAATCAAAAAGAATGAATCTTGCCATTTGCAACTACATGGATGGAACTGGAGGGTATTTATGCTAAGTGAAATCAGTCAGTCAGAGAAAGACAAAAATCATATGACTTCACTCAGATGAGGACTTTAAGAGACAAAACAGATGAACATAAGGGAAGGGAAGCAAAAATAATACAAAAACAGGGAGGGGGACAAAACAGAAGAGACTCATAAATATGGAGAACAAACAGAGGGTTACTGGAGGAGGTGTGGGAGGGGGGATGGGCTAAATGGGGAAGGGGCACTAAGGAATCTACTCCTGAAATCACTGTTGCACCCTATGCTAACTAATTTGGATGTAAATTTAAAAAAATAAAAAATAAAACAAGTTAAAAAAAATCTCTCTGCTGTATCTTATACAAGATGCCTTATCTTATATAATAAAGACAAATACTGAACATCACAAAAAATATGACAAATGTTTTATAGGCTTTCAATTTCATAATGAAAATAATTAAACAGTATTTGAAGCAGTATTAGGTTAGCATAATTTCCCCCTATTGAGAACATACTAAGTTTTCCGTGAAACACTGCATCAATCTAGATAAATAATAAATGTAGAAAGTAGACGCTGTATTTTCAGTATCTCTTCAATGTCTTGGCTAAAGCCACATAGCTAGTTAGCTCTAGATCCAGTATTAAAACCCAAGCAATCTGAACCTAAGTGTCCCATTGTTAACATTATCCTTCTTAGTTACTTCTATTGGTTGTGGTGTCTTAGATACTGCTGTGCTGAAGATGTCCTGTTGTGGATTAACTATAAACCCACCCGGTCCAAGTAACTGCAAAGCAAATTAGAGAATCTTTAGAACATTCGATATAATGGAACATCATTCCCAGAAAAATGCAACTTTTCTGATAAGAGTTGCATTAAAATTCTGAAAAGCTTTCAATTATCCAAACTCTTTGGATAATTTTAAACTCAAAAATAAATTTGCACATACAGTAACATAAACATATCATTACAACTCGATGTTAAGAAACAACCTTCAGGAAGAAAATAGTTGCTGGTATCAGAAAAAAAAATCAAATTTAAAACCTAATAATTGTCATACGGAGTCCTAATAGTTGTGTTAGGAAATATTTCTCTTCCAATTCCTGAAAGAAAAAAAAATGGAAATGTCAGAAAGCTAGTTAACTTTGATTAGGGGGAAAATCTTTTGTAGCCATGAAAATACAGCATCACTGTGTCAGCAGCCCCAAATGTGGAGGGTTTTCATCCCCTGAATTGGTTCTCTGGTAATCCAAGGCAGACAGATCAGCTCATTTTGCCGTCATATCAAAATTAAAATTTTAAACTCAGTCGGAAAAGAAAACTCAAAGTTATACTTCCTCTGGAAACATCATTTAGGCCCCTTCACATACACATAGCATTTCAGGTGAGCACAGATTTCTCACTGGTGTTGGAATGACCGGATGTGATACAACAGTTATTATAGAAAGAGGATGGCAGAGGGTATACGCCAGAGAGCCTCCGGAATCCTTGTGTTTGGTTTTTTTTTCAATTGTCATTTTTACTTCAAAGTAAACTATGGTTTTTAACAACAATATTGTGAAATAAAGAGACAAAATGAAATGCTAGAGCTTGGTCTGATTCCCCACAGAAGAAGACGGAATATCCACACATTGTGCAGATGCCCTTTTATATGTTCAACTGTCAATATCTATGTACACAAGAAAAATATTGTTCTACCAAAATGCCTTGAAAAGATGTGAGACTGCCTTTAGCATCAATTCTAAAGGACTGTGGTCTTTTCATAGGCTCATTCTTACTCAGATACAGCATGGCCGGCAGATTAGTAGGTAACTGCCATTGCAAAGGTCATTTGGGGAGTGATGTCAGCAAGACGGCAGAGAAGGGGACGGCGGCCTTTGTCCCCTACAGAAAATAACAATGAGACAAATATCCACAAAGGAAAACGGCTCTACGATGGTTCAAGCGTCCAATTAGGAATCTGTAGCAATACAGGTGTAGCAAAAAATGAAGAATGACTACACACAAATCTTGCTGTATATTTGTAGATATAAACATCATGCTGTACACCTTAAATACACGTAATATTCACTTGTCAACTGTACCTCGATAAAACTGGAGGGGCGCCTGGGCGGCGCAGTTGGTTAAGCGTCCGACTTCAGCCAGGTCACGATCTCGCGGTCTGTGAGTTCGAGCCCCGCGTCAGGCTCTGGGCTGATGGCTCGGACCCTGGAGCCTGTTTCCGATTCTGTGTCTCCCTCTCTCTCTGCCCCTCCCCCGTTCATGCTCTGTCTCTCTCTGTCCCAAAAATAAATAAACGTTGAAAGAAAAATTAAAAAAAAAAAAAAAAAAAAAAAGAAGGGTACTTACTGGCCTCTATCCTGAGCCTCAAGCCTGGGTCAAGAGAACATTTAAAAAACTACATTACACTTGGTTTAATGAATTCAACAACAGGCAGTCTAGTTAATTGTGTGGTCCATAAGAATATTAGAAATTCTTTTTTTTTAAATGGGGGGAATAAAGGGATTCTAGCATCCAGCCTATCGGTTCCCTCACTTAAGCAACTCACGTCAAATGTGGCAAAGTAAGTTCCCACCGCTTCCCAAAACTTGTATGTGCTGACGAGCTATGCAAGCCATTGGATTGCCTTTATGTTTTGCTCAAGGTGTCATTAGACACATGGTAAAAACTTACATTTAATCAAAACTCTGAAATGCACATTTTACAGTAGAAGAAAATTCAGTCATCCTGGCAGAAATAATCATGTTTTTTATTGCCTTCCATGGGTCCAATGCTATGCCAGGCACCTTACAAACATCCAATCTAATCCATTACTGTCTCTCCTTTACAGAGGAGGAGCCAGCACTCGAGATGGCAGGCAGCAGAGTCGCTGTTCCTCGGCCACCAAGAATCAGAACTGGTTTTCAAAACTGAGTGTATCTGCCTCCGAGGTAACACACTTGAATTACGCCCAATTCTCTCAGCTCCACTTAATCACCTCAGTATACTTGCCTGAGGAGACGGGCACCCGAATGGGTCCACAGAGAAAGGTGTTTGTTTGCTGGTTTGTTTGTTTCTGCTTTCACTATTTCCAGCAAAAATCCCTTGAAGATTTTAAAGCAGTTAGTCATCATTATACAGACAAATCAATTTGATCCCAAAGAGATAATAAAGATGTAGTGTCTCCCTACAGTAATAAATCAGTTCAGGACAAAATTTACATCAGAGTTTTCACTTGGGGAAAATAGGTCTTGGATGTGTATGTCAGAGACCCTGGACACAACCCAGATGGACGAGGCTGCTCTTCTGAAGTGGACGGATAAGTAATATGCCATTCAACCTTCCCAGCTCCCTGGAGACTAAGGGCTGGAAGTGAAGCACTTGGCTCTCGGGTGTCTGTGTACATAATGACCAGCAGGCCTCCCTGGGCGCAGAACCCCTGTTCCGTTCACTAAGCTGGGGTGCTTTCAGAAATATGAAATTTTTTCTAATACTAGCAATGCCTCATTATTCCAAATTTGAGTTTCAACTGAATAGAACTGTAGATTAAGAAAGGTAATGTTAAGGGCGCCTGGGTGGCTTAGTTGGTTAAGCATCCAACTTTGGCTCAGGTCATGATCTCACAGTTGGTGGGTTCAAGCCCTGCATCGGGACCTGTGCTGACAGCTCAGCACTTGGGGCATGCTTCAGATTCTGTGTCTCCCTCTCTCTCTGCCCCTCCCATGCTCATGCTCTCTCTCTCTTTCTCTCTCTCTCTCTCTCTCTCTCTCTCTCTGTCACTGTCTCTCAAATATAAACAAACATTAAAAATTTTATTTTCATTAAAGGTAATTAAAAAAATCTTTTAATGTTTATTTATTTTTGAGAGAGAGAAACAGAGCAAGAGCAGGGGAGGGGCAGAAAGAGGGGGAGACACAGAATCCGAAGCAGGCTCCAGGCTCTGAGCTGAAGAAAGGTAATTTTAGAGTCACATGCCCTTCTGGCAGTTGAGTGTGCCAACAAGATGCCCTCCAGAGGACAGAGGAAGATGCCCACCCCCGACCCAGTTCCTCCAAGGTCATCCAAGATCACCAGGCTAGACTACTCTCCAGACAGCTGAGCTGTGTCATTACACCCACCACACGGGGAAGACGTTCGACCAATGTAACAGTTGCACACCCAATGGGTTTGGCCAACCTCGTTCATTCCAGGCACCTTTGGCTGTGAAGGTGCATACCCTCAAGATGTGGTGAATTTAAATATCCAAGAAATCAAGAAGGATGAGTGTGAGAAGGATGGGGTGGTGAGGTGGAATGGAGGGTGGGGAAACAAAATGGAATCTTATGTTTTTTATACTTCTCAAGACAAGTAAGCAGTATGAAGGCTTAGCTATCAGAGGAATACCAGAATCTGTGCACCTTTTATGTGCTAATATTTGTAAATACAAACCTACATAAATTTTAACTTATTTTCCTCATAAATGTATCCACGTGTTAAAGTAAATATTAAGCTACATGTGTGACTATTTTGTCAATATTTTTAGAGCCAATGATTAAAATATTGCATTCATACAGATTATTATTTGACAAAATAAGAGGACTGACAATTTCAATGGATGTCGTAGGAAAAGCAGTGAGAAAATAAAAGCTGAAAACTAATAACTTGGAAAGGCATTTCAATTATTAACAGAAATCATTTTCTCCCCAAGTTTCTTATTTTAAAGATGCCCACCAACTGCCTAGTTGCTAAATACCGTACTTAGTGGGTAATTGCAAAAACTAACTGTGTCTATTCGCCACAAAGCATCTGGCCAGCCCAGTAAAAAGAAGAAATTAGTCAGACCTCTCCCAAGTATATATGGACATGAACACCAAGTAAACTATAGGAGACCATAAATTTTAACAGCAGCTAGCCTTTTATGGAAAATGCAGTGTTGGAGGCATGAGTGAGATATTGTCTGGCATTTATTTGGTAATATTATCAGACACCATGCAATCACAATATTGAAAACTAGAATTGTTCTTAAGAAAAAAATACTTCTATATTTTTCTTTTCTTTCCTTTTTTTTGTTTTTTTCTTTTAGGACCAGCATGGGTATATCTTTTAATCCTCACCTCCATCAAAACGATGATTTGGTGGTGCTGCTGTCCAAAACCCTGGTTAGTTTTTCACAGGCCAGAAACTGCTCGATACCCTCAAGGCTGAGTGCTCACCAGGGTTCTTGTCACTTACGTCTCTAAAAGGCTTCCTCCCCTCCCCGTTAGCCTCTCACAGGCTCTTTCCAGATTCCACCTCGCACAACAACTTCCTCTGGAATTATGAACTGTTTTGCCCCCACCCATGAGCTTTTTACCAGCTCCTCTGACCCTTAGGATCAAAGAGTCCCAACCATGGGGACAAGAGCTTCTCCTTCACTTTGAAATCCTATTGAGTCAGAACAAGCTCCATTTCCAACCTGACCCTGGAAACCCAACTTCAAACAGAGATACTCTCACTGCTCTCTCCTGGGATTAATGTTCCACTGCAAGTTGTAAGACAGAATTGCTCACTTAGGAGAAAAACTACGATTTAAACGTGGAGAAGTTACTTAAAGTTACTCCTACTTGCGTATTATCGTGAAACAGAACAAGTTCTCCCTTGTGAAAGAGAGGAGTCTGGAATCCTTAGGCCAAGGCTCTCCTTGATGCTTCCACAGACTTTATGGAAACAGCCATTCATTTATTCATTCACACATTCATTCAGTCAACGCACATTTACCTAGTTCCTGCTATGTGTTCGGCATTATGCTCAGCATTGAGGACACAACAATAACCCAACAATTGGCACCTCTGTTCTTGTGGAAGTGACATTCTGCTCATACAGACACCTTACAGCCTAAACTAAGAAATATGGATGGGAATTTCTTGGAGGGTTGTAAGGAAGTGACATGATTTGCTCATGAAAGGATGACTCTTGTTATCACCGAGATGAGACAGGCAGTCGGATGTGGAAAGGCGTGGGGATAGAAGCAGAGGGAAGCAAAAGGTAGTTGTGTTGAATGTGGATGGAACTAGAGTGTATTATGTTAAGTGAAATAAGTCAGTCAGAGAAAGACAAATATCATATGATTTCACTCCTATGTGGAATTTAAGAAACAAAGCAGCTGAACGTAGGGGAGAGGAAAAAAAGGAAGATAAAAACAAAGAGGGACGCAAACCATAAAAGACTCTTAAATACAAAGAATGAACTGAGGGTTACTGGCAGGGTGTCGGGTGGGGGGTGGGCTAAATGGGTGATGGGCATTAAAGAGGACACCTGTTGGGATGAGCATGGGGTGTTATATGTAAGTGATGAATCACTAAATTCTATTCATGAAATCATTATTACATTACATGTTAACTAACTTGGATTTAAATTTATTATTTTTAAAGAAGAAGAAGGTAATTGCATTGGATGATGATGGCTTTTGGGAGTCTGGTGGTTGTGGAGGTGGGGAGAAGTGACTGAATTCGGGATGTACGGTGAGGGGAGTCATCAGGGTTTGCTTATGGAATGAACATGAAATTTAGGAAAACAAGAAAATCAAATGATAGAGGATTACAGACAGAAGATATAATAGTCAAGAATTCAGTTGGTATATGCTTAAGATGCCAACCAAATCAGGAGAAAGCCAGGAGGCTGACCCAAAAAGAATTCAGGAGAAGAAATCAGATGGATAGTGATCAAATTGCTGCCAGTAATGTGAGGAAGCTGGTCAAGAGGACTGCTTTGGGAGAAACATAACAGGAACTGTAAGGTGATGCAAGGTGTTAAATATATACAGTCAATATAACTATATATCTACAATGAGATACCACCTCACACCTGTCAGAATGGCTAAAATTAAGAACATAGGAAACAACAGATGTTGGCAAGGATATGGAGAAAGGGGAACCCTCTTACACTGTTGGTAGGAATGCAAACTGGTGCAGCCACTCTGAAAAACAGTACGGACGTTCCTCAAAAAGTTAAAAACAGAACTACCCTATGACCCAGAAATTGCACTGCTAGGTATTTACCCAAAGGGATACAAAAATACTGATTCAAAGGGGCACATGCACCCCGTTGTTTATAGAAGCATTGTCTACAATAGCCAAATCATGGAAAGAGCCCCAGTGTCCAACAGCTGATGAATGGATAAAGATGTAGTATAAAATATACAATGGGATATTACTCAGCCATAAAAAAGAATGAAATGTTGCCATTTGCAATGATGTGGATGGAGCTAGAGTGTATTATGCTAAGTGAAGTAAGTCAGAGAAAGACAGATCATATGATTTCACTCCTATGTGGAATTTAAGAAACAAAACAGATGAACACAGGGGGTAAAAAGAGAGGTAAACCAGAAAACAGACTCTTAACTGCAGAGAACAAACTGAGGGTTACTGAAGGGGAGGTGGGCTGAGGATGGGCCAAATGGGTGATGGGCATTCAGGAGGGCCCTTGTTGGGATGAGCACTGGGTGTTATATGCAAGTGATGAATCACTGGGTTCTACTCCTGAAACTAACCATATGTTAACTAACTGGAATTCAAATAAAATTTTGGAGAAAAAAATGTAGCTATGTATCAATGCTAAAGCTGTTTTTCAAAATTCTGAACTTGAAGTTCAAACATATAATTTTTAACAATTTTAGATCGCTGACTTCTCAGACCAACATGTCGTCTATGAAGTAAAATGCATACACTCTGAATCCATGGTAGAATTCTCTTGATAACGTTAATCCATTTCAGACTCAACACTGATTCTTCTTCAATGTAAGAGGCCTCTTCTTTTGTGTGGTTTCATCTAATTCATTGTAAATTTCACCTTGGCTATTAGAAAGATTCACCTACAACTGAAAACTAGACAGTAAAACATCTTAAACAATGTACATATATTAAACAATCCCTCCAAAACAAGATCGGCCTTTTAATTTATCTACCCACCCATCTTTCTATCTACTTCTCAAAGAGTGCGAAGGGAATAAATTGAGGCAGAACTTAAGACTCTTTAAACCGTTACATTTAGATATATTGATTCACAGTTTAGGATATCAAAGCAACGTAAAAACTTAAAAATGCATACTAACAGTATCTGGACTTGGGTCTGTCCTCTCAGATGGTGTTTATTGCCCTCCTCCTAGGACTTCAGCTTATTGTCTTGGGTCCTACTTTGTCAAGATCCTACTTTTACCAAAGCCTACCTGTCTTAGGTAAGCACAGAACTAGCCAGGAGGTATTTCGGGGTATGGACCCTTGGACCTCCTTCACGGGCACTCATGGCAGCTAGAGTTTCTGCTAACATATAAACCTGGTGTCTGGGGCTGGTTGAAAGACAAGGAGAACCCAATGTCCTATTTAGCACTGTTAGTATGCAAGAGCATTACAATGTACAAATCAGAATCATTACAATACTCAGATGATGAGAATGCATTTAATTAAAAGAGGTAAAGTGATTCTTAGTAATGTTTTCACAATAGAAAAATTAACATATAGGGGACATTAGCCTTTTTTTTTATATATAGATCTATGAAGTATCTGAATGTTGAGCTGATCATTTAAATTCTTAAGACTAGAAGAGCCTGGGTGGCTCAGTCAGTTAAGCGTCTTGACTTCGGCTCAGGTCATAAGCCTACAGTTTGTGAGTTCGAGCCCTGCCTGGAGCCTGATTCGGATTCCATGTCTCCCTTTTTCTCTGCCCCTCCCCCCACTCACACTCTGTTTCTCTCTTTCTCTCAAAAATAAAGAAGCATTAACAAAATAAAATAAAAAATAAATTCTTATGACTAATTTTTTTTTAATACCACCAAGAACCAGGCCTTCTCAACACTCTGGTCAGTAACTTCCTCCAGAGAAAAGATATGCATATTTCTATACCAAAACCTAGTGGAAAACAGCCCACAACATAGAAGGACTGCTTCGTGGGTGCCTTCTGTCCCACAGAGGGATGCTAATAAATTCACATCTGAAAAATATTATGTTCTATTCTACTTCTGTAAAGTCTCCCTTCAGTGCAGTCTGCCCCAAGGAGCAATGTGAAAGCTATACAAAAATTTGAAATATTGACATTCTCACCTGCTAGTTTACTTCAACTCCTGTGGAAACATTCACATATCCTTAAAAGATAAGAAAGTTGTTTGACGGCACTGTTATTGAAAACAGTACCTAGACAAACGAGGGGTGTTAGTAAATCACGCGACGGGAAAACCCTTCACAGGAACTTCAAGTCCGGGCCTGTGTTCCCATAGACTGGTATCGTAAGAACCGCATACATGTAAAAATGCTGAAGATTCACGGATAAATGATAACACACCATGAGTCAGTTAAGGCATCGCACATCGGGGGTCAACAGAGCACGGTTTTCCTCTTGCCACCAAGAAGCTTCATGACCTCTCCCATGTGACATGGTAACTGGGCCCATGCCCGTGGTGTGGCACATGCACCACTGTACACAGTGCCTCCACGTCTCCTGATCTGACCTCCCCTGCCCTGTAACGACTTGCCTCTGCCTGCTTGTATCTCTTCAATGGATTCCCACTGCTAGTGAGAAAAAAGTCCGACAGAAGGTCCTGGGTTCCCTCTGGGGCCTGTGCCTCCAGAGTCACTTCCAGACTCACTTCTGGATGCCCCATCACAGATTTGATTCTCAAAAGGTACTGAAACTCTTCCCCTTCCTCTACCTTGCTAAGCTGTCTGTGCTTCTTCTGCCAAAAACGCGCCTCTTCCTTCACCTTCCTTCTGGCTAATCCCACTGTTCCTCCAGGTCCGAATGGAAGCATCAATTTCTCAGGCTCATTGATCAGCATAGGTTCTCGGCTGTGTGCCTGATGCTGGCCCACATTGCCCCTTACGGCACCTGTCCGGGGTCGTCATAACGTCTTATGTAGCATCTCTCTCCTCCCTCTCACACAACTTCCGGGGGAAAAGGGACTCTGCTACCTTTCCACTGCAGGCTACCCAAGACCCATCGTCATGCCTGACGCAACGTAGGCCTCCTAAAAATAGTTCATAAATAAACGATTTCATAAACATGGCAAATCATACATCCTAGGTCTGTTGTGCTCTTTATTCAAAAAACAAAGCACTTGGGGCGCCTGGGTGGCTCAGTCGGTTAAGCGTCCGACTTCAGCTCAGGTCACGATCTCGCGGTCCAGGAGTTCGAGCCCCGCGTCGGGCTCTGGGCTGATGGCTCAGAGCCTAGAGCCTGTTTCAGATTCTGTGTCTCCCTCTCTCTCTGACCCTCCCCCATTCATGCTCTGTCTCTCTCTGTCTCAAAAATAAATAAATGTTAAAAAAAATTAAAAAAAAAAACAAAAAAAACAAAAAACAAAGCACAGACAAGACCCACGTAATCAATGAATTACACTGAAGAAATGTGTAAGCACAAATCACATGCCATATTACCTGAGAGTCTGGTTTCCCGGGGGCAGGGGCTGCTGGAATACAGTCCTTCCCATTCCTCGTCCTCAGAATGACAGTCTCATGTTTATTTGCTGTTCTAGTGACTTTACTTGTTCTTATTGACCAGTGCAATATTTAACTAGGTGACATTAATCATTTTGAAAGCCTTTGGAAATCAGAGACCTGGGCTTATGTACAAATGCTTTTTGTTTAAATTGCTTCCAGATGATTGTGCTAAAAAACCAACCTATTTTAAGGAGAATCAAGTATGAATAATGTGAGAATTAGAGTGAGGAAATGCAGTCTTCAGCTAAACCAAGAGGAGGGGATTGAAAAGGAAATTAAGGTAAGATGCATTAGTCTGGTACAAGAATTTCTTTTCCCCTAGTGAATTTAAAGGCAGCCTGATAACAAACATTTTTAAATAGCTCTAAGTACATCAGTGAGGAAACTAGTGCTATTTATCCCATTTCTCTAACCACTGTCTGAGCAGTTTCCCAAAGAGGGAAGCTCTAATGGAGCTTAAATAGGTGTAGCTGAACCTTACTTTTACAATTTCTGGTCCCACCTTCATACCCCATTCTCCACACCAAAGAACGTTCAAACAGCAAGGATCTATTGATTGCTCATTTCCTCCTGACTTATCTGTGGTTTTATATTTCCTTCATAGTGCGCCACCTGCCCTTTTGTAGACGCTCAGCCCTTCGATATTCCCCACCCCCAACCCTATTTGACCTCATGACCTTATAAAATAATCGATGGTCTCAGGGATAATCAGTATCCTGCTTTGACCACAATTTCTTTTTTCTGGTCAGGGAAGCTTTCCTGAATATCCCCTTCTCACCCTCCATCATGTTAGGACCCCATGCTACACAGTCATGCCTCCCTATCACCCTCCTTGCAAGCACTTAGATAACAACTGCAATTATGTAATTATTCATGTAATGTCTTTCTTTCCCATCAGGCTGAGAGCACTGTGAGTTAAAAGATCATTATGAATGCTGGTCAAGTGTTCCCCTTTGGGGAATGCAAACTGTGCAGCCACTCTGGAAAACAATATGGAGGGTCCTCAAAAATTAAAAATAGAACTACCCTACTACACAGCAGTTTCTAGGTATTTCTAGGTATTTATCCAAAGGATACAAAAATGCTGATTCAGAGGGACACATGTACCCCAATATTTATAGCAGTGCTATCAACAATAGCCAAATTATGGAAAGAGCCCAAATGTCCATTGACTGATGAATGGATAAAAAAATATGTGATATATATATATATATATATATATATATATATATATATATATATAGTGGAATACTACTTGGAAATCAAAAAGAATGGAAATCTTGCCATTTGCAACAATGTGGATGGAATTAGAGTACATTACGCTAAGTGAAATAAGTCTGGCAGAGAAAGACAAATATCATCTGAGTTCATTCATGTGTGTGTGGAATTTAAGAAACAAAACAGATGAACACGGGGAAAGGGAAGGAAAAATAAGATAAAAACAGAAAAGGAGGCAAACCATAAGTCTCTCATGGGCATTAAGGAGGACAGAATAAACTGAGGGTTGCTGAGGAGGAGGTGGGCGGGGGATGGGCTAAATGGGTGATGGGCATTAAGGAGGACACTTGTTGGGATGAACGCAGGGTGTTATATGTATGTAATGAATCACTAAATTCTACTCCTAGAACCAATACTACACTATAAGGTAACTAACCTGAATTAAGAAAAAAAAATGCTGGTCAAGCAACCTTAGTTCCGAAGAATACATATACATCCTTCCATAAAAATAATTAGGCAAATCCCTGGTGATGTGGAGAGGCAGTTCAAATTGATTGTTTCTGCCTTTTAGCTTTTATTTACAAAACAGAAGAAAATCCTCAGGATTTAAATTTGATTAATTGAAAAGCAAGAGTTTATCTGAATAGCTAGAACAGCCATTTAGTTCATGTTGGCCTCAAACTATATTCACAAGATTAATCATCTCAGAATATTCCTTTACTGTGTCAGCACAATGTTCAGGTTTTTTTTTCAAATATACATACTTGCCAAACTTATTAAATCAAAATATTTATCCAGACATTAAAAGTCTTTCACAACCTGGCTCAATCCTATTATCCAGTCATGCTTTGAGCTACTCTTTTTTTTTTTTTTTTTTTTTTTTTTAACGTTTATTTATTTTTGAGACAGAGAGAGACACAGCATGAATGGGGAAGGGGCAGAGAGAGAGGGAAACACAGAATCGGAAGCAGGCTCCAGGCTCTGAGCCGTCAGCCCAGAGCCCGACACGGGGCTCGAACCCACGGACCGCGAGATCGTGACCTGAGCTGAAGTCGGACGCTTAACCGACTGAGCCACCCAGGCGCCCCTGAGCTACTCTTAAAAATCTGTCTTCTTTGCTCACATTAATTTGCTCAAAAATTTCTCCTTGATTTTTGCTTCATCTTGGCATATACCTTGAATATCCACCCTGACCTCAACTGATCCAAATCCTACCCCATCTTCCAATATCCAGTTAAAACCCACAACTTCCAAAAAATATATAGTTGAGAATATCCAACCTGAAGTAAACTCTTATATTTTTAATTAATTTTTGTACTGGATGAATCAGGTATGCTATTGGCTGTAACAGCGTTAATGGCTTGAACATGAAGTTTACTTCTTGCTCACAGAATAATACTGAGGAGCCTCACAGATGGGAGGCAGGCCTGCTCAGCACTGTCATTCAGAGACCAGGAAAACAAAGCACTGTCATTCAGAGACCAGGAAATCATCATTTCCGAGGTGACTGTAGATAGAAGTGGTCTCCATTCCAGCCACCAGAAAGGCACAGATGGTGAAGGAACACTTAACAGGAGAACATGAGGTAGGGATCACATTTACCTATCATTCTGTTGGTTAAAACTCAGTCACATGCCATTCCTAACTTCATGGGAAACCACAAAACACAGTCTAGCCACGTGGCCAGAAAGTTGATGTGGACTTTTCTAAGCAGCTAGGTTTCTCTGCTACAGAAATAGTATAATGGTGCATGTTCAGATACTTATAACATTTCTCCTCTAATTACTATTTACATCATTTTCATTATTCAGCATTTTACATATGAATTACTGACTTACTTAAATAGATAGTCCTTTGCAAATATTAAAGATCTTAGGTAAGGTTTTTCCATTTCCTGGCTAATGTTGTCAATCCTTTCTGAATTCACTAACAGGGGCTTCTAAGTGCAGATATTTTGAGATGTGGTAAAGAGCCAGAACTATATGTTTTATGCACCAGATGCAAGGAGACAGAGTTGCCATGATGTTGTGAAAGTTGAAAGAAGGAATTGTGTTCTCAGCCAAACACAAGGCTTACCCACTCCAGTAGAGAGGAGAAATTTAAGAGAAGAGGTAGGCAGAGTTACACTATAGTTCCCCAAAGCACTCAAGCCATCTCTCTCATGCACAGAGAAAAATAACATTCAACATCCTCCCAAAGCATCCAGATTTAAGGAAATTCATATATCCTTATATCAGTACATCAGTAGCTTTGAATAATTGTGTGAGGGGGGCAACTTGATGGGGAAATTTATTTAGATTGTAGTAATATAATTGATGATGATGTCACTTATCCTGAGCAAAGGTCCACTTAGATCTGGGATGCCAGATCATGAAGAGAAGCAAGAAAGGAACACCAGAGTTAAACAGAAGGATAGGCTAAGCAGGAAGCAATTATAAGACATTTAAAAAGGTAAGAGAAACATAATTGACATCTGATGAGTGATAATATGTGGAGATCCAAGTACACATGGTAGTTGGTTTCAAGAGAAATCTGGAAATAAACTGCAAAATCCCTCAAATGGATTGGCTCAGAGGCAAAATGCCCTTCCCCCAAAACATTGGAAAAGCCAATGCTAAGAGCCACTGGGGTAATAGTCATGGGTCCCAAGGTAGCAACAAGGGCACGTATTACAATTAGGAAACTGACCAAAAGAAATCTTCTCCCCATATCCAGTCAAATCTATGCTGTAGGTCCCATCTCTGTAATTGGCCTGTGCCCAGGCCACAACCCCAGTGTAACCTACCAGGGTCTTTCACCTGCACTATTTTTGCGGCCCTTAAGGTAGCTGTCAGGCAGAAATACAGAGATGGGGATGCTAGAGATTAGAGGCCCGCAGCATGAGTGGGGGAATACTCACTGCACCACAGATGAACCGAAGTACGAGGGATCTGGGGCAGGACATCAACAATGTCCACCCTGCCCTACCTTTTGCGGGACTAAAAACCACTCATGCCCTACTTAACCATTACCTATAGAGAACACCACCATTGAGCTTCTTCTCAATGTTTCTGATAGCCCACACATTTGAGTATCCCTTACTCCTCTAATGAAAGGAGGGTCTTCTGTATATTCCCAGGAAATACTACCAACCAGCATTTCTGGTCCCATGTCATAAATCCATTCTAGTCTGACTACATCCCTGAGCCTTCCAACCCATTGTGTAATAATCGTCCAAGACATTTCTCTAACTGTAGACCGCTACTGTATAAAAAGCTTTAAAGGGCTCTCCATGTGGTATTTTAGGAGTTCTTCCAGAGGACTTTGTCATGCTGTTCAACACTGGAAGGTTCCTCCCTTTTAACAAGCATAAGGGAGTCACATCTGCCTGACCAGAAGGTTCATGAGAACTTGGGGGTTCAAAGTTATCACAAGTCCACCCAAAAGTCCCCATCCCATGTCCCAGGCCCCTATTACTTTATTATCATGACCCTGACTTGTGCCTAAGAGACTTAGCGGGCCGTACCTTCCATATCCTTTAGATTTCCATCTCCTGTCTGACTTTTAATACTATCTGTCCTATGGCTGCAGAAGCTTCCAGTTTCCCAAGTGTGTCCTAAGCGAGGGCCTATTGCTTTTCTTTCCTTATGGTTCTAAGGAAGTTAACAAATGCTAGTCACTTCTACAGCCCATGTAATTACCATTGCTCTCAAATTGTGCTGAAGTGTAAGAGTTACTGCATAAGTTAGCAGTCCTGCTTCAGCCACAGAGGGAGACTGAGTAATTATGATGCTACAACAGTCTGGGGATTATCACTACTCCACTCACCACCACCGGCAGCAAGAGCTCCTGATGCCATAGGACCAATGGGTGGTCCAATTTCTGGAACTCTCAGAGTCTGCTTGTTGGTATAACTTCTAGTACTAACCCTTTTCATTTGAGTTCCTTAAACAGAAGACACTGAGATAAAGACTTTCGTGCAGGCAGTTTATTTAGGATATGATCCAGGAAACACAATTAGAGCAGTAGAGAAAGTGTGCCAGAGAAAGGAGAAAGCTAATAAATAGGTTACTCTGAGAAGCAACTGGAGTTCAATCCCTCTAGGGCTTTCTAAAGAATCATGTAGCGATTCCTCATGGTTTTTTCACTGAGGGATGAAAAATTCCACTAACTCTCTCCTTTGTTGAGGACTGCTGGGTAAGGCACGAGATGCTCACATGCCAGCTGAACAAGATACTGTGGTACCAGACAAGTTCGCAGGTAGGAGAGCCCATAGATGAGGGTGCTGGAGATTGGAAAGCGCCAGTAAGCCGGGGAACTCCCCATCACAGACAAGGGCATGGGGATCTGGAACAAGGGGACAGCACCTGCCTCACTGACCATGCCTCTTCCATTCTTAAAAGCATTCAGTAACTTCCTATTGCCAAGTCGCCGTGTTCTGAGTGATAAACCCTCTGCCCTGTGACCCCTTTGTGTCAGCCCTTCAGTCATCCCAGGTCTTCTTTCTGTCCCTCAAGCATGCCCTCTAACACCAGTGCACCTCTGTGGGCACTGTTCCAGCACCCTGGCCCTTTTCCTTGCTCTTTAATTTCCTATGCACCCCTCGGAGTTTATGGATGCCGTTCCCCTCAGGACTGCTTCTCTAAAACTTCAGGGAAGATGAGCTCCCGTTGTGATTTACCTCTGGGTCATCGCACGTCCACGTAAACAACATGTGTCATTCTCATTACGACGTGTTCCATGTCTGACCTTGCCCACTCGACCGGAAGCTACAGGAGAAGAGAAACGACTTGTTTTGCCTCTCTAGCATCTAGCCAAATCGTGTCACACAGTAAACCCTTCACTAACATGTGTTGACTGAGTAAAGAAAGAACTTAGAGCTGAGGGAGAAGATTAGAAGAGAACAATTAGCGGAAGCCTTCTGATCAGAAACACGGAACTCATGACTCGTGATGTAGTGACCATGCCCTACATATCCTGGCATTTTCACCAGGCTTTTTGCACTATCTGGCATGACTGCTACTTCTGAATGCTTGCAAAAGCCCGCGAGCGCCTTCAGATTTGTGTCTGTGGAGTAGAATAACTGATTCTCATGAAAAAAAAAAATCATTTGCACAACGCAACCTTAGTTTTTATATCTAAAAAGAAAACATATAACTAATATTGGAAGAAACCAAAACAGGATAGAACACCTATTGATTCTTTCCTGGAGGGAAATTTATCTACAAAGATAATTGGGCCAAAGAGCACAGAGAAGATTTAGGAACGTCACTCCGAACAGAATCTCAACAATTTTCATTACACCCCTTTCCCCCCAATTTTGTGTGTTTCAGAACACACATAACAGCGAATGGAGAAAATGAATCACATTTTCTGAGATCTGGCCCATACGCGCTCAACTACACTTCTCCCCTCTGTCAAAGCACAGCCTGCAGTGACATGCACACATCTGCAGCCGTGCTCAACTCGGGGACACGAAATGGCATCTGGCTGCAGTCCTGTCGTCACCTAGTTCTGAGCCTGCCCACAAGTGACGGTAGTGGTGGGCCCTCAAAAATATGTCCACCCGGAATATCTGGTAGAATTTTTCTGGGGGTGGGATTCAGGCATTGGTGTTTTTAGAAATTTCCCCCAGCTGACTCCTTTTTGCAGTTGGGGCTGAGAAGCTTTGTAACAGAGAAAGCCTCACCGAAGCACAGTCCATTCTGGCACAAAAGTCTGGCAAAATCATTATGCCAATTGATGATGATGATGATGATGATGGCATAGTAATTGTACTAGTCGTGGCGGTGATGGTGGTGACAGCCGCAGGAGTGGTGATGGAGGAGGCGGGAAGAGGAGGAAGAGCAGTATTCCGAGTAGAAGTAGTAGTGACAGTAGGAGAGTCACAGTGGTGGCGGCTGAAACTTACCGAGCTCATACTAATATGCTCGGGCTCTTCTAAACTCTCTGAAGATCAATTTCAGCCCATCCCAATTTTGCAGATTAAGAAACTTGGCCACAAAGAGTATTCACTTTCCCAAGGCCAGTGAGTGGAGAACATGAACTCAGACATCTGACTTCAGAACCACTGCCTTTGACCATTACACTCCCTTTGACAACTTACCACTCAAGACTGGCATCCGTGAGGATATCTTTGGGTTGGTGGGCAATCTGGCATTGAGAAAAATGACTGGTCTTCTCCGGAAGCTACAGTTCACCACATAGAAAATTACACAGGTAAAGAAATAACCTTGTAAGATTACCACACAAGGATTTCACTGAGAACTAAGCGCAATATGACATCAAGATTGAAAGTTTCAGAACGCCTGGGTGGCTCAGTCAGTTAAGTATCTGACTTCGGCTCAGGTCATGATCTTGTGGTTCATAGGTTTGAGCCCTGCATCAGGCTCCATGCTGACAGCTTAGAGCCTGGAGCCTGTTGCGGATTCTGTGTCTTCCTCTCTCTCTGCCCCTCCCCAATTTGCATGCGTGCACGCGCTCTCTCTCTCTCTCAAAAATAAGTAAACATTAAAAAAAAAAAAAAAAAGTAAGCCTTTCCAGAAGAATTCCCAGAAAGGACTGAGTCTGAATTGAGAGCCACAGAAAAGCTTTTAATCCTTCAGTGTACAACACAAAGTGTCTCCTCAAGAAAAAGATTCTCCACCTCATACATGGGAGAGAGGAGGAGACAAAATAAAATTAGTTTAGACAATTTCATCTACAATCTGCCTCATGCCAGTATCAGTCTACAAGAGAATATTATTGCCCTCTACCACAGTAATCCCTTTGTTATGAATGTGTCATTGACTTCATTATTAAATGTGGGGTTGTACTTATGAGGGGGGGCACAAATATCCTAGTTATCCCACAACAAAAACTTATACTTGAATTACACAGATTGCACATACATTGATATATACATATATATCTGTGTACATATAATAAATAATACACTATTATGTATTTTTATATGCTATATATTATCTAATAATTACTAACATATATGCTTACATATAGTACTATGTGTGTTTAATATACACAGATACATATCTGTACATAACATACACACACACACACACACACACACACACACACACACACACACACACATATATATGTATTCTCCCAAATGAGGGGTAAAGATGTGTTAGAAATACAATAGTTAACTTCATATAGTTGGCATAATTTCAAGTTTTTTTAGACAACGTTATTTATCTAGAAGCAAGATTTTTTCAATGAATACTTAAAAACTAGATCTACATTTTAAAATTGAAGAAAACTGGAGGAGATAAATATGCGTAAGAAATAAGAGCATATATGGTAATGGATATATACATGCTTTTCTGGTGATTTTCATCCTTAGAGCTTCTCTTTTTCATCATCATATCCCTTACATACTCTAAACAAACATGTTCTCTTCCACTGACTTTGGCTTATCCTTATCTTCAAAGAAATACATAATTGTATGTGACACAATGAAGTCAGGAAAGTATATAGGAGGAGTATATAACAGGAGCCTGGGTTTTGATTAAGTATTAAGACCTGTATCTGAGAACACTAAGACAGCCACACATCCATTCTTAGTTGTCATAATGAACTATCTCATTGTCTAAACTAGGCGATTTGCTACAGTATATTTGACTTCCCTAGAGGTTGAAAAATAGGAAATGATACTCCCATGTTTCATGGCTAGTTCAGTTAGATCTTATAGAAAATAAGTCAGCTTAGCAGTCATTCCATCATTCAACTACTTTCTTTAGGCTGAAATAACCCTCTATTATCCAAAATAGAGCACTGTATGAGAAGATGACAATTTGTCTTGGTAATGAAGCTAATTATGCCATCAGTTACAGTCACATTGCTTGGATATGGTGGTTCTGAGGCTGGGCAACAAGTGAGTCCTTCACATGAAAATGAAACCAATTGTGTGAGATATTAATGGAATTAGTTTTGTCTTCCTGACTCCCAACCACCTAGTGATTCAACCGTTATGTTGCCTTTGAGCATGGATTAAACATACATATTAAAGTTGATGATTTTTCTTTAATTTCAGAGTCATTACAACTGGTTTTTTGGATAAATACTAATGCTGAATTGACACTTCTATTAAAATAATCTATTAGTCATCACTAAGTTTACTTAAACTTAGAAATGCATGTTTATAGTTTTTTTTTTTTGTATTTTTCCAAGGATCCATCTTTCCTCTAACTTTCCTCAAATGTTTAATGCAATCTTACAAATAATATAGCAAAATAATAAAGCTAACCAAAATTTTCACAGGCCTGAAAACTGGTATTGTCTATGCTCACTTTAAAGTCTGCTTCTGACAGTAAAAAGTCATCCATAATCTCATATACAGATACATTTATTAATTTATTCAACAAAGATTTATTCAATTAGTTACATCCTGGGTACACTGCTGTGTGTTAAGAAAGCAACATTGAACAAGACACATGTTTCAGATCCTCCCGGAGCTTAAATTCACAAACCTGCTGGCATCAGAAGAGTTTTCTCAGCGGGAGGGCCAATTTGCTGAATTCACCAATTCACTGATTTGCCAAAAATATATAGAGTATGTCCTACATTTGGCAAATAAATCCCAAACTCTTTTTACAGTTGTGAAAACATTGTTTCTACGTTGGTAACAAGCCCGTCAAAACTATTAAAAACTTGTGTTGAGTCACTAAGTTTTGTACGTGTGGTGATTTGGTCATTTACAAGTTCATCATGCAGGGAGTTGATTTTGGAAAGGTGAGTGTTACTGAATTGACCTAAAGACGCTTTCTTCTTACCCTTGCTGACGTCCAAATCCCAGAACAAGCTTGTCAATGCATCTCACCGAATCTCACCAGAAACTATGTGCAGCTCTCGCAGGAGGAACTAAGATCCGCCACGTAGATGATGACACCGAGTCAAATATATGACAAAGATCATAAAGTTCACATCATGCACGAGCACCGTGTCTTTCAACTTAGCAACCAGTCCATTTTAACTACAAGGGTCTCCACCATGTCTTTTATCCTCGACTGCTGGAGCTGCGTCTTTTTGTGTGTTTTTTTTTTTCTTGGTGATATCAACCGACATGTGTGGATTGATCGTGCTGGTAATTTCTAGTACCTAAACGCCAGTTGTGGTCCAGCTCAGGGAGATCCCACAGCCAGCCCGTATGATTGGAAATTTGGAGCTGAAACCTGCTGCCATGTTGGTACGTAGGCCATGCCTGGATTCACAAATGAGCAACAGAGCGGGCCAAGTACATGCAGTAGGTGCTTCGGAAGCATGACATATGCTGGCAAAATCAAGTGTAAAGTTTACACAGCAAAGCTCACAGACTTCTGTAGAAAGTTTTGAGGACGGAACTGCTATCAGAAAACATATCCGGCTTACATTTTTCATTTACCCAGCAAATATTTGAGCTACCCAGTTTAATTATTAAACCCCAACAGGACACAGTCTCTGCCTTCAAATTTCAACTCTGGTGGAGAAAGAATGTGATGGGACCCTAGGCAACTTTTGAACTTCTGTGCCTCAGTGTCCTCAACGACGTGATGGAAATTATAGTGATAATGATCCCATCGAGTAGTGATGAGGATGAAATAACACAATAAAGATTAAACGCTTAGAAGCTCCTTCTCAGTGCTGACACTGGACTGAATCTGGAGCAGGAAAAACAGGTGAACAGATACTGACAATCACACACGCACAGGTCACAGGCACAGGTCATAGGGGGTCTCTGTAGTGCTGGGATACCTGGGGTCCTACAGACAAAAGACTGGGATGTCCAGTAAGAATCAAAACAAAGGCCTTTTACACATCAAGGGCTCTGAATTTCATCCTCTAGACTTTAAAGACATGAACTGAGGGGTGTGAAGCAGAGAAGTGTCATAATGAAACGTACATGTTAAATGGATGGCCGAAAATCCAGAGATAGCAAGATTAAAGTCACCAGATCAATAAAATAGTAATTACCATGAGCCTACTGTGCGCAGAAGGATAGTCCGTGAACTTGGAGCTTTCAAATCCAAAGCGGACATGAAGCTCAGAAGCATGACATCACAGGATGGCTTATAAATGAAAACGAGGACTGTTTAACCTTTACAGTGATTGGTTATCACAATGGAGGTTTCCAGATGGCAGGGTACTGGTTAGAAGTGATTATCTTATACCATTTTCAGGAAGATAATTTTAGTTTCCTTTATGATTGCCAGAGGCATTTACAAGAAATAAGCTAAGTTTCATGTATGTTCATGCAATAAGCTAGATTTGGAATAAGTTTACGTGACTTAAATGGCATTGTCTGGTTGGAGGATTTTCAAGCCTGGTCTCCATTTTATTGTAACAAAATCATTCCACGAACGGTACGAATGACTGGATATGGATACGGATAGATAGCGCTGTAAATATGGGCAGAGGTATAGATAGGATAGATGTGGATAGATAGATGCAGAGGTATAGATAGGATAGATGCTGTCGATGTAAGTGTAGACATGACATTTAACCAGTGAAAGAAGTTTCTTCCTGTCCCAGGCCCTGTGCCTGGTGCTTCACACATACGACTTCGGAAATTAACAAGAGAGCCTCTTAGCCCTCCAGGAGTTTAAATTCAGGAATGAGAGAGGTTTTGCCACAAGACATTTCAGGGAGAAATTATATTGAAACTCAGCCTGCGGGGTGCAGTCAGGGAACAAGTGTTACCATGCAGCAAAAGCAGCATGGGCAGAGACCCAGAGGCAAAGGAACGCACACTCCAGTGTGCTGTGGCAAGGAGGCTGGGGTACTTTTATTACATGACAGGCACTAGGTCCCTTATCTAACAGAATGGCCACCATAAATATGCAGGACGTCATCCATTACTATGCCCATTTTACAGATGAGAAAAGCACAATCAATGGAAGCCATTTCATGAACTTACACTCAAGAATCACATATTCAGGGATTTTTTTAGAAAAATAACTGTGACAAGGGGTGCCTGGGTGTCTCAGTCGGTTAAGCGTCCGACTTCGGCTCAGGTCATGATCTCACAGTTCGTGAGTTCGAGCCCTGCGTCAGGCTCTGTGCTGAAAGCTCAGAGCCTGGAGCCTGCTTCCGATTCTGTGTCTCCCTCTCTCTCTGCTCCTCCCCCACTCATGCTCTGTCTCTCAAAAATAAATAAAAAACATTAAAAAAAAAAAGAAAAGAAAAATAACTGTGACAAGAGTAATCTGAGTAACCCCTCATTCCTTTCTCTTTAAGGTGAATAGAGGACAGATTGTGGGAATATGAACTTGAAGGCAGGGAGACCACACTGGAAACTATGGTAGTGGTTCAATGCCAAATGTTAGGGATCCTGACATCAGCCAGGCGACATGGCAAAGGTCAATGGGACCAGCAGAATGAGCAAGAGGGGAAGAAGGCTAGAATGGAGAATCTACAATCTAGAGTGACTCCCAGACAACACTGTGTAGCCTGGTGAAAAAAAAAGGAAAAAAAAAAAAGGTAAACATGGAGTTTAGAAGAAAAAGCAGGTCTGGCAGAGGGCATATCAATTTTTAATGTTTTGAGAACAAGGCTTATCTGGCTATTCTAAGGGGAGCGCCACCTGGAGAGGTGCATCTGAGCACAGGGCTGAGGTCTGTAAGTCCTCCTCGCAGAGCCGGTAGTCGAAGCTGCACCGGGCATCCCGGCATTCCCGAAACCCACCGGGAAGTAAGGGGTTGGGCTGCACCCTCTCTCCCTTGAAGCACTGTCATGATGACATAGCTCAGTAGGACCGTCCCTCCTTGAAGACGCCCGGTCCTGCTGAGCTGTGACATATTCAAGGAGTGAAAGACTCCCAGGTGTGCAAACATCAGCTAATTTAATGCAGGTTAGAAAGGACAGCTCTCGTAAGGTGTCATGATAGGCAGCTCTCCACAGTACCCCAACACCGTGTACCAACACAGAGTATCGTGACTGCCATTAGACTCGAATCTAAGAGAGGAATTTACGGTACTACAGGAAGGCTTGAAGAGTCGTGAGTGGAAGAGGCTGCTCTGTCACACCATGAAGTCTTTCTGGAGGGCACCCAATGACCGGCAGCTGAAGTCCGTCAAACAGAAGCACCATGAAGGAGGCACTGCCGTCCGGCTGGCCTTCCCGCACTCACGTTTGGTAAGCAGCGTCAGCAAAGACCGCCTTTAAAACAAAGGTTGATGGTTTTACACAACATTTGATTGTTCTGTCTTCTCGGAACGACCATAACAGTACGCTTGACTAAGAGACAGACTGATCATACTTCACTTTCACTTACTCCAGAGACACAGCAAATGTGTCCTGAATATTCTGCATTTAAAACTCATTACATAAAAAATATTCTACAACCTTTGTAATAAAGTCTGCTAAATTAAGACAAACTATGTTCAAATGAGAACAGCGGTTGATGACCACTTTTATTTAAGAAGTTAACATTTTTTTCCTTTAGTTTAAAACACTTGGAAAACAAAACCAGCATGCTGTCCATAACAGAATAGGATCCTTCTGGTGCAGAGTGTATTAAGACCTTCTGAGAGTAGATTATTACTATGTTTTGGATCCTTAATTCAAAGCATGTCTAAATGCTTTGAGGCTTACAGGCAGATTTTCATGATTATGTGGAGAACTGCTTATAAAAGATAAAAAATATGAAATAAACAAAACCACCTCTGTGAGTGAAGGATAATACACAACAATGACCCTCAGGAAGGGAGTCAGTGAAAACAGTGGACGAGATAAATGGCCTGAAGTCTAGTAAAAAAGAAAAATGTTTTTTAATTCCCCCTGCTATGCAACTGCAAATTCCATTTTAGTTACTAGTCATTAAAGCCATTTAGAATTTAGCTTAAATGTTAAAAAAAAAAAAAAACATTAACTTCAGTATCTTTTCAATGTGTTTCCTTAATATTCTGTCTGTACATATCATTATTGTATTATATTTAAAGCCAAGAGGATCTTTTAATGACATCAATCTATACCCTGCTAACAATTGCTTTCTATTTTTAAAGCTATTTTCTTATATACCATACATTTCTCTACCTAAACATTCCATTCCTATGCACACCTACACAAATATGCAAACATAGAAACAAACACACACACGCACAGTATTTTATGATTTAGTAACAGGTCTTAGCTGCACCTTACAAATCTGATAAAAATGTAATTTGAGAGTCCCACTAAGAGTAATATTGATTCTAGCACACGTATACTGCCCTGCATGGTTTGGTAGCATTAGAAAGATATCTTCCAAGGAAAGGAATGTTTCCGGCATAGAAAAAAAGTGTGGAGGGCCACCTGGGTGGCTCAGTCAAACATCTGACTCTTGACTTCGGCTCAGGTCATGATCTCGCAGTTCATGAGTTCAAGCCACACATCGGGCTCTGTGCTGACAGTACGGAGCCTGCTTGGGATTCACCCTCTCTCCCTCTCTCTCTGCCCCTCCCATTCTCTCTCGCTCTCTCAAAATAAATAAATAAGCCTTAAAAAAATGTAGAGCGCGACAAGTATACGATCACTCTTTCAGTCACGTAATTTGATCCATTCTCCTAGGTGCTACGGTTAGTATACAGAAATTTTAAAAATTAAAATTTTAAGATGCTAACAAGCCATATTCATAAGTCCAATACTTACTCAAGATGCTGGTTGGTAGCTTTCTGAAACAATGTGTCATCCCAAAGCTGACAATTCTAGAAGTTGATAATCTTTTATTTTAACCTAAAGGTAGCTACAATTTCTTCAGCTTTCCATGACATTTGAGTTGGTTATTTATTTGGTATTCACTGACTTTTTTTTTTTTTACATTAAAAAAAAGTATTTAGGTTCTACTACTCAGTGCTAGATGATAGGTAAATTATGTAAAACATGTAAATATTTTGATTATATAAATACCAAACTCGATGCAAATAAATTCCTCTAATTCTAGTTGTTACATTTTATAAGGGCTTTTAAAGAAAAGTATAATTACTTATTATCATTGATCTGAGTTCTTAAAGGAGTTATGGATGTCATAAACAGGTTGTATCATACCTGTTCATTCAGTCCAACCAATCAACAGATATAAGCAAACAATACATATGTTAAGAAACAGGAGAATAACATTTAATAGCAATGTGTGCCAAAAGTGATCTTTAAACACACAAAAAAATGATTTTCACAAAAATTTTTAAATGCTTACTCTATTTAAAGATATTAAACAACCCATAAAACTGGAAGGTTCAACAAAAATGCATTCATTTGCATCACACACACAACACACGCAAGTATATATATACACACACACACACACACATGATATATATATATGATGTATATATCATATATATATAAGATGTGTATATATATATATATATGTATGTATAAGATGTGTGTGTGTGTGTGTGTGTATATATGCTGTATATATATGACGTTCAACTTTTGGTCACAGTTATTAGGCATTGTGTAAACAAAACAAAGATAAGCAAGTAGGTTTGAGACCTGGTTAAGGTCAGATTATAATTCCCATGAAAACTGTCTGTCACTCTTTTATCCTCTACTTTCCTGTATCAGTCTGTTCAGGCTGCAGTAACAAATTACCATAGACTAAGTGGCTTAAACAACAGGCATCTACTTCTCACGGTTCCAAGGCTGAGAAGTCCACAAATAAGGTGAACTCACTCCTACACATTCTGTTCCTGTTGAGAGCTCTCTCACTGGCTTCCAAATGGTCACTTTCTCTCTGAGTCCTCATATCAGAGACACAGCCTTGTCTCTCTTTTCCTCTTCTTCTGAAGCCACTAATCCCAGCATGGGAGCCCCACTCTCATGACTTCACGTAACCTTAAGTACCCTCCAAAGGCTTCATCTCCAAATACCATCATATTGGAGTGACTTCAATATATGAATTTAGTGGGTACACAATTCAGTCCTGGTACTTCTTATCTCTTCTTCACTCATTACTTCTTTTATCTTCAAAAAAAATTATACAGGAGATATGAAAACTTTGGGCAGCTAGAGGTGCAAATGTATGTCCCCAGTGAAGTCCCCGTTCAGTATATGTGGGCAGAAAGATAAAAGATCTCTGGGTAAAAAACATCATCAATTCATAGCAAGTGTCTATGAAAAGTGTTCACAACTTTCAGTTAAAGTCAGTTTGGCAAAACAAATACTGCTATATGTCCCCATGATATGCTATATATTAAATTAGTAACACTACATGCACAAAATACATAAAAATACATGTATGAAATGAACACTACTGATAGCAGTGATGAACACAGTCTCCAGAACTCGACAGTTTGAGTTTGAACTCCTGTTCTAGCCCTTACTAAGTAGCTGACTTTGAGCAAGTTAATTGACTTGTCTGTGCCTCAACTTCCTCATCTGTAACACAGAAATAACAGTAATATCCACTTCCTATGACAGTTGTGAAGAGTAAATGAGCTCATCCATAGAAGGTACTCATATATATTATATAAAGTACAATTTCTGGTAAATAGTAAGCACTAGAAGTTTGTTATCATTCGCAATGAATGAAAGAATCACCAAATAGGAAGATGAAATCCAACATACACTCTCAAAGGAATTGCAATTATAAAGAAGACTGGAAAAGGATATGGACTCCACTGCCAAGTAACAGAATAATAACCCTGAAAAAGCACGGACTTTCTGAACTAGTCAAGTTTCTTACCATTGCATAACATGGCTCAAATTCATGATGGGAACCAGAGTATTCATCAAATCAAATGTAAGGTACATGAGGACATGTTGGCTTCATTGATGAATCCCCAGAACTCAACCAATGTATGTTGAATGTTTCGATGAAGAAATATAAGCCCCAGTGGGAATGATGTATGGATGAGGAAAATTCACATAAATGGTGGGGATAAATTTGGCCATTTGGAATCTCAGCAAAGCACACCAGACACCTGGTCAGAAGTTAAGAACAGAAATGGAACGGTCTTCTCATTTGGGAAGTCTGAATTGTTAGGGTTAAAAGAGAGTAACAAACTCAAAAAAGTGTAACAACGAAATGCTTTGAATTCACCTACATAGAACTACCTGTGAGCCAGTTGTGGAAGACATTGTGAGAAGTCTAGTAACAAGCAATAGTTATTCATTCACTCCAACAGTGTAGGCAAGAGAACTTACACACATGCCTCCCGCCTGTTCGACATTGAAGCCACTTCTTTTAGTAACACCACATGATTCATCTTTGAATAAAACCGTCCTCCAAAATAAGAGAATCACAGCTTGCAAAGATACCAGCCAAAAAGTTGGACCTGTGTTGGAGGCACTATAGAAAGCCAGCTTTGCTCTATTAAGAATCAGCTCTATCTTTCATTGCTGCAAATCACAATTTACGACTTGCAGCCTCATGTCTGGCATGCAGAGGGTATCGTCACAGTATGACTTCAGTGTATAAACAGCTAAAATTTCAAAATCTACAGATGCTTGAGGATGTCGTTAAACTCTCCCATAGCCTTTTAAATTTCTATTTCTAGAGTAGTTAAGTGACAGAAAGTTCAGTAAACACATATGTACTGTTATTTGTGTACATGTATATATCTGGATATTTCCAAGTGTTCCAAATATCTTATCTTCCAAGATTTAAAATGTCAATGTATTTTTAAATTTGTCAAATGACATTATAAATGGCTAACAATAAATTCCTATTTGTACAGTCTC
This sequence comes from Puma concolor, assembly GCF_028749965.1. Lineage (NCBI taxonomy): Eukaryota > Metazoa > Chordata > Mammalia > Carnivora > Felidae > Puma > Puma concolor. The sequence goes on along the minus strand of NC_141678.1, from coordinate 87,455,745 downwards.
AGGAAAACTGCTTAATTCCTAAAAAGAAATAGGAGTTTGAGCACCAAGGAATGAATGAATGAATGACTGGGAGTTGAGAAGCAGAAATAGTGAAAGCTGATAACTCCCCTCTCTCTCATATATATGTATGTTAGTAGTATAGTAACACTTATGGCTAATAACAGGTGTTTCCTGTAAAGAACAATATCCTGTAGCACTCACCAAAGCAGAAGTGAACAAGAATGGAAGAAAGAAATTAGCAGAATGCTGCTTACATACTGGAGCACTAGTTAAGAAGATCTAAAAACTGACATGGCTGCTGTCGATGAGCAGACCCGAAGAACTCAGCGTGGCACAGCTAGGTTATTGACCTCTGCTCTTCTACTCATCCCATTATAATAACTGTCCTCGTTGCCTTTGCATTAAGTGTGTCATTATTCTTTGGAAAGATTTTTTTTCAAATTCCTTCAAATATATCTAAAATTATCTATGCTGCCAAAATCTCTCCATCTTAGCCAAAAGGATTTTCGTTCAACATTGCAAAACTGTGTAGAATGAACCCATCCTGATCCCAAATTCAGTGCATGGAAAGAAAGCGTTCGTGTGCAGTCTGGTGAAAAGTAACACAACGGCAATGCTACTGCAGTGGACTTCTCCATCGGGTCCAGTTTGCCAGCAGGAGTGAGCACTCCAGTCCACCAGAGACAAAGCCAAAAGCTGAGCGACTTCAAAGACACATTGGATTTCCCAGCATAAATACAAGAACATGAAATAACATTCGAGATGTGATTTCTGGCATTTACCTTTGGATACAGGTGTAGTTTTTCATATTCATCCCTATTAAATTTAACATCACTGGTTTGGGATGATTTTCTAGCGTGTTGAGTTCTTTTTGAAGATTCTTAATGTATTACCTAAGCAAATTAGTATGAGATAATTTGGGGACGGTTATATGCACTTTTGTTGTATCAAACTGGATAAGCCAAAGGCAATCAGGAGACACACCCTTGTTAAAGTATGGCCCCAGCAACCAAGCAGTACTGACTGGGTGCTGATTGGGTACTGGTGACTCCTGAGACTGTCATGCAGACAACCGAAGCAAATCTCTAGTTTCTGGGAATGCTAGCTGCCATGTCTACACAGTGGAAGGGAAGACTGCCACATCATGAGGGGATCAAAGACTCTGATGTCATGACCTTGCTGTAAGCTGCATCAGTTTTCTAGGTCTGCTGTGACAAAGTCAGAAAGACTGGGTGGCTGAAAACAACATAAACATATTGCCTTATAGTTCCGGAGGTTAAAAGTCCAAAATGAGGGAATCAGGAAGGCTATGCTCCCGATAGTTCTAGAGGACAATCATGCCCTGCCTCTTCTAGCTTCTGGTGTTTGCAGGCAATACATGGCCTTCCTCAGCTTGTAGGTGCAACGCTACAGTCACATGACCATCTTATTTGTCTTCACATCATTTTCCCTGGGTGCATGTCTATCTCTGTGTCCACATTTCCGCCTTTTAAAAAAAATGTTTATTTATTTATTTGGAGAGAGAGGAAGAGACAGAGAGAGCTGGGGAGGGGTAGAGAGAGAAGAAGAAAGAGAATCCCAAGCAGGCTCCACACTGTCAGCACAGAGCGCGATATGGGGCTTGTACTCATGGACCGCAACATCATGACCTGAGCTGAAATCAAGAGTCTTATGCTCAACCGACTGGGCCAACAGTCTTCTGCTCAACCCACTATTTCCCCAGGACACCAAAAATATTGTATCAGGATCCACCCTAATGATCTCATTTTAACTTGATTACCTCTGTACAGATTCTGTTTCCAAAGAACAGCACCTGCTAAGGTACATGGGTTAGAACTTCACCATATCTCTTTGCAGGGGAGAGCACAATTCAATCCATAACATACAACTTGTTGAAATTCCAACACATACGACCCTCATGAGAGTATACCGATCTGCTAAAATTTCATTTCAAGTTCTCTTGATAAGGATTGTATCTCTTCATTCCTAAATCAGTGTTTAGAATTTTTATAGTGTGTTTTTAAAAATCCCCAGTGAGGGGCGCCTGGGTGGCGCAGTCGGTTAAGCGTCCGACTTCAGCCAGGTCACGATCTCGCGGTCTGTGAGTTCGAGCCCCGCGTCGGGCTCTGGGCTGATGGCTCAGAGCCTGGAGCCTGTTTCCGATTCTGTGTCTCCCTCTCTCTCTGCCCCTCCCCCGTTCATGCTCTGTCTCTCTCTGTCCCAAAAATAAATAAAAAACGTTTGAAAAAAAAAAAATTTAAAAATCCCCAGTGAAATAGAATAAATGTTATTTTTAAACAAATTAAAATGGGCTTATCTATTCTAAAACACTCCAGTCTTTGTTACAGTAATATGTACTGAAAAGTCTGAATAGACGAATATAATATGCAATGTTGACATATATGTCAATGAAATCCTTTTATCATGTAATATCACATGGGAAACACACTTTAGGAATTACTGCCCGAAGCCATGCAACTACTAAAAATAACTTTTTAACCTTATTCCTTAAAATCATCTATGTAACCAAATACTCAGTTTTCATACTGTCCTTTCTCTGCAGTATTGTGACTCTCGATATGTAAGAAGAGACTGAAATGTTATCTTTGTTTTCTGCTCATCCCATCTTCTATTTATTAAAAAATTCACTAGTTTTCCATTTCTTTTTCCTGAGTAGTCAACTACGCTTTGGTGTGTCTATGTAAGAATTACTTCCTTTGGGAAATCATCCTTCTCTCATTCGGAAAATCATACTGCCCAGCACACTGCGTTTGGATGAGACCAATCCCACCCAGGCATGAGAAATACAAGAGTATTCTCTTAGGGTTGTACGTGAAGCAAAGCAAAGGGAGAGATTTATCCATGCAAGTTCTGTGGTCGAGGAAAAAGAAAAAAAAAAAAGGGGCACCTGGGTGGCTCAGTCAGTTGGGTGTCCGACTTTGGCTCAGGTCATGACCTCACAGCTTGTGGGTTCAAGCCCCACGTCCGGCTCTGTGCTGACAGCTCAGAGCCTGGAGCCTGCTTTGAATTCTGCGTCCCTCTCTCACTCTGCCCTTCCCCCACTCATGCTCTGTCTCTCTCTTAAGAATAAATAAAACTTGGGGCGCCTGGGTGGCTCAGTCGGTTGAGCGTCCAACTTCGACTCAGGTCACGATCTCGCGGTCCGTGAGTTCGAGCCCCGCGTCGGGCTCTGTGCTGACAGCTCGGAGCCTGGAGCCTGCTTCTGATTCTGTGTCTCCCTCTCTCTCTGACCCTCCCCCGTTCATGCTCTGTCTCTCTCTGTCTGAAAAATAAATAAACGTTAAAAAACAAAAAAATAATAAAAAAAAAAACTTTTTAAAAAAGGCAAAGAAAAGAATCTTGGTTTGCTTGAAAACTGTCAGCAGGTATTTTGCGGGCAGCAACCAGTATGCTCACCTTCTTCTTTGCCTGGCAAAGTTTGAGTTAATTTTTATCCCAGGCCACTGAAAGAGTAGTAACACATGCATGATAGTTATTAGCGAGGCGTCAAGGATTCCTGTAGTTCACAGACAGGAACAACACCCAATACCGAAACAATACCCAATACAAATGTGGTACTTCTCCATTTTGAGCGAGGTCCTAAATTCCGACAGAAATAGCATTCACCAGCCTTCCTGTCTCGTTCCGCTTCTGTTTCCTCTAGGAACTGCACTGGCAAGTACAGCAAAGGCATTTTCTTCAGAGAGTAAGTCGCTTAAGAGCAGACACAATATGTTGCCTTATTTGCATCTTTCATAAATCTTAGCAGAGTGCTCAATAAATATTTGTTAAATTAAATTATTTCTTTGATATCTCAGTAGATAATGCATCATTGAGTTTATTGATTAGAATTAATTGCTCTGTCTCCAATTAGAATTCATTCACTGTAACCCCAAAGCATGCCCATCTTAAGATATTTTACATAAATTGGGTTCCAAATTGAATATCAGGTTGAGGGATTTCCCTTGCCCTTGTTTCTGGCAGTCTGTTTCCCTTCGTGTGAAATATTGGTCTCTAAAGACGAGTTTCCTTCGAGCAGATTATCAAGATTAACAATCATACTGCACTCTCTGTTCCACAAGGAAAGCTTTTACTCAATCTCTCCAGGGAAACAAATGCACTCTGTACTCTTCCCGATTTGTTAGGTTAACCTATGTTATTTCCTGTTGTCGGAGCTGCTGCTACTGTTATTATTATAATGTTTAATTTTTGGAGTAAGTTCTCTGAATAGCATTGAGAATATCCCCACAAAGCTCTGGTTTTTTTTCTTAAAATACTAGGAACATTATTCCTACAGAACGATAACAGCAAGATGGCCTTTTGATCCTTTATATGTCCACTATGTGCAAATACTAAGATCTTCATTCACCCACGTTTACCTTAACATATGCATTAGCAAACATTATTCAAGCACCTACTTTCTACCAGCTTCTACCTCTGGCGTTGTGGACACACAGTTGAAAAACCATACCTGGCTTAGGGAATACAGTCAATGGTATTGTAATAGTGCTGTATGGTGATACACGGTAAGCTCAGCATAACATATAGAGTTGTTAAATCACCATGTTGTATACCTGAAACTAATGGAACATTGTGTGTGAACTACGATTCAATTTTTTAAAATATTGGGACTCCTGGGTGGCTCAGTCGGTCAAGTGTCCAACTTTGGCTCAGGTCACGATCTCATGGTCCGTGAGCTCGAGCCCTGTGTCGGGCTCTGTGCTGACAGCTCAGCACCTGGAGCCTGCTGCAGATTCTGTGTTTCCCTCTCTCTGCCGCTCCCCCACTCACACCCTGTCTCTCTTTGTCTCTCAAAAATGAATTTTAAAAATGTTAAAAAAAAAAAAGGAGGGGGTCCTGGGTGGTTCAGACAGTTGAGTATCTGACTTTTGATTTCCACTCAGGTCATTTATTACCCCCTGGTTGTGGGATCAAGCCCCACATGGGGCTCTGCACTGAGCATGAAGCCTGCTTAAGAGTCTCTCTCTCCCTCTCTCTCTCTCTCTTCCTCCCTCCCTCCCTCCCTATGCCCCTCTCTCCTACTTGTGTTCTATAAATAAATAAATATATACATACATACATAAAAAATAGGGGGGAAAAAAGAAAAACATACCTTGCTTTTCTTTCACTAAATGTATTTTTTTTCCCGAACATCAACAGGAAACACCAACCCTTACAGTCTGATCCTCTACTCCATTATGTTTCTGCCATTTATTTTCGCTTGAATTTTTTTGTAACTCTCTCTGGTGGTTAAGATTAGATTTGGCCGTGAGTGGGTGCCTGGATAGCTCAGTCAGTTAAGCGTCCCACTCTTGATTTCGGCCCAGGTCATGATCTCAGGTTCATGGGTTCAAGCCCCGGGGTGGGCTCCACGCTGGCAGTGCAGAGCCTGCTTGGGATTCTGTCTATCCCTCTCTCTTCCTGCTCATGCTCTCTCTCAAACACGCAAACACACACACACACACACACACACACACACACACACACACACACACAGATTTGGCTGTGACAACAGAGAATTGAAATTATAGTGGCTGAAACATGATGGGATGTCTTTTTCCTCCCTCAACTAATAGTCTGGATGAAAGGAGCCCAGTGCAATACCGTGACTCCATGGTGCCAGGGACACGTGCACATTATCGGGCTTGTTGTTCTGCCGTGTTTAGAGGGCTGTTTCCCCCCGTGGCCTGGCAAGGCTCACCCACTCATCTGCAGTCTGGCCAGTTAGGAGGGAAAAGATGAGCAGAGTGCAAGCCTCATACCTTCAACACAAATCCAAGCTGGCCAGAATATGGCTACACTTCCTCACCAGAGAGTATAGGAAATAGCACTCTTAGCCTTGGCTGCTAAGAACCAGAAGTTATATAATTACAGGAACAATGAGGAAAGTGATCAGGGATAATTAGCAGCTCAGCAATTCACAGAGTTTACTTTCCCTCCCTTGGTTTTGCTTTCCCAACACAATTTACCAGGTACACAGCTAACAAGACTCTGAATTATAAGATACTACACCTATAACAGAAGTTTATCCTTGGTTACAGAATAGATCATTAGTTGTTAAGGACCATAAGTTAAGATAAGGCTTTACATTTAAATGTGCTTTAATCACCAACAAATAGCTTCACTGAAGCCAAAGTCTGTATTACACGTCTCTTCACCAACCACCCAGGCACCACCAGGAGGTGTGAATTTCAGGTATTTTTCTCACCACCTGAGCAGATCAGCAGGTGGTAAGTAATCCTAGTCTTTGGAATCCAGAAAGTCAGACAAAAACCTGTGAATTCCATATAAGTTTTACCTTTTTTTGCTTCCACAAATAATGATGCGTGCCTTAATGGGAAAATAGAAAAAAAAATGCAGTTGTGTGATAACAATATAATTGAACATACGGTTCTGCTCATTTCAATACTGCCTCTATCGTTAATATCCTCTCATTATTTTTCATTTAACATATGATAAGAATAAAGGAAAAGAAATTAGTGTGGGATATGGTTGAGATTATTTCCAGGTGCTCATGCAAAGGTGATATCATAGAGGGACCAGTCGCTCAAAAGATGTTAGCACCGACTTTAGGGAGAGAGACTAAAATAATTATCAGCAGCTGAGAAAAAAAGAAAGCTAGGAATTGTTTAATGTCCATAGGCTATCCCAAAGAGCAATGAAAAATCAGGATGTAAAAACTAGTTTTGCATAGTAAATGTGTTTTATGGTACAAAAGCATAGCTTTGAAATGAAGGTCCAAGGTACATCAACTCTAAGTGCCCTATTCATCACCTGCGAGGCGTCTAGTCGGGTAGCATTAATTCTATGGTTTTGTATTGCAAGTCAGGCCACAGGATACATATTATTTTACAAGGAAGTATTGGAAATGGTTGGAGGTGCTTGCGAACATATACTTGAGATAGAATAATGACATATAGCACATTTACTATGCACACAGAATTTAGGTAAGTGGAAGGAACATCCTTGCTCATCTTAAAGAATCAGCCCACCAGGCCTTAGGTAAGGTTTATGCACTGGTTCAACACATTCACATTATGTAGGAGGAAGCAGATGTGTGCCAAACAATTAATTTAATACCTTGAGGAGCATAAGCATCCCATTAATGGCCTCTAAACAAGAAGGCCTTCTCTCACCATGGTAACCGGTAAGAGCTGTCAGAGTTTTTACAGTTCAGGCTTCTGTCACTGCTCAAGGGAATCCTGTAGATGCCTTAATTTCCTCTGCTTCTAGACATGTTTTCCAAAGGTTAAGGCACTTTTTTGAGGGTCACGTTTAAGATTCTTTTTTAGTATCAAGAATAAAATCAAATAAAGCAGACCTAACTGAAAATTCTGTGCAACACATTAGCACTTGCTAAACAAGGTCGGTTTCTGCATTCTGTAACTCCGGCAAAAGGTGTGGGGGAAAAGGGCGTGGTGCCCAGGAAGGCAAGAATGTGTCACAACGTGTGGGTGAGGGGTACTTTCGGAGACCCGGAGTTGAACTTGCCATACAGGCATAATTTTCACCGTCTGGGTGAAAAGACATCTAAGAATTGAAATGCTTTATGATTCTAATGGAGAAGCCATTGCAAAAAGGCTGTGCACATGTTCAACCGCAGCCGAAATGGATGGTGGGTAATCACTGTCCATTAAAGAAAGGTTAGGTCACGGATAACCATGGCAGACATCTGGACCAGGGTGAACTGCCGCAGAGATGACTGCTCACGTGATCTTAGTTATAAATAGATTTTCTCCCTCAACACGAGCTGCTCTTTTTCACGCTCACTGACTCCCTGTGTTTATCTTCTCACTTATGAAGCCTTTAGCCTTATCTGTTATGTTACATGTTTGCTTCTTGGGCAAGTGATCTTGTCAAATGTCCACCGCAGTGATAACCGAAGCCAGTGGTCTTCTATCTACAGGGCCCACGGTTATATGCTCTGGACTCAAATAATTAAGAGACCCTGGTCCCCCACGGAGGAAAGGTCTTCCAGAGCTCCGTTATCTCAGAGTCCCGTTTTTACTATTTTTATGACAACTACCCTGATGGGTTCAAATGTTGAACATATGGTATTATAGGCATACCGTGTCTTGATTTTAATAGGATACTTGAAAAACAAAAGTGTGGTCTTTGGGGATGTATTGATGAGTACAAACTAGAAAACAATATAATTATGGAGACATATAGCTGAGTATAGAGCCTACCTACCATAAAAATCTTGGTCAATGAGTTGATGCAAAAAATTTTTTAAGGAGAGAAAATGTTTCTAAAATTTTTCAGAGTCCCATCCTTGTCTTTTGCTATTTAACACAGAAATAGAAAAACTTATGTTTTTTTTCTAGAATTTGAGTGTAACATACATTTGGTAGCTAATTTGAGCAGATGATATAATTATCTTTCAATATTATCCTTTTAATCTAGAATAACAGCTTGAAATTTTAACATTAAAACTGACAAAATTTTAACATTAAAATTGAGGCAAAGTAGACATACAGAAAGAGCCAATGGAAGTCAACAGAGGAATATGACATCCAAACAATAAATGTAAAATAAGGCTAGATTCATGGAAACAAAGTACTGAAATTTAAAAAAAAAAAAAAAAAAAAAAAGATGATTTATTCATTCAAATTCAAAGAACATTGTAGTCACCCATGCACTTTGAACATGACTGGGATTTAAAGGGTGAGCAAAGCTGGACATTGGAGAACTTGCAGTGGGACAAACATAGTAGAGGACACAGGTTTGCAAACATAAATGTCAGAGAGCGTGACACTCAGAGCTGACATCCAATGGTGCCGCCCAACAGCGTCCAGGCTTGTGTTAACCTAGTGACAGACGCCCAGCCAACCCCAACTAATAAATATTTTAAATATCACCTGAACCTGGTGATATGTTCTATCACACTGATGTACCTAAAGACAGGCAGAATTTCTAACAAGACAGAAGCCACGAAACAGCATGGAAGGCTGAAGGAGAAATTGGGAGCAAAGCATGGAGACGTAAAAAGACTGGACGAATGGCAGGTCAAGTCACGGGTCCAGGGAAGGACTTTGCTGGAAGGCAGACCCGGAGGAGTTCGGAGTGAGCCCAGGCATGGATTTGGGAATCTCCCAGGTGGGCACGACAGATCCAATAACAGAGTGAATACAATCTCCAGGGAAGAGAATGCAATTGGCAAAGGAGAGGATGACCCCATCAGACAAACGTTAAGATTTCTAGTCTAAGAAAAGTAGTAAGAATTAAAAACCACTAACCATCTGTAACGTAGAACAAATTGCTTTTATAGAAAAGGAGAGAATGAAATGCCCACATAGCACAGTCCTATCTGTGTCCTACCCTTCTGGGTCCTGGAACACGCCTCTCAACCATGCCGGAGCGTAAAACAGAACCAAACAGGAAGTCGTAAGAGGCCCTAATTTTATTTGTGCTACTGTAGTTTGCCAACTTACGTTCACATGACCCCAAATATTCCATTGAGAAATTTAAAACTTCAGTTTGCTGGTGACATGTCTCCAAACCATAAGTCAGCCAGACTGATTCTTTCCAAGGGTTCTCTCTGGGCTTAAGTAAAGACGATCTCAATGTGTAGATTTTCTTGCTCTTTGGTTTTACCAACCTTCTTATCCCAATATCTCCCTTGGTAACTACGACAATGTCTGAGGAGGGAAAAAATGAAGAGAAATCTCTTAGAGGATTTGGCTCAGAGGTGCCCAGAATTATAAATGATGATGTTTTCCTGGGCATTCACAACAGTCATCTGATTGGAGCTCCGTGCTTGGAAGATGAAAAGGTTCGCTTCTGACACTCCTCCCACGCCGTCCCAAGTCTCGCTTGCTGACGTCCTACCTTCCGGCTCCCGCAGCAGCACTGTCACCTAATTTAATGTCACACCTGAGAGGGACTGCGTCTGCCTTGCATGACAGAACAGCAGCCACAACGGGCAGCGTGGCTCCGGTAGGGGTCACAGCCAGGCAATTTCATTGTGACGACTGAAGACCGATCAGAAGCTCTGCAGTGCAAGCCACCCTTGACAGAGACTGGCTGGGACCACCGGGATTTCATTTCATGGCTCCTCTTTAAAAAACGTACATACTTATGAAATCACCCTCGTGAAGTTCAGCGCGATCTTGATTAAGTGCGTCTGTATTGTTGTGAGATGCAGTTTAGGGGCAGAAGCTGAAAATATCCTTAAATCAAAAATAGTGACGCCAGCTGCAATTTTTAAGTTGAAAGAGAAGAAACGCTTCCCAAGAACAATCCCTTATGCCAAACCAACTGTTGGAGCAGGCATTACTACCCTTGCGGCAGTCACCTTCTGCTCAGAGAGTCTGTTGCAAGGAAAAGGAACAGCTGTCACCCCTTACGCTGGCTGCGGTGGGGAGGGGCCGGGCTGCTGTTCCCAGGGCACATCTGGGTGTGCTGGCTCACGTCCCATTAAAGGTCCACATAAAGTGAATGTACACACTGCCCAGGTGCTGGGCTTTTGCTGGGAGCACATAACATGAGGCCAGATCACATCTGTGTGACAGCCACAGGCTGAAAATGCCGGCAGGGCTATTTACAGAGGGTTTCTTCTAAATGGAGTTTGCCTCCTCTGAATGTACTGCTCCGCCATTATGCAAAGTCAGAATGCCCTTCGATTCAGGGACACAGAACCCTGAGGCCACAGAGATACCCAAAACCTTTCGGCAGAAACAATCCCCAGTTCTCACGTTACTAAAGGATCACCTGTGTAGAGCTGCTGACAGTTACTTATTGAACCTACAGAGGTTACACGTCAAGTTCCAGATCTTCTTTCCAATGGTTCTTGCACATGACTCTCAACTAGATGGTCTACAGCCTGTTTTGCTGCCGCCAAACTGAGAAACGTAAAATGGTACAAAACATCAGACAGAGACGCTGATCCAACATACTCCGTGTAAAGGTGAAAACTGAGTCAATATTTCACTATTTTTGTTTATATCTTGATTCAACTCATTGATTTTTTGTTTTCAAAACCTCATCGTCTTTTTCTGGCTCCCTGTCTCCCTGGAACGTTCAAAGTTTCAGGAAGATTTCGAAAAATAAGTCAGCCTTGTTCTCATGGATACCCATACTATGATGTTCCTTCTTTATCTGCTCTTTAATCTGAGAAAAGGCATAAATGAAATGTTAACTCTCCTTTCTCTCCGACATCAGGCCATAAGAGAAACATGACAGGTGATATCACAGGGTGAAATTTATACATATACATATATATATATTTTACTTTACATTACTGGCCAGGAGGAACTATAATGTGTAGAATTTATGCACAAATTTTAGAAGCATTTGGGTCCTCCAGACCACTCTTTTAAATTGGGGACTTTTCAAATCTCTAATTTAAATGTAAGTTTAAGCAATGAATACTAAAGGCATGACCTAAATGGAAAAGAATTGCTTAGATGAAAATGTTAGAATACAGAGAGTTGCTCTATGAGCTTGGTACAGGGTCTGAATGAAAAACCTAAGTAGTCAGAAGCCAGGATCGACTAGGTAGATTCAGGAGACTCGGCCATGACCCGCGTGTAACTCGGAAAATCGAGCGAATAGAGGTGGAACACTTAGCTGTGTAAACCACACTGCTCACTTTTAAACACATCCCACGGCACCTGGTAATTCAGCATGGCATCTGGGAGACTCACAGCCATCTACGGAGCTGAGGCCCCAGCTGGCACCTGCCTAGGCTGAGTTGCAAGGCGATTCCAAACACTCTTCTTGACTGAGCCGAACGGCGACGGACACGGGCATTGTTCACTTGAAAACTGTGTTCACGGCACCTGCAACTTTAAATTCATGACGCTCTTTAAGGGCGCTGCTGTCATTCAGGCTGCGTACTGGTTCCGAGAGAGCTCTCCTTCATGCGGGTGGCATGGGGGAGCTCTGCGCTGAAGGCACGGTGTCCGTCCCCATAAAGCTTCCCTCCCCGGAATGAGCTCCAGCAGTGTGACCGCTGACCTTAGCAGAAACCTTCATCTCCTTTGCGCTCTGTCTTCACCAGTTACGCAGACACAGACGCTGTCCTCGCCTGGTTCTGACGAGGCCGTTATTTTCCTCCTATTTTCTTTTCGGAGCAATAGACACAACAAAACAATACACACAACAAAGCCTTGATCTCTAGGCGTTTTTTTATTTTATTTTATTTTTTTTAATTTTTTTCAACGTTTATTTGTTTTTTGGGGGACAGAGAGAGACAGAGCATGAACGGGGGAGGGGCAGAGAGAGAGGGAGACACAGAATCGGAAACAGGCTCCAGGCTCTGAGCCATCAACCCAGAGCCTGACGCGGGGCTCGAACTCACGGACCGCGAGATTGTGACCTGGCTGAAGTCGGACGCTTAACCGACTGTGCCACCCAGGCGCCCCTCTAGGCGTTTTTTTAAAGAGACGTTAATGGACAGTGATGTGTGAGCGCAGGCCAACTTGGGGATAAAAAACTGAACATTTGTCAAAGCTGTATCAATGAATTTAGTCACTATCTCAGACATCTAGTAGATGGGTGAATGCAGACGTAAGGAGTACGAACAAGTGCTTACCAGGCCCCAGGCCAAGGATTTTACCAACACAATTTTACTTATTTAATTCTGAAAATTAGCCTGAGATACACCTGACTTCAGCTCAGGTCATGATCTCGCAGGTTATGAGTTCAAGCCCCACATCGGGCTCTGTGCTAACAGCTCAGAGCCTGGAGCCTGCTTTGGATTCTGTCTCTCTCACTCTCTGCCCCTCCCCCACTCAGGTTCTCTCTCACTCTCGCTTTCTCTCTCTCTCTCCCTCCCTCTCTCCCTCCCTCCCAAAAATAAATAAACATTAAAAAACATTTATAAAAAAATTCTAACTCTAACTTCTCTGACTTAAAATCTAATAATCTTTTGTGGCACGTGGGTGGCTCAGTTGGTTAAGTGTCCAACTTCAGCTCAGATAATGATCTCACGGCTCATGAGTTTGAGCCCCGCGTCGGGTTCTGTGCTGACAGCTCAGAGCCTGGAGCCTGCTTCCGATTCTGTGTCTCATCTGTAGAACTGTACCTTCCAAGATTCCTTGAGATGGGAACAGATGGAAGGATGGAATTAATGAACAAAGTGAGCCTTTCAGCTGTCAATAAATAAATAAATAAATAAATAAATAAATAAAGATGTCCCATGCACCAATCATTGCAACTAAGTGCTGGGGAAACAATAATAAAGAGAACATACATTCTGATGTTCTTGAGTTATATAAACAAGACAATGAGAATATAGATTATTGCACTAGAATGCCAAAGAGTTCACCCTTACTAGAAAAGTCTCAAAATAAATAACACAGGTTTATAAGAATAATAGGAAAACAAGTAAAACTTGATAATGGTTTACTCTGATGCATCTATTGAGACATATTGCTTCTTCTCTGCTAGAATGGAGTATCTGTAAGCATTGCATGTCTATCGTAGCAATTCTAAGGGATCATTGACGGGCTTACCAAATGAATGAATGAATGAATGAATGAATGAATGAATATTAAAAAGAGTGCCAGTTTGATCATCAGGAGGCCACACTCCGGTCCTCTCTCCCACTGGTTCACTGTTGAGCTGTGGAGCACAATGCTTCTCAGATCTCGACTTTCTGATGAGCATGGTTTCCTTCAAATTCCAAAATTCTAAGTTGATGAGTACTTTCATTATAAATTTTAAATATGTGCTTCTTAAGATACCGCCCAAAGAGAAAGTCTTAGATATAGTTAAGTGTCCTCCTAAAACGTCATGGCTACAAATTTAGATATTTGCTCACTATTCTGGGATTATACAACATTAAGAAGGAAGATAACACAAATCTGTCATCTGTGCCAAAAAGGATAAAAATCCTCCTTTCTTTGGCTGAAAATTTTGATGTCTTTGCTGTAATTAAATCCACAGGAGAACTAACCCATCCAAATAGCAACAAATTCTTCTGTGAATTATCATCTATTCCTAAGCACCTACTAAGGCTCATTTCCCATATTAAAGGCAATACTGAACAAGCTAGACAAGCAGGAATTTTTATTTTTTTCACATATTTACTCTCTATTCATTTTTTCCATTACATAAAAAAAAGTCTGCTGCCATTCAGAAGAAAACTTTTGAAATAAAATAGCACATGCCCTCAAAGTTGACATTCCCTGCTTTTCAAAGTACTATCTCAATTAAAGCTTAAAATAATCCTATGAAGATGATATAACTGGTTATTTTACTATTTCATGGTTGGAGAAACAGAGGCCTTAAGTTACTTGCTCAAGGTCAGAAGGAGAGTAAGAGGGGGTGCCTGGGTGGCTTAGTCGGTTAACTTCTGACTTTGGCTCAGGTCATGATCTCACGGTTCGTGGGTTCGAGCCCCGCGTCGGGCTCTGTGCTGACAGCTCAGAGCCTGGAACCTGCTTCAGATTCTGTGTCTCCCTCTTTCTCTCTGCCCCTCCCCAACTCATGCTCTGTCCCTCTCCCAAAGGTAAATAAATAAACATTATTTTTAAAAAAAAGGCAGCTAGTAAGAGGCACAACCTGTGTTGATTCGAGAGTAGAACTCTCCTCTTGACCACAACAAACTGAGTGGAAATCTATTTTTACTCTGTCTTAATTAAAATCAGTTCAGTGAAGATTTTGTGTTTGATGGATTAATAGTGATAAATTTTCAGTATCACAATAGCTAGTTAACTCATAAGCCTCAGTTGGCGTATTGTCAGGAACTATATATTAATTTTAATATTGACTGAAAATACCTAACAGCAGTGTCATGAAGCCAAATAAATACTTCAGATAACACTTATAACTGCTCTCAGTTACTGAATACTTAAAGTTTTAAATCAGGGGCTCCTGTGTGGCTCAGTCGGTTAAGCATCCAACTTCAGCTCAGGTCATGATCTCACAGTCTGTGAGTTCGAGCCCCGCATCGGGCTCTGTGCTGACAGCTCAGAGCCTGGAGCCTGTTTCAGATTCTGTGTCTCCCTCTCTCTCTGCCCCTCCCCGTTCGTGCTCTGTCTCTCTCTGTCTCAAAAACAAATAAACGTTAAAAAAAAAAAAATTAAATCAGCGGTAAGACAGAGATGAGTTTAGAAGGAAGATTAAAAAAAATAACTCTTTGTTTCTTAGATTTCAGTAATTTGGATGTATTTGTTTTTTCATGGTCAAATTTAATGTCTATGATCCAAATCAGAAAAAAATCCAAATACAAATACAGAATAAAAAATGGAATATATTGAATATGTGTAGATAAATATAGGTTATTACATGATCCATTTGAGTATAAAAATTACTCCATTCCAAGAAGATAATTGAAGTGATTGCATCAGATCCATCCTCCCCACCTTGGCAGCCACATACAAAACTGCCATCTTTCTACCTGTTTTGGTTTTGTGTTGTTTTCGCTTTTAATAACTGACTCCTTGCTATGAAATGTCACAGAAAGAGAGCTGTCATTAAATTTCTAGACAAACTTTCCAGAAATAAATAAATCTATCCAACTTCACAGGATTTGAGATTCCACCAGATTTGAGAAACGTTCGTTCAATCTGGAGCCACGACCGGGGTACATTTTATGCCCCGGGGATGATGCCTACACAGTCCAAGGGGAGGGCCACGGGCCATCTAGCCCTTTCTGTCGATGGCTCAGGGTCCATCAGAAAGACAGAGCACATTCACAGAAAGCACAGGAGGGTTCCACGAAAGGAGTATTTATAAAGTAGTGGGACCCAGCAAGCAAGAATGGGCCATCTGCCATCAGAAGGAGACCCCCATGGCAAGAGAGGGAGCCCTTATGTTCCTTACTTAAGGAAGACACTCATGTGGAACAGACTTGTCACTTTGTGGTCAGGCCATATAACCTTAACTAGGAAACCACTTTGAAAGAAAATGAATATAATTGGTATTTTGTAGTAATTTTGATGGAAGCATCACTGTGGAAACTTGTTTCTACTCTAACCATGAGGAGGAAGATCACCTCTGGAAGTTCCAGTACATATAATGTCATTTGCCTGGGGATTACATGCACTTAAATATCTTGTTGGTCATTGCTCAGTCTTAAATTTTGGTTTGATTCTATCGCCTTCCTTTACTCATGAAGGACGACATGGATACATAATACTTACTCGGCAACAGGCACATTTTACAATACTAGCTAGACCCCTGAGGGAAAGCTTGGCCAGGAGCCCAGGCACTGGCCCTCCGGTCCCTGGCATAAGGGAATTCTCTGACCCCACTCTCTAGCTCCCAGCTCTACCGACGCCTCCCACTGGCCAAGCCTGACAAGAAGCCAGCAGCAACCCCGGTGAAGTCAGACTGACGCGATACTGCAGGGTGGAGAAGGGTGGAGACTGGGCAGATCTTGAGAAGGAACTGGAAAATATCCAGGACATGCTCCCCCCCACCCCCAGCAAAAGCACATGATAGTCAGAGACTCTCCCCACAAACAGGTGTGGGAAAGGTGTGAGAAGAACAAAAACAGGGCCAAGAATGGCCACCACATGAACGTGGGAAGGAGGCGGGGCTACACTTTACCCAACTGTACATTAACATCATGCTTTGCAGTCTGCGTAGAAATTACTAACCCGGTTTTATAGGGAAAAGGAGCTGCAGAAAAATTAAATAAATTGCCAAAATTCATACGACCAACAAGTGGAAGAATTGGGAGCTGAAACAAAAGCATTCTGATTTCAAATACCAAGCTTTTCCAGGAGGGAACCCACACCCCAAGCCATAGGTGAGGAGCCGTTCGATTTCCCACTGGCCTGAGACACAGCCCTACTAAAGAAAATCAGATTTTAACTGACCCTGTTTGCATCCAGGTTAGGAACAGCTGAAGGTCCCTGAGACTTGGGTACCTGAGAAATCCAACAAATCACATGAAGAACAGAACTAGTTGTTGAGAGTTTGTTTTTTGCCTTTTAATCTACTGAAGACACACACTGGAAGAAAATGTGCCACCCAGGCATTTTTCCTCTTTGCCACAGGCATGAGTACCACTTGAGAGAAGACACTGTCATTTATATAATACTGGAATGGTTAATATTTATGCTCAGTTGTCTGCTACTATGTGCCCCAGGACAACTTGAACTAATTTTTACAGTATAACTGGCAACATGCTTTGTGAAAACAAGACAAGAAATACATGTAACAGGGCTGGTTTTGATTTGGCCTCAATAAACTTATCTCCCATTAACCTCCTTCAATTATCTAACAATTCTCAACAGCAAAGATAATTTCTCTTACATCCCTTGAGTAAAACACGCATACGAAATGGACTTATTTGGGATCAATCCAGGCAATCTTTTTTTTTTTATTGAAATATACTTGACATTTAACAATGTGTAAATTTAAAGTGTAGAACATGTTAATTTGATGAGTTTATATTCTGTAATATGATTGCCATTGTAAAGATAATTAGCACCTCTGTTACATTACATAATTAGCATTTCTTTTAAGTGGTTGGAATAATCAAGTTCTAGATTCTTAGCGAATTTGGTGATACTGTTGTCTGTGTTCCTTACGCTGTGTGTTAGAGTTCTAGGACTTAGTCACTCCTCATGGCAAGTTTGTCCACTTAAACAACTACCCCCCCCCCCCCCCCCCCGCCAACCTCCCAGCCCCTGGTAACCACCACTGTGCTCTCTGCTTTAATGAGTTTGGCTTTTTTACATTCCACATGTAAGTGGTATCATACAGCATTCATTGTTTTCTGCATCAATATTGCCACAAATGACAGGATGTCCATTCTCATGACTGGACAACATTCCAGTATATACATAATACAAATATGTATGTATTATATGTATATGTATATATAATAGGTAGAAAGTGTGTATATGTATATATACATAGAATTTTCTTTATGTTGTTTCTATAAACAACTGAGGTTTTTCCATAGCTTGGATATTGTGCTATTGTGAATAATGCTACAATAAACATATGCCCAGAAGTAAAATTTCTAGATCATATGGTAGATCTATTTTTAATTGTGTATCATCTTCTGTACTCATGAAAGAGCAACATGGATACTTCATAAGCAATAGACACATATTAAAATACTACATAATGATCATTGTCTAGGCATTATGAAGAGGAGTGCACAAAGAAAGACCAAGGGATACAATGAAACACACATACCCCCTCATCATCATCATCACCTTTGGACCAAAGGACTTTGCCATCTGATGGGATGGGTGAAATTCTCCTACAAGCCGAGACAGATATACAAAGAAATCACCCATTTTCAGAACACCACAAGCATTGTCATGCCATATTTTGCAACTCATACAAAGGACAATACGGTCTATTTCATGCAGGGACATGGATACATATATAAATAGAACTGGCCTGGTGGAATATTCCCCACACTGAGAATAGCAGTTCCATCTAAGGAGTATGAAAAGAAGGAACTGAAGACAATAGTCAAAAGAGAACTTACCCCCACCTGTAATGCTTCAACTTTCATAGATGAATATATTTTTGCCCATGTCGTGTATTTTTCAAACCTTTACAATAACACAAATAACGGTGTATACAAAGTTGTATTAGCACAGATGAAGGAAATGTTAAATGTGCCTGTGTAATCATGGAAGCCATCTTAGAGGAGGTGCCATTTGAATTTAGTCTTAAATAGGAATACTCTGATGGGAAACGTGAGAGTGGGGCATATCAAGAAAAAAGCAGCACGGTATGCAAAAACAAAGAAATAGGACAAAACCTGGTGTGGCTAACCAGTGGAAGGCGTATATAGGACAGAGGGAACACTGGCAGATGTGGCTGGAAGAGGCTGGCTTGCAAGACTAGAGAATTTAGATGGAACTGGAGGGTATCACACTAAGTGACATAAGTCAGTCAGAGAAAGACAGATATCATGTTTTCACTCATATGTGGATCTTGAGAAACTTAACAGAAGACCATGGGGGAAGGGAAGGGAAGGGAAAAAATAGTTACAGACAGACAGGGAGGGAGGCAAACCATAAGAGACTCTTCAATACAGAGAACAAACTAAGGGTAGATGGTGGGTGGGGCAGAGGGGAAAGTGGGTAATGGGCAATGAAGAGGGCACTTGTTGGGATGAGCACTGGGTGTTGTATGGAAGCCAATTTGACAATAAATTATATTAAATAAATAAAGACTTAAAAAAAAAGAATTTAGAATCAGGATTATCAACTTTTGACCCATGACCCTTTACATGAACAGAAGCATCTCCTGCCTTCCTTTAATGTTAATTGAAATTTCAAAAGTACATTAAATATTGAAACTAAAAATTAAAAAAAGGAATGATAGCCTTAGTATTACATTCATACATACACATACACACACAATTTAATTATATGATCTGGCTACAAGTTTTGTATCCTTTAGGAAAAAGTTTGTTTGTTTATTTATTTATTTATTGAGAGAGAGAGAGAGAGAGAGAGAGAGAGAGAGAGAGAATGCATGCAGGTGAGGAAAGGGCAGAGAGAGAGGGAGAGAGAATCCCAAGCAGGCTCCACATGATCAGCATTGAGCCCAATGCAGGGCTCAAACTCATGAACCATGAAATCATGACCTGAGCTGAAATCAAGAGTGAGACCTTTAACAGACTGAGCACCCAGACGCCCCTACAAGTTTTGGATGCTATGCATCATGAAAGAAAGAAACGGCTCATGTTAAATATCGATCCAGTTATACTGTTTCGTTTCCACAGAAAACAAAACACATAAAGCAACTTTCCCCATTATGTACAGATTCAAAAAATGAGGTAATGACCCGAGCCAGCAAGGGAACAGCGATTTACCTCATAATCAAATCCTAAAAGTTACTTTCTGGAAGTTAACTATGCCAAATTAATCAAATGTTAATTTTAAAAACTAAAACTTTTCTGGATCATTCAACAAAACTGAACATCTCTGAGGAGAGTTTTGCACAAGTTTAATTCTCTGCCAGGGCAAAAGACACCACAGACTCGCTCTCTGGATTTGTTCTTCCTCAGATGAGGTGTGCTTTCCTTCCTGTAACTCACTGTCAAGACCACTGCCCTTCTGAGATCTTCATTAAAGGATGAGCATCTATACCCCAGTTTTTCCTTCTGTGGCTGGAGCAGGTATTGCACGTTGCTGGCGGTTTTTTTCCCCTCAGTTGCGGGTTCAACATTTTCGAAGCTCATATACTTGCCAAATATGCTAAGCTCTTTGGAAAATTATCATTTTTGGAAGTTTAAAGCATTTGGTATTTTCCCCTAGTGTTCCCAAACCAGAGCAACTTCAAGTTGTAGATAAGGACACCTTTCCTTTTGACCAGATTGCAACATGGTTTCTATGGGCGAATTTCCATAATCTATCAGCAGCCTATTCTAGGTCTGTTGAGCCAACCTTTGTGGTACAACCAATTAAGTTTTTTTGTTTCTTTTTAACTCTGGGTGTTTTCAAAAGAAAAGAAGTCAGTTCACTGGACAAAAGAGTCCAAGAAGAAAGATTTTGGAATGGAGCCTATCACGTGACTCCCTCTGATCCACTCTATGGGTACTCACAAGCCTGGGGTGGACATTAATTTTGGAGAAATCGATGTTAATGGCTCCTCCTGGATCCAGGCCTCAACTGTGTGAACATCATCTTATCAAGCACAAACAAACCTTGTGGGGAGCAGGGGTATATCCCAATGCATCATGCTAATGGAAAAGTTGCCGTATCAACCACAGTGGAATGTGGCAAGGCTATAATTTTTTTTAAGAGTATCTACCCTTCTTTCCTGTCTAAAAAAAAGCAAAACAAGATTCTCACTGAACCATTAAAGGAGCCAGGGAAAGGATATAGCTCGCACTGATGATTTTCTTCTGAGACAGACCCTGATAGAGTACAGAGGCTCTAAGTATCATTGGATGAACTACGATCTTACTTAGGAGGAAGGATTAAAAAACTCAGAATATATTCTTCTCACAAAGTTCTCTTTTGATTTGTAATACCTTAGGACAAAGTATATTCATTACATCCTCTCTGACAGTGAGTAAGCCATTGGTTTTATTTTTCTCCCTCCCTTGAGGAGTGAAAGCATCTTCAGAAGAAATTCCCAAACACAGGGGAAAATCACTTCATTTTTTAACATTTCAAGTCCAATGAGAAGATACTCTAATCTGAATCTCAAAAATTCTGATAGACTTTAAAATGGTGTCAGTGTGGAAAATAAGCAAATTGTTTGTCATTTACAATCTTCACGGTGCAACTTTGAACAATCTGCTATTCAACATCAGTGTGTAATGAACCACATTAATAGCAAGAATGAAGTCTTCCCTTGGATCGCTAGGCAGGGTTTTCAAAGTTAATATTTGCTTGTGAACAATCTAGTGCATTCCAGAGAGAAGAGCCCATGTCTCTTCTTTGTCTTTCCACCGAAAATCCCTAGAAAAACACGGGCAGAGCTGATACTTCATCAGTTAATGCTTCAATCATTTTTTCCCTAAATTAATTCCTTATATAAAAAATTTTACTCAGTGGCAGAGCTATCATCGGCTTTTATTGTAATCTTCAGGGCTTGAGACAAAATTGGATTTTTTCCATAGTCTTTTTTTAGCCACATATGCATAAACTAGAATTTGGAAAAAAAATTGTTTTGCTATGAAATTCATCACAATGAATAGCATAAGAGTAATGACATCATTCTTAGCACATTTTATAGTTTGACACACTAAATTATTAATTCAGCACTTGACTACTGTGACAGTTAAATTTATGTGTCAACTTAGCTGAGCCACGGTACCCAGATATTTGTCAAACATTATCTTAGAGATTTCTGTGAAGGGAGTTCTTATTTATTTTTTTTTTTAATTTTTTTTTCAACGTTTTTATTTATTTTTGGGACAGAGAGAGACAGAGCATGAATGGGGGAGGGGCAGAGAGAGAGGGAGACACAGAATCAGAAACAGGCTCCAGGCTCCGAGCCATCAGCCCAGAGCCTGACGCAGGGCTCGAACTCATGGACCGCGAGATCGTGACCTGGCTGAAGTCGGATGCTTAACCGACTGCGCCACCCAGGCGCCCCTGTGAAGGTAGTTTTTAGATGACATATAACATTGAAATCAGTAGTCTTAGACAGATTGCCTCCATAATGTGGGTGGGCCTCATCAAATCAGTTGAAGACCTTAACAGAACAAAGACTGACCTCTCTCTAAGAAGAGGGAATTCTGCCAGCAGAAGACTCCCTTCAGATTCACATGGTAGCATTAACTCTTCCCTGGATATGCAGCATGCTGGTCTACACTGAAGAATTTAGACTTGTCAGCTTCCATACCCATGAGAGCCAATTACAATATATTTTTTTATATATTCATGTTCTATGTTTTAAGAAATATGTGTATGTACATACGGACATTCTATTGATTGTTTCTCTGGAGAACCCTCACTAATACAAACTACACATCCAAACAAATTAATATTCTGGAATTTTTTCCTCAATTTCCAGTCCAGGTAGAATTTAGAAGTCCTCATAATGAGCTTTTTCATCTGGTTTCCTCAAAGATACGACATTTGTAAAAAAAAAAAAAAAATGTGTATATGTATATATACACATGATATGTTATTTATATGTATATATATTATATACATATATATTTGTATATATACAAATAATATGTTATTTGTATTTTATATTATATATATGTATTTATAATTAGAAGTGTAAGTTCTCAGATTCTAACATTTTTTACATAAAGTTCACGAGTATGTTATTTATATGTATATATTATATATGTATATATTTGTACATATACAAATAATATGTTATTTATATTTTATATTATATATATGTATTTATAATTAGAAGTGTAAGTCCTCAGATGCTAACATTTTTTACATAAAGTTCACATGAGTATGACTTGAATTTTTTCCAAATAGTCAAGAAGGCCATGTGATATTCCTGCTTAGAACTTTTAGACATGAAATATCACCCCCCACCCGCAATCCTGTTCTTTTCAATATATGTGAATTAATCCTAGGTACAAGCCTGCCTTGTAAATTTTTCAATTTTATATTTCCATCATCAGTTTCCTAAAAGAAGAGAAAAACAAAAGTAGTGACCAGACATTCTTGCAGAGAAAGAAACAATGCTAGTTGTCAGTGATTGATAGACGTCTTCCAACCATATGCTCTTTTGTGAACCATGAAAAAGGAACCTTGTGTTACCTTCAGTATGAACCTATATCCACAGTCTGTCATTAGTCAGCAATTGGTAATGCCCACAATAAATTATTTTACATTGATAATCTTTTGATACTTGGCTGAAAATCAGCATGAAAAACAACTCCCGAGAAAGACAAAATAAGATACAGTATGCTTCTCAGGGTTGAAGAATGCATTATGTATATCAAATTATAGCATAAAAATTAAACTTTATTTTAACAAGAGTAATAAAAAAATTGATTAATGGTGGCTATGTGCATAAGGATATTTATGATTTACTAAAAAGAAGTCATCTGAGAGGCAGTCACAGAGTTGATTCAATGGTTCAAGGAAGTCATTAAGCCCAGGCTCCCCAACCTTGTTTCAGGGTCTTGGCTTTGTCCTCAGGCTTAAATCTTCATTGTCACAAGATGGCTGCCACAGCACCAGTCACCATGCCGAATATAGAAAGCATGGGACAGCCAAAAATAAAGGATTTTCTCATTACATATCTGTCTCTTGTCAAGAAGGAAGATTTTCCCAGAGAAGTCCATCAGACCCCCATCATAGATTACTTCCTAGAATTGAGTCTCATGGTCCTTTAGAACATTCATCTTCAAAGAAACACAGAATTGCTATGATTCTGAGACCAACTGTTTTTTGTCCACCAAAGCTAAACACTTTGCCATTTAAACAAAACTGGAATTTTGTTAGCAACAAAGAATAGAGCATAAACACTGTGGATGGCCCATAGGCCATCTTAGGCCACAGGCCAAGTCAGTAGGCATTTATTGCATCACATATGCATGAGAACATTATCTATAATTAAGTAACATGCCACACTTTTTGTAATACTAGGATTTATATCAAATACTTTCATATTCTATAGTCATCACATTTCCACTTGCCAAGAGAATTTTGCCAAGGGTTACTTTTACATTTTCATTTATTACTTTATTTTATTTACGTTATGTAATTACGTAAGTTTTTTCCATGTATCCAAATACATTTGCATTCCAAATACAAACTTATCCCAATGGAGTGAACTTTCTCAACCACCCACACCTTTATTCCAACATCCTTTCTCCATGCCAGGAAATGAATCATTAGTTTAGACTGTATCCCATCACAAATGTGTCCTACCTACCAGTTTTAAATAGGAAATGGCAAAAGGTGAAGGACATACGTGTAGGGGGAAACAGAGACTGGAGGCCAGTTAGAAAACGAATAAAATTTTCCACCAAGGGATAAATGTGAGAAAGGACGTAGCACTGTCACTGTCCCCATGGGCTGTCACTCCTGAAAGCATTTAAAGCAGGAGAACATACACTCCCTGGGAAGGAGGCTAAAAGTGATTGCCAACTCAATAGTAATCACCCATGTTTTGCTCATTTCAAGGTCCTAAATACTTAGAGAATATACTAATAATATACAGTTGCAGATGCCTATCCTAGCTAATTTACTTTCAGGAATGTTACATGATATTCAGTACAGGAGCACAAAGAATTGAGAAAGCAAAAAGTACTGAGCACGAAGCTTTACAAGAGCCGCATAATAATATTCCTGGTTACGACCTGCCGTACCCCGCTTTCCAGTCAACGTACTATCAAAAGAAAATCTGAATTGCTTTGGGAAACAAGTCATTTGTAAGCAATTTGCAAGAGTCTGACAGATTTGCTTCTAAATACAGAGAAACCCATGCTTCAGTTTTAAACTTAATCAGCGACCTATACCCAATTGGTTCTCAGAACTGGCATCTCTTTAGAAATTGGTATAAGTAGCCTCGCTCAGAAACATGGTGTCTGGAACCTACAGGAAAGTGTTTGGCCACATTCATCCCCACCTCACTCCACCCTCTTAACCACAGTGTTGTGATTCTATTTTCTGAAGCAGTCAAATGATGTGACATTTATTTTTCCAAATCTCATCTGTGACTGCAACCTTTCAAAGACAGCCATACGGAATATATAGGATATTGAGACCTGCTTATGGATTCTTCCACAAACTGGGGTGATCAAGGATTGAGACATCCAGCCTTGGCGACTGACATTTCAAGGGAAGAGTTCCGTCATGCCTCCAATTATTTGAAAAATAAGATATTCCCCTAATAATGTGAGAAGAGTGAATCGTAGTCCAAAGGGCCCACATTAGACAAATGCATTCTAGGAAATCCCGAGGGAGCCAAGCCAGCTCTCTGTCCCCTCCTCCTTGCCTCACCCAGCTCAATCAGCAGTTAAAGCAAAGCCTCACGGATATCTGTCCTCAGCCCAGATCTCTCCCCTGAGGTCAGACAAATGTCACACCGTTCACAGGACAGTAATGTTTCCAAAACCAAACTTCAGTCTTCCCCGACCGCGCCTTCTCCCAGTGTTTCCCACTGCATGAGTGCCACCGGCATCCAAAAGCAGCCCATCTGGACACCTGGAAGCCATCTAATGCCTCAGGCCACATAGCCCCACTATTATCAATCTTAATCATTGTCCCTCCCACGTAACTCGCAGATCTGCCCAGTCTTCTCCTTCTCCGTTACCACCACAGGAGTCTGAGCTAAGGTCAGCCCTCTCCTGCAATCGGCAGGCCCTTCCTGACGGAACGACCCACACTCCAACCCTACTTCCGAAGTCCGATCTAGTCTACGCAGTATAGCCAGAGTGTTCTTTCTCAGATTCAACTCTGACTTCACTGCCCCATCCCCAATCCCACCTCCTACCTGCCTACAACCCTACAGCGGTTTGCTATTGCTCTTAGAATCCAGACAAAACTGCTTCCTACGGTCTACACCACCTTCAATGGCTTTGCTCCCACTAGTGTACGTCAGGCGCCCCTCTTTCTTTCTCCACTGCATTTGCATTTGTTTTTAGCCTACTTTGTCCCCTCACCCAGCAAGCTTGTGCACGTTCTGTGTCTCCTCCCTGGAACGTATTACCTCCCTCTTTACCCGGCTAACTCTGCCTGAGCTCATGCTCCCCAGAAAGCCAGGTCTGAGGCAATGACTAAATAAATACTGATGCTTTATTTAAGAGAGGCAACCCCATGACAGGAGGGGAGGCAAAGAAGCAATGCAAAGCGACGTATTACCATCCTGGCTGCAGCCTCATGAGGTGGGTCCTTTGGTGGGTGCACCCATCTGGCCACAACGGGCACCTCAGACAGGCTGTTCAGGACCTCGTGTCTGAGAACGGTCCATCAGAGGGCGGGAGAGGGGAGAACCACTCTGCCCAGGTCTCTCGCCAAGGTGTTTTTCTCTCATTAGCCAAAACTGTTTCCATGGGGAGCTCCCTCGCTCATGGTTCCAGGTTGTGACTCCCAATTTCATTATTTAGAAACCACACTGCAACCCACAGTGCACTGTTTTATCAAGTCCTTCAGGAAAAAACAGAGTCGGGGTGTGTGAGTGTAGGAGCAGCCAAGGTGGGGCAGGGGGGAGTCCGGCCCTGTTAGGCAAAGCCTGCCCCCCCGCAGGTCACCCTGATTGGACATCATGGGACATCAAGCCAAGGATGGCACACTCTTAGGATGTCGCTATGCCTCTTGCAACTGTAGTAACTGTATTTACTACAGGTTTAATGACACAGAGAATTTGTTTAGAGTCCAATACTAAGGGAAAGGAGTCTAAAAAACTGTGCATAAGCTTTGTTTCCATTACACTCTTTGGTTCTTCTGGAACTTTTTTTCAAAAGAGCATATATTACTTTCATAACTTTACAAAATGGAAGAAAGAGTACGTCAAGAAGAGGGGGTAACGGGTTGCACAGTCATCTGTCAGGAAAGCACAAGATATGGAGGGACCAGGAACACCCAGGGACAGCCCAGCCCCAGGGTGAAGAAAGGAAGTGAAGGTCATTTTCTGAGCAATCTTGTGAGTCAAGTCCTTGGCTTCCCCACTGGAAATTCCAAATGAGATCTTCATTTGTGTGTAATGAAGAGAAAGTGAAGAAATGTATCTGAGAGCTGGCTTCAAAACCCTGATGCTACGTCTCCATTCTAACTGCTGCAACATAGCAAGATTTTCCTGTGTCACTTTCCAACTCAGTGACTACGGTCTTTTTCAAATTTATCTTTTTCTCTGAAACTTCTCTCTAACTTTATTTGACATTGCAGTAGTAAATAATAGATGTGAAACACTTCACATCTGTACTGAAAAAAAAAAATGTTACAAAATAAAGTTGTATAATGCCTCCAGCTATCATTATAACTGAACAGCAGAGAATATTTCAAAATATTTTGGAAAAAAAAAGATTGTTATGAAACATCATCACATTTCAACAGTGATTTTCTTTTGGAGTGGTGACTGTTCTGTAGTTTCCATATTTTCTGCCATCAGCATAAATGTCTTATATTTCAGGAAATACATATTCTTCCAATATTTTTAATAAAATAGCAGTTGAGGATGTATTTTTAAAGGATGATGTGTAATGCTGATAGTCACCTCCTAAGGTGACTCTAGCATTCCCATATGATTGGCAAATATATTCAATCTACCTGGAAAACAAACAGCATATCACATTGAAATGATTACACTCCTTAGTGCAGTAATATTATACATCCAAATCTCTCCCAAGGGAAAAAAAATTTAAATGTGGATGAAATTTCATGCACAAAGAAATGCTGGGGGAAAATGTTGACTGCTGTATCACATATGATCACGAATCAGAAAAACTGTAAAATGTCCCCAAACAATAATTAAATTAAAATATATCCATATTGTGAACATCATAAAGATTTCAGAAATTAGATTTGTAAATAATTTTAACTTTTTATTATGGAAATGTTTAAACATGCACAAAGTACAGAGAATGGTCTATATAATGAATTCCCAAATTCCCATCACGGAGCTGCAACAATTATCAACACGTTACCAAACTTGTTTCATGTATACTCTGGCTAACTTCACCCCCCTCAAACATACATTTTGAAACAAGATTCTCACATTCATACCATTTCATCCACAAATTATTCAGTATGTGTCATAAGGAGTTTTGAATCATTACAATATTGTTATTATACTTAAAAAACAAATAATAATTCCTTAACATAATCAAATCTGTACTTAAGAATTTTAATTCTTCTAATGACATGGGAAGCACTTTGATAATTTAAGGGAAAAAGCAGGATACCAATCTGTACGTAGTGCATTATTCAAACACATAAAAACAAATGTAGAAAGAGGTAATAAGAAATACAGGGGCAATCTCAAATTTAATATCCATAATCTCAGCTCTCCACAAATGAAGGAGCTTGACTTATTACGTTTCTGGGGCCCTACCTGGAACCATAACCCTGTGCACGGTCTGTGTGCATACGTGAACATGAGTGGGCAATTAGGGAATGAGCCAAGGCCACCTCCCAGCCCCCATGCCTCCCAAATGAACTCTGCTGTCTTCTGCAGACCACTGTGCTTGTACTTTATGGGAAGATGCATGCACAAATTTGGGATGTCCAAAATCCTTCTGAAATTCTTTTCCTAAATATCATCGATCTATTACAACAAAATGTTTCATAAAGTATATTTTTATTGGACACATCATGCTTTGGGGGTTATTTATTGAATACTTCTTTTTATTCCATTTAAAAAACAAGGATAAACATATTCACCAGGTCATTGTGAAAATTAAATTAGCCACTGCTGGCCAGGCGCCTACGGCATTAAGTACCTGGAGTTCGGGGAGCCCCTTGGAAGTGAAGGTCATTATGGTACCAAGCTGCATTGATCTCTGGGTATAAAAAAAGAATATATAACACCAGTCTTCCATCTAGGAGGAACATACCAAGTAAATTGCATTTATTTTCTCTATTTTACCCCCAAACGAAACTGTTTTTTACAGTTAATCGACCTATATGACCTAATTACAAGCAGAAAATAAATAACTTGTATTTTTTACTCAGGCTGCGGACCCCCTATATCACTGTGAGTTTAACTCTCTTAAATCGTCCATATTCCTCAACTGCATAAGGTTTATTGTTTCATCATTCCACATGACATCCATGTAGGAAACCTCTGTCCTACTATGTATTTTAAAAACTGAATGAAAAGGCAGTATAACTAAAGCGAATTTTTAATGAGTGATAAGAACCCTCCTCAAGCTGCTATGCATGTTCTCTAATTCAAACCTAAAGCTAGATGGACTGCTTGCTAATAATCATTTTAGATGAAGATATTCTAGGGATCTATAATTACCTCCATCCGGCTGTAATATACTGTATTAATGAATATAAAATGGAGAAAGATCACTTTAGATTTTGAGTTTGAATCTTCTAAAAATGTATGATTATCACAGAAGTGGGAAATCCACGGTTGTGTCCCAGCTTTTTCTTTACGGGTATGAGACACCACTTCCTGTGACTCATCCTTCTCTTTGGAGCCAATGACTCAATAGTGATTACATAAGGCATTGCTACCTATTATATCTGGATCATGAAGCAAGTGCTGGAACCTGTCAAGTACAATTCAGAAAATGCTGGTGGTTTGTAAATATGACTTTTTGAAATAGCACACAGTAAGTATATTCTTAACAATGCTTATAAATAGAAAAACAATTCTAGCTTGCTATCCTTAGAAAGCAGATGCATCACAGATCGTTTAATAAGAATCAGCCCCCAAGGAAATAAGACCCACAAGGAATTTCTATAAGTGACGTGAATGTGTGCATAAATGGTGTGTGTGTGTGTGTGTGTGTGTGTGTGTGTGCGCGCGCGCGCGCGCCCGCGTGTGTTGTAGGGGGATGGGGTGGGTATTTAGCAGAATCACCTGACGGGATTTCAAAATATGCATTCCCTCTTTCAATAAAGCCTTCATTCAACAAATATTTGCCGAGTGTGTTAGGTACCAGCCATTGTTTCTCCTACATACAACACCCCATCCTTCAATTTCATTCTCCAACAAAACACATATTCCAGGATTTGTTGGCTTTCTCTGGAGGTGAGGGATAGTGTGTGCAGTGTTTAAATTTGTTTATCTCCCCCCAACTCTCCATTATCTTCAACTAATTAAAGGCTCTTTCACATAACATCCAAGGAGGCAATCTATCCTACCATGCATTTTTAAACTAGAAAAACAAAAACAAAGAAATGGAGACACCCCAAATTTAAGAAATCTTCCCAAGATCACACAGCTAGTCATTAGCAGAAGTGAGATTTGAACTTCAGCCATTTGGCTCCACATGTGAACACATCTTCCAGACAGACGGCTAATCCTAAGGGGTGTTGAGGGGGGAGAGAAAAGGAAGCCAGAGGGACTAAGTCAAGGTTGTCCAGTTTGTTCTTTTTACGAACCAGAGAAGTGTCATGTTCCCCTCTACTGGGGAGAAAGGAGTGATCGAGGAGGCAAGAGGGAGGCAGGAGATGTTACTCAAATACACATCCTTCCATATGGAAACATGAGCCCGAGTTCTGAGTTTCCCAACAGCAAACACCTGTTCTGACATGACACAGGTACCTGCATGTGCACTCAAGCATGTTGAGAAGCAAGGTCCAGTTTTGTGGAAGAAATGAATGCATGTCTTTTCTAGCTTCCCTATTTAATCATGCCTGGTTATACCAAATTTACTTGATTCTTGAGATAGAGAAAGCTTTAGGTAACCCACATTAACATACAGTGTATGGCATATCTAAGGAAGGAAACTCAGCATGCCAGTGAGACTATTTTCCCAAGCCCTGCCCCAATGTATTTGGTGAACATGTCATTTCTGTCGTTAATCTCATGCCAATGCCCGCAAAGCACTGTGACTCCAATATTCTTGTCTAGACCCCACTCCTTCTCTTGAGGCTGCCAATAAAATGCACGTGTGCGTGTGTGTGTGTGTGTGTGTGTGTTCTACTCCAAAATCTACATTATTTCCCTTGTTTCCTTTTTCTAATTTTACCTCTTGTAATTATCATCAACATCTCATACATTAGACTTTATACTAGAAGTCTGAAAGGTTTATGTTTCTCTTTAAAAAATACAAACAAGTGGGGCTCCTGGGTGGCTTAGTCAGTTGAACGTCTGACTTCAGCTCAGGTCATGATGTCACGGTTCATGAGTTCAAGCCCCATATCGGGCTCTGTGCTGACAGCTCAGAGCCTGGAGCCTGCTTCAGATTCTGTGTCTCCCTCTCTCTCTGCCCCTCCTCCACTCACATTCTGTCTCTCTCTGTCTCGCTCTGTCTCTCAAAAGCAAATAAACATTAAAAGTAAAAATGAAAATAAAATAAAATAAAATAAAATAAAATAAAATAAAATAAAATAAAATAAAATAACACAAACAAGTCTGTCCAGGGATTCAAAGAAAACTGAAATCCCTCAAACAGGAGAAAAATAATAAAGCATTATGGGATGTAAAAAAGTAGGGAATATTCCATTGATCTTTCATTTATTCCCTATGGCATTTATTTCAAGAAGCCTGGAAATGGGTTCACCTGGATTGCTTCTAGGCTAATCAGGAAGCCAAAAAAGAGAGAGAGAGAGAGAGAGAGAGAGAGAGAGAGAAGGAAAAAAAAAAAAGAAAGAAAAAAAGACCATGCGCCCTCACTAAAAATTTCCAAAGGTTCCAAAGCCCCAAACACTCAGTACCATTAAAGTAATCTCCATATAATGAACTTAATGAATGACTTAAATGAAAAGTAATAATTACACAATTGGACAATAATAAACGGAGATTGCATGCAAATTATTCTCCAGCTCTTTCCTCCGTATTCCAGGCTAGACCGAACTTGTGTCTCAACCCCACTGATGTTTCCCCCCTTGAGACAAAGTACAATGTACAGCATGAATCCAGGTTGCAGAACATCACACACAGAAACCATTGCTGTTGGAGGGGTTTCAGGCCACAGTTGGCACAGTAAAATTCAAAAAAACACCAAAATATCACAGGCCCCGATTCAGCCATCTTACCTGGCTAGAGGAAATGGAATCCTTGCAAAGTATTGATCGATCAGTTTATGCTGATTCTCATTTCATCAATGGCCATGGGCATATGCAAATACTTTTTAGCTCGGTCATTACACACCACACGAGGCACATAAAAATAGCCAATCATCTTTCCCTAAACAATAAAATTTTTAACAGTAAAAAGAAGCCAAACCCAAAGATGGTCAAGGAAAATAAATGCGCTGTTATAATGAGGCAGCACTTACTTTAACAATTCCATCTAGGAATTACCCATAAACCAAAAGTAGGTTAGATCCCAAGGTGAGATCCACATTTCCTCCGAATTAATGATGCACAGGTGTAGCTGCGGCCTGAGGGAGAGGGCGTCTTGCTGACACAGCCAATCCCCCTGTAGAGTCCACACCGCACTCCATGCCAGAGATTCTTCCACACTATTCCCAGAAATCCCGGCTGCCCTTGGAAGAAGATCTTTGCAAAGAAAATTTGAGCCAAACACCATTAGAAGACAGCAAATTTCTCTCCATTTTACTGAAATTTGAGTATAAATTATCAAATTGTCCAGTCAAAGTCTTCACGTTTGCATCCCAATCCATCATCATTGAGTTTATTACTGTCATTAGTATGGTACTCGCAGGACCGTCCCAGAACGTGTCAAGAAAGCAAAAGACCAAGTACATATCTCTTCCAAAATGTTTCTTTAAATCTTGCACAATTCTTCAACACAAATCGTACCTCTTGTAAGTTAAGATTACACATTAAATTCAATGCTAAACTGGGACAATCTTCAATTAGAACTGTATTAATACAACTCAGTTCACAGTTCTAACCATGTGTTTAGATTTTACTGTGACTGGTCAGGACAACCTAGCACCATGGAAGTCGCCCAGTGAGAGGAAAAAGGTTAGAGAGGGAAGGAAAGAGTGAGAGAAAGAGAGAGAGGGAAGGAGGGAAGGAATGAGAAATAGAAAGAGAGAGAGGGAGGGAGGGAGGAAAGGAGGGAGGGAGGGATAAAACAAGAAAGAGATAAATGGGGGATGAAGGATTGAAGGAAGAAGGAAAGATGAAGGAAGGAAGGAAGGAAGGAAGGAAGGAAGGAAGGAAGGAAGGAGAAAGAAAGAAAGAAAGAAAGAAAGAAAGAAAGAAAGAAAGAAAGAAGAAAGAAAGAGAAAGAAAGAAGGAAAGGAAAAAGAAAAAAGAAAATAATAGAAGGTGAAGAATCACCAGCTGCCATCTGCTTGCAAGTGTTTTTACTCCTCTGGTTTATTGTTCCTGTTTATGTGTGTGTGCACATGTCTATACTGAGTAGACCAGAACTTAATTTCCAATATAGAATCAACTACATCCCACAAAGGATTTGAAGTCGGCTCCCTTCACCTGTAGGGAAAGTATGTACGTCACTCCTTCAACCTGAGGACCTTCCTCAACACGCACGAAAAGAGGCAGCTAGCTGGCAAAGTTGTAAGGCTGTGTGAACCAAAGGTTGCAAAATGAGAATCAGTAGCTCAGAGAAGAGAGCTTCTTAAAAGCCTAAAGAGGAGGGGCGCCTGGGTGGCGCAGTCGGTTAAGTGTCCGACTTCAGCCAGGTCACGATCTCGCGGTCCGTGAGTTCGAGCCCCGCGTCAGGCTCTGGGCTGATGGCTCAGAGCCTGGAGCCTGTTTCCGATTCTGTGTCTCCCTCTCTCTCTGCTCCTCCCCCGTTCATGCTCTGTCTCTCTCTGTCCCAAAAATAAATAAACGTTGAAAAAAAAAAATTTAAAAAAAAGCCTAAAGAGGAAGAAGGGATCTGAGAAACCCTGGAAATGATGTTAGGATAGATGAAAAAGATGTGGAAAGAAGACAAAAGACAAAGGCATGGAAGACAAAAAAAAAAAAAGGGACACGATTCAAGCACCTCAGTGTGGTTACCAGTATCCTCACTGCTTCTGTACTGGTACACATTCCAATCAAAATCTTCAAACAGAGGGGTTACTGGGTGGCATCAGTTGGTTAAAGGCCCGACTCTTGGTTTCAGGTCAGGTCACAATCTCACAGTTCCTGAGTTAGAGCCCCACATCGGGCTCCATGCTGACAGCTCATAGCCTGCTTGGGATTCTCTCTCTCTCTCTCTCTCTCTCTCTCTCTCTCTCTCTCTGCCCCTTCCCTACTTGCTCTCTCTCTCTCAAAACAAATAAATTTTTAAAATTTTAATAAAAAATCTTAAAGCAGAAACTTAAAAAGTTATTGTCATTGGAGCAAATGGCTTGTGGAAAGGAGCACTAACAGAACATAAAGCTAAAACTAGAAATTGGATCTAAACTCTGGGAGCCTAGGAAGCCCCGAAACAAAACATGTGTTTAGATTTTAACCTGTAGGTGTCAGGAGTCACTGAAGGGTCTCATTCCATGACGGGCACAATGAAAGGGATCTTTCAGAAATACCGAATTGGCAGCAACGTTAGGATGAACCCGGGAGGCAAAAGGCGGCAACCTCAATCCGATAAATGAGGTGTGTTCACTCCAACGCAAGACAGATGAAATTTTTATGAAATTCTCCACTTCAGTTTTGAAAAAGACAAATCAATGTTGACAAATCGAAGCATGAGAAAAGGACGCAGCATCAAGGTCAGAAGTGGGTCTGTGGTGTTTCTTCTAATCAAACAGTTCAGAGGCAGGGCCTGTTCAATAATTAAACGTTTGTTCTCAGTGCATCATGCCATTGTGTCATTCTGGAACGCCCGGGAAGCAGCAAAGAGGAGTGCAGGTCATTTGACTTCAATTGGAAGAGTTGTGATCAAGGAAGCGAGTGCCAGGCTTTCTTCCCCAAATTCGCCTAGTGGCTGGAGCCGGTGCTGGGAGCCCAGCTGAGACCAGAAGGGCACACAGCAGGGGACACACGCGAGAGGCAGGCAGGTGCTTGGAGGAGACACACGCGGGCTCCGTGCTTCTGCAGACCAGGATCCCAAATCCACACATTTTGGAAAACGCTGACAATTTACAAGGTTTCTGTCGTGTGCCTCTGACTCTGATGGCACAACCAGTGGGCGCAGAGCTGAGGCTTCCACGGAGGACCGTCCAGCGCTTTCTCATTCCAGCAGGTCAAGCATCTTAAGGAAGACATTAAGACGCCTTCCCTAGCGTCTCCCCTCCTCCAAAATACCCTGCCAGCTCTCCTCCTCGTGGCCCACCCGTACTGTCTCCTCCATTCCCACCTGACTGGATTCCTCAGACGTTGGAAAGCGAGCCACCTATTTATTTGCAAGTAATCACTTAAAGTAAGCGTTTAGCTATTGAAGCCGTCATCTCGTCGCCTGAAGGACCGGAGCCAGCTATCAAAACCACATAGAAGAAAACAGGGTAATCGATAAAGACGTTGGGAATTTGAAGGAAAGAGAAAGGAGAAGAGGAAGACAAGGTGGCAGGAATAAAGGCCATAAAAAGGAGCAACATGAGAGTGTGTTGGCAACTGCATGCACAAGGCCGCTACGCAAGACTGAATATTAAGCTGCAGAAACGGAGAAGACGGGAGGTTGATAGATTCGTCTACGGATCCTGCCTTCACTATGGGGCTTTGGAAGCACTGAACCAAAACGAAAGGCAAAGTCGGTAAAACGCCTACGACAAAAAGATACCGGTAAGTAGTTAAAAATCAATGGGAAAACTAAGGCAGAGTCTGATGTCCCGGATACTGAGAAAGGGAGCGCTGAGTGGCCTTGGGGCCGGGCGGGCCAGCAGGAGCAGGTGCGCACAGTTCGCAAGGGGAGCGGGGCGAGTCGGATCTGAAGCTTTGCCACCACGGCCATGGCCACCTTGTCCAGGCCAGAGACGAGAGATTTCAGTTTCAGCATTTGCTGATTTTACTCCGAACCTGTTGGCAACCAAAACAAGGAGGAAAAGCACGAAAGGACAACAGTATTCCTCCAACTGGTATCTATTTAATGCTGTTCTGCCGCGTCACACCTGAAATGTCACACACACACACACACACACACACACACACACACGCTCAGTGTAAGAAATACTGGCAAACGGAGGATTAAAACAAATATGCTTGTTTCTCCTTCACTGTACAACTACACGCGGCCATCAGTATGCTGACATACTGAGAGGTCAGCAAGGTATGAGGCACAGGAAGCTTTTTTTCATGCACCAATTAGTGGCCTTCCTATGAAAAGGGCTCTGCAGAATGCAGTTTGGGAAATAATGACTTAAAAACTAACAATGGTCAAGAGAAAAAATAATGTTCAGAAATTCAGGTTTCCTCTGGTACCAAGACCTTAGAGATGTCTATGCTGCGGATTCCGGCGAAGGACACGCTGCGTAAGTGGAGCTCGGCATCCCCCACATCAGCCCTGCCATAAATGCCCAAATAACATCTCTCTGACAAAATACATGAGCATGTGCATAAAACAAAGGAAAAACTGCATGTCAATGTAGGGTTTTTTAAAGGCCAAGGCTGTTGTCTGATTGTCTAAGTACATGCTTCTCTAGTGATCTCAAGTGACCCAAGACTAAAATTTAGAATAGCACGAATAGATTACTACATATACTTCAAGTAACCTCCAAGGAATGTTCTAGATTGATGTGTCAGCTGACTTTCTACAGCTTAAGGGTTAAAGCTCTTTGGAAGAACATGGAGATAATCTATGCTGCCAATGAAGGACAGATTGATTTATTTTGTGCATAAACAAAGAAAAGGACTGCAGTTTTAATCCTCTAATAAAAGCTAAGGATTTATGCTTGCATAGAAAATTCTGTGACTGATGCATGGAGACGGGCAAAGGAAAGGTCAACAGGAATGATCACGTTTTCTTGCCAAAGAGTCCACACAGGTCCACTCAAACAAAAGGTATCAAAGTTCTGCACCATACGGCTTCGAAATAAGGATTTTATCCCGGAAGATTTTTAAAGCAGATGTTGCAAATTACCCATTTAAACCATTTAAAAGTTTTCAGTATTGCACCCAAAGGCCAACTAATTTT
The DNA here is from genome assembly GCF_028749965.1 of Puma concolor. Taxonomy (NCBI): domain Eukaryota; kingdom Metazoa; phylum Chordata; class Mammalia; order Carnivora; family Felidae; genus Puma; species Puma concolor. The sequence goes on along the minus strand of NC_141678.1, from coordinate 87,418,818 downwards.
AATAAAAGGTAACTTCTTGGTGTACCTCCAAGATAAATTGGATAAAAAATTTAATGTCAAGTAACCAAATGAGTTAAACAGGATTTCTGTGATAAGCCTATTATATTTAAAGAATGTCTACCAAAAAGAACGACTAGGTTTTCAGAGTAATCGATCTTAAGCTACTTTTCTAGAGATTAGGACCACTCACCAACTGAGGCCACATCCATTTTTGATGGTAATGCCTTGTCTCCCTTTTTTATTTTCAATAGCATGAAGTTTCATGTCACTGAGATATAAAGGAAGGCCAAATAGGGTTTCATTTGTCCCCTTGTGAAACTATTGTTACCAGAGAGATAAATCTGACTCTGCTAGATACTAGTGGAGGTCCCCATATGAGCCTAAACATCAGGTAAGGGCCCAGACCAGCGTCTACAATAAGTTCGAGCCCAGCCCCTTGCTTTCCTGGTCCCAGAGGTAAAGACTGGAGCACAGGACAGGGAAGTGACAATTATCCACCGGCTACAAAGAACAGTTCTGTCTTAGGAGAGACGTGCTCACACTCAGGGCAGAGTGCACAGTACGCATTGGTGTCGGTGTCCCCACAGAACAGGGAGCCCAAGGTAAAGGTAGAGTCAACATTCACTCCCCTAAGCAACCCGGCCAGAACCAGGGTCACTGTGGGCTCCCCCACCGGCCTCCAGCCAAGTTTCATAAACCTATGTTCCCACCTCTCAGCATTCTGTGAGTTGGGAAAGCATCATTTGCTCCTTCTGAGGGAGTAGAACCAATTGTCCCCTCTGCGGCAATGGTCCGTCTTTGGCCTCAGTCTCTGATTCAGGCCCCCTGTTATTATTACGTCTTGAATAGAAGACAACAAGAAAATAACCAAGAATCTATGTTTTGTCTTTTAGAAAATAACGATGAACTTCGCAGCCCAAGACTGCCAACAATGATACTGACATTCAGAAATGTCTTTGCAAGTTGATACCCTGAAATACCCTGAGGCTGTTTCTGGATTAAGGTCCGTATATTGTTTTCTGGCCAAAGTGCTGCAGGGTCACTGCAGGAGACACAGAGACCTAGATGCCAGTCTTCCAAGACTTCTGCATAAAAACTGCCCATCTCATAGCACTCTGGGATTCTCTCAGCTTTAGAAGCAAGTGAAAAGGAGACACTGTTTGCTAAGAGCTTCTGGGGAGTGACTTTGCCACCCCTAACATGCCAAGGCCTTCTGCAGGACATGGGCCAACCAAATCATAAATACACACGTGCTGAGCACCTATTAATTTCTAGGCTCTCTGCTGAAGGAGACTGAACAGAAGTATGAGCCATTCTTCCCGGACTCAAGGAGCTAGAAGGCAAAACTGGGGTAAGGAAGTAAATGTACACATTAGACACATAAACATGTAGGTCTGGGGTTCAGCCTTGGGCTCGGATCCAGGCCACATCACATACTGCCCTGGTCACTTTGCTTACCTTTATAGCATATAAGGTGCTCTGCATAATGTCTGTCCCAAAGTAATTCCTTAACAAACTGCAATTATTATTATCTATAAAAGATCCAGAAAGCAAGAACATTTAAATGATCATTGTTGGCCTCATATACATCAGTCACTCTATCTATCTATCTATCTATCTATCTATCTATCTATCTATCTATCTATCTAATGTATATGAATGATGATCAGTATATTTGTTAATTCTCATACTCCTGTCAGGCACTGTTTTTAACTGTGCTGATGTGGCTAAGTTCCGTGACCTGTAAAAGACTGGGTTCAAACTCCATCTGACCCCAAGCCTGTGCTCCTTCCACTACAGAACACTTGGAGCTACAACCTAGAACGACACTGTCCCATACGGCAGCCAGTAGCCAGGGTGGCTATTTACATTTAAATTCTAACTCGTTCAGTTAAATTAATGAGAAATCTAGTTCCTTGGTTGTACTAGGTCTCAAAACTCACATGTGGCTTGTGGCCACCATACTGGACAGCGGAGATACAGAGCATTCCACCAGCATAGAAAGTTCCACTGGGCAGCACTGATCTACGTAAAAGACGAACAGAGAACACTGTTTTTCACAGCCCAGGAAAACGGTATCTCTTAAGATAAAGCATGATGAAGTGAAGGGAAGTGATCCATTCAGTAGTCCTGAGTGAGGCTGCCACAATCATCAGGAGCATAATGGGGTCCAATACCTATGTCTTCACCTTTAAGTCTCTACTATACAGGAGTTAGGAAACCTCTAAATTCCTAGAAACTGCTGTTATCTAGCTGGTTAACCTGCTTCCCCCATGCTCAGAGAAGGGTTCTTTCTCTGCTTCTTTAGTAAACTGCTGGAGTAAAATAAAATCGCATGGAACCCAGGAAAGCAAGGTGTCAGGAATAGCTCTTGGATGCATGCCCACGTCAACCGCTTGTTCGTCTACTTCGGGTTTTTCTTACGTGTTTGTTTACATGCTTGTGTTTTTTGCTGCAAAAGGCAACAGCCAAAATGACCAAACGTTTCAATTAGCCTCCTTTTCAAGAGCTCCACTTAACCAAGCCTATTTTTAAAAAGTTATTGGGTGGCTCTTTCGGTTGAGCGGCCGACTTCAGCTCAGGTCATGATCTTGCAGCTCGTGAGTTCAAGCCCCACGTCAGGCTCTGTGCTGACAGCTGGGAGCCTGCTTCGGTTTCTGTCTCTCTCTCTGTCTCTGTCTCTGTCTCTGTCTCTCTCTCTACCCCTCACCCACTCACACTGTGTCTCTCAAAAATAATTACACATTTAAAAAAATTTAATTACTTGTAGGATACTATCCTCTTTCCATTTTTATTCTCTCATTTAATCAAGAAATATTTGTTGATTACCTACTATGTACCTGGCACTGGGCTGGATGCCAAGGATACAAAAGTGAACTGAAACAAACCCAGTGGCTAATGTCAGGGCATTTACACTCTGCAGTCTTCTCTCCTCACAGATTAGTTAGGTTTTACTACAAAGGATGAAACTAATGTACAGGAAATAATTTAACTGATATAATTCAGCAAACAATGACACATCCCAAGTACAACCAATAACTTAATAACCTCTAGAATATAAATTTATCGCTTGCCATTTTTCTCTCTCCTCTGTCTTATTACTCCTCTGTTATTATACTTAAATCCATGTGTTAAAAAAGAAAACTATAGGCCCCAAATGGCATCTCTTAGGCAGAGTCCCCAAACTGGGCTCAATATCTAATCTAATTGTAGTTTCAACCTTCCCCACAAATATAGTCTTAACCAGTCAGCCAGGAATTTTCCAATCAGTGCAAAGGAGTGTGCCTCTGTGCCTCATGGGCTCTCTCCATCCTCCAAGGGAAGATGAGGAAATCTGCATGAGACCTCCTATTCTTCCCCTAAGGGAAAGCCACTTGGCCTGGAACAATCTTCTCCTTCTATAAAAACCTTCCATTTTGAACAACTTCTTGGTGCTCCCCTCTGTGCTATGGGGGGCTGCCCAATTCACGAATGGTTTAATAAAACCAATGAGGTCTTCACATTTATTAGGTTGAATTTTGCTCATTAACACCTGTCAATATTATGCTTGTCCTCAGAGAAACTTCAGGTAAGTCCTTACTTTTCTCTCAAAGATGGGAAGAAAATTATACCAAAGAACCACTGTATGTCCAAGCTTATACACAACATACAGACCCTAGAAATAGTCTCTATGCTTAGCCCCTCTGAGAATCACTCTTCAGATCTTTGAAAGTCTGCTTTTTACATCTGTGCATTTAAATTATGAAGGTCAATGAGATGCGGGCAATGCAGGACGCCAAAGCAGAGTCAAATGGACAAGAAGACTAAAGAATTGCTTCTTTTTGTTCCGTTTTGTTAATAATTCTTGAAATGGTGAGCCTACAGAGGCCAGTGTGATTGAATATTATTTCGTGGTCTCTGAGATGAATTTGCACACCTTCTAATATCTTCTCCGTGGCCTGAGGCTGAATGGTCATGAGCAATGACTGTGTTTGACTGGTTCTAAGAAACTACAGTTTCTAAGCTCAGTATAATGGACAATTCCACAGGGAAAGAAAATAGTTAAGACAACTTAAACCTAGTTAAGACAACTTAAAACAGGAAAATAAAAGGACAGAGAAGGGACAATGTCAGTAACTTCACTTTTACATAACACATCTCTGTAGCCTGAAAAAGCCACTTTTCTTAGCAATGTCTGAAAAACTTGAAGGAATAACAGGGACACGTGCAAAGAGGAGGGAGCCCCATTAAGGACATTCAAAATCAGAGCTGTTAATCCTAAAGCATCTGTTCTTTTTAAGGTCTGAATTATTTTGACCTTAGTCTGAAGAGGTGAGAAAATAAGTGGAAGGAGGCTCTCCACCTTAATATGAAGTAAGGGGTGCCTGGGTGGCTCTGTCTGTTAAGCTTCTGACTCTCGGTTTCCGTTCAGATCATGATCTCAAGGTTCCGGAGATGGAGTCCCATATCAGGTTCTGCACAGACCCTGCTTCGGATTCTCTCCCCCCCCCCCCACCCCTGCCCTCGCCCACTCATGCTGTCTCTCACTCTTTCTCTCTCAAAATAAAAAATAAGTAAACATTAATAAATAAGTAAAATAATGCTGCCATCCTGCATTCTTTTTATTCCCAGGGCCTCACAGGGTCACTTCAAATGCCGTCATCTGAAAAGGAGAACATTTTGGTGTAGAAAAGAGATTCCGTTGTGGAAAAAGATCTGTATGTGGTTTGCAGGAGACAGACTCCACTTCCCCTCAGTCTAACTTCACCCTCAATTTTTCTTTTTCTAAATATGAAAGTTAAATATTTTTTTTTCCTCTAAAATCTCTTGGCCCTACATCAATGGCTTCCAGTCAATACTTTGCCTCCTTAATCTCAAATTCACCAAACTTTAAATTGATTTTCAAAACATTTTCTCACCAAATGTGTTTTTGAGCTCTTTCTGACCAATTAACTTTGTTTAGCTCTCAAGGAGTTCCTCTTAGAGCAGCTCTTTTTACTCATCTGACCATTCCTGCCGTCACAAATACCCTATGTTACTTTCTAACAGCTGAAATACACTGAGTATTCCTTCCTACGAAGAATTTACAACACACTTGACAAGTCAGGAGATCAGTCAGGTTTTAGAGGATAACCATTCAAACCAGGAGATTACACATTCACTACAGAACTTCTAAGGATAGTGTTTATAACTGAGGAAAGATTTTTTTTTATATAAAATGTGGTACCTAATTAGGGTTGTTGAATTAAATAAATGAGGAGAACAGGAGACGGATGTGGCCCCAGTGCCCAGGTGGCCTAAGGAAGTGAACAAAATCTGAGCCAGTAAATGCTTCAAGGTTACGAAATTGAAACCTAATGACAACTGGGGCCCCTGAGTGGTTCTGTCGGTTAAGCATCCGACTTTCGATTTTGGCTTAGGTCATGAGCTCACAGTTTGTGAGCTTGAGCCCTGCATTGGGCTCTGAGCTGACAACACAGAGCCTACTTGGGATTCTCTCTCTCCCTGTCTCTCTGCCCCTTCCCCACTCTGGATCTGTCTCTCTCAAAATAAGTAAAAAGAAGAAGAAGAAGAAGAAGAAGAAGAAGAAGAAGAAGAAGAAGAAGAAGAAGAAGGAGGAGGAGGAGGAGGAGGAGGAGGAGGAGGAGGAGGAGGAGGAGAGGAAGAAGAGGAAGAAGAGGAAGAAGAGGAAGAAGAAGAAGAAGAAGAAGAAGAAGAAGAAGAAGAAGAGGAGGAAGAGGAAGAGGAAGGAGGAGGAGGAGGAGGAGGAGGAAGAAGAGGAAAGAAAAAGAAAAGAAACCTAAGGACCATTAATTACGAAGAGCCAATGAGGCCTTAAGCTATAGCCAAGTCAAGAATTCCCTTTCTTTGTTTCTGCACCTTCTTTACATTAAGTCTTTCCCCAGGCTCCTGTCCGGGGAGTACTCCTAACAACCTGCCGTGTAGTGCTCCCCAATTCAAAATGATTTTTGCTCAATGAACTCTCGAAATATTTCAGGCCTCAGTTTACCTCTTAACAAGTCTAAGATAAAGGGAAGACTTTTAGGAAGAGACAGCCAAGGGAAGACAATGGCATGAGCAATGATCATTTCAGAGTGAGTTCTAAGAAATCATACGGTCTCTGAATTCCAGGAACAAAAATGGCATGTATGTGTTATATTTTAAAGGACAACGAGTGACCCAATTTGACTAGAGGAACAGATATTCTAAACTCTGCTAATCATTCTCTTTCTAGAATATTCCAGACCAGGAATGGTGACCTTACCCACTTGAAGCTTTGTTCCATCATTCGTTGCCAATGAGGAGAAATGAACCAGGAGAAAGAAACCTCACTACCTTGTCTATTGTGGGGGATGTTATTGGCTAATTAGAATAACTACCTTTACACAGTGCCCTCCAGTTACACGGCCATCTCACATTCTTGCTGTTTCCTCCCCACAAGCACTAAATTTTAGTGTCATGTTTAAATTTTTTTATTGTTTTTTTTCATTTTTGAGAGCAAGAGAGACAGAGCACAAGTGGGGAATGGGGCGGAGAGAGAGAGGGGGAGACACAGAATCCAAAGCAGGCTCCAGGGTTTGAGCTGTCAGCACAGAGCCCGATGCAGAGCCCGACCCCATGAACCACGAGATCATGACCTGAGCTGAGGTCGGACATTTAACTGACTGAGCCACTCAGGTGCCCCTGGTGTCATGTTTAGACCTGAGTAAGGCACAAACTAGCATTTCTACTAAAAAAAAAAAAAAAAAATTATAAAGTTTAAAAAACTGAATCTTAATTGACACCTTTAATCACCCTATTGTAAATGACAGCAAGATTTTTACACCTGGTCTTTGGACACCACAGCACTCTTTCTGCAAGTGCACCATCCCCAGCGAAGAAGCCAGGCCTGTTTAGACAGCTGACGAGGTCACGTTGTTCTTTTCTGCGGGTTCTTCCCTAACTGATATCTCCCACGGCTCCAATGCAGAGCTGAGTTAATCATCCTAATCTACCGCACAGACAATTAAGAAGAAATATGAGAATACCATGCCTGACTGTTATATACTCCACACTGTCACTATGCCCTTCTCTCTGATCAATTATCCCGCACATTCACAACATTTTCCCCAAGAGGCTGGATCACCGTAATTCCTCACCATCACAGGGAAACACAAGTTTCCCTGACTTATAATCAGTAGAGTCTTTTAAACATGTGAAGATGTACATGTCAATACATGTCTACCCAGCAATCTGTTCGATGATGATCGTGGATGCATACAAAAGGCTCCGTTGTGTTTCCTGTTTCATACAGTTCACACAGACGGTGGTTGGAGAACCACTCACATTGCGGCTAATTTGCAAAAGGATTAAACCACCTCAGGTTTCTGAAAGACCCAGCATGCGCTAGATCTCCTTCTGTCTGGGTCTTGACCTCGCCTGGTCCACACAGCAAGGCTACCTCTCCTAATAAAATTAGAGGAACCAAAACCCAGCTCTCAGCATGGGAGCCTCCCACCAACCTGTTTCTGGGGTGTCTGCCAGAAACTCACAGCTGAGGTAAACCAGGGTGTGCTTCCCCTTGCAAGATCTAAACAATAATTTAAGAGTGAGCTGGAGAGAGGGAAGGAAAGTGGGGGGGGGGGGGGGGCTCCCAATTACAATCTGAATGGTTTCTTAACTTTCTGAAAGACTGAGAGCATAACAGAGTCTGCTTTTCAAAGAGGGCCATTAATTTCCCTTAATTCGAAACTACATCTCAAAGTATATTTTATTCATATTCAGAAAGGGATAAATGGAAGATCAAAAAGCAATAAGGCAGACCTCACCGGTGCCCGGCCCCTGAGGGAACCATCACGGTACATTTTTCATGTTAGCCGACCTTTTCTTTTCAGTATTCATGAAAACTTAGCCAAAAATCACATCGAACTGATTTCAGGGACATATTCCTTTGCTTCCTGCCCTAAACATGAAATTCAAGCATGTTTATCTGACACTGGAATGCACTTTCTTTCCATCTTCAGTAAGAGCGACTGAACAAGAGCAGCAAACCAAACAAGCGTCGCGATGAAATCTCCATCCAATGTCGGTACTCGCCCTGCTATTCATCTTCCCCCGTCTACACAGGACTCTGTCTCCTTCAAAGCAAGCTCTGTGGCTACGGAAGAAGAATCAGGTGCAATGAACAGGAACCACTTTGCTTGTTAGCCAAGAGGATGGTTAAGGTGCTGAAAAATGAAACGTTAGGGCAACGGACAATCCAACCTCAATCGCCTTTGAGGTTAATGTCCCATCAGACAGCGACGCCCCATGTTTAATGCCATGTTTACCCACATATCACTTACGAGTTTCATGATGACTCCCTGACTGAGAAAAACAATATATTACAATGCAAGATGGAATCGAAGCTATTTATTTTCACTTTGTGAGAAAGACAGCTGAGAGATGACTTGTTCAAAGGAAGGCAAAAGACAATCAGGTGTCACGGGCTCAAGATAAGCCAGCTGGCACCATCAGCCATGCCAAGCAGGCTACCAATTCATAATTCAAACGTTGGGAGGTTTATCATTCAAATGTTCAACTTCCTGCAGCAAACATTTATGGCTTTGCCAGTAACATGAGCCAAAAATGCTATTACATTCTGCTTAGGAGTCACAATAAGATAAAAGCTAAGCAACCCATCTTCTAGAAACTCCCCATTTATCCACAGAGGGTTTCCCAATGTGGTAGTCACTGGCTAACAAATGTGCTGTGCTGTGATCTGAAATATAGTATAATATTCCCTCTATTCCCATGACCAAGAGGCCTAGGATTCTGTTGACTAAAACGATTCTTGGTTTGTTTGTTTTTTTAATGTTTATTTATTTTTAAGACAGAGACAGAACACAAGCAGGGGAGGGGCAGAGAGAGAGGGAGACAGAATCCGAAGCAGGCTGCAGGCTCCAGGCTCTGAGCTGTCAGCACAGAGCCTGACACGGGGCTCGAACCCACGAACCGCGAGATCATGACCTCAGCTCCAGTCGGACGCTTAACTGATTAAGCCACCCAGGCGGCCCAACTGAAATGATTCTTTCAACTCAAGGTGTAATTCTCTAAGATGGGTATATGTATGTGACCCTGTGTGCATCACACCAGACCCCATTAAAAGGTATTGACTCGCTATTGTTCACGGCAGAGACGGGACTGGACATGTGAATGTTGACAGAGATGGCTTGTTGGACAACTTTCAGAAACTCAGAATGCCACAGTGTACCGTCCAGTGCTGGGTACAGCTAGAGTAGATCAGAAGAGACCACTCTACAGCAAGCACAGGCTGTATTGCACAACGAAAAAAGTATTTAAAGGCTCTCCCTCTTGGCCTAGTTTTGAATTTTGTCCCATTCTATAATAATCACAAAATTCAAACTGCCCCAAAACTGATTAACTGCAAGATTAAAAGAGAACCACCAACCACAGTGAAAAGACCAACCCCAGGTGGGAAATAAGGAGACGAAAAGAAAACAGCATGTCAGGCAATTTGGAAATAAAATTCAGGAAATTCAATATTCACTGTTAATTTTCACACAAATCCCTTATACTGTTTTCCTTTTTGTCTCTAGCCAGCTGTGTTTTTTTAATAGGACAATTATTTGCTATTCAGATGTATTCCAATTATTTCTTTAAAAAAAAATAACTTCCATAGGATAATCAAGTTTGTCCATTTGAGAAAATTTCTCTCTACTTTTTATTGCCTCATGTGGCATCTACAAAGGTAATTTTGACTATGCAGAATTAAATTATTCATCATGATTAATAACAATCACTTTCACAAGTAAAGATGTAGGCTGTTTACAGCTTTGATTCAAGTGCAAACAATGAGAGCCAAATAAATTGCAGAAGAATTGGAAATTGGGCGATACGGGTAAGGCCATACGGTAAGCAATTCCCAAGCGAGCCGGGCACAGGATGAACCATTCGCATCTGAACGCCCGGGTCAGTCACAGAAAGGACCAGCACAAGCTGCCTCCACAAAAACGAGTTTATTAAATTCCAGCAAGCCCTCCAGCTGCTCATTAGCTGGGAATACTCTAGAGAGAAACACCAGGAGCTGCTTCCTTTAGTACTACTTTAAAGCAGCAAAAATACAGTTTTTAATGTGATGCACACTGGAGACACTGATTTATTAAAAGTTGTGGGTTTTTGTTTTGTTTTTTTTTTAATGTAAGTTCCTTGTGCTTTTGAGGCAAAGCGCTCCGAGGGGTGTGTGTGTGTTTTAATGACAACATTCGCCATTAGTGTCTCTGTGTTTCTTCTATCTGCAAGTGTAATTGATGGATAAAGATACGTGGTGACTTTTCTCTATCTCCAAAATTTAATTAGTGCCACCATGTTTGTTTTCTATTCTTCTCTTTTCATGGGCCTATTTCCACAAGGGTTAAGGTTGAGCAACACTGAAGCAATGGAACATTGGTTTCACAAGTGGTTAGTCTGTCCTGGCTTAACTCACTTACACCTCCTTCTCACATGAGACAAGCGTCCAATCCCTGACATAAAAGCCCAGGACTAATGCTAATGACATGCTTACCTACTTTATTATTGACTGCAAGCCCTTGATGAATCACATGTTTCTCTGTTTGTAAAAGTGTTCTGGAAAAGTCGGGTTAAATCATGAATGCCCCTCAGCGCTCACCTGGCAAGAAGCAGAAAGCAACCTCCCTCAATTCTCTGGGAACTAAGGGAATGACCTACTTCTCCCCAAATCAAATGATGGTTTTTTTTTTAAATTTTCATTGTCCTTGACATTTTTTGGCACATCAAGCTCCTTACCACTCCCTCCTTGCTGGAACGCCACCTTTGGCTCACATGGCGATGCACTCATTCGGTCTTCCCGCCTCCAATCTGACAGCTGTTGCTTCTTCACAGACACGCTGACCTCACTCCCTCTCCCAGGCGGTATCTGTGCTCTCGCTTCCCCCAGATGCAATCATCGATTACCATCTTCTGTCATGGTGGAAAGAAAATCTAGGAAAATCCATTCCTTGATTTGCTCTGCTGCCACCTCTGTGTATTTGAAAATCAAATCTTTCTTGACAACTCATTCTTCATCCAATTCTGGGACTGCATCTTTATCATTCTATCGCCTAGATTTTCCAGAGAAAAGAATGGGGTTGTCATTTTTAACAGAACTACATACCCAAGTGATTAGCTTCCCAAACATGTTACCGTGCTATGGCCCTCCAGGAAAAAAGTTAATAACTGGGAAATTAGCCAAAACGGAAGCAATGAACTATCAGTTTCACAAGTGGTTAGACTGCAGGTTTTCTTACCTTTCACTAAATCAATTTTTTCATTCCAGTTTCGATGAAATTTATTAGATGGGTTATATGCCCTAAAACTTCATATATCCTCTCTCTGACCTTGAAATCAAGAACTGTCTCAACATGGTCTTTTATAGGGGACACTGAGCACAGAGGCTGTCTTCGTGGGAATGCACTCTGATTCGATCATAAATTACAGACAGCACCTCAGAGAGCACAGCATAAACTACCACCACCAATTCCTGAAAATGATCAGAGTGATCCTTTCTATACAGCGTGTCTTTCTGTCGCCAGGGATTTGAGAGTTGAGTGCGTTCTGTACTAGAAGAGACCCTGGGTGGGTCAAGTTTTTCTTCACGGACATTTTCCACTTCTCTGATATTAAATCGGGAACATTTCTCAATGCCCACAGTTGTCATAAATAGTCCCCTCTAATTTACATCGAATTCCAGTCAGCAAACATTTGCCGAGGAGGTGCGAGCAACCTAGACATCAGTACATCAGAACCTCTGTGGGTGAGGACTCTGCAGGAGGTGCTCCAATCCTGGCTTCACGACCTGAGAGCTGTGCCACGTTGGGCAAGTTAATTCACCTATCTGTGCCCAGAATTTCGCTTCTGCAAAACGTGGAGAATAGGAGTCGCTGCAGTAGCCAAGGCAGAGCAGGAACACAGCCTGGCCTGAGGGGGTCGCTGCTAAGCAGTGGGGGGGATACAAAGACTTGGAGGTGGTCCGCAGGGCCAACAGACCCCGGCATTAGGAGTCAGAAGACGAAATGTAAGCACTGATTCCTCTCATCCTGTGATGCGGGGCAAGAATATCATCCGGTGACAGCTTGTCATGAGGACATCGTAATTTTGTTTTAAGGCCCGAAACACATGATGTGGCCGTGATCTGTGATCTGGAAAGGTCCACGCACCTGTACAGTATTTATATTTCCTCCAAAGTAGAGTCTTCCTTGGAGAGGTTTGGGATGACACCTCAAGAATTGGGGGCTCCACACTGCTCCAATGCTAGATGATTTTCTCAGGTAGAAAGCTATGTACTTTTCTGAGGGAGACCTCTTTCTTGGAGGAATCTCCTAATCATCTTTAAGTTTTTTTTACTCAAAAGAATACATATATATACATATATATACACATGTATATATATACACACACACGTGTGTGTGTTTAACTGTGTGTGTGTGTGTGTATATATATATATGTATATGTATACATATATATGTATACATATACATATATATCATCATTAGCACCATCCACCTGACTGGCTAGGTCCCTGTTTCCAACAACATTATACTCATGTGTGCATGAATGCATGCTTCTTCCTTCCTCGATTATTTCCCAACTTCTAATCAAACCAGTCATCAGAGTGTGACCAGAGAGTACTAAAAAGGTCCTAAATGCCACGTAAGGTCTGAATGCAGAGAATCCTTCCACATTTCCTGGCGAGTTGAAGCATGATGGTCCAGGGATAACAAAAGTTACATGGGAAGGGCGCCCACTCCTTCAGCCGTCGTGGCCAATGCAACAAGTGTTCAAATGACAGGAAACAGGAACATTTGGGAACCAATCCTTTTCTACTTACTATAGTTGTTGAGTATAGTTCAAGTATTATTCCTGTGTTTTTTGGGTTATTACAATTCCACCAAAAATGCATCTAAGAAATCACTTTGGGGTCAAAATACCAGGGGCACCTGGGTGGCTCAGTCGGTTAAGCATCCAACTTCGGCTCAGGTCATGATCTCGCGGTTCGTGGGTTTGAGCCCCATGTCGGGCTCTGTGCTGACAGCTCAGAGCCTGGAGCCCACTTCGGATTCTGTGTCTCCCTCTCTCTGACCTTCCCCTGCTCATGTTCTGTCTCTCTCTGTCTCTTGAAAATAAATAAACATTGAAAACAAAATAAAAAGAAAAACAACAAAATACCAATAACGGTTGATCCTAGGTATGATGGCAACAAAAAGATATGTTTATACCTTAAAACAAACAATCTGTTTGCTTGCTGGTCAATGTGAATCTCTCTGGACCAGTTGTTTGTCACTTGGCCCACACCTACCTATCATTTCTCTGCTCAGTAAGGTTGCAGTTAGGCGAACACATACTTCCCAGGCTACCTCCTCGTCTGGCCTCCTGTTAGTTAGTAGTAATAGGCTGCAGGCACAGGAGAACGGAAGGCTAAGAAGATGATAGAACTCTTTGTCCTCTGTCCCTCCTTCCCTCCCTATCTCCTTCCTCCTCTCCACTCCACCTCTCTCCCTCTATCTGTCTGTCTGTCTCTCTCTACCTCTCCCCTCCTCTGGCAGGGCCTCTGAAAGTTGCTGGATTCTTCTCTCCATCCAGCACTGCCTGTTCCTCACCCCTAGTCCCAGCACTGACCAGGGAGCCCCTTTTCCAAGCTTTCCTGGGCCTGAGTGAATCCTCAGCAGTCCCAGCCTGGGGGGGGGGGGGGGGGCCTCTTACAAATGGTCACGCCCCCTGTGCCACAGCTCCCAGGGTCCAGTACTTGTGTTTTGGATTCCGATAACACCATCTCCTCCCTGTCCTCTTGGAGATCTGTGCTCAGGGCAGAGTCCTCATGTTACCAAGTTCTGGGTCATCTTGCCACCCCCGTTCTCCCCTTCCTGCTCTTCTGATATTTTTTAGAGCTATTCCCTTGATTCAGTCCCCTCTCTATGGAATGCCTAGGTGTTTGTTTCCCTTAAAGGACTCTGACCGATACAGCACTGGGTACCAGGAGTAAACCCTTAGAACCTCGTTCTAAGCCGGCACTCTGGTATTGATCCACTGCCCTGTTTGAGCTTATGTGATGTCCTTATCAGCAGCAGTACTGGCTACCCAGCCAACTGTGGCTTGAAACGGCATCATAATTAATCACCAGTGGTATCTTGAGATAAAAATTCTATCAAAGACAAGACTTTGGGAAACCAAGTGGCTACTTCATTTAACCGTAACTTCCAGCAATGATGATTTAAAGGACTGCAGGGTAGGTACTCGCCTCTGACTACATGGGATATACAGAAAAAAAAAAGGTATCTCAGGGGTTTAAATTCTCCATTCAGAGAACCAAAGAGCTTCTAATGAAAGGTAGCTGCTAAAAAAAAAAAAAAAAAAAAAAAAAAAACACCCTCATCCCTCTCATAACAACAAAAACTCACATCTTCCAGCCAGAGTGTATGTAGGGCTAAAGATTATGCCAACGATAAAAGAGCAGTGCAGATTTGCAAGGTGGACACAGTCACCCCAGGGGGTAGCAGGGCCAGAAGGGGTATCAGAGAGCTTCCACTTACAGGGAACTGTGGTGGTGGTTAATCCGCTGGAAAGAGACAGTGAGTGAGCGGCCCCATGATCACCTGGTCTACATAACTGGCTTGTCTCAAGGTCTGGTGAGCAGATGCTGACTTGAGTCACCACAACTGGAGAAGCACAGCCTCTCACCAGGTCAGAAGGAAGCCTTTGCCCAGGTCGGAGCCCCCTCACCAAAGAGGAGCCTGGTTCCCCTTAGGGTTGGATCCTATCACACTCACTGTTCCCTTGTATCAGTCCTCCCGCGCCCTCCTTGAAGGGAGCTGTGGCCATCCTCTTGGGTGGCTATATACTTGGGAGACAGAAAACCAGATCATTGGGATTTACTACACACTTGATCTGTGTGGACACTAATCTCTAGGGAAAGTCGCTGTGATCTGCTGTCACAAGGGAGACTGTCCTATTTACTCAGTAACACAGTTGTGGCCCCCATCCCTCTCACAGTGGGTCCCAGACCAGCTTGTGTGAATGTCTCCGGTTCCCGAAGGCATAATTGGATGATAAATTCTCAGCAAGCGAATCCTCACACTGGCTACCTGACCCAAGGTAAGAAGAGCCAAACGGATGTCACCGAGGTACCACCACACCCTCTGCTACCAAATAGTCAAAGAAAAGCAATGTTATGCCCTTGAGGAAACGAATCGATTTAGTCATACCACACAAATACAATAAAGGACCTGGAGACGGTAGTATTGATAACTAATAGCACATCCCTATTTAGTTCACCTATTTGGTCCAGGCAGAAGGTGGATCATTTTTATAAAGGACAGTTGTTATCTTCCTACGAAGATCCTATTCGTATTTTTTTGTATGCTAGAGAGTTGACTTATGGATACAAGGCCTGGACTTCCTGTGAACCGAATACACATCATTTCTGCCATAACTGTACCTTTTGCAAATACTTTTGATATATACATTTAATATGTCAATCAGTGTTCTTATGCTTAAAGACAAGGTTTACAGTGTCAGAAGGCACAAGAAGAGAGGATAATGTTAGTGGTGTTTCAAAGATTTTATGGAACATTCTGAGCACAGCTGGTATTTCACTTTAAGAATCTAATAAATATTTTAGAATGGCATTTCATTTGTTTTACAATGACATTTGGTATTAGAATGAAAGAGCTGGAGAAAGAAATATAAAAATGTTCCTTCCACTATGTGCTGGAGTCCTTATATTTAGAGACCAAACTGATTTATAACGTTCATAAGAGTTATTCTAAATCATTGCCGACTGTAGAAGGATCTGAACCAGCGGTACAGAGGTGAAGTCCACAGTTAGTCTACTAAATACACAAATCTACACTTGACTCTAAATGCTTTTCAAATTTATTTATTTAATGTATTCTATTGAATCCTATCTCAACCTATGCTATTTATTCTATGCTATTTATTTTATTTACGCTATTTATTCTCTTTATTCATTCTACAGGATGCCACTGGGACAGGTGCCATTTCACAGATGAATAAGAAATGAGATAGAAAAATTATATTATCCTAATTAAATCATATTTTTTAAGTTATTTGACTTAAGTCCTTGAATCCCCACAATACTCAACCTCAAGTTATTCTCAGCACAATATAGTCCTCACAGAGAAGCCAGTGGAAAAGAGAGGTCTACAGGATTCCAGGGCAAAATCTGTACAGAATCTCCAGATAGTGGCTCTTTTTTTTCTTTCTTTCAGAGAGAGAGAGAGCATGTGTGCAGAGAGACAATCTTTAGCAGACTCCATGCTCAGCGTGGAACCCGACACAGGTCCCACTCTTACAACCATGAGATCATGACCTGGGCCAAAATCAAAAGTCAGACACTTCACCGACTGAGCCACCCAGGCACCCCCAGATCGTGGTTCTTAACTCTGAGTGTACATTAGTCTGATCTAGGTGATTCCTCCCCATTATGTAAGGCGCCAGTATTTATCAGGAGGAAGGTAGTGTGATGGCCTGTGTCGGTCCAGGTAGAAACTAGACACTTCCTCTCTCCCATTCTCTATTTAAACCCTCAGGGCTAGTGAATTACAATCTAGGGAAGGATTGGCTCTGTCTTCTCTGTTTGCAGGTCTCCAACCTCCTATTTCCAAATCTCTTCCCTACTTCCAAAGCTCTTTAGAACTGACATAAATTGGGGTTCAGCCACAAAACAAAATAACATAACATTCAAAGAACACAACAATTCCTAAAGAAAAACAACACACTGAAAGTACCAATTCTTGTCGGAATTTGTACCAAATTATAATACATGATCCAAGACTCTAAATTAGCATTATATACATTAGATGTGGATGTGAAAGGATAGTATCGGGAAGAAAGATAAAAGAATCAAACAGAAGTATCATGTATGAAAAACATAATAGCTGAAGTATGGAAAAATAGATGGGTGTGGCAGATTAGATTATTGTTTAAAAATGCACACTCCCGGGGCACCTGGGTGGCTCAGTCGGTTAACTGTCCAACTTTGGTCAGGCGATGATCTCCCGGTTCACGAGTTCAAGCCCTGCACTGTGCTCTGCGCTGACAGCTCAGAGTCTAGAGTCTGCTTCAGATTCTGTCTCCCTCTCTCTCTCTTCCTCTCTCTGTCCCTCTCCCACCCATGCTCTGTCTCTGTCTCTCTCTCAAAAATAAATAAACATTAAAATGTACATTCCCATCCCCCACACCTTCATGGAAAGAGTGTGTTTCCCCACCCGTTGTCTTTTGGCTCCACATGGGACTTGTTTTGGCCTGTGTGATCTTTGAGACATGACACAAGGCTTAGAATATATTTGTGTGGTCAGGTTTGTACTCTCGCCCTTCTGCTATCAACATGAAAAGAGTATGTCTTAGGTAGGTTACTAGCCCCAAGAGGAAGACGGGATGCACATATTTTTAAGTGCACAATACAGTAAACCAGAGACAATATATCGCACAGCAGATCTCTAGAGCTTATATAGTTATTTTACATAACTAAAATTTTATACCCATTGAATAACACCTCCCCATTACCCCCATCTCCTGGCAACCACCACTGTATTTTCTACTTCTGTGTGTTTGACTATTTTAGATATCCCATACAAATGGAATCATGCAACATTTGTCTTTCTTTGACTGGCTTATTTCACTTAGCATAAATGTCTCCCAGGGTCATTCATGTTGTCGCCAATGTCAGCATTTCCTTTTTATAAGCTGACTCATATTTCACTAATGAATACACCACATTTTACTGATTCGTCCATTGACAAAGACTTAGGTTGTTTCCATATCATGGCTATCGTGAATAATGTTGCAGTGAGCATGGGGGTGCCAATATCTCCTCACGATCTTGATTTCAATTGTGTTGGATAAGTTGGATAAGTACCCAGAAGTGGATCATGTGGTAGTTCTCATTTCTTGAGGAATATCCATACTGTTTTCCGTAGCAGCTACACAATTTTACACTCGCACCAACAGCATACAAGGGTTCCAGTTTCTCCACCTCCGCGCCAACACTTGTCTTTCGTTCTGCTTTGTTTTTTATAATAACCATCCTAATAGGTGTCACGTAACACCTCATTAATCATGGTCACTTTTGTGAACATAGTTCCAGACGGATATCAAAGATAAAGGCTGTACCTTCATGAGGGAGACACCCAAATTGTTCCCACACTGCTTTACCCTGTAGCTGAGGTCTTTCTGTCTGACCTGCATTGAAAGAGAGCACCAGGCAGTGGTTAAGAGCAGGCTACTGGACTATTCCTCTATCGAGTAGCTGTGTGATCTCTCTGCACCTCATTTCCTATCTGAAAGTCGTGATAACTGTTACTGCTTCGTTCCACTGTCACTGGACAATAAGGGGCCCCAATTGATAAGACCGGTTGCCTGAGAGGTAAACTAACATCACCTTCAAAACTACAGATTGGATAAGATTCACACTTCACGGTTGCCAATTGTTTGTGACTCTGACGGAAGACAACAAAATAAATCTGTGGAGATATAGATGGAGACCCTGTCAATTCAGCTCCCCCTGGGTGATGTACAGCACTGTCAGCCCCAGCCCACTCTCAGGTGGGACTTTCTAGATCAATCGAAGACACTAAATCAAATGTGCCAATTGATGAATACACACACACACACCAACTTGTATACCACACAAGACAAAGACCACGTCTTCTATTTATTTTTCATTCATGCACAGCAACTGTTCGAGCAGTTTCTTCACACCAGATGTCCAAGCAATTCTGCTTCATAGCAAAGGCCCTTCTCTTAGGAAATGTCCTACCAACAGTAATTCTTGTGGAAAAAAGACACTCCTTTCAAAGTTTCAAGCGAACTTGCATCCAAATGCTCCAGCTTTTTTTCTATGTCTCCCATTTCCACTGTTAGGAATTCTTCAGTGACACGTGAAGATGTTTTTCTGTCTTTCCATCTGTCTTTCCACTTAGTTAAGTAGTTACGATAAATGCCATTTTACCTAAACGGATTGAAAGTTTCTCAGAACGCAAGGATATTAACTAGAACATCAGTTTTAAAGAGTCATATATGGTAATGTTTGACAACACACTAAAATAATGCTTCTAAATGTTAAATAAGTGCGGCTATACAAAATGGAATGATCTGGCATACCTAGATTTCACCTCAAGAAGATATCTGTATAATAACCTATTCAAACAGCTCATTTGAAAAGTATGGCTGCTCTTCATTCATGTTGGAGGGAATTTCCAATCAGATCTCTGCATCGTCCTTAATTAAGACTCAGGTGACTGCAGAAAAGTGTCAATCAAAGCTCTTTCCCTTTCCATCACATATTGCCATGTAGGCCGAAGCCAGGAAAGGGAGGTCGAGATTTTCAGTGACCTTCTCAGCAGCTGGGCTAGCTTTCATCAGATAGCTCATTAGTGCAAACAGGCTGACTGACACGGTTACCCCAAACTGAGAAGTGGAAACCAGGCAGATCATTTGCATATTATATTAATGACATTCAGAGTAGCATTTGGTGTTCCTAGGGGGATAGAAGAAGAACAAACTGTAATTTTCACAATCATTAATTGTTTAAAGGAAACCGCAGATTTCTTGCAACACTTCGGATGGTTAAGGAATTTCCATTTCATGGAGAAGAGAACGAAAGCCGGATAATTGTGGAACGGGAGCCTTGGGAGTCACTGATTTTGCTTGAGGTTAACTCTTCCCAGGGCCAAGGATGTCTACTGGAGGGTGACACTGTTGACAGACCCACCCTGCCGAGCCTCCTGACCTGATGAGGGATGGGGACCGAGAGCAGAAATGTAGGCGGTAAGGAGTGACAATCATGTGTGCATTTTGCTCCTGGGGGGATCAATGCATGTGCCAGAGAGAGTGTCAGAGCAAGGCTCACCTGATTCCTTGACCCCAGACTCCTGCAGCTTCCAGAGCAGGCTCTGCTTAGCCGTCTGACCCATTCCTACTATAGATTCTGGGACTCACTGACCTATGCCCCTGACAGGGGAAATACATGGTTGGCGTACTGTCCTGTGAATCTGGGAACCAGGTTGGATTCATTTCCTAAAGCCACAGTGACAAAGTTTATTCTCTCTCAGTTCTGAAGGCTAGAAGCCCAAACTCTAGGTGTGGGCAGGGGCATGCTCTCTAAAGGCTCTTCTAGACTCTTCCAGCATCTTGTGGTTGCCTGTCATCCTGGGTGTTCCTAGGCTTGTAGGTACACCACTCCAGCCTCTGCCTCTATATTCACATAACTGACTTTCCCTTGTTCTCTGTGTCATCACGTGGCCTTCTCGTAAGGACATCAGTCATTGGAGTTAGGACCTGCCCTAACCTGTATGAAACCATCTTAACTAACTATACCTATAAAGACCCTATTTCCAAAAGAGATTACATTCTGAAGTCTCTGCCTTTTTGCTGGTGACTCAGATCTGCTTGGTCACCAGCTCTAATGACAGGTTCCCTGTTTCATTTCTTTGTATTCTAATTTCTAGTCTTGTCTCTTTAGACAAATTTGGCTTTGCTTCCCTAATTCTCTGAGAAACCGAAGAATAGTACCTGAATCTCAGTACCTGGGACCAAGAGAAAGTGCCGATAGCTATCTCTGACATTGACCACCCCTCTGATTCTGATGTCTGATGTGAGAGTCTCTTCCTAAGCTCCCTCTGGTGCAGAACCCCTTGGGGATAGCTCGCATCCTTGACATCAACTGCCTGCCCATCAGACTTTTTGACGTTGTGCTAGGCTGAGCTCTGCTCCAGCACAACACTCCCCCCGGCCACTGCTGCCTGTGCCCACTGTCCAAACAGAAGGCTGCCCAGAAAGGCAAAAATCCCACAAGACCCCATCCAACATTGTCTTTTCCAGATATTCTTCTATATGAATTTTTTTAAGTTTTAAAATTTAGTTAATTATGAAACATTTCAAGCATAGACAAAAGTACACAGATCTTGGAGGTTTTATTTCCTGCACAAACCACATGTCATTCTCTGATTCACTGCATGTTCTGCTCTGCGCTGTCTTTATTCTGGGACCCAGAATGCCCAAACAGCCACTATATGGAACACCGATGGCCCTGAATGGTTTCTCACTGACTTTAAATGAACACTTTTGCTCATACTTCACTGGACCAAACGAATCACAGAGCCCTCTCCCACCCCCAAGGACCAGAAACCACACTTCTCTCATGTGTCTGGATGTTGGAGAGCCTGGGGACATTTAATGACCTGAATTAGCCATGCACTGAACTAGGTGGGCAAGCCCAGAATTAGGTGTATTAATACATCACTGAAGAAAGAATGGACCACTCAATCAATGAGGTCACTGGAAAAACAGATGTCCAAATAATCAAGATGTTGGTAGGGCTACAAACATTGCTGGAGGCCCTGGGAAGCGTCTACTTCCAAAGCCATTCAGTTTGTTAGAACTCAGCTCCAACTACTTGCAGTAGTTGGACTGGGGTCCCTGTTTTCTCAGTAGCTGTCAAAGAGCGGATGGTATGTCCTCCTAAACCTGCCTCTGCTCCCCTGTGGTCTGCCTACAACAAGAGTAGACCAGTCCTCCCATGCTTCAAATCTCTCTGACTACCTCTACTCCGTCTCTCTGACTCTGGCCAGAGAAAATCTTCCGTCTTTATTAAGGCCTCACATGATTACATTGACTCATCCAGGTAACGGTGGTTAATCTCCCCATATTAAGCTTTGTAACCTTATCACATCTGCAGAGTCCCTGTTGCTGTATATGGTAACAGACTCCAGGGATTAGGGCACGAACGTCTTTGGAGGGCCATGCTGCCTACCACACTCGCCAATATTCTATCTTCTCTTCCTGTTAACTTCTGCTCTTATATTTATTACTTTCTTCTCCTTTTGTTCCACTACATAGGCCTATTTGAAACATTCAATATGTACTTGAAAACAATCTATATATTCACATGCCCTAATGTATGCTTCTTCACGTTTTTACATCGTGATACAAAGAGACAAAAGGAATATTTATTTCATACAGCAGGGTAAACTAGACATGTTGAGGGGCATCTATATGGAGCTTGTTGGAAAAACTCGGTTATATGTCCTTAATATTATATAGCTATAAAGGAAAAGTAACTACTGGTAAAGTATTAAGAAACATGTTAAATATGGAAATACGCATAAAATTTCCAAATGTCTTTCAAATATATAAACGAGAACCTTGAGGCTACTTTGGGTGTACATATCACTGTGGTATGTTTGAAATGTCTGTATGCAATTCCTGAACAAGACCTTTTATTGACGAGCTCTTCAGATTTGTGACAGTCACTTTTGACCAAAAAATGTGTTCATAAAAAGTTGGTGGTAAAAACGTAAAAAACTTCAAAAATCTACAATAGGTGAAATTACATTTAATTTTTTTTAAGTGTATTTACTTTGAGAGGCAGAGTGAGTGGGGGAGGAGCAGAGAGAGAGGGAGACAGAGAATCCCAAGCAGGCTCTGTCCACGCAGAGCCCCACATGAGGCTGGATCTCACAAACCGTGAGATCGTGATCTGAGCCGAAAACAAGAGTCTGAGACTTAACCTACTGAGAGCCGCTCAGGTGGCCCTGAAATTACATTTAACGAACTTACCCACATTTCTGTTTCAGTGACAAACGTCATGTTGAAATTTCTTCAAACATCAAAGGATTTTAAACCTAATTGAGCTTACCCATGTCAGGTATTTCAAAATAATGATGAAGTTCTAATTTTCGAGATCCACATGCATTTTCAAGAGCAGTTATTCTGGGATAAATGTGGATACCACTAATAAAGGCACTTCTGCCACAAAGGGGGAACATTCTAATACGTGTCAAAAGAGAGGCTCAATGGGGCGCCTGGGTGGCTCAGTCTGTTAAACGTCCATCTTGGGCTCATGTCATGATCTCACTGCTCAGCTCAGGAGTTTGAGCCCTGCGTCAGGCTCTTTGCTGACACCTTGGAGCCTGGAGCCTGATGAGGATTCTATGTCTTCTTCTCTCTGTCTCAAAAATAAACATTAAAAAAAGTGGGACGCCTGGGTGGCTCAGTCGGTTGAGCGTCCGACTTCAGCTCAGGTCACGATCTCGCGGTCCGTGAGTTCGAGCCCCGCGTCGGGCTCTGGGCTGATGGCTCAGAGCCTGGAGCCTGCTTCCGATTCTGTGTCTCCCTCTCTCTCTGCCCTTCCCCCATTCATGCTCTGTCTCTCTCTGTCTCAAAAATAAATAAACATTAAAAAAAATTAAAAATAAAATTAAAAATAAAAAAAAGAAAAATATATAAAAAGAGAGAGAGGCTCAGAGTTGCCTCTAGGAGTTGTAGGCATTAAGACGCTCCCCGCCCACCCCATCCCTGCTCACTGCACCCAGCCACAGGACCAGGTGCCTAACCAAGTGCCCCTCAGGTGCATGCTAGCCATGAACGCCTGTAACACCAAGTGCTGTGTGGAACAGCGCCACCATGGGGCAGCAGTGAGCTCTACAGCGGATGCAAAAGTCGCTTCCAGGTGGTAGGGCTCCTCAGGTGAATGGACTTCTGGGGACCAGAGTGCCCCGTAGGAATCTGTCCCCTCCTCACACTCTAAGGAACCCACAAGAGGCTTCTTACGTCTACATGCCACTCACTCCTGATGGGTTTCATTACTTTTAGAATTCTTTTCACTGACAAAGATGTTTATTAGAAAGCATTCTCAAATTGTTCTGGAAAAAGTCTCTATTTGCCCTCATTTTGAATCATAGGTACTCCGAAAATAAAAAATTCTGTCTAACTTCTAATCTCTGCTGTCAGTCTAACCATTTTCCCTCACAGGCCATCTGCCTTTTCTCTGGTTTCTCTGTAAGAGTTTTCTCTTTGCCTTTAATATCCTACAATTTTCCTTTGCTTCACCTGATGTGAATTAACTTTTAAGACATTCTGCTCTGGATTCAGAATACGATTTGTTAACTTTCTAATTAATGACAGGCACAAGCCTTGTAAACTTTGCTGACTGCTGTCTGGCACGTGGAAAATCCACAATCTCATCATGATACAGGACAACTCTATCAGCACAGAAATGCCTTCGTGCTCCCAAGTCAGACCATTATGGTGTTAGTCACCACAGATGAGTGCTGCCTGTCCCACAACTTCCTATAAATGGAAGCATTAAGTTTGGACACCTTTGTGCCTGACTTGACTGGCTCAAAATAATTGTTTGGAAATTGATCCATGTTTTAGGTTTATCAAGACTTCACTGCTTTTTATTGCTCAATACTCATCAGTAATATAAATATGCTATAATTTGTTTCCCAGGTTGATGGACACTTGAGCTGCATTCAATTTTTGGCTCGTCTAAATCCAGCTGCTATAAATATTCTTTTTTCATTGACATATACCTTGTGTAGTATCTAGGAGTGGAACTGCAAGGTGGCAGGAATGTGTAAATTCATAAGAAACTGTCAAGCAGTATTTTTAAAAAGATGTATCACTTTACACTATCACCTGCAAAGTATGAGAGTTATACTGTTTCACATTCTTGTCAGTTTTTTTTTTTTAATTTTAGTCATTTCTGGTGGGAATGTAAAGATACCTTGTGGCTTAAATTTGCATTTCAGTGATGACTAGTGATGTTGCGCATCTTTTTATGTACTTACTGGCCATTGGTAAAATTTTCTTTGTAAATGATTCAAGTGTTTTTATGATTTTTAATTAAGTTTCTATTTTTTATCTATCTTTGTGCTTTGCACATTTTTGGCAAGATTAGATGGTCAGATACATACATTGCAAATATTTTCTCCTAGCTTATAATTTGTATATCAATTCCTTAATCATAATTTTTAGTGAACAGAAATAAGTGGTCAATTTTGATGAAGGCTCATTTACCAACTTTTTTCTTTTACGATTCTTACCCTTTTTGGCATCTGAAAAGCATCAATATCTTATGTTTCTATTGGAAGATTTAAATTTTATATTTACATTTTAAGCTTGGTCTACAATACCCTCAAATAATTTTAGCATTCAGTGCACGGGTCATTTTCTTTCATACAATTTTCTAGCTGTTTCAGCACTGTTTGTTGCAAAGAATTCTTCTCTCCAATGAATTTCTTTGGCGACTTTGCAAACATTAATTGGTTATATCACTGGGAGTCTCTTTCTGGACTCCGGTCCATTTCATGGATCCATTTTCCTGCCCTTACGTTGATATTACATTGTCTGGATTATTATAGTTTTATAGTAAGTCATGAAATTAGGTATTATAATTCAACTTGGTACTTTTTCAAAATCATTTTGTCTCTTCTAGCTCTTTTGCATTTCCATAAAATTTTACAATAAGTTTGCCAATTTCTGCCCCCAAAACAAAAGCCTGCTGTGATTTTCACTGGAATTACGTTGTATCCGTAGACTAATTTACAGAGAACTTACTTCCTAACAATATACTAAGGGTTTTGACCCATGAATATGTACGTATCTCTCTAGTTTTAGATTTTCTTTAATTTTTCCTTGCAGTATGTTATGGTCCTTATTGCAAAGTTCAGCAACATACTTTAGATTTATTCTTGGGTACATTTTGAGGTTTTTTTCTCCTAATATAAATAATATTTTAAAATTTTGTTTCCTTCTTTATATAAAGAAACAAACTGAATTTGTATATTGACATTCTATTCCGAACCTTGTTAAATTCACTTCTTAGTTCTAGTAAGATTTTTTTATATTTCTTTGGATTCCAATGGACACAATAATGTCATCTGCAAATAAAAATATTTTTACTTCTTCCTTTCTGTTCTTAATGCCTTTTATTTCTTTTTCTTTCTTGTTTGCCCTGGCTAGGACCTCCAGTGCAATGTTGAATGGAAGTGATGAGTACCCAACCTTAGTTGAAAGCGATGAGCATTTCAACATTAATCATGATGTTCACTGTCATTTTTATAGCTGCCCTTTATCTGATTGAAGAAATTTTATTTTAGTCCCACTTTGCTGATTGTTTTCATCATTAAGAAGTATTTGGCTTTTATCAAATGCTTCTTATGAATTTGTTGAAAAATCATATGATTCTTCTCCTTTATCCTGTTAATGAAGTGTAAGCTGTTGCCCATTTCTAAGTGGCTCTTACGAAATTCAGGTTTTGATTGGGGAGTGGGGGTGGGCATTGTCCTTTGTTTTTTGGTTTTTTTTAACATGGCTATTTAGTTTTTTAATCAGCTTTATTTTTTTAATTATTTATTTACATATATCATCTAGTATTTACATGCTGTGTGGTAGGGATTAGTGTCTATCACCTTAGTTCACTCTGCTACAGGGGTTGGATTTGTCTTTAGAAGTTTACCTTTTGGGATGTAACTATTTCCTGGGAATAATAAAACCGGGTGAATGGTTTTAATTGTTTCAGTCAGGTTGTTCAATAATAAAGCACATCCATAAAAAGATGATTCCACACATCCCACAGTTACAGTTCAGAAACTTGGAAGAAACGGTGGAATTTTCCAGCGTGTTCCCAAGTCTGGTGGGTGTGAATATACTGGGATTAGAATAGCTGGGAAGAAGGCAAGCAACCTCTAGTGTGTCCTTTCTCCAGAGGTCAAAACCATTTAAAAGCCACATTCCACTAATGTGGGGGATATTTTTCCATCTCCCATTAATTAACTCTCACTATTCTAGGAACCAGTGGAACAGTAACATTTACTGAGTACTGAGCAAGTGCAGCAGGAAAGTGGAGTCCTCCAGGTTATAACTCACATCCCTCAGGACCTCCGTCTTACTTACAAAGACAGGGTTGACACACAAAAAAATAGCAAATACACGAGGTAGTGCAAAAGGTACATGGTAAATCTGATTCAAAATTATGAGGGATGGGGACGTTTTTCTCCTCTTAGAGCAGAGGAAATAATATTGGGGGGAAAGGTACCTGATTTATATTTTAAATAAATAAAGTAGTCAGATGAAACACTTACATAGGTGACTTTCAGTTCCAATAGTCTGTTATTCCGGAAGATTATCCAAAACAAATTCAAAATTAAGTATTTGTTAAGAGAAAAACAAAGGGAAATGTCATGCGAACATCTGTACTAGCGGACGGATGTTAGGCACCCATGACTCTGATTCTTGATTGCTCCAATCTGTCCACTACTTCTGCAGTGGGTATTTAAGAAAGATTTTAGGAGTCCCTGTACTTGATCTCCTACAAATTCATTGCATAGTGTATAGAAACAAAAGCTATTTTTACCTCTACTGCTAAAGAAAATGCACTGTAACAATATTAGAAAAGATTTTACGTAAACTTAGTATCTCTCAGGTTGGGCTGTGCTTTCCCCAGTTATGGGGTGGCTACTAAGCTATTCACACATTCATTTATTCCTAGCAGTCAGTCAGCCAGCCCGTGGGCAGGTGTGGAAAAACAGCCAGAGCAAAGACCAACAGGAACATTTCTAAATTCTCTGCCCACTCACTATTCTGTCCCCCAGGACCCAGAGCAGAAGTATTTTAGATGCACAGTTGGGAGTCAAAAGGCACGAACTAGAATCTGTATTTCAGACACTGGGTGGAAAGAACATTTTCTTTTCACATAGGAAGAGGCTCGTGATCTATTGCTGAAGAAAATAAAGGCAAAATGCTTAACTTCTTTTCGCTAGATCATACCTTATGTAAATAATCTCTTTTTTAAATGTTTACTCAAAATCCCTTGGGGCGCCTGGTGGTTCAGTCGGTTAAGTGTCCCAACTTCGGCTCAGGTCACCATCTCGTGGTTCGTGTGTTCGAGCCCCATGTCGGACCCTGTGCTGACAGCTCAGAGCCCGGAAGCTGCTTCGGACTCTGTCTCCCTCTCCCTCCGTCCTTCCCCCACTTGTGCTCTGTCTCTCTCCGTCTCTCAAAAATAAACGTCAAAATCCCAATGACATTTTTTTTCAGAAATAGAAAAATGCATCCTAAAATTCATACAGAATCTCAAGGGGCCCTCGGTAGCCAAAACAATCTTGCAAAAGAACAGGGGTGTCTGGGTGGCTCTGTTGGTAAAGAAACGAACTCTTGATTTTGGCTCAAGTCACGATCTCATGGAGAGTGAGTTTAGGCTCCACGTCGGGCTCTGCACTGACAATGCAGGGCCTGCTTGGGATTATCTCTCTTTCCCTCTCTCTGCCTATCCCCCGCTCATGTTCTCTCCCTCTCTCCCTCCCCGCTCCTTTCTCAAAAATAAATAAAATAATCATTCAAAAAAAAAAAAAAAAAAAGAGCAATGTTGGCAGGGGCGGGTCTCATGCTTGCTGATTGCAAAACTTACTGCAAACCTCCAGTAATCAAACAGAGTGGTTCTGGAATAAAGACAGACCTAAAGACCAGTGGAATAAAACAGAAAAAGAATCCCTCGCATATAGGGAGAAATTGTTTTAATCACGAGCGCCCAAATCTTGGGGAGAGGATAGTCTTTTCAACCGTGTTGGGAAACCTGAACATCCACATGCAGAATAAGGAACTCTCACCACACATCCTGTACAAAAATTAACTCAAATGGACCAAAGATCTAAAGACAAAACCTAAACCATAAAACCGTTAGAAGAAAACACTGGGAGACAATTTCTTCCTGAAGAACACGATCTTGTGTCAGATGGACTATGAGGAGAGACGGCTCAATGGCACCTTTGAAATCTCAGGTCCAGTGATGCCCAGCGCCGGGCCTCCAGGCCAGTATATCCGTGTGACTGTCTGCTCATCTGCCCACCCACCTGGCCAGCCAGCTGCTCTCCTGCCGATTAGAAAGT
Source organism: Puma concolor (assembly GCF_028749965.1). Taxonomy (NCBI): domain Eukaryota; kingdom Metazoa; phylum Chordata; class Mammalia; order Carnivora; family Felidae; genus Puma; species Puma concolor. The sequence goes on along the minus strand of NC_141678.1, from coordinate 87,390,115 downwards.
CTCCGTCCTGGATGGGAGGGGCGGCCCTCCCTCTGCCACCTGTCTGTGTATGACCCCTTCTGGGCCCAGGCTAGGCCTGTACAGTCTGTCTTCTGGATATAAATGGGAGCATTTATTTTCTGAGAAATGTAATGCAATTTTATTACTGGCATGGATTAAACCTAGGCATGTTTAAAAAAAAAAAAAAGAAAACATACGGGAAAGCTTCATAACACTGGATTTGGCAACGATTTCTTGGCTATGACACCAAAAGCAGAGAAAACAAATGAAAAAAAAAATAGATAAGTTAGATTTCATCAAAATTTCAAATGTTGGCATATCAAAGCACACTATCAACACAGTGAAAAGGCAATCCAAGGAACAGGAGAAAATATTTGCAAATTATAATCTGAAAACAGATTAATATCCAGAATATGTAAAGAACGCCTATAACCAAACAACAGAAAACAAACACCTTGATCAAAAAGTGGACAAAGGACTTGAACAGACATTTCTCCAAAGAAGACATATGCATAGCCAATAAACATACGAAAAGATGATCAGCATCACTCATCATAAGAGAAATGCAAACCAAAACTACAATATTACCTTGCACCTGTTACAATGACTATTATTTTTAAAAAATAATAAAATTTTAAACATTAAAAAAAACCCACAAGTGTCAGTAAGGATGTGGAGAAATTAGAAACCTTGTGCACTGCCGATGGGAACGTGAAATGGTGCAGCCTCTGTGAAAAAGAATATGGAGTTTCCTCAAAAAATTAAACAGAGAATTACCATATGACCCAGCAATCTCATTTCTGCATGTATACCCAAAATAACTAAAGGCAGGGACTCAACCAGGTATTTGTACACCCATGTTCACAGCAGCATTATTTGTAAGAGCCAGAAGGTGGAAGCAACCAATGTCCACGGACAGGTGAATGGACACTAATTGCTTACTGACAGAGTTTCAGTTTGGTAAGATAAAAACGTTCTGGAGACAGACTTGATGGTTGCACAACAGTGTGAATATACTTAATGCAACTGAACTATATACTTAAAAGTGGTTAAAATTGTATATTTTGTTTCATGTATATGTCACCACAACAAAAACAAATCAATTTTTTTAATAAAAGTAAAAGGCTTTTACTGGGATATATTAACTTCCTAGTGAGGTAGTTTAAAATATTATTATTTGAGAGGCATGTAAAATTCGGTATTCAGTCAGTTATTATCAGCTGAGATATTAACCTCGAGTTTGACAGAGCGGCTACTGGCATTGCAGAGGGACTCCTCTTGTATTTCCTAGTTCATCACTAAAATATTGTATTGAAGAGAAAATGTCCCTCTCTCTCAATTGCATTCAATTATTTTTTTCCTCATATGACTGCCCATTATTTTTCAGATGAAAAGCTATATGAACAAAATGACCAAAACACTTTTGAGAAGTTATAACTAATTAAGCCACTTGTGTTCCCTCTGTGACCGCAGTTAGTGTATTATTCTATCCCAATGTAAATACATATTTTCAAAGAGAGGTTTGAAAACTCCCTGTCACTTTTCCAATGCGCCTGTATCGAAGACAGATTTTAGACTGTTTCAGCCAAAAAACCTTTTCCAAGCAGAAAATCCGATAACACTTTGTGACAAAAGAACTGGGTGCATGAAAAGCTCATGACATTTTCCACAACTTCGGCATCTTCAGTGCAGACGTTTTCGCAAAACATCAGTAATAGTAAAAATCTACATTTGTCAAGCAGTCATTACTTTCCAAAGAGCAATGCATACTTACAAAATTTCAAATTTTCTATCAAATTACCTTTTCTGAAAAGTCTTGAAATTCTAATTCTTATGCCTATATCTTTGAAATTAATACTAAATTCCCTTTGCTACACTGTCGGTAAGTTTGCTGGGTGGGTGTTTAAACTTCATTAACATTTCAGAGAGTCATGTCAACATCTCGGCAGCATAAGACGTCCCTTGTTTCATCCCTCCCCACCAAAAACCAAAAATTCAACATCCATCCTTGGCCAAAAGGTGCACTTGAGGGATCTGTGCAATCCAGTACCATACCCATGGGGACCCAGGAAGAATCTCACCCACCCATGTGCCTGGTAACAGGCAGACAGACCTCATTCTGGCTGTCGACCCTGCAGTGGCCCATTAAGTGTCTCCAGGCCCTCTTAAGCCATGGTCCAGGAGCCCCTGGAGAACACTGACTCAGACTCACCCAGAGGTAAGAGACCCTTTTTGGAGAAAGGTTTCTAGAAGAGAAGTACCAGCACCCCATTGGAGCAAAAAAATAGCAGTTTGGATACAATCAAGTGGGTAAGAGGAACAGTTTGACTTTTACCCTGTCACCCATCCCTGAAGCCCACATAGATTAGAGGCAAGAGAGGTCTTTTTCCATGTGTGATTTCTCCTGTGGGGAAAAGGAGAGGGTGTGAGTGGGCACCCAGCTTCCCCAGCTGTGCAAGATCCTGCCAAAGATTCTCATTTCTGTCTCTCCACATCAAAAGAATTGAACCGTGAGGAGTTGGGAAGAAATAGAAAGAACAGCAGATAGGACTCTTAGAGGACATTAAAGGAACAGATCCTATTATCTGCATCACAGATTCCATCAAGAAGCCTACCCGTGAGCCACTGGGAATGTATCACTCGTGACTACCCCCAACTGCCACAAAAGCACCTCCAAAGCTCCGCCTGCCTCACCCACACAGGCTTTGGCAGAAGACTGGTAAACAAGTGCAGAAAGCACATCCAAATCTGTAGGTCAGGGAGAGACCATGAACTTGAGATTAATGCCTCCTTTGGAAAAACAGAGAGAGACTGTCAGCACTCAGCCTGGTATGTTACAAGATCTGGAGAAGACATACACATTAAGAATTCTGCCCTAAGAGGGAGCAAGAAGATGGGGCAGGTGCATCCAGAGAAAGTGTGACACAGCCTCAGAATCTCCAGCCGTGCCTACAGAGGTACATACCTCTCTTCTGAACACAGTAAGGACTCTGGGGGAGGTGGATGCTACCTCAAATGCAAAGAGTGTAAAGCAAAACTTCAAGGAACATGAAAAATCAAGGAAAAATACATCACAATCTCCCAAAAGGATAGAAATAATTTCCCAGTAACTGAACCCAAAATCATGGAGATTTGTAATTTACCCAAAAAAGAATTCAAAATAGCTTTTCAAAGGAAACTCAATGAGCTAGAAAACACAGAAAGGACCATTGGATGAAATAAGAAAAATCAGAAAAAGCACAAACAAAATGAGAAGTTTAACAAAGAGACAGAAAACACACACAAAAAATAACCAAACAAATTCTGGACCTGAAGAATATAATGAATGAAATGAAGACTGTACTAAACAGGGTTTTTTTAAGTTTATTTATTTATTTTGAGAGAGAGAGAAAGCACTGGTAGGGGAGGGTCAGAGAGAGAGAAGAGAAAATCCCAAGCAGCCCAATGCTGGGCTCAAACCCACATGAACCATGAGATCATGACCTGAGCCAAAGTCGGATGCTTAACCAAGTGAGCCACCTTGTAATTAAGAGTTTTAACAGCAGACTTAATTCAGCAAAAGAAAGAATCTGTGATATTGAAGACAGGGACTTTGAAATTATCCCATCAGAGGAGAAATAAGGAGAAGTAATGAAGAGTTGAAGGAAATCTACATGATTTATGGTACACAACCAAAAGAAATTTTCTGTGAGTTATCTGACTCCAAAGGAGAAGAGAAAGAAAAGGGTCAGAGGGGGTGATTTAAATAAATAGTGGCTATGAACTTCCCAAATCTGGGGAGAAATGGATGTTCCAGTTCATAAAGCTCATAGGTCACCAAAGAAAATCAATTTGAAATCCTCTCCAAAACATATTACAGTAAAACTGTCAAAAATCAGACAAAGGGAGAACCTTAAAAGCAGTGTGAGAAAAAAAGCTTGTAACTTACAGAAAATCCTCATAATGCTATCAGCAATTTCTCAGCAGAAACCTTACAGACCAGGAGAGAGTAGGATAATACAGTCAAAGTGCTAAAGGAAAAAAAAACAAAAAACAAAAAACAAAACCTGCCAACTAGGAATTCCTAGAGAAATAAAAGCTAAGGAGTGCTCCACAAGACCAGCCTTAAAAGAAATACTGCAAGGTGTTTTTCAAGCTTCAATGAAAGGATGATAAGTAGTAATATGAAAATATAGGGCAATACACAATGCAATGATAAAGGTAAATATAGAGTCAAATTCAGAATACTCTAATACTGCAGTAGAGTACAATGTTAACCACTGAATTCTACTTAACCTTGTATAAAGTTTAAAGGACAAGAGTACTAAAAATAACTATAGCAACAATAATTTATTGATAAATGCAATATAAAAATAGCTGAACTGTGACATCAAAAATATAAAAGGAGAGGAGTAAAAGGTAGAGTTGTTGTATGCAGTTAAAGTTATCAGCACAAAACAGGCTTATCTTACTATAAAATACTTTCTGTAATCCTCATGGTAACCAGAAAACAAAAATCCACAGTCCATTCCAAAAAGATAAAGAGAAGAGAATCAAAGAAAACCATGATGTAAAATCACTAATTCACAAAGGAAGCATCAAGAGAGAAGGAAAGGAACAAGGGAACTATAAAATAGCCAGAAAACAATTCATAAGTCCTCACACATCAATAGTTACTCTAAATGTAAATGGACTGAATTCTCCAGTCAAAGGGCACAGAGTTGCTGAATCAACTCTATGCTGCCTGCAGGGATTCCTATCAGTTTCAAGGATCCACATGGATTCATAGTGAAGGCATGGAACAAAATACTCCATGCAAGCAGAACCCAAATAAAGTAGGGCTAGCTATACTTACAACAGAAAAGTAGACTGTAAGCCAAAAAAGAGCAACAAGAGACATACAAGGTCATTATACAATCATAAAGTGGTCAATTCATCTAGATCTAACAATCATATACACCTATGCACCCAACATCAAACCAGCTAAATATATTAAGCAAATGGTATCAGATCTGAAAGGAGAAACAGACAACACTATGATAATAGTAGGGGACTTCAATACCCCACTTTGGCAATGGATTGATCACACAGACAAAAAATCAACAAGGAAAACATTGGACCCTTCTGCACTGTTGTTGAATGCTCCAGCCATCCAACTTCTGGGTATGTGTCCAAGGGAAGTGAGAACAGGATCTCAAAGAGATATTTACATTCTCATGTTCACTGTGCCATACAACTCACCATAGCCAAGATACAGAAGCAATCTAAGTGTCTCTCATTGGATGAATAAAGAAGATATAGATGATAGATTGATAGATAGATAGATAGATAGATAGATAGATAGATAGATAGATAGATAATACATAGATAATAGACAATAAAAAAGAAGGAAATTCTGCCATTTGTGACAACATGGGTGGACTTTGAGGGCATTATACTAAATGCAACAGTTATAAGAGGAAAGGCTGATACTATCTGATACCAATTCTATGTGGAATCTAAAAAACCCAAACGTAGAGGCATCTGCATAGCTCAGTTACTTAAGCATCCGACTCTTGATTTCGGCTCAAGTCAGGATCTCAGGGTTCGTGAGTTTCAGCCCTGCATCTGCATGGTAAACAAAGAGCCTGCTTGACATTCTCTCTGCCTCTCTGCCCCTCCTCTGCTCATGCTCATGGTTTCTCTCTCTCTCTCTCTCTCCCTCTCTCCCTCCCTCAAAATACATAAATAAACTTTAAAAATGCATAGAAACAAAGACTGTGGGGTAAGGGAAACAGGGAGATGTTGGTCAATCTACACTTTTAAGACCAGTAAGTTCAGGTGATCTAAAATACAGCACGGGTGATTATAACTAATAATACCATAGTTTACACTTGACAGTTGCTAAGAGAGTAGATCTTAATTGTTCTCACCACAAAAAAGAAATGGTAATTATATATGATGGAAGTGTTAGCTAACACTATGTTGGAGATCATTTTGCAATATATAACTGTGTCAAATTAACATGTTGTAGGCCTTAAATTTACACAATGTTATAAGTCAGTTATATCTCAATAAAGTGGGAAGAAAAAAAAACATTTCATATATTGCTTCTCCTTCGGAAATTCTAAAATATTTTAACAAAAGTTGGTGGTGATTATTAAAATCTTATTCAGAATACATAAAGTATCCACTCTGATCCAGATACTATGTTAGATGCAAATTATACAATATAGAGTGACATAATCCATTGTGTACTGATTACAAGTGGTTTTTTTTAATAAATCCATGAAATTAACGAGAAATACAATTAAGTAACTATTGCTTTATAGATAAGCGAAATAAAGTAATTGAGAGCTCTCATTGTTGTCAATTTCAGCACTAAAACGCCATTGAAACTGTTTTAGCAGAAAAGCTAAATTAATTGCTTTGTGTTTTTCAATTTTTTTTAATGTTTATTTTTGAGACAGAGAGAGACAGAGCATGAGCAGGGGAGGGGCAGAGAGAGAGGGAGACACAAAATCCAAAGCAGGCCCCAGGCTCTGAGCTGTCAGCACAGAGCCCTACGCGGGGCTCGAACTCACAAACCATGAGATCATGACCTGAGCCGAAGTCGATCGTTCAACCGACTGAGCCACCCAGGCGCCCCAACTGCTTTGTGTTTTGCCCTCTTAGATTCTCCCTAACCACTCTCCAGTACATATGGTGAAGAACAAAAAAACAGCCAAAAGGTTAGCAACCAGGAAAGCATAAGAAGGAAAAACAAAACAAGATAAAGAATCTCTACAATGACTTTTAAGTTAGAACCAAGAGTACCTCTAAACTTGTTCATGGAGACACATTCATTGAGTCACACTACAACATAGTTTTATTAATAAGGTAGAAGCTTTGGGACAGCACATGTTTCTGACAGAGAAATACTTTACAAGCCCTCCTTTGTAAACAAGGATGTTTCTTTCACCCCTGCTCTGCAAGCAGAAAATTTGAGTAGCAAGTTGTGGAAGGCATCATTAGCTCTTCTGCACACCATCCCTCTCCTGCAAGTGCAACTCCTCCCAGAAAGGATTTAAATACCAATGCTCATTCTGAAGGGCACCAATCTCATTGGTGCCACCAATCTCAAAGGCCACAGGAGGCAACAAGGTTGTATAGCATTCTTGTCAAATGGTGTTCCAATATGAGCCTTGAGAAAAAATACACATTGTAGCCCTGGAGTTGAGCTTTTCACTTATCTTAAAATTAGCATCTTAAATGTTTACAAGTATATGCTTTACTCCTAAATGGGTTTAATGCATATTCATTGATGTGGAATATCCTCTTAGTGTGCCTTATATCTGAATCTGCTAATACATGATAATCCTTGGGGAACAGGTAGAAACAAAACAATTATTTTTAGCAAAGGTAATCAGAATTTACAGATTTTTTTTCAGATTTCACAGATATTTTGACAAGGAGAAGTAAATGTGTGTCTGAGATGAAGTGAACAAATTCTATCTTATTTCAAATATTAGCTCTTTGACCTAATGTTCAGACTCAGTAATATTAACCAGAGTGATCTCATCGGGGTAACAGAAAGAATGCCTTTGTGGGTATTCCTAGCATCATTTTCTGCTTTCTGACTTCTTTGTTTCCTCATTTCAAAGTGATTTTTAGGGAACCAATCTTGCTTATTGCTACTCAACAAATCACTCCCATAACTTACTGGCTTAAGCCTACCCATTTGTTTTATGATATCTCATTTTAGGGGTGAGAAGCTGGCACAGGGTTCAGGCGGGTGATTGTTACATTCCACGTGGACTGATGCCTGAGGTCACTTGGTGGTACACAGCTGGCAGTGACAGCACCACACCCCCGCTCACATGCATGGACCTTGGAAGTGATGGCAGGGATGCTCAGAAGTCTCGGTTCGGCCATGACAGTCAGTTGAAGGACCCACAGGTGATTTCACCCTTCTGACAGTGTCAGAACATTCACACTTGTTACACAGTGGCTCAGGGATCCCAGAAAGACTGTTCCAAGAAACAGAAGGTGAAGTTGACATTCTCATAAGAACTGGTCAAAGCAATTACGCAGCGCAGCTCCATTCAAGGGAAGGAGACGTAGGTCCCACCTCTCTAGAGAAATGTCTGAGAAACTACAGCCATCTCTAATCTGTCCCCATCAACAAGCTTTCCTAAGTACCTGCTCCTGGCCCTGCAGACACAAATCACAATACTTTACCCTCAGATACCCTACTTTCTGACTTATCTAACCTTTATTAAATCATTGGGCTATTACTTTTAGTTAAAGAATTACCTCAGTCTTCCATGAGTTTCTTCTAAGGCAAAAGAAGCAGAGAATATAAAAAATAGAATTTTTGTTAAATTTTTTTGACATTTATTTATTTTTGAGAGACAGAGAGAGACATGGCGCAAGTGGGGGAAGAGCAGAGAGAGAGGGAGACACAGAATATGAAGCAGGTTCTAGGCTCTGAGCTGTCAGCACAGAGCCCGACACAGGGCTCGAACCCACGGACCGTGAGATCATGACCTGAGCCAAAGTCGGGTGCTTAACTGACTGGGCCACCCAGGCGCCCCTAAAAAACAGAATTTTCAGTATGCATTTACTAACTTCCAGAATGTCTGTTTTTAATAATCAAACAAGCATATTTGTTATCATGCCTTGCTATTATCAAGGATAATGTACTAACAATATTACACATAAAAACTGTATTACTGATGAAGAAATAAAAGCCTGTTTCAGATAAAACGACTAACCACTAGGCTATGAGCTAGCATCTTGCGCATTTCGTGGATTGCGGTCTCAGGCGTATAACCATCAAGCAGCTTTCTTCCGGTCGTCCTGCCGGTAGGTGTCAGAGCTGAGCAGGCCGCCTCCCTGGTGACCAAGTACAGACACTGCTTCTGGTCTATCGAATTACATCAATTTTTAACACAAAACTCTACAGTGAAGTTCAATGCTATTTATCCTCATTCTCTGTGAAACCTCGATATTCAATATTCAGAGCTTCTTATGATCATGTATGCACAGTGCCTTTTAAAAATCTCAAGGCATTTATATTCAAAACCTCCCTCAGAGCTCTGAGGATATAATAATTTATATTTATGCCATATACAACTTGGAGATAATTACATGGCAGTTGGGCTGTTTTTTTTCTAACTACCACACTAATGTTCAATAACTGCACTTTTGACAATCCACGGGCATTTAATTAGCAAAAAAAAACACCTTGGCAAATGCAAGTATCGTGCTCATTTAACAGATTTGAGACAGGCCACTGAAGAAGAGGGAAGATTTAATGGACACTCAGATAACTATACTGGTATTGGTCTTAATACGGTAATTAAGTACAATGATCTCATTTTTTTAATCTACCAAATGATTTTTGTCATTTAATGAGAACCACATTATAATTAAATATTTAAGTAATGGCCCTTACAAAGCATGTTTTCAGTATCACCAGTATGCACAATTTTTTTAACACTGTTGGTATGTGAGATTAATATAAGGCTCAATGGATTTACAGTATAATTTAAATATATCTCTGGCCTATACCTAATAAAGAAAATTAGACAGAAACGTGAAAGCTGTAAACTGTATGAAATGTGCATTTATATGTGCACTTAAAAAGATAATCTATAGGAATCAAATTACAACTGGCATGAATCAAAGAATTTCTGAAGCTGGTTCCTGAATGGACCAATGAGAAATATTTAATAATTTTGCTTGCTACATCTTTACTTAATAAATAAAACCTCCCAAAACTCATAAAAGCTTTTTGGAAAATTTTTCAAGTTGACATGACAATATCTCTTAAGCAGTTTTTTTCGGTGACAAAATTTGAGTAAACAATTTTTAATATTTGTACAGTATTTAGAAAATGGAAAATATAAATATGGAGAGTAAACAGTGCAATGAATTCCCTGCTACTCATCACCCAGTTTCTTGTTTTTTCTCAAATTTTTATTTAAATTCTAGTTAGTTAGCACACAGTGTAATGTTGGTCTCAGGAGTAGAATTTAGTGATTCGTCACTTACATACAATACCAAGTACTCATCCTAACAAGTGCCCTTCTTAACAATCCCTGGTTTGTTCTCTGTAAGTAAGTCTCTTATAGTTTGCTTCTCTCTCTTTCTTTCCCTTCCCCTGTGTTCGTCTGTTTTGTTTCTTAAATTACACGAGTGAAATCAGATGGTATTTGTCTTTCTCTGACTGACTTATTTCACTTGGCATAAGATCTCATCCACGTTGACCTCATCTAGCCTCATCCATGTTGTTGCAACTATTTTTAACTTTCTAAGGAACCTCCATACTGTTTTCCAGAGTGCACCAGTTTGCATTCCCACGAATAATACAGGAGGGTTACCCTTCCTCCACATCCTCGCCAACAGCTGTTGTTGCTTGTGTTGTTCATGTTGGCTACTCTGACAGGACTTATTACCCAGTTCCAACATCTTTCTAATCACCGCCATTAACCCTCCACTCCCTCGTTCACCAACTCTGCACCTCTACGGTTTGATGCAAATCCCAGATAAGGTATCATTTCACCTGTAAACACGGTAAGTATTTAAAACTTCATTCTGTGTCTCCCTCTCTCTCTGCCCCTCCCCCGTTCATGCTCTGTCTCTCTCTGTCCCAAAAATAAATAAACGTTGAAAAAAAAAATTTAAAAAAAAAATAAAACTTCAAATTGTGCTAAGTTAGGATACTTTACAAAGTCGATAAATACTGAGTTTAAAATTTAATTATTTTTTGAAAACTGAGTAAGAAATGAGTATTTGAAGTAAAGTTGAAATGTCATTATTTACCTTACAGGAGACATTACTATTTTTAAGAGTTAGGGAGTTATCGTTTGGTAATCAATAATGCTTAAGACAAAATCATTGTTATTAGTTCATCAGTGACTCAACATTATTAACCTCATTTAAGCCACTTTTTTTTTATTGTTTATACCACATCCAACTTCAAAACACTAAAACAGTTTTGTACCTATTTAAAATAATAATGTGTGATTTAATTTTTAAAATCTATTTGCTAATTCAAACTGGTCCCTATCCATTAGTCGAAACTAGCAATGTTCGGGGCACCTGGGTGGCTCAGTCGGTTAAGTGTCCTACTTCGGCTCAAGTCACGATCTCGAAGTCCGTGAGTTCAAGCGCTGCATCAGGGGCTTGATCAGAGGAGGACAGATCAGAACCTGCAGCCTGCTTTGGATTCTGTGTCTCCCTCTCACTGCCCCTCCTCTGCTTGTTCTCTCTCTCTCTCTCTCTCTCTTTCTCTCTCCCCCACCCAAAAAAATAAACATTAAAAAAACTAGCAATGTTCTGCAGTGATTATAGGCAAAATCTTTGACAAAATATGAAGTATGATAAATCATATTCCCAGTCAGTGCATTCATTCATTCCACAATTATGTATCAGTCACTTATTATATCAGGCTCTTCCATGAATTAAAGATCAAATTTGCCAACAAGACGGATACAGCTCCTGTCCTCATAGAGCTCACAGTCTAGTGCGAAAACAGACAATGAAGAAACAGCCTTATACATGTATCATGTAACACCAGACAGTAAGTTCCAAACAAAAACATCAAGTCAAGTGACATGGTTGCCAGTGACTCGGGGGAGAGGCGGTCCACCTGATTCCTGAGGAGGAAACCTGTGTGCAGACACTGCAAGAACAGGAATAAGCCCAGCAGGAATTTATAGAACAGCAAGAGGAAAAGCCTTGAAAGGGACACAGAGTGAATGTCCAACAGGAAGGGCAGGAGCGCCCTGGAGCTTGCACGGAGGGAGAAAGGTGTAAAAGCTCCGGGAGATGAGGTTGGCCACGTCATCAGAAGCCGCGTCGCGGAAGCGCTTCCGGACTAACGTCAGGATCACGGGTTTTGTTCTGAGCACAATGATAACCCGTTGAAGGATTCTGAACAGGGAAGGAAAGCAATCTCAATTTTTAGGTTGAAAAGAGCACTCGGGCTTTTGTATAAAGACCAGCTATATAGAACAGGCAACATGGAAGCAAGGGGATAAGTTAAACTCAACTGAAGAAGTCCACAGAAGAAATGATGATAGCTCAGCAAAGGCAGAGGACCTAAAGACCATGAGTAGTCACATTTAGAATATATTTTGAGGGGCGCCTGGGTGGCTCAGTCGGTTACGTGACCGACTCCTGATTTGGGCTTGGGTCATGATCTCATTGTTTGTGAGATCGAGCCCCAGGCCGGGCTCTGTGCTGACAGTGTGGAGCCTGCTTGAGATTCTCTCTCCCTCTCTCTGCCCTTCCCCTGCTCACTCGCTCATGCGTGCTTTCTCTTTCTCTCTCCCTCTCTCTCTCTCTCTCAAAATAAACAAACATTAAAAAATGTTTGTTTTAATTTAGAAGTTATCTTGTCTTTCTTTTTGAGAGACAGAGATAACATGAGTGGGGGAGGGGCAGAGAGAGGAGAGAGAGAGAGAATCCCAGGCAGGCTCCACACTGTCAGCACAGATCCCGACTTGGGGCTCGAACCCAAGAAACTATGAGGTCATGACCTGAGCCAAAACCAAGAGTCAGACGCTTAAGTGACTGAGCCACCCAGGTGCCCCTAGAATTTGTTTAGAAAGTAGAGTTATAGAGCTTGGTGGTGGATTGGATGTGGAATTCATGGAAAAAACAGTCCCATAAGACCTCTACAACTTTCACCTGAGCACAATGTAATGCCCCTAATGAAGTAACAGCAGGAGAAAGCCAGTCTGCAGAAAGTAAATCAAGAGTTCTACCTTGGTCAGGTTAAGTATGAGACGCTTATGAGACATCTACAAATGATTAGGTAGAATATTTAATACATGAGTCTGATGCTTGCCAGGAGGCGGGGGATTGGGGTCGAGATGTATGTGCATCTCGTGTGTGTCTGAATCATAATGAATGGCACAGAAATGAGTGACATCACCCAGGGAGTGAGTGTGGATGGAGAAGGACATCAGGCTGAGAACAGATCCCTGGGGAGAGGAGGAGCTGCCAGCTTCTCAGGCACAGAAGGAGCAGCCAGAGAGAAGAGGAAGCCAGAAGGCGATGCTCTTTGGAAGCCAGGCAATGTAGGTACCTCCAAAATGGCAGCGTGATTGGCCTCACCCAATGCTTCTGCAAGGACCAGCAGATGAAAAACGAATGTTGGTTACAACGTTTGTCATGAGGGGAATGTTACTGGTGAACCGACGGTGGTCATTTCGGTGGAGTGGCAGAAATGAAAACTTTATGGAAGGAAAATAAGTTATAAAATCAGGAGATAAAGAATTAGAGAAAAAGGACATCAAATTTTCAAGGAGTTTTGGTACGCAAGGTACCAAAGAAATGGCTTACTATTTGCAGAGTTGCTGGGTTTATGGATGGCTGTTCCTTTCTCTTGGGATGGGAGAAAATGGAGCACGTTGGACTGCTAATCAGAATAATGGTGTAGAAAGCAAGAATGTGATGGTGCAGGAGAGAATGAAGATGATCTCAGAGAAAGGTCATTGAGTAAGCTAAAAGATGCGGGCTCCATTAGCCCCAGGGAGGCTGCAACAGCCCTCCCGGATGCGTGAGGTGAGGCTGTAGATGAGCACACGAACAGGATGCTAGCGCGGGCGGTCCGTCTCCCGCCATGATTCTCCACCAACAGACCGTGAACACCAGAGAGTTCTTTTCCAGAGCTGCCCCTTCTCCTCCAGGCACGTCAGCGGCCCCAGGGCCCTCGGGAGGTGGTTCTCAAAGCAGGGTCCCCACGGCAAATGCAACAGGATCACATACAGGTACTTTGGAGAAAAATGATGTCTCAGACCCTAACCCAGAAACTCTGGGCAGGAGCCTACTAATCTGTGTATTAACACGCCCTCCAGGTATTCTGATGCATGCTGAGGACGAGGGAGAGCTGTGCAGGCAGCTTCTAAAATGACCCCCAGCCCCATGGCTTCCAAACAACCTCCCCCGCCCCAGACTCACAAGCTTATTGCCGGCGCCCCACCCACCTCCCTCTGAGAGTCTTCAAGAGCAATCTAGAAGCCTCGACAAATAATTATCTTTCCCAGCCCATACCCTTGCAGTGACCATATTCATGGCCTGTCAACACGCTTTTTATACTAAAAAGCAAAGTTTCCCATTATGATGAAACTTCAATTGTACTTGAGCCAAGAGATTTGTGCAAATGGCTTATTTTTCATCAGCAGGCCAGTTCCACTGTTCCAATGTTTCTAGTATACTTCACATATCAGGAAAATATCATGTTTCTGGATATATGAAATGCTTCTGAATATTATGTCTATGTCTATTTTTTTTTTATTTTAGAGAGAGAGAGAAAGCATGAGCAGGGGAGAGAGGCAGAGGTGGAGAGAGAATCTTTTTTTTAATATTTATTTATTTTGAGAGAGAGAGTGGGGGAGGGGCAGAGAGGAGGGAGAGAGAGAATCCCAAGCAGGCTCTGCACTGTCAGCACAGTCCGAGGTAGGGCTCGATCTCCACAAACCGTGAGATCATGACCTGGGCAGAAATCAAGAGTCAGACACTCAACTGACTGAGCCACCCAGGAGCCCCAGTCTACCAGACCAGAATTTTCTCTTCCTGCCACTCTTGGAGGAGGAAACACCAGATTGTTTCCTTGGGTAAGTCATGGAGAACTCACAACTCTCTCTTCTCATGACCTGGGGTAGGAAGCATGAATCTTGTTTTCCTAGGACTTCGGCAAATAAATTCTTCTGGAGGCTAAAAAGCCTGTGTAAATATGTGAGTATAGTACACATCTGAAATATGGTAAGCTTATGCTATCAAGATGGTATTTAAATTTTATTCTGGTTATCACTTCAATTGATCAAACTTTTAATATAAAGAATAGTCTTTTCTCCTTTTAAATGCTAAAGCTCATCTCAGTGGGAAGTATTATAAACTCTATTTAATGTGCCTCCTTTACAACGTGAGCATCACCTTTGTCATATTAAAATCCATTCATTTTTCGTGAGATAAAATTAAAAAGAACTCCAGCCGAATATAATTAAAAACTTGGACTATATGTCTTCCAAAGAACCAAGTGATTTCTGCACTGTGGGGAGTCCTATATGCTTTCCCACTGTGGCTAAGTTCATAAGTGCAGTTGAAAGGATCCGTGCTGATTATAATTACATTCTAAATTAGCCAATATTAGCACTGTGCCAAATAATTCACATAGCATGGTTTCCATGTTAGACAATCAATTACAGTTCAGATGAATCCATGCAAAAATCCATAATTTTTACTTAGGACCACAGTTTTTGTAATTTAACATATTATTACAGCAGAGCCTTCAAAAGGTCAGGCAGAACAATGGAAAGCAATTTCCAGTTAGTAAATGTTCCTTTATTGTCACAAGAGGGTAAGAAAGCTGAGTATATCTGCATGCTTGGTAGGATCAAAATTTTAATTTATTTTGACATTCGCCTTACAGAATACTTTAAAATGGAGAACAATTCTATCTAAAACCTATTAAAAATTCACAGTAGTGCACCGTGATGATGTGGGTCTCGTTAGAATCTTCCACACTGGCCCTTCGCTGGGAGACTGCAGAGGTAGGAAGAAACAGCACCGGACAGCACAGCAGGTGTGAGCACCTGCCTAGACACCCAGTGGAAAACGGCTTTACATTTTCCCAAGTTTGAGAATTTAGCAGCATCCTGCTGACCCCAGGAGTTTCACCTGTTACAGCGGCATAACAGAATCATTCCAGAAAATTCTGTGGTTTATCTTCTGCATACTAATGTATTAGGTCTGGAGAAACACCCATTGTTTTTCTTTCAGTATATACAGTATACTCCCCAGAGCCAACGTAATGGATTCAATTTGGTCCCTAGACTCCTCTAATACAGTGAACAGAAAAGCAAACATGTTCTCAGACAGAAAGATTAGATCTCGTGTTTATTATCACGTAAGGGTAATTTCACAAATTCTCTCCAAGATTTTAAAGTTAACTATCACCAGAATCTTTATATTAACTGAGTCACTGAAAATACACCCACCAAAACCATCCGACGAAGACGGATGCCAGCAACGAAGACGACGCAGAAACCCCCACAGTCTCTGGACAGTTACGAAGATTAACTGGATGATGCAAGGAGAACCCGGATATTTAGACCAGGTTATGTATTAAATATATTTGGTTGTAAATCAGCCAAATCATATACACACATATACCCAGCCTCACTCCTCTGGCTCCACAGAACCCTTCTTCGGAATGAAGGCATCGTCCGGAAAAGGACATGGAGGGAAGAGAGTCCTTCATTGACGTCTAAACATGTTAGCTGCTGCTTCCCTTCTGCGAGGTCTGAGAACCAGATCCGGAAAGAAAAGGATGCATGCCAAAGCGTGGAGGGGGGAGGAGAGGCATGATGAACCCCGGGCCACCCAATTTGAGACCATGCTTGTGCAAACACTCCACCAGAGGCCTGAACAGTGCAGAGGCAGTGGGCAAGACCAGGCAAGACAGAAGAAGGCGGTCTCCCTTTAGAGGCCACATGCTCCAGAGGTCCAGAGCCCAGATGCCGGGGCTGGACTGCCGGGGTTCAAATCCCACCTTCGCCGATTAGTAGAAACAGAAACAAGAGCACGTCTGAACCCCTGCCAGCCTCTGCTTCCCTCATCTGTAAAATGGGAATAATGACAGCACTCCCCTACAATGAGGAAACAGCTATTCTGAGTTGCCGCTTGGGCACTTTGCAGAAGGGCAATCCTGCTCACACTCAGAATCTGGTCCAGAGTTTGGGGTTTTCACTTCCCCAAAGTGGGAGCACAGATCCTGCTAATCCTGTATGGGTGGGGTGTCCCTCCTCATTCAGCAGGTCGTAATCTGCATATTCTTCTTATTTTTTTAATGTTTATTTTTGAGTGGAGAAGGTGGTGTAGAGAGAGAGGGAGACCCAGCATCCGAAGCAGGCTCCAGGCTCTGAGCTGTCAGTACAGAGCCCGATGCGGGGCTTGAACCCACGAACTGTGAGATCATGACCTGAGCCGAAGTCAGATGCTCAACCGACTGAGCCACCCAGACACCCCCTGCATACTCCTAATATACCAGCTACCAGCCCCCAAAACACCTCCCACAAACACACTGGTTGTCCTAAGGATCCAAATTGTAAAGATCAAGACCTTGCACATGGTAGCAACGACAGGACAGGCACTTCCCTCTTGCTCTCGTCAATATCAGCTGCAGTTGTCCCTTTTTAGAATTAAAGACACATTCCCCGACCCTAGTGTAGAGGAAAGAAAGAATGAACACACTGCTCTATTTTTTGCTGCTGCTGCTGTTTTTGTTTCCTTGTTTTCTTGCTTGCGTGGGATCACCTGGGCTGTGTTCACTCCAGCACATAGGCATTACCTGGAGGAAGGAAATGAGCCGGTGGAAGGTGGTCTGGGTTGTGTTCATGGGAGTAACACAGGCAAACGCTTCTGTTCTCCGCTCTTCTCTGGAAGTGACCTGCTGTACCGCACACAGCAGTGGCCACGGCACTTGCCGGACTTGATGTCCACACGTCCCTCAGCACCACGCTGCTAACAGGGAGTGATTCAGGGGCCGGGAACCATCAGGCTCATTAACTGCTCAGGATTACTAACTAAGCACTTTTCTCCTCCTGGCTCCTCTCTTGTTTGTGTTTTCATTGTTGTTGCTTCCTGGGGAATTTGTATTTTGCAGGGGGAAAAAATTGTCTAAAATGCTTAGGAAATACTTCAAGAAAATGCAAACATTTTTAGGTTATGAATACCCAGTAGACAAAAAAACATAAAACAAATAACATGTAATAAATATAAAGGTATTTCCCTTCATTTTACTTAAAGGATTCCTGATTTGTCTTTTAGGAACCACGGAAACGGGGTAAGTTATTCCCAGCTATTATGCACAAACAGAAAATATGCAAAATGTACCAAATACACAACTGGGGAAAGCCGGTAATTTTTCTCAAATGTGTAATTCTCTGAATCGATGACCCTTCTGAATCTGAGCGCCTTCTGTGTGTGACAGAACTTTTGCAGGTGCCCTGACAGGGGGGTCATGACTGGACTGAACAGAACCTCTGCAGCTTGTTTTCTGGGACCTGTGTCTGCATGGGTGTTGGGGGTGGAGGGACAGAGGCTGGAATCCAAGAAACTAAGTAAAACACCTAACATGGTAGACGGTGATGTTAGCTATGGAGTGAACGTAGGCAAAAACGAGAACCAAGAGTTATGTGAAGTGGCAGGAAGTCTCAATTTTAAATAAGGTGATGTCCAGGGAAATACAAATCAAAACCACACTCAGATATCACCTCGCGCCAGTCAGAGTGGCCAAAATGAACAAATCAGGAGACTATAGATGCTGGAGAGGATGTGCAGAAACGGGAACCCTCTTGCACTGTTGGTGGGAATGCAAATTGGTGCAGCCACTCTGGAAAACAGTGTGGAGGTTCCTCAAAAAATTAAAAATAGACCTACCCTATGACCCAGCAATAGCACTGCTAGGAATTTACCCAAGGGATACAAGAGTACTGATGCACAGGGGCACTTGTACCCCAATGTTTATAGCAGCACTCTCAACAATAGCCAAATTATGGAAAGAGCCTAAATTTCCATCAACTGATGAATGGATAAAAAAATTGTGGTTTAGGGGCGCCTGGGTGGCACAGTTGGTTAAGCGTCCGACTTCAGCCAGGTCACGATCTCGCGGTCCGTGAGTTTGAGCCCCGCGTCAGGCTCTGGGCTGATGGCTCGGAGCCTGGAGCCTGTTTCCGATTCTGTGTCTCCCTCTCTCTCTACCCCTCCCCCGTTCATGCTCTGTCTCTCTCTGTCCCAAAAATAAATAAACGTTGAAAAAAAAAAATTAAAAAAAATTGTGGTTTATATACACAGTGGAGTACTACAGGGCAATGAGAAAGAATGAAATATGGCCCTTTGTAGCAATGTGGATGGAACTGGAGAGTGTGATGCTAAGTGAAATAAGCCATACAGATAAGGCAGATACCATATGTTTTCACTCTTATGTGGATCCTGAGAAACTTAACAAAAACCCATGGGAGAAGGGAAGGAAAAAAAAAAAAAAAGAGGTTAGAGTGGGAGAGAGCCAAAGCATAAGAGACTCTTAAAGAGAACAAACTGAGGGTTGATGGGGGGTGGGAGGGAGGGGAGGGTGGGTGATGGGTATTGAGGAGGGCACCTTTTGGGACGAGCACTGGGTGTTGTACGGAAACCAATTTAACAACAAACTTCACATATGAAAAAAAATAAGGTGATGTCAAATGAGTGTTAGGGAGCAGGTGGCCTTTGTACAAACGTTGAGGAATTGCGGGAGGCGGGGGTCATTCAAGGCAGAGGGCACCATGAACACACACACCTTGAAACTGACACGGGTTTGGCACAGGATTGGCGTGCTCAACACACTGTCAAGAAGGTAGTCACTGGTGCAGAGGGCACAGGGGTTGAGTAGCTGGGGACAAGGGCATAGAACGCTGGGGGTCACATGCCCCCCCAGGGTTCTGCCACCGCTCTGCAGGAGGGGAGGAGCCAGTGAAGGGGTGTGGGGGAGAAGGGCGGCATCTGCACTGGCCTCCTCCAGCACAGGCCACGGGAGCCAGTGTGCGGTGCCCGGGATGGAAGCGGAGGGGGCTCAGCTCAGGTAAAGACGAAGGATGGTACACAGGGACCGCTCTGGGCAGTGGGCAAATGGGAGGACGCGAACCTGGGAAAATTCCCTTCTGACTGCTTGCGTTTTCTCAGAACAGTAAGCGAGGTCACCAATGAAAAGTAACATCCCTACACACACACACACACACACACACACACACACACACACACCCAACCCAACCTCTTACACATGCGCACAGATATTCTAGGAACTCATATATACCGTAGAGAAAACATGAAGGTTAAGGTTCACTGTCAGAAACACAACATAATGAAGCCAACCCGTCCAAGAGCCCAATCAGCAGAAACAAAAAAGGCAAACAGCAGGAAAACCGCTACGCAGAGGAAGGAACGATGTTCTGGGAAATCTGGTGACAGTGACAAGCACGTGGGATTATGATGGCACACGCCTCGGCCTCCACTAATGCAAGTCTCGTGTCTGTTCGTTATCGCGATACCACTCCTGAGGTCTCCGCCATGTAGCAGAATACAGAACACTGGCGTGAGCTTTACAAGATATAAAACAGTGGTCTACACTCTAATTTTTACCCCCCCCCAAAAAAAATGCTAAATAATCAGTGGTTCCTCTTCATACAGTAATTAGAGGAAATACTTTTAAAATTATTCAATTTTCAATAAAAAGTATTCAAAAATTATTCACCATCGGGGTGCCTGGGTGGCTCAGTTGGTTAAGCGTCCAACGCGATTTCAGCTCAGGTCATGATCTCATGGTTTGTGGGATCAAGCCCCACATCGGGATCTGCACTGACAGGACACAGCCTACTTGGGGTTCTCTGTCTCCCTCTTTCCTTCTGCCCCTCTCCAGCGCATGTACACTCTCTCTTTATCTCTCTCAAAATAAATAAATAAGAAGGTAAAATCAAAAATAAATCATTCACCCTGGTCTGTTGCTTCAGTCTCCACCCCTGTGCACGTACCCACAACAGCAGCCCACAAATCCACGTGGACACACATGAAAGCACATTCATCCGGTCCCCTTTGTCATGCTACACTTACTTATGCTCGATTGTTTCATGCAGAGAAATTTCCAGTCCTCGTAAAAGTATGAGTATGGTTTTGTTTCCTCCCTTTTTATTATCCTTATTCCTTGCAAAGAAGACAGAAAAGTAGAGCATGGTATTTCTTTCAAAGGCCCCCTGCACATGTATTCGTCACACGTACCTTAAGAAATCAACCTAGGGGCGCCTGGGTGGCTCAGTCGGTTAAGCGTCCGACTTCAGCTCAGGTCATGATCTCGCGGTCCGTGAGTTCGAGCCCCGCATCGGGCACTGGGCTGATGGCTCAGAGCCTGGAGCCTGCTTCCAATTCTGTGTCTCCCTCTCTTTCTGCCCCTCCCCTGTTCATGCTCTGTCTCTCTCTGTCTCAAAAATAAATAAAAGCGTTAAAAAAAAAAAAAATTAAAAAAAAAAAAAAGAAATCAACCTAAAAGTTAAACCTTTTCTTGTCCGCCTACAGTTAAGACTCATTCAGTATCTCCCAAATGTTCTCAGATGTTGCCTCCCTAGCTGCCGTAGGACCAAGTGGCTCATGTGGCACTCTGCAGGAACCATACTCACAATTCCTATTTTTAGCATCTTTAAATGGAGCAAGCATGTTTGTATTACCAAGGGTCTCCAAATATAATTACATGTCATCATTGATATTGTGAACCGTATACAGTTCACTGTATGATCTAATAAGTCTATGAATGTTTGCCTCAAAAAAAAAAAAAAAAAGGATTGGGCCATCATAAGAAAAAGTATAGAAAGGGTAGTTAATTCACCAAACTAGTACAATAATCCAGATATGTTATCACAACATATTTGTGGTTTATATTTATATCATGGAGTGATGGACTTCTGAAAAGTCACTTTATTTTTTCAGTGTTGTATTTTATTAAATTCTCCCATTTCTGTCACTGGTATGTATACATAAATCGAGTGCAAAATATCTTCCGCACAACTTCATTTACGGACCATCAAGCTTACCTTTAAAAGAGAAAACTATTAAAGAGTGTTCCGTGAGGCACTGGGAAAAAAACAAGATTTGAAATAGATAATTAGCAAACTAGCTAAATCACAGTTATGATTTCAATTTTGCTTTGGCCATCAAGGAGACTAGAAATAATTGCCTTCCTGGCTTTGTCCACATGATTAGAAACCTCTCCAGGCTAACGTCAAATTTACTCAGTCACATTTGGGTCTGATAAAGACAGAACTTTAGCATTTTTAGGGTCAGAATCAATGAACACATGAAAACAAAGTCGAGTCAAAGGCTAGCTTCAGTGGTTTCAATCTGTCAGCCTTTGAGAGACGACATATTTTAGAACACCAAACTCACATTTGTGCCAGCAGAGATTTTTAATTAGCTTTCCGACCTACCAGCAATAATGGAGGGAGCAGAACCTGGGTCACCACTTAGTGTGGTTTGGATCCTTTGAAAACTGACTTTTGTTCTCTTTTGAGCCAGGGCACTGACTGCCCTGCGTGGCTCCACGGGAGTTTTGCAGAGTGACAAATCAGCTATGGCACAAATAGTTTCTAATTAACAGTGACAGGATATTGACTGGGGTAACAACTGCTTGATAAAAGCCAAAGAAAAGTTTCAGGGGCATGAATTTTCCACTACATTCAGAAGTGATTATTCTCTCAAGATTTCAGGTTGGTCATTGGCTTTCCACAACAGATATTGGAAAATCCCCTTTTGAAAAAATTTTACTGTTGTAGCTCAGTTGGAAGAAATGGATGAAACACCACTAATCGATGATCGTTCTTCCCATGAATCAGCTCTTCACCTGCCCCTGAATCTCACAAAGCACGTTAATTACAGAACACAGATGTGGCCACCAGCTGGACAACTCTGACAACTGGGGTTTTCTCCTAAGGGTAGTATCATACTCTGAATTCTTCTGCACAGAGTTGTTCCTATTCCTTAAGACACTACTTTTTATGCAGTGTGATGCTGCTATTTCACATAAAGCTGAACAACTCGCTGGCTCCCCCAAAGAACTAGATTGCTTCAGACTCCTCAGAGCCAGCTGCCCAAAATGATGAGAGTTCAAACCACTTCACAAATCCCTAAGAACTGCCAAAGCACTTAACCGTGGGGTAAGTGATGCCAAAGCACTTAACAATGGGTTCTTACAGGTACTCCCCAGTGGACACCTACCTCTCCTATAAGGGTTATGGACAGACAAGTGTTTGTCAGCCCACTATGAGCCCTAAGTAGACCCACTTATACTGACATTACGTACTGGAGATGAGGTTCCAAGTAAAGACAGTTATTAAAAAGCACTCGGTTCCTCAAAAAATTAAAAACAGAACTACCCTACGACCCAGAAATAGCACTACTAGAAATTTACCCAAGGGATACAGAAGTGCTGATGCATAGGGGCACATGTACCCCAATGTTTATAGCAGCACTTCCGACCATAGCCAAATTATGGAAAGAGCCTAAATGTCCATCAACTGACGAATGGATAAAGAAGATGTGGTTTATATACACAATGGAATACTACTTGGCAATGAGAAAGAATGAAATCATACCATTTGCAGCAACGTGGATGGAACTGGAAGGTATTATGCTGAGTGAAATAAGTCAGTCAGAGAAGGACAGATATCATATGTTTTCACTCATATGTGGATCTTGAGAAACTTAACAGAAGACCATGGGGAAAGAGAAGTTGAAAAAAAAATAGTTACAGAGAGGGAAGGAGGCAAACCATAAGAGACTCTTAATACAGAGAACAAACTGAGGGTGGATGGGGGGTGAGGAGGGGAAAATGGGTGATGGGCATTGACGAGGGCACTTGTTGGAATGAGCACTGGATGTTGTATGCAAGCAATGAACCATGGGAAACTACCCCCAAAACTAAGAGCACACTGTATACACTGTATGTTAGCCAATTTGACAATAAATTATATTAAATAAATAAATGAAGGAAGGAAGGAAGGAAGGAATAAATAAATAAATAAATAAATAAACAAACAAACAAACATTTAAAAGCTACTTGTGTGCAAGAAAACATGTTTCCATTTTAACCTGTCACATTTGAGCTGTTGGGCACCTAGTGGAACTCAGTGATTCTTACATGGTATACAATCAATTTCTTCCACTAATTAATAAAGTTATAGTCTCAAAAGCAGAAAGGGTCTTATATATTCAATCAGCTCAAGTACCCCCAGCATTGAATTCCCTCTACCGTATCACTGCTAAGTCACAACCAAGTCTACAGACAACTTCACAAATGGAGCTATTCTAAGGATAAGGAATAGCAAAGGAAAAGATCCTAATGTTGAAGCATGCGGGGCTTGCTTGAGGAACAACAAAGAGGCAGTGTTACTGGAGTGGAGAGTGTAAGATGTGGGAATGATTGGAGATAAGCTCGAGAGGTAACCAGCAAGGGTGAACAGGCGGGTATTTAAGGAGCAGTGCGATTTTTCTGGATGAGGTGGAAGGAAAGGGTTTGGGGCAGGTAAGTAACTGATATGTTTTCATAGGATCACTCTGGCTGCTATGTTGAATGCAGATGGAAGAGAAGGTGAGACCAGAAGCAGAAAAACCAGCTAGGAGACTATTTCAATAATCCAGGCAATGTTTGTTGAAGGATTGGACCAGGGCATCAGCAGAGCAGATGATGAGGAGTAGTTCGATTCAGAAGATATTTTTAAGGTAGAGCCACAGAAGTTCCCAATGGATAGAACATGGTCCATGAAAGACAGAGAAAAGGATGAACCCAGAGGTTTTGTTCCAAATAGCGAGAAAGATGATGTTGCCATTTACTGACCCAAGGAAGACAGAAGAAAGAGCAGGCTTAGTGGGGTTACACAGGCGCTCCACTTTGGACAAATGAAGTTTCAGGTGCTTATCTAAGTGGAGACACCAGAAAAGAAGTGGGATGGTCAATCTGACACTCGGGAGAGAGGTGAGGTTGGAGATTTGAGTTTGGTATTTGAGGTGCACATGGATGGTATTTAAAGCTTTGAGACTGATGAGATCAGACTGAGCCCTGAGTGTTCCACCATCTAGGAATGGGGGAAGTGAGGAGAAACCACAGAGGAGCCCAAGGAAGAAAGGCCCAGAAGCCAGGAGGCAAACCAGCATCTGAAGCCAGAGGAAGACCGTGTTTCAAGGACTGGAGAGTGATCAGCCGTGCTGAATACTGCCCCAGCTCAGGAGCCTGGGCACTGGCACAGAATGGAACAATGTGGAGGTCATGGGGCCTTGACAACAGCAACAGTGATACCCTGAGTGGATCTGGAAGGAAGAAATGGAGAGACGGTGAGTAGGTGGCTTTATACTGGATTGTCTGTGAAGGAAATCTAGCTCACTCATTATGACAACCTTGCAGACAGGCACTATTGTACCCATTTGGCTGTTGAGGAAACGAGGTCCTGAAGAGTTAAGTGAGCATCTTAAGCCAATGGGGCCAAAGCTTCCGCTTTGACGCGTCTGGCTTCAGCTTCTCGGCTACCATTCAATAAAACTGCTGGTTACGTAAATATATTGGAGCAGCTCTGACACCAGTCACATCATCACAGATCCTGCTCCTTCTCTACTAGTAATTCTTGCCTCCCTCATCTTGTACATGTGCTGTTCTTTACGACGTACTTTTGTCCTAATCAGTTTTCATTCTGTTAGAGCCATTGTGTTACTCCTGCCTAGACGGTACATTTTTAGAATCCCGATTCAGTCATTATACACACTTGCTATTTTGCCCTATTTTAGGTTAATCCAAATATGTGAAAATGGATGCAGTTGTTTCTGTTTTTGTTTTCCCCAGGATTGCTTATATTTCATCCTCAATTATTCTTCATCAGTCTGTAAATGCCTGGAGCTTTTCCATCTGACCAGCCTAAAACATTTCCATTGTAGTTTAAGTGTCATTCTTACCTAGACAATACTTTTTAAGAATTCTAGTCTTTTTCCATAGATTATGAAATATTACTTTGCTCTGGAAAATTCACATGCAGGTGTTGCCATTCATCATTCTTCCTAATTGAAAAAAAAAGCAAGAAAAGAAAATCCACTTTTCTTTGGATTTGATGAACTATATTAAGTTGCCTTGCCTCTTAGTGGCCTCCTAAGCTGTATAACATACTTCCAGGAAACAAACCAACTGAACAGTTTTGGGTTGGTGGGAGAGTGTGCACCAAGAACAAAGATTTGTTTGTGCCAAGAACAAAGAGAAATAATAAAATATCAAGTAATATTGAGATATTTATTTTGCCTATAACTAAGAACAGAAATCTTTGTTTTCTAAAGCTCTTCCAGATAAATGACAGTAAAATCTCCCTCAGAAGGGACTGTATGCATCCCACCCCCTAGTCTGTCCATCTAAAATGGCAGAAATATATGCATGGAGCTTCTTTGAGAGAGAGACAGAGAGAGAGAGAGACAGAGAAAGACAGTCTGACATGCTCATGACTCTCCCAGCTCCCCAACAAAGTGACTCAGTTATTCAAACACTGAGGGAGAAAATGCAACTTAAGGTAGAGCCTGAGAAACTCTGGGTACTTGCAATGGAGCCATCTTGAAGAATTCACTGTGCATTGTCCTGGAGAAAGTCCTAGATCTCCATTCAAAATGGTCAAGAAATGACTGATTCTATAATACATGTAACAGGAACAACTGGCTATCCATTCTGAAGGAAAAAAGCCTAAGATCCAGGGGCACCTGGGTGGCTCAGTCGGCTAAGCATCCGACTTCGGCTCAGGTAATGATCTCACCATTGAGGGTTTGAGCCCCACATCGGCTCTGGGCTGACAGCTCAGAGCCTGGAGATGCTTCACATTCTGTGTCTCCCTCTCTCTCTGCCCCTCCCTGACTTGTATTCTGTCTCTCTCTCTCTCTCTCTCTCTCTCTCTCTCTCTCTCTCAAAAATAAATAGACATTTAACAAAAAAAGAAATAAAAAGAAAAAGAAAAGAAATGATTGATGGAAAACTGTTAAAAGTGGTTACCTATAGGGAATGTCATCGTGTGGGCAAAAACATGACAAGACCTGTCATGATCACCCATGTGCCGCTTAAAATATTTAAGTAACATTTTAAATAAAATTCTAACTCCTGACCTATTTTCCAAAGAGCTTTGTGGTGAGGATAAAAATGCATGTGATATTTTTCTGCAATATTGTCTCAAGTGCTACAAAATTCAGTGTATTATTATTATTCCTTTAGCATGAATAAACCATACATATAAAATCCTGAAAGACGGAAGGAAGGAAGGAAGGAAGGAAGGAAGGAAGGAAGGAAGGAAGGAAGGAAGGAAGGAAGGAAGGAAGGGAAGGGAAGTAGGAAGAAAGGAAGGGACAGAGGGAATGACGGAGGGACACACTAAATAAAGTTGCATAAAAAGAAGGGAGTGTATCAGATCAGATGACCATCCTGATTGCTCTAATTATTGACACAGTGTTAGCATAAGGGATTCATAAGGAGAATGAATAACTCACTGTCATTATAAAGCTCCTCAGGTTTCCCTTGTATAGTATTTCCAGCCTGTGAAACAATAATGGATTACTGAACACTGCAGAAATTCTTTGACTGTTAGTGGTGAATTCTCCATTCCTTTTCACTACTTACAAACTCCTTTAGTAAGATTTTATTCCATGTTACATTTCATTCCTCAGTTTGTACCCAAAGAAAGGCTGCCCAATGACTTTATTTTTAGGCTACCTCTCCGATGCCTCTAAAATTCATGCAAATTTTATGAAAACTAGAGTATAAATAAGTTATTCCATACATATCTTCACACACACACACACACACACAGACACACACACACACAGACACACAAATAGCTGACCCCTGTCCTCACTGCAGTTCAGAAGAAACCAATATGCTTCAGTAATATGCTCTTGAAAATTGGTTTTATCGAAAGCATGAAATAAAGCATAAGAAATCAATACTGAAACAGATTGCATAACTCAACAGCATGGTGCCTCTTGTCATGTGTGTGGATAAATTTCAAGAATAACCAGTTATCCTATTGGAACTTCTATTAGTACTTAGACCTTAGAGTCTTTTAACTCATTTTACATTTTAAATCTTCAATTTGGCAAGACAGAGTATTAGAGAGGCAGCTGAAGAGACTGTAGCAATCATATTACAGTTTGAAATTGTCAAAAAATAGAAGTATATAATTTTACTTCTTTTAAGGCAATTATAAGAATAAGAACTGATTTTTGTGATGCAATTTTCAATTTACATGACATTTATCGGAAAAATAGAATCCCAGACAGGAAATTCTCTGATAGTTACCAAGACAATTTTGTGAGTCCTAGTTTAACTAATTGATCCTTTTTCCGACCACTTACCTAATTTCCTAAAGAAGTTTTTCAACAAACCTGAAAATTACACTTTACGTTTCTTTAACGACACCCTTAAAATTAAGTGGAAAAGTCAAATCAGTAAAGCAGTTTTTAAAATGACAATTTTATCATTCATTTGACTCATCTAGTATAATTGTATATTTCCTGTACTTTGATCTCTTAGAGAATGGATCATTTTCAAGGTTTTCATAAGCTTATAATCAATAAGATTCCAGAGGACAAACAAATCAATATGGATTTCCAGTGTTTCAGCCTGTAGAAGTCTTTTGTCACATATGAAAGATCCTGATTTATTTGGGTGGTTTAACCCCCAAACAGCAGAAAGTACCTGATCAACAATGAAAGGCTTTTCTTCCCCCTTGTATCTATGTAACAGACAAGAAATAACCAAAATAAGAAGTCTTCCCTAAGTGGGGCGGTTGACTTGGTTAAGCATCCGACTCCATTTTAGCTCAGGTCATGATCTCAGGGTTGGCGAGTTTGAGCCCTTCATTGGGCTCTGCACTGACAGTGTGGAGCCTGCTTGGGATTCTTTCTCTCCCTCCCTCTTCCCCTCTCCTGCTCACATGTGCTCACACATGCTCTTTCTCTTTCTCTCTCTCTCAAAATAAATAAATAAATTTAAAAAGAGAATCTTCCCCAAGAAAAGAAATTTACAACTGGTATTTGCATTCTGGAATTGCCCTTGGAGAACCAGGGTTCTACTTGCTTAAAGACAGAGAGTGAAGCATTGCTAATCCTCCTGCTGCCGTAAACCCTCTGGTATCTTACTCAACTGCTATAAAATGAGTAAGTAGTGTTTAAAAGATTATCCAAATATGTCCAGACATCCAAGGAGTCAGGAATAATTGAAATATTGAAACAGATTGTGATCCACCTTCAAGGAAATCAAGACTATAGAAAACAGATGCATATCAAAAGAGCCAGGGATCTGGGTGTTTGACAGAGGGTAAAATAACAAAGACTGTTTTCCTGCTAATTCCCTAAGGATTGCATGGGGTAGGGGATAGAAAGCATCAGTCTAAAACTTTGAATATGCTAAATACATTTTTGGTTTTATTTCAACCATTCTCTGTGTTTCCATTTGGGGACAAGAACTAGCTGTATTCTAGGAAAGACTGAATCTGGAAAATCTATCAGATGTAAAAGAACATCACGGTTGGCCTTGCCACTCAGCGTTTTTTCGTCTTTCATCTGCCATTTGTCATCATTACCCCTATAAAACGAGAGATCGCCTCTCAGACAGCTTAAAGTAGGAGAATCTAGGTTACTCCTAAACCAAATCAGAGTATTAGAGCAGAAATCAAGGGCAATTCAAGCAGGTGAGGAGTCTCATGGTCCGCCATGGGGCAGGTGCAGTGAGGAACCAACTGGGGACACCCTGAAGATACAGGACCCAGAAAGGCAAGGGATACGGTCCTGTTTATATGCAGACTCCAATCAGTGAGGATGAAGATTAGTAGGGGAGCTTGACCAACATCTTTGATTCGCCTTCACTAGGCCCTCAAATTCAAGCAAACTCAAAGGGAAAACTCAAAGGAACTGTCAAGTCAAGAAGAAAAAAAAATCTTCATGCCTTAAGCTCATTGTGGTCTGGATTGCGTGGGGACTTTTAAACTTTACAAAATGGCCTTCTGTGTTTATTATAGATAGACTAGTGGAACACAAAATCTTTCTGTCACCTCTCAGATTTCTCAGAGAGACCAGGGCCAGAAATCAATTCATGAAAGGAATATTTTTTCTCCTTAGTTGTTTTGAATTTTTTTTTTTTTAAATAATGAATGTGACAGTCCTGGATTGCTCTACAGATGGGCCCATCCAATAGAGACATGGCTAAAAAATCTCTATCAGGAATCACTCCAGTCCTGGCCAGGATTTCTTGGTCCTATATAACTCCAGGAAGTAGCTGAGGAAAACTAAGGCAGGATGAAACTTTTTAAGATGAGTTAAAAATGAATGTGGATGAAGCCCCAGCAAGCGTATGAGAGACCACTCATGTGGCACAGAAGCCTGACACAAACCCTCCTGTGCCACGTGTCTTATAAAAATACAATCCGTTCTCGGTATTCACAGTAACAATGTTCTATAAAGTCCCTGCAAACGCTGAATAATCATGAATATAGAACTATTATTACTCTTAGGGGAAAGACAGGGTACGTCCCGGGAGCCTCAGGTATATTTATCAAGAAACCTAGTGCCTCCCGGTAGTTTTCCAAATCCAACTCTGTCCTTGCAAGAAGGATTCACCCTACTGTCAAGTTGAGGTCTTGCTCATCTCCACTTCCTGCCACTGCAAACACCGTCAACAATAAATCTGATGTTTATTTTTGTCATAAAATGTACTTTCCAAAAGATTTTTGTCCCACAAATGGAATCCTGCTCAAATTCAAAGAACACTACGTCGAAAGTTCACATGTGCGTACTGTTTATAAATACCACAAACATCTAAAATTGGATAGCGATCCTATGAGTTTGAGAATGCCAAGTTAACGTCTGGCACCTGATACTCGAAAAGAGAGAAGATCTATAAAGGGGACTTGGGAGGAAAGGCTTTGGAAACAAAGAAGGGAAAGGTCCCCAACCACCTGCCTTTGCAATGTGAAACCTCCCAAGTGCTAGCCTCTCTGTAGCCACACTTCTTCTACTTTATCTAGAAAATATAACTTTTAGTTAAGAAAAGAGGAATAGAATTGTTTAAAATAAGTATAATCATTGAAAAAAAAGTATTGAAAAATAACCTAAAAGGTAAGAACATGAATGAAAAATTCTGAAAGCTGAGTAGAAACTATGAAGAAAATCAAAGCAATACAGATGATTCCTTTAAAATAAGAAAGATAAAAATTTCACAAAATGTAAAGGAAGAGAAGAAGACTATGAAGAAAAGGCAAATACATTTAAAGAAAGGAACAGAAAAGTTCTGAAATACAAAATAACTGAACATTTATAGAATAAGTTAAAAATAAGACATGATAAGGGGTGCCTGGGGGCTCACTCAGTTAAGCATGTAACTCTTGGTTTCAGCTCAAGTCATGATCTCACGGTGTGCGGGATGGGATGCAGCCTACCTGGGATTCTCTCTCTCCCCATCTCTCTGCCCCTCCTCCACCTGCACTCTTTCCCTCCCTCTCTAAATACATACATACATAAAAACATTTTAAAAAATAAGAAGTAATAAATATTAAAGGACCACATGAAACAAGTAGATAACAAAAAACCAAAAATATATAGAAAAAGAAAAATAGTGAGTAGAAAAATATCTAAATAATAGCAGATTCAATAAAGTAAGTACAGCCAAAACAGGTGAATATACAGCAGTGTAAATAAAAAAGCATTTCAGGGCACCTGGGTGGCTCAGTCAATTAAGCATCCAGCTTTGGCTCAGGTCATGATCTCATGGTTTGTGAGTTTGAGCCCTGTGTCGGGCTCTGTGCTGACAGCTCACAGCCTGGAGCCTGCTTCAGATTCTATGTCTCCCTCTCTCTCTGCCCCTCCCCTGTTCGCACTCACACTCTCTCTCTCTCTCTCTCAAAAATAAACATTAAAAAATATTTTAAAAAGCATCTCAAATGTTTTTTTTTAAGTTTCAGACTCACTGAAGTAACCATTTAATGAAATGAAATAAAGAGATTACAGCTAATGAATGGAAGAAGGGGACACCTCGAAAAATGTGTAAATTGAATGCCTATCACAAGATTCAGAGTTCCACCTCTGTCTTGGCACGAAGTCCCTGAAGAGGTGGACCAAATCCTTGATCTTCCTCCTTCTCCCCGCGTACAGATTGGAGCCACCACACTTTCGGTGGCTCTTCTGGAACATGCCTGTGGATGAGGTGAGCATCACCCACAGGAATGCCCCAGGTCAAGCAGGAAAGGCAAACATGCAAGCTGGAGCCACACAGGACAGAGGGCTCCAAACAGAATGATCCAGGGAAAGTAACAGTGCTAGGAGACAGCACAGTGAGCGTTTACCTGAAACCCTACTGAGGCAGGGGTGTCTGGGCATCTGGCTGGTTAAACATTCAGCTCTGGTCATGATCTCACGGTTCGTGAGTCCAGGCCCATGTCGGGCTCTGCATTGACAGCACGGAGCCTGCCTGGGATTCTCCCTCTCTCCCTCCCTTTCTTCCCACCTTCACTCTCTTCCTCTCTCTCAAAATAAATAAACTTAAAAAAAACCCTACTGAGGGCTGACACTTCCATGGTAATTACTTCAACTATAAAGAGTTTTCACACACAACCTTAATTTTTTTTTAGTTTCTTTCAAGCAACATCATATGTTATTGAAACAAGAATATAATTTGTTTTAATAACAATTATCAGGAGAATCCCAGATGGGACCAATTTCAGTTATATAAAGTTAAATCACTACTCTATAGCACCCCAAATTTGGGGAAACTTTGATTTCTTTATGTAAATATGTACACAAACATACACACATGCCTACACGCTCATGCACCTGAAGCAGAACTATCCTGGGAAACAACATGTAAAGATTCCAGGCCGTGGTGTGAATGAAACCAAGTCAGATTCAAGGAGCAAACTGTGGGTATAACAGGACAGGTAATGATTCCCTTTTGCATCCTCTCTGAACACAGAGGATTGAAATATTCCCAGGGTCCGGTCGCCTGGGTGGCTCAGTTGGTTGAGCATCTGACTCTTCATTTCAGCCCACGTCACGATCTCAACTCCGTGTCGGGCTCTACGCTGACAGAATATGTTTAAAAACATATTCCCAGGGTCATGAATGAAATACATACACACTCAAAATTAAGGAATAGTGCATGACACATCACTCAATCATCTATACTTAAATTTTAGATTTAATGCAGTCTTCTATTCATTATGGCACACTGGCACAGCCTTAGCTGAAAAATAACTTTCTCTCTCAGTAACTGTGTATTCTTTGTAATGACCCAGTGTAGGAAATCCAGCTAACAGCTACAGTGATGATCTCTTTTCCACACGGCGAGAACACACAGAAGAGCAAACCGCATCGGAGCAATCATAAGTGCAGGGCCCTTATCACACACTCTAAAAGGACGTGCCATTTTAATTTTCTGGCACTTTCCCAGGAACTTTCAATTTGCTCCTGCTTATTGACTTATCTCTTCAATTTTTCCTACTCCAAGGAAAGCTCTTCTCAGCCTGAAATTGTACAATGCTCATTTTGCATCGGTTCTTTTTCTTGCACGGGTGAGTATGAGAAGCTGCACGATGAGGGAGCGCACCTGAGATGCCTAGCGGACATCCTACCCCCGAGCACCACCCCGCCATCAACTGCACCGCTGGCACCCACCCAGCCCCAGAGCTTCACGCCCTCCGCTGGTATGTGGGAATAATAATACAACACGTCTCGCGAAATTGCTTTGCAACGATGTAGTGACACGATTCCCATTTGTTTTTATATTTTTAATAGGATTAGATGGGTAGGAGGAAATCTGTAGCAACATTTTCTTGACCGTCCTCTACAACATGGTGGCCTCACCTTCCATTTTATTGTTTTATAATCGAAAGACAAACATACGATGACAATCGTGAAGAGGCAAGGATAGCTTGCCATTTTGATTTTAGTGGCCGGTACTCAGCAGACTTCTAGGAAATTCCACGGCGGGGGGGGGGGGGGGGGGGGGGGAGGTGGGATGTGCCAGTTCCGTTTGTAAATAAGCTGGTTTCTTCATTCGTCCTTGAGGCTATATCCTTTCTTACTTAAAAATAAAATGTGGGAGTCAGGCAATGCCATTATAGCAAGCTGATATTCTGTCTTCCTATTTTTCAAAGCTTCATTCAAGAGCCTTTCAAAAAACACCCTTGATTTTCCATTAAAATTCAATTTGTTGATTTATGTATTTCAAGATGGGACTTCAGAGATCATTTTAAGAAATCAAAAGCACTATTTTTTGAGACATCGTTCTTTGAAAAGCCTGATCCATTGGGTACATACTGGTTTTCAAGTTTGGTTGCTGTTTCCCTTTAAAAAATATAAATTCCCTAAGATAAAAAAGTACTTCTGCATGGGTTCACTTTGAAGACAGATCTTTTCAATATCATATTCTTAAAATGGCAAATTCATCTTTTAGCTGATCTAAAGAATTCAAAGGAAGTTAACATATGCTTTTTTCAAGATCATAAATGTTTCTTTTTTCACACAAGGATCAGAAGAAAATCTTGATTGCCAAAAATACTTTTAAAATTCTACTATATATGTATAGATTGTGGGAAAAGAAAAGGTCAAAGTGACGAAATTTCTGACAAGATAAAGCAGATGAAAAAACACACTTCAGATTCATGGTAGTTGTGGCCACTATATAAACGGTAAGTGCCCAAATTAAATGTCACTGGACTCCTGGGTCACCGTTTACTTTAGAGAGTTTCACTTCCTTTGTAAGACTCATAAAAGAAAGCCAATGCCTCAAAAGGTTCCTTGGTCTGAATGATTCTTCAGAAGAAAACACCTAAGAGGAGGATTACATTTTCAAGAAAGATAACCAAATCTATAAAGATAAGGCAGGACCATCAGATGAACCTGTAGAAGTGGATTTCTAGGCTCTAGAAGGCATACTCTTGTTTTAAGAGTTACTGTTATAAAAAAAGGGGGGGGGGGGGGGCTTCCCTAAATGTGTATTTGGTCCCGAATCAAACAAAAAAAAAGTCTAAAAACAACGTATACAGCAATGGGGGGAAATCCAATCACTGACAAACTATTTTATGGCATTAAGGAATAATTGCTACTTTTTAAGTCTGATAATAGTACAGGAGTTTCATTTCTTGAAAGAACTTCCCTTGTAGAGATAGGTACTGACGTATTTATAAAGTGCTCTAAGAGTTGCCTTGAAATAATCCCTTGATGGAGGAACGCGTTTGGGGATTTAGATGTAACTAGACAAGCCATATGCTGACAATCACTGAAGGTGGGTGATGGGACCCAGGTGTGCATCACAATATTCTCTCTAATTCCACAGATGTTTGGAACTTTTGTGAGTAAATTTTATAATAAGTATTATCCCTGCTCCAACATTCTTCCCTGTGATAAATATCACATTTCGGTTGGAAATGCCTTAATTAAGTACTTTCGATGACTCCAATCCTGTTAGTTTTAGACTGGCATGATTATTAAATAAATCCTCCTTCATAAGGCAGCCTACACCATTCCTAGAAGCTCAACTGCAAAAACACATTCACATTAAAATGTAAAATTAAAAATAAGCATACCTTCCCATCATCCACCGTACATTTGCAAGCACACAGCACACTGTATGGGCTTCACATATTACAACTCACAGATGATTTGGCTCTCACACGTTTGTATGTAAATATAGATTCAACGATCTGTCAAGATACAGGACCATCTTCCCATCCAAAGAAATGCAAAGACACGAATGCCCTTCAATGTCAGCCCCCCACAGCCCACCAGCCACAAACTCCCCTCCTGAGCTCCCTTTCGTCTCCCCATTTCATCTCCCATGAGGCTGAAGCTTTCAAGGAGACAACAGTCTTACGAAGAACTTCCTGCTAGGGACATATTTTCGCTTAGGATTCTAGGTTGACGCTCCCTTTGGCGCTTGACTCCACCTCTTTCTCCATGAACAGGGGAGAAAACACACAGAAATAGGACGGGAGTAGCTGCTCCTTTGTGTGGGTTCACTCTCCTGAGGATGTGAAACAGTCAACATAGGGCTTGGTGAGTGAGGAGTCTGATGAAAACCCCTGCCCGCAGGACACAGTGGGCTGGGAGAACGTGGGTGGAAAAGCAGTCCCCCGTCATTTTTAGGCTATCATCTCTCTCCTCTTTCTTGAATCTCACCTTAATCCAGTCGTCCTGCTGCTGAGTCTGTAGTTCTAGTTTCCTTCTTACCCGTTTGTTTCTTATTTAAAGGTGACTACACTCCAGGGGCGCCTGGGTGGCGCAGTCGGTTAAGCGTCCGACTTCAGCCAGGTCACGATCTCGCGGTCCGTGAGTTCGAGCCCCGCGTCAGGCTCTGGGCTGATGGCTCAGAGCCTGGAGCCTGTTTCCGTATCTGTGTCTCCCTCTCTCTCTGCCCCTCCCCCATTCATGCTCTGTCTCACTCTGTCCCAAAAATAAATAAACGTTGAAAAAAAAAAATTTATTAAAGGTGACTACACTCCAAATTAAGGCTTGATGTTAAGCAATTAAAAATAATAAATAAAAGGTGTTGATAACAATCAGGGGAGTAATTAAAATTTAATATAATCTATATAGCACCCATTGACGTTGGAACGTCACATATTCCATCAAATCTTTTCACAATGTGCAATTTTTTTTCCCTATTTTTCTCTGATTTATTGAAGGGTCCTCTATTTTCCACACCTGGATGCTACCATTAGGGAAAAAAAAATCCTTTGGGGAACCAGGGCACATTGAGATTTTAAATGAAAACCAAATAAGGGGCCAGACTTAAAGTGGAACTGAAAATCCAAGTATTCCATCGGCAATGTTAATAACTGTATAGTCATGCTTCCTGGTTTCAGACAGATTAATTCATTATGCGACTCTCACATTTATGAATGGGAGAAGGAAACATCATTTAGCTCATCACCTGCTCCATTTTGTGTGCAATGTAGCCTACAGAAATCCATGTGTTATTTTCATTCCTCCCCGTGTTGCAAGCAACTGCAGGAAACAAAGTGCTGGGATTCATCATGTAATCAATACCCTGTACATTAAAGCCTCAGCATCTCTCTATGCAGCCACAGACCATTTAATCACTGTCAGCGGTTCTGTGTGATTCTAGACTGTACAGTGCAGTCCTCAATAAATATTGTATGCTTCTCTTTAGAGGTTTATTTCTATTACCTCTAAAATACCAGGGAAGTAGCCTCTTTATTGTTCTTTCCTTTTGTAAACTCTGGCAGTAGCCGTTAGTACGGCATTTATCTCTTTCCTTGGAATGAATTTGATTTTGCGATTCTTAGCCTAACACAGAAACGGGGAAGGTTTTGTTTGGCCCTGTTACCTGTTTCCAAAGTGCTCCATAGTGGTTTTGTCCTGTGAAAATTGTTTGAATTGTGTTTGCATTCTTAAGAGCTCCTCAGAGGAGTTCCTGTAATGGTTTTGTTGTTTAAGAGTGTCTTGTCACATTCATTTTTAAAGATATGGTAATGAATATGGAAAGGACGAATCTAGTCCTTTCACAGACGTTTTCCTAAATGCCTATCAGACTCAAGCAAATAAATAAACCCGAAATCACACAAAGTAAAAGTAAGATTAAATCTAACTTGCCCTTTGATTTCAAATAATACAATAGTAATAGAAACAAAGAACTTTTTTTTTTTTCCACTAACAAAAATCTACTTCCTCAGACCAGAACTTTCTGAGTGGGTTCAGCATGTGGATAACAATCTTTGCTGCAGGTGCAAATCAACCTCTAGCTATTAATGACCGATTTGCAATTTTTATTCATAACACGAAGAAGATCCAAAATATTTGGACTTTGTTTCTTGATTTGAAAACAATGCACTTAATTATTTTACCTGACAATTATTTGAAGGTGAAAACCAAAATGACTGATGTCCCTCCTTGCTGTTCCTCTTTTTATGGGTCCATTTGCCCTACACGAAATAGCTGGAGAAAATACAAAGCACCTGATTCATTAAGCTGGAAACATATTGTCCCTACAGCAGGGTGGGATGGTAATTTACTACACGGCCAGGAAAGACAGACTTTACAACCCAGATTTGCAGCTTTTAACCTGGAAACTTAATAGCAAAGGCAATTCTGCTTACTTTGTTTCCCTTCAAGTCAGAAAGAAAGCAATATCCACCTTGTTACAAAACAGAGCAGGCCATATTTTATATTGCCACAGTCAATTATGTGAGGCTGTGTAACCTTTCCCATCTATTATAGTCTTCAAATCTTTCTGTGCTAATGTTGCCGACACAATACAGAAGCAGCTTCAAAGCATCTTTGCAGTGCTAGAAAGGAAAGCCAGCTGCACTGCTCAGAGACTAAGCTGAGATGACCAGATTTCTAATCTATAAAACAGGGACAGCACACGTCAGGGGAACATCATCGGGGGTTTTGTGAAGGTATAGCTCCAGCTATTCCCTTTTGTCAAGTAAAGGCTTGTTTACTGAAAAAAGAGAGAAAGAGAGAGAGAGAAACCTGAAAGGTTCTGTTGTGAGAAGCTGGCAAAACAAAACAAAACAAAACCCACATTCAATTAAAGCTACAAGATTAAATATTCTCGTTGAAAACAATGCTATGCTCCAATGTACAGAGTTGAGAGAATTCTACCGACAAGGTAGACTGAGAGACCTACAGGTTCATCAGACTCACCTCCAAGCCCAGTAGACCTTGGTTGTAACAAAACATTCGCTACAAGAAGGAAATGATACAATTGTAAACACCACGGACCTTGGGTGGTTGTAACTTCTGATGATCTCTTGGGTTCCCTGGACACTTTTACTCCGCCTCATGTGTCTTGTGAACCAGGAGACAACCCCTGAAAGCACCACATCAGCAACCTCTGAAGGTCGGGAGGTGTAATACCTGGGGCCTCAGTCTGCGGAGGAGGATGGGAAACCACTGACACACGCAGTTCGGGAAGGAAAACAACTCACGCTATTTTCTAGATTTACACAGCAGCGTTTCCTTAGTTTCGTAGACTGCTCTTTGCAAACATGGTCTCATCCAATATCTCGTTTGATTTTCACAACTCAGGAAAATGTTGAGCTAGTGTTAGTTTGGCCATTTCGAAGAGGAAATGTAGATTCAGAGGCTGTATGGCTTGCCTTGGGTCACACAACTAAAATGCAGGAGGGGCGCCTGGGTGGCTTAGTCGGTTAAGTGTCCGACTTGGGCTCAGGTCATGATCTCACAGTTCATGGGTTCGAGCCCCGCATCAGGCTCTGTGCTGACAGGTCGGAGCCTGGAGCCTGCTTGGGATTCTGTGTCTCCCTCTCTCTCTGCTCCTCCCCTGCTCATACTGTCTCTCTCTGTCTCTCAAAAATAAATAAATGTAAAAAAAAGGTTAAAAAATTTTTAAAAAAATAAATAAAAAGCAGGAGAATCCGGCCCCAATTCTGTTCTTCTTAACCCATTGATGAATGCACTTTCTTTTAACTTCTCACCAATGGATTTGGGGAAGAAAAAACATTGAGATTACTTATTGGGTATCCTATTTCACATTTTCTCAGGGGAAAGCAGACAGAAATGCTAAGGTATGAATGAATTAGAACAGAGATTTTCATAGGATGATTTTTTAAAGTTTTTTTTTAACATTTATTCATTTTTGAGAGACAGAGACAGAGCATGAGCGGGGGAGGGGCAGAGAGAGGGAGACACAGAATCCAAAACAGGCTCCAGGCTCCGAGCTGTCAGCACAGAGCCCGACGCGGGGCTCGAACTCACGGACAGTGAGATCATGACCTGAGCCAAGGTCAGATGCTCAACCGACTGAGCCACCCAGGCACCCCTATTTATTTTTTCAACTTTTAAAAATGTTTTTATTTATTTTTGAGAGACAGATTCAGAGGACAAGTAGAAGAAGGACAGAGAGAGAGACACAGAATCCGAAGCAGGCTCCAGGCTGTGAGCCGTCAGCACAGAGCCCTATGTGGGGCTGGAACTCACAGACCCATGAGATCATGACCTGAGCTGAAAGTCGGACGCTTTACCGACTGAGCCACCCAGGCGCCCCTCATAGGATGATTTTGAGCCCTTTAAACCATATTGCTTTGTTCTTGCAGACACATTATACTTAACTTCTATAACAACTCCCTAGATCTTCCACAAGAAGGAAATGTAAACTATCCATCATGAATTGGATTAAAAGCTCTGTTTTAAATGGAAGTGCCTAATGTGGTTACATTTAAACTCTGCCATATATTAACATTCAGAAGCCTAATTGAGGAAATAATAATTCTCCAACAGAAGACAGATTCACAATGGGGGACCAAAACAAATAAGCTTTTATTTAGCCCTCAGTATTAAGGTCTTCACAAGATGTAATGAAATAGCCAAGAAGAAACCATGCCCGTGAGAGAGATTTCCATTGTGCAATAAGGGAGCAAGATTTCTTCAGTCTTCTTGCACTTGTTTTTTTTTTTTTTTTTTAATGTTTATTTTTTCATTTTTGAGAGAGAGAAAGAGAGCGTGAGAAGAGGAGGGGCCAAGAGAAAGGGAGAGACAATACCAAGCAGGCGCTGTGCTGTCAGCCCAATGCGGAACTCGAACTCACGAATCACAAGATCACAACCTGAGCTGAAGTCATAGCTTAACAGACTGAGCCATCCAGGCACCCCTGCACTTGTGTTTTTGATTTCGTACACAGCCTAGGGACAGTGCCTTAGCTAACACCTCAAAGCTTCTCATATGGATTGTCCTGTTGACAACGTTACTGTATTATTCTGTGAATGTCAAAAACTAGAAATACGAATGTAACACTGAAACGGGTTGTGGTCCCACCTACAAACTGCCAGCATCCTCTAAAAACAAAGACAGCTCTTAACTTGATAACAAGTGAATCTTTTAAAGAATTGTCTTTGTTCTTCAGCCTTACATTTCTGTGACCTTAAGTGCAACGGTACATCCTTCAAGTAAATACCAAACCCAATGTCTAAG
This sequence comes from Puma concolor, assembly GCF_028749965.1. Lineage (NCBI taxonomy): Eukaryota > Metazoa > Chordata > Mammalia > Carnivora > Felidae > Puma > Puma concolor. The sequence continues at coordinate 87,349,627 of NC_141678.1, read as the reverse complement.
TTATGCGATGTCAAAGAGATGATTCATTTACGATTACAAAGTATCAAACTACGAAAGCACAACAGCAAGTCTTCACCAAGAACACAGAATAGTAGTTTTGCTACATCCTCGACTGTGAACATAATTACTACCACTCTCATCCTGAACACGGAAGTCAGCACATTTCATAAGCCCACTTGCTAAAACAAAATTCGTCTGACTGTGGAATCTGATGATCGAGGCTCATTCTGTCCATCTGCCTCCTCAGACACCTTCTTCTTTCTTCACCGTTCCATGGACATCCCCCTGAACTTGAGCTCTTGACTCCACGTGGACATGCAAGTCTTCAAATTAGAATTTGCTGATATAAATGTACAAGGGTGGGCAGCATCCACCAATTCGAAACGATTGCAACAGGTGCGATACTGGGAGGCTATAAAGTAAGCATTTCGCTTACTTCACAATTGAACTTGGATGCTCCCTGGAATCCTTGTGGTAACGAACTGACTGAAGGGGCTTAGCTAGGATGACGTCATCAGCAGGAACTGTCAGATATTTGATCTCCCAGCCTTCTGATAGCCACAATTTCATCCCATCTCATCAGACTACTTCTATCCACGTTTTTGTTGCGTCCTCTGCTTCATCTAATTACTCCACATATAAGTAAGTAGAAACTACAATTACCTCAGTGTCTACATCAGCCATTGTCACCCTCCTGCACTTGTCTGTGAGAGACGCACATCCTCTTTATCCAAACCAAAAAATGCCTCCGTTTCCATTCTGCTAAAGCATAATGCTGAAATGACACAGAAAAAAAAGTTCTCAAGCCATACTTGCGTTTCTGGCAATTTCTAACATAATTTTACGGAGGAGCCAGGAATTCTCCCAATAGGTTAGGTCATTAGAGGTCCAACAAGACCCACATACAGGCATCTAACCATCTGAACTGAAGTGAGACTCTCTCTCTCCCTCTCCCAGGTCAGAGAGACGTTAAACCCCGCTTGTGCAGAAATCTGAGGAACGCAGTATTGCTTGTCACATATGCAAATTCAAGCATACGATTTTTTTATTTAGATATAATGGACACAGAACACCTCAGTTTCAGGTGGACAATGTAACGATTCAATATTTATATATATGGCAAAGCGCAAAGTGATTACCACAGTAAGTCTAATTAACATCCATCACCTCACATAGTTAGAAAATTTCTCTTGAGATGAAATTTAAGATCCACTTTTAAGTAGATTACTTTTAAGATCTACTCGCTTAACACCTGTCAAATATGCCATACAGTTACCATAAGATCCCCAGGACTCATTTATGTTCTGGCTGGAAGTCTGTGCTTTCTAACTCCCTGGCCCCATTTAGCTCCCCCCCACCCACCCACTCCCATCCAGCTCTGGCAACCACCCCCTTGTTGTCTGTGCCCGTGAGAAGTACGCTTTCTCAACCTAAACAAGGAGGGGCCCTGAACATTCTTTTATGTGCCTTGTAAGGTCTTTTATCACCTCCTTCCTTTCAAACTAAACCCTGATACCCGCTACCCTGGTGCAATGGATACACAGCCAAAAGCGCACAGACAAAAGGCCGGATGCGTACTTGAATTTCGAGCTTTCTGATACTCCTTCCCCAGAATCAGAACTGTTTTTAAGTATAATCTTTACCACACTTGAATTTTCTCTTAGTGTGCAACACTGAGTAGACTGTAACTGCATTTAAATCTCCAAAATCTCCCTCCCTCTTGGGTGTCAAACACTACTTTCTCTCAAGGCTGTTACCTCTGCTATGCACTACAAAAGTCTATTTTGAAACGCCCAAGCTGAGGATTTCTTTCCCTTTCTATTTCTGAGGCACCGCCATCCAGTGAGGAGTAAATATACAGAGACTGAATTCACGGCTGCCTAAATGGAGGCAGGTCAAGAGTGGCAGGAAACACTGATTTTTTTTAATTAGTTAAGAATTGATAATGTTTTGTCTTCACATCATCACACGTCCTGGCTTAAAACACTGATTGTTGAACAATCTCAGCCTAGAAGACTGGAAGGTCATATTTCACTGAGGAAGCTTAACAGATGTGATCAGCTCGCTTTTTTTTTCTCCAAACCAGTAAGTCACTTGACCCCCACCACCTCACAGGAAGGCTCCTGAGGTCACACGTGCGCGTGTGCACACACACACACGTGCCCGAGATCCAGTGTGATGAGGTCTAGGTCCTGTGTGCAAACACCAGTGAAGAAGCCCGGCACCTGATGAGGAGAATGCTGCTAGTCCTGCTCCTCTCCACACAGAGGGGCCGCCCAGGTGATCCTCACCCCCTGAGAGATGATGCTTTTCTGCCAATACAGGACCTGCCTTCTCTGGTCCAGGTCTCAGGACAAGCCAAGTTGAGGGCCCATGTCAGAAGTTCACTTTAATTCCACCCTCTCCTGCTCAGCCAGTGTTCCTCACAGCACAACCATTGTGCCGCAGTGGCTGAATTGAGAGAATTTTCCAGCGCTGGTTGAGTCGGCACCATTTCACTCCTTGAACTCTTCAGGTCCATGCCTTGAGTTTGGGTCACCAGCCTAGACTCATACTTTTCTCAAAGAAGTTATATTTCAAGAGTTCCATCCCCTTCCCTCCCACAAGACCTCAGCCAATGCTGTCATAACCCACACCGAGAGCTCTCTAAGTTGACCTGGGAGAACTGAGGTACCTTACCTCTCTAAAGATGGTTCCAGATGTAAATGGATCTACTTCATATAACTGGTCAGCCTCACACACCAGCAGTCCCAACAAATGGTAGTCGAGTAGGGGCGCCTGGGTGGCTCAGCTGGTTAAGTGTCCAACTTCAGTTCAGGTCATGGTCTCGTGGCCCATGAGTTTGAGCCCCATGTTGGGCTCTGTGCTGACAGCTCACAGCCTGGAGCCTGCCTCAGGTTCTGAGTCTTCCTCTCTCTCTGCCCCTCCCCTGTTGGTGTGCTCTCTCTCTCTCTCTCTCTCTCTCTCAAAAATAAATAGAGAAATTTTAAATAAACAAATGGTAGTCCAATAAAGTCACAAGAAATGTTGGTTTTACCGAATCCCAGAAAAAATGGCTGCTAAGCTGGCAACTTTGTGGCATAACTAGAGAAGTCCCTAAGTAACCTTCCCAAGTATAAAAGTACTTCTTTTTCCAACTACATAACCATGGAGTGAAGAAAGGAAGGGTCTGGACATGTTACAAGGTTAAAAAAAAAAAAAAAGCTCTGTGGAAAAGATAAATGAGCCTAATATGTGCATATGTACAGTCATCTAAGTAGCCACTCATAAACTTTCCCAGGGAGAATAATAACTTACGCCAACTGAGTAGCTGGGAATTCTGATTTCATTTATTTTGCTACCTAGAAACCCTCTATTTCTAAAATGACTTCTAGTCTCATACCCTGGAGCCCCAGAACATCTGTCTATGGTGCTTTAGTTTAGAAGTCACAATGTATACACATGTATTGAAGCCTCTCATTCTTCTCCTTCACGAAAACCCAAACGCATGGTACTATCAGCTGGGACAGCGCAGAAGCCGTGACCATGAACAAACCATTTTTCCAGAAAGTACTTTTCCAAGCAGAGGGATTTAGAGTTTTAGGGACAAGTAATACACCAAACAGGTACTCGCACTTATTTGATGTAGCAATGAAATATTACCAGGGTCAGAGCTAGCCCAAAGGAAAACCCATTCAGCAAGGCTCCAAAGCACCATTTCTTTTTTAAAAAACATTTATTTATTTATTTATTTATTTTGAGAGAAGGAGAAAAAGAGAGAGAGAGACAGGCAGACAAAGAGAGAGAATCCCAAGCAGGCTCCAGACCGTCAGCGCAGAGCCCGATATGGGGCTCGATCCCACAGACCGTGAGATCATGACCGGAGCTGAAGTCAAGAGTCAGACACGCAACCGACGGAGCCACCCAGGCGCTCCAAAAGCACCATTTCATGGTGGGTGTGTATGAAAGCTTGAAATGACATCCTGAAGGAATAATGCAAGATAGGTGATCCTCTCAAGGTCACAAGAGAAAGTCACTTGAAGCCTCTACTTGTCGGAAGAGGACAGGTTGTTTAAGGAAACTGTACCCGCATGCCGACCATCTTTCACGGTACCATTTCCCCTCACCGTCCGCACAATAAGCATCCATCTATGGGTACTCCCTGGGCTCCTATCAACAGTCACTGCGTACATCAGGGACAGATCCCTTGTGGAGACATAGCTTGCTGCAGCCACCTTCTGACCTCCATTATGCAATAATGCCATTTAGCCACAAACGAAGCTTTTGTTAAAAAGAAAAAAAGCGAAGGTCCATACAGAGCATATGTACGGAAGGAAAAAACAACAGACAGAAGAGCCGCCAGCCCCTAGGGCCTTGGAGGAAAATACCGTGTGGGCCTCTTAGTACTTCCATAGCATGCATCTCATAGGAGTGACTCACCCAGTAAGAACATACCGTCTCTGCTCTGCTCTGTCGCTGCTCAAGCCCACCTCTCTGAGCCCACATCTCCCTAAGGGTTTTGCATCCAGTAATCTTGGCACAAGGTGAGAAGGAAAGAGGAACAATCGGCACTCACATCACAATTTCAGTAACCTAAGTGCAATTTTTATATCAAATGCTCTCTGAGAAGGAGAGAGAGTCAATGACAGTCTACTTTTTACTTTTTTAGAAGAGAAGCAAACCCAATCACGCATACGCACACGTCAACCGCAAGCTTAGAGAGCTGAAAGGGTCCCCCAGTTATCACGCACTGAACACAGTTCCCCTCCAAAGGGTCATCTTTGACATGAACACGGGAAACTTTGGGGTTCTTCTCTTTCCTCGGGGAGCCGTGGGATTGTCTCAGGTCACCCCATGACAGCTTTTACAGCAGTCACATGAATAAACGACACCCAGCCTCCCTGGAAAATGATGGAAGCTTTGTCAGCAGAATTTGTTGAAGAAAAACCCCCTCCTGTTAAGAAAATAAGTCATGATTAAAAAGTAGAGGCAGACTCTACGAAGAGACCTTCTCAGCGAATCCTACGCTCACACACAGGCTTGACCCACCGACCATCTTGCAATGGCTTCTCACCTAGCACTCCCTTCAGCTCTTTGTTGTTTTACCTCCACAGAGTTGAGATTCTTGTCCATAAATACCTGAGTTGAATAAATGGTTTGAGTAAAGTAAGTCTAACGAGGGAGTCCTTTATGAGGAAATTGACAATAGCATCCACTGAAGAAGTGATTGTGACAAGGAGAATAAATGCATTTTGTACTACGTGACACAAACCTCTTTTGCAAGTGCACTAAAACCCAGATGGCTCTGTTGACAAGATACCCGGCTTTCACAACCTCCTGGAACTTCCTTATAATCCTACCTATACTGGTTGGGGAGGATCGCTAGTAAATCATCACAACAGAGCTGAATTTTAACAGAGATTGTTGAGCCATAATCCTCGTTTTCTGAGATGAGAAGGCTGACAGACGGACACCCACCTCCTCTGACCCAGAGGCAGCTTGGAGAAAGGGTTCTGACTGACAGGGTGACCGTCCCCCCCCTCCCCCCATGTTTTGGCCCTACCTCCCTCTCCCTGCAGACTTCTGGCCCCGTTTGATGTGCAGCCCCAGCATCTGTAGATGGGTCTGCACCACCGAGTGGGATGTTCTGATCACCGTGAGGAGGAATCGTCATAAGCAGAGCCTAACAAGCCCTCAGAGCTTATAGTTCTCTCCTGCTCCAACTAAAAATTCAAGGTAAACTACCCTACCAAGAGAAAAAAATCAAAGAGCTTTCCCTTATAATTGGTAGAGATTACACATCTGAGAACTCAGTATCTAGCCCCAAGCCCAACACATAGAAAAGCTAAATGATGAACATTTTAACCAGCGAACATGCAGAAGGTAGCTAACTAGCCTGGTACCTAGAGAAAAGCTTCCATCTCAGCAAAACTTGCTGTTCAGGAAGTTGTGGTTGTGGCCACAGAAAGACAGGATTACAGTTGTCAGAGACTAGGTACCAGGCCTTTGTGAGAGGGACTCTGTCACCGTCTGGTCAAGGGGGTACTTCCATTTAGAAGAAGAAAATGCTAGGGATGTCTGGGTGGCTCAGTTGGCTAAGCATCCAACTTCGGCTCAGGTCATGATCTCAGGGTTCCTGAGTCCGAGTCCTACATCGGGCTGTCTGCTGTCAGTGTGGACCCCGCTTCAGATCCTCTGTCCCCCTCCCTCCGCCCCTCCCCCCTGTTGTGCTCTTTCTCAAAAAATGAACATTAAAAAAAAAAAGAACATATACACTATCAGCTATTTTACTAATTTATTTTCTTTTTTTACATGTTTATTTATTTGAGAGAGAGAGAAAGAGCATGAATAGGGGAGGAGCAGAGAGAGACGGAGACTCAGAATCCGAAGCAGGCTCCAGGCAGAGCCTGACGTGGGACTCAAACCCTCAACAGTGAGATCATGACCTGACCCAAAGTCAGATGCCCAACCAACTGACCCACCCAGGCACCCCACTAACTTACTTTCTTTATTCTATGTCCTTTCCTCTCCCAATTGAAAAGGCACTTTTGGGGCGCCTGGGTGGCTCAGTCAGTTGGGTGTCCGACTTGGGCTCAGGTCATGATCTCACACTCTGAGTTTGAGCCCCGCATCAGGCTCTGTGCTGACAGCTCGGAGCCTGGAGCCTGCTTCGGATTCTGTGTCTCCCTCTCTCTCTGCTCCTCCCCTGCTCATGCTCTGTCTCTCTGTGTCTCACAAACAAATAAAAACATTAAAAAATAAATAAAAAATAAAAAATAAATAAAAAGGCATTTTTATATTGTGATTACTTCAAAAGCAAAGATACCATACTACCTCTAGGGTGAAGCAATCTGCAAAATTAAATTTTAGGATATGAATTAGATGGCTGGAAACATGTCATTTTATTTTATATATTTATATGTATATATGTACTTATATATGTATAATATATAACACTGCATATAATACATATAAATGGATATATAATATATAATTTTATAAGCTTTTGCCCATTTAAAATGTTTTGTTTTCATATTAAGTGAGCTCAAAAGCTGTTTCCATCACTATGAAGAAGGAAACAAAAATATCCAGTTTTGCTTAGGATTGCTGGAGAGGTTTTGGGTGGGGGAATGGGCTAAATAGGCAAGGGGCATTAAGGAAGACACCTGTTGGCATGAGCACTGGGTGTCCTATGTAGGGGATGAATTACTGGATTCTACTCCTGAAATCATTATTGTACTATATGCTAACTAACTTGGATGTAAATTTTTTAAAAAATAAATAATTTTAAAAGAGAATATTCAGTTTTGATACCTCTGCTATTTATGCAGTCATTTCTATAACCCCAGCCTATAATTTATATTATTAGATTATTTGGGTCCTTATAATTGTATGCTGCATTGCAGAAAAGAACAAGGTTCCCTGAAGAGGAACCATTTATAAGGTAGGTATTATAGACTAAACTGTGTCCCCACAAAATTCCTATGTTGACGTGCTAACCCCCAATGACTGGAGAGAGAGAGCCTTTAAGGAGGCAATTAAGGTTACACGAAGCCATAAGGTGGATCCCTGATCTGATAGGACCGCTGTCCTTACAAGAAGAAAAAGAGACAGCAGGGACACCTCTCCTGTGTGCACACACAGGGGAAAAACCACGTGGGGACACTGTGAGAAGGCAGCCATCTGCAAGCCATCACCAGAAACCAATGCTGCTGGACCTTGATCTTGGACTTCCAGCCCCCAGAACTGTGAGAAAAGAACTGTCTGTTGTTCAATAAGCCTTCCGGCCTGCAGTGTTCAGTAATGGTGGCCTGACAACCACTGAACTAGCCGATGCCCGGCCCGGAGCTGGGACAGAATGGACCTGTCTTGTTGCACATTCCTGTAGAAAGAGCAATGGTGTTCCATATCACACAGGAATGAGACCTCAGGGGCACGGCTTCCATTTACAGCAGAAACACATTCACATGAGCTCATAGGCCGTACTTGGCTATTTTGCAGATGTAAGTGGGCTAAGTTAGATTACTTAGACTTTAAGTCTTGTTGAAAATCACACAAGTAAGGTAAAAAAAAAAAAAAATCACAGGTGCACAAAACCAGGGCCAGAATATGAGATATTTTGATATGAAACCCATTATTAGAAGAGACAAAAATATTGAAAGAATTCAGAATGTCTCATTTAAACTAAATCTAAAGTTTCTCTGATCAATTATATTATATACTTGCTCTGAAATAAATGAAAAATTGTTTGCTGGTTTAAGAAGAAAAGCTTGACATTTCTGTTGTTTTTACTGTTAAAAGTACAGGAAATAGTAGGAAACAGAATTCAACACGACATCACAAATGAAGGCACTGATAATCAGACTGAGGCCAGGAAAAACTCATCAACTCACAGTAAGTGATAACACATTCTTTCCCTAAGGAATGCCCTTGATTTGGACATGCTAGGACTATAAACCATACATTTGGCAGCTGTCTTTTTACCTATAGATCAGTTCTGTTGGGCACACAGAGCATTTTCTGGTTTACGGTTTTGTTTTAGTCTTATTGCATGTGCAAGCAATTTGGTGATTTCACAAAATCTAGATTTCAATCTTTTGATAAAAAAATCAGAAGACCAGGAAATTATTACTGGAGTCTAGGAGTAAGCTTTCCTCTGTCTACACACAGTTCCCCAATTCCCCAGACCCAACTAAGACCACTTTCTTCATTTCCTTACCTTCCTGGTTCCTTCAGACATTTTGTGTATTACTGCTACTTTAATATTGGGATTTTTTTTTTTTTTTAAAGAAAGGTAATGCGCTGCTTGTTATTCCCTCCCCATCAATACATCCCTTTCTATAAACCATTCTAACTGGAGACTGAAACATCTGAATGGAGCAAGAAGGGCTGACGTTTGTAAATCTTTTCCTGGAAAGCATGGTCCTTGAAATTAAAGTAGAAGACTTAAAACTTAAATAAATAAATAAATAAATAAATAAATAAATAGGTGTAAAAACAGACAGATGTGCAGCAATGTGTGTGCTTTAAGTTTTTATAGACTCACGATATATTATATATATATTCAGTATATGAAGTCATACCAGGGGATAGAGATAGGCTTAGAAGAACGCACTGCCTTATTTATTTAAAATAGACTAGATAAAAACTGAGTAGATCCTGGGGCTTGGGGTAGGAAATACATGTTCAGCTTGTCACCCACTTCTAGATTTGAGAAAGGGATTCAGTGGTGATACTGAGTGAGGCTAGACCCCAAATGGCAAGTCTGCAGAGATCACAGATCTCTCCGAAGGTGAGAATGATTCATGGAAAGGCAGTGGGGTGGGTGTGCATTAGCGGGGCTCACACACACACACAAAATTGCAGAAAGGGAACATTATTCCAAAGATTCTGACACAGCCCTGAAAATAACTTAGTGTAAAAAGAGAAAAATGTCTTTAAATTGTTAGCATTTGGAAAAAAAAAACCCTCAAGATTAAGCACAGGCATATTATGGTTCAACCATCACCACCATCCGCCTCCAAAACTTTTTCACCTTCCCCAGCTGAAACTCTGCAACCATAAAAATAACTCCTCACTCTCTCCTCCCAAAGCCCTTCCCTTCTCTCTTCCATCTCTATGAATTTGGCCACTCTGGGAACCTCGTATGAGTAGAGTCATGCACTCTGATCCTATGTTACGTAAAACAAAGTGACGAACCAAAACAGAGGCTCTTACATAGAACAAACTGGTGGCTACCAGAGAAGGGAGGTGGGGACAACGGGTAAAATAGGTGAAGGGGGTCAACAGTACACTTGTGGGACAAGCAGTGAGTAATACACAGAATTCTTGAATCACGACATTCTATGCCTGAAACTAATATAACACTGCATGTTAATTACACTTGAATTTGTAATTAAAATTTAAATTTTAAAAATAAATAAATAAAATGGTATGCTATGTATATTTCGCCACAATAAAAAAAGACTCAAGGAATCACTTTCTTTTTTTTTTTAAGTCTGTTTATTTATTTAGTTTGAGAGAGAGGCAGAGAGAGAGAGACAGAGAGAAGGGCAGAGAGAGACAGGGAGACAGAGAATCCCAAGCAGGCTCCACACTCCACTCAGAGTGCACTGCAGAGCCTCAGGCGGGGCTTGATCTCACGAACCGTGAGACCAGGACCTGAGCCCAAATCAGGATTCGGATGCTTAACTGACTGAGCCACCCAGGCACACCAAGGAATCACTTTCTTTATGAAATCAGAGTAGAAAGTCATAAAGGTAAAATAAGCAGGAAACTTTATTGAAAAAAACCAACAAGACAGAAGATGGGTAGAATAAGGGAGATTTCAAGATGGAAAAAAACATTAAAATTGATGACCTGTATGCAGATAGTATACAGCTAAACGGCTGCTATAGAAAAAATTGAACCTGAAATGTGATTGACAAACATGAAATAAGCCCATAAGATAGAGAGAACATTGTCTGTGGCACATGGCAAGAACTGTAGAAAAGGCAGCTGTGACTGTTATTTGAGGGAGGGAGGTGTGAGAAGATCTTTGTGATACACAGAAAATAATAAATAAATAGACCGTGGGAAGCTGTGAAGGACACATAACCCAGAAGCTTACAAAAAACTATAAAGGGTCACCATACCCCAGGGAAAGTCAATATACACAAAACAGATGGACCACAGTGATTTTAATGGCAAGGATTTTTTTTTTTTTTAAATCCACAGCACAGGAAAAACCAACAAAAAAGAGGATACCTAAAGAGGGGGAAAAAAGGTTTTTCTTTATATATTTTTTCTTCTACACAAAATGCCACAAAAAAATAGACCAACATGTATTATATTTAAGGAGTTTTAAAGGTTATGATCTACAGATTATTCCTTTCACTAAATACTCTAGCCAATCAAGAAATTAATCAAAACTAAGAACCAAAGAACAAGAAAATCAAAGTTAAAAATAAAACAGAGGAGTTTCTGGGGTGAGGGTTTCTGATAAAACACCCAATCACAAAAATCCCACTGAGCATCACCACCTACAATCACCAAGGCTGACTGAATCAGCCACATTTAGGAACCTAAAAATACAGACAAGCCTTAATCAAGATTTAAAGCAAAATACTTCATTGGGATTGCTGTTTCTTACTGAGGGAATGATCTTGTTACTGAATGTAAAACATTCCTCCAGAAGTGTTTATTCTACACAGAGGTTTACCACAGGATTCAAACTCACATACAAAAGTAGGTCTGATGGTTAAAGGCGGTGATCATACACAGGGGTTTATCAGATTATTCACTCTATTCTTGTGGGTGTTTGAAATGTGGCAGATTAAAAAGTTTTATAAAAACAGGAAAAAGGTATACAGTGGGGGTGGGGGGACGGTTCTAGAAGTTAAAAACAAAACTTGGGTCACCTGTGTGGCTCAGTGGGTTAAGCATCCAACTTCAGTTCAAGTCATGATCTCGTGGTTCATGAGTTCGAGCCCCACGTTGGCCTCTGTGCTGACAGCTTGGAGCCTAGAGCCTGCTTCGGATTCTGTGTCTCCCTCTCTCTCTGCCCCTCCCCCGCGCTCTCTCTCTCTCTGTCTCTCAAAAATAAACATTTAAAACAAACAAAAAAACCTTTATGTATAACTTTTAAACCAGCTATGTTCCCAAAATTAATAGAAGTGTTAGGCTCAAATTCAAAGATACAGGTTTGAGAATGTCTCCATGAAAGTTCCACATTAGCTTACAAACTAAAGCAGGTTGGCCTCAAAAGGACTCTTCTTAAAAAAAAAAAAAAAAAAAGAATACTTGGTAAAACAAAAGTACCCAAAAGTATCCAATTACTGTTCCAGGTAAGGGATACAGAGGTGAAACCTGTTACTTTCTCCTAATTTATAGATGTTAAGATTACTTAACATCTATAGTGAAGAAAATAAAATACAAAAACGGATTCTTAAAAACATGTTAAAAAATTATACTCAAGGAAAAACGTTGGAAGAAAATTTAATACGAAACTTTTTAAATACAGTTTTGTTTAAATGACAGAATTATTCATTAGTATTTTTCTTCTTTCTATGAGTCTGCATTTTCCAAGTCTCCTTTAATGCATATAATAACATTTATAATGAATAAATTATTCTAATTGCTGGGGTTTTTCTCTTGCCCAGCTCCTGAAAACATTTGGGGAGTGCTGAGGACTGAATATCTGTGTCCTCCTCAAACCCATAGGTTGAAACCTAATCTCTAATGTGATGGTACTTAAAATGGGCAGAGCCCTCATGAGTCAGATTAGTGCCCTTACAAGAGAGACCCCAGACAGCTCCCCTGTCCTTTCTGCCAAGTGAGGACAATGTAAGAAGACGGTCACCTGTGAACCAGGAAGGGGGGCATTTCTGCAGAATCTGCAGGCACCTGAGCTTGGATTTCTAACCTTCAAAATTAAAAAGTAAATTTCCATTATTTATAAGCTACCCAGCTTATGGTAATTTTGTCACAGCAGTCAGAACAGACTAAAAGAGAGAAAAGATTTTATAGTAAGAGTGGGATTGATTTTGTTATTTATGTATACGTCTTACCAAAAATAAAAGTATCCTCTTTGGGGGCACCTGGGTGGCTCAGTCGGTTGAGCGTCCGACTTCGGCTCAGGTCATGATCTCACGGTCCGTGAGTTCAAGCCCCACATCGGGCTCTGTGCTGACAGCTCAGAGCCTGGAGCCTGTTTCGGATTCTGTGTCTCCCTCTCTCTCTGACCCTCCCCCATTCATTCTCTGTCTCTCTCTGTCTCAAAAGTAAATAAATGTTAAAAAAAAAAATTTTTTTTTAAAGTATCCTCTTTGAAAATAATTCAGTATTGAAATGAAATAAAGTGGGTAAAAAATATGTAATCACCAGCCTCATTTTTTTTAATCTAGGAATTTCACAAATGCAACTAACAGTCTTAAAATGACAATAGCATCCACAGATAAAGCTGGATTTTCTGGATGGAAATTAAAAGCTCCAGCAGCCTGGGAGGTTTATTTTGTGTGTCCCTCTTCTATTCTGCTGGTGTTATTCTGATCATCACTGAACTGGTGCTTGCTTTGCTCCTTCAAAGCTCTCCCAGAAAAAAAGATTCTCATCTATTTCATAATGAGGAGCCCTCAACTGTTAGTCAAACTACCATATTCAAAACGGTATTTTCTACAAAGCATACTAACATTTTAGCATCTTCCTTGATAACAGTGTCTGCTTTATGACATGCCTCAGACTTGAAGCTATTTTCTTATTACACACTTTTTAATCTGATCAAGGCTTCTATTGTAATTATTTCTTATGCTGTTGTAATTTTCCACTGGTCTTTTTTAATTCCCCTTGGTGAGGGGTCTGATAGCACATTGGATCTTCTAAGTATTCGTTCATTTTGCAGTAACCTCTGGGCACCTGCACTTCACCTGACTTTCTCTTCCAGGATGGTTTTTACCCTCACTTGTTTGCATCTCTCTACATTTTGCCCCAGAATGATTTATCATCTTTGTTGTTCTTAGGAATCACTTTTGTTCTAATTGCAAAGCTAAATAAATTGCACTCCTTCTCTGTCCCTTCAGAGAATTCTCTTTCAATTGGACATTTCTAATTACGGCCTAGAGAGCTCCTAGAAAAATTAAGGTCAGAATCACTGCATTTCAAGAGTGTTGCAAAGCATCGTGAGCCCAAAGATCTTTTTTGTATACAGGCAAACCTCAGACATAATGCAGGTTTAGTTCCAGACCACTGTAATAAGAGGCACGTCACGGTAAAGCAAGTCAAATGAATTTTTTGGTTTCCCAGTGCATATAAAAGTTACGTTCACGCTATACCATAGTCTAGTAAGTGTGCAATAACGTGTCTAAAAATGTATATGACCTTCATTTAAAAATATCTTATGGCTAAAAGTGCTAAGCGTCACCTGAGCCTATAGGGAGTCATAATCACTGAACACAGATCACCATCACAAATATAATAATAATGAAAAAGTCTGAAATATTGTGAGAATTGCCAAAATGTGACACAGAGACTCAAAGGAAGCAAATGCTGTCGGAAAAACGGTGCCGTGCAAACCTGCATCTGTAAAGAACACAGTATCTGCAAAGTACAGGAAAGTGAAGTGCAGCAAAATGAGGCATGTCCACCAAAACAAAGAGCTGGCTACTTTTACTCCTATAATGTAAAGGTTTTCCTGTACGTTTTCAGATCTTTTGACTCTCGGCACTGCTGTCCCGCTCTCAAAACTATGAGAGACTGAATACAGAGGTGGACAGTGGTCAGACCACACATGAAAACTGAACTCTAGCCCCCAGCCTACAGCAGCTAGTCCGGGAAATCAATCCACTCTCTGCAGGGACCCGTCCAGACAGCCAGCCTACTGTCTGCAAGGCAGACTCGCAGGAGGTCAGACCATGATCCCTAGCAACAGTCCAGGAAGCCAAACAATAACCCTTGCAGTGATCCACCCTCCACAGCCAGGATTCCATTCATGACGACAACTTCCCCAACTGTCACCCACATCCAACTTAGGGTCCATCAGAGAAAGTCAAATATGCACCTGTAGCCAAGCACACAGGAGGCCCTGCTTCCAGCTAGCTCCCCCGCCGCTTCCCAGGGCTGATACCCTGCAGACAGAGCACACCTGGAGCCTGCCTTGTTTCCCCACCGAGCGTCCCTACTCCCCTGCTCCTGAGTCTCTGCTACACCCAAGTGATGGTGGCCCATCCCCTTGCTAGAGCAAGAGCGAGCTATGAATAAAAATAGCCTTTGCTTATTCTCACTCACGTGGTCTTCATTTATATCCAAATTAGCCTTCAAAAATTCTGCTAGAGCTTAACTTTCAGATATAATGTAGGGGCTAAAATGCCTACTTTATTTACTGCTTTGTTATTCCTCGGAACATAAGGCTTTATGAACCTTCTACATTTTGCTACATCTTTTTTATCGAGGCCACACTTATTACAGTGGCTGTGTACTTAACATAAAATAATTATTGCCTTTTTATCTGAGGGCTTATATATTTATAAACTAATCTTTACCGAGTGTTCGCAATGTGTGAGGCACCAGGGGAAATGCAGATAAACAAGATGTGATTTTAACACAGATACTCACAGTCTGATGTCCTCGACTATTTCAGTGAGTATCACCTCATCACTTTTACATGTCAAATTTAGTACCACACAATAGGAGTATTTCATATCTAATGGAAAAGTGTGGACTTCTCCTAGGGATCCCACCAGCTCCTACCTGGAAAAGTGGGTGAGGAAAATCAAAGTAGTGTTAGCCTTCCTCACCAGGTTAGGACTGACACCTTAGGACCCTATTGAAATGGTTCTGGTTTCCAGAAATAGTAGTCTAGCGAGCTAAATTGAAAAGAATCAGACCACCAGGTGCTTGATGAAAACACAGAACACTGTGTCCTTAACAGGAAGCTTCATTTTTATTCTAGGCAAATATAGGGCTTTCCTTTGGACTACTAACAAAATCTCTGACAGCAAAGCCAATATCAAAGCTCAGAACCGGCTTAAAAGAATAAGAGGAAAGCCCTTTGTACCTGTAACTTTTCCCGTCTAACTTACGGATGATGCTGGTTGTTCCAGAGTGGACCCTGTTCCCTTCGGTGGCTCAGCAGCCTTCCTCAGGTTACTCAGAAGTCAAAGGAAACTCCCGCAGTATCACTTCCCGAGAGTTAACCAGGATGTTTTCACTCCTGCTGGAACGCACGAAGAGCTATGGTTTCCCATATAGAACCCGAAAGAGTTCTTCCTCCATACCCCAGCTTAGCTACCCCACCATTTGAGAGAAAGGACCATTTCTCCATCCAGGGACATCCATAGTGGAGGAGTATATTAGAGCAGCCTTCAGGCAGAAGTACCAAAGAACAAGCAGAATGATAATGAGGTTGAACCTGCCTGGAAAAACATAAACATGACAATTAAGAGCAAGGTTATAAGGCAAAGTAGCACTGAGCTCAGTACTGGGGTCCTGCCAGGCACAGGAGTTCGGCTGTAAGAGAATTACTAATCGCTCCATGTGCTTGGCTCACTCACTTCTTTTGGTCTCTATTTAACCTGCCAGTAATGCAAAATCTCTGTTTGGTGTGGCTGCTGAAAGAAAACTGTGAGTCCTTCTCATCGTGTGTCACATAGGATTTTTTTCTTTTTCCCAAAGCTATACTTCCAGGAGCATACACTTCTGGCTGCCTAGCTGAAGAGAAATGTTTGTAAATCTCAGTTACAAGGCCCAGCATGAGCATTCAAGAATATGCAAATTTCAGGCCCAAGCTCGTGTGTGCCTGTCAAGTAAGGGCATAAAATTCACACCAGAGTCTGATTCCAAAATGAAAATATTATACAAAGTATTTCAATTACCCACAAACTCATACAACTCCGTTGGGGAGATATCTATAGACAGTCCCTAAGTGATGGGTTCCCTAGTCATTAACACAGGGCAGGAAGATATATTCAGGAGATTTCTAATTCATTTTTTCTTTCTAGATGAATGACAGCTTCCCCTGTTTTTCAAGGCTCCTGGGAAGAATGTGCCAGGCGTCCTCTGGGATTCTTCCTCCAACCTTTAATATAACCTACCTCCCCGCAGTCTTGCTATTAGTTTATGGATGTAGTAAGAAAAAAAAAAAAAAAGCTTCTGAGATATAAAAATTAGGGCCCGGACCTTATTTAAGATGATACATTTACACATACACATGAATAGTAATTTGAAAGATTTAATTTTATATTCCTTATGCCCATAAAGTGAACCAGAATGAGATATTCATGATCCTTCCCCAAGAAAATAAAGAAACTCATCTTAAAGTCACTTACAGTCCCGTATAAAGTGTGATTTCTAACCCTACCATTTTAATGATGAGAAGTTGATTCAAACTTCCCTTCTGCTAAGCCTGTACCAAAGCAGTTTATATTCTTCCCAGGTTCTTTATAGGCTTGTGCTTCGTAATTAATCCCCCAAGTGTAATATAAAGCTAGGCTAATACAAATATCCAGTCTCCTTGAAGCAGCCGGCCGAGCAGGTGATACAGGCACACAGATCAGCCTGGAGAAGCAGACTGGGAAATGGGGGCCAGGGGCTGGGGGAGGGGGTAGGAGGAGGAATGAGACAAGAGGTCACACAATCAGCCACATGGCAGCTCTCTTTGCAGAGAAAGCAGAATTCACTGGCTAGATTAAAAAGGGCCACGAAAATGTATTGCCAGTTATTTCCACAATGTAAACACTATTAAATGAAAAGAGACAGGAAGCCAACTCCGTTCCAGTGTGAATGTAAACAACAGTAATGGTCAAAGCAGCAGCAAACCCTATCTGACCCCCTTGGTCTCATCAGAACCCCCCTGCTTTATGATGCAAATGCTCCAGGGCAGGTGACATCCAGGACCAAGGAAACTGCACATGAAATTAAACAACTTCTAACGCTTGCCTCCCTTCAGTCATTCTGCATGGGAATGTGTGGTTAAAAGCCTTCTGAAAAGTTTGCTCACATTTCAAATTCTTCCCGTAAAACTATTAAGATGGGGAATGAATATCTGAGTTATTATCATCGACTGACTCAGCAAAAGCTGGAAAAAGTAGATTCTTTTGAAAAGCACGTGTTCTTTGTAAATCTTTTTAGGATCCTGAGAACCAACTAATAGGATAATTAACACGCTAAAACAAAGCAGTTATACAGATATAAGAATTGTTAGTAGATGGAAGTATTTACCGATAATCACAACCTCGTCACCAAATCATGTGTGTAAAGAGAATAATTATGAAATCTGGTCACGGTCGTGCAGTTTATAAACCGGAGAGAAAACAAAACATCTCCGGAACAATAAAGAAAGCACGATGTCTTAATTTTATCAACAGTCCGCAAGTCCTTCCAGAGCAAAGGGAAATTGTTAAGGAAAAGAGTGTTCAGGAAAGACACTTGTGAAGGAAGCAAGAGTTTCAGCTGACTCTTAAATGATCAGATACTGGAAAAGTGGCATGGAAACATTCCGGCTCTGAAGAATCACACGAGGGACACTGAAACCCTAAAAATGTCAATAATGGAAAAACCAGTAGCATTGCTTTGTACTTACAGGAGCCACATGCAAAATACAACAAAAATTTCTGTTCACAAGAGCCATAATTTTTTTTTTTTTTTTTTTTTTTTTTTTTTGAGACAGAGAGAGACAGAGCATGAGCAGGGAGGGGCAGAGAGAGAGGGAGACACAGAATCGGAAGCAAGTTCCAGGCTCTGAGCTGTCAGTGCAGAGCCCAACACGGGGCTCGAACTCATGAACCGCGAGGTCATGACCTGAGCCAAAGTCAGAAGCTTAACTGACTGAGCCACCCAGGTGCCCCCATAATTTTTTTTTTTAAACAACAAAACACTTAGGAATAAATTTCTCATGGAATGTTCAAGAGCTAGATGATAACATTCTGAAATGTTTCTGAAGGGCCAGCTGAATAAATAGAGGAAGAAAGTGATTCCTTGGGGCACCGGGGTGGCTCAGTCGGTTGAGCGTCCGACTTTGGCTCGGGTCATGATCTCATGGTTTGTGACTTTGGGCCCCGCGTCGGGCCCTGTGCTGACAGCTCAGAGCCTGGAACCTGCTTTGGATTCTGTGTCTCCCTCTCTCTCTGCCCCTGCCCTGCTCGCTCTCTGTCTTTCTCTCTCTCAAAAATAAATAAACATTAAAAAAAAAAAAAAAAGAAAGTGATTCCTCTATGAAGTAACTCAATACCAATATTGCTAATCATCTCCCTTAATTTATATATTCAATGCAAATTCAGTGACTTATCCTAGTGCTTCTAGAACTCTTCAAACCTTGACAAACTGATGTTAAAAGACATGTATAAGAGAAATACAACTTGAACGGCAAAGGAATTTTGATGAAGAGAAAGGAAAGGATACTTGCTCTCTATAAATAAAACTATAGGAAAGTAAACAGCAGGGGGTAAAGGTGCCAGAAATGATACACAGATCAACAGAACCAAAGAAAATATACATAAGCAATCCCAGTTATCTAGGGCTGAAAATATTAAAAGGTGGCATTTCAAAGTAGTGGGAAAGGATGCACTATTCGATTTGCCCATGCAACACGGGAACAATAGGCTATAAATTAAAAAAAAAATTAAAAATCTAGATTCCCTCCCTCACATTACTCACATTTCAATTCTCAACATATTAAAGGGCTAAATGTGACAAGCAAAACTCTGACAGCATGGGAGAAAACAGGGGAATTGCTTATAACCTTGGGGAGAACCGGGAACCTACCTTAAACAGACACAAAGCAGAGAAGCAATAAAGGGAAAAGGGATAAATCTAACGACCTAAAAATTGTAATCTCCACTACAGAAGACAAGCCCAGTTGGGGAGAAAATATTTACAAAATGTAACACACAGAGAGAACTATACCCAAAATTTTTAAACTCCAGAGACCTTCCCTTCTGCCATCCATCATGCCAGTGTGAACACAGCTCATAAATCAGCAAGGATCTTTCCTTCTCCTCCCAGATATCAATTTTCAGGGACACACGGAGACTCCTATAAACTGTAGACCCCAGATTACAGGTAAGAGCTGGACAGAAATCCTGAGATAGGACGAGAGCAATGCGGAAGGCAGCAGAGCTCAGAGACCATGGACATGATGCTTCTGAAAGTGTGAACACAGGCTCAGGCAAGAGGTATACCCCATTTTTGCCACCACAGTTGGGAGATACAGATTGAGCCGCCCAACTAAAGCCCCACTGGATGCAGTTTGGGTTTCAAAACCAGATGAGATATGGCTACAAATAAGTCATATTTTCCAAGGCAAAGGAAAAGCAAAACAACTATAGAATGGGACTCTTCTCTGGTCTAACATCCTACAAAAAACTTGCAGGTAGGTGGTCCAGGGAAGCCCAATTCAGTCAAAGGTACATAAAATATCAGGATTTGGCAGGATATCAATGCAAAGATGCAACAGTAGAAAATAAAAGATATTTTTGAATCTGTTATTAACAGATGAATAACACTCAGTAGAAGAAGAAAGTGTTGGCAAAGAACAGAAAGATCTGCACCGAACACTGTATAAGGAATTAAAAATATAACAACCCCTGGAATGAAACCATGGACATACAAGCCTTCTAGTATCAGAAATACTACACAACACACACATGCATGTACACCCACACAACAAAACCAGAAAGAAGCAGAGACCTCACAGTAAAATGCTTTTTAGTATCTATAAAGCCAAAAAGGGGTGCCTGGGTGGCTCAGTTGGTTAAGCCTCCGACTTTGGCTCAGGTCATGATCTCACAGTTCCTGACTTTGAGCCCCGCGTCAGACTCTGTGCTGATAGTTCAGAGCCTGGAGCCTGCTTCAGATTCTGTATCTCCCTCTCTCTCTGCCCCTCCCTCATTTGTGCTCTGTCTCTCGGTCTCAAAAATAAATAAACATTAAAAATTTTTTTAGGGGCGCCTGGGTGGCTCAGTCGGTTAAGCATCTGACTTTGACTCAGGTTATGATCTCACAGTTCATGAGTTCGAGCCCCGCTTCAGGTTCTGTGCTGACAGCTCAGAGCCTGGAGTCTGCTTCAGATTCTGTGTCTCCCTCTCTCTCTGCCCCTCCCCCACTCATTCCCCCCCCATCAAAAACTAAATAAACATTTAAAAAAATAATTTATAAAGCCAGAAAACATATCAATATAATATTAAATGACTAAGACCAAACTTCTCTGTCATATCAATAAACGTAAATGAGCTAGACTCAAGCACTTAAAAAAGGATTTTTGTTCTGATTCCAAAACAAAAACAATTGTAGATAAAAGAAAAATGTAAATGGAACTGAAAAGGTTGACTATAAAAGAAAATTTAAAAATTAAACAAAACCAAAGAGAAAGAAAATGAGAGAGAGGGAGAGAGAAATCATGATCTTATTAAGAGAGCCTGTCAAACAGCCAAAAACTTAGCCAGATCATAAAAATATATAGTAAGGTAAAGACAACTACTACAAATTCCAAACGGTACAATTCACCATGAAGATAGCTTAGGAATATCTATGCTCCAAATAGCATGGCCACAATATCCATAAAGCAAAAAGTACAGGAGATACAAGGGGAAATAGGCAGAAACAAACTAGTTAGTAGAATATCCTAAACCAAGTCTAAAGCCCAACACATGTAGATAAAAACAAGTCAGTTTGGGGGCACCTGGGTGACTCAGTCCATTAAGCATCCAACTTCAGCTCAGGTCATGATCTCACAGTTTGTAAGTTCGAGCCCCGTGTTGGGCTCTGTGCTGACTGCTGGGAGCCTGGAGCCTGCTTCGGATTCTCTGTCTCCATCTCTCTCTGCCCCTCCCCCATTTGTGCTCTGTGTCTGTCTCTCAAAAATAAATAAATGTAAAAAAAAAATCTTTTTTTAAATCAGTTTTTAAATAACATAACATCAAATAACATAATTAATAAGTTATACCTAATTTATATAGAAAACCTAGAAAATAGTAAAAACATTTTCTAGTCAAGTACATTTGGGCAATTCATAAAAGTTAGCTACATATTTGACCCCACAGACATGCATTCAAAAGGCACCAAATTGACCACCACAGTCTGGCAGGCAGATTTTTGGCCCTGGTGACCCTCGTCCCCTGGTGTCATGCCCAGGAGTTACAAGGCAAAAGCTGTCAGATGTTATTTAGATTATTAATCAGTTGACCTTAACTTAGGAAGATCATCTTGGAATATCTGAGTGGGCCCAACGTAATCACATGAGCCCTTACTAGCAAAGCTTTCTCCCTGCTGCAGAGGTGGGAGCCGAAGACAGGCAGCAGACTACCCAGAGCCCTGGGAGGACAGAACTTTGCTGGCTCAAAGATGCACGGGGCCACAAGGAAAGCCCAAGAAGGAAGTTAATTTTGTCAAGATCCCCTGAGGTGGAAAGAAACGCCAGGCCCCTGGTGAAGAGCTTTCCTCTGGCCACTACCTTGATTCCAGCTTGGTGAGACCCTGAGCAGAGAAAACAGCTGGGTCTCCAGCACAGCTGCCCTCCAGAACCAAGGTCACACGTGGCCACTGCTTGGAGCTGGCTGAACTGGTGGTCGTTTATTCACCAACAACAGAAAACCTCAGCTCAAGAAGCAGAGTTACATCTGAACATCATGGGGTGGGGGGGAGGGGGGCAGGGCATGAGAGTGTAGTAAGAAAAATAACTCTCTCGGATTTTAAATAAAAATATATGAAGATCTGTTTGGCTGCTTAGCCTCATTCATTTTGTCCTAAATCTATCACCAAATGTATGGATACTCTATAAATTTGAAAAACGGGTTGATCTTTAAATGAGCTAACAAGGTTTTCTCTGAATTTATATCTGAGAGTACTTGATGGTGTAGGAAATATTTCATCCAAAGAAGTAAAATATCAATAGCAATAAAGAGACTTGTCTTTTTCCCCCAGAGTCAATGAAAACTGTAAGCAGTGATTCATTTGACCATGT
This sequence comes from Puma concolor, assembly GCF_028749965.1. Taxonomy (NCBI): domain Eukaryota; kingdom Metazoa; phylum Chordata; class Mammalia; order Carnivora; family Felidae; genus Puma; species Puma concolor. The sequence continues at coordinate 87,327,219 of NC_141678.1, read as the reverse complement.
TTTACAGTAAAATGCTGCCCAAACTCAAAACAATTACAGTTGGCCAGCATATCTCACTGCCGCTTACGTAATTACCCATGCATGCACGTGTCTCAGCAATCCTAAGTGACACCTTCTGGACATCGTCATACTCTTCATATCTGAATGAGCCTTGCACATCAAAACTAAGATATCAGAGTCTATTTCAACCATTCAAAACAGGAGGAATATTTAGAGCCCTGACGCTTTCAAAATTTTTAGTCCACCACACTATGGCAGAGCCATTTGGTGGTTACATACGTCTATGATATTTTTAGAGAATTTAGACTCAGTTTAGATTTACAGATTTAAATGAGAACTATATAACAAGTCAATTCAGCTTTTCAAAATACCCATACAAATAGACTCCATAAAGATACCCTTTCCTCCACATTGGATTCTGACTTTACTCAACAGATTTTCTGAAGGGCCAGGTTCCCTAGAGACTTCCAACAATGGGTCCCTTGGATTCATTTTCCTAGCAATGATTCATATTTAATTAACACAACTCAATCCTTTCTTTTTAAGTTTTGTCCTCACATAATGAGCCAATTTGTTACCTATTCATTTGTACAGTGCTTATTTTTCTCACACAGAAATGCTGACACAGATATGAGATCACAAGCAGGATAAGAGGGAAAAAGACTTCCTTTTGATATGAAACTTTTAAAGCCCATTAAGCAATTAACCAGAGCCAACTACGAAAAAAAAAAAAAAAACACAAAACACACGTTTTTAAAGCATCTGGTAGCAATGACCAAAAAATGTAGGAAAGTTTATAAAAACATAAAAAACAAGTAAGAATGACTAAATACAAAAGAGCAAGTTAATGGAAAATGTACCATAAGTCTGGATATTTCCTAAGTCACTGAACGTTAAAAAGTACATGAATAGCTTTGGGATGCCTTTTCCTCTCAATTCCTCAGCTTCTTGTTGATTAATCATTTCTAGTTGTTTCATGACTATTTACACAATGGGGTTCTGAAAAAGTCATGGGTGTACTTTGTTTGAACATATTCTCAAGAAATGAAAATCAAACTATTTTGCAGACGTGTCTTAGATTTTCTTGGTAGCCAAACGTAGATAATTCTTTCTTGGTAAAATCAGGCATACAGAGTACCTGGTATCTAAGAAGCACTTAGAAAACTTGTTAAATGGTTGAATCTAACAGACAAGAACTTATTTAATGTTAATAAGAATACCTGATCAGGAAATGATGCCATTACCCTTCCCCCGACCCCAGGGTGGAATCATTCAGGTTGTCAGGGGTTGGCATTTCTCCTCAGCTCTAGCTCCCTCCTTAATTCCAGAGTTCCATGGTTATGTGTGTTTTGCAAAGCTGTGCAGTGTTGGACAATGGAAGTGAGTGACTACCACCTTCCTATGAACAGCACCGCGCCTGTGACCGTCAACCACGCAGAGTTAGGCGGGTTTAATGCATAAGCCTGTGGCTTCTTGGAGGGATTCGGAATTCCAAGGTAGATAGAGCAGTACTCTCAGGATTTTCTGATTCAGCAAGCCTGCTGATGAGGGTTTATCATACCAGCTTCGTCTTCCAGACTGTAGTTTATGCACTAAACCAATGACCCTTGTATGCTGCAGTGTCTGTCCTCCATAGCTGAGATACACCCGAGAGCCGGGTGGTGAAGCAAGACTGACCTCCGCCGCGGTCCTAGAAACCCACAGCCCTATAATAACCTTAAGGTTCACCTGATTAGAGGTCTCGGTTCCCAGCATGACGATCTCCTCCACCAGAGGACACAGTGAAGTTCTAATTCATCTAAAGCTCCAACTCCCAACTGGCCATGTTATCTTCCCATGCCTGGGGTCAGGACAAACAGGATTCTCGGCCACCCTTGGTGCTTTTAACAGTGAACTGTCCCTTGCTGCAGCCAATCCTGGCAAAAAGAAGAAAAAAACACAGGTCCCCTGCCCCTGCCCCGAGCCATAAGCCCTGCATCGCCCCGCCTGTGCAGGGCAGACCAGCCGAAACACCGGCTGTGATGGAGGAAACGAGAACGCGCAGGGGAGAGGAAGCTGGTGCTCTCCATGACGGTCCTCAGAGCCGCAGCAGCAGTGCGTTCTCTCCTGTCTTCTAACGGTGACCCAGTTGTACTGAGTCTTTGGAGATTGATTGCAGCAGCCACCACCTTGCAGGGAACTCCGTGACGCTCCGACGGTGCACGGGGGCTGTGTTGGCCGCCCCTCACACACCACGGAGAGTCCTCTCGCCCTACCTCCTGCTCCGGCTTCAGCTGCAGACACCGTTCCATGCAGCCCGCGGCCAGCTGCGTGCAGGTGCAACCCGGAATTGCCTCCCCGGGAGCCCCTGGTGCACGTGCTCTCTCGGGACCAGGGCTCTGAGGTCTCCCAGCAAGGGCAATATCTCCAAGAATATCTTCGACTATTTCCACCAACCTCAGACAGCTAAATATATTTTGCAGTTGCACTTGGTGTTCTAGGAGTTCATCAAAAGTTACTGCAATCCTGCCACACTCTGCTCAAGGTTCTGACCTGCAGATCTGTCCTGGAGAGCTCTGCGGGAGGGCTGTGCCCTGGCGGCTGCGGGGGCAGGAACGGAAACCGGCTTCCCCAGGAGCTGGCAGGGGGCGCAGCGTGCACCCGCTGAGGCTTGCGCTCCGCATGTCCTTCCGGCCTTTGCTCCACCAGGACCTGTTCCCTTAATATGTCCGCTCTCGGGGAGGGGTGGACTAGATTTGAAGGGAGACAGGACTGAAAGCTTAGCTGGAGTCGTCTTCGGGGCTGATTAGAAGGCTGTCCATAGGAAGTTCAGGGACGGTGTGTCTGGACGAGGTGTCCTCTCGGGATGAGACTCATGGCAACGGCGTTCGCCCAACCGTCAGCACTGTGCACAACCGAGCTCGGCCAGCACCCCCGGAAGCGGGCAGACACCCGCAGGGGGTGCAGGGGGACCCAGGGGCGGGGATACTCTCTGAGAAGGGGAGGGGCGTGGCCAACGTGCAGTACTCTCGCAGAGACATTCTCTCTCTCCAGCTAGGGATGGGGAGCTGGGAGGAAGCTCCCTGGGCAGACCCCACACCAGGGAGGCAGGCGGGCGGGCGGGAGACAGCACACCAGGCCTTTCACCGCAGACCCGAACTCCTCGCTCCTGCACCAGCCCTGCTGGGTGCTGGTTACTGTAACCCAGTCCTGCACAAGGATTCCAGAAACTACTTGCTTCCCTTGGGCACTGCCCCACATTACTGGAATTAATCCAAGCCCCAAATGGCAGAGGATGTTAACACTAAATGCAAAAGCAGGGCCTTCTCATCGAAAAGTTGGGTACTTAATAGAGGCCATTCACCCCCGTGCCTACAATACTGTGCATGTAACATATTTCCTGTCCGTGGCACCAAGCAGGGACGGCTATGTCAACACTCTCACAGTGACAGATGCCTTCATTTGCCGTGTCCGACGGGAGCCCAGCCGAAAGCAAAACATGGCCACAGCAGGCTGAATCCTCTATGAAAATACCTGTCAGGACCTGAGTTTCCCACATAAATCCACTCAGCTCAAGAGAGAAACCGTGAGCACCGGTTGCCACACAGCACATTTCATCTGACGGGGTTACAGAAACATTTCTCCTATTTCAGGGGTCAGCAAGCTGCAGCCCATGAGTCAAATCAGGGCTGTTGCCTATTCTTAGGCAGCCTATGAGCCACGAGAGGTTTTTAAATTTCTAAATGGTTGGGGGAAAAATGAAAAGAAAATTCTGTGATGTGTGAAAATTGTATGAAATTCAAATTTCAGTGTCCATAAATAAAGTTTTATTGGAACGCAGCCACATTCATTCATTTTCATACCGCCTGAGGCAGCTTTCACACTACAAAAGCTCAGAGTATTTATTATCTATCCTGCTACTGGCTGAGTTGTATCCCCAAAAATTCATATGTTGGAGTCCTAATCTCCCGTACCTCAGAATGTGACTGTATTTGGAGATAGGGCCTTTGAAGAGGTGATGAAGTTAAAATGAAGCCGAAGGGTGGGCCCCAGTCTTGATTGGACTGGTGTCCTGATAAGAAAGGATCTGGATAGACTGGTTCGCTATACACAAAGACTGCAGGGATATGCACGTGCACGGAGGAAAGCCCACATGAGGGCACAGAGGCAGGTGGCCATCTATCAGCCAAGGAGAGAGGCCTCACCAGAAACTGAATTGGCTGGCACTTTGACCTGGAACTTCTAGCCTCTAGAACCGTGAGAACACACATTTCTGTTGTTCAGGTCACCCAGTCTATGATATGCATGAAGCCCTGGCAAATTAATACATATCCCTTCACAGAAAAAGTATGCTGACCCCATCTATACCATAACACCCTTCACAGATTCACCTGTGTACTCGACTATATTGCAGTTCAGTATGTTGTCAGGATCCCCAGAGAGAACAGGCCTGATGCACTCCATCTTCTTCCAAGACCAGTGAAGAAAGGGTGGTCCTTTTGCAGAGGACCAGGACGCACAGTCACCCAAGGTGGGCATCCAGTCACCATCAGGCCCGAAGAGAAGGACCGCCTTGCTGTGCTCGGGTGACACCTGCGGATGTCTGGGCACAGGTAGAGACACGCAGGTCTGCACATCTGTCCCTGCATCAGGCAGGCATCTGCCCCTGAAACTCTGCCTATGGGCGGGCTCCAGGCTGTTTCCCTACATGTTGCCTTGGTGGCTCCACGACATCAGGGTTTAGAAGCACTTCCTCAGGCCCTGATATTTAATCCCCCTGCCTCGTTTATTATGATAATCCCTAGTCTCTGTGTCTTTCTTTCCCTGTCTCTGAGAAGAATGTAAAACATCCTGGCTGTTTTGTTATGGGGACCGTGCCTCCCTGCTTGCCTCCTGTTGAAGCAAGCACTCATGTCTGTCTCTCTCCTGCTCTTACTCAGGGTGGTTTATCAGCATTGGCCTGCTCTGCCGAAATGTGCTTCACAGACCTGCAGAAGCCACGCAAGGCGACGGTGTCCACCCTCACACCCTGAACCACGGCCTCTTATGTCGGCTGCACAATTATCAAGCACAGCCTTTTATCCAGACACCATGTGCATTTTGCATTCTCCTCCTGGCTCCAAAAACAGAGGAAATGCCTAGAAAAGTAACGCCATCTTGATAAAAGTTCCATCTTTTTTGGTAAATACATGGGTGAGGATTAACGTAATTGATTAGTTATGAATTCTTGGCATTTATCCACATTAAAAAAATTTTTTTTTATTTATTTTTGAGACAGAGAGAGACAGAGCATGAGCAGGGGAGGGTCAGAGAGAGAGGGAGACACAGAATCCGAAGCAGGCTCCAGGCTCTGAGCTGTCAGCACAGAGCCCGACACGGGGCTTGAACTCACGAACCGCGAGATCATGACCTGAGCCGAAGTCGGAGGTAAAAACCGACTGAGCCACCCAGGCACCCCATCCACATTTTTTTAAGATTTTTATTTCTTTTGAGAGAGAGGGAGAAAGAGACAGAAAGAGAGCATGTACGTGAGGGCACGCAAGCAGGGGAAGGGCAGAGAGAGAGAGAGAAGAGAGAGAATCCCAAGCAGGCTCTGCACTGTCAGCAAGGAGCCCCAACTGGGGGCTCAATCTCACAAACCATGACATCATGACCTGAGCTGAAATCAAGAGTTGGATGCTTAACTGACTGAGCCATCCAGGCGCCCCATCCACGTTTTTTTTAATTGCACCAAATATGTATTAAAAAAAAGAAAAACAAAAAAACAAGAAAGGCCCTTTCCTCAATCTCTGATAACTATGCTTAAAATGAAGTAATAGTTGGGGTACCTGAGTGGCCCAGTCAGTTGAGTGTCCTGATTTCCACTCAGGTCATGATCCCAGGGTTGTGGGATCGAGCCCCGCATCAGGCTCCACGCTGGGCACAGAGCCTGCTTGAGATTCTTTCTCCCTCCCTCTGCCCCTCCCCTGCTCGCTCGCGCTCTCTCTCAAATAAATAAATAAATAAATAAATAAATAAATAAATAAAATAAGGGGCTAGGAACCACAAACACACTGATATATTAAATATTTCCTTTCTGGGCCATTAGTACTATATGCAACAGTCCAGTTTAGCAATTATAAAGGAGATAGTGGGTCCAGTGACCACGCTTCTCGGGTATCGTGCTAGGAACCGGAGCAGAACATGGTATGCGTTGCCTCGAGAGGCTGGCGTGTGAGCCGGCAACAGCAGAGCAAGGGGAGGGCTGAGCCGTGTGCCAACAACACAGCAGACAGCAGAAGCGTGGAATCCGGGCCCAGGGGAGAGGAGGCTGCGGGGAGCAGTGGGTGAGAACAGAAAAGAATACTTCCCGGGGCGGTGTCACCTGGGCCAGATCTTAAAGAAGGTAGAGATTTCACTAAGTAAAGACCAGAGGACTAAGGAAAGGGCACAGGGCCCCCCGGGTGAGAGAAAAGCTTCACGTGAAGGGTTCTATGAGCAACAGAAAAGCTCGTGTTAAATGACATTCTGAAGTGGAAAGTCATGTAACGCTACACCTCAGTCCTAGCCTCCAACCTGCAGCTGGATACAGCCTGATACAACTCTTACCACCTGCCCACTAAAAATGTTACCTTTCTCAATTCTCTGTTCAGTCGGACAACAAATATTTCTGAGCGCCTACTGTGTGCCAGGGACCGTTATAAGCACTGAAGATTACAAGAGGGACCAACACAGACCATGTCCCCGATGGGCTCAAAGCACACATGTATTAGTATTTTAAGAAAATTAAAAGTTCTCATATATTACATCTATTTTATACACATATCTAAAAGAATCCACTTAAGTGAACCCGAATGACAAAGGAGAACGCAATGATCACAAACAGCCTCTCCAACGTGGAATCCGCTGGCCACATGTGGCTATTTAAATTTAAGTTAAAATTGAATACAATTTAAAATTTAGTTACTCAGTAGCATTAGCCACATTTCAGGTGCCCGATGCCCCCTGTGGCTGGTGGATTCTATACTGTACAGGACAGACCCGGACACAGACCACCTCTCTCGTCACTGAAGGTGCTGTTGGGCGGTCCTGATTTAGCACATGTCCCCCATAAAAACAGCCCCATCTTCCCCTCACTGACAGGAATGAAATAAGGACTTTGACAGAGATCTACTGACTGAAAGCTCATTCTTGCAGTAATTCATGAACAAAAGTCTCCCATTACATTTAAAACTTGGCGCAAACACAATGCTTTCCAAATCATGAAACTGCATCAAAATAAGATACAACATACCGTGGATATAAACTTTTATATGGGACATTTTATATTTTGGACACAGGCTGAGAATATGCTTTTTGCCTCCATTGCTGAGATGTCATGAGAACGATGAATAAGAAAGATCTGGTAACCCTTTCTTTCTTTCTTTCTTTCTTTCTTTCTTTCTTTCTTTCTTTCTTTCTTTCTTTCTTTCTTTTTTATGAAAGAGAGGTTTCACAGAGGATCACAGGACTGTGCAGATGCAGGAGATTTGAAAGATGAGGCACAGCAGGCCAACTACAACCTAGAAGATGTACAAGGAGGACCTCGGTCATGCCAGTTGCCAATCTAGAGAAATTCAAGACTCAACAGTGCCAGGAAAGTGGAAGCAAGAGACGTGGACATAAAAACAGCCTATAAATGATTCCCACCCCACCCCCAACTTCTGTGTGCAAAACACCTGGCAGCCTGTTTTTTATACAAGACAAGCCATGGAAGGGGCAGCTGGGTGGCTCAGTCTGTTGAGCATCCGCCTTCAGCTCAGGTCCTGATCTCACGGTTCATGAGTTCAAGCCCCACATCAGGCTCTCTGCTGTCAGCACAGAGCCCAGTTTAGATCCTCTGTCCTCTTTTCTCACTACTCCCCCACTCATTCTTCTCTCTCTCTCTCTCTCTCTCTCTTAAAAACAAATAAATAAACTTAAAAAAAAAAAAGACAAGCCACAGAAAAAGATGCCCCCCCCCCACACACACACACACAAATTGGGTACAATGTTGGGAGGAACCAGGGTGGCCATGATACTGGGCACAGCACCAATGGAGCATTTGTTTCTTAGCATTTTAGAATGTATTGAAAAATAATCCATGCAGTCTGGGGCACTTTGTTAGTGTCTCATTTTTTTTTTTTTAATTTTTATTTATTTAAGTAATCTCTATCCCCAACACGGGGCTTAAACTCACAACCCTGAGATTAGGAGTCACACGTTCTTCCCACTGAGCCACCCAGGCACCCCTTTGGTGTGTCTTTTTTTTTTTTTTTAAATGTTTATTTATTTTTGAGCAAGAGAGAGACAGAGCATGAGCAGGGGAAGGACAGAGAGAGAAGGAGACACAAATCTGAAGCAGGCTCCGGGCTCTGAGCTGTCAGCACAGAGCACGACATGAGGCTCAAACTCACAAGCCATGAGATCATGACCCGAGCCAAAGTCAGATGCTTAACTGACTGAGCCATCCAGGTGCCCCAGAGTCTCATTTTTAAACATGAAAGGGCAACCAAGCATCATTAGACATTTGAGGAAATTCTGGAACATAAAAACCAAGATTTGAAAAAAAAAATTTAAAAGATCCCAGGTTTAAAACAAAAACAAACAAATAACAAAAAAAGACAATGCAGGAAAGAGAACTTTTAAAAAGTCTAATTCAGAGACCTCTAAGGAGATATTCCATCCACAAATAATAATAATTTGCTATGAAAAAGAAAAAGCCAGAGAATCACAAAAGACTCTTCAAAATTAAATATATAATTGCCAAAAACCTCAATAGAAAAGTAGGAAGATGATAAAGAATATCTCACAGGAAAACAAAACAGAAAGAGGAAATGATAGTTATTAAATAAAATCAGAGAAGAAACCCAGTTTGCTTTCCACTGAACTAACAGATTCTAGAGATAATAGAGAACACGTGAATAAAAAGAATATATTAAGGCTTCCACAGAAGGTAAAGAAACACTCACCTAGAAAGGAAAGAAAATCAGATTCTTTATTACCAACACCAGATGGTAGATATAGCAACATCTTCAAATTTCTGGTAAGAAAATCATTCTCAACGGAATTTTTTTTTTAATGTTCATGTATTTATTTTGAGAGACAGGGAGAAAGAGAGAGAGACAGAGACAGGATTCCAAGCAGGCTCCACTCTATCAGCACAGAACCCAATGTGGGGCTGGAACTCACAAACCATGAGATCATGACCTCAGCCAAAATCAAGTCACTCAACCAACTGAGTCACCCAGGCACCCCTCAACAGAAATGTCTATAGAAGTCAATGACTTAGTTGACCATAAGTGCCAAGTGAAGGCATTTTCGAACATACTGGGACTCAGAGTATTAATTTCCTTCTTAGAAAGTGAATCAAGGATGTAATTTACAAAAGAAAGGACTAAGCCAAGAAAGAGGATGAGAAGGAAGAAATCATGGGAGGCAGGAAAGAGTGGCTCTAACTCAGGAGACCCATGAAAAGGAAGCTGTCCCACAGAGCAGCACCTGTGCTCAGAGAAGAAAAGATAAGGGACCCAGAGAGAGGTCTCTGGGCAAAGGGGAAATCAATAAAATAAATGCTCTTATGCTGATTTACTTGAAAATTAGACTATAGTAAAGGCAGAGCCAAGTGAAAAAAAAAAGGCAATAGAATTCCATGTGAAACAAAAAGCTCAAAAACAAACAACATGATCATTGTACATGGCCTTCTAGTGAGCAACAAATACCTAGTCAGGCCAAGTCAATGATTTTGTTCTCCAGCTCTTATCAAAATCTCGACCAAGAAAAGAAGACAATTATGGTTACAGGATAAAATGGAATGTTATGTGGACAATATGAAATCACAGAAAACAAGGGTTGAAAGGAAGAAGACCTGGAAGAATAATGTCGTTGGCATCCACATGCACACGGCGAGGTATCGGGAGAGATCGCCTATAATCAATGACACAAGAAATAAAAAGGTAAAATATTATTTGGAGTCTAAAAAACAATCAACAAACTAAAAACACCAGGGCACCTGGGGGGCTCAGTTGGTTAAGGGACCGACTCTTGATTTCAGCTCAGGTCATGATCTCATAGTTGGATTGAGCCCCGCGTCAGGCTCTGTACTGAGCACGCAGCCTGCTGGGGATTCTCTCTCTCTCCCTCCCTTTCTTCCCCTCCCCTGCTCTTGCTCTTTCACTCTCTCAAAATAAATTAATTAGTTAAAAAAAAAAAAAAAAAACTAGGCAGGTAGGCTCCATCAGTCTGTTTTAATAAGCTCCTCCAGCAGATTCTGTTGCCTACTAAAGTCTCAGAATGACTATTAGGGACATTGAAAAAAAGCTGGGAAGAACAGACACCTAATCATTAATAATTCAAGCTATGGAAAGTGTCATTGGCAAGCATCATTTTCATATAAATATAGTTGATATAATGGTAAATGTATGTATGTAGTACATGTGCTTTTGCTTGAATAGGAAAATATGGAAATTTTCCAGAATATCAAAGTACCCATTAAACTATGCTTACTTCCCCAGAAAACAATAGAGAGGAAATTTTACTTTTTTAAGGTTATTTACTTATTTTGAGAGAGAAAACGTGAGTGGGAGACGACAAAGAAAGAGAGAATCCCAAGCAAGTTCCGTGCTGTCAGCGCAGAGCCCAACATGGGCTCAATCTCATGAACCAGGAGATCATGGTCACCACCTGGAATCAAGAGTCAGACACTTAACTGACAGGCACCCCTTAGAGGTGAAATTTTACATAGATGTACTCTCTAAGACAAAAGAAACTGAGGCAGAGTTGAACATATGTATAGCTACAAGAAACATACCAAAAGTTGAATTAAAATTCTAAATAAGCACCAACTAAAGTGTGCTCACAACCTCTTCCTAGCATAACAATATTTATGTCTCTGATGCTCCTAAGGGCCACAACCATGCAAAATGTGCCAGCAAGAAAAGTGTTAACTAACCAGAGCAGAGCAAATTTCTTCCTCACAATTACTATTCTAGCTCTGGGGAAAGAGCCCAAATGACTTTTCGAATATCTTTCCTGTACTGCTCATCATTTCTGATTTTCACAAATCAAAGTTTACTGTGACCTATGCAATCACAGACTTTTTATTCCAGAGACCCCACCCAACTTAGTCCTTTCTGGATCATACTCTGAAATCCAGAAGACCTTCAAGTCAAAGAAGCTCTCAATACTTGCGATAAAAGTTCTCGGTGTATAAAATATTTTAGGAGGGATACAGAAGATGCAGGATTGGAAGAAGTAAAACAAACCTAGAAGGAGAAAGAGGAGGGAACACAGAAGAGACATGACTCACCGTGATTCAAGTTCAAATGACACAATAAAGCAGATACAAAACGAAAAGAATATGGAAAAAAGACGGAGCCCAGGTACCACCGAAGGAAGGTGACGAGAATCATAAAATGAAATGGACCTGGAGATATGGAGACTTAAAAACCATCATTATAGTTGATTTATAGAATCCAGTGTAACGGCCTGTTAGAGAAACATTAGGCACATATCTAGCTGCAATTTTTTTTTAGCTGTTCTCTTTTGAGAAGATTTATTTGCAACAGTGCTGCATGGTTAAAATGCCATCACAGAGGTGAATGCAAGCATAAGTATTTCCCCAGCTCATTCTAAAAAAATAACAAAACCCTCTTTCTCCTCTTTTGGAAAAGCAGAAAGTGCTGGGATTTTTTTAATAATAAAAATTAATAATGAAACATTTATTAAAGAAAATCAAAGCAAATACGCCATAAATCATCAATGTTGGCACATGGCATATTAAACGTCTTTTCTTAACCACTCCCTTTTCAGGTCGTGAAGGAATACTACACAGTAACTAAAATATGTGCGTGTTCATAGACGTACAAGTCATTCTACGACGTGCTTTCTCGCGGACAAATGAAATAATGTCGTAGAACACTACCAGGCAGTCCATTGTAACGTATGTTTACGGTTGGATGTATTACAAGCTCTGCATTGTAGGGCCCCCTCTTTCCTGGTCTTAATGAAAAGGCTATTCCTGGGGTCATTCTCAGCATTGACATGATAATCCAACATCCGTGGCTATTATCACCTAAAAGCCTTAAAATATAAATTAATGTTTTATTTTAAAAAATGTAGGCAAGCATTATATAATGCCTTTGACCACTTAATTAAAATTTTCTGGAACGTGTCCATCTCCCCTCTAACTGCCCTTCCGACAAAGACATTCCATTTCCTCAAGCTGATCCAGTAACAAGTCCCTGGGCCTGACACACAGCTGGACTCCAAAACTGCCTGCTGTACCAAACTGAACCCAGACCCATGGAAATTACCTCCTTGGTTTTTCTGGAACGTATCCATCTGCGTGTTGCTATGGACTGAATATCTGCATCCCCCTCAAAGTCATATGTGAAACTCTAATTCCCAGCGTGACGGTACTAGGAGATGGGGACTCTGGGAGGTGGCCCGGTCACGAGGATGAAGCGCTCGTAAGTGGGGCGTATGTCCTTACAAAAGGGCCCCCAGAGAGCTCTCCCTTGCCCGTGACATGACATGAGGACACAGCAAGAAGACAGCCATGTCCCCCGGAACCGGTAAGAGGGTCCTCACCTGACACTGAGTCTTCCAGCACCTTCACCTTGCACCCCTGGGCTCCAAAACTGAGACGGAACCGTCTACAGTTGCAGTCACCGCTCTTTGACATCTTTGTTTTAGCAGCCTGGGCAGACTCGATGAGAAAGATGCAATTCATTTTATGTGTTTAACCATCAGCATGTATGCTAACACATTTCCCTGTTTGGGAAAAGCCTCGGGGAGTCCCCTAAGTCACCTCTCAGCTTCCCAGCAACGTCCACCCTGCTGTGCCTCAGGCCAGACAAACCAGAGCCTGGCCCACAGGCTGCAGAGAGTGCAAATATGTCTGCTCCCTCTGAGGTGTTCGGGGTCCCTCCGTGGCCAGGAACGTTGCTAGGGTACGTCACATGGAACGGAAGGTCAGGGTGGTGTCTTGGACCCCCGGGAGAAGGAGGCACACAGCTGTAGGGGCGGCCTGCTGGCAGACTGCCCTATAGAGGGTCTCGTTCTGCGCCCTGGCCCTTCCTCGAGCTGCAGTCCTGTCCTCTCTGTTGGTGCTGGCATCTCGTCGGACCTGACAAGTCCCAGAACAAGAAAACTCCCCACCTTGCACGACTCCCTCCCAGCCAGGAAGCAGTGCACAGAGCACTCCGCCTCATCCACCTCCCCACCTGATTCGGTAAATCTGGGGTGAGGCCTGGCCATGGGACTAAAGACTCCCCGGGTGACCACTGTGCAGCCACACCTGGGAACCACAGCTCCGGACCTCCGTTCATAAACTGGCATAAACTGGCCCACACACCATCTCGGGCAGTAAAGCTTACCTGGCCCTCTTGAGCCCAAATCTTTGCAACATCAGAGGCTGTTTACAGACGGTATTCACACTTGGCCAGCTGCTGCTGTTCCTTTTAAACCCAAAACAGCCCTTCCAGGCCTCGGGTCTCAATTATGAAAGCCTGCCACCCACCCTAAGAAACCTTTGGGGAGATCAGGGGTAGCAACCAGTGAGGGGTGGCAGGGACAAAGCCTAACAACTAGAAAGCTGAAAGCTCTGACAGGCATCTGAGAAGAACAAGCGTTTCAGAGGGAGCCATCGAGGCCTTCCGGGCCCTTGGGGCACCTACAGCCCACAGTACTGCGTCCAACAAGGGGCTTTGTGGGTGGCGGGCACAGCCTCCTAATCCAGCCCTCCTTGACCTGGGACCTCGGGATCTTTCCAGCACCACCGCCTGCCGTGGAAACCAGCAGGAGTTAGGGACGCATTACTTCACCTCTGGAAGGGCACAGACATGTGAAGTGTGCCCTGTTTTTCACAACCAGAATTAGAAACGTTGTGACCTCTGTGTCCATTGCCCTGTGGGAAGCCCTCCATCGCTGGCAGGTAGACCTGCTCTGTAATATTGGGGACATGCTTCTGCCAAAATAAATAAATACTGTTCTTACAAAACCGAACATATTTTTACCGTACCATCCAGTAATCACACTCCTTGATACCTGCCCAAAGGAGTTGAAAATGTGATCCCACATAAAAACGTGGATGTTTACAGGAGCTGACAAAACTCGAAAGCAACCACCATGCCCTTCAGTAGGTGAGTGGATAAATAAACGGCAATAAACTGTGGTCCACCCAGGCAATATTGTTCAGTGCCAAAAAGAAACGAGCTATCAAGCCACAAAAAGACACAAAAGAATCTTAGATGCATAGTACTGAGTGAAAGCAGCCAATCTGAAAAGCTACGTACTGTGCGATTCTAACTACATGACACTCTGGAAAAGGCTTAACCGTGGACACGGTAAAAAGACCAGTGGTTACCAGGGCTTGTGGGGGAAGAGCGATGAATAGGGGATTTTTAGGGCAGTGCGACAACCCTGGATGATACTAACATTGTAGATACATGTCATTATACATTCATCAAAACGCACAGAATCATGCCACCATGAGTAAACCCTAATGAAAACCATGGACCTTGGGTGATTATGGTGGGTCAGTGTAGGTGCCTTGACTGTAAAAAGGCACCACCCTGGATGACGTTCGTAGTGGGGGAGGCTGTGCATGGGTGGGGACAGCGCTATGTGGCAAATCTCTATATGTTTTGGTCAATTTTGCCGTGAGCCTAAAACCGCTTTTAAAACATCAGTCTATTGGGGCGCGTGCGTGGCTCAGCTGGTTGTGTTCGACTCGTGATTTCACCTCAGGTCATGATCTCACGGTCATGACATCGAGCCCCATATTGGGCTCCATGCTGAGCACGGAGTCTGCTTGGGACTCTCTCTCCCTCTCTCTGCCCCCCCCCCTTCTCTCTCTCGCTCTCAAAAATAAATAAATAAATACATAAATAAACATTTTTTAAAATTTAGTCTAATAAAGGGGTGCCTGGGTGGCTCGGTCAGTTGAGCGTCCAACTTCGGCCTACGTCATGATCTCCCCATTCCCAAATTCAAGCCCCACATCGGGCTCTGTGTTGACAGCTCAGAGCCTGGAGCCTTCTTCAGACTTTCTCTCTCTGCCCCTCCCCCACTTGCACTCTGTCCCTCTCTCTCAAAAATAAATAAAAAATTTTTTAAAAATTTAAATTAGTCTAAAAAAGTGAAAACATTATTCATTTTTAATCAGAAACTCAGTTTTAACAGCTGTCCTACATCTCCATTTGCTAAAGAACATGGAAATTTCAAATTATAAAAATTATCATGAATCTTTTAATATACTGGGCATTTTTTGAGCCTCCTTCTCCCCCCGTGGCAGGTGATCCCCATATATCTATCCAGCTGACAGGCCCCAGTTAAGTAGAGGAAGAGGCTAGGTGGGCTGGGCTCCCCCAACACTGGATCTGTTCATTTGCCACAGTTTGGCTCCCTCTAATGAACCCCAGGATTTTAAATAATTTTTTACATTAATTCATAGTCTTCTAAACAAACACTCCTTATTTACATCAGGTTTGCATTTGATCCCAGGCTTTTTTGTTTACACGAGTGTTGTTTTAGTGATTCTGTTGAAGTCCATGAACTCAGAAACTGGGATCTCAGTAATTTCAGTGCTCACCAGTAACCTAATATGACACCCAAAAATGCTCTCAGTAAATGCCTGTTAAATTATTCGTCTCTTGTCTCAGCTATTTTAAAGGTAACACGTCTGACCTTTAATGCGGTATGCTTTCTCTCCACTAATAGGGCTATTTCTTAGAAGCTCATTTACATTACCTGAGTATAAATTTAATATTTTATTTATTCAGGCAGCCATCCCCACCAAACTTGGCAGAGCCAGGATTAGAATCTCTGTATTTCTGGAGTCACCTGTCGACACAACAGTGGTTGAATAATTACATTCAGCAGTCTCTAACCTGAGGCAATTCCAGCCGCTTCCGCTAAGCCGCGGCTGGGATCTCAGGTATCAGCACATCGCCAAGATAACAATAAAGCTCATAAAACCGAACCTATTATCTGCCAAACACATCTCTGGATACTTGCATCTTGGAGAGAAGTCTATTATAGAGATACTAACACACATCACACCCCCACCATCCAAGTACATCCTACAATATTATTATTGATGGTAAGCGCCAACTAAACTCGTCATCAGCCATAATCAGCCGATCTGTCTGGGACAGATTTAATTTACCAACATAAAACATTCTCATTTTCTGCTCTCCCAGGTTAGGCACATGCCTGAGAGGTCCCAGGGACTAATAATTGCCACCCCAGGGAGCTGACTATATGTCACTGATTATGACCAGACGTTAGAAATCCTTTGCTAAAAAAAAAAAAAAAAAAAAAAAAAACTATTATAAATATGAAAGAACTTTTGAGCTATTCATAGGTTTTCTTAGAGGCTTTTCCCAAATCCAGAGCCAAGATAGAACAGCTCAGCATAGCATTCATATTTAATGACTCTCAAGCTAGAATGTAAATCCATGTTCCGTGTCCATTAACTCTCCTTAGCATTTTAACAACTGGCCTAAATCTTGCCTTTGCCTCCACTGGTGAAAATCCTCATGATGCCAAGGTAGGCAGGGGCCAAGAGTAACAGAATTCCTCCCAGCCAATCGGAAACACGGAAAGCAGAAGCAATCTGAGCACAGCGAAGCCAGACTCCCCTTCCTTGTGCAGTCCCGTATGGAAACTCAGCACTCACCAACCCCCCAAGCAAGAAAGAGACAAATTAGGGGCTTTATTATTTATTCTCAGTGAACACAGAAGCCCTTAGGGGTGTAAATGAGCTGTCAAGCATTAAGAACAAGTAACCCAATTAGGAACCAGAGTTTTGGCCTTAAGTGCTTCTGTAAAGAAAATCTAGAAAATACATAATGCTCTTTAGCAAAACCTGAGAATTCAGACCCAGCAGGGTCACCCAAATCTCATCAGCTGTGTCCGCGAAATAACACCTACAATTCCTAGGAATAAAAATTAAAGTTGACATCAAGATATATACGTTGGCAATCCCATGCTGGTCTGAAACACATTCAAACACAATAAATGACACTTCTCATAAACAGTGCCCTTTGACAGGATGGAACATACTAGCCATGCTCTAGTCGATGAAGGAAACCACCACCCCTCTCCACCTGCACCACAACATAAATGTTGTTCTATGTGTGACACCTTTGGAGAGTATCTACTGATACGGGAAAAATCCCACCACAGGGTAACAGCTGTTATTTAAAATAAGTGAAAATGACCCACCCTGCACAGAGAAATCATTGTGTGCTTTGAGGCCCACGGGCACAAACTTGCTTCCAGAGGCAGGCGTCCAGGACCCTGGTCTGAAACCAAACTTCAGGTTCCATGTCTGCTACACTGAACACTCACTGCTCACGAATCACCTGCTGTGGGTGTCAGGTGTCTCTCGGGGACTTTTCATTTGCTCACATACGTGAGGTGTGTGCCTTTCATGAATTCTCTGTGATGAAGCTGAGAAGAAGCGGCTCAGAGAATAGGGTGAGACTGTCCCTGAAGCACGGGCTGCCACGACGCAGGGGACAAGGGAAGCTGGTGACGCTGGCTGGTGAGTCAGTTATTTTTAATTCATTACCATCAGCCTTTGCTCTCCCTTGGTCACCCCTAACCTACACACATGCAGTACAAGCCCTAAAATTAAGATTCATTAGTTCGTACTGTCTTCACACCTGGTGAGACCACGTGGCCCTTGGATAGGCTAAGTTCAAGTTCCTCCTCCACCCCACTCTGCTCCTCAGGAAAGATCTGCCAGCCAAACGGTCCCCTTACCACGGGGACCTCGCACAGCTGCTGCTTATCCCTGAGCGCTGAGTTCAACTCCCAGCCAGCCCATAAATTATTCAAAGACCATCACGTGCTGCCACCGGAACCAGGGGCACCTCGCCCTCTTGCTCCTCCAAAGCCCGCCCCCTGCAGCCCCTGCTGGGTCCCCCTGCTCCGGACTGCAGACTCCTATGGCCCAGCATGGCATGTGGCTTTCTCCTCCGGGATGTGAGTAAATAAGCTGCTGTTAGTTTCATCTGTCCAGCATCCAGTGTTGTGTGTCTGGCCATCCCCATTCCCTGGGCCGGGACTCTGTCCCTCAGCAACACGGTAAACAGGAGTGATGAAACACACATTTCGTAACTGGCTAAATCCCCCAAATTCACTCAAGCTCCCACCACATGGAATCTGAGCTGTCATGGACACCCCGATGGGTCTGGGGGCAATACAGGGGGCAGGCTTCCCCTCATGCCGTGCCACGGGATGGCTCTCTGGTTCTCTGTTTTTTGACAAAAAAACAATAACAAGAATGATTATGTATCAAATCTTTTCCTCTTTGAATAATTAACAATTTCTCTATAGATGCAAGTTCACAGAAAAAAACATTTCTCCTTTTTTTTTAAATGTTTATTTTGAAAGAGAGAGAGAGAGCAGGGGAGGGACAGAGAAAGAGGGAGAGAGCAAGAATCCCAAACAGGCTCCATGCTGTCAGCACTGAGCCTGATGTGGGGCTCAATCCCACAAACCACAAGATCATGACCTGAGCCAAAATCAAGAGTCGGAGGCTCAACCAACCGAGAGACCCAGGTGCCCCAACATTTTTCCTTTGTTAAAAAAAAGTTCCAGAGGCACCTGTGTGGCTCAGTCAATTAAGCTCAGGTCATGATCTCATCGTTCATGAGTTCGAGCCCCATGTCAGGCTCTGTGCTGACAGCTCAGAGCCTGCAGCCTGCTCTGGATTCTGTGTCTCCCTCTCTCTCTGCCCCTCTCCAACTCACGCTCTGTCTCTCTGTCTGTCTCTGTCTCTCTCTGTCTCTCTCTCTTTCTCTCTCTCTCTCTCTCTCAAAAATAAATAAACGCTTAAGAAAATGAAAAATACATCAAGTTCCAAGCAAAGGTTTCTTTCAGGAGAGTTCTACACCAAACAGTAATTTATTCTTCCTTCCTGTTCTTTCATGCTTTATAATGTTGATTTTTAGAATGACCTTCCCACCTACAACATGAATTTTGTCCTCCTTATGTCGCCTTATCAAAGTTCAAAAACTCCTTCTTCAGCCTCCAATAAATAAGAACTACATTACAGCTCTACCCCTAGCCACAGACGCTCCATGGTTTACGCGAATGTTCACAGGGATCCCCAGGGAACGCCAATGTATCGCATCACATGGCAGTTAGCTTCCATACCCTCTGACCACACTCACTCTTCTCAGAGCAGAGACGGGACAGTCCCCACCAAGCCATCTCCCCGGGAGCACAGAGGACCTGCCCACAGCCGTAATCACTAGAGCGGCTGGAAATCTGTGCCCGCTGAGACACCCACTGACCCATGTCTGTGAGCCAGCAAAGGCCCTCGGGACGCACGGTGCTGGGCCGCAGGCTCAGTGTCTGGGACTCCGCTCGGACAACCAGCAGAGCCTCCAGGGTCCCAAGACCACAACAGGCTAATGAATGAATTCATTTACAACAAGCCCTGTGAAAACTGCCCCTTAGCAGTACCTACCAAAAAGAACGCTACTGTAGCTGATTCAAACATTTCCTTCTTCCTACTGCTCTTATTTAAACAAACGTGTTGCAGACCTACTATTTAGTGAGTGTTCTGCCAGGTTTTAATGCGACAGTGATGTGAGTTTCAGCTCCCCTCCTCCACTGGCTCACGGGGAAGGAAGCAGATACAATAGCGTACGAAACTAGGGGAGTGGATGGACTGTGGTCCACCCAGACAGGGGAATGTTATTCAGCACTAAAAAGAAATGAGCCATCAAGCCACAAAGAGGCAAGGGCTGGGGAGCCTCAAGTGCATATTACTAGGTGAAAGAAGCCAGTCTGAAAAGGCTACCAACTATATCACAGTCTAGAAAAGACAAAACTATGGCTATAGTAAAAAGATAAGTGGTTGCCAGAGATTTGGGGGGCGTGGGGGAGAGATAAATAAGGAGAGCACAAGAGATTTTACGGCTGTGACACTGTTTCCTATGATGCCATAGCAGGAGATACATGACATTTACACATTCATCAAAACCCACAGAATGTACAACACAGAGTGACCCTCAATGTGAAGGATACACTTTAGTTCTTGACAATGTATCCATGTTGGTTCATCAGCTGTAACAAATGGACCACACTAGTGGAAGATGTGCAGGGGAGAAGAGTATCTGGGCAATCCGTCGGTTCAATTTTTCTGTAAACCTAAAGCTGTTCCAAAAAATAATGCTAATTTAAAATAAAATAATTCAATAGGAAAGGCCGGTTTTAGCACCCAACTGTAGCACCAATTCTGACATTTCACAATAACTAATAACAATAACAATTTAAAAAAAACTATTTGATGTTTTATAGACAGAGTGGCACTTAATCTTTACAGCAATCTGTTATTGTTCCCATTTTGCAGATGAGCTATTTGCCTGAATTCACAAAGTTTCTTATTAGCTGGCCCAAATCTGTTTGACTCCAGCACTTAGGTCTTAGCCACAACAATCTTCTCATTGCCTTTTCCCTGGAGGATGCGACACAAATCCTTGTGAAAGTCAGGGACAATCAGCCCCTCTTTGGGAAGGAGGGGGGCTCATGAGGGGTAAAATTCTTCAGTTCTTACTGTGTTAGAGACACTAATATTATTTAGACAATGGAAGACTGGACTGCCAGCCAGGCAACTGGAGTCCACACCCACATACTCCAGGATAAATTTGATCAGGCCTGAGCTGAACATTTACAGGTGATTAGAAAGCAATGAGTCTTTGATGCTGAATCCATTACAATCATTGTTGATCTGGCAACAGAGAGAAAAGGCTTTCCTAAGATAGTAATTTATAAGCAATAGCCACTTCAAATAAATGACTGCACAAATTTAATGACTCGAAGCTGAAGCTAATCTTTAGACCATGAAGCCATGACATCCTCAAAGCTGTCACTAGTCTTCCCAGGGCAGTCTGCACAGATACCCGCTTGTATTTAACACACCAGCTCCAAGTAATTCCCATTCCAGTAGACCTGCCAATCCAAACAAAATGTAAGACACTAAACACCACCTCCTTCGGTACAGGACGATTCCACTGCACAAAGATGCATGGTCCCAAGACTACCCATAGGGGCCGAGGTGATCACTCACTGCAAACGGGCTAAAGTTACTTTGCTTCCCAGGTGGAAAAGACCAATCGTGACTTAATCTAAAGCAGTAATGTAACCTATATCTAAACCTCAACACACCACGTAAACTACTATTTGGTATCATTCAAAATTAGAACTGTTTCCCCTAGAATTTCCCCAGTGATATTTAATAGTCCTGAGTTAGGTTGTATCTTACTTATGTAAGTAGACTTATATGAAGCCCAGCAATAAACCTAATTAAAATTACTAGTTAAATTGAGCCTGGATTAAAGCATCAGAGAATATCTTTTTGTACCACCTTTTTATACCAACCGTCATATCAGAGTAGGAACTTGTTACAAACTGTCGTTAAACATGTCTGATAAATTAGTAGGAAAGCATCAGAACACAGAGCCCACTGCTCTGGGGATACGGGATCCTGTCAACAAAAGCCTTCTCAAATGTTTTCGTATTCGGAAATATTTCAGGTGGGTTCTCAACAGTGTCTGTCTGATTTGGGCCTTGGCTCTGGGAGGCCGTCTCCAGTCTGCAAATGTCATGGAATCCGTATTTACATCGAACAGATGCACTATGGCAAATCAAGTCAGTGCCATTTCACAGGTCCAGTCCCGTTTGCTCCTTAAATGAAAAACATAAAAGCTGTGCATTGGCTTAAAGCACCAGCCATACTAACAAATAGGTTTCCACATTGCCAAGTTTAACTACGTGGAAATGGGTCTAAAAACACGGTATCTTTAAAACATTTTAATGGTGAGTTGGAGGGGAGAGAATCATGCTCTTAAAAATGTCTTGGAATCCTCTAATTCAGAGGGGGGAAATGTAAGTTAAAATACCTTTGTAAACAGACATAAAAAGAATTTGTGTAGCACCACAGCGTTTTGATACTATTTAAACAATAATCTCTAACTCAACGTTTGAAAGAATGTCACCCGTTAGGAATTGTTTTTTCATCCTTAGTTTAAGATTGATAATTAAACCATATAATGAAACGAAAAACATTCTGAAGGAGAATTTAGAAGTAATGCAGATTTATACAGGAAATGAAAGTTATATTACAATTGATACGGCTGCATTCATAACCATGTAGATATGGACATACTTACATTTTTTCCTAGAAATTATACCACCTAATTTCCTCCTTCACAGTCTTCTTTTAATTTCTGACATACATTTCTGCCTGAAACAGTAGCAACTCACTTGCAAATACACCTGAATTACACTGTAATACTCTGGAACATCTGAGGATTTGGGCATCCTGTGCGGAGACACTGTCAGTATGCAGTGCCCTCTGCTGGCCAATTTATTAAACACTGCAGTAACGTTCGGGAGTAGTATTAATGCTACTTACTGTGCAAAGCAAAACAGATACTAAGATTCTTTTGACTTAAAGATATAATTCCAGATAGTCGCTATTCACTGCTATAATGCATTCCTTAAACAAATGTTTGCCTTTACCAAACCATTGGACAGCTGCCTTGCATAAAGAAACATCCATTGCAAAAAATAAGAGAACATATATAAAGAAGCAGATTTCTCATGCTTGCTTCAAGTTGCAGGTCAAAAGTTACCCCATCTGTAACCTCCTTATCACTTTATTTGTGCTTCCTCAATGTTCTCATGGCCTCTCCATGGTCTCACTATGGACCACTTGCACTGTAATCTTTCGGCTTGTATCTTCTCCATTGGAACACATCCCATGTGAGGGATGGATCTTACATGGGCTGCCTGTGGCCACCATTTTCCAATATCAAATACATATCAAATCCTTCCACTGTACCCCTGAAACTAATACATGTCAATGACATCTCAATAAAAGTAAATAATAAATATAAAAATTTGAACTTGGCAAATTTAAAAAAATTGTTGGTTGAAAAGGAATAATTCTTGAGAGAGAGAAAAAAACTTTAAAATTAAATATTATTTAAAAATATAAAAATATATAAATCGTTGAGACTCACACCGTGCGAGGTGCTTAAAGAATGCTGGGAAGAAAGATGACCCAAATCCTGGTTGATGACTATTTCGACCATACGCCAGGAGGTCTTTCCAGGAAGAAACAAAACCTAGACACTATAAAGACAAAACTGTGTGATTTGGCTACATAAAATAGCAAGTTTTCACTGTGCAAAACAATATTACCTAAATGTCAAAACACAAGTGACAACCTGAGAATGTTTTTGCAACATATATAAAAGAGGGTAAAGTCCTTACTATTTAAAAAGTGTTTATGCAAATCGGTAAGAAAAATACCAGCCACCTAATTAGACACACATGGGCAATTTTCAGACAGAAAGGAAATGCAGATTGTCTTTAAGCTTTTGTAAATAGGCTCAACCTCACTAATGATTAATGAAATGCAAATAAAATATACTTTTAACCCAACAACTATCAAATTGATAAAAATGAAAACATTTTGTAATCTTTGTGTATTAAAGCGGGTATGGGCACACAGCCCCTCTAAACGTATTGTGGGCAAGAAAACAAACTACAGCTTTGATGGCAGATAGTCTGGCAATATTTTCCATAATCAAACTTACAAGTATACCCACACTTACCTAGGCATTTATCCTACACATCTACTCACGCTGGTACAAAGATCTTCATGGCATCGTAAGTTGTAATAACAAAAAAACTGGAAACCTGAATGTCCATCAGGGGAGGCTGAATAAATAAATCTTGGAACAGAACGCCAATATTGGGGGGGGGGGGGGTGGAATTACTTACGCCAGTATGGACAAATTTCTGGGACACATTTCATTGGAAAAATGTGCACAATAAAGAATATCACACACCCCCATTTTGTGTTTAAAAAACAGATACAGGGGTGCCTGGGTGGCTCAGTTGGTTAGGCCTCCGACTTCAGCTCAGGTCATGATCTCACAGCTTGTGAATTCAAGCCCTGCATCGGGCTCTGTGCTGACAGCTCAGAGCCTGGAGCCCGCTTTGGATTCTGTGTCTCCCTCTCTCTCTCTCTCTGCTCCTCCCCCATTCCTGCTCCGTCTCTCTCCTTTCTCTCAAAAATAAATAAACGTTAAAAAAAACAATTTTAAAAAATAATAAAAATAAATAAATAAACAGATGCACACGCTTGTTTTTCATCAGCATGGGTCTGGACGAGTGTGGAAGGACGACTGTGGAAGGCCCTCTGGGCTGCGGGGGGCTGGGGAGCCAGGAGAGGGGAGTGGGGACCCACGGCATCCTACCAACACTCTGGGGCCCTGCCTGGGTACTTTTTCGTGTGTTCCTCTACTACTCTCCCAAAAACTAAAGCTTAACAACTATATTTTAGAAACTTTTTTTAAACCACCTCCGGCGATTCCGCATCTACAACGCGAACCGCGTATGCACGGGAACCATGAAGTCACTCTGCCCTGACGTCTCGTTGTGAACTGCAGGGAACAGGGGTGAAGGGTGGCTAGCCCCGGAAGAGCAGCGCACAGCCTCCAGGGACGGCCTCATGCTTCCTGGAGGCCGAAGGTGGCCAAGGGCAGGAGGGAGGGACCCAGGCAGCCTGCCCAGCCCCGCACAGGCCGTCTGGGAGGCAACACCTGCTGGGAGACGTGCTGGCCAAGGAAGCAGGGCGCCCCCTGTGGCGCTGAGGGGGCTCTTCAAAGGTTGTACAGAAAACTGGGCCGCTCCAGGCCTGCATTACTGCCCTCAACAAATTCCCTGGTTATCCTGGAGGAAAGAAAAGGGCCGTGTGGCTCCGGGACAGCTGAGGGCACGCAGGGTGGGGGCCGGGGTGACCCTGCATGGCCCAGCACAGCCCTGGGAAGATGCTACAAGCAGCCTCGAGGTGACCAGCAGCGTGTGAGTTTTTTCTACGAGTGTCTCTACTGGGGCAAAACACAAATTCAATGGGTTGCAAATTGATTGTAAAACCACATGATTTTTAAACCACTTAAAAGCAGCAAACAGTGCTGACATTATAGGAATAAATATGCATGACTGCTCAGGAGCTTTTCGAGTATCTTCCAACTTTTTGGTTGTGGATCCCTATCCATAAAAATTTTTGTGAATATGTACCTGCAGTCTATGGATATTCACCTACGTATACATACTTACCACTGTACTCAATATTACGCACGTTATAAAACAGATACAAAGCAGACTTTTAAAGTTTAAGACGAACTGTAAAGATAAACAGCAGTTTGACTATTTTCACGCTCACCATTTGGAAGCCATACACAGAAGCTATAAACGGTGCTTCCCACACGTCTGGCATCCACACACCCTCAGTGGGTTTTGGGTATATACAGAGACCACCACCTTCAGTGAAATTGTTGAGAAAGCCTAACAATTTTGTAAAATAAATCAATGTGAAATGTGAAATATTTTCTCTTTCCCATCATTAAGAAGGATGGTATCCAGCCCAGTAGACTGCCTGAGTCACAGAAAGTTGGTTTGTCTACTTCTAGTGAAAGGAACATCCCTGTTCCTCTGGAAAGACAGCAACTGTTTGGTGGCCATCAGCTACTTCTAGACATTTTAGCTTGATCATGAATCCAGAAATTGTGAAGAAATTCTTACTAGAAATTGCTTAGAGGGCTGGAGAGATGCTAAATTGAAGGCCTTTCAGAGTCAAAAATTAGAAGTTTGAATTACCTAAATTTAGGAAATCACAGAAACGAGATTCCTAATCCTCCCTTTGATTGATTTGGCTCTGGAAAGTATTCCTTCACGTTCTATGGCAGCATTCGGATGTGGTTTATAAATATTCCCAGTAAGACCTCATTGATCTCTTTCTCTGAGTAGTGGGGAAAATCATCCAGGATTGGGAAAGTCAAGCTCTCAGTGGCCAAGTTATTTGTGCACCAGAGTCTGGTCTCTGTGATAAACCCTAGTATTATATTCTCAACAGTAAAAACTGTGATCAATCAGTCGAGGTGACAGATTCAGCCTAGCCCAGAAATTAATATATCCTTAAACCACCTGACATCACAGAATCATCTTTACTGGCTTTATCAGTAACATGAAGAAAAGTTTTTGCCTCCGTGAAAATTTATGTGAATTACTTTTCCATCAGCAAACAATATATTCTGGTATTTTAAAAAAAATGCCTGGGGGCGCCTGGGTGGCGCAGTCGGTTAAGGTCCGACTTCAGCCAGGTCACGATCTCGCGGTCTGTGAGTTCGAGCCCCGCGTCGGGCTCTGGGCTGATGGCTCAGAGCCTGGAGCCTGTTTCTGATTCTGTGTCTCCCTCTCTCTCTGCCCCTCCCCCGTTCATGCTCTGTCTCTCTCTGTCCCAAAAAAAATAAATAAAAGTTGAAAAAAAAAAATTTTTTAAATAATAAAAAAAAAAAAAATGCCTGTTTCTTCACAAGAAATACTATAAACAGAAACAGCCAATGGCAATGATCTCATCTAATTCACAATTTTCACTATTTCCTTCACCAGACCAAATTCAACAGTCATGTTGTTGACCACGAACTTATCTTTGAATAAGGACTGTCCTATGGGTGGAGTCCCTTGTTTTTATATATATATCAACACGCTTGTTCACTGAACATATGTCTGCTGCCTTAAAAATCCTATTCCTTCTGATGCTGTTCCTGGCTCCACCATATCTCACAAAGTGATTGTGAGCTAAACAAGCAAAAACTCTTGTATTAGGACTACGTATTTATCCAAAGAGTACAGGAGTGCTGATTTGAAAGGGCACGTGCACCCCAATGTTTATAGCAGCTTTATCAGCCAAAGAATGGAAAGAGCCCAATGTCCATCAGCTGATGAATGGATAAAGACCTGGTATATATACACGTACACACACACACACACACACACACACACACACACACACACACAATGGAACATTATGGAGTCATCAGAAATAATGAAATATTGCCATTTACAACAACGTGGATGGAACTAGCGTGTATTATTGCTAAGCAAAATAAGTCAGTCAGAGAAAGACAAATATCATGATTTCACTCATATGTGAAATGGAAGGTACAAAACAGATGAACATAAATGAAGGGAAGCAAAAATAATATAAAAGCAGAGAGGGAGACAAACCATTAGAGACTCTGAAATACAGAGAACAAACTGCGGGCTGCTGGTGGATGCTGGTGGGGGGATGGGCTCAATGGGTGAAGGGCATTAAGGAGGGAGCTTGTTGGGATGAGCACTGGGGGTTATATGTAAGTGATGAATCACTAAAATCCATTCCCGAAATTATTATTACACTGTATGTTAACTAACTTGGATTTAAATTTTAAAAATAAATAAGAATAAAAATTAAAATTAAAAAAAAAAAACTTTGGCATTATGTATTTTCAGGAAAATGAAAATAAAAGAACAAAAATCACCTGGTGCCCTCCCTTCATCTCCATTTATGGAACACATATGTCAAGAGCTGCTTCATATTTGGCACTTGGGGTCAGGAGATTTTCCCCAGACACAAGCATGTATCTACAAATACACCTACAGAACAGTCCTCAATATCCTATGGTACTGGCCCCTGGTGTTATGCAACCTTCAAAAATGGTCTGAATGTCCGAGAATGGAATCTTGCCAATAGCTTGATGATCTCGTTCCTTGGACACGGTGTGTCAATTTTTACACAAGATGTTGTAAGCATCTTGGTGATCAAATGTATAAGTTGTATCCATTTTCTTTAAGGAATTCACCTTTTCACGATCTCTCTGTCACTTTGGTCACTTCTCTACCATTCGTCCATTTTTAAAACTGAAGATCTTTAATTTGTAGTTATTCCAAAAATCTTCCATTAGTTTACAGAAAAGGTGATGGTGCTTTGTTTTAAAAGGACTCAAAGCTTTGGGGCGCCTGAATAGCTCGTGTGTTTAGGTGTCTGACTTCGGCTCAGGTCATGATCTTGCCATTCGTGAGTTCGAGCCCCACATCTGGCTTTGTGCTGATGTGTGGACCCCGCTGGAGCCTGCTGGAGTCCATTTCAGATCCTCTGTCTCCCTCTCGCCTTGCCCCTCCCCTTTCCCTGTTCATGCTTGCATGCTCTCTCTCTCTCTCTCTCAAAAATAAATATTTTTTAAAAAATAAACAAAAGGACTCAAACTTTGACGGGCAATGCCACCCACCACTGTTATTTACGTTTATGTCTTGTCGTATTTCTTAGGTGACATGATCATCTTACTTACCTTTGTAATACATAAACATTTATCACAATACAGTGTACCTAGAAGATCTCAATAAAAATTAAAATGGGGCACCTGGGTGGCTCAGTCGGTTGAGCGTCCGACTTCAGCCAGGACACGATCTCGCGGTCCGTGAGTTCGAGCCCCGCGTCAGGCTCTGTGCTGACAGCTCAGTGCCTGGAGCCTGCTTCGGACTCTGTGTCTCCCTCTCTCTTCCCCTCCCCTGCTCGTGCTCGTCTCTCTCTCAAAAGTAAATAAACATTTTTTTTTAATTTTTAATATTAATTGAATCAATAAATTGATTAGTTACGATTGCAAATTAATTAGGCATTGCAAAAAACTCATTCTTGGTATCGCAAAAAAGTGAAAGTAAGTAATTAATGAGAGGTATCCTGGGGTGAAAGAAGGCATTGTGTACATAATTATGATTTACTTATTCATTCAGCCATTCGTGATGTAAGACACGTATTGAGCACCTGCACTCCTGATCCACCACTTACTGGCTGTGAGCTAGGGGGGATCATGTCTCATTTGGGCTCACGCTGTTCTGTCTACCAGGAGAGAGCCTCTAATCTGCCTAGAGAAAACCTAAACGAAAAAAGCTGAAACTCAAGGGAGAGTCAGTGCCAAAAATGCAAAAGACAACATAATTTTCATGAGCATATGCAGGTATAGGATGTTATTTTATGATATGTTATAGCATTTGCCAGCAACTAAGTTTGACTCAATCCATAACTTACACCTTGCTGTCCTTAAACAATAAAACCCATTTCCTCCTTAGCCCCACATGGTGTATCTCTGGGGCAGGTGCCTCCTGAATCCTCTTTAAGGTTGTCTTGGAGGTACCAAGGGCTGTAAGTTTCAGTCGCTGCCAAAAATAGATGTTCTCCTTCTACCTAGTGCCTACTTCATTTGACCCATCATTTTGACTCCCAACAACAGCCAACACAGTTGCATACATTTACTGAGGATGTACTATGTGCAAGGAGCATTAAAAGTTAATCCTCAGAGTAATCCTATAACCTTGGCATTTTCATTGTCCCTATTTTAGGGATGAGGAAACTGAGGCTTAGTGAGGCTGGGTAATTCATCCAAGTCTTACAACCAGCACACTGCCAGCATGAGAATCTGAAACCAAATCTATCTGGTTCCAGAGTTTGAAATGCTACACATTCACTTATATTTCCAGTGGTCCCACATATAATAACTCCATTCAGAAGTGCCTTCTTTGGTTTGCCCCCAAATATGCATTCTCTCTCCCTTACTGCCTTCTATTACTACCGACCCTGTATTTCAAGATCCAGGGTCTGAATGTTTGTAGTTAGAATCTTCACCAAGAATAGTCCCTATAATGATAATAACCTCTTTTTCATCCAGAGGCTTATTCCAAAAATAATACAGTTTATGGACAAGAGCATTTTTCCTCTATTTCTCTCTCTAGATATTAACGTCTTAAATATCAATGATGATTGCACATTAAGGTGGGAGACGAGAATAGACACAAAGTGCCCCAAAAACGTTGCCTGAGGTGAAATGCGCAAGCTGAATGATGATTAGTAAATAAGAAAGCCACATTAAATAGGTTTAATAAAATGTTGATGAGCTCTCTTTCTCCAAAGGTTAATAACCAGTGTTAATAACATTTCCAAGTTGGTATTTCACTGGTACCTCTAAGTTATAAACATGAAACTTACTTCCCAAACTCTGATTCAGTTCATCAACCAGAATCCAGCGCTCCTTAAATTAGTGCCACCTTGTTGCCATGAATGGCAATAAAGAACTTTTACATTAATCATGAACATAAGCTGATCAGGGAATGAATTTCTCCTAAATCATCTTGCTCACAAAAGATGATCTCCTTATGAGAATTATAATTCTATAGAATTATTAGCTGTATTTTTTTTTAAGAGAACATCAACTTCTCCTTCCACACATTTGTGTCTTTGGTACCGAAGAAAGAACGAGATTAATCCTGTATTAATCCTGAGAGCTGTAATCCTCTCTTTATTTTCCACTCACTATCAGTGCAGTGTGAGCAGCATTTAAACAATCAAGCTCTCTTGTCTTTGCCAGTGTTTTACATGCCAAAGAGATTTTCCAAAGGGCTCCAACCATCTTAAGATCACACTTACCCGATCCCTGGAGTCTTCAGAATCAGTCCAAAAAGAGAGAAAATTGGATTTCAGAGTGGCTCCCAGCCCTGATCATCGTAAGTTACTGCCAGATTACCTCTGGCATCGTCGGTGGCTGGGGAGTCCCCACTGCCAGGGGCCACTGCCAGCGATGGGTCTAGGCAGAAGCCTCTGCTCCCTCCAGTGCAGGAAATTCCGACTTGGTCTGTCAACTGTAACTGCCGGCAGGCATTTGCTGGAGGCTGAGAGTCTCAAAAGTGCACTAACAGAACCAGAACTGGCAGGGGCCTCCCCTCCATAATTGAATCTGAGCGTGTGGGAATTCACTACTTTGACTCTGGGCTGCAGGCAAGCTTGACCCTCTCCTTCATTCAGGTCTGTCACTGAACCAAGGCTTGTAATTACACCTGGAGTCATGCCAAAGCCCATCTGTCTCCTACAACCGGGAAGTAGATTCCTTTTCATCAGCAGGACCTCTCACCAAACTGACCAGTCCATCACTGTCACCGACTTTTATGATATTATAATGATCATCAATAAAAAACTGTTTCAGAGAACCTTTTCTACGTAGGATGCTATTCGACAGTTTGCCAAAGACCAAAGTTTAGCAAACCTTGTATGAGTCCCAGGGCAATTCTCAGTCAGGCATGCACACACAGGCACCTCCACAAGACACCTCTGGAGAAAAAAGGAGAAACTGTTGTTTCATTCTACACCATTTAGACAACATTTCAATAAAAATTCTATTTTTACCCAAAGCAATCTACATATTCAACACAATCCCAATCAAAATTGCACCAGCATTCTTCTCCGAGCTAGAACAAACAATCCTAAGATTTGTATGGAACCACAAAAGACCCCGAATAACCAGTTATGTTGAAAAAGAAAACCAAAGCAGGAGGCATCACAATCCCAGACTTTAGCCTCTACTACAAAGCTGTAATCATCAAGCCAATATGGTATTGGCACAAAAACAGACACAGAGACCAATGGAATAGAACAGAGAACCCAGAACACAAATGTATGGCCAACTAATCTTTGACAAAGCAGGAAAGAATATCCAATGGAAAAAAAGATGGTCTCTTCCGCAAATGATTCTAGGAAAACTGGACAGCGACATGCAGAAGTGTGAACCTGGACCACTTTCTTACACCATACACAAAAATAAACTCAAAATGGATGCAAGACCTAAATGTGAGACAGGAAACCATCAAAACCCTGGAGGAGAAAACAGGCAACAACTTCTTTGACCCCGGCCACAGCAACTTCTTACTTGACATGTCTCTGGAAGCAAAGGGAAATAAAAGCAAAAATGAACTATTGGGACCTCACCAAGATAAAAAGCTTCTGCACACCAAAGGAAACAATCAGCAAAACTAAAAGGCAACCGATGGAATAGGATAAGATATTTGCAAATGACATATAAGATAAAGGGTTAGTATCCAAAATCTATAAAGAACTGACCAAACTCAACACCTGAAAAAAAAAAAAATCCAGTGAAGAAATGGGCAAAAAAAATGAATAGATACTTTTCCAAAGAATACATCCAGATGGCTAACAGACACATGAAAAGATGCTCAATATCACTCATCATCAGGGAAATACAAATCAAAACCACATTGAGATACCACCTCACACCGGTCAGACTGGCTAAAATTAACTCAGGAAACAACACATGTTGACAAGGATGTGGAGAAACAGGAACCCTCTTCCACTGCCGGTGGGAATGCAAACTGGTACAACCACTCTGGAAAACAGTATGGAGCTTCCTCAAAAAATTAAAAATAGATCTACCCTACGACCCAGCAATAGCACTGCTAGGAATTGACCCAAGGGATACAGGAGTGCTGATGCATAGGGTATCTTGTAAACTTTTACCCCAATGTTTATAGCAGCACTTCCAACAATAGCCAAATTATGGAAAAAGCCTAAATCTCCATTAACTGATGAATAGATAAAGAAGTTGTGGTTTATATACACAATGGAATACTACCTGGCAGTGAGAAAGAATGAAATCATGCCATTCGCAACAATGTGAATGGAACTGAAGGGTATTATGCTAAGTGAAATAAGTCAGTGAGAGAAAGACAGATATCATATGTTTTCACTCACATGTATAACTTGAGAAACTTAAACAGAAGACCATCGAGGAAGGGAAGGGGAAAAATAGTTACAGAGATGGAGGGAGGCAAACCACAAGAGACTCTTAAATACAGAGAACAAACTGAAGGTTGATGGTGGGGACATGAGGGAGAGGGAAAATGGCTGATAGGCATTGAGGAGGGCACTTGTTGGGATGAGCACTGGGTGTTGTATTTAAGCGATGAATCACAGGAATCTACCCCCAAAACCAAGAGCACACTGTATACACTGTATGTTAGCTACCTTGACAATAAATTGTATTTAAAAATAAAATAATGATAATAAAATGTAAACAAGCTAAAAAATTCTTTTTAAAAATAAGTTTATTTATTTTAGAGAGAGCACGAGAGTGAGCAGGGAAGGAGCAGAGAGGGAGGGAGACAGAGAGAACCCCAAGCAGGCTCTGCACTGCCAGCGAGGAGCCCGATGCGGGGCTCAAACTCACGACCTGTGAGATCATGACCTGAGCTGAAATAAGGAGTCAGACACGCAACTGACTGAGCCACCCAGGCACCCCTAAAATTTTTTTTTTTTTTTTTAGTTTTGATAGAGAGATAGAGTGCACACAACCGGGGAGGGGCAGAGAGAGAGAGAATCCCAAGCAGGCTCTGTACTATGCAAACGGTGAGATCATGACCTGAGTCAAAACCAGGAGTCAGCGGGGCGCCTAGGTGGCTCAGTCGGTTAAGCGTCCGACTTCGGCTCAGGTCATGATCTCGCGGTTTGTGAGTTCAAGCCCCGCGTCGGGCTCTATGCTGACAGCTCAGAGCCTGGAGCCTGTTTCAGATTCTGTGTCTCCCTCTCTCTCTGACCTTCCCCCGTTCATGCTCTGTCTCTCTCTGTCTCAAAAATAAATAAACGTTAAAAAAAATTAAAAAAAAAAAAACCAGGAGTCAGACACTTAATCAGCTGAGCCACCCAGGCACCCCCTCAATAAAAATTCTTAAGGAAAATTGGAGAAAATGTCTCAATCTGTGAAACAGATTTTACAAACAAATTATCCATGCACATGGTATGCACACCAAGGTATACATACAAAATCCTAGTTGTCAATCTCCTCTGCTTCACTTTATTCCAACTCTTGTAAAGAACAAAGAGTCCTTCTTTGAACTACAGGGGAATGATTAATGATGAAATGCTTCTGCCTGGTTGGAGAGCTTTCAGGGAAGCAGTCCCTTCCACAACGTGTCCAGGAGCAAATGTCAGCTATCAGCAGCATTTCATGCCCATGGCATCCGGAAGGAGCGCCTTCACCCTCTCCCTGTTCAAACCCCAAACAAACAGCAGTAAATATACAATTAGGTACTTGATCATTTACGAAAAGCTCTACCTCTTACCCGCTGAGGGTACAACTCAGTGTCTTTACAAGTTTTGGCTGAATATATAATTAGCTGCCTTTGAGCCACACCTGAGGAAAACTGGACTGAGCCACCTGAGCCCCTCTGAGGGTTGCCCTACCTGGGGAACCCAGAAGTCCCTCCTCTGCCTGCTGACCCCCACTGTTGGAGCTTCAAGGGAGGCATGCCTGAGAGCCCCCATGTATGGGGAGCTTGCCCGCCTGGCAATTAGCCCAGTCACTCCTGATTGGGGAGCGGAGGGGGTGTGGCTGGACCCTAAAGGAGCTTGCTTGAGTGGAGATGACCTCTGCCAGTTCTTGACTTGGGATCTGGAATTGGTCTCGTTCATGACTGCGTGCCTGGAGAGGCACGGTAGCCACCCCAGCAATGTCCTTCCAACCCAATCCAGATCTTCCTTTTCCTTATCTCCTTCCTACACCATGTGCCATTGACCTTAACAGACAAGCCATTCACTGCCTTCCCCTTGCTCCTCACCACCCAGGCTCAACACCCTCCCTTACTCGTGGAAAGGGGGAAGTGCCACACACCGTCTTATCGACCAGAGAAGCAGAAAAGGCAGGAGGGACCAGAGAAGCAGAAAAGGCAGAGCTGCAGGTGAGTTCCTGCTCCGTCACCCGCTGACCTAACGTGTCTGGAAAGACCAAGCAGTTGGGTGTTTCCTTCTGGTTGGTTGTTTGTCTGTGTTCTAAGAAAACCTCATACTAACAGAAGTCATGTGAATATCAAGTCTTTAATTAAGAATGCACGTCGTTCTCCAAGGGGGTACTCCTAATTATACTCTGCATTTTAACACTGATGATCCTTAATCTTTGTTCAGAACAGAGGTTCTCAATCTTGGCTGTAGGACAGAGTCACCTGAGGAGTGTTTAAAACTCCTGATCCCCTGGCCACATACCAGATCGATTAAGTTCAAATCACTGAAGGGGAGACCCAGGCAGGAAAAGTTTTCAAACCTCCCAGGTGATCTCAACATGCAGCCAAAGTTAAGAACCACTAGTTTAGAAGAACCTTCCTTGTTAAGTTTTTAAAAACTTGTTAAGTTTTTAAAAACTTGTTAAGTTTTTAATCCTTTTGATTTCAGCAGTTTTATGTATGTTGCAATACATTCCTGTAAAAATTATAATGACAATAACTAGTACCCTTTATTAAGAGTTTGCTCTGCCGGGAGCATTAGATTAAAGTTAAGTACAACTGGAGCATCTGGG
Organism: Puma concolor; assembly: GCF_028749965.1. NCBI lineage: Eukaryota > Metazoa > Chordata > Mammalia > Carnivora > Felidae > Puma > Puma concolor. Next base: position 87,292,201 of record NC_141678.1, on the reverse strand, counting down.
CGGCTCAGTCGGTTAAGCATCTAACTTCAACTCAGGTCATGACCTCACGGTCCTGGGTTCAGGCCCCGCGTTGGGCTCCGTGCTGACAGCTCAGAGCCTGGAGCCCGCTTCAGATTCTGTGTCTCCCTCTCTCCCTGCCCCTCCACTGCTCGCACTCTGTCTCTCTCTCTCAAAAATAAATAAACATTAAAGAATATTTTTTAAAAAGTTAAGTACGATAATTTCAATAAAAATGAATGAAAATAATACACATTAGAAAAACTGATGGCATTTCATGTTTGTAAATATCTATAAACCAACATACTTCAATGCGCATAGAAGACGTTTGGAAGGATAAACATCAGACTTCTAAAAATGATCCCATCTGGGGTACAGAATGCCATAAGAAAGAATGGTCTTTTACTCATTTTTTTTTTTTTTTTTTTTAGAATTCTTCACCTTTATGGGGCGCCTGGGTGGCGCAGTCGGTTAAGCGTCCGACTTCAGCCAGGTCACGATCTCGCGGTCCGTGAGTTCGAGCCCCGCGTCAGGCTCTGGGCTGACGGCTCAGAGCCTGGAGCCTGTTTCCGATTCTGTGTCTCCCTCTCTCTCTGCCCCTCCCCCGTTCATGCTCTGTCTCTCTCTGTCCCAAAAATAAAAATAAACATTGAAAAAAAAAATTAAAAAAAAAAAAAAAGAATTCTTCACCTTTAAAATTCTTACAAGGAAGATGTGTTTTGAAATTTAGGAATGCAAAATCAGTCAGGAGAATTTCTTTGCAATCCAGGACTTTGAGCTAGAAGTTAGGACTCAGAGTTTGCAAACTAAGGCTTACCCAGTGACCAAATATGGAGACAGCTGGAGTAGTAAAAGATATCCAGCCGATTGCTTGAAAGAGCCAGATTCTGGCAGACTAATGCATCTGGACGGCAGGTAAATCACTTCTTAAAGGCCACCAAATCTACCAATGGGGAATGCACAAGAGTAATTATTTATGGTTATATAGGAGAACTAACTGAAGTTAAGGGTCGAATATTAAATAATAGATTTCTATTTAAGTAACAGATTTTGACTCTGGCAGAAAGGTGACAGGGAGGGAAGGAAAATGAACGGGACTAGATAAGAGACCAGGCAGCACCAAGATGCAAGAATTCAACATGGCTGCATGGCTGGTGGAAAGTCCAAGGACGCCGGCAGTCTCTGTCACAATTCCAGAACTCATGAGGCAGGTGAGGAGAGCAAGATTCCCACCCACAGTTAACATTCACCAGATGGGAGATGGGAAAGTGTCATGAGTCTCCTGACAGCCACCACTCAGCAGGTGGGGGTACAGGAAGCTTTCCCCTGGACCCGGGATCCCAGCTACGGGATAAGCTCGGATGCTCAGAGAAGAAGCATGAATGGAATAAAGTTCCCCTTCGGTTTTAATTTTAATGTACTTTGTAATAAAAACTGCATTTATGTAAGGTATACAACCTGACGTTTTGATATACATACACACAGTGAAATGATTACAACGGTCAAGCTAATTAACATACCCTTCTCCTCACATAGTTCCCTATGTTTGAGAGGGAGAGAGAGAGTGTGTGTGTGGAGAGCACTTGAGATCTACTCTCTCAGTAAGTTTCCAGTATCCAACACAGTTCTATTAACTATATAGTTACCATGCCGGACATCTGTGACAACATGGATGGAGCTGAAGAATGTGATGCTAAGTGAAATGAGCCAGACACAGAAAGACAAATACTGCATGCTCTCACTTGTATGCAGAATCTTAAAAAGTTGAATTCATAGGGGCACCTGGATGACTCAGTCAAGGGTCCGACTCTTGGTTTTGGCTCAGGTCATGATCTCATGGTTCGTGAGTTCAAGCCCCATGTCAGGCCTGTGCTGCCAGTGCAGAGCCTACTTGGGATTCTCTCTCTCTCTCTGCCACTCTCCTACTCTCTTTCATTCTCTCTCTCAAAATAAATTTTAAAAAAAGTTGAATTCACAGATATAGAGAGTGGAACAGTGATTACCACGGGCAGGGAGGTTGGGAAAATGGGAAGACGTTGGAAGACGGTCAGAGGGTAGAAAGTTGCAGCAGAACAGGATAAATAAGTACTCACTCTTCTTGATCAGAGTTTGGAGAAGGGTCTGAAGCATGTGGGATACTCACAGTACAATCTGCCAGGATTTGGGGGAACAGAGAAGCCAGAAGCTCTAATGATAAAGGCTGAGCTACAAAACAGAAGGACCACAGGACCTTGGAACCACCCAAAGAGGCCTAGGCCTGATTGCCAGAAAGAAGACTCAAGCAACAAAGCAAGGAACCAAACCATCATGGTGGGCCTTTATATCCTGAGTCTGCATGTGATCTAACATCTCCTAACTTTCCTAAAAGCCAAGGCAGAAGTCACTGATGTATTTCTTGCTTTATGTAGCTCAGGACAATGGAAGTCTAGAAGCGGGTGAAGGACATTAGTGGACCCAGCTCCCAAAAGCTTGGTATGGCTGAGACCAAAGAGGCAGAGCAATATGGAAAAGCACGGGGCAGTGTTTTTCCAAGGGAAGTTCACTGTCTACCTGCCTTGGTAACACCTGAGATGCTCGCTAAAAAACATCAATTTCTGGACTTCCTTCCAATTCTACTGAGCCAGAATATCAATGTGAACAGAGCAAGGCCAGGAACCTGAATGTTTCATAAGTAACTAGGTGGTGTCATCACCTTTCATTCGTAATGGCTGAAATGGTGGTGGCTCCAAAGAGTTGTTGTCAGATAAGCCTGGGTGAGACTTGCCTTAGCGTCTTACTGCTCACGTGACTCAGACAAGTCACCGAACATCTCCAAGTCTCAGGCCTAATGCCTTCATCATAGGCCCTGGCGTAGAGGAGTCCTCAATAAATTCCATTTGTCACAGTGAGCCAGTGCACAAGTGGCCAGCACGTGCACACCCCACACCCATTTTCGCCATCTACTTTGACAGAACTCGATACTCCTTCTGATTTCTAGAACACTCTAAAAACTCAAATGGCTTTTAATATCTTCGTGGTTTACGTCATAAATATATATGCATGATTTCAATAAGTCATGCTAATGTAAAGATCCAATAAAGTTTTTTCTAATAAGGGACAAGATTAAAGCAACAGAAAACACCCTATTTATTTAACTCACTTCAATCAAAGAAGTAATTCCTTGTTTCTTCCTAGACTGTCTTGAGTAATACTTGAGACCTTCAATAATAACTATGCCATCTTCCATATCATATTTACACATTAACAGTGCACTGATAAGAAATATTAATTTCAGTAATGAACCATTTACTTTTATTAGGGAGGAAAATCTAATTTGTAGTTAAAGTATTCTTCTAAATATGTAGATTAAATGCCTTCTTTCTAAGCATTTAAGGAAAATTATATATATGATACTGCAGAAATTTGTTAGAAGTTAATTATTTGAATATGCAAAAACTAGAACTAATTAGATGCATGAGAATTATAACAATCCAGATGTAGGAAATGTATACGTTTTCTCCATGCATTGATCCAGGGAATGAGGACGTGCAGAAAGAAAGCACAGGGAACTGGAAATTGGGCGGCAAGGTCCTCAAAGCCCTGACCTGGCTCACTTGGGACTGTGCACAAATCACCTTCCCGCGTCTGATGATTAATTTTGTGTGTCATCTTGTCTCGACCATGGGGTTGCCCAAGAATTTGGTTAAACATTATTTCTGGGTATGTCTGGGAGGGTGTTTGGGGAACGAGATTGGCATTTGAATCTGTAGACTCAGTATAGCAGATGGCTCTCCCTAATGTGGGTGGGCGTGACTCCCTTCCGCTGAGGGTCTGAACAGAGCAAAAAGGCTGAGGGAGGGAGAATTCATTCTCTCCGCCTGTTTCGGAGCTGGAACACTGGTCACCTCCTGCCTCAGGAATCAGACTCAGCCTGGGACTATCCTGTCCGTTCTCCTCAGTCTCCAGCTTGACAATTCCTTGTAAGAACTTTACATCATAAATATGTTACTATACCATATTATAACAAGCAATAATTATAATAAATATATGCGTATTATATATATCCTATCGAATATATATATATATATATATATATGTGTGTGTGTGTGTGTGTGTGTATATATCTTCTAGTGATTCTGTTTCTCCAGAGACCGCATCTAATACACCAAGCGTGTGTCCTAATCCATAAAATGAGGACATTGCACCTGTTGTTCTTCAAGATCCCTTTCATTTGCATATTCAGTGGGATGTGAATACTGACCGCTCCTGTGATTCAAAGTTCTTTGGAAAAACAGGGAACTGAAAGTTCAATGTCTTAGTGAAAGCAGTTAGTAATTACGTGACTTTGAGGGAACCATCAGACCTCTCCAATGCTTATTTTCCCAGTAAAATGAGTCTATTATTAAGTAAACGCACATGTATGGTTAGAGCTTGCCAGCAACATCCCCTTTTGGTATGGAGAACTCCTTTGTATTTGCCACTTTTGGGGACCTTTCCATAAATTAGTTAAAGCCTACAGATTTTATTTTTTTTTAATTTTTTTTTTAACGTTTATTTATTTTTGAGACAGAGAGAGACAGAGCATGAACGGGGGAGGGGCAGAGAGAGAGGGAGACATAGAATCGGAAGCAGGCTCCAGGCTCTGAGCCATCAGCCCAGAGCCCGACGCGGGGCTCGAACTCACGGACCGCGAGATCGTGACCTGAGCTGAAGTCGGACGCTTAACCGACTGCGCCACCCAGGCGCCCCAAGCCTACAGATTTTACATACAGACTTGGCAAACTGCCCTTCAAAATAGCACAGTGGTTTGGAAATAAGGACAAATATTTCAAATTAATATATATCAGTATGCTATAATAATATATAATATATTATACTATAATAACATAATATTATATAATATTAATATTATGATTGAGTTTTAGCAATTTGTTTTAAAAACACGGATGGATGACTTCTGCTTGGACCCCCCTCTTCAGTTCCTGGCGGCTACACATTCTTAAAAAAGTAAACACCCACAGCTGCTCACCAGCTTGTGGAGTTGCTCAGAACTTTGCTTCCAGCCTGTGTTGTTCCAGATGAGCTATTATAAGACGCGCTGTTCAGAGAGATGCTCCTCTCCGGACCAGTGCAGGAAAGGGCCTTGACCTCTGTGCCACCACCTTGTTTCAGCAATAAGAAGTCGTAACTCTTTCCTTCCCTTTTTGGCTAAGAATCCTACTTTTCTTTCCTATTCAGCTTTTATTCAATCAATTATGAATTGAGTGCCACGCATCAGGCACTGCATGAGATACCTCAGCGAATAAAACAGAGCAAGACTTTTGCCCTCTACATGCTAGTGGGGGGGGCGGGGTAGACAGGTAAGGAACATAAATTAAGTAGCATACCACAAGGTGGGTGCTTCAGAGAAAGAAAAGGTAGAACAAGGTAAGGGGGATTAGGAGTACAGGGAGGGAGCCGGTTGGGTGGGGAAGGGATCAGGTGTGACCTACTTCCAGCCCGTCCCTGGTCCATCAGAAAGTGATGGCCCACCCACACTAGTTGCAGACGGCATATGTTAGCATGTTCTTTTCAACTGTAAAGCATTATAAAAATAAATATATCCATTATAGGGGCGCCTGGGTGGCTCAGTCGGTTAAGTATCTGACTCTTGATTTTGGCTCAGGTCCTGATCTCACAGTTTGGTTCCTAAGTTCAAGCCCCACTTCGGGCTCTATACTGACAGAGCAGAGCCTGCTTGGGTTTCTCTCTCTCCCTCTCTCTCTTTGCCCCCCTCCTTGCTCACACTCTTTCTCTCTCTTAAAATAAGTTTAAATACATATATCCATTATAATAACCATAATCATCTAACTTAAATATTGGCACAAAAAATAACTAGAGGTCTCTCTTTCTCTCTCTTACACACACACACACACACACACACCCCTCCAGTCCATTCCCGTTACCAGACTTCTTTGCCCACAGTATTATTCGATGTCACCTGTCACCTCTGAGGAAGCAGTTCTGTGAGTGTTGTTTCCTATATTCAACACAGCCTGGAGCTCTCACCTTCTCCCCATCCCTTCTGAGGCCAACATCTCTGCGGTGAGTAGCCCGTGATCAACTATGCAAAATCACTTTCAGAGTATTATGGGGAGGTTTTTACAGCCCCCCAAAGCCAAGTGGGGCTCCCTTTTATAAACTGATTTTTCATGTAAGCTTCAGTAGGACTTCTGTTCAGTCTGGATAGATAATTGGGAACTGGAAATATTTAGGATGGTTTTTATTTTTTTTTTCATAACATTCAGGGAAAATGATCATTTTTTCCATCCCTAAACTAATGACGATTTTGCCATAAGCATTGTGCTTCTCCTACATGATTTAGCCGATTTCTTCAATAATGTTTCTTTTACCTGCTAGGTTGGCTGTGCCATCATTTCCTGGAACACCTGATTGCCTGGCTCACATTTCAGCCATGTCTCCCTTGAACTTGCTGATTGCTCAGATCCCTGATTCTCCCAGCTTCTTTCCTTTTTGGTACATTTTCAACTTCAGAGACTTTGAACTTTCCTCTCCTTCTGAAGTGGCCATAACCTGTTATATGTAACAGCATTAATGCTGACATGGATAAAGAATTAGCCCTGAGGCTGGCAAAAGTCCTGGAGTTCCGAAATCCCCACTAATAAGACTGCCCTGCAGTTAAACAGCTATAACAAACAGTAATAGCCTATCCACATCCATTATACAGCAGGATGCCCACTGCTTTATTGACTGGCAGAAAACAATTCCCATTTCATGAAACAATAAAAATTAAATTGAGTGTAAACTCTCCCAAGGTCACTGCCTCTAACCTTCTAACATCAGCAATGAGGGTTGTAAACCCCACCGTGTACCATTTGGTCCGGAAGATGCCAGAACATTGGTTCCCGTGCTGCGTGTGTGCGGCACCCCACGGGTGGGGCTGGGTGCCGCCTCCCACAGGCAGTGTTGTCAGGAAATGACAGGAACGCTCCTTCCCACTCCAAGTCTGGCAGACGCCTTCCTCACAGCACTTGCTGCCTGCCTGGCGCACCGAGTGACGAGGCCCGTGCACGTGTCATCTTGAGAGGTATCTCGGGCAGCCTCCACTCTTGGGGACAGAAGGAGTGACAGCTCCAGTAGTTACTGGCCCATCAACGTGACCGCCAGCCTCAGGGACCACCCCAGGTCACCCATCCTCCCCTGGTTACCCGAACACCTGCCAGCGAGAATTCAGTAAGACTCTGACCACTGACCACCCGATCGCCACCGGTCTCTCTAGCGTGAAGGCCTTCACAGACATACGAGCATGGGGCAAATGCTGAGTAGGTCCCAAGACGAAAAGGGAAGCTGAAAGGTGATCTAGCCCAACTCCCTCCTTTCCAGAAGTGCCACCAAAACTCTCCCAGTTAAAAGTAGCAGAATAATAAACGCATGGGGAGATGCTCTGATAAGATCAATTAGGACATTCGCTGAAACTCCTAGCGAAATGAGAACACGGTTTTTCGTAAAAACTCCCAAGCTGATACTAAAATGTATGTTTTTATAATGCAAAGGACCTAACACAGCCAAAACAATTCTGACAAAGAGGAACACACTTGGGGGAGACTCACACGACCCAATTCCACAACGACCACGAAGTCATAGTAAACGTGACAGGTGGTACCAGCATAAAGGACAGGCCCATAGACCAGCGGAGGAAAACCGAGAAATCCAGAATGAAACTCTACGTTAGCAGTCCGTTGGTGCTGGGACCAATGATTAGCCACGTGTGAACACGCAAATAAAACCTGACACCTTCACCACTCACCATACATAAAAATTAATTTATGTAGAATAGATACATCTAGCTATGAGAGAAAAAAAACATAAAACCTTCAATGAGGCAACATAAGAAAAACTTGTTGTGATCCCGGGTTGAGTAAAACGTTTTCAAATACAACACCAGAAGCACGATTCATAAAAGAAAAAATTAACCAACTGTGCTTTATCAAAGTTAAAAACTCTTGCACTTGGAAAAGATACTGCTAAGAAAATGAAAGGCAAGCCACAAACGGGAAAAATACTCGCAAATCATCTGGCAAAGGAATTACATCCAAAATAGAGAACTCATAAGTCAATGCTAAGAAGATAATTCAACTTTTTAAATGGGCAAAAGATCTGAACAGTCATTCCACAACAGAAGATACGTAAGATTTACATTACTAACAATTACTTAATTATATGTTTACAATGGGCGAATATTATGGTATACAAGTAATATCTCAGTGAAATTGTTTAATATAAAACAAAATCTAAAATCTCTATATGTGGCATGTCACAAATATTACATGCGACTATGAGTTTCAAAACTAATAAAAGACAATATTTCCAAAATATTACCAGTGATTACCTCTTTTTGTGGGATTATGGGTGATTATTACTCTCCTCGTTATCTGTTTTTAAAGTATTCTATATAAAGCATATACTCCTTTTATAATCAGAAAAACAGAAGGTTCTTTTTAAGGAAAATATGACACCCACTAAAGGTAGTACCAAGAAATAGGAATGTGACAACTCCTTCTAAAATAGGTTCTAATAGGTCATAACACTGATTTTAGTAATCAGTCCTACATGTTGGACTAAAATGTATTAAGTCCTACATGTTGTTCCTAAAAATGTATTAAGGACAACAGTCCTACATGTTGTTCCTAAAAATGTATTAAGAATCATGGGGCGCCTGGGTGGCGCAGTCGGTTAAGCGTCCGACTTCAGCCAGGTCACGATCTCGCGGTCCGTGATTTCGAGCCCCGCATCAGGCTCTGGGCTGATGGCTCAGAGCCTGGAGCCTGTTTCATATTCTGTGTCTCCCTCTCTCTCTGCCCCTCCCCCGTTCATGCTCTGTCTCTCTCTGTCCCAAAAATAAATAAACGTTGAAAAAAAAAAAAATTTAAGAATCAACTTGCCATGGGGCGCCTGGGTGGCTCAGTTGGTTGAGCGTCTGACTTCAGCTCAGGTCATGATCTCACAGTTCACGAGTTCGAGCCCCACGTCGGACTCTGTGCTGACACCTCAGAGCCTGGAGCCTGCTTCGGATTCTGTGTCTCCCTCTCTCTCTCTGCCCCTCCTCTGCTCTCTCTCTCTCTCTCTCTCTCCCTCTCTCTCTCTCTCAAAAATAAAAAATAAAATAAAATAAATAAAAAAGAATCGCCTTGCCAAGAGTGCCTCTCACCCGTGCTACCAAACGACCTCTCTGAGTGCAGCATGGACGGACCATCACCCATCCCGGCCTGCCCTCTTCATGCCTCTCATGATTCTGCTCTTGCCACAGGATCCCGCCCATCTCCCCTGCTCTTGGGAGTTCATCCCATTGGTCACTTCCACACAGATCCCTCTGGATTTTATCACAGAAGCAAAGAGGAACTGTGCTGCTCTCCCAGGGCCACCCCTACAGAGAGAGCCTCTACAGAGAGAGCCTCTGGTTAACAGCAGTGCACCCGGCTACTGAGAGAAGGGAATCAGGAGGCCACCTGGCTGCTGGGGGCTGACAGGGGACAGACAGTGAGGCCCAACACTGCTGCCCCTGCGCAGTCCTCACCGCCCCCCGCCCCGTCCCCACCTCTTCCCCCTCCCACTGCAGGGCCTTGGGCCTGAGCCGCCGAATCCTGAGACCTTCCTGGCTTGGAGGGAGGCCAAATGTAGCGAAAAGAGTGTGCTAATCCCTCATGTGAGGACATGACTCCTCACAACACGCCATGTTGGGACAGCGATTATTTTGAGCTGAAGGTACATAAGAAATAGTAAATGCAAGGAGAGACTTTCTTGGAACTGTCCTTCTCTGCCTAAAGACAGATCCCCGAAAGGAACCCAGTGATCAAAACTCCCCTCCCTGGGGTACCCGGGTGGCTGTCGGTTCAGTATTGGACTCTTGATTTCAGCTCAGGTCATGATCTCACAGTTCATGAGTTTGAGCCCCAGCTTCACTGGGCATGGAGCCTGCTTGGGATTCTCTCTGTCTCTCTGTCTCTCTCTCTCTCTCTCTCTCTCTCTCTCCCTCTCCCTCTCCCTCTGCCCCTTTTGTGCTCATGCTCTCTCTCAAAAACAAATAAACATTAAAAAAATTAACATTAAAAATTGATTAATAGATTCAAATACCCTTTCTCATGTGAATTTGTCTGCTCTTAGCTTATTTCACAGCCCCAGCTACCAAACCTAGGAGGGGAGAGGGAAAGTGCTTCCTTCCCCATGTGAGCCAGAGCAGAAAACCAGAGACAGCCGCGTCCTCCCGCAGCTCCCAGGCTGCTCCCTCGTGCACAGGCAAGATCTCTTTGCCACGGTCGCTCTTCACCGTCCCATCCTGCCTGCCCGGGGCCAACGCACACAGTTCACACACACCCCTCAGACCACTGACTCCATCAGCTGAACAAATCGCCACCGGAAAGGAATGTCAAAGACGCTGGCTGCGTGTCAAAGCGAGTGACAATTTTAATGCCGTGGGAGAACGTTGTTTCTCTGGCTGATGTTACTTTGGTTTCCGGTGTGAATGGAGGTGTGAACGGAAGGTAAACCGACCCTGCCCCACGTGAGGCTCAGCCAGACCCACAAGAGCCCCTCCACCTGGACAACTTTGTTTGCCTTCGGTCTTGGCAAGCTTCTAGCAAAAGAAGTGAAGGCCAGTCCCCAACTCCAGTGCTAGAATAAACAGATAGTGCTGTTTCCAAAGGGAAATAGTCACCTCCACAGAAACTGCAGGCGCACCAATCGCTCGTCCTCGGGGAAGGGAAGGACCAGAAAACAGAGCACAGGGTTTGCATTTCTGCGGCAGCCGTGTGGACGAAACGAATCCTTAGCGGCCTGTAACAGTGCTTTGACCATCCGGCTTTCCTCACAGACCCACAGAACTACAGCAGCGTCCCAGGTAAGAGGAGCATTCCCACTAACCCACGGTGGCTTTCCGCTGCCTGGGCGCAGAGAGAAGGACAAGGGAACAGTGCCGGTGACCTTACTGCTTATCACTTCACCGAGTCACAGTCCACGAAGCAGTGGTGACACGTATCCCCAGCAGCGATGGGCACGCCCACGCTATGAGTGTTTTGTAAAAATAACGAACAAAATAGAAAAAGTTTATAATTAAGAGCGGAAAAGCATCACCACAATGTTCTAGAGAGGATGCTAAACGAAGCTCCATAAAAACCTTGATGCAAACCCTGAATTTTCACCCGCTGGCCGCGTGATATGGATCCAGTCACTAAGCTACCGAACCCACCCTTCTTCATCTGTAAAATGTTATAAACTCTCTTCCTCCAAAGCATACGGTGTTGTCGTAAGGATGAAGTGATGAAATACAATACAAATACTGGGTTACTAAAAAGTGCCACACAGATGTATTACATTTTATGTTGAATATATTTCTTCATGAGTTTTCCAAAAGGATGAACAGAAGAAAACTCTCACAGCTCTCACTGCCTGCATTGCTTCATACCTTCCCCAGTACTAATGTACCTGGTGATTCATTACTGCTGATGAAGACTGAACCTGGAATTTTCATACTGAAACATTAAACTTTCACAAATGATGGCATTTTCAAAAAAGAGCCTGGCAGTGTTCGTATGCTAATAATAGACATTCCGAGCTGTGTCTATTCGTTAAAGTAAAAATTTCCAAGACAAGAAGCTGAGAATTCTTTACTCATTTGTAAGTTCTTAGTACCATTGAGCAACTATCTGAAAATTCATTAGGATAAAGTTCAAGGGTTAATATGTTCAGGATCTCCTAATTTGTTAACTAGGAATAATATACTAAAAACAAGTTGCCCTAATCCTTCAATTTATTAAATGGATATCTGCACTACCTTAGCAAGGAGCTGTCATTTTAAATTAAGAGTTGATTGAAAAGAATTGAAATTAATCTGCCTCATTCAGCCACATTCTTAACTTTTCTGAGAACAAAAAAAAAAAATTAATTATCTCTAGCTTTTTCCATCATGAGAAATTCTGACACTTTAAACATGACCTATCACATAAATCAATAGTGCGAGGCCTATGTCCGGTCAAAACTATCAATCATAGCATTTATTTTGTGTATTCTCAGTTTTTTAAATTGTCCTCCCTTTTTTCATATTAAGCCACTCCCCACGATCGGCACTTTCTGGCCATCTTGGTCTCATAAACCCATTCCCACAAACCCCCTGAAAATGCTGTTGGGCATCCCAGTTGCTGCATTTTTTTTAATTTTTTTTTCAAGTTTATGTATTTATTTTGGGGAGAGAGAGAGAGAGAGAGAGAGTCATTGCAAGTGGGGGAGGGGCAGAGAGAGAATCCCAAGCAGGCTCTATGCTGTCAGTGCAGAGCCTGACACGGGGCTCGATCTCACGAACCACAAGATCATGACCTGAGCCGAAATCAAGAGTCGGACACTTAACAGACTGAGCCACCCAGGTGCCACTCCCCCAGTTGCTGTATTTTAAAAGAAGAGGCAAAGTGAGGGCCCTAATTAGCATGAGGAATGATGACAGGAACACTCACATCATAAGCAGAAGACCCTCACTGCATTAGTCAGGGTTCTCCAGAGAAACAGAACCAATAGATCTATACAGATCTAGTTACAAAGGAGAGTTATTACAGAAGTTAGTCACGGGGTTAAGGAAGGTGAGACGTCCCACAAGCTGCTGTGTGCCAGCTGGAGACCTAGAAGAACCAGTGGTATAATTCATCTGAGTCCGAAGGCCAGAGAAGCGGGGAGATGATGGTATAAATTCCAATACGAGTCCAAGGGCCTGAGAACCAAGAGGGTTGAGGGCTGATGTCCAAGGGCAGGAGAAGATGTATGTCCCAGCTTAACAGAGTGAATTTACCCTGCCGCTCGGGCACTCAACAATTAAACGATACGCGTCTGCATTACGAGACATCCGCACAAGAACACTCAGAAATAATGTTTCACCAGCTATCTGGGCATCCCTTAGCCCCGTCCAGTGGACACACCAAGTTAACCATGACAGTTGGTTGCACGGAGAGGTCCAATGTCCCCATAGCGATGACGCCTTATAGCCACATGCCTGAGCTCACTCTAAAACGCCACTAACTGATCTGGTGATGGTAATAAAGCTCTCCAGATCTTAGTTTATCCGAGCTTACTTATCTACGAAAATATCTAATTCTGGAGGGAAGCCATGGGGCTACTGGGTGCAATTATGTGACTTATTATTTCACAAAGAACTGAAAGTGAGGAAAGCAGTATTTCAGCCAATATCTGTGAGTTCCACAATATTCACACTTGACTAAATTGGGTCAAATACCTTCCCAATTTTTTGTTTGATTTTTAATTCATGTGGTTTATTACTCACATTTTTATTTTATTTCCAACTCAGATTAATCCTTGACTTTATGAAAACCAAATGAATTCAGGAAGAGGAATTAACAAAATTGCTTAATTCTATTCCACAAGGAATAGGTCTGTTCTTGACAGTTTATCCTGAACTCCTATATCCAAAACTCCTTGAAACAGGACCCATGGTATTCGTTTCTCACCCATGTCATAAATAGTACCTTACTATGAAGACTTCGGAAAATAATGGGCTGAGTAATGTAACTTCCATTCCAAAATGAAACAGCCCAAACCCTTTAAGAAAATGAGCAATCACGATAGGAAGCTGTCAATTTTAAAATAAAAAAATAAAAAGCAAGGGGAGAGGAGGCTATAAATTTGACCTCTTCACAACAGGCTATATTCTTTTCTTTTTAGCTTTTTTGCATGGCCTAAAATATTTACAGAATAATAGCCATGTGTTTTCTAAGAGTGCTTCTTCCCTTTTCCACAAATGAGTAAAAAAGTTCACGACCTTTACATTTGTATGTTTACAGGGGCACCTGGATGGTTCAGTGGGTGGAGCATCCGACTTCGGCTCAGGTCATGATCTCCTGGTTCCTGAGTTCAAGCCCCGAGACAGGCTCTGTGCTGACAGCTCAGAGCCTGGAAGCTGCTTCGGATTCTATGTCTCCTCTCTCTACTCCTCCCCTGCTCATGCCCTGTCTGTCTGTCTGTCTGTCTGTCTCTCTCTCTCTCTTTCAAAAGTTAAAAAAAAAACAAAAAACAAAAAAAACCCACACATTTAAATTTGTATGTTGACTCAGCTGCACGGGAAGAGTCAGGAGCTATGCCCAGGGGATGCCTGCACTCCGGAGCAACTCAGGAAAGGACGATGCCCTTGGCTTTCTCCTTCCCACCCCCCGCCCACCTGCCCGCCAGCACTCATGCTGTCCTACCTTAGACAAGAACATGGACTTTCCAGGAAGGGGGATCAGTAGGAGTTCCACCGGCCACGTCCTGCGCTGGAGATGACCGTCACAAAGGGAAGGCTTGGCCAAACCAGTCACACGAATTTAAGAATGTCTCAAATGCTTGTAAAACCAGGCGTGGTGGGGCAGCTGGGTGGCTTCGGTTAACGCCATGTGATCTCGGGTCTCGATCTCCTGGTTTGTGAGTTGGAGCCCCGCTTCGGGCTCTGTGCTGACGGCCCATTTAAAAAACAAAAACGAAAACAAAACACCACCAGACCTCGCGTGGACCTGCGCGGCGAGGCTCCTTCCCGCTGACCCGGGAGGTGGTGCCGGCGCCAGTGTGACCACGCCGGGCCCCCGCCACTGTCGCTCAGGGAAGCCACCGTGCAGACGCCGTGACAGCGCAGGGTCACGGCCGCCGGGGCCTCGTCTGTCTCACCGTGCGTGCACGCAGAGTGGCAACGAGCGGAGCTCAAGGGTGTGGACCCGAGCTGAGCGTGGGCTCCCGCGCTCATCCGCGCCGAGCCTGAGGCCTCGCGCCCGGCGGCCCAGGCGACAGCCTGACCGGGACTTCGCGGGGGCCCTGCAACACCTGCGGCACCGCGTGCCGGGAGGGGAACGGCGGCGGCGGCCCCTACGCACGGCCGGCTCCGGGTGGGGGCTGCGGGTGCGGGTCGCCGGGTGCCGGGTGCCGGGCTCCGGCCACGGCCCAGCCCCACGCCGCGGCGGCGCTGCGCTTCCTGCGCACCTCCCGAGGACGGAGCAGGCGCGGGGCTGCCCCGGGCGCCTGCCGGGGAGGGGGGCACCTCGCGCCTCAACCCCGAGCCCAGAGCCCCGCCCCGCGCTGCACCTGCCGAGCAGGAGGCAGCTGCCGCTGCAGCTAGGCCTGTGCCCTCGCAGGCCCCGACGGGGTCGCGCTCGCTACTGCCGGTTACTGCCAGGCGCGGAGCAGCCTGCACAGGCCCGAGCCCGGGGCCTCCTCTCCCGCCTGGCTGCCGGGTAACTGACTGCGCCCCCGGCCAGAGGGGAATGGGCCTCCGGGGATGGGATGGGACGGGGCCTCCAGGAGGGTGTGGAGGACGTGACCAGAGACAGGCACTGCTGCAGGGTTAGGCCCTCGACTGAGCAGACCCGACCACACTCCACCACCACCACCGCCACCGCCCAGTCAGGCCACGTGGGTTCAAGGCCACGCTATGGGTCTTCGTAGGTGGACCAGTCTGTTATTGCCCCCCATGATGAGGGGTACCGAGGCTGTTGTCATGGTGGGCGATTACCTTCAGGAGACAAAGCATGTTTGGGGTGCTAACATCGATGCCCACGGTCTTGGGTTGATTTCGAGACCTAGAAAGGGTTTGGGTTTGGTTTTGGTTTTGGTTTGTTCTGCTTCTTTTGGCTAGAGCCAGCCGCAGTGACCCCAGCAGGTTCTGAGGGCCTGCAGCCTCCACGGCGGCTAAAATATAGTCTGTGGTGGGCACTGCTCGCTTTGGGTCAGCCCGGGTCACTAACGGGGCCTGGTGGTCCAACCTGGCTAATCACTGCTAGGAGTGAAACTGAGGCATGAAGTAGATACCTGGGTTTGGGGAGGTACAGGCTTAGCCCAGGCCCCTGAGACCCCCACCCTGAGCTGTGGAGGTGTGCAGGCAGGCGGGAACCAAGTAGCCCGAGGTGAATCACAGCCCACATCCCTTCCAGGGTGCTGCTCCGTTCCCTCATGTCCTAAAGGGCCTGGGAGCTTGTTCTTCAGAGGGTGCTGGGCCCACAGTGGCAAAGGTCAGGTGTTCTAGCCCAAATGGCCTGGTTGCAGGGCCCTTACTTAGGACAGGGGAGTCTCCTTTTCCTTAGCTCTGGATTTGTTACTGTTTTGATTGTACACTGGGCAGGGCGGGGGGGAATCAAACTTCTAGGTTTTTTTAATTGCCATTCTTTGGTACCTCCACAGACTAATAGTAAATAAAATTTCTTGCAATTATATGGCAAAAAAGATAACTGTGATACCAGCTTATATCTTTGCACACAGCCCTTAAACATAGGATCAAACAAGAGCGCAAACACAGGTAAAGGCCTGAAGACAGGGTCGCTTGGATGGCTCAGTCAGGTAAGCATCTGACTCTTGGTTTCCGCTCAGGTCGCGATCTCACATTTCATGGGTTCGGGCCCTATGTCGGGCTCTGTGCTGGTAGCACAGAGCCTGCCTGGGATTTCTCTCTATCCCTCTCTCTCTGCCCCTTCTCTGCTTTCTATCTCTAAATAAATAAGTGAACATTAAAAAAAAAAAAAAAAAAAAAAAAAAGCCTGAAGCTATCAACAAAGACCAACAGAGCAAGACCTATGGCTTCTAGATGGAGTCTGACTTTTCAAGAACACGGAAGGTAATTGGATAACTATTCTGTAATTTTTTTTTGTTGTTGATTCAACAAGATAAGCTTTCCCAGAACGGCAGCAGGAGGGATTGAAATTTTACCCACAGAGTGTGTTCTGGGATACCAGAATGCTTATGCAAAGTGCCTGTGGGAGATCGCCCTGCCCTGCAGACCTGTGTAGGGACCCCTCACAGAATTTGTTGATGGCTTCATTATTATCACTCAGAGATTTAAACAAATGTTTCTTCTTTTGTAGTGCAAGGCCAGAATACCAGCCTAGAGAATGATAATCTGTTTTTTCCCTCCTTGTATAGGTTTCACTTACCAAGAGTATTTCTTATGAGACAGTTGTAGCCATTCCGGGAGCCCACAAACCATGTTCACAAGGTCAAGTCCACCCAGACAAATGAAAATTAAAAAAAAAAAAAAAAAGGTGTGTGATCAGGTCAAGTCAAAAGTTAGGGACCAGCTAGAACAGAATGTCATCGTGCCTTTGAGATTAGAGAAAGGGACAGACATGCTTGTCCTTCTGTCTTGTTTTATGTTCCCTCGGAGCACGGCGACCACATCAGAGAGGCTTCCACGGGTGACTGATTTGACAGGTAGCTTACAAGTGCGGCCCAAATTCAAAAACCTCCCAGCCCCCGTGAAACCAGGCTCTTCTTTCTCATCTTTTCTTGACATTTTGCTCCTAAAATTAGCTTTTTGATGAGAAAATTGCAGTGGGTCATACCAAAGCTAGTTAGAGGTGAGGCAAATGCCTTAGATTGAAATTGAGTTGATTCTACTTTGCTTGCTGATGGTGGCTGGTAATTGGACATTGGAATTAGAACTGCTGTGACCTTTCACAATAATAAGAAAAAAAGCTCTATTCAATTTGCTGGAATTTTTTTCGACATTTAAAGCATTTTTTTTGAATGAAGTAATTTACTCTTCTTTTTAAATTAGCAATACCAAGCAGCCTGTTTTTCATGTCGTTCTGTGCATTTATTCAATAATTCTAGTTCTCAGATCAATAAAAACCAATCTGTTTCTCACTTTCTTATCACCTCTTGCTCCAATCCCAACCCCGCCCCCGCTGTTCATGGAAGTTACCAGTGCGACTTGCCTTCCCTCCCCTCACTCTTCCTGCCACCCAGATCTCAGAGATGCTCCTCTCCAGATGCAGTCTACACTCCCTTCCTCCCCCACCTAATGTCATGTCTGCACTGGCCTATTAGCATGTTTTGAGTTGCCGTTTGAGAGTGGGGTGATGGACAAGATGTGGAGTTGCTGTACCAATTATGCAACAAAAGCTAGAACGAGACTGCGTTTCTTTCTCCATAGGATTTCCCTAATGTTGTATCGCTCATCCTTTCAATTCATTTATTTCCATCACTTAACAAATGTTTATTGGGTGCCACTCTATGTTCACCCATATTCAAGTACCTTGATAAGATTGCATATTGCTCAAAGCAGGAAGAAAAAAAAAAAAAGTCTGCCCTCATGGGCTTATATTCTAGAAGGCAGACACAGACAATCAAAAAATATAGATCAATCAAAAAAGTAAAATGTGTATTATACGAGAAGGTGCCAAGAGCTATGAAAAAAAAAAGGAGTCTGGACTTGTAATGAACTGAAAACTTCTAGCAGGAAGATCAAGAGTTCTGTTTGAACACAAGATTTAGATATATGTTAGACAAGCAGAGGTCACCTACACAGAGACGCCAGTGCACAGCTGGAAATCAGGAGACAGAGCTGGATGATGGCTGGTAGTCACTTCCACAAACAGGATATTTAAAGCCATGAAACTGGCTGACAGCAGCAAGAAGGAGTATAGATTAAAAAGGCAAAAAGTCCAGGGGCGCCCGGGTGGCTCAGTCATTTAAACATCCAGCTCTTGACTTTGGCTCAGGTCACGGTCTCACAGTTTGTGAGTTCAAGCCCCACGTTGGGCGTTGTGCTGAGTGTGCAAAACCTGCTTGGGATTCTGTCTCCCTCTCTCTCTGCCCCTCCCCTGTTCATGTGCTCTGTATCTCTCTCAGAATGAATAAATAAGCCTTAAAAATTTTTTTAAATAAAATTCAAAGAAAGACTCCAGCTTCCACCCTACTAGCCCTCTCTTGTCCTTTCTCACTATCTTTTTCTACTAGGATGGAGAAAGCCAGCTAGTACGTTGTGAGCTGCCCACTGGGAAGCTCTGTGTGGCAAGGAACTGATGTCTCTGGCCAATAACCATCAAGGACCTGAGGCCTGCCGACTGCAGAAGTGGATTCTCCCCAGCTGAGCCTTCAGATAAGACCACAGCCCACGCTGACTCTTCAATTGCAGGCATCTAAGACACAACCTGAACCTAAGGATCCAACTAAACGGCCTGGATTCCTGACCCCCAGAAGTTGTGAGATAATAAATGAATATTGTTTTTAGCTGCCAAGTTTGAGGGTTGTCACACGACAATGTAACTAATACAACAGAGAGGGAGTTAAAATCCAGACATGTTGTTGCCAGAGCCTACTTGAAAAGAACGATATGGAGGGGCACCTGGGTGGCTTAGTCAGTTAAGCATCCGACTCTTGATTTCAGTTCACCTCATGATCTCACGGTTCATGGGTTTGATCCCCGCATCAGGCTCTGCGCTGACAGCATGGATCTCTCTCTCTCTTCTCTCTCCCTCCGTCTCTGCCTGCACGTACCCTCTCTCTCTTTCTCTCTTTCAAAATGAATAAACAAACTTAAAGAAAAAAATCAATATGGAGAAAGGGCTGTTAGGATGCGTATGGAATTGCAGAGTTTCATCATTTTCAATCCGTCCCTCTGCTGCCTACACAAAGTCCCCAGATCAAGACAAGGTAGGACTCTGGAGAGAAAGGATGGCATATTACACTTGTGGTCACGACTCTGACCTCCAGAGTGATCATACTCACAAAACAGTAGCCTCCCCCCCTTCACAATTTGACATGGGTAAACTGACGCCATTCTTGTCCATGGAATTAAAAATATCTAGCTTCATTTCATCAGATTCCAGGATTTCATATTTTTTTAACACTTCTTAGAAGACCTTTTAAATATAGCATTTAAGTTTAAGAAAAAAATCAAAGCTGTCTAGCACAAGTCATACTGTGGATCCTTCCCCCATATATGAAATTGGATTTTTAAAAGTCAATAAAACTGGCCTGGAGGGGGAAAAAAAGAAAAGGAGAGAGAGTTCGTAAAAATAGTTGATGTATTAATCAGTGAAATGAGATTAATTTGCTTTGCATAGAGAAGAGTTGGTTCAATCGACTGATGATAATGTAAATCAAGTCATTGTTTTTTTTTAGCAGCCCCAGAACTGCTGTGAACCCCTTCCTCCCGGCAGCTTCCTCCCTGAACCCCTTCCTCCCAGCAGCTGCTCCCCTACCCCTTCATCTCTGGCCCTACAGTATTTGAGGTTCATAAAGAACAAGGCCCCAGTGGAGCAAAGGGAAAAGGGGAGCTGTCCAATGGGCATAGAGTTTCAGTTTTGCAAGATGAAAAAGTCCTGGTCATCTGTTGGATAAAAATGTGAAGATAGTTGGGGCGCCTGGGTGGCGCAGTCGGTTAAGCGTCCGACTTCAGCCAGGTCACGATCTCGCGGTCTGTGAGTTCGAGCCCCGCGTCGGGCTCTGGGCTGATGGCTCAGAGTCTGGAGACTGCTTCCGATTCTGTGTCTCCCTCTCTCTCTGCCCCTCGCCCGTTCATGCTCTGTCTCTCTCTGTCCCAAAAAAATAAATAAACGTTGAAAAAAAAAATTTAAAAAAAAAATGTGAAGATAGTTAACACCACTGAACTTTATACTTAAAAATGGCTTAGGAGGTAAGTTTTGTATTATAAGAGTTTTACCACAGTTCAAAGAAACAAGTAAATACATAAGCGAGCCAGCAAGCAAAGGAAACCTTCACCAGGAGACCCAAAAGTTTTTATAAGTTCTAGAAATCTCCTTTTAAACATTTTTTTCTTCATAAAAGATAGTCAGCACTGATGACAAATCAGGGGGCATAATCTTGTAGTTCAAGTCAGCAGCTCACAGATAGCATATTAAATGTTCTATTGGAAATACAGGTTACTGTAGGAGTTACAGTTAATTATGCCAAAACAAATTTCATGGGCAAATGCAAACAAAGCACTACTTAGAATAACTAGTTAGATAATCCAAGGTGAAGTGTCCCTCAGAAGCTGAATACAGACATGTAAGTACAGGAACCTGACACCAACTGCTTCTAGAAGGAATTCTATTTCTCCCCAGAGTATACATGCAAAACACATGTAAAGCCAATATGACTTTTAAATATGCATAAACATGCTTATTAACACACACACACACTCTCTCTCTCTCTCACACACACACACAAATGAGGCCTGAGTCTCTACACTAATTGTCCTAGATCTGATTATTTCTACAACTAAATATTTCGTTAGTACCCTCAAACATAATCTGTAATACAATCTGAGCAAGCCTGTATTTTAGATGGGCTCTGAATGACCTCCTAATCTAAATTGTTCAAACAAAATAACACTTGAAGAATAGATTGAAAAATGAATATAGCGACAGAGAACTACAGTGAGCGCAGGAAGAAGCTGTCAGGCATTTTTGACATGAGTTTCATTAGCATACCAAAATACCGAGAGTCAGAGCAAAACTCAAACCCAGATATTCTGCTCATCTGAAATGCATTAATTCTGAGTGTTAATTCTCTGATTGGAAAGATGGAGGGGTTTGGGTTTTTTTGTTTCTTTTCTCTTCTCTTCGCTTCGCTTCGCTTCGCTTCGCTTCGCTTTGCTTTGCTTTTCTTTTAGAAACGTAAGCCTGTGGTGGCTCTAATTGGCCCCGAGTCTGCTCTACCTCTCACATACAAAATTTTCATTCAAACAACTTAATTTCCAAATAATTTCACACAAATTTAAGCTGAGTATAAGCTTATAAGGTGTTACACAAGATATACATTTTAGCACTTAATGAAAAATTCTTGAGAATATATATCCTGAATTCAAATAAAGAAAAAGGGAATACTATACCATGAAATAACAATAACCAATTAAAAATACTCTAGTCTTGAGAAATATGGATTAGAATTAAAATATTCAAGAGTTTAAAACAAATCATTTGCAATGATTAGGCATAGATTTTTGGCACTGATTTAGTTTCGTTGCTGCTAAAACGTCTTCAAATCTTATGTGAACCTTGGGCTGTCATTCCAAGCCAGAGGCTTCATCCATAAATTTAATAATGGTTCTCCATGCCCTAAGAATTCCTTTTAAGCTGAACTAACAGATGCAGCAACAGACAGAAGTAATTATATTAACTTGAAAAAATATATATAAATCTAATTTAGCCTGCTTGCCCTGGAAAATTTTAAACTATTGAGAATTATGAAATGAAATGCATAGAAACGCCACAAGGGGGTGCTGTGGATAAACCAACAAGAGCCCTTTCTTGGCCACGTGGATAACAGGGAAACAATCTTCCAATTTCCATCCTCACGGAATATGGAGAGAAACACAGACCGTGCACAAAAGGAGAGGAGGGATTTTTAAATAGGAATATATCCAGAACATATATCTAGAAACAGAGCATCACACATGAAAACAGGTATCAAAAGACAAACAGAAGACTTACTTTCCCTTACCCTATTTTCTGATCGGAGATTGAGTCATTTTAGAAAAGCAGGCTGTGCCTCTTTTCAACAGAGCACTAAACTTGAGATATATTTACTCTTTGTCTTTAGGGAACAATCCACTTAAAAAAAAAAAAAAAGTAGGTCAAAGGCTGAGTTTCCCCGGAGGGAGCCTTCCAGGTGCCCCCCACCCTGCCCACACCCACCAGCCAGCCTCCAATTACACCACATGCTAGTTCAGCTCAAAGCCCTGTCTTGTACCATGACATTCTCAAGGGCTAAGTAAAACACAAAAGCAAACAAACAAAAACCCTCACTCCTGAAGGTTTAAAATGCAAATCAAGTTCTGAAATTCTGAGTCAGGCTTTGTTGTGCACAGAATTAATTCCACTATTTTTAACTTCCCAGAAGTGAAGTCGCTGAAGAAAGTATCGCTGAAACTTGAAGATGAAAAGCTATAAGCCGTTCCATTATTCAGCTTTCAAAGCTTTCCCCTGAGTGACAACACAAAAACGGAGCTCCTCGCACAGTGCCGGGTTGTCATCTTTTTCATAAAAGCATTTATTTGATTGATAAAATCTGTGATACCTGGAGGTTCGATTATTTTTCACGAATCGTTTTCAAAATGAATCACAAAAGTGCTTTTCTTTGCTCTTCCTCGACCTTGTTACCGAACCCACTATCCCCAAATCAACTACAATTTAGCTATTCTAGATTTTCTCCCCACCCTGCCCCATTGCTCTGAATTTTAGCAAAGCATGAGCTAAATAATAATACAGCAGTATGAGTGGCAGAACCGAGCACACGGTAGGAGCTTGATGATCATCCGTTCCTTACCCAGTGCTTCCAGTTGGTTTTTGTGTGTGAGAAGACCATCCCCTTTGCTTCCACCCAAGGGCAGCTGTATACACAGCTGTCAGCGAATTTTCCACAAGCTGTGCCCTTCAATCCTAAGCCTGGGTCTCCCATCCAAGGAGGCCTCAGCATACCGACACCTGCCATTGCCTCGTGAGCAGTCTCCTGTATGCACTGCCCTGTAAGAGGCACCGAGGGGCTGTAGGTATGTGGAAAGTACGGTCTGTTAGTACCAACAGCTGGATCCAGCAGCCTTTTGAAACACTGAGCTAGGAGTCTGGTGGGTCTGTCATCGAATGCTGAGTTGCACGACACAAAGTGGTTGGCATGAGGCAGCAGGGCGTGAAAAGAATGTGGACTGTGGAAACAAGCCCCTTAGTGGGTTCAACAGTGTCCTCCAAAAAGATATGTTCGCCGCCTAACCCGGGGTACCTGTAAATGTAACTTTATTCGGAAATAGTTTCTTTGCAGGTGTCATTCATTAAACATCCTGAGAGGAGGTCTTCCCGGATTTAGTGTGGGCCCTACGTCCCATGACTGGTGTCCTTATGAGAGAAAAGAAAGGGAAAGTTGACGCAGACAGACACAGAAAAGAGAAGGCCGTGTGTGCACGGAGGCAGATAGGGGAGTGACACAGCTACAAGCCAGGGAGCACCAGGCGCAACCAGAAGCTGGAAGACAGAGAAGAGAATAGACTCCCCTTTGCTCTCCAGAAACAGCCATGCCTGTGAACACCTTGATTTCAGACTCGTCGTCTCCAACACTGTGAGATAAATCTGCTGTGTGTGTGTGTGTGTGTGTGTGTGTGTGTGTGTGGTGTTTTTTGAGAGAGCCCAAGCGGGAAAGGGTCAGAGAGAGGGGGACAGAGGATCTGAAGCAGGCTCTGCACTGACAACAGTGAGCCTGACGTGGGGCTTGAACTCACAAATCACTAGATCATGACCTGAGCCAAAGTTGGACTGACAGACCCACCCAGGTGCCCCAATAAGTCTGTTGTAAGCCAGCCGGATTGTAATAATTGCTTACAGCAGCCCAAGGAAGCTGATACAACTACACAGTTTCAAATCAGTTTCCCCACCAGCTCTGTGGCCTAGGACACCGAACATCGGTGTCTCCATCTAGAGTCATAACACGCATCTCACAGAAAAATCAAAAAACAACTCAGACTGCTTATCATCCAGTCTCCAACCTATGGGACCGTGCGTATGAGACTTAACACGTTGTCTCAGCTTCCTCATCTATGAAATGGGGATGGAAACAGTAACGTAACCTGGTAAGGCTGGGGCAAGAACTTGGGGACACCGTACACGGAAATCGCAGATGCAGAGAGCCATGCCTGCATAGACAAAGTCCTCGGCAAGCGGGAGCCGCAGATGCCTGACCCGCCGTGGCGGCGACTGGCAGGGGAACTGAGTAGGAGGGAGACCAGTAATGTTTGGGGGGTCCAGACAACTCTGACTGGAGAGTAAATGTGACATGTACCCTGAAGCAACGGTCCCATTTGGATGGGTCACAGAGAAGGAAAGGGCATTTCGGGAGGTGGGATGGGCTCAGGAACATAATGAGCAAAGGAAGAATGGAGTTGAAGGAATATGACAAGGGTCTGGAGAACCGGTGGGTAAGAGGGACCTGAGAGGGCTGGACGGCTAGACCGAAGTTAAAATTCAGTAGAAATCCCACGGGCGGTTCAGATGTGATACCCCATGAAGCAAAAAGACATTGAAGTCTTTGAATAAGGAAATGACACCCAGAAAAAGAATGTGTAAGAAAGAGAGTCCAGTGGGAAAGAGCAGAGCTGAGCTCCTCACAAGGGCTGCGGCGAAGGGCTGTGCACTTGCACTCTGGCCGGCATTTGTTTATTAGCACATGCAAACGTGCGTCACGTTACCGTGTCACCTTGTCATAAACACTTCTAAACTCCTCTCAGGGTCTGACTTACCTTATCGCAGACCCATAGGGAACAGCTGGGCCTCCAAA
Organism: Puma concolor; assembly: GCF_028749965.1. Taxonomy (NCBI): domain Eukaryota; kingdom Metazoa; phylum Chordata; class Mammalia; order Carnivora; family Felidae; genus Puma; species Puma concolor. The sequence goes on along the minus strand of NC_141678.1, from coordinate 87,267,166 downwards.
CAGCCAGAGCCGGGTCTCTGAGGACTGGACCATGTGTCAAAAGGAGAGCAAAAGAGGGTAACAGACAACAGACCAGCGGGTGGGGGGCGAGGGGGAGGCACGAAGGGGGTCAAATCCCCTGATTTGCAGGTATGAAAGAAATAAGCCATTAACTATACTTAATAATACTGTACTGTATGTTTGAACCACGGGAACCTACCCCAACAACCAAGAGCACACTTTACCCACTGTACGTTAGCCAATTTGACAATAAGTTATCTTTTTAAAAATAAACAAATTTAAAAAATTCTTATCACAGGGGCGCCCGGGTGGCTCAGTCGGTTAAGCGTCGGACTTCGGCTCAGGTCACGATCTCACAGTTCATGGGTTCCAGCCCCGCGTAGGGCTCTGTGTTGACAGCTTCAGATTCTGTGTCTCCCTTTCTCTGTTCCTCCCCTGCTCGCACTCTGTCTCTCTCTCTCTCTCTCTCAAAAATAAATAAAGATAGAAAAAATTTTAAAAATTCTTATTGCAAGGGGAAAAATGTTCTGTAAGGACGGCAGGTGGTGGATGTTAACTAGACTTATTGTGGTCATCATTTCACAGTACATACAAATATCGAGGATGTGGTATGCTGGAAACTAATATAATGTACATTTATCAGACCTTAATTTAAAAGTTGGGGGAGGGGTCCTGGGTGGCTCAGCGGATTAAGCCTCTGACTCTTGATTTTGGCTCAGGTCAGGATCTCACGATTTGTGACACGGAGCCCCCAGTCGGGCTCTGAGCTGACAGCGTGGAGCCTGCTTGGGGTTCTCTCTCTCCTTCTCTCTCTGCCCCATCCTGCTCATGCATTCGCTCACTTTCTCTCTCTCTCAAAATAAATAAACTTTAAAGAAAGTTTTTAAAAAGGAGCAAAATCAGGGCTGCTGTCATCTTTAGGGAAGCTGAAGGAATCAGAAATGAGGAGAATCAGACACCGGTATTTTGAAAAGTAAGTTGGTGGAGAGTGAGAGCACTGAGCTGTAGGGAAAGTAAGGCAGAGCTGCCTGCAGGGCCTTCCTGAGGTGAATGAAACTGACTCGCTTATAGACATGGAAGGAACCGGAGAAAAGTGAAGTAAATGTTGGAAAGAATCACAAACTCAGAGTGACCACACACTCCTGCTCCTTGAGGCTCCCTGTCAAATCGCCTAGGAAGGGTCCCCCGCAGTGACGACGCACATGAGGGTCCTTTCTTAAATGTTGCCTTGTTGAGCCAGAATTACAGACTGACGATTTCAACACTGTTAAGTTAAATTAAATCACGTGGACTGAAAACAAATGTTGCCATGAGAGAGAAATTACTAGAAGGAAAACTTAGTAAAAAGAAAAAAAGATTTTTTTTCTAAGATTCTCCTGGCTACAGGGGGTCAGTGTTGCTTCGAAGCAAAATGACCCCAAGTCCTTTTGGGGGTCTAAAGGTCTTAAAGAAATTATTACATGTTCTCCTAAAAAAAAAAAAACAAAAAACATGTTTTGATACATCTGATTTTTAGGCATACTGAGTGACAGATGGTTACAGCATGGTAAAAAATTTCAACTTGTTAAAAAAATAAACTTGTTAAAAAATATATATTTCATGCACAATGAACTTGGATCCTCACTGTTCAAAAGCAATAAGAGAAATTAAGAGAAGGGAGAAATATATATATATATATAAACACATGCATCCTCTTTGATATATGTATGTGTTCAATATGAGTGTTCAATTTAACTCAGAGCTCAGTACCAAGGAGAAATAAACCGTGTCTTTACTCTTTAGCTGAAGAGGTCAGACATATGCTCATGTACATATTTAAATTGAGATTTTAAAAATACAACCATCCTGGGGCACATGGGTGGCTCAGTCGGTTAAGTGTCCAACTGTGGCTCAGGTCATGATCTCACAGTTGATGGATTCTAGCCCTGTGTTGGGGCTCCGTGCTGACAGCTCAGAGCCTGGAGCCCGTTTCAGATGCTGTGTCTCCCTCTCTCTCTGCCCCTCCCCAGCTTACCCTCTGTCTCTGTCTCTCAAAATAATAAATAAATGTTAAACCATTTAAAAATAAAAATAAATAAAAATATAGCAATCCTTGTAAATTAGCGAGGTAAAAGATGCAAATAATTAGCCAATGAAGCCAACTTTTATGTGGATTTTTTAAAAACAATAGATTATTTTTTTAAAGCAACACATTATTTCTCTGCTTCTCCTGCCACTCATTACCACATTTACCTCTTGGTAAAGATACAAAAAGGAAAAATAAAAGCTCTATTGACCCTACATATGAGAGAAAAAGAGAAGATTTAATGTATATGTGCAATGGAGTATTACTCAAGTAATGAAATCTGGCCATTTGCAGCAACATGGATGGAACTAGAGCCTATTATACTAAGTGAAACGAGTCAGTCACAGAAAGACAAATACCAAATGATTTCACTCATATGTGTAATTTAAGAAACAAAGAGCAAAGGTTAAAAAAAAAATACAGGCATACCTCGCAGCCAACTCTCAACTACAGAGAACAAACTGATGGTCATGGGGGGAGGGGGTTAAATAAGGTGATGGGGATTAAGAAGGGCACTGGTTGAGGTATGCGAGCGCTGAATCACTATATTTTGTATACCTGAAACTAATATTACACTGTTAACTAACTGGAATTTCAATAAAAACACACAAAAAAGAAAAAAAAAATAATGAAAGAAAAGCTTTATCGTAGGCGGTGAAGGCAGAGATTAGTATTGGCAGAATCTTCATTCTAAGAATAGAATTGAGGGACAGAGGAGTGGTCCAGGGAAGGAAAGCTAGATCACCTCGAACACAGGGCGAAAATTACAACTAACCTGTTGAGAAAGTCCCATAGAACGATGGGGGCCAGTTTGGGGATGTGTTGTGTTATTTTGATTCCGCCACATTGCCCCAGTCCCTCTCTTATCTGAAACATGTGGATATTCGTTCTTGCTTTGGACGAAGAGGGACAGAACAGAGGCATCCCGGCGCCTGTGCAGCTGTGTTCAACGAGTAACCAGATTCAGGAACCCACAATCACACATTGCGATGAAAGCTCCGAAAGAAAAGAGCAGAGTGACCAGACAAGACCTCTCAGAGGAAGTGACATTCAAGTGGAGACGTCAGGACGTCCAGACCAGGAGCTGTGCGTCGCTATTTCAGGTCACGGATGGTGCACAGTGAATGGGAAGGAAAGAAAATCGGGGGTCTGAAGAAGGTCAGATGTTATCCCAAGGGCAGCGGGAAACCAAAGAATGGAGGGAATCGTGATCCGATTTGCATTTAAAAGGAAAAAAAAAACTATTTTGGCTGCTGTGTAAATGACTGAGCTGGGGACTCCGCAAGAATAGAAGTAGGTTAGGAAGGGTATGTTGCCCCAGACAGATGCCCCTGAGAAGAGGGCCAGGTAAACAGGACAGTTAGAGGTGGAATTGGCCAGTCTCACTGGAGGATCCGGAAGAGGGGGAGGGGCGGAGGCAGTAAACACGTGCGTGTGTGCCTCTAGGTACGCACACATCTGTGCTTATGCCTCTCCTGTTGAAACTTAATTGTATTGTTTCTACACCAAAATACTAACCTTTCCTCTTAAAAGTAGAATTACTAAATTTTTACTGGTTATACAGAGAAGCATCAAGTAATAGATCATTGATTGTGTTGATTTATGTACATAAAATAGCACCAACTCAGTGTCACGACTTCACTGATCATGGAAGCAAAAAAAACTATATTCAGCCAAATGCTTTTAAAATTTAATAAAAAGAATATTAAAAGATGATTACTTCCTAGCAATTCTGATTGTATATCCATTGTTCAAAGTCTCTGTTGATTTTTCTCTTGAGAATATTCGTGGGAAATGAACAAATTGAATCCAAAAATATTCATCTCCAAATCTATAAATTATAGTCCAATTTCATTTCCATGCTGTGGGAGCATTTTCAACAACATGCAAGCACTATGATAAGACTATCTGCCTCAGCCAGGCAACTCACAGGAGAAACGATGGATCTGCGGACACTTCTAAGTCTTATTAAAAATACAAGGACGAAAAGACTCTAAATGGGCAGAGCTGCTATCCTAAATTAGCCCTGGACTTTCTAATGAAAATGGAGGTTACCTGGGCAAGCTGGTTTCCATCTGGCAAAACCGGAGTATCAACTCTTGTGGGCAGAATCTTAAGCAACTCGATTTCACAAGGTGTTAGGTGCCAGGTTGAGACTATAGGAGACTACAGATCCTGGGGGCTGGGAAATATTTTTAAGTTATAGAACACAGTGAGGAAAAGGCAGCTAACTAGAATGGCTATAACTTTCCTATAACTTCCTAAAAAATGGGCAGTCGCTACTAAAAGCCAGAGGGATGTTTAGAACCACACAACCTTTAAGGGCAGCACATGGATTTACCTGGATCTGTTCCCATCAGACTGTCCCTCTGCCGGTACCTTGCATAAAGCTACATCTTATACCCATGACGTCTCTATTTTAAGGAGCAGCCCGGGGCACCTGGGTGGCTCAGTCAGTTAAGCATCCAACTTGGGCTCAGGTCATGATCTCCCGGGCTGTGGGTTTGAGCCCCGCAGTGGGCTCTGTACTGACAGCTTGGAGCCTGGAGCCTGCATCTGATTCTGTGTCTCCCTCTCTCTCTGCCTTTCTCTCTCTCTCTCTCTCCCCCTCTCTCTCTCTCTCTCAAAAATAAATAAACATTATTTTTTTTTTTTTAAATAAGGAACAGCCCAAGGATCCTGACTCTTCTTATTGGTGATTGTTGTAGGAACAAATCAGGATAATGGTTGTAAAGGGCTTTGAAAGATTAGAATGTGCAATGCAAATGCAAGACTATTATAATGAGTTATGATTTTGTTTTATGACTCATCTGTTACATTTTATTATAACTATAGACCGTATGTAAAGCACAAATATCATACAATTATAATTATACATTTTATATTATATAATAGTATACATCATTTACTGTTAGTCCTCAAGGGGCACCTGGGTGGCTCAGTTGGTTGAGCATCCGACTTTGGCTCAGGTCATGCATGGTTCATGGGTTCGAGCCCCGTGTCGGGCTCGGAGCCTCGAGCCTGCTTCAGATTCTGTCTCCCTCCCTCTTGCCCCTTCCCGCCCCCCCTCTCAAAAATAAATAAGCATTAAAAACAAACACCTGGAAATCTCCAGAAGGCATCTGTCTCACAGGTAATCCAGGCCATATCCCTGAGCCGTCCGCATCTCTGGCTGTTTTCTAAGGCTCAGAAGCTGCATGAAAACTCCTGCTGTCATCGGTTCCCTCTCCAGCCAGGCCAGCCGAGATCCCAGAAGGCCAGGGCCCCAGGTGCTTGCTCCTCCGCTGGCCAGTCACATGTTCAGGGCACATACCCTGGGATATGCTGGGCTACCCAATGATGTGGTAAGCGCACACACACACACACACACACACACCACACACACATACCTACACACACCCCCACACACCCCATACACACACACACACCATACCACACACACACCCTTCTCGTTCACGCTTCTGTGATGGTTCCACAAAATTGCTTCCTTTTGTTCCCAATGTCACTCCCAGATTTGTAAAATTAGTGGTTTCTGTTTTCAGTCCCCAGACTTGAGCCCCTCACCTGGAAGGTGTGTGTGGAGAGGCAGGGGGGCATCTGAGAGTAACACAATGAGGGCTGAGCTGGAGGGTGACAGCCAGCGGCTCAAGTCAAGATTCTCTCTCTACAAGTTGACAATCTAGGGTGTTTCTATCATGCCCAGTTTGGCCCAACTCTCTTCTCTCTTATTTTCTGGAGCCACTCATTAGAAAAGGCTGCTCCAAGGGGTCTGGCAGAAATGCTTGACTCTTTTAGCTTGACTACAACTTGGGTCTAGGCTGTGAGCTCTTAGGGTCATTCCCAGAGTCCTTGGTTTGCTGTGGGAGGAAAATCTGACAGACCAGCAGTATCTATCACAAGGAAATCCATGGAAAAGCTACCTTTATGTACAATTAAACATAAAATTGAGAACACGTTTACAAAGAGCTGTTCCAATGTTTTCCTTCTATTCTCCATGAAAGTGTGGTCCATCTTCCTCACCTTCCTTCCTCTATCCAAGAAAACTTTGTTACAGCGTCAAAAATCCTGACCACTGCTCTGGAAAATGACCCAGCCCCGTGCTGGTCCATTAAGCAAGCATGTCATTAAGGCCTTCTTTGTCATCGCTGGTCCTTCCCAAGGTGACTGTGTCTCCTGACTCTGTGAATGCACTCACGTCAGACATGGCTGGTCCAGCAAAGCCTCGGTGCTTATCCCTGATTTATGTAGAATAGCAAACTCCCAGATGGCATCCATTAATGCAGAATAGGGGAGGGAGGGGCTCCACTTGCAGATAAGCATCAGAAATGCCTCTTACCTTGCAGATCTGACTGTGTCAGTAGTTCTGAATCAGGCTTACCCGATGACATAATTAGCGTCATTTACCAGGCAGTGAAATTCATACAAGCATACGATTTCATTTAGGAGAAAGAGAACGATATTTTGGTCTGGTAACTCCCTCATCTGGCTGTAAGTCAAGTAAGATGAAACATGTGATCTTCAACAGCTTTAAAAAAATCTTTCTTTTGAAATAATTTCAGACTTACAGAAAAGTTGCAATAATAGTACAAAAAATACCTATATAGCCTTCAAGTAGATTCCCAAATAGTGACATTTTGTCACATTTGCCCCATCATTCTCTCAGTCCTAATATGCATAGTACATTTTTTCTGAACAGTTGGAAAGTAAGAGGCAGACATAATGACCCCCTACTGCTAAATACTTCGGTCTTACTAACCACACTACAATTATCAAAAGTACGGGAGTAGCATTGATATGGTACTATTATCTATCCTAGGGATCTTATAATAGTTTTGCCAATTGTCACACTGATGTCCTACATACAAAAAGAAAACTAAACAGTATTTCAAGGCTTTTGGGGTAGGATCCCAATGGGTCTGAAATTCTTTCCGGTAACAGGGTAGCATTAAGAATTGTTAAGGGCTCAGTACACCATAGTCCTGGTGTAAAACATCTCTTGGTATTTAGGCCTTGACACCTGCTGAACCAACATTCTTAATGGAAGAATGAGAAATGGACACAGAGAATGTTGATGATAGGCCTTTTATTTCTTCTCTGTTTCTCTTTTGACCAACTTAACTGAACTCAACAATGCCTTACAGATGCCTGGTACACCCAGGGCACTATCTTTGGTTCAGGAAGATACAAGGTTAAATAAAATGCAGTCCCAACACCTCTGTGAATCAACATGTTATTAAATAAACAGTAGCTAGAGGCGCCTGGGTGGCTCAGTCAGTTAAATGTCTGACTCTTGATTTCGGCTCAGGTCATGATCTCACAATTCGGGGGATTGAGCCCTGGGTTAGGCTCTGTATGCTGACAGTATGCAGCCTGCTTGGGATTCTCTCTCTCCCTCTCGCTGCCCCTCCCTTGCTCTCTCTCTCGAAATAAATAAACTTTAAAAAACAAATAAACAGTAGCTAAATTAAAATAGTAAAAAGGAAGTTAAAAGGGAGATACATGATACATTATTGAGTCCCTACTATTTGGTGGATGCCATATCAAACGATTTATATACATATTGCCTTTAATTTTTACACACATATGGTGAGATTGGCATTATTTTTCCTGTTTCAAAGATAAGGAACTCGAGGCTCATAAAATAAAGAAATCTGCCCAGCTTCTCCACTCAGTGAGGCTCAGAACCCGTAATGTGAACCTGCCTCCAAAGCCTATGTGCTTCTAGGAAAGTAAGAGGCAGAAACAGATCATGTAGAGCCACAGGGAGGGAGAGAGAGAAGGAAGGAGAGAATGAGTTACTAGACGGCAAGAAGTCTTATATTTGAGCACAGGATGAAGAACGGATAGGACTTTGAGAGCAAAGATGAAAACAATCTAGACAGAGGGAAAGCCAGTGGCTGCAGGGTCCTACACTTTGACCCAGCAAAACAGCCAAATTCGGTTCCCATGACAGAACAGGGGGAAGAGTTTCTTAAGCATCTGAGTCTGCCCAAGGGCCCTACAGCAACATCAGAAAGCTGGAACAGGCAGTTCATACCATTAGACAGGAAACAGCTTCTCCCCTGGGAACATTGGCTAGGGGGCTTTCTTTTCACCATGGAGCTCCACAATGAAGCTCTTTCTGATTTCTTTTTTTAAAAGGAAGACTCAGCCATTTAAGATAAAGAGTATAAGATAGTACTGGGAGGCCTTTTAAAAATCAAATATTTCTTCAGGGGGCTGGTTTGTTAAGTGTAGACAGAAGCAAAGAGTCATAACTTGCCGGCCTCCTGACCATTGGTCAAGCAACGGACACACAGTCACCAGGGAAGCCATCTGGTTGGGTTGACATCTACTTTTTACTTCCCTCCCTCCAAGTTCATGAGCACTGTCTACCATTTTTTCTGGGAAGAGGGCTCACTTATTAATTTGATAAAATGATGAACGGGTGACTAATGAGCATTTAAAAGTCATGTGTTATCTTACCTAGATAGCCTGAGAACCCCAGTTCAGTAGGTACCCAAAACCATTTTACTATAAGATCTCCTTGCAAAGAGTTGTAGGGTTACTTACGTGGCTCAATTATAAAAATAACAAAATCATTTAAAAATGAAAATAATCTTCGAGAATAATCATGATTAACAGGACTTATTTATTTATTTATTTATTTATTTATTTATTTAGGGGGGAGAGAGAGAGAGAGAGAGAGTATGGCCACACACATGCAAGCAGGTGAGGGGCAAGGGAGAGGGAGACAGAGAATCCCAAGTGGCCTCCACGCCCAGCCTGATGCAGGGCTCAATCTCACAACCATGAGATCATGACCTGAGCTGAAATCAAGAGTCACTCACTTAACTGACTGAGCCACCCAGGTGCCCCAACAGGATAGGCTTTAGAATCAGAAGATTTTAATTTGATTTAAGTTGCATCCCCAGTGATCAACTGTGTGACATTGGACAAGTTACTTCCACAGGCCGCAGGTTAAAATGTTGGAATAGGGGTGCCTGAGGGCTCAGTGGGTTAAGGCTCCAACCTCAGCTCAGGTCATGATCTCACGGTCCGTGGGTTCGAGCTCTGCGTCAGGCTCTGTGCTGACAGCTCAGAGCCTGGAGCCTGCTTCAGATTCTGTGTCTCCCTCTCTCTCTGACCCTCCCCCACTTGTGCTCTGCCTCTCTCAAAAATAAACATTAAAAAAAATTTTAATGTTGGAGTAATAATAGCACCTACCATGAATTTAATATAGGTCTTAAAAGTAATAAATAATCATTCAGTATATCTTAGCTGATACTAGCAATGACCCTCAATGTCAACCACTGGTATTATTCTTATGCATGTTTTTTGTTTTCATTGGCCCTCCAGAGAAAACCCTGGTCCCTGTGCTGTGGCCTGCATTGCATGGAAACTGTACTTACAGGTGTAAACAAAATAAAGAGAATCTCATCAGGTTTCTTTTTATAAAGTTGTAATTAGAGGTACATGGACTTTTATGTTCTGCTTTTTCATGGAGCAAAGGATAGTCACTGGGTTTTTAAAAAAAAATTTAATGTTTATTTTTTGAGAGACAGAGAGAGACAGAGCACGAGTGGGAGAGGGGCAGAGAGAGAGGAAGACACAGAATCCAAAGCAAGCTCCAGGCTCCGAGCTGTCAGCACAGGGCTCAATGCGGGGCTCGAACTCACAAACCGTGAGATCGTGACCTGACCCGAAGTCAGATGATCCACCGACTGAGCCACCCAGGTGCCCCAAGGATAATCATTGTTTTCAATGCTCCTACAAAGTTGTTATAATCACCACTGTCATGCGGTTGTGTAATATTTTAACATGTGGATTCTGTGCTCAGTATACAAGAAAAATTCAATAAACACTTAAAGACTGGATTGGAACATTATCAGGATATGGGTTATACTTGGAATAGTAAAAAGTATTTCCCTGAAAAGTACTGAAAAATCTGACGTGCTTACCCTTTAGTGAAAAATATGTATTTGGGCATCTACATGACCATCTATGACCAGTCGTCTATGATTTGGGGAAAATATTATCCTACAATAAAGATGCCCCAAAACACCACCTCCATATTAAAATGAATTACAAATGGAAGCTTTTCTGTAAAGGATTCATACTGCAAATTTACAATAGAGTTTGCAGCATCATGACTGAATGATCTCTACAACATTTTAGAATAACGTTTTTTCCCATTATAAACTAATACATTTATCGTGCCGAAAATATAGATAATAAAATATACAAAAATAGTATATCAGTGCTAACATTACCACATCTGGGATAGAACCAGGAATTCATTTAGCTTTTTTCCGTAACATTTCAGTCTGTTCTGCCGCGCATGCGTGTGTGTTTGTGTGTGTGTGTGTGTGTGTGTGTGTGTGTGTGTGTGTGTGTGTTTTAACTCATCCTCCAGTGCACATATTACAAACCTCCCACCATGCAGGTGCGAGTCGATATTTCCTGATGCCCTCATAGACACCGACCGTTATCTTTCCTTTTCAGTCTCTGCCAGACGGAAAATTGCTTCCCACTTTTATTTGCTGTTTTTGGGATTCTATTGAGATCGAATATTTTTTCACACTTCCGTCAGCCACCCAAGGTCCTTCATTTGTGCAGCATATATCAATGACTAGTGAACTCTCGTTAAGTGTCTAATCATGTCGGCAGCCTTGACAAGGCTCTGTGGGAGGTACATTCACTCTTACTGAAACTCTCTGCTCATGATATTATTAAACCCCCACACCGCTCCCGCATTGCTGCATCCTGAGAAAGAGCCACCTGCACTCTCTGGGTATGACACGATGTCCGTGCCCTCTGTCACTGATGGAGTGAATCGTTTAATACCAGCTGGCAAGATGGCTGTCCCTGTGCCTGGGCTCCAATCCAGCCCATGTGGAACGCAAAACCTCTCAAGATGACCCTTCCTCCTTCCTCAAGTGGACTCTGCCTCCTTAGATCTTTCACTGGTGTGCTTCTGGGTGACCCTCCTTGACGCAATGAACAGTTAGGACTGTGTTTCTAAACTGATAGAGAATTCCTGCTGCCTGCTGTCTAGATTTGCTGGAACTGTCACCCAGCATATCATCACCGACCCTTATTTTAGAAGCTGTGCTCACATTTATAGAAATCATTATGCTTTAGCATCCTCTGTTTATTGTTCTTACACGCATTCCAGAAAAATAAACAATTCCCATGCAGCGAGCTGCACTGCATGAATGTGACATAGACCCGTATAACGGACCCAAAGACAGAGTCGTTAAGGTATTCCATTACTTCATTTAGGCATGATTAATACATCCATTCGTTTTTCTAGAATTTATATTCTCTTATCTCTTTCTCTTCACATTTATTCATCCAAAATTGGAGAGGGGGAGGAGATACAGAAATTTTCAAAAACACACACCCATAGGAAACACATCCCAGGGTTAGAACAAATGAAATATTGTGCAATTTCCAGGAAAATGTCAATAACGCCTGACTGAGCGTGAACAAATATCAAAAGAGTCAAAAATGCGTACGTCCCAACTAGAGGCAATTTTCCACTGTAAGTCAGGGGAGGGAGGCAATCAGCCTGCAGCCAGGGACCAGGGACAGTCTGGGTCCCCAACTCTCCACGTCATCAAGGTTTGTCTGTCCTGTCTCTCTGGGTTTAGAGGTTTTGTTTCCGAAGCTACCTTGCATTTTGACCACTCCTGTAGGTAGATTTGAAAAAACAAGTAAGCCCAGCTTGCCCCAATTTTGTGTTTACGGATGATACCCTATCAATGATGGAATGTCCCCTAACACCGATTTTCACAATTTCCCTGAAAGCACATATTTTAATAGGCCAGATGCGAGCTCTAACCGGGGACCCTACACGGCAGAACTCAGCGGCTGAGTGTGGACACGGAGTCCAAACGGCTGGGAAACGCTGGCTGCCACGTGATAGCAGTGTGATCATGCCCCTGCACTTTTGCTTCCTGATCTTAAAATTAGAGAATGGTGGTGACTTCCCCGCCATCTGTTTCCAGAATTAAATAAGTTAATACATGTTGAGTATTTCATCTGTCAGTTAAAAAAAGAAGCAGCAGTGAAAATCAGCAGCTTCTCTTACAATTTAGGAACTAAGTGGCCACAGGCAGGAGGGTTTCACTTTGACTTTCAGACATTATCCACAGACAAGAGAAAGGCTCTAAAGGCGGTTCAACATCTCCTCCGTCTACCTACCTCTGGCCATAAACATGTACACGGCTCTGAATTAGAATTCAGGACACAGTCTAAATCTGTGAATTCAGCCCTATTCATACAATAAGTGTTGACAACTTATTGAGATGATTTAACACATCGTCCAGATTAGAAGTAAACAGTGACTTTATCATGATTCAATCTCATGATTATCCCCCAGAGTACCTACCATCAGCTCTCTTCTTTTTTTTTTTTTTTAATTTTTTTTTTTTTTAAAGTTTATTTATTTTTGGGACAGAGAGAGACAGAGCATGAACGGGGGAGGGGCAGAGAGAGAGGGAGACACAGAATCGGAAACAGGCTCCAGGCTCTGAGCCATCAGCCCAGAGCCCGACGCGGGGCTTGAACTCACGGACCGCGAGATCGTGACCTGGCTGAAGTCGGACGCTTAACCGACTGCGCCACCCAGGCGCCCCCATCAGCTCTCTTCTTAACAACATTTACTCAATACTGAATCCACAATCTTAGTCCTAGCTACTCGACTGAGGTTATCATTAACCTAAGTACCAGTCTTTTTTCTTTTTAACTGGAAAAGAAGGACCACTTTTTTTTTTAAGTCTCTTTATTTTGAGAGAGAGAGAGAGTGTGTGAGTGGGGAGGGGCAGAGAGAGAAAGGGAGAAAGATAACCCCAAGCAGGCTCCACGCTGTCATTGCAGAGCCCAACTCAGGACTCCGTGTCAGGAACCTGGAGATCATGACCCGAGTCAAAATCGAGAGTCAGACGCTTAACCAGGTAAGCCACCCAGGTGCCCCCCACTAAGTAACAGTCTTTAAATGAGAAGAGGGATTATATATTTTCATGATCTCAATACTTAAATTATTCAGTTGTAATGGTACCAAAAATCCTAAAGAGAAATGGCCTTCTCTTCTAAAATGGGTGTCACTTCTAGGATCTTGGTCCACATCTGAAACTTCTCATATGACTCAGAAACACCCTTCCATTATTGGGCCCTTCATCCCGGACAACCATTTCTGAATCCTTGTTTCTAGTAGCATTAAGGACTAAAAAGTTACCTTCTCAAGCCATACCATCCAAACCTAGATCCGTGAATTGACTTATGCAACCAGCATTTGTTAAGGGCCTGCCAGGTCTTGAAGCCTCCTCTAGGGAGTGCGGAGATGCCAAAGGAGCAGACCAAGCGGTCACACCTGAGGGCTTCACAGTCTCCTAGGTGACACAGAAATGTGAGTCCGGAAGGGCACCTGTAAAGGAAGGGGACCAACGGTTCAGGCTCCGTGTACATAGTCAGCAGCTCTGAGGTGGGAGATCTTCTCCAAGACTTCGTCACGGAAGACATGATCTTGCTCTCTTTGCATAGACAGTCTCTCCCAGATGGCCATGGACAGTTTATGGAAGTGACCTTTCTTATCATTCGTCACACACCCACCCACCCCTGTGTGCCTCCTACCAGCTCAGAGCATTTCTGCAAAGAGGTCACTCTGCTCACGCAGCAGGCCCTTGCCTTCTGTTTACACGACAGCAACCGCCACTTTGTTCCTCAGAAGAAACGTTGCTGTTCTCTTCTATTTTACTTACTTATTTATTTAGAGGGGGGCACAAGTGAGCAAGGGGCAGACAGAGAGAGAGAGAGAGAGAGGAAGAGAGAGAGAAGCGGGGCTCACCAGAAGCGGGGCTCGAACTCATGAATCGCGAGATCATGACCTGAGCTGAAGTCAGATGCTTAACCGACTGAGCCACCCAAGTGCCCCTGTACTCTTTTAAAAGAAAATGAGGAAAATGTCATGCTGGCAAATGAATTTTGTTTTCCTGCCATTGCCAAGCGTGCCTGGGCAAGACAATATGGGAAGAAAATGAGAGTTTTTCCTGACCTGCACAGCTAGGTATGGTTTTTGGTGCCTCCTGAGAAAGAAGAGTGAGTTTAGTGTCCAGCAACAGCCAGTTCTATCCAGATCCAGGCAGGTGAGGGCCTCAGCATCTGGAATATCTCATCATTAATTCTGGAACCAAAGCCAGGAAAGGCACTGTTTCTCTGCATCTAGTATCTTCCTCCAGAATAAGGTTATAATAAAACTTACATCAAAAGGAAGCTACTTAGAAAAACTGTCTTGGGGTTCCTGGGTGGCTTAGTCAATTGAGTGTCTGACTTCAGCTCAGACCATTACTTCAGGGTTCATGAGCTCTAGCCCCACGTCAGGCTCTATGTTGACAGCTTGCTCAGAGCCTGGAGCCTGCTTTGGATTCTGTGTCTCCCTTTCTGCCCCTCCTCCACTCATGCTTTGTCTGTCTGTCTGTCTGTCTCTCTCTCTCTCAAAAATAAATAAACATCAAAAAAATATTTTTTAAAAAAACTGGCTTAATGCCTAGACAGGTCTTTGAACACACTCAGTGCTTATGAGCAGTGTAACCGGTCATGTCTGGGTCAAGCCTCTTCCCTCTGACAGGCCACCCACCCTGCTGTGCAGCAAAGTTGCAGGGAATTCTCAAAAACCAGTTGGACAGACCACACTGCCAGGGGCGTCTAGAGCCTCGGAAAGATAATGACAGAAAACAAATCTTTGAAAATGTGTACATTTTGCAACAAACAGGAATTGATAAATGCCAATCTTTTTATTTTTATGAATGTAACATCAGAGCCTCTGGATGTCTCCTGCAGAAAACCTCTGTCACTTAAGAGCAGAAGAAATTAACCAGAGGAAATGATGACAACTACAACAGGGGCGCCTGGGTGGGTCAGTTGGTTGAGCGTCCCATGTCCGCTCAGGTCATGATCGCGCATTTCGAGAGTTCAAGCCCCACATCGGGCTCAATGTTGTCGGCACAGAGCCCGCTTTAAATCCTCTGCCCCCCGTCCTCTCTCCCCCTGCCCCGCTTGCGCTCTCCTGAAAATAAACAAATATTAAAAAAAAAATAATGACTACAAGAGCATATGGCTCACCATGTGCCAGACATCACGCATGCTAGGTGACTCCTCTAATTCAGTCATTCCTCCAGTTAGCGCGGGGAGGCCGGTGCTATAATTATTCCCTTTTCCATATAAGGTCACTGAGGCTCAGAGTTAATAAAATGTACAGATACTTATGTCACAACCATGAAGAGAGAGAGGCCTGAGCATATGGGGATCGGACGATGGCAGAGAAGTAAGGCAGCACCAACACATAGTATCACATGCTTCAGACCAATTGATGGGAAGCCCATTTATATGATTAAAACATCTCATTCATTCTATAGGATATTTCTAAATAAACTGCTTTTTCTTCTCAAGTACAAATAGAAACAAAAGACCAGTAACACAATGGTCACTAAAGTTTCTTGTGACGGACAGTCCTTTGATGTGTGAACCTGGCAAAGGTATAGTTCCAGTTACTCAAACAGCCGTCCAGGTGTTGCTATGAAGGTGTTTTGTAGACATGAATCAAATCCATAATCAGTTGACTTTAGTTCAAGGAGGTTCTCCCAGGTAATCGAGATGAGCCTGATTCAGTTGGTTGAAAGACCTTAAGAACAGAACTGAGATTTCCCTAAAGAAGACATTCTGGCCCGGGACAGTAGCTTCAGAATGTTCCAGAATTCCCAGCCTGCCCTGTGAATTTCAAATGTGACCAGCCAGCGCCACAAGAGCATAATCCAATTCCTTGCAATAAATCTCTAACTATCTATCTCCTTCTGGTTCTGCTTTCTTGGTTGAACCCTTACTGAGTCAGTTCTGAAAATGTTCACCATAATTAATATATAAGAATGAGTTAGTAGAAAGATATTGTATACAAAAGCCGATATACAAAGTGTGTTTTTAAGGGGTTTTAAATTTTTCCCTGCATTCTTGTTTACTGATGGACTTCTACTCTCTCAGAGGAAGGACTCAGAAAATCACCTTGCTAAGCCAGAGTAAACTTTAAAGTAAAATTCCATTTGAATTATTCTGAACAAATTCTGAATGAATAGTCTTAATAAAGTTCCAGAATGTTAAAAGAGGAGACTCCTTCCCTCTGATTTAAAGTACACATTAACATACACAGTTCTATGAGAGGGTACCTACCTAACCCCCACAGAAATGTCAAATAACATTAATTAATTCATGGCACAGAATATTCAAATAGCATTAATGGAATGCCGATGACATTGAACACCTTTAGCTTTGTGACCTTGGACAAGTCTCTCAACATCTTTGTATCTCATGTTCCTCACCCATAAAAATAGGGATATAAATAGTGCGTGCCTCACAGGACTATTATGATGATTAAGTGAGTTACTATTTTGAAGGTCTTAGAAGAGTGCCCAGCACATGCTGAGCAGCATTTATTTGTGGGTTTGGGAAGCTGGCAAGGACTTCACAGAGAAGCTGGTGCTAGAAGGACTAGGGTTAGGGGCCGAGCCTGCGGTACGGTCCTGAATAAGGTAGAAGCCGGTTTTGAGCAGAGCTTAGAGGCAGGAAAGAGGGAAGCTTGTTTTGTTGACCCTAATTAAACCAGCCTGGATGGTTCTTACTGGAAACCCCATGAGGGAAAATGAGGCCAGATTGTGGTCAAAGCAAAGTCCAGATTCTAAGTCTATGATACCATATTCAAGATCCCTTTAAAACTGTATGTTACGTTTTTCAAAAGAATTTTATGGCTCAACAAGCTTACAAAACTGTTCCAATGAGGACTAACAGGTTTCTTTAAAGCAGGATTCCCCTAATTAGTAGATCAATGCTACTAATCTACATGCAGCAGCTCCCAAATGGGCAACAGATCCTCTTGCTCCAGAGCACCTCCCAGGAGAACGGGTCAGAGGTGCTCACGTCCGCAAACGCCAGCTTCATGAACTGTGTGTTCTGGTGTCTTGATGCTCCGGCATCTAAGGGTCCTGCTGACTGACGCGGACCAGCCACCCAGAGTGCACACACCCGCCACCTCCTGTATGTGGCTCTTACGACCCAGGAGGACACCTTCCTCTGCCCCGATCATCCAAGGCTCAGGTACCAGACAACTAGACAGCCTCTGCACCCCAGAGCCCACTGAACTGATTCAAGCAAGCCAACTCGAAGCCTGCTTACCCTGCCTCCTCTTGCTTTTCCTGAGGAAACCACCATAAAGGCTGCTGCCTACACTCTGCCATTGCTCCCACGGGCTTCGGACTCATCTTGCTGCTTCCCGACGTGGGAGTGGTGTGGCACGCCCCTCCTCTTAAGAAATGTGAGTAACAAATTATCTTCTCAATAGCAATCGCTGATCTGTTGGCCTCACCACAACCAAATAATCATAAAACCTACATTTTAAAACATCGGTGTTGGCAATGAAGGGCTTTCCAAGACTTTCAAGGGGAAGAGTCACCTAATTACGTTTTAGAAGTATTCACCTTAAGTATCACCGCTCTACCTCTGCACCACATTCCAAATCTCCAGAGCATCTCCAGAGCCCTGGGAAGCTCAAAACCTACCTGAACGTTTGAGAGGCACAGCAGGGTTGGGACAGCCCAAACTCCCACCTATCTAGGAGTCTCGACAACTTGATGCATCTCTGGGAGTGCAGTGGATCTCGAGGAGAGCCGTCCCTTAACCAGTCTGGCGACCCTGGGAGTGCGGGCAGAAGCCAGCTGTGGTTGGAAAGGTGATAGACAGTGAGCTGGCTGCGGCTTTGTCTCAGCATGTAGCTAGAGACTAGAGGTCTATGGCACCAAGATTTGTGATTCACCTGAACTTTCTCCATTGGGGATACACAAAAGCCCTTGAGAAACTGATCCAGTCTCTAAACACTTTGACCTCATTTTTTTTTTTCCGTCTACAATATAAGCGGGGGTGGGGGGGGTGGGGGGGGTTGAGTCAATTATCTTGTAAAATATCTTCTGGCTCTGAAACTCTAAACTCTAAATTCCAAATCACTCTGCAAAGCTACTAATTCGAGCAAATTTTATAATCCTATAAAATTGCTCGAAGTCATAAAGAAGATTGACGCAAAGTTTTTCCATCTCTGTGTACTTTTTTTTCTTTTCTGTACAATGCCTGCTCTCCAAAGTGCACTTCTCTTTTGTTAGTTACAATCACCCTACTCTTTATTGTGAGCCAATTAAAATAAATATTTTACTTTGGAAAGGGAAATGTACTTTTTTCCCCCAGACTGGTGCCAACCTTCATTCCACACCTCGTCCCATCACTTAACCAACTGTGAGCTTTATCTGCACTTGGAAAAGGCATTCGGGAATTCATGACTCACTGCCCCAGCAGAACTCTTTTAGGTTGAGAGGACACTGGCTACATCCCCTCCCCCACCAGGGGCAGCCCTTGGCGGAGCTCTGAATAAGAACAGCAATGACCTTGCCTTGAAAGTGAGGAAATGAATCATAGGGCTTGACCAGAACTTACTAGTTGTGTCTCCAAATGAAGGAACAATGATAAAACTGATGGTTGCCTGATAAGCAAATTGGAGTAAAGAGTGGAAGACGGAAGTACATTAGTCTGATATCTTCTGAAGGGAGAACTTTATGGAAGCTGTTTTCCTGGACCGCCTGTCGTTTCTTCTCTGGGGGGATCTCAGATTCCTCGTATGTAAAACGTCAGGTCTGAAACAGGTGATGTTGCACATGAGTATCTCCTTGAGTCAGTAAACATGGAGGTCGGTGCTGAATCCGTTGGCCACCCTGTTTTCCCAATAAGGAAAAGAGATACCCAGGTGTTACTGGATTGAAACACAGCCACTAAAGGAGTAGGATCCTTGCTCAAAAAAGTCTGTGTGCAAAGGAGAGAAAAGACTCTATAACCAGTGGGGAGCTTTCATCTTGGGTAAGCAGGCCAAAATCTGAGTGCATGATGGCACAATCGGAAAAAGAAAGAAAACAGCAAACGAAAACACATTCAACATTCCACTTGGCCAGTGGTTAGTCATGAGAAAGAAAGGCAAAAGCTGTCATAAAGTAGAAAAGATTTGCTCCATTAGTCAGCAGTGTGGAGAAGCAGGTATAAATGACAGCAGGGACACTAGGAGATGTGGACCATGGATTTCCTATTTTCTGGACACTAGTGCTAGAAAAATTATCTCTATGGAAGCATCCAACTATTGCAATCAACGTAATTATTCTTACTGTCCTGTAGAAACTGCTATATGTATTCATTCAATATGTATTTACTGAACATCTTCCTATTTGTAACTAAACTCATAACCACTTAGTTATCTATAGAGATAAATAATTCTTGCTCTTCAGTGAGGAAATGGGTAACGACAACTCACTGTCATCACAGTGCTGCTGAGAAGTATAAACAAAAGAACAAGGGAAAAAAATATTCTTACCCACGACTTTATGCCGAAGAGGAGACTGAAGCTCAGCTTTAAAGAATGGATACAGTTTTGATAGAGGAAACTGAGGAGAAAGCATTCTGGAAAGATGGAACGGGGAAGGTAAAGGCATTCCTTAAAATGGTTTACAAAACTACCCCAATATGATCTCCACTTAAATGTCCTGCTCATAATTATTAAGGTGGTGTCTTCAGTGTGGGCCGTCCCTGAACACACTCGGCACATCGGTACGTCCTTCCTAGCTGGCTCCGTGGCTGAGGGAACCTACTGCATCTTGAAATAAATGTGGGGATAAATCACCACTTAGATTCCAGTCTCCCCATCTCTCAGACCTTCAGGAAACTAGACGCCATCACATCAAGTGTTTGCTTTATTGGTCAAGGGAAATTAGCTCTTCAATTTCAAGCTTGAGGGTCCCAGGCAGAGTTCTGGTGTAGAAGATATAGTGCAGCGTGTGGCGTTACCTGAATGAGCAATCACAAGGGGGAATGATTCAGACACCGCTTCAGGGACTCCGCTCAGGCGAGCAAACTCCACCCCCACAGGACTGCAGGCAAGATGCCCGGCCTCTTGGGAGCTGCTCTTTTTTTTTTTTTTTTTTTTTTTAATGTTTGTTTTATTTTTGAGAGAGAGAGAGAGAGAGAGAGAGAATATGAGCAGGGGGAGGGTCAGAGAGAGAGAGGGAGACACTGAATCCAAAGCTGTCAGCTCTGACCTGTCAGCACAGAGCCAGACGCAGGGCTCGAACTCACAAACTGTGAGCTCCTGACCGGAGCCGAAGTCGGATGCTTAACCAACTGAGCCACGCAGGCGCCCCTGGGGAGCTGCTCTTGATACAAATCTCACATGTGAATGAGCCAATAACATCTTTCTAGTAAAATAAAATCATTTCTAGTGAAATATTAAAATGAAATCTGGGAAGGTTTTTGAGATTATTTCCTTGACCTGGAAAGGCAATACGTTCATGTCCTCTGAATGTTTAATGCTTTCTGTTTTCAAAAACTCCCAAATGGTTGTTCCAAAGCATATTAGATAGGTTTCTAAAGATATACTCTGTAAACTGTGGCCATCTCTGGAGGGATTATGGGGTACTTCAACTTTTTTATTTTCAATATTTTGAGTCGTTTGAATTTCTTACAGAGTGAATGCATTTTTCATAGGATACGTATATACTTTTTGCATTCAGAAACAGCCATCTGCACAGGTTGGGAACTTCCTAACTTGTTCTGTGCCACGTGCTCTTTTAATATCTCTCAGCATGTGGGTACTGCATGTAATTTTTGCAGTCTTACATCGTGATGCTATGCCCTAACAGATGCCCATAAAATATTCATTAAATAAGGGGCACCTGGGTGGTTCAGTAGGTTAAGCAACCAACTTTTGATTTCGGCTCAGGTCATGACCTCATGATTTGTGGGTTCGAGCCCCATGTTGGGCTTTCTGCTGACCCCGTGGAGCCTGCGTGGGATCCTCTGTCTCCCTCTCTCTGCCCCTCCCCTGCTCTCTCTCTCTCAAAATAAATAATTAAACATTAAAAAAAAAATATGTTCATAAATAAAATAGTCAAGAAGTAAGCAACATTCATCTCTCAGCACAGGAACACGTAGAGAAGGAGCCTGCCCATCAGTGTCTCGTCATTGTCGCGTTGCTGAATTCTGTCTACAATGAGCGGGAAACGAGGGAGAGAAACAGCAGAATGGGAACCCAGAGGTGTGTGCTGAGCCGCTGCCCTTCACGCACTCACCGAATGCTGAGTAATATGGAAGGTTGTGCCTACAATTGCCTATTGGTTGTGCCTACAATTGCCTATTGGTTGTGCCTATTGGACTTTGGTCCGAACCCCCGCCCTCCTGCCTGCCTCTGCTGCAGCACGCTGGCCGCCCCGTCCTGACCCCCTCCAGGGTGGTGTTCGGTGCCCCGACAACGCTGACGGTAAACCAGGATCATCCCCCTGGGTGCTGCCCTGTGTAGCAGCCCCACAGGGAAGGGCAGCCACGCCCCGCCTCCTGGGGCGACAGGGCCCTAGGCACCCACGTGCTCTGCCAGACAGTCGCTGGCCTCGAAGTCTCGCCTCCTAAGCCTGATGGCTTCATAAAGAGCCGGCTGAGTACTAGCTGTTTTTATTCAAGACTTGGGCTCAAAACTAAGCTAAACCCGATCAGGAGATTATGTCAAGGGAAGAAATGCTGAATTGGCTTTCTGGTGGCTCTGAGATAAAGAGCTGTTGCAGCCCGGCCGTGGTCCGGGAGGGCACCACCGAACAGTTCAATCAGTGGAGCCTATTTTGGTACGTTTGTGTGAAAAGTCAGCCACGGGATGCGTGCGCTCCGTGCTGCCCCCCGTGCTGGGGGCTTAGCCTCGGCACGCTGCAGAGGATCCAAAGCAGAGGGCGGGGGACTACTCACATCACCATCAGGCAGCTCCAGAATGTTCCTTGGCTCCCACGTCACTGAGTCAATCTGCGGCCCAACCCAGGACAACGGGAGCCCGTGGTGAGTTTGGGTATGAAACCACAGAAACAAACCCTAAGTGCCCAGAGATCTGGAGAAAGAGGTATAATGAATTCTTTACCAGTGAACTCTCACAGTATCCACAGGTCCTCCTTACCCAGCCTTTCAATGACAAGATCTCACCGCCTGCCTTTATCTTAAACCACGTATTTAGGACTTGGACCATGTCTGTATCTTTGCAGATGGCAGTTTAAGGTTTTTCAGTCTGAGCTCACAGGCCACCTAAGGTCGAGGGAGCTTACAGGGGACTGAGGGTGGTAGTGAGGACAGCCCTGAATCGGCACCCAAGCTGTTCCAACCAGACGGCGCCCCTGGTCTGTGGATGGTCTCAGACATCTGACAGTCTTGTGTCAAGGTCCTGGGGGTGCAGGTCTGAGGAAACCACTGACCAAATCAGGGAGAACGTGCAGGATGAATGAAATGTGTCCATTTCTTTTTTCTCTCCCACCGCGTTACTATAGCACTTGCTAAGGTTCGTGGGTGACCGAGGATAGGAAATACTTATTACGCCATTTTTGTTTGTTTGCATTGCTGTGAGTTTAAGTGCACAGGCTGGGACAGAGTCTAAGCAGAAAAGTGTGCACCCTGACCCTCCTCATCTCCCCCCGCTGGCCTTCACTTTCCATTCCTATTTCCATTTTACTGCATCAACTCCCACCTCACCACAGACTTCCTGTTTCCCCAGTCCCTCCCTACATAGGAACAGATATAGTTTATATTCTTGAAAGAAACGTTTTTGTATGAAATAAACTTTCCTGTTGCCTCGAGTTGTAATATTATAAGGCAATTATTGGCAAGGAAAGAGACTTTTAAATATGGAGATCAAACAGAGGGTTGCTGGAGGGGTTGTGGGGAGGGGGGTGGGCTAAATGGGTAAGGGGCATTAAGGAATCTACTCCTGAAATCATTGTTGCACTATATGCTAACTAACTCGGATATAAATTTAAAAAATTAATTAATTAAAAAAAATTAAAAGGGGGTGCCTGAGTGGCTCAGTCGGTTAAGCCTCCAACTCCTAATTTCAGCTCAGGTCATGATCTCATGGTTCGTGAGTTTGAGCCCCACATCAGGTGCTGCATTGACAGTGCAGAGCCTGCTTGGGACTCTCTCTCTCTCTCTCTCTCTCTCTCTCTCTCTCCCCACTCATGCTATCTCTGTCTCTCTCAAAATAAATAAACTTAATTTTTTAAAACAAAATGCAGAAGTCTAGTTCCAAAGGTAAATCCATGTGTGCTTTAAGGTAATCTGAGGAAATATCCAGAAAGAAGATGAGTGCTTTACTCATGAGACCTGCCCCCAACCATGGGATGCTGGAGCCCACTGTCTGGGGAAATCCGTGTCAAAGCGGAATGTCTGTGGATGGGGGACGCCTTGCCCAGGTGTCTGGACTAAACAACTATTTTCTTACTTCTTTCACATTCGTGCACTAATGTATGTTCATTCCCTCTTCACTCTTGGAACTCCCAAGTCTTCCAGGCACCAGAAACCCAAGCGCCACTGTGTCCTGTCCTGCATTATCAGCCCCTCTCGCCAACTCCCTTCAAGCCCGGTGACAAGACCCGGGCTCCAGGTAGAACACAGCCCTGACCTGGGGTTCTAGGACTGAGAGAAGAGGAAGAGCTACCTACGTTCCTGATCCTCCCACCAGTGGGAGGGTCTTAGTCTGCTTAGGCTGCCCTAGCATTACAGACTGGTTGGCTTAAACACAGACATCGTTTTCACAGTTCTGGGGCTAGAAGTCCCAGATCAAGTGCGGGATTGCCTCGGATGAGGGCTCTCTTCCCGGCTGCTAGATGGCCCCTTCTCCGTGTCCTCACATGGCCTTTCCTCTGTGCTCCCATGGAGAGAGAGCCCTGTGTGGCCTCTTCTCCTTATGAGGACACCAGTCCTATCAGATAAGGGCCCCTCCCTATGACCTTGTTTACCCTCCCTTAAAGGCTCCAAACAGAGTCATATGGGGGGTTAGGGCTTCAACATATCAATTTAGATGGGGTGGGGGGGGCACGGGGAACACAATTCAGTCCATCACAGTGAGTGAACTGGTAAAGTTGCAAGAATTCAAAAGTCAAAAAACCCTTGCCTTTAATACGTAACACCTGCTTGATAAGAGTGACAAGGAGAGCAATGGCTATATGATAAAAGTTTACAGATATTAGATGAGAAGCAAAACTAAGAGAAAATATAGCTTTGATCGAGGTGTATGAGACTAAGACCAGTATTAATTGTAATACTTTACTTAAAATTTGTGAGCAATTTGAAGTCTATTAATATATTGTGAGAGACAGAGAGAGAGAGAGAGAAAGGGAGAGAGAGCTTGCACACGCAGGGGAAGGGCAGAGAGAGAGGGAGACAGAGAATACCAAGCAGGCTCCGCGCTGTCAGCATAGAGCACAGGACTTGAACTCACAAACCGTGAGATCATGACCTGAGCTGATCTGGTTAAGTCGGCTTAACCAAAGGAGCCACCTAAGTGCCCCTCATTTTACTCTTTATATCCCACAACGTCACTTGATGAATGGAATGAACTATTGAAAGAATTAGTTGCTTGGAAGAGGAAGTGTTAGCAAAAGAAGCTGGGGTAGGCTTCAGCTAAGCACTGTGTAAGAGAGGGGACTATGGCCAATGAGGTCTCATATCTAATTCACTCATCCATTCATCCCATAATTATTGACTGGTTGCCTGTTGGTGCTTGATGAATTTGACAGATGAAATAAAGTTGGCATTTTAGCAAGATGACCAGCTGCCCCATGGAAAAGGGATGGGAAGGGGCAAGTTTGGAAGCAGGAAGAGTCAGGGGCCACGGCAGTAATCCTGGTCAGAGGCTCTCCTTACAGAGAGGGGACATTCAAAAGTGAATGCCCATGACTAGAGGCAAGGGTCTTTGTTTTTTAAGGTTCTGGTCACCACCACCCCCCGCCCTCCTCGTCCCCCTTATTCCAGCCTTATTGGCTGGATAGCTCTAGGTGCTGGGTTGTCCATTCCTAATTGGCTCGATTCCATTGTATGAGGGTGGTCTATGGCCCATCAAGAAACACTTCTTAAGATCAAGATTATAATAATGGTGGTTAAAATTAATGAATATTTACCATATGTCTTTACAGTCTTCATCTTTGTAACAAGGCAAGGGGAGTTCGAATTAACGCAGTTAGGAGCGTGCATTCAGGTCTTAGCTCCCCCTCACTAGCTTTGTGACCTTGAAAATTCTTAACCTCTCTGCACCTCAGTGTCCTTGACAGTTTCTAAGGATTAAATGAATTAATATATACCCCTGTCCTCATGTACTTTTGTGTCTAGTTATCTAGTACATTCTTTCTCTAAACTTAAAATCAACTAACGCCTTCTTACGAAGTAGATACTCCAGACCATTGATACTATATTATGCTGTAACTGGTCATTTTTAATCTCTGTTATCCCCAGGGCATAGGTCAGATCCTGGCACATCCTAAGAACTTAAATATGAAGCAGCACAGGTCAGTTCAATGGCTTCTCTGACCACATCCAGACCCCCGCCGTCACTAAGAGGAGTCCTTCTGGTGTATTCCTAACAACCACACATGATGGGGCAATTTAGAATGTTACCACATGGACATTGGTTCAACATTTTAAAGATTATTTAATTGCACTGGTATGATTTGTTTAATATTTACACTTTTGCATAGTATTTCAGCAGCGGGATCCATCTCATGATAACTTTCTAATGTTATAAGAAAATTATTCCCAGGCCCAACCCAACCAGAGGTATTCTGTTTCTAAACAGGTCAGGAGACAAGGAAAGTTCTGGAAGTCTGGGGTGTCCTTTGCCTACACAGATGCCTGCCCTACACAAGTCCTATCAGAGCCTTGCTACTCCGCTAACCTTTGAAAGCATCCTCGTGCACAGTTAATAAACAGGGATGTTTCAGGTATTTCTCTCCAGAGACTGATGGTATAAAGCATAATTAATTATATTTTAAGTACATTTTAAATGATCAATAGACCTAATCTGTTCTGTTCATTTTTATGGAATTCAATGACATTGAGTAAGTTGCTTTGGGTTACTTCCTCATCCAGACTTTCCATCTTTTCCTAAGAAATGGGGACCTTTCAGAGCCTGGGTTGGGACCCTTCTCTCACAGGGACTTAGCAGCTAAATCTACCAGTAGTTTTTCACTAATAGCTTTTATTACTTTTAGAAAAAACTATTTAAAAAAATTTTTTTAATGTTTATTTATTTTTGAGAGAGAAAGAGAGAGACAGAGCACGAGCCAGGGAGGGTCAGAGAGAGAGGGAGACACAGAATCCGAAGCAGGATCCAGGCTCCAAGCTGTCAGCACAGAGCCTGACGTGGGGCTCGAACTCACAAACCGTGAGATCATGACCTGAGCCAAAGTCGGATGCCCAACTGACTGAGCCACCCAGGCGTCCCAAGAGAAAACTATTTTTTAACTACAATTTTCTCCAGTGACTAAAAGTCCAGAAAAAATAAAGAGAAATATCAAAATGATTACATAACCAAGACCAAAGGCTAAATTAGATTAAAGAATTAAATAGGTTTAAATTAGGTAAACATTAACTAAGTATGGTAGGCATCTGTAGTAGATATAAACATTTAAGGGATGCAGTCATCCAGGAAAAAGGAAATGTAAATGTAGATCACCAGAAACAAAAGTAAAATTAAGATTCACATACAGATCAGTATGTGATTCATTATAATAATGAAGCTGATATCATTATCAGACAGAATATAGCAACATATTAAAAGAATAACAGGGGGTGGGGCACCTGGGTGGCTCAGTTGGGTAAGCATCCGACTCTTGATTTCAGCTCAGGTCATGATCTCAGGATTCATGAGTTCAAGCTCCACATCAGGCTCTATGCTGACAGTGCAGAGCCTGCCTGGGATTCTCTCTGGCCCTGTTTTTCTGCCCCTCCCCCCCATATGTGCACTCTCTATCTCTCTCTCTCAAAATAAATAAACTTAAAAAAATACAATTTTGATCAAGTAAATTTCATAGCTAAAATGAATAAATGGTTTATTATTCGGATATTAATGCAATTTACTGTGTTAAGAGAAAAATCCTATAATTATCTCTATAGATGCTAATGACATTTGATAAAATTCAACATTCTTAAATTTAAAAAATCTCAATATGTAAGTCTTAAATACAAAACTAAACACACGTCAGTGCACACATACATTATGCTTAGTGAAGAAATATTAGATGCATTCCTATTAAAATGAAAAAGATATCAGTAGCACAATCATTATTAAAATTGTTCTGTAATTATCAGCCAATGAAAGTAGGCTAATAAAGGAATACAAAATATAAAAAATTTAAAAAAACATATATTTGGATTACTTTCTTTCTTTTTTAAAGATTTTATTTTTTTTTTAATTTTTTTTTTCAACGTTTATTTATTTTTGGGACAGAGAGAGACAGAGCATGAACGGGGGAGGGGCACAGAGAGAGGGAGACACAGAATCGGAAACAGGCTCCAGGCTCTGAGCCGTCAGCCCAGAGCCTGACGCGGGGCTCGAACTCACGGACCGCAAGATCGTGACCTGGCTGAAGTCGGACGCTTAACCGACTGCGCCACCCAGGCGCCCCTAAAGATTTTATTTTTAAGTAACCTCTACACCCAACATGGGACTCGAACTCACAAGAGGCGAACTCAAGAGGCGCATGGCTCTACCGACTAGACAGGTGCCCTATGGAATTAATTTCTGATGACAGACTTGTAGACAGAGAAAACCCAAAGGAATGGACTAAAAAATTTTAGAAGCAATAAGAAAATACATAGAATTAGTAAACAAAAGCTGATTACCAAATAAGTAAAGAACATCAAGTTAGAAAATGTGATGGAAGGGGGACCCAATTCTGTGATTCCAACAAAAATGATGAAATCCCTAGTGATGAGCATACTAAGATGTCTAGGTAGTCTAGTTGTGTTTCAGGCAAATGCTACCAAGGGACTCTGATGAAGGCTATTTGCCCCATTCCCCACTTTCTCCTAAGATTTTAGCTGAACCCACAATCATCCAGAACAAAACTGTTTTGCAACCTTGCCTGCGGTAAGTACGACCATTTGGCTAGGCGAAGTCCATGTGGGTAAATGTAGGTGGGGTGTGCTAATTTGGGGTGAGGAGGTCCCTAGAGAGGACACAGTCTGTCTGGCTACCTCTGTCCTCCCAAACAGGTGCAGGGAGTGCTGGAGCAGCCATCCTGTCCGTGAGACGGAGGCCATGCTGAGGACAGGAAAGTGACAAAGCAGGAGGCCGGGTCTCCAATGACAGAGGCCTGGACAAACCCATCTGTGTTCATGAGCAAGGGTTCTCATTCAAGGAAATGTGATTTTCTGTTTGCCATCAGTCACAGCTGGACCGAAAAGAAGACTGGGAAGCAAGACAGATGAAGCACATCTCTTCCTACAGAACTCCTTTCTATGTTTGTTGATTTCACATCAATTACCAGCCTCCCTTTCCTCATCTCCCCACAGGAATATTTACGTCTGTTTTATTGTGTTTTTATGTTTGCAAATACAGTAAAACCTTGGATTGTGAGTAACTTGTTCTTCAAATGTTCTCCAAGACGAGCAAGCATTTCTAATAAATTTTAACTTGATAAACAAACAATTTCTTGCAATACGAGTAGTATGTGACACTGAACATCACATGATCACAACTGAGCCAATGGTTCTTCTCTCTCTCCTGTCTCTCTCTCTCTCTCTCTCTCTCTCTCTCTCTCTCTCTCGATTGTGGGTGATCATCTCCCATGCCCGGATCTCAGTCTCAGGCCATGGTGTTTGTCATTAATCAGTGATTTTTCAGAACGTTGGAAGGTGCCCACAACTGGCATCCAACTGTTGCCATCAAGAACTTATGGAGGAGATACCATCTGCAGAGGAGGAGAAAAAGGCAGAAGAATCCCTCACTTCCAATGAGATTAGGGAGATGTGGAAAATGTGGGAAACAGTGCAAAATTTTGTAGTTTTCAACAAAAACTACCACCCAAATAAGGCCGTAGCAGTGCGAGCCATGAATCTGTTTAACAACAATGCAATGTCACATTTCCATGAAATCCTCAAAAGGAGGCAAAATCAAGCATCATTGGATAGACTCCTTGTTAAACTTTCATGAAAAGAAAAAGATTCTATTGAGCCAATAGATAGCAGTGATTCTGTTAGCGACAGAGAAAGTCTTCTTACACAATAACTCTCCTCTCTCTTGTCTCCTCTCTCGTCCACCCTCTTTGTCTTACCTCAAAGGTAAGTTCAAGTTAATTTGTTTATTTTTCTTTATATTTGTATTTTCTTTATTATTTTGTATTATATTACAGTATTGTAATCATTTCTATATTAATATCTTGGGGTTGTGGAACAAATCATCTGAGTTTCCATTATTTCTTATGGGGAAATTCTCTTTGATATACAAGTGCTTTGGATTACAAGCATGTTTCCGGAATGAATTATGCTCACAAACTAGGGTTTTACTGTATTAAAAATACATTACAACCTCCTAACCCCTTTCTTCATGACCCCAGTGTGACCTAAGAATCCACCACCCAGGCTCCGCACTGGCTCCCTAGATAACAAACTTGATTCTGCCAGTCTTGTGTTTAAGAGTCAGTATTACACCACTTACAAACCCCTCAAATCCTTCATCATTGGCCCCTGGCTCTGTCTTCCGCTTCCCTCCCAATGTACCCACAACCACCCCACCAACCAATTACAGAATCCCACACGGTTCTCCCAGCGCACCTGGCTGTCCTGCCGCTGTGGTTTCACACACTGTCTCTTCTCTGCCAGGAATGCCCGATGTCTGCGCTGGTCTGCTCACCTCTCCACCCTTCTCAGCTCATGTTAGTAATGCCCCCCAGACTCCCCCTAGACTTCTTCTCTGTCCCCCTAAACCAAGCAGGTTCTCCTCTTTTGTGATCCTTTTCAGGGTTTCCCTGACACCCTGATATAACCTCGAAACATGGTAAACATTCCTTTCTCTTCCTTCTGCCTCCATGAGAACAAAACCAAACAGAAACCATTTGAGTGACATCACACACTCTTAAAGCAATGGCTGAACTAATCAGTCAGCCTCAAAGGCAGTGTTTCTCAAACCCTGAGAATTCACAGGTCAATCTAAAATACTGCCTCTGCGCCCAGTTTGAGAAAGGTCACTTTAGATGGTCAGTGAATATTGATTCAATTAAAAACACAACAAAAATAAATAAATAAATAAGAAACAAACAAAAAACAAAGATACAACACAGACACTGGGACTGAACAGTAGCACTGGAACATGATGAGGTCATTCAGATAATAAAATAAATTTATGGGTTTTTAAGAATTATTATCCATACAAATTATCCAAGTATTTGGATAATAATTGCATATCCAATTGTCCATATATACAATTTTTAAATTTGTTCACATACATTGCACATCCTTAAAAACATGCCTGTGGATGCCAATTTGAGGAGAAGGGTTATTTATTATTCCCTTAGGAGTCCTATACCCCTTACTTCAGAAAAACGCATATTTTGCAAACCGTATGTGGACATGGTTTCATAAATGCCTCAAGCCCACCATGAACCTAATTTAATGCTAATTTAAATGCTGGAGAACACTAGCCTTTCATCTCAAACAGAATCATCATCAAACAGTGTCAGCCCTCAGGAAGCATTCAGTGAGTTCAACAGTCTCCTAGATTTTACCAAACCACCCATGAATTACCCCATAAGGAATCTTTTGTTCCAGACCCAGGCCAAGTGAACCTTTGACCCGAGTTCAACCAAGCTTCTCTTAATCCCCACCCCACCCCCACCAAAGACCCCACAGCGTTAAGTTCTCTGGAGTAGTTGTACATCACAACTCACCTCTAAGCTTTCTGAAAAGCAAATGGGAAAGGTGAGAAAGACTAAGAGAACAAGAGAAATCTCTGGGACAGCAAACGGAGAGAGCCAGGTCCTAAAAAGACTTTTCCCCATAACATGGGAGCGCTCTTGAAGATCTAGGCTCTCCTTAGACTCTGCAGGCATAGCACGTGCACTTTCTGGCCGGCTCCTGTAAGGCCACACTTCTGCACACTAAGGCAGCAATAAAGTAGGGAAAGCAAAATGATTTTCTAGAAGTATCGCTGAAAAAAGGACCCTCAAAACTGTGAAGGAATATTTTGATAGGCAACAAGCAGTTAATCACAACATGCTTCAAAAGATGAAGGCACACTTTACATATTGGATACAGTCAAATCTTCACGAACGAAGTTAGTCCTGAAATTGCATGTAGTTTTATGTAATAAAACACTGTCTCCTCTTTATATGTAACTCTGTAGGTGTGGCCAGGTAATGAACTTTAATTCTACATAGCTGCTAAGAAGACGTCTTAAGACCACATGGCTGTTCACCAGGGGATGCCAGTAGGATGCTTAGGTTTTCCATATACCTTTGGTTGAGGAATAAAAATCAGAACTAATTACTCATTCTTTCAATTTTTCTTCCAAACAGAATTTTCCTTCAGGCCACCATCCTTTGTTTACAAATGAAGTCAGGCAAATTGAACTAACTCGGATTTCACTAGGCACACCGATTACATCAAATGCATAACTTTACTATCATGATTATCAAATTGCATAGCAGGAGGTAGACAAGGACATTAAATAAATGCTTACGTCACTGTTGTCCACTGAACTGATTAGGGGAGGAGCTAGTTGTCCTGCACATATGCGAGGAAGAAGGCAAATTTATGGCAGGAAGAATGCAAATTGTCAACCAATTTTTAAATAATTTTCAATGTATACTGTAACTGTATATTGAGTGCTACTCAAAATTAATATTCTGGGAGTTTTAAAAATATGGTCATACTACTGCTGTTGAAACACTGCTTGCTAGGATAGACATGGCCCTTATACCTATTTGTGGTCATGCTATTATTGTGTATTTATATATGGTCATATGATTTTGATGACTATCTGTGATGGAAGATGTGTCAAAAGAAGATAAAAAATGGAACATGTACATATGGATTAAGTATTAAAAGGAGCAGCATTGAGTGGGCAAAAGTTATGGATAGATAAAGGGGAAAATGTGAGAAGGGCAAAGGAAGGAGAAAGGAATAATTTAAGGTGCATAAAGAAGAGAAAATAAATTAGGACCATCAACAAACCTTTACACTGAATGTGAGGAAGGGGAAGAGAGAGAAAGAGAGAGGGAGATAGAATGGGAAGAAAGAAGTGCAACACTCGGAATGGAAACACATCACCACAAAGGAAAGGAGAGAGGAAGAAAAGGGATACAATGGGTAAAGGCCCGAAGATCAGAGTAGACTCTGCTGATACCCCTCCCACTCACTAGCCTGTGGGCTGGCCCTGAACATCGAGAACCACGCCCCCCCGGAAATGGCCAGGAGGTCATGCCCTCCCCCAGGGACTGACTGGAACATCCTGAAGGCCAGCCCTCTGGCTGTCGCTCATGCTTCCAGCAATGCTGTCCAATAGAGATAAAATGAGGGCCATACATGTCATTTAAAATTTTCCAGTAGCTACATTGTAAAATATTAACAGAATAAAGAGTCCAGAAATAGACCCACATAGTTACAGTCAATTAATTTGTGGTAAAGATACAAGGCAATGCGATGGATTGAGGGAAGTCTTTGGAACTAATGACGGCACAACTGGCCTTCCATATACCAAAAAGAAAAAAAAATAATAAACCACAACCTCAACCTCATGTCTTGTATGAAGGGTGCAAAATGAAACAAAGATTTCAATTCAAAGTACAAAGCTATAAAAGTTTCAGAATGGGGCGCCTGGGTGGCGCAGTCGGTTAAACGTCCGGCTTCACCCAGGTCACGATCTCGCGGTCCGTGAGTTCGAGCCCCGCGTCGGGCTCTGGGCTGATGGCTCGGAGCCTGGAGCCTGTTTCCGATTCTGTGTCTCCCTCTCTCTCTGCCCCTCCCCCGTTCAAGCTCTGTCTCTCTCTGTCCCCAAAATAAATAAACGTTGAAAAAAAAAAAAATTAAAAAAAAAAAAAAGTTTCAGAAGAAAACATAGAAAATCTTTGTGACTGGGGTTAGCCAAGAGTTCTTAGATAAGACACCGAAAAACACAATTCAGAAAAGAAAAAAAAACTTATAAATTGGACTTCATCAAAATTACAAACTTGCTCTATGAAAATACTGTCCAGAGAATGAAAACACAAGGCACAAAACTTGGAGAAAATGTTTGTAAATCACATATGCAAAGAAATACATAATTAACCCCCAAAACTCAATAGCAAAAATATAACTCAGAAATAAGCAGAAACTGAGACACTTCATCAAAGAGGTTATGCAGATGATAGTAAGTACATCTGAAAATGCACACGTTGGGGCGCCTGAGTGGCTCAGTTGGTTAAGTGTGGGACTCTCAGTTTGGCTCAGGTCATGGTATCACCTTTCGTTTCATGAGTTTGAGCCCCGCATGGGGCTCTGTGTGGACAGTGCAGAGCCTACTTGGGGTTCTCTCTCTCCCTGTCTCTCTGCCCCTCCCCCACTCACTCTCTCTGTCTCTCTCAAAATGAATAAATGAAAAAACATTTTTTTAATGCACACGTCATTGGACGCCTGGGTGGCTCAGTCAGATGAGCATCCAACTGTTGATTTTGGCTCAGATCATGATCTCAGGGTCTTGAGATCCAGCACAGAATCAGGCTCCGCTGTGGGCATAGAGCCTGCTTGGGATTTGCTCTCTCAATATCCCTCTGCCCCTCCATGCAAGCACGTGCTCTCTCTCTCTCTTAAAAAAATAAAAGTGCTCATGTCATTAGCCATTACAGAAATGCCAGTTAAAACCATAGTAACCACCAGTCGGTTACTCATCCACTTCAGCCCAGGTCATGATCTCACAGTTCCTGAGTTCGAGCCCTGCATCAGGCTCTGTGCTGACAGCTCAGAGCCTGGAGCCTGCCTTGGATTCTGTGTCTCCCTCTCTCTCTGCCCCTCCCCCACTCACGCTCTGTCTCTCTTTCTCTTAAAAACAAAATAAACCTTAAAAAATATTAAAAATACCCCCCCACACACACTGAGATGCCTCTACATATCCATTGGAACAGAGGGGTGCCGAAGCTGATTGTTCCCAGCGCAGGTGTGGAGGCAGAGCGGCGGGGATGCTCCTGGTCCCTGGCGAGAATGCAAAATGGGGCAGCCACTCTGGAAAGCTATTTCATATTTCTTAGAAAGTTAACCATCCACTGAACACGTGACCCAGCAATCCTGCTTCCGGGTACTTGCCCAGGAGAGAGGAGAGCAGATGCCCATCCCACGACCTTGTGCACGTGCTCAGAGCAGCTCTATTTGTACCCGCCAAGCCCTAAACGTCATTTACACGGGAACCCACGTCGGGTTCTGTCCTAAGGCACCTTGTTTTCCAGGTGACGAAGAGACCTAACGAATAGGTGGACAACTGGGAAAACGAATGCTAGAAACTATAAACAGAGCAATAACAAATGAAGACCGAATTGCAAAGTTGCAAATAACAGAATATCATCAAAGTTGTATTTATGATACCTCTTAGACAGGAATTATTTTTTAAGCAGGAAACAAATAAAGGTGTTTTAAAGGGATGAAAACAGAAGAACAGGATTATTTTAAATAAATGGCTTTTCCGTAAGCCCCTCTGGAGAGTAGCCCCGCAGCTCTTCCCAAAGTAAATGTGGTCTTACCACACCACCCCACAACTGCAATCTCAGACATTCAACCCAGAGAAAGGAAGACATTTCCACATGAGAACTTGCATGGGAATGTTCATAGCTGCTTCATTCATAATAGGCAACACTGGAGGCCACCCAAATGTCTTGCAATCGGGTGAGTGATTATACCCGATGAAGCATCCACGCCACAGAAAACCACTCAGGAATGAAAAGGCACGAGTGGTCCCTCGATGGATCTCCAGGGAATTATGCTGGATGAAAGAGCCAATTCCAAAAGGTTATTTATTCCATGATGCCGTGTATGTAACATTCTTGAAATTACAGAATTGTGGAAATAAAGAACAGATTGGTTGCTGCCAGGGGTTAGGATGGGAGAGAGGATGGTGTGGCTATGAAGGGATAACACGACCGAGCCTGCGGTGACCACACAGTTTAGTATCATGATCGTGGTGGTGGTTATGTAATAAGCCACACTGCATGGGGATACACATGACAAATGGTGAACTTGGGAGACGTCTATGGGTTGTACCCACAGCAGCGTCTTAGTGTAGATACTATGCTATTGTTCCATAAAATGTTAACATGAGGGGAAGGTGCACAGGACCTCCCTAGACATTTCTTTGCAACTGCCTATGAATTTATAATTATTTCAAATTAAAAAGTTATAAAAATTTTAAAAATTAAATAAAAGGACCTTCTGAACATGATCACTAACTAATCATTTCAAGCACCCCTTTAAGTATTCTACAGACATAATTCCCTTAGGTAATCCTTTTCCTACTAATTCAAATTTTGTGCATACAAAATTCAAGAAGGTGACACTTGGCTACAGGAAAAAGGACATCCGCATACATTTTAATGAAGTTTACAAAACTGACAAATATCTTACATATTTTAATGCCACATATTTTTTCAGACAACAAATGATGTTTACAACTGCAATGATAATGAGATGACTCTTTACTCAAATTACTGTTTTTCATAGAAAAGAAATTGGCAGTGGGAAACCAACCCGTAGCCAGGAAGCTAATGGCTTACATTTCCAATGGGGAGACCTGTGTAAGGGGCTGCAGTCATCTTAAGTCTACTTGGCAGAATCTGCATTTATTTCTATTAAATTCACTTATCTTAATGGATAGAATTGTAGTACTGAAGGAAGGCAGTGTCCCCTGCTTGCCCAATGAGATTGAACAAGATATATTTAAAGGGTCATAAGCCCAACTGTGCAATGCAGTTGAGTGGCTACTTAGGCACATTAGAGGATGAGACTAGAAAGCCCCTCCCACCCACCGCCCACAAGGGGCACCTGGATGGCTCAGTCAGTTAAGCAACTGACTGGGACTGAGGTCATGATCTTGCGGTTTGTGGGTTCCAGCCCCGCATCGGGATCTCTGCTGTCAGTGCTGAGCCCGTTGGGATCCTCTGTCTCCCTGTCTCTCTGCCCCTCTCTTGCTGATGCTCTCTCTCTCTCAGAAAGAAAAAACCCTGCGGTGCTTTGGTGGCTCGGTCAGTTAAGCATCCGACTTTGGCTCAGGTCATGATCTCACAGTTTGTGAGTTCCAGCCCCACATGGGGCTGTGTGCTGAGGCCAGCTAGGAGCCTGGAGCCTGCTTCAGATTCTGCGTCTCCCTCTCTCTCTACCCCTCCCCTGCTTGCACTCTGTGTCTCTCTCAAAAATAAATAAATATTAAAATAAATAAATAAAAATCAATGTAAAAACCTTAAAAAAAAATAAAGGAATACAAAGCCCCCAAACATACATGAGCATATGGCCAAGGATGCAAGCAGCATTTCATATGGTTTGTTGCATTATTTAGGAAATGATGTTGGGACAAGTTTAGCATTAAGAAAGGAAAAGAAAAAAATCGTTAGAGCTGAGAAAGGTAGCTTCCCCCACCCATGAGCTCCTCCTCATGCAGAGAAAGTGAGTAGGAGGTCCGGCCAAGACCACACTACCATGAGGGCTCAGAGTTCACCTGCTATTTTTAGATGAAATGCCCCAATTTTTCACTGATGGCAATCATTTCAAACATCTTTAAAACAGTGAG
This sequence comes from Puma concolor, assembly GCF_028749965.1. Lineage (NCBI taxonomy): Eukaryota > Metazoa > Chordata > Mammalia > Carnivora > Felidae > Puma > Puma concolor. Next base: position 87,230,453 of record NC_141678.1, on the reverse strand, counting down.
CTGCCTTAACAAACTACCACAAGCTGGGCAGCTAGAACCACTGAAACTTTCTCCCTCCCACTTCTGCAGGCAAGGAGTCCAAAATCAAGGTGTCAGCGGGGTTGGCTCCTTCTGGAGGCTCTGAGGGAGAATGTGTTGTTAGCTGCCTTTCTCCTGGCCTCTGGGTCCAGAGGGACCTGGTATTCCTTGGATTATAGACACATCACTCCAGTCTCTGTTCCTGCATTGCATCTCCTGTCTGTGGTTTCCAAATTTCCCATGTGCTCTATGGACACTAATCACTGGATTGGGGTCTACCCTCACCCAGTAGGACCTCATTTAGCTTGACTGCATCTGCAAAGACCCTATCCCCAAAGTAGGTCACATGCACAGATACAGGGATTAAAGGCTTGAACATATTCTTTGGGGGGACATGATAAACCCATGACCCAAGCAAGCCCAATACAGCCCCGGCCACCAGTTTATATTATCTGTTTGCTGGCAAAATGAATTCTAGATAGTTAAAAATATTTGTAAAATAAAAAAGCATCAGAAAAGTGTTGAAGCAAATGTTTGCACACTTAAGAGGTAGAGAAAGACTTTGTAAGCATAACTCCAAGTGCAAAATTTATACAGAAAAAGGACTGAAAAAGTTGACAGATTTAACTACAAAAATATAAATGTCTCTCTACATTTAAAGAAATTAACATAGTAAAAATATAGATCAGGAATAATTATGTTATAGAAGATTGAAAACAGTCTGTATAAATACAATTAGGATTTCTTCTTATTCATTTATAACCCTCAGAAGAAAAATTGGCATAGGACCATAACAGAAAATTAACAAAAGAGGAAACACAAACGTTCTGTAGACATAGGGAAACATGTTGAACATTTCTAGTTATCAATGCACTGCAAATACAAAGCAATGACAAAGCTTTTTCTCCCCATTAAACACATCAAAATTAAAATCAAACCAACCCACAAAGGAAGCCCCAGTGGTGACAAGAAAGTGGGGGGATGGGCATCATCATACATTGCCAATAAAACTGTAAATTCTGCAACCCTTCTAGAGTCGGTTTGCCATCTGGTAGCAAAAGCCTTAAAAACATTTATCCTTTCTAATCAACAAAATTTTTCTTCTGGCAATTTACCCTAAATCACTAAGTGGGGAAGACGAACATTTGAACAAGGCTATCCATTGCAGCCATGTTTATAGCTGCAAAACATGTGGAAACAGCCCAAACATTGAATGCATTGGGTTTCCTGGGAAAGAGACTCTGAGACAGAGCTTTTGGGTGGTTACTGGGGGTCTGCTGTCGGCGTTCTGCTCTCAGGAGCAACTGGGGAAGAAAGGCTGGGAGAGGATGAGTGAAAAGAGAGGTTGTGTTGTGTTGCACTGGCCGGGAATATCCAATATGAGCCAGTACACCATGAGTTCTCAGCAGGGATGGCCCTTCAGCATTGAACTGAATTGAGACACGAGGCTGAGACTTGGTGTCCCCTTATCTACCAGTCACTGAGTGTGGCTGTTCCCAGATGGAGGTGTCCTGTGGGCTAGGTGGCTGTCTGGCTAAGGAAAGGCAATCGCAGGACTCTGCTGTGAGCTCTAAGCAGGCAAAGATCTTCTGTTCTTTATCGTTACCTCCTGTGGTTGCCCCAGCAGTACATCTATTGACAATTCTTACGGTAAATCACACCTCTCTTTTTTTCCCAGCATTCTTGGGGTATAATTGACAGATGGAAGTTGTACATATTTAAGATGTGCAACATAATGGTTTAAGATACATACTGAGAGTGCAAGGATTACCACAGTCAAGTTTATTAACACACCCATCACCTCACACAGTTACCACTGTTTGTGTGCATGTGTGGTAAGAACACTCAAGATCCCCTCCCTTAACCAATTTCAAGTATACAATACAGTGCTATTAACTAAAGTCACCAGGCTGCACATTAGATCCCCAAAACTTCCTCATTTTATAACTGAAAGTGGTAAGTCACATTTTTCAACATTCCTCAGTAAGATGAGGCTAAATTCATTTTCTGTATTAATTACTGTGGGAAAGGCTTACAGCACAGGGTGCAGTGATAAAAACAGTGAATCAACAACTGTCTACTTATTGAGGACCTACTGTATGCCAGATGCTATTCTAGGAATTAGAACAGATAATAAGATAAGGAAGACAGTCACCTGAAGGAGATTTCATTCTGGTGAGGGGGCAGAGCATGTACATGATGATATTTTTGTTATTTTTTTCTAATGTTTATTTATCTACTTTGGGAGACAGAGAGTGTGCATGTGTGAGTGAGGGAGGGGCAGAGAGAGAAGGAGAGACAGAGAATCCCAATCAGTCTCCTTGTTGTCAGTGCAGAGCCCAACTCATGGCTGGAACCCACCAACGGTGAGATCATGACCTGAGCTGAAATCAAGAGTCAGACACTGAACCAACTGAGCCACCCAGGTGCCCCCGTTTTTGTTATTTTAAAATAAAAGGATATACACATAGAAAAGCTTATATATGATATATACACACAGTCATATCATAGTTATAATTTATATAAAAATTGGAAAGAAGAACCATTAAAACGCTGTCACCCCAATTGGTGAGATTATAGATAATTTTTCTTTTTTTCTGTTTAAAATTTTTTTTTAATGTTTATTTATTTTTGAGACAGAGAGAGCATGAGTGGGGGAGGAGAAGGGAGAGAGGGAGACACAGAATCTGAAGCAGGTTCAAGGCTCTGAACTGTCAGCACAGAGCCCAACGTGGGGCTCAAACTCACGAACTGTGAGATCATGACCTAAATCAGAAGCTTTACTGACTGAGCCACCCAGGCACCCCGATAATTTTTCTTTTTTAAAATCTGTATTTTCATGGATTTCTTTTGAAATAAGTGATGGAGAATGAGATAAGGCTTTAAAGAAATTTTTTTTTAAATGTTTATTTATTTTTGAAAGAGGGAGAGACAGAGTGGTGAGTGGGAGAGGTGCAGAGAGAGAGGGAGACACAGAATTGGAAGCAGGCTCCAGGCTCTGAGCTGTTAGCACAGAGCCTGATGCGGGGCTCGAACCCATGAACTGCCAGATCATGACCTGAGCTGAAGCTGGAGGCCCAACCAATTAAGCCACCCAGGCGCCCCTGAAATAATGCTTTTAAAAAGGAGAAATAGTTATATTTAAATCCCCTTTTTTTACATCAGAGGAAACCACAGTCCAATACTTACTCCAACTGTATCTCAAAATTGTAGGACCACTAGAAATGACAGAATTATTATTGGCCTATGAAGCTCACCACATATGTTAAGCACCGACCCTATTGCCCAGTTTTAACTCCTACAAAGTCACTGCATGCAGACTGGCAGAACTAGAAGCAGAACCCAGGGAACAGGTAAATCTTTCTTCTGAGGAACAGAAGTCAATTTGCAGTGATGACTGTGTATTTTTACTGGGCCCACAAAGAGCCACGAGGCTACCTTCAGTGCTGGAGGCCTTTGATTTAGAAGCAGGTCTATGCCTGCTTTTCCTAAGAGACAGGGAATGCTATTTTAGCAAGGATTATGGAAGTAAAGAATGTTGCCTATTCGGAGCATAAAAACCAATGAAAAGAACAATACAGGAGAGGTAAGAGAATATACTAAAGAAAACGTTACTAGGGAAAATATCAAGACTAAAAGTATATAGTAAATGGATCATCTTGTTAGCCGATCAGTTTTAATGGACGATCTGAGAATGAGTCAAAGGTTGATTTTATTTCACTCTTTTGTGCCCAGATGAGAAAACTGAAGAGATATTAATGACAAAGGAAACAGCAGCAACAACAACAACAACAGCAACAGGGATTTCCCCAGAATCTCATTTGTATATTCAGAATATTGCATATTCTGCCAAATTCACAGAAAAATGCAATAAATATGTTTGGCTTCAACCAAAACTGGGTGGATTATTCCTGCTGATGCAGACATTGATGTAAGACACTGGAAAGTCACATAACTAAGGATAAATGATTGACTTTCATGGTTCATGCAGAATACAAATGGTTCCTTGTTAATAGAACCAAAGTCTCTCGGGAAAATAATGTCCAATTTCCTTTCACATTTGAAGTGAAATCCTGGTTGTATATATTAGGAAACTTCACAGGCCTTCATTCTCCTTTTAAAACAACCTGAAAATAATTTTTATTATTATTTTCATTTTTCTACATTTCCTATGTGAATTTCCACTTAATAGAATGAAACAAATCATGTATTTCTCAAAGTTTATGAGATGAAAAATTGTTATACAGAAAGACAAAAGTTTCGAAACCAAAGGCACTTGGGTTTTGGAAGATATTTATAAGAGTGTAAAAAAAGACAATATAAGACATTTTTCGAAAATAAATAAAGCTCATCCTGTTCCATTCCATAATCATTTATCAAGAATCTATTTTACATTAATCACTGTCCTGTGTTCAGGGAATTCAAAGATGGATAAGAAGCATCCCTAAGAAGCATATGTATTAGTATGGTGGACAGATACATACAAATAGATCATTTTGATATAATGCTCAAGTGACATGATAGAGGTATTGATTGAATTGCAGGTATTCAAACATGAGATTTTTTTTAAGCCACACAGATACAATCAATTAAGAAACAAGGGAGATAAATAGATATTTTACAATATGTATGGTAGGCAGAATCGTGGCCCCCAAAGATGTCCACGTCCTAACCTAGAACCTGCAGATATGTTAGATTATATGGCAAAGGGGAACCACAGTAGCAGATGAATTAAAGATGTTCATTGGCCAGGGTGCCTGGGTGGCTCAGTTGGTTAAGCCTCTGATTCTCGATTTTGGCTCGGGTCACGATCACGATCTTGTGGTTCATGAGATAGAACCTCACGTCAGTCTCTGCCTGACAGGGAGTCGCCTGTTTGGGATTCTCTCTCCCTCTCTTCCTCTGCCCCTCTCACACATGCACTCACACATGCACGCACATAATCTCTCTCTCTGTCTCTCTCTCAATATAAATAAATAAACTAAAAAAAAAAAAAAAAAAAAGTTCATCGCTGACCTTAAAACAGGGAGGCTATCCTGGATTATCCTGCCAGGCCCAAGGTAATCATCCTAAAACCCTTAAAAATGGAAGTGGGAGATGGAAGAAGGGATCAGAGAGTTGGTCAAAAGGAGATGTGACCACAGAAGAAAGGCACAAGGAGATAGATGCCGTCTTTGGCACCCCTTTGGTGGTGGGGGGCAAGGGGCCACCAAGGAGGGCAGGCAGCCTGCAGGCACCAGAAAGGGTGTGAGCCAGACCCTGTTAGGGCCCCCAGATACAAACACGCCCACATCGGGATGTTGGCCCAGAGACCCTGCATCAGACTTCTGTCCTCCAGAACTACAAGAGAACAAATCCGCACTGGAGTAACACACAAAATTGGCGGTACCTTATTGCACCCGGAAACTAATAAAATATGCAAGTGTAATAATGAGACATGAGGATTCTATTTGGAATCTAACGAATCAAGTGTTCAGAATTTAAATTGTCTGAGGTCATGATAGAGTCTAAGTTATTTTCTACTTCTCCATTGTGAGCATCCGAGGGAGGCAAAGGGGAGGAGCACAGGAAAGGGAAGAAGAAACTCCCAAGGGCCAGGCTCCTAGATGGGCGTGTTCACTCATGTCACTGGATTCTCACAAAAAGCCCTACAAGGATGTTGTTGCTATTCCACCTTTACAGATAAGGAAGCTGGAGACTCCGAGAAGGAAAGGTAAAATGCTACTGCCTGTCTGTCAGACTGCAAAACCCACACTCAGTCGCCACACCACACTCTTGCAAATAAAATCCCAGATTCCACCACCCTGGGGGCTCCGGGCTGGGGAAGCCCAGCGTCCCGCCCACAACGCCTGCTCACTCTTTCCTTTGCACAGATGAAAAGACACTGTGTTCTGTTTCAGTACTGTATTTCATTGATTCTAAGATTCACCCCTTTTTCTTCCAATTTTACCGCCTGTGGTTATGATGCATCTTACATTCGCAACGCCTTACAATCACATTCGGCAGCATTGTTTCTTCCTCAGTGATACGTAAAGGAATGAATGGTGTGTCTTAGCATGGGGGTTCCTTAGGGTCAGCCCGTTGGGACAGCAGGCTTCCCTAAGCTCCGCACTGGGCTGTGAGTCCCAGAGACAGCAATTCCCCACCCTTCCTCGGGAATACATGCCAATGTCAATTATTTTCAGTGTCAGGAAACATGTCACGTTGCACTGAAATCCCTCACGCTACAACCGAAGTTTTCATGCTGCCGTGAAGAGAATGGTCATCATCTGGTTTTCCTCGGCACTTACTCCGTACTAAGCAGTGAGCTATGAACCTTGGAAGGATGTGAAAGATGGGGCCTCTATTCTCAAAACCCATACAACCATACACCATATAACCAAATGGTGAGACGATACATAATTAAGGACCTAATTGCAGTGGCAACTCCATATGGAGATACGACCAACTAAACAATGCTTTTTCATTTTGTTTTGTTTTTTATTTTTTTGTTTTTTTAACATAGTCCCATCATCAAGCTTGACCCATTAAGCTCATTAAAAATTTATGTAAACACATTTTTCCTGAAGGTTTCACCTAGGGCATCGAGTAACCTATCGTGGTGGGTTCAACTGCGCCCCGCCTCAAAAGCTGTGCCTAAATCCTAACCCCGATACCAGTGAATGTGACCCTATTTGGAAATAGAGTCTTTGCAGATGTGATCAAATTAAGAATGAGGTCATACTTGATTAGGGTGGGTCTTAGAGCCAATGGCTGTTGTCATTACAAGAGAAAGGGGAGGGAGATCTGGATACAGAGACCCAGAGGAGGCACAGGGAAGAGGTCGGTGTGAAGATGGGGGCAGAGATCCGGGTGATGTCATTACAGGCCAAGGAACTCCAAGGATGAACAGGAGCCACCAGAAGCCGGACAAGGCCAGGAAGGATTCTTCCCTCGAGCCTTTGGATGGAGCGTGAGTTTGTTAACAACTTGGTTTCAGATTTCTGGACCCCAGAACAGTGAGAGAATAAATGTCTGCCTTAAGCCACCAAAGTTATGGCACTTGGTTAAGGCGGCCTTAGGAAAATAGTACCTCTACATATCAGACGTTAAAGTAAGTTGTGGAACAAACCACTTAGCAGGACTTGCAACTTTTCAAAGGAAGACAGTTAAAATAAAGTTCAGGAGTATGAAAGGGTGAAAGGGTTAGAGGTTGGAGGACGAGTTTGGAAGAGGCTTCTCTGCAGAGATCCGAGGACCTCACTGGCAAAAGGAACTCCAAAAGACTGCCCGGAGAGCTCGACACCCTGCGTCTAGAGGGTGTCCCAGTGCAGTGTCAACTCCAATCTGTTAGGTACAGAACACCCAACAGGCTAGCTAAGCTGCTTTGGGGATTGTAACACACTGAATGTGTATACTTCCCCCAAATCCTTATGCTAAAATCTAACCCCCAAGGTGATGGTATTAGGAGGTGGGACCTTTGGGAGGTGATTAAGCCATGGGGCAGGGTAATCATAAATGGGATCAGTGCCCTTATACAAGAGACCCCAGAGAGCTCTTTCGTCCCTTCTGCCCTGCGACATTACAGGAGGAAGACAGCCTTCAAGGAGGAAGCAGAGCCTCACTAGACACCAAATCTGTTGGTGCCTTGATCTTGGACTTCCTAGCCTCCAGAACTGGGAGGAATAAGCGTGCTTTATAAACCACCTGGTTTATGGAATTTTTATAATAACAGCCCAGGCAGACTAAGACAGAAACTGGTACCGAAAAGTGGGGGTGTGGTTATAACAAATGCTTAAAACCGTGGAAGCGCCGTGAGCCTTGGCAGAGGGCAGAGGCTGGAGGAGTCGTAAGGCACGTGCCAGGAGAAGGCTGGACTGCCATGAACGGACAGTGGAGGGCGATTCTGGGTGAGACTCAGACAGAAACGAGGAGAGCTGCGGAGAAAGCCTCCGTCTTCTCAGAGAATACCCGAGACATTCCGGGGATCCTTGGGGCTTCTTCTCCCATTGCAGGCCTGGAGCACAAGGGCCTGGGGGTGCAGAACAATTTCAAAAAAGGGGCCCCAGCCCAAATGGACTAAAGCAGTGACGGAAGTGGTCTATCCTCACAGAGACGACCAAGCACAGGATGCATGAGCATCTTGTATGGACCAGATGTGGGTCACATGGAAGAAGGGCCTACCCGAGCCTTCAAATCCTTCCAGAAGGACCATCTTCTGGAGCAATAGAACTGCAACGGCAGCGAGTCTGTATGGAAGACTGCGCCAAAGAAGGTGGGGGCAGAGGAGGAGGGGACGGCTCCATGATCCACGTCAGAGTTGCAAGGGAAGAGACAGTGAGGTCCCCAGGAGTACCGTCATGTAAGATTGCTCTGCTACTTATGTCTGGAATAGAAACCTGCAAGAGTACAGGCCTTAAAAAAAAAGAAGAAGTAAAGAAAACATTTAGATAGAACACTGTGTGTTAAGGAAGTACACAGAGGGGCGCCTGGGTGGCTCAGTCGGTTAAGCATCCAACTTCGGCTCAGGTCATGATCTCGCGGTCTGGGAGTTCGAGCCCCGCGTCGGGCTCTGTGCTGACAGCTCGGAGCCTGGAACCTGCTTCGGATTCTATGTCTTCCTCTCTCCCAGCCCCTTCCCCACTCTGTGTGTGTGTGTGTGTGTGTGTGTGTGTGTGTGTGTGTCTCAAAACTAAATGAACATTAAAAAGAAAAAGTACATAGAAAATAGGATTCTAACATGAGAATGCAAAACGCATGTGGCACAGCAGAATCGGGCCAAAGAGAGACAGGAGTGGTACTGAGGTAGCAATGTAGGACAGACTGCCCATTGTTACGGATACGTGACAACATTTTTCCCACAAATAATAAAACTGGCTCAGGTGCCAAGTTACAATCCATGGGAAAAAAGGATTTAACCAGAGTCCAAACTAATTTTTCTCAGAGCAAACCTCTGATAAATTCTTGACATGCCTTAAGAAACTCCTTGAGGATAATTCATCAACTGAATGTTTGAAAACACAGGAAAGCCATTATCAATGTGGAATTAGTTATGACTGACTCAGACTTGGTTGGAGCTATGAATGTGATGGAAAACTAAGTCATCTGGGAGTATTCATCATCATCTAAACTAGAGTCATTTAAGTCTAACGTATGTCTTCTCAGACCACATCAGCCTGGGCATTCATGGAGTCAAAGGAATAATAAAATTCCACTTGGCCCCTCATTCTATCCCAACACCCTTGACATTAATAGGCCCTTTGCCCCTTCAAGGTGTTCAGGCGAGCGCTCCACTTGTACACTCAAACATCAATGGTTGCAGTTTCATTTTGGTTGGTCAATTTTGTTGCTAAATATTTGTTGATAGTTTCAAGCTGTCCAGACTCTAAAATTAGATGGGCAATGTGTGACTCCTGCTTGACGCATAGAAACTAATCACCCTGGCTTCTAGGTCCAGAACAATTCATTCCCAGGACCCAAAAGATGCAACTTTAAACCACAGTTCAGAACCCTAAGAGAAATTTGGAACATGGAAGGAAACGGGCCCAAAAGATACTGGTGACAACTTTTGGTCCTATTTGGATTACGTAATAAACACGGATCTCAGGAGCTACAGAGGACTAAACTTGAAATGAACTCCTAGAAAAATACTAAAACAGGTTGTAAAACAGATGCTTTGTGACAAAAGGGAGAGCAGAGGTCATGGGGAGCCTATCCAAACTCATTAAAAAAAAAATCTACCGGGGCGCCTGGGTGGCGCAGTCGGTTAAACGTCCGACTTCAGCCAGGTCACGATCTCGCGGTCCATGAGTTCGAGCCCCGCGTCGGGCTCTGGGCTGGTGGCTCGGAGCCTGGAGCCTGTTTCCGATTCTGTGTCTCCCTCTCTCTCTGCCCCTCCCCCGTTCATGCTCTGTCTCTCTCTGTCCCAAAAAAAAAAAAAAAAAAAAAAAAAAAATCTACCCATTCTCATGTAATTGCTCCCAGAGATTGAAAAGGTAAACAGGCAGAAGGATGTCCAGCCTAAGAAGCGTGAATTTCAGAAAGGCATTTTGCACAGTAGTGCAGTAAGGTGTGTAGACAGAGTCACCCAGACTTAGGGTCAATCAGCTGGAGAAGTGATCCAGAGTTCTCTACTCCAGCCCATCCTGTTCACCGTTTCAGTTAATGACTTAGATGAAGGTTCAGAAGATGGTTATACCAAATTTGCAAAGAAACTGTAAAGACCAATTAGAGAGGAAAGCACCAGAACAAACAACTTCTGGAGAGACTAAAGTGAGAGACAAAAACCAGCAGTTGAAATGTGTTTAGCAGCAATAGTAGTAATAACAATAGCAAAATATTAATAATAAAATACTGGAATAAAATTAAGGAGCCAATTTGAGTGTAAAAATAATTGCATAAGGATAGGACTTGAAGAAAACTGGAAGTTTATACTTTCTTAAATTTGGATTTAAAACTAACTATAGGGGGTGCCTGGGTGGCTCAGTCAGTTGAGCATCCAACTTTGGCTCAGGTCATGATCTCACTGTTTGTGGGTTCGAGCCCTGTGTTGGGCTCTGCACTGACAGCTCAGAGCCTGGAGCCTGCTTCCGATTCTTTGTCTCCCTCTCTCTCTGCCCCACCCCTGCTCATGCTCTGTCTCTCAAAAATAAATAAATGTTTAAAAAAAATTTAATTAACTATATATTTCATATATACCATCTCTGTGCTGTACCTGTTTTTTGGGTTTTTTTTTTTTTTTTAAGTTCTAAGAGCTTTAGTAGTCTCATTGTTTTCTGTACTGCTCAGAACAATTTTCTTGTTGTAATCACCTATGGAAGGAGAACATTGCCAAACTGTTACAATTCCAGAAGTATATAAACAGAATTGTAGAATACAGAAATGTATAGCCAGCAAGAACCTTGATGACCATAATCCCAACAAGAACAAATTGAGGGTACCAGGGTCCTAGAAGATAGATAATACCACCATTTTATTAAAGCTTACCTAGAACCCAATCTACGGACAGATCACTTTAAGAACATTTACAGCAAGTGGGGCGCCTGGGTGGCTCAGTTGGTTAAGCGTCCGACTTCGGCTCAGGTCATGATCTCACGGTTTGTGAGTTCAAGCCCTGCGTCGGGCTCTGTGCTGACAGCTCAGAGCCTGGAGCATCTTTAGATTCTGTGTCTTTCTCTCTTACTCTGTCCCTCCCCCACTCACACTGTCTCTCTCTGTCTCTCAAAAATAAATAAACATTAAAAAAAAAAAAGAACATTTACAGCAATTAAGATTGTCTATCCTAGAAAAAGGAAAACATAATGGTGTGGCGGTGAACGAGGTCATTACCTAATACAAAAGCTGTCAAGTGAATAGAGGGAAGATTCAAGATCAAGGGTCCGAGTTACAGCAGTAAGGTAACTCAGAACTTATACCAATAAGGACTGTTCACAATGAGAGTAGCTAAACTTTCCATGAGGAGAGCCCAAGGTCACCCGGAGTGTTCAAAGAATGAATGACCATTTATTGGGCATGCTGCAAAAGACCTTGTAACACTGAACAGAAAAAGTAGATACAATAAAACTGCCAGATTCTGATTTCACAAAACCTTGGAGCCTGGCCTAAAGTCACCAGCTTTTTATTTTGCACAGTAAGTATCTTAAGAAAAAGAATTGCCAAGTACAATAATTGTCACTTCATTCAATGCAGGACATTTCAACCTGAAAACTCCAGCTCAGAATCAAGGACTGTCCTCTACCTTGAAACAATTTGGTTTCATTTTTTTCATTCCACCATGAATTGGTGAAAATTTACTCATTGTGGTAGATTGTATTTTCCAAAGAAGGCCACCAAATTGTATCCCATTCTGCATGCTACAATGTGACCTTAACTCTCCTCTCATTGAGTGATAGAGTCTGTGTTCTTCTCCTCCGGCCTGGGTGGACCTTTATGTCTGCCTTACCAATAAAGTATGGCAAAAGTAAGGCTCTATGAGCTCCATCGTTAGGCCATAGGAAAAAAAAAATGCCATGCTCTTTTACTCTGTTCTCTTGAAGCACTTGCCCTGGGAACCCAGCTCCCACACTATGAGGAAGCTCAGACAATATGGAAAGGCCACGTCTAGGTTTTCCAACCAATGCCCAGCCAAGGTCCCAGATAAGGAAGGAAGGTAGAAAAATGTAGGTTTGAGGTATCTAATCCAATGAGAGAGAGAGAGAGAGAGAGAGAGAGAGAGAGAGAGAGAGAGATTTAAAGAGAAATGGCTTAACATTTGTCAGAGAATAAACTCCATTTTAAAACATCCACTATGTGCGACAGCCAATTGGACAGCTCAGTGGTGGCACAGAAGACACAAGATGAATCCCGTCCTCCTAGAGCTATGTTCAAGGTCATGGGTGGATGGCATAAACAAGTTCATATAGTCATAAAAACGTCATAGCTAAGTTTTGTCTAAGGTTCGTAATGTAAACACGTGTCCTCATTTTTCTAGAGACGGACGCTGAGCCTCAAAGACAGAATGGCCTGCTTCCTTTCATGCGGTTGGTAGTTGAACAACACCCAGGTGAGCCACCTGGGCAGCCGTCACATGCCAATCACGTCACAAGGGTTGCCAAAGCCTGAGTTCCACCCTGTCCCTTCCATGTCGCAAGGCCACACAGCGGACACAGATTCGTTCCCGTCGAGTCAGCAGGGGAATAAATGGCAGACATGCAGAAATAAGTCAACTTCAGGTGTGATGTCCTGTCTTTATCCCAAACCAAACAATGATCCTTTCTGTTGTTGGTTTCTTCCCTGGGGCAATCTTAGTGTCAGCCCACCTGCCTGGAAGTAGTTCTGCCCTGGTGCTTGCGCTGTTGAGCCACTGTGACATGAAGAGGCCGTGTTCCCACTGGATCTTGTTAACCCCCGACCCTGCTAAGCTGACTTGTCTGGTTTTTCACTGTCCTTGCACTTTGGGTCCCACTTCCTGGTGGGTACCTCTTTCTCTTGGCCTAAGTCCCCTCTTTCCTAAAGTGCTCTTACACTTGGGCAAACTTTTATGTTTTATTTTCCTCCTTGTGTGTAACCTGGACAAGAACTCAAGTTTTCTAACTTCTGATTACATTCTCTCCCTACTTTACTACAGACTTTTGTGATACGCCCCGTGGATTTTGTGAGCGATGTGATTCAACCAATATTTACTGAGCACCAGGCTCTCTGCTAGGAGGCAGGAAACTGACACAGGGGGCTCAGGGTCTTTCAGTCCAGGGGATAGAGCAGACGTGCAGGCCATCACAAGAGTGTGTGTGAAATCATGCGTTAGGTAAAGCACACAATGCTACAGCAACACCCAGGGGTGCTGCTACCGACCTTGAGAATGAGGAAGGGCTCACCCAGAGCAAGGGAGGGGTGGTTTGGTATTTGGGAAGATACGTTGCCAACAGAAGTGTCGATGCCAGGAGAGAGAGAGAGCCCAACCCACACAGGAGGGCCGAGTTTCTTCACTCTGGCAGGCTTGAGGCACTCGAGGCACAAGTCTGGAGTTTATGCGGATGGCAACAGGAATCAGAAAGGTGTCCAGAAAGATGAGAAAATAGATCAGAGGTTCATTCACCAAAAGGAGACGGGTGTATGGAAATGAAGAGGACATCGTCCCTGGCTGCAAGGAGCTCATCACCCACTGCAAGAGACAGACACATAAACAAATCATTACCCAACAATTCATTCAGCTCTAAATATAGGACACACAAAGGGCTGGTGGACCCAGAATAGGAAGCCATGAGCACTGCCTGGGAGGGGAAAGAAAGGCTTTGTGTAGGTGACAGTCGAGCAAGATGACAGATGAGTGGGTGGCAAGAAGTCCGCGCCGCGGGGGTGGACCTCTGGGTGGGACCAGGAAAGCACCTCTAATTCATTACCCGATATGAAGTGAACCAAACATCTGCTATTCTCTTGAAACTTCAAGCCTCAGGAATTTGTCCCCTCCTGTTAGAGATAGCAAATGTTAAAGTGTAACTTACTGCTCTCTTCTCAAGGATTCTGAAGGTTTCTTTGTGGAGGACATTTTATCTGGTGCATTTCCAGAAGCAAAAGGAGATTTTCAGAAGTACTTGCAGAACCGGGAAAATGTGCTCATTTCTAGAGATTTCTAGAGGCTATGTTCCTGCTCCAAAGCTTTGCGGCATCATCACAAAATCGGGAGTGAGGAGGACCAGCATGGGCTGTACCAAGGTGGAGCACATCCATACCCACCCTGGTCCCCCTCACAAACTGACTCAGAAACCGAGGGTCCAACTCACAGGCTTAGAAAGAAAGAATCTTCCTTCTCTTTGGCAACCTCAAACTTGGCAAAGGATTCAAATGGAAAGAACATGACACTTACTTCTTCGTACAGCCCAACAGATGTGTCGCTTAAGCACAGAAAATCGTGGGATACAGGATTCTCAGCTTAATCTTCGTACACAGACAAGGTGATGCTAAGAGAGTTTCTGTCTCTCCTGACAGCACAACACCCCCTTTGCTTTGGGGAGACATGCGATCAGAGCAGACCCAGGCTTACTAGATGAGCAGCACTCTGGGGGAGTGGTGGTTGAAACAGGCACTCTAGGGGTGCCTGGGTGGCTCAGTCGGTTAAGCGACCTACTTCGGCTCAGGTCAAGACCTCACAGCTTGTGAGTTCGAGCCCCGCGTCAGGCTCTGTGCTGACAGCTCAGAGCGTGGAGCCTGTTTCGGATTCTGTGTCTCCCTCTCTCTCTGACCCTCCCCCGTTCATGCTCTGTCTCTCTCTGTCTTAAAAATAAATAAACGTTAAAAAAAAAAAAAACATAACAAATATGGGGTGCCTGGGTGGCTCAGTTGGTTAAGCGGCCGACTTCAGCTCAGGTCATGATCTCACAGTCCATGAGTTCAAGCCCCCCATCGGGCTCGGTGCTGACAGCTCAGAGCCTGGAGCCTGTTTCAATTCTGTGTCTCCCTCTCTCTCTGCCCCTCCCCTGGTCATGCTCTGTCTCTCTCTGTCTCAGAAATAAATAAACGTTAAAAAAATTTTTTAATAAAAAAAAATAAATAAAAAAGAAACAGGCACTCTATAAATGAGTTGAAAAGGAAATGATGGACAGTCATTTGTCAGGAAATTAAAAACAAAAGATGCAGGAATACCAATACTAATAAACGATAATAGGAAATTTAATTTTAAAAAGTCAGAGGGTATGGGGCGCCTGGGTGGCGCAGTCGGTTAAGCGTCCGACTTCAGCCAGGTCACGATCTCGCGGTCCGTGAGTTCGAGCCCCGCGTCAGGCTCTGGGCTGATGGCTCAGAGCCCGGAGCCTGTTTCCGATTCTGTGTCTCCCTCTCTCTCTGCCCCTCCCCCGTTCATGCTCTGTCTCTCTCTGTCCCAAAAATAAATAAATGTTGAAAAAAAAATAAAAAAAAAAAATAAAAAAGTCAGAGGGTAATTTGGCAATGGTAGAAAAAGGTATTGTAGTCATGGATCTCTACGTACTAAATAACATAGCAGTACAGGGTGCCTGGGTGGCTCAGTCGACTGGGCGGCCAGTTCTTGATTTTGGCCCAGGTCGCGATCTCACCGTTTCGTGAGTGGGAGCCCCGCATCGGGCTCTGTGCTGGCAGTGCGGAGCCTGCTTGGGATTCTTTCTCTCCTTCTCTCTCTGCCCCTCCTTGCTCATGCTCTCTCTGTCTCTCTCAAAATACATAAGTAAACTTTGATAAAAATAACATAGTAGGAGATACGTATGAGAATAAGTCTTAAAATAGACAAGGGAATGTGATAAAACGGAAATCACCGTGAAGAAGTGGCTGTCGACCGTGAGCGATTTTGTCCCTGGGACATATGGTGATGTCTGGAGACATCTGGGGCCATGACAGCTATGCTGAGGAAGGCTACTCTGGTGTGAACCAGGGGGTAGAGGCCAGGGAGGCTGCTAACACGCTCAAGGCCCGGGACGGTCCGCCACAGAGTCGTCTGGGCAAAATGTCGATACTTCCAAAGAGTGCAGGTGCTGAGGACGGGGCAAGACAAGTGGAGCTGCAAATACAGACGGGGGTGGAGAATGTGGAGAATGCCATGCTCCGGGTGGAACTGTGCCCCCAAAAGTTATGTTCACGTCCTAACTCCACTGAATGCGACCTCATTTGGAAATAGGGTCATCGCAGGTATAACCAAGTTACAACGATGTACTGGAGTCTAGAGGTGTCCATAACTGGTGTCCTCACAAGAAGAGGGAAATTTGGACACCGACACAGAAGGAAGAGAACACTGTGTGACAACAGGATGCGGAGACAGGGGTGATGCTGGGCAGCCCGGCTGGCTCAGTCAGCGGAGCACACAACTCTTGATCTCGCAGTTGTGAGTTTGAGGCCCACGTTGGGTGTGGGGACTACTTAAAAATAAAATCTTTAAAAAATAAGTAAGCAAATAAAGTAAAATAAAGAAGAAATGGGGGTGATGTGTCCACAAGCTAAGGACTGCCGGCCGCCAGCAGAAGCTAGAGAGAGGCGTGGGACAGACTCCCCCTCAGAGCCTCCAGAAAGAAACAGCCCTGCCAAAACTGCAGCTTGGGTTTCGGACGTCTGGCCTCCAGAACTGCAAGACAAGAGGCTTCAGTTGTCTTAGGTGCTTTATTACAGTGGCCCCAGGAAGCCCACACGCAGTGAAACCAGTCTGCCTCCAGGCTGCCCAAACCTGTCGCTTCCTTATCAGCAATGGACTCCATAGTTGTCTCCACTTACATTCGAGACTGTTCTCACTCAGAAGCCTTTCATTATGCACCTTCCAGACCATAACTTACTTGACACATATAAATACATTTCTACCATCGACGTTAGTGCCTGGGGCGGGGGGACTACAGTCGCCTTAATCCCCGTGTTCTTATCAGGCAGACTGTGTGCCAGAGGGCTCCCCAAACACGCGTGAAATGCCAGAGAACCAGGGGAGACACCAGAGGAGGACAAGCAAAGAGACCGCATCGCCTGCAAAGCAGGGCTGGCTCCTCCAAGCCCTGCAGCCCCTGAGCTTCCTGCACACCCTCCCTGCACATCCAGACTCTGGACAGCTGTTGAGAACTCTGTGGGACAGGAAGGACGTGTACAGCAGGAACTGTTCAGAAACTCTTCTGCTGTGAGGACCTCGCTCCGGGCTGCAGGATACCTTCAGGGTGAGGGCTGAGGCAAGAGACAGGCTCTACAGGAAGAAAGGGGTCTCGGCCGCCCTTGGTGGATGGAGGGCACTGTGATTACGTGACCGTCCCAGACAGAAAGCCGAAAAGGAACAAAATAAATACACAAATCAAAAGACTGTGTGTGTGCATGTGTGTGAGTGACAGAGAGGGAGGAAGAGAAGGAGGAAGGGAGGGTGTGGATGCAATTCTAAAGCATTTGAGAAGAGGAGGTAAGAAAGAAGAAACGAGTTCCCTTTTTTCAATGAAATCTAAGTGATATGTTCAGGACCTCAGCCGCCAAAGTGGATTTTCCACAAATACACGAAAGATCACATATCAAAGAGAGTTGATGTCTGTTTCTGTCTAGCTCGGGTATTCTGCTCACTGATCTTGCAATGCTGCTGCTTCTGTAAAAGTGCCCACAACCTCAGCAGAGTCAAGTTCACACCAGAAGGACACTGTTGTGGTTAACTAGCATCTGGGACCCTATTAAACCGTGTCATTTGGTAGAACTTCACATGCACCCACCTTTTTGCCTAGATATGTGGGCAGTCCGATGGGTGGTTTCCTTTGCATTTTCCTAATTTTCTTTTTTTTTTAATTTTTTTTAAACGTTTATTTATGTTTGAGACAGAGAGAGACAGAGCATGAACGGGGGAGGGTCAGAGAAAGAGGGAGACACAGAATTTGAAACAGGCTCCAGGCTCTGAGCGGTCAGCACAGAGCCCGACGCGGGGCTCGAACTCACGGGCCGCGAGATCATGACCTGAGGCTCAACCGACTGGGCCACCCAGGCGCCCCATGCATTTTCCTAATTTTCTAATTCATCGTCTCTTTGAAGAATGAATTCATATTGTTAAGTCTACTTGATTGTTTTTTTTTTTTAATTAAACATTTTTGATGAAAATGTTTTCATTAAATGCACACTGGCAAACTCTCAAATTCTCTCAAAACATTTCATTCTTCAGTCTTCTGTTCCCAGTGCCGTCCCAGTCACCCTGTGGGGATTCAGTTGTGACCAGATTTCTGTCAGGCAGACTCATCCACCGCCGACAACAGACGGAGGGGCCCTGGCAGTCAGTCATTGCCGATCCCTGCCAAATCCTAAAGAGTTACCGCTTCAGGAAGCTGGTCACCCTCCAAGATAGCCAAAACAAAAAGAAACCAGGAATAGCCAGGAGCGGGACAACTCGCACTAAGATGAAAGCAAAGTTCAACAAAAAAGAAAATCAAAATCATTTATTCAAAGTGTCCCTTACCTCACCATGCCAATTAGGAGCTCTTTTCTTCTCTCTAATTATCAGAAAGCCACAAGGGCTTCAATACAATTGTGCTGAATTATTCTAAGGGGGAAAAGTAAGAAATTGTAGTCTGTCTGATACAACCCATTTAGAGTAAAACCAAAAAATATTTGACTTGCCCTTTATTTGATGTCAGCCCCTAAAAAGACAGTATGTTTTTACTATTTAAGAAATACCAGATGGGGGTTCCTGGGTGGCTCAGTCGGTTAGGCATCCAACTTTGGCTCAGGTCATGATCTCCCGGTTCGTGATTTCGAGTCCCACATTGGGCTCTGTACTGACAGCTCGGAGCCTGGAGCCTGCTTCGGATTCTGTGTCTCCCTCTCTCTCTGCTCTGTGCAACCACCCCCCCCCCCCCACCGCCCTCACAACTCGTGTTCTATCTCTGTCTTTCAAAAATAAATAAACGTTAAAAATTAAAAAAAAAAAAGAAATACCAGATCATATGAACTTCAGATATATTAAAAGGGGAAAACAATATTCTTCCTCTAAATTAGAATGTATCTTTTGTTCTCTGAATACCAACAGAATATGTTTATTTTTGCTTACTACACGAATGGCTAATCTCCATCTGGTTTTAAAAACCTTAACGTTAATTTTCATAAATTGTCAAAGAGGCTGAAATTAAAGATGTCCAATCTAGTCACTCCACATTGACAGCGATATTGTTTTGCAGCTTATTTCAAATTGAGTTTGCCGTGGTTGACCTTTTTTATCCAAAAAACTTAGATTCTTCTTATTTGAAAATCTGCATCCTAAGATAAAGACATTATCCTTTATGAACGTCTGTAGTGCACCAGCACCAATCACACTATCGAATGGCTTGGGCAGATAATAAGAACAAAATGCTGAACCGGTCAACCCTCTGGTTTTATGGGTCTCCAGACAATAGAAGACACAACAATGAAAGATCATGTGTCCCTGCATCTAAACACTAAACTGCAGAAATCCAAGTAATAAAGACATATTAAAATAAGCCGAAGGGAAACTCTTTCTGCCAATCAGCTATACGATGTGGTGTAAGACAGGAGATTTTTTTTTTTTCAGGATATGAGTAAAAATGTAATTAGGTTTGTCCTAAGAATTGGCTAACATTTTTCTCTTGTGTTGTGGTTTCTCTTAAAACTGTTCTTTTTTAATGATCCCCTGGCTCCTATTAAATTGCAAACATAAATTCAACAAAGAGCTACAATGGTTTTTAAAAGGATGGGAGGTATGCAGTATTTCCCGGCTTCACCAAATGAACTTAAAACTTTATGTATATATATTTTTTGATCATTGCCTCTGACTCCTGGAGAATGCCATTGCAGATTTCTATCTCCACAGCTAAACATTAGCCCCCTTTTACTTCTATCTGTTTTCAAGCACAAAAAGAAAAAAAAAGGAAAGCCATATTTTTATGTTTATTAGTTTGATATGGGAACACTGAATAAGCAAAATTATAGAAAATGTATAAATGTTTAAAGGAAAAGAAAAATTACCCTCATAACCCAAGCAAAACAACTGTTTCTATTCTGCATATCTTTCCATCTTCCTGGGCACAGTTTTAAGTATAATCTAAATGCAAGTTTATATTCCGCTTTTTTGAATTTAAAATCACAAGAAACACTTCCACAAATGTCCACAGATCTAATTTCCATTTGTACAATAGTGACTTATTGCTGTGTTAGATGTTTTGGTTACTCCAATGTTTTACGTTTAGAGATGGGGTTGCAGTTAATATCTTCACACTTCTAGAACAGGTATGTGTAACCAGAGATTGCTAATGTTTTAGCAGGTTTGTCATTGTCATTCGGGCAACCTGGGTGGGGGTGTGGGGGAGGGGGACAGGCGAGCGGAGGGAGAAGGAAGGCAAGGTACATTGGAAACACTTGAACGTCCCTTCCACCCTTAAAATCTATGATTCCCCTCCATCACCACGATATGCAGATTTTTCCTTGGCACTGTCCTCAAGCCTTTTCTAATTGTCACAAATTAATTGTCATAAGATGATTTCAAATACCTTTTGGGAAAGTCACAGCTATCATGAAATGAGGCATTGAAGATAAAGGTCAGCCGGGTTTGGTTTGTTGGGAGTCCAATGTCTGCCTTGCCCTTAGTACTGTTTATACAGCACCACAGATAAGCTCACATACTTTAGCAACTGCAATAAAATAATTTTTAAAAAGCAAATGTGCTTTGTACTAAATATGCTGTCTGTACCTTCTTGTTCCGTATTCTTCTTGAGCAGTGATTGTCATCTTATGCATTTTATTTCCACTTATGGATAATTATATATATTTTCTCATCCCTATAATCCAAATAAGGTTGCCAATATTTGTTTCCAATTCTCTGAAAATTCTTAAAGAATTTTAAAGAATTTTATTGACTTAACAGCTCCTTGGTGTTCTGCTGTAATAATAAATTCTCAATTAGATGCTTAGCAGGATTTATAAATGTCTAACTTCTTAGTTGTGATGGAATTGAAACACCCAGTTGAAAGGCTTTTAGTGTCATAATGGAAAAAATAGACTACACATCACTATTCATGTAGGGCAGCTAGGGGACCAAATCTCTGTTCTGTAGTAAGAATTTCAGATGACGTTTTTATTGTATTAAAGACTACTGTAGGGGTGCCTGGGTGGCTCAGTCGGTTGAGCGTCCGACTTGAGCTCAGGTCATGATCTCGCGGTCCGTGAGTTCGGGCCCCGCATCGGGCTCTGTGCTGACAGCTCGGAGCCTGGAGCCTGCTTAAGATTCTGTGTCTCCCTCTTTCTCTGCACCTCCCCTGCTCATGCTCTGTCTCTCTCAAAAATAAATAAACATTTTTAAAAATTTTTAATTAAAAAAAAAAGACAATTGTATATAAGATGCTATAAGATTTCTTTCTGGTCTAGTTTTTTCCAAAGTTGCAATCTATTATAACATCAGTACCTATAAACTCCTTGAGAACAGAAGTCTTATTTTCTTGTTCAGTGTAACTGTGTTGGAAGACAGTTTAGTAGTTATTCAAAAAGTTAAACATAAAGTTACCATATGACCCATCCACTATCCATATGACCACCTATCCACTCATAGGCATAGAGAAATGAAAATATATATCCACACAAAAATTTGTACATGAATGTTCATAGCAACATTATTCATAATAGACAAAAAATGGAAATAACTCAAATGTCCATCACCTGATGAATCAGCAAAGTATTGTATATCTATGCAATGGAATATCATTCAGCCATAAAAAGGAATGAAGGTCTGATACATGCAGTAACACGATGAACCTTGAAAATATTATGCCATGTTGACAATAGCCAAAGTATGGAAAGAGCCCAAATGTCCATCGATGGATGAATGGGTAAAGAAAATGTGGTATATATATATATATATATATATATATATATATATATATATATATACAATGGAGTATTACTCAGCAATCAAAAGAATGAAATCTTGCCATTTGCAACTATGTGGATGGAACTGGAGGGTATTATGCTAAGTGAAATTAGTCAGTCAGAGAAAGACAAAAATCATATGACTTCACTCAGATGAGGACTTTAAGAGAAAAAACAGATGAACATAAGGGAAGGGAAACAAAAAAAATATAAAAACAGGGGGGGGGACAAAACAAAAGAGACTCATAAATATGGAGAACAAACTGAGGGTTGCTGGAGGGGTTGTGGGAGGGGGGGATGGGCTAAATGGGTCAGGGGCATTAAGGAATCTACTGAAATCATTGCTTCACTATATACTAACTAATTTGGATGTAAATTTTAAAAAATAAAAAATAAAGTTAAATCAAAAAAAAGAAAAAAAAAAGAAAATATTATGTCATGTAAAAGTAGCAAGTCACAAAAGGCAACATATTGTATGATTCCACTTCTATGGAGTGTCCAGAACAGGCAAATCCCTGAAGAGAGAAAGTTGAAGGTAGAATGGGAAGTGACTGCTAATGGATGTGGGGTTTTCTTTTGGTGGGGAGGGGTGCAGAGGAGGGATGAAAAGGTTCTGAAATTAGACAGTGATGGCTGCACAACCTTGTGAATATACTTAAGCTACTGAATTGCTCACCTTAAAAGGGTGAATATTGTGGCATATGAACTATATCTCAATTCAAATACATATTTTAAAAAAATTAATGACATCATAAAAAATAATCCTGCCCATTGCCTTGCAAGAAGAGACACACTAAATGGGGGAAAGAAGATTCCAAAATTATGCACTCCTATATTTTGACAGTAAATATGTCTCATTTATCTTTGTGACCGCAGGAGCTATCATGCTTCCTAGCCTGTTTAGTATACCATCTGCATCAGTTAAGGTGCTTGCCATTATTAGTCAAGGAAAATGCAACTCAAACTCACCTAAATAATACAGGAATTATTGGTCAAGTTGACTGAAAAAGTCCAGATTTAGACTTCAGATAAGGCTGGGTTATCAAGGACCCAATTTCTTTCCTTATCTCAATTCTACTCTTCTTGGATAACTCTGACCCCTAGTTTCTTGCTCCAAAGACAATGTCCAGTAGTTTCTAGAACTACAAGCTTCTTTACTTAAGTCTCTGGCAACTTACTCAAACTCCTGGAAGTGATAACTATCGGTCTTTATTGGGCTGACTTAGGTCTTGCACCAAAATAAAATGAATCACTGAATCCAGCAGAATGAGGTCAGAGAATAAAGCAGAGAGGCCCAGAGCTAAGAAGCAAAGTTGAGGTAGTTTTCTTGCTGGGAAAATGAGAGCCACTCGTTCAGAATACAACTAAAAGAAAAAGAGGTATGCAAGAATAAAGTGGTACTTACTCCAATTAGGAGGGCTTCTAGGCTTGAAGTCCTAATTATTTGCAGGGTGGGGGAGGGCGGTGAAAATTCCTCCTTTTGCTGTGTTGTTGTGCTTTAGATTTATGGGACACAGTGCAAGCATGAATTTCTGAGAGATCTCAAGTAAGAGACCTCAGAGTCTCTCTGGCTCTTGTACAAGGCAGGAGCGTTTTGGTGCAAGATTAGGGTTTGGCAATTATATAGTTTTAAAAAGCAATGCTAAGTGCTGGGTGTTTGAAGCCACTCAATCTTACCAACGTGGCTCTCCTGTCAGAAGGAATGAAGAAATGATTGTTGGAGGGGAGAACGTGGGCAATGTGCTCGGAACTCATCCACTGAATGAGTGAGAAAGACTAGGACGATGGGATGACCCAACAAGAGTGCAGGAAGGAAGACAAGCCTACAAAGATAGGCCCGTGGCTTGTGAGAAGCCCCAGATCCCTTGGAAACAGTTTTCTGGGCAAGAGACAGCTAAATAATACGCCGGTGTTATCTCAAGGAATTTATCCACAGATACCCCCCCCCTTTTGACATTTAGAGGTGTGTGTCTTGAAACACGACGCAACACTGTCATATGGCCACACAATTCTTCACTTGTTAACCAGGGTAACGAGGAGTATGTTTTCACAGGAAAGGGTCTCTGTGTTCAGAAGAGCATAAGAAACCCTCCAGGGAGAGACTTTCTTGAGAAAAACTGTCCAGAGCAAATTCCAAGTGACTGAAGTTTCATCATCCGAAGGGGCATCAATGACCAAAATTTGCCATCTCTTCATTTCACAAAAGCCACCTGGCTTCCCACTTCCAAGATTTTTCCAAGCTTAAGAATGATTCCTCAGGTACTGAGTTTTTCCATGCCTATGGGCAAACTACACAAAGTGTTAGCGAGTATGCTCTCAAACGGTAAGAGGAGGCCTTTCTACAAGCTTCAGATTACAAGCTACAGAGTCAAAGAGAACAAAGCTTGCCTCTGCTGCTCACTGGCTAAGTGACCCAGAGCCTGCACCCTCTGTCCTGTCCCATTAAAAGAGCAGTGACAATACCTTCCTAATGGGGTCGTACTGAATATCAACTGAAATAATGCCTATAAACCACTTGGCCCAGTGCCTAGAAAAACCACTCAGTAAATCCTGTTTCTATGTTGTGACTATGATAGTTCATAGGAAATGTGTTCCAAACACTTGAAATGCAATCATTTCTTTAAACATTATTCCATATCACCCATGTGGCACTAAAATGTGTAGATCTGAGAAATGAGGCCAAGCTACCTCATCTGTCAGATGCAGAAACTGAGGATAGAAGACAACATAACCCACAGAGAAGTCTATTGCAGGACCAAAAACCAGGCTTCTTCCTACGAATTGTCTATACAAGCTGCCAAATACAGGAACATCAATTCTCGGAGCCAGCGATTGCCCTGACTAACCCCACAGCTTAACTAACAGAACTACAGAGACCCAGAAAGTCAAAAGAGGGCAAGAATCAGGCCAAACAATTATTTAATGATCTAGTTAGTTAAAACAGATCTCATAGCCTCCTTACAAAAGTAGTAAAACAGGAACACACACATACATTTGTTTCCAGGCGCTGTTCTAAGTACTTTTCATGGAATGATTCATTGCTATGCATTGACTCATTCCATGTATTGACTCCGTATATTGACTCATGATCTTTATGATGGCTCTTACGGATGGGGACACTGGAACTAAGCAGTTCAGACAGTAGGAAAGGCAAGTTTGGGAAGCGAACCCTGGCCATGTGCCACAGTATCTGCATTCCATCATCCCCCTCTACGTTCTACACTGCCCATTCCGGTAGCCACCGATCACACATACTCATATTTTAAGTTTAAATTAACTTCATCAAAATCAAATAAAATTGCAAATTCAATTCCTCGATTGTCCTAACCGTAATTCAAGTGCTATCACTTGACATGTGGCCCATGGCTTCCACTGGATGGTGCAGACAGAACATCTCCATCATCACAGGCACTTCTCCTGCAGCACTGTATGCCTAGCCATGACACTTCGCTCTCCAACGGACTCCAGCAGTCTGTCTGCTTTGCTTGTCTATTATAATAGTTTCGCTTGAATTAAAAAAAAAAATTAGGTTATTTCTTTCTCTTTGACACGCAGCATATTCAGGGCCCACATTTTACATAGCTAACGTAGCAAAGGTTGCAAAGCAATTAGAAAACACATACCCTGCCCTGAAAAACTCAGAATCTCCTTGAATAATAAGTTGAATTCTCAGATGCCTATCACAATCGGGCAATGCTGTTTTCTGGTGGAAAAACACGTAAAGGATCGTCAAAGGCATCTCATGATGGGCAAATCCAGCTAATCATAAATTATCTTCCAAATCCTTTCATGCACTCTTGTTGCTTAGAACCGTAAAAGCATCCTCCCACAGCATCATTGCCACACGTTGTGGCTGTGTCCTCATCCCATCTGACCGGAGCCTACCTAACCCGTGACTTCTCGGAAGCATTGTATCATCTGTTACCACAGGACCTTTCATCAGCTGTAAAGTGAAAGCATGCAGGCGGAGGCCCTCGGAGGTACATTCTGGCTCTGAAACTCTTTGTAATAGTGGTCCTTCTGGGACAATGATTTTGCATCTAAGTGACCCCAAAATTCAATTTGGGTAGGAGTCCAGAAAACACAACATGCGTCGGGATGAGGCAGAGGGTTGTTTGTGCAGATCTTGTAGTGGAGTCAAGCTGCGCCGTGACTGTGATCTTCGATCCCTAACCGAAGTCACAAACCCCCAGGCAGCGGGCATGCCTGATGACGGCCACTCGTTTTCCACGGGCATCTTTTCTCTCTACTAGTCTTTCCGTCTTCCATTCTTCCACTTTGTTTCTTCTTTTCTTCCACCCCTATCTGAAAGTGGTGACACAGTCTTCCAGGATGCAAGTTTTTCATGATCTATTATGAGAATTAGGGACTATTCCTCCTTTGAAACCCCTCCATCTGGGGCACCTGGGTGTCTCATATGGCTAAGCACTGACTCTTGATCTCAGCTCAGGTCACGATCTCATAGTTAGTGAGCTCCCCAACCCCGCATCAAGCCCCGAGTCGGGCTCTGTGCGGAGCGCAGAGCCTGCTTGGGATTCTCTCTCTCTATCTCTTTCTGCCCCCTCCCCTGCTCGTGCTCCCTGTCTCTCTCAAAATAAGTAAACATTTTAAATAAATAGATACATACATACATACATAAATCCCCTCCTCCTCCATCTTTTACCATTTCTCATTACAAACAGATACCATATTCTGTTTGTGAGTTCAAGCCCCGCATCAGGCTCTCTGCTGTCAGCACAGAGCCCACTTCAGATCTTCTGTCCCTCACTCCCTCCCATGTGCACTCTTTCTCTCTCTCTTTCAAACAGATAAATAAACATTAAAATAAAACAATCGGAACAGATGGGGAATTTACTATATGTCAAAGCATTGTGCAATGTGTTTCATTCCTATCATCTCATTTAATCTCTGAATAGCCCCATCTGGCAGGATTACAAAAGCCACTTACAGAGAGAAAACCAAGGTATAATTCACCCACGCCACATAATGAGAGCTGGATTCAGATGTGAGTGTCTCCAAGGCTGGTGCTTTATTACTATAGCAGGCCTCTTTCAGTATCCTCAATTCAGGATTGCCTGGTGTGGTGGAAAGAGCTTCACTAGGGAAATTTAAAAGCCTGGTTTTCATCCTATTCCAGAATACCTTCAACTGTTATTTGGGGGGAATTATTTAATGTCTCTGGATTTCAGCTTTCTTATTTGTAAAATGAGGGGTTGAGGTAGAGGATATTTGAGGTCACTTCCAGCTCAAAACAAGAATTCTAGGGCACCTGGGTGGCTCAGTCAGTTGAGCATCTGACTCTTGATTTCAGCTCAGGTCATGATCCCAGGGTTCGTGAAATCAAGCCCCACATTGGGCTCCATGCTGAGCATGGAGCCTGCTTAAGATTCTCTCTCTCTCTCTCTCTCTCTCTCTCTCTCTCTCTCTCTCTCTCTCACACCTCTGTCCCTCTCCCCAACTCTCATTCTCTCTCTCTAAAATAAAAATTAAAAACTAATAATTAAAAAAAGAATTCTACTATACCAGTACATGCGTATTTTAATTTTCCTCCCAAGTACATTGCTTTTGCCACATTTTAACAGACGACGACCAGTATTTACTGATTGTCACTATGAGCCAGGCATTTTACATGCAGTATCTCATTTAGTCTTTATCACAGCCATGTAAAGTAAATACCATTTGTATTAAGTCGCTTTTATAATTACAAAAGTGAGGCCCCAAATATGAAGGGCAGAGCCAGACCCAAACTCAAGGCATCTGACTCTATATGAAAAGGCTACTCTGGCTCCTAGGGGCGTCCACAACTCACCACTCCCTCCAAAAATGTGGTCAGAGGCCATATGCGGACTTTCCAGAGTACACAAATATCTTGCACTAAAGAGTCATAATGCATACACAGATTAACTCTCAAGGGAAAAAAAAAAACAGAATAGAGAAAAAACAAGCAAATATATTTTGATGACTAGCCTCTTAATAGACTTCGATGCAGCAGGCATATTCAACTTTCGCCTACCTCATTTAACCTACAGAATTAAGTTTCATTTGTGTACGAAGCTGACTTCCAAGAATCTTTAAAATAAAAATCGTATGATAAATTGATTTTAGTAGCCCCATTAAGCTTAAACTCTCTAGTATTGTTTTTTTTTTTTTAATTGGCATTTCTACCTACCAATTTAATATATGTTTTTACAGGTGAAGGCAAATCCTGGCTCTACAATACTATCAACTAATAAACCTTTAGCATATCCACACCTTAACTGACTGAAGTCCTTGAACATTAACTGCCTCATATAAGACCCGAGTCCCACCCATATTTGGCAAACAATAGTGGTTTATAAGGGCAATTAAGACATCTCTGGAATATCACTCATTATGCCCTTGGACTAGATCTCTGCCCATGAAAGCAGTAAGACAATAAACTATTTTCTTATTAGCTTAATCAAATGTGTCATATGAGAATTCCTCTTGCGAGGTGAATACATGGATAGATATTTGATAAAGAAAATATACTAGTAATATCTTAATTATAGAACCTAGGTAGTGGGAATATGGATGTTCACTGTACGATCCTTTTAACTTTTACATTTGAAAGTTTTTACAGTAAAATGTTGGGAAAAATCCCTCTTATAAAATATTTGGTATATATTCCACATACATTGACTCCTTACTATATACCAGGCACTGGTCTATGTTGAAAAAGGACCTCAGAGTTTAATGCAACAATTATCCAGAACTGTCTTCTCGTAGACTTGGAACCCCAAGTAGGGAACTAGATATTCTTTCAGTGGACCAGGAAAACCCCTATGAGCCTACCAATTCTGGGAAGGACCCAGTTACGTGCCTGGGGATAGTGAACCAATCAAAGATGACAAAATGAATCTGAAAGTCAATCAGGAAGCTCCCTGCCTCCTACTTATACCCACCACCTCCGTGGCACTTTCAAAAATCCCACGTAAAGTCCCTCCCAAATGGTCACTTTGAAAGTGACCAATCAAAGACTTGTCTTCACACTTCCTCCTTTTTCTCCGTTAAACCCATTGTCCTTTTAAATCCCTGTGAGTCTCCAGCAGAAGGAATGTAATAGTAGCTAACTCCCATACTGTAGTAAACTTTCAATAAACAGATGTGGACAAAGTCCATTGTGGACTTCAATTTTCTGATAATACTCAACTACCATCATCTACATGGTGAGTTACAATCAGTTGTGACAATTCTTAAAAAACAAATATGGTACCTATATTTGTTTTCCCTTATAATTCTACTCTTCTTTGTATTGGTTTTAAGAGAGAAAAGGGTAATGTTAGCAGTAGCTTGCCCAGAATGGCACAGAACCCGTTACCTCCTTTGGAGCATCTTGCTTGGGAAGATCATCTGTAATGCAGGTCTCCTGGGGAAAAATATTGACAATCACTGAGTATTCAACTTTAACTCCACAAAGTAAATGCTTTGCCCTCCCCATAGTGAAACAAAGGAAGTGTGAACAGTAATGGCTACCTGTGGGCTGTGTATTTATGCAACAGTAGCCTGAATAATCATGACTGAATCACTCCAGCAGACTCAATAAAAATTGTTACATTGGTCCATCTGTCTTTATTCAATCTGTCTCCTCCCATCTGACAAACACTCAAATACTGATCCTGCAAGATTAATTCAAGCCTCACTTCACACATGATGCCTCCCCTCATCATGCCAAATCAGGGGGATTAACCTCTTCTTAAAATGCTCATAGTTATAAGGCTTAAAAAGAAGAAAAGAAAGGAAGGAAGAAAGGGAAAGAGAAAGAAAGAGTGACATGGAAAGAGGGAGACCAGGAAGGAGAAGATAAACCTGTTTTATAGTCTTGTGCAAAATGGAAAAAAGAATATAATGAAAGATCCTTGCAAGGACATAACCTCAACATTTCACTTTTAAAGATGATGGTCAAAATGGCAAATAACAGAACAGCATCGTGAACGTCCTCTCTTGGCACAGAGCCTGGCTCTCTCTCCCCTTGGCCCAGCCTTCCTGTCCCAGTGTTCTGGACCCAAATTCACAACGTCCACACATTCCAGAGAGTTCCCTGACTTTGGACTCCTGGGAAGATGCCTGCAGTTGTGCAGGATCAGGTATTGCAGCCAGATTTGGATGGAGAAAATGACGCTGGGCTGTTCCTTCCTCGTGAGCTAAGGAATGACCATGGTGGTAGGACTGCACTGGCTCTCAGTGAACCTGTAAAGGAGGCGGCATGTGTCATATGCTGACCTCATCCCCCAAATCCGTCCCCTGGCTGAGCTGGAGTAAGCCACCAGTTAAGATGCTGGACCACAAGGAAAAAAAAAAAAAGACTATGATTTTGTTTTAATTAAAATGCAATGCTAAGCCATGAACACAAGCTGACCTATTTCATTTTCATTTCTTACTGTCCCTCAAGTTGCCAGGCCACACGTTCTCTCTAAACCTGGGAATATAAAGGACCACCTTTTAATGCTGCACACTGCACTGCTGACCTTGCCGCACCAGTATTCTTCTCAAAGCTAGAACAAACAGCCCTAATATTTGTGTGGAACCACAAAAGACCCCGAATAGCCAAAGTAATATTGAAGAAGAAAACCAAAGTGGGAGGCATCACAATCCCAGACTTTAGCCTCTACTACAAAGCCATAATCATCAAGACAGTATGGTATTGGCACAAAAATAGACACATAGACCAATGGAATAGAATAGAGACCCCAGAATTGGACCGACAAATGTATGGCCAACTAATCTTTGACAAAGCAGGAAAAGTATCCAATGGACAAAAACTAGTCTCTTTAACAAATGTGCTGAGAGAACTGGACAGAAACATGCAGAAGGATGAAACTAGACCACTTTCTTACACCATTCACAAAAATAAACTCCAAAAGGATGAAGGACCTGAATGTGAGACAGGAAACCATCAAAACCCTAGAGGAGAAAGCAGGAAAAAAAACCTCTTTG
This sequence comes from Puma concolor, assembly GCF_028749965.1. NCBI lineage: Eukaryota > Metazoa > Chordata > Mammalia > Carnivora > Felidae > Puma > Puma concolor. Next base: position 87,199,691 of record NC_141678.1, on the reverse strand, counting down.
ACCTCAGCCACAGCAATTTCTTACTTGACACATGTCCAAAGGCAAGGGAATTAAAAGCAAAAATGAACTATTGGGACCACATCCAGATAAATAGCTTCTGCACTGCAAAGGAAACAATCAACAAAACTAAAAGGCAATGGGCAGAATGGGAATAAATATTTGCAAATGACATATGGATAAAGGACTAGTATCTAATATCTATAAAGAACTCCCCAAACTCCACACCTGAAAAACAAAGAATCCAATGAAGAAATGGGCAGAAGACATGAATGGACATTTTCCAAAGAAGACATCCAGATGGCCATCAGACACATGAAAAGATGCTCAACGTCACTCATCATCAGGGAAATACAAATCAAAACTACAATGAGATGTCATCTCACGCCAGTCAGGGTGGCTAAAATGGACAGATGAGTACACTATAGGTACTGGTGAGGATGTGGAGAAACGGGAACCCTCTTGCACTGTTGGTGGGAATGCAAGCTGGTGCAGCTGCTCTGGAAAACAGTGTGGAGGTTCCTCAAAAAATTAAAAATAGATCTACCCTATGACCCAGCAATAGCACTGTTAGGAATCTACCCAAAGGATACAGGAGTGCTAATGCACAGGGGCACTTTACCCCAGTGTTTATAGCACCACTTTCAACAATAGCCAAATTGTGGAAAGAGCCTAGTCCATCCACTGATGAATGGACAAAGAAGATGTGGTTTATATATACAATGGAATATGACTTGGCAATGAGAAAGAATGAAATCTGGCCATTTGCAGCAAAGTAGATGAAACTAGAAGGTATTTTGCTAAGTGAAATAAGCCAGGCAAAGAAAGACAGATACCATATGTTTCCACTCATATATGGATCTTGAGAAACTTAACAGAAGACCATGGGGGAGGGGAAGGGGGGGGGAAAGTTACAGAGAGGGATGGAGGAAAACCGTAAGAGACTCTTAAGGACTGAGGACAAACTAAGGGTAGATGGTGGGTGGGGGAGAGGGGAAAGTGGGTGATGGGCAGGGAGGAGGGCGCTTGTTGGGATGAGCACTGGGTGTATTATGGAAACCAATTTGACAATAAATTATATTTAAAAAAAAAAAGAATGGCAAATAACACTGTTCAGTTTCTTTCTCCTTCACAACCATCACATTTCTCAACTTTTACCCAGAATTGCTGCTGTTCTTCATGTATACTCTCCTTCCAATTTCCTCATAGAGACTCATGAACTACCACTCAATTCTGAGTCAACAAAGCTTCTACAAAAGGGAAGCCCCAGCAATGTAATGCCTAGTCAGTACATTAGTCCTTTTTGTCGTTTGTCAAAGGGGATATTGGAGTTTCACTGTTGGTATGAGATTACGAAATCTAATAGGAGAGGTCAGCCAAATACAAACCCACAGCATTCTGACATGTTATTCAGAACTGACTGATATGTGGGATCATGAGTCTACATGCAGAACCCAGATGTGGTCTTCTAGGATTCCTACAGAAGGGAAGTTAGGAAAGGTGACTTCTTTAAGTCTTGCTAACTTTAAAGTTCAAATAAGGTCTCTAAGACAAAACCCAAATAGAGGGAAAAAAAGAAAAAAGAAAAGAATAGGAAGGGGAAAAGTTAGGAGAAAAAAACGTTCAAATTTGTATCACAGTTGCAAAAGGCTGACTCTGTAATGTGTCCATTGTTTTGGAATGCATGTTACAATTTGGGCTCTTAGAGCCTTGGATTTGTGATGCAGTTGGGCTGTGATATAGCATTTCTTTGGCTCTGTTTAAATACACTGTTGATCTGTTGTCTATGACACCATTGAGAGCGTTCCTATGGACCCAGACATTTGGGTTGGGCACAGCAGGAAATGGGCCACCTAGTGACTCAGAAGCTACTCCTCAGCCTGGGACTCAAAATGCCTCCAGGTCTAGTCAGCATGAGGAGCTGGTTCCAAAAGGGAAGCCAGGATGCTTGGACTGTGCAGGGAACAGAGCAGTCCCGACATGAATTCTAGACCTCTAACAATCCAATGAGTTTGGCCTCTCCAGAACTCTCTTTATTAGCCAAACGAACTTTCACTTCCTCTCGAAGAAAGGGAAATATATGTAAAATTGTGCACATAAATCAGAAAACAAACTAAACATGAATGAGAAGGCTACTATTGCTAACTTGAAAAAGAAAATAAAATGGTGGATTATTTTTTGATATCTAATCACTTGCCTCTACACTTACTAAGGCAATAGATGTTTAAAGTAATGCCTAACAGGCATTACACAGATGCCATATTTTGGTGATGATGGGTGTGGTAGCATAGGTTGCTAGTTGTTTAGACAGTATCACTTCCCTATTTCATCCAGTTTTCAGGCAATGCAAACATGATCAGGTAAGAAACTGCAGCCGCCAGACTCTCTTGAAGCTAACAGTAGCTGTGGGACATGGTGCATGGCAACAAGACGTACCTTTACTGGGATTTCTGGGGATGCTCCAAAGTCCTGATACAGCCATTTATCCTTTCTTCTTTGTCTTTCTTCCTGTCCTGGAATGCTGATATAATTCTTAGATGCTCAGCCTTTCTGCTTGAAGGACAGCAGAGCAGAAAAGGTAAAATGAACCTGGCCACGGAGCAGTGCACTGGCCCCCTGGGATGACCACCTCAATACTCTTTGCAAGAAAAAGCAAACCCTTATTTATTTAAGCAGTATCAAGGTTTCTCAGCTAATTCCCAAGTAGAGAGTGTGAATCAAGAAACACTAAACTTTTCCAAAACTCTTCGGGTTTGATCAGGTTTTTCCCTTTGTTTTCAGATAAAGGAGATCATGTTCAGAATGACGTGCTGGTTGCCTTCGTGCATCATTACAACAACCTGACAACACTAAGAGTATTTGGGTCCTGATATGTTGGTAATAAAGTCAAAACCAGAAGACCAACTTCATCACACTTTTCTTCCAAGGTAACCTGCTGAATTGAATATTTTATTGGCTACAATAAAAACAAAGAGACATGTCCATGATAATGATGTCCATGCCTCCAGTATATGTTTCCTACATTCCTGCCAATGAGAAACTCTTTTAGAATGACTACATAGAGCTGATTGTATCATATACTGCCTTCTACAAGGTCATCACATGCTATTCTCCAACTATTTATAGCAAACCAATACAAACTGGAATATAAATGCAAGAAACGGAAAAAAAATAATTTAAAAGGAGAGATCCATCTATTTCAGATGATAAACTCCGGCTACCAATGGACCTGTGCCAACTGTGTTTGAAACAGAAAACTTACAGTCCAGGCACCTTTGGTCATTCAGAGCCTGGAAATGAAACTGTTCACACCCAGTTCCTAGAATTAGAATTTCTACCCCTTTAATTGTTCATCCTATATTTATAACATCATCAGTGTTAATGGCTGCCTGCCGCCATCACAAGGCAGTTGTAAGAAACAGATCAAGACACGTGTAACCTTTCCTCCTCAATTCCTCCGCTGACACGGGTTGTGGTGCTTGACTAGGTAAACTTCAAAGCAACTTAAATAGACCCGTTCCATTTCACCCATGCACAGCAGCTGATTACCTTTCGAGGACAGTGTAACGAAGTGTGCAGACCCATTCTTCCATCCTGGATGGGTAGCATCAGCTGTCATGATGGTCAATTTGTGATGGTAAGTTTGTCCCAAGACGGTGGGCCGCTGGAGGCAGGCTATTTCTGTGAATAGGACAGAAGGGAAAGAAAGAAAAAGAATTTGTTCCTTGTGACGAACACTTTGGTTGTCACCCCTCATTCCTTCTCCTTGACCACCCCCAATGTAGATACTCAAAAAGCAAAATACTCCCTTTTCCAGCCACCGTTGCAGCTCAGAGAGGCCATGAGACCTCCTTCTGCCCAAATATATGTCAGGTAAAGGGACTTTGGGGATAAATTTTCATTCCTGCATAAAAGGAGACAGGTATAAGAGGAGAGATTTCTCTTGCCACCTTGATAGACCCCCTACATCTACATTCATAAATTGCCATGTGAAGACTTGTCTGGAGGTATAGCAACCGTGGGGTGCCAGGAAGCATCAAACCTAAGGATAAAAACTAAACATGCTAGAGGTTGGAGCAAAAGGAAAAAAAGAGCATGGGACCGCCCATGCTATTGTCACTATCTCAAAACACCTACCTACCTCTAAACATCTTAAGTTTACAATAAATGGCCTTTCTTAAAAGGTAGACTGTTCTGCCCAGCTCTAGTATTCTGCATCTAAAAGAACATAAAGTGACTAAGATTAAGCATCAGGACCTATAAAATTACAGAGGTTCTAAAAATATAACACAAAAGTAACTCAAGAACAATGCCACGGTAACAGCCAAGTCCATGAATAACTAGTCTACCACAGCTTGTTAGTTCGCGGAAATATTTACCTGGCAGAATTCAAATCAGCTGGAATAAGTCCAGGGCTCCCCAGCCTCCAGGTCAATTTAGAATGAATGCCAGACTTCTTTGGAAGGAATTTCAAAATGCTCCCTTCATTGAGAAAGTGCCTATTTACCCTACAGGCACAGCCACAGAGGCCAAGGAAATCGTTAGAATTGTTTTCTCTATTTATATAGCAAACACCTCTGGACAGATTGACAATTTCACTTTGTTTTTAATAATAATGAATCTTTGCTATCTCCTGGTGGGAACGTGGAGGGACAAAGGACAATTACTGCCATTTTTGAAAGGAAAAGATACAAATAACATGAAATTAAGTGATTACCTATAAACCATAGTCAAAACCAGCCCCATGTAGAGACGGATGCCCAGTGAGCTGGCAGAAGTTAGAATCCAGAAACTTCAAATCTCAGTCTAGCCTCCATCCCTTGGCCACCCTCTGTCTTGATGATGCAGCCGATGAGGCAGTGACTCATTCTGTTCCTTGCACCTCCCAGAAGCCGGGCCACCATACAGATTAAACAGGCAAATCAAACCAGCTCATTCAAATCATTGTAATTAAAGTACCCTAGTCATTTTTGACTCTTAAACATTTAGAATAAAAAAAGACAGAAAAGGAGGAAAAAAATATAAGGAAGGCACCAGTATAAAAGAATACACAAGAACATGAAAAGTCAAAGTGATTTCCAAGTGGTGTCTTCAAAGCAAGCAAGAATGGAGTAACTAGAAATAGCAGAGGGAAGAAATATTTTAGAAACATGTTCATTATTCAAGAGTAAACTGGGGTTAAGTCAGCATTTTATTTTCATAAATAAAATGGGACTTATTTGCTAATAAGGCATGCTATGAGTTTTTCAAAATAATGTGAGACGGTCTGAAATAGTCTACATGAGCCACAGGGCCTTTAGAACATACATAACACTGTCTGGGTGCAACCCCCCACCTTAGGCCCCCTGCCCCCACTAGCTGTGTCATTTAACCCCTCACTATCTAGGCCTTGCTGATCAAGTCTGCTCTGGCAGCAATAATGTCAACAACCTCAGACGATTCTTACTTCATTTAGGAGAGGAAGCTCAGAGACCACCAAGCAGGATAAATACCCACAAAACTACATTCCATATGTCATTTTCAAATTTCAGAAAATCACAGATAAAAAAAAATCCTGAAAGAAGTCAAAGGAAAAATCATGTTTCCTTTAGAAGAACAAAAATAAAAATTATATCCATCCTCCCTCAGATATCATGCAAGAAGAGAGTGAAAGGAAATATTTTTAAACGTTGAGAGAAAAAAACCCCACCAACCTAGGATTCTGTACCTTGAAAAATTATCCTTCAAAAGCAAAGGAGAAATAAAGTCTTTCTCAGACAAACAAAAATTGGAGGAATGTGTTGCCAGCAGACCAGCCTTGCAAGAAATGTTAAAAGAAGTTTTTCAGAGAGAAGGAAAATGATGTAGGTCAGAAACGACTAAAGAAGATCATCAAAGAAGGAATAAGTGAATGTAAAAGAAACACTTTTCTTAATTGATCTAACAGATAAAAGTTTGTTCAAACCAGTAATAGAACAATGTATTCAACTATGTAGGCATCTGTCTACACCTTATGTACATACATATGCCTGTATATGCTTACGTATAACTGAAATTAATGACAGCAATGATTCGAGAGATAAGAGGGAGGAATTAGGATTATTTTGTTCCATAGGGCACTCACACTACCCAGGAAGCAATCCAGTGTTATTTAAAGGTGGACTTGGGTTAGTTGTAAGAGTATATCACAAACTCTGAGACAAACACTAAAAATAAAGAAGTAAATAAATAAATAAATACAACCGATGTCATAAAAATGAAGAGAAAATGGAATGATATAAAATGCTCAATTAAAACACAAAAGGCAGGAAAAAGAATGGAAGACAAAAATAGGTATAATAAAGGTGTAACAGAGAACAATAACAAATATGGTCGATACTAATCCAACTATACAAGTAATCGCTTTGAATGTCAGTGGTCTAAATAACACCAATTAAAAGACAGAGATTGTCAGACTGGATTAAAAAAGAAGACCCAACTATATGTTGTCTATAAAAAACCCACTTTAAGGGCACCTGGGTGGCTCAGTCAGATAAGTGTCTGACTTCAGCCCAGGTCATGATCTCATGGCTCGTGAGTTCGAGCCCCACGTCGGGCTCTGTGCTGACAGCTCAGAGCCTGGAGCCTTGCTCTCAAATCCTGCGTCTCCCTCTCTCTCTGCCCCTCCCCTTCTCATGCTCTGTTTCTCTCTGTCTCACAAAAATAAATAAATGTTAGAACATTTGTTTTCAAATAAAAAGAAACCCACTTTAAATATAAAGAAATATAGATAAAAAGTAAATCGATGAAGAATTCATTTATCTGTAGTTTCTAGGGCAATGCCTCACCCACAGTAAATACTATGTAACTGTTTATTATTATTGGAAGAATTCAATAATACAATTAACAGATTTTTCAAAAATACATTCAACATATATTTATTTAATATAAACATTTGGAAGAGCTAAAGAATTGATCATATCTTAAGACATTAAGAACATCTTAATATATTATAAAAATTATAGTAACCAATAGTTTTTTTTTTAATTGGTAAAATTTATTTTTTTTAATTTTCTTTAATGTTTAATTTTCAGAGAGAGAGAGACAGAACGTGGGTGGGGGAGGGGCAGAGAGAGAGGGAGACACAGAATCTGAAGCAGGCTCCAGGCTCTGAACTGTCAGCACAGAGCCCGACACAGGCCTTGAACTCACAAACCTCGAGATCATGACCCAAGCCGAAGTCGGACGCTTAACTGACTGAGCCACCCAGGTGCCCTAATTGGTAAAATTTAAACATCCTCTCCCCTCCACCTAACCCTACTTCTAACCCTAGACATGTTGGTTTATGAGGGTGGGGAGCTGGTTGATGATTGGTGATGTTGTTTTTCCTGCTATGTATGCATGACAAATTCTCCCCTTTTCTCTTTTAAGCAAAATAGTTGGTTTTAGAGCCCTTGAGTTCAGGATTTTCTTGCCTACAAAAAGGCTAACTTTGTTTTGTGAGATGCATTAAGGGAAATAAATTTTGCTTAAAGAGTAATAGAAGAAGGTGGCCCTTCTTGGAGAGACTGGTGGATTCCATAGATCAAGGTTTGGGGGCTTCTGTGGGACTTGGCTGTGGGATGGCTCCCTGGACCCCGGGAAGGAACCACACACTGTGGGTTTTGGAGTTTCATGCCAGGATCTGCAAGACCAAATTTAATGTTGTGGGTGTGGAAGCTACCTACCATCAGAAGTTGCCTTCTAATAAAATATTTTATGGTCTTCTATTATGACATAACAAACTATCCCCAAACTTTAAATTGTTGACTTAAGACAAAGCTCATCTTACTATACCTCGCAGTTTTGCAGGTCTGGAATGTGGGTAGGTGGGTGATTCTTCTGTTCTATGTGGGTGTGACAAAAATTCAGGGCAGATGGGCTAGCCTGGTGGGTCCCAGGATGGCCTCATGCACGTGAAGACTCAGGCACGCATGCCTGGACAAGGATGGCTGAAGAACCAGTAGAGCTGGGATGTCTTAAGTAGCACACCACGCGTGACCTCCCAACGTGTGAGGTCAGTGTAACCAGACGTTGTACCCGGTGCCTCAAGACTCCAGGAGTGAACAAGGCAAAAGCAGCATAGTCCTTTATAATCTAGGCCCACATGTCACCTTGTGTCTCTTCTACTACTGACTGGTAAAAACCATCACAAGCCAGCCCAGAAAAAAAAGCAAAGGGCACATAACCCCCACCCCTGAATAGTGGGAGTGCCAAAGTCTTCACAGCCACAATTTTAAACCACCACAACTGTATAGACACGGCAACATCCAAAATGGACTGAAACTCAAGGGCCCTTCTCCAATTTCACGGACTGCATAAGCCACCAGAATTCAGAGATAATATGCCTAATGGAAGGGGAGCCCGAAGGAGGCTGACTGTTGGCTTCGTTCTGTTTTTAATTACATTGAGAAAAATATCAACTCTTATTTTACTAAAGCTTTAAAAATTGTACATATTTAAAACAAATTTATTTATCTAAAAAGTAAAATGTTCCCCAAAGCTTAAATAAAATATCTCTTCCTCACTGTAGTCGTTTTCCGTCGGCTCTGCTATAACACATACTACAAATTCAGTGGCTTTGAACAACACATATTTATCATTTTACAGTTCTATAGATCATAGTCTGGCACAGGCCTCACCAAGCCAAAATCTTTATGTCCACAGGGCACTTCCTTTCTGGAGGCTGCAGGAGACAATCTGTTTCCTTTGCAGGTTATTGGCAACACTTAGTTCCTTGAGGTCATAGAACTGAGGTTCTTGTTTGTTAGATGAGGGTTGTTCCCAACTTATAGAGGCCCATATTCCTAGGGTCATTCCTAGGTTCGTGACCACTCCTGTGGTCACATCTCTCTCTCTCTCTCTCTGTCTCTCTCTCTCTCTTTGTCCTCTCTCTGACCTCAAAGCTTCATGTGATTGGATTCACTTAAAAAATCCAGGATAACCTCCTAATCTCAAAATCCTTAAATCACATCTGCACAGTCCCTTACCCCATGGTACCTAACATAGCCATGTTTTCTGGGGAACAGGAGTCGAGCATCTTTGGGGGGTTCTGCCTACCACACTCACTACTCTCCATCCCAATTCCAAAGTCTTTTTTTGTTATATTACCAGTGTATGCCACAATTTCTGGATTTTCTTGTTTAATATAAGCCTTAACATTAAGACAGAGATAACTAATTTACTCTTTCATGCGCCCACACATTCACACACATACATATTCCTCTTTCCCCCATTCTCCCAGAAGAGTTATATCAGGGGCGCGTGGGTGGCTCAGTTGGTTGTGTCTGACTCTTGATTTCAGCCCAGGTCATGGTCTCACGGTTTGTGACGTGGAGCCCTGAGTCGGTTCCATGCTCACTGCGTGGAGCCTGCTTGGGATTCTCTCTCTCCCTCTCTCTCTCTGCCCCTTCCCAGCTCATGCATGCACTCTCTCTCTATCTTACAATAAACAAATAAACTTAAAAAGAGTTGTATCACAATTTTTGGTTAAGTCATTATCCAGCTGTTTACATTGTTATAAGCAAGTAAATATCTTTATTAACTAAAAACATATATTATGCTATGATTATTTCTTTCTTGTATACCTGCATTCACTATTTGTCACTTCGCTTTCAGTCACTTAATTTTCTATATATTGATCATCTTGGAAGTTTTCATCAGAATTGGAAATCATTTCTCAATATATCTGAACACAGCAAGAAATCTATCAATTTTTCTCCTTGCTTAAAAACATCCCTCCTTGGCCTTATTGCCTTTCATTAGAACTTGGATTGATTGCTCTCCAATCTAGTATAGCTATTGACATGGAAATATTCTCTCTCTCTTTTTTTAAGTTTATTTATTTGGAGAGAGAGAGAGAGAGTGCTAACTGGGGAGGGGCAGAGAGAATCCCAAACAGACTCTGTACTGTGAGATCATGACCTGTGCTGAAATCCAGAGTCAGATGCTTAACCAACTGAGCCACCCAGGCGCCCTAGAAATATTGGTCTACTCCCTCTTTTTGTTGGAGCATATGCTCCAGTAATTCTTTGAGAAAAGGTCCATTTTTTTTTTCTCATGTCTTTAAATGTTTTTTTATTCCACCCTCACATTTGCTTAATGTTTAGGCTCTGTGTAGTATGCAAGGTTGGAAATCTTCCTCCCCACATCTTTAAAAATGATGTTGAGATGTGAGTGAGGATGGTGTGGAGAGTGGCCTAGATGGTATCTTATAGCAATGGAACAGAGAAGGCCGGTTGTGAACGGGGAGTTAACCAGAATGACGTCTCTACCACAAGTATGTTCTCGCGCACGTCACTTTCAGAAAAGAACAGATGGTATTTGAGTATCTGCAAGATGATTCCTTTAAACTGCCTGTGCTTACACATTTTAGAATAGTTTTCATGTACTTAAACTCTAGACTTTAATATTCTTAAACAATTTGAACACTGCTAAAGCATCAACTCTTCCAGGAAGTTGGGGATCCCAGGGGTAGAAAGACATAAAATGCTGGCTTTCTCACTCTCTCCTTCATTTTACTTATCATTTCTCAAGACCAGAAACAAAAAGCCTGAGAAGAGTTTTTTTCTTTCTTCTGTATCACATCCTCCTCTACCCTATAAAAGTGGTTCAATGGTCTCTTTGTAATTCTGTTGTTAATAACCTAAATTTCTGTAGAGTCTAGAATACTCAACTGTAACCAACAATGATAATTTTCATTTATTTTTCCTCTTGAAATTTATATCAGAACCTCACATGGTCCCCTTTGAAAGATATGAAGAATTTAAGAAATATATACAGGGGCGCCTGGGTGGCGCAGTCGGTTAAGCGTCCGACTTCAGCCAGGTCATGATCTCGCGGTCCGTGAGTTCGAGCCCCGCGTCGGGCTCTGGGCTGATGGCTCAGAGCCTGGAGCCTGTTTCCGATTCTGTGTCTCCCTCTCTCTCTGCCCCTCCCCCGTTCATGCTCTGTCTCTCTCTGTCCCAAAAATAAATAAACGTTGAAAAAAAAAAAAGAAAAAAAGAAAAACAAAAACAAAAAAAAAAAAAATATATACATCATAAATTTTCTAAAAGTGTTTATTTATTTTGAGAGAGAGAGAGAGAGAGAGAGAGAGAGAGACAGAGAGCACTTCTGCAAGCACAAGTGGGGTAGGGACAGAGAGAGGGGGAGAGAGAGAATCCCGAGCAGGCTCTGCACCATCAGCACAGAGCCTGGCTTGGGACTTCTTCCCACATACGGTGAGATCATGACCTGAGCCAAAATCATGAGTTGGATGCTTTACTCACTGAGCCACCCAGATGCCCCTATGTTATAATTTTTTTTAAAAGACTCATGATTTGCAAAGATTCAAGATAAGAGAAAAAGAAAGACTTCAAAGATTTTCCAATCACCTTTATCTTTACCATAAACAACTTTGGCATATGTGCCTGCTAATGAAAATTATTATTACTTTTAGTAAAGTTTTAAAGAAAGTAATCAAGTTCCAGACACTGGATAATATGGCAATGTTATAACCTTACTCTCCAGGACTTTATAACCAACCTCCTGTGGGAATCAGACAGTTTTACAGTGAACAGTTAAGCAGTCTATGGTTAATTGCTAAAATGAGAGCTATAAACATATAATATCTGACTCAGTGTCACGAAAGAGCTAGGCTATTAGCAAATTTGCTCCAGAACTTTGTGCTGTAATCTACTTAAATGAAAAATAAAGTTTACTAATCTGTAAGTTGGTGAGAAATGCAATTGAAAAATTCACACAGATTATTAAAATTACTAAAATTCAAACAGATTATCTTAATATATATTCAACCTCTGGGTCCCAGCATATTCATTTCTCCCACAAGTGCTGAATAGAAACCAACATTACGATATTAAAATTGAATTTTTACCCTAAGGCGAACATGGAAATGAAAACTGAAAAAAAAATAAGTACATTTATTTCTTTTACCCAGAGTTTTACTATGAGTTTTGTTACTTGCACATTTAAACCTCTTGCATTTTAACTTCCTCTGAGAACAATAGAAATATATTCCCACCCTGTTACAGTCTTATCAGTCGGTTGTATAGAGAAATCCTTTCAACTAAAACAGTTAACAAGGTTAAAATGCAAGATCCTATAAATTAATGATGAAGGTTAGCAATTTAGCAGTTGATCAATGTTACATATTGAATGAACTTTAGATGGACTCTTTCATGCCCTTGAGCTAACAACTCCTATTAATTAAATTAATTTAGTTAAACACAGAATTCACATTTTATCTCCCTATCACACGGCAGATGTAGACAGCTTAAAAAGCCACAAATGACTAGAAACAATATAAAAGCTCAGGAATATCAGTCTGTAAGGCAGAAAGGAAAATAAAAATCAAGCTCTGGTCCAAATTGTTCTAAAACCTAAAGTTCAGATTTCCCTTTCCAGTTGGCATTTGCTGAATTTCTGGATTCCACCAATTGTCTTTAAATTCTAAACAGTGAAAACCTGCTTCCTCAGAAGTAGTTAAGAAAAAAAAGAAAAAGAAAAAGAAAAGAAAAAAAGAAAGAAAGGAAAAGAAAACTAAATCACTTTGTGAAGCAATCAGAACCAACCATCAAACATCACTGCTGGGGAAATAACTAGTCAGGATTTGAGGGAGGCCTCAAAGTGTAAGCTTCTATGACCCACGCCTTGGTGCTACTTGCCAGCTGAAGGCTCCCAAAATTACACCGTTTCTAATAAGTGAATTACATTTATATTTTTCCCCATAATCAAAGGATGCAGATCAAAGTTTCCTTTCACAATCTTGTTGCTTCCTGGAGAGGTATTCTCTGGTGAAAATGAGGCCATTGGGTAAATTGAGAGACCAGCTCAGAAAGGATCAAAGCCATGAAAACAATCCTTTCGTAAATGTGTAGGGACCCTGCAAGCACATTTTCACGAGAGCCCCAAGGTCGCAGCAAAGATGCATAGTTTTGCCTCACGCTTGGCCACATTTTTTTTTCATTACAGTGGTTTCATTTGGAGATCCATAAGGAAGAGCAGTGCCCCACCAAAGGAAGGAAAGAGGGGTTGTACATTTTAACCTCTGATGGAATGATTTCAGCAACCTAAATTTCCTTTTAGCTTGAATCTATTCATATACTACGACTGGAGGAAATATTTTGGGATTGAATCTCTCCCCTGAAAAAAAATCAATTTTTGTTTTTGAAACAGGACTTTTGTTAGATGCTGGAGCATCACACCCAAGCGCAAACAGAAATAGTGACAATGCTCTCTCTCTGGAGTAAAACAAAGGCTGGGTTGGGGTTGAAAGACCCCTGGGATGGAGGCCGCAAGAGCAGAGTCAAAGCAAATTAATGACAGGATGTTTTCCATCCAGAGTGGATTCATTTACTGACAACGAAAGGGGAAAAAGTTCTCTTGGTTATGGATTGGGTTTGTCTAGAATTATTAAACCAAAATACCATTATAGGGTCATATGCCCCTGAGAAATATCATTACAACTAAACATCTAACTAAGTGGGGGAAAAACTTTTTTTTTTTTTTTCGGTTCTACCCATTAGGCAATACTGAGTTCTTAAAATTGTTATCATTAAAGTAGCCCCTTTAAATAATCCAGTAAGACAAATACTTTTCTTGATTTTCATCAATGGGTCAAAAGGTAAAAGCAACACCTGATACTGTCCTATAGAGTTAATTCTGTGCACAGCAGAATCTTTACACTATTGCAGACAATTTTTTTGAATGAAAATGGGCAATGTACATGCTATGGGAAATTTTATGCCAAAGGAACGTTTTTCTATTGTGCAATTCATATATCTGCAAATTGCTCGCTATTGAAAGATTGTTCATTATTCTCAATTAAGATACTTTTGAATTTTTTAATATGATTTTAGTTTAGACAATATTTATTAAAAGGTAAATGTAGTAAAACCAGTAGCAAAATTCAGATAAGCTCCCCTCTCTCTGGTCCTCACCTTAATGCTCCTCAGGAACTCTTGAATGCTCCTGAATCTTTATTTATTCATTTTTTTTAATTGGTTCTTTTTTTTTAATTTTTTTAAGTTTATTTATTTTGAAAGATAGAGAAACAGAGCACCTGAGTGGGGGAGGGGCAGAGAGAGAGAGAGGGAGAGACAGAGAATCCCAAGCAGGGTCTATGCTGTCAGCGCAGAGTCTGATGTGGGGCTCGAACTCATGAACCGTGAGATCCTGACCAGAGCTGAAGTCGGACGCTCAACTGACTGAGCCACCCAGGCACCCCATGATCTCTCCATTTTCTAGCTGACTTCCAGAAGAAAACTTAACCCCCTTCAGGGGAAAACAGTAACAGCCCAGAGTTCCTAAAATGTTTCATCCACTATGTTCATCATCCAATCAAAAATTATCAGTAGTGCAGGGAAAGGAGAACAAGAAAGGGTTAGAAAAAGAGAAGGGAAAATCTTAAAAGCTGTGTGGTGGGGGGAGTAAGAGAATTCCACATAATTTGCAGAAAAACAGCAATGCAAATGGCAGCCAAGTTCTCATCAGCAATAACAGGGTCCTGGAGACAATGGAATGATTAAAAAAAAAAAAATTAATGTTTTTTTTTTTAGTTTTTGAAACAGAGACAGAGGCAGGGAGCGAGCAGGGGAGGGGTAGAGAGAGAAGGAGACATAGATTCCGAAGCAGGCTCCAGGCTCTGAGCTGTCAGCACAGAGCCCGACACAGGGCTCAAACCCACGAACTGTGAGATCATGACCTGAGCCGAAGTCGGACGCTCAACGACTGAACCATCTAGATGCCCCTGATATTTTAAAAGTACTCACAGAGGAAAAGAAATAGTCAATCCAGAATTCTATATCCAGTGAAAATGTCTTTCAAAAACAAAGGGCAACATAAACACATTTCAGTTACACAAAAGGTGAGAGAATTCATTGCCTGTAGACTTACACCACAGAAAACACTGACATGCATTTTAAATGGGATTTAGCTACTTTCAGTTTCACTTAATTGTCTTAATTCTCTAAACTTCCAAGGCTAATCATATGTGCTGATAGGGTTTAGGGAAACTATTCAAAGTTTGTAACAACACGATTATTGCTGTTTTAATGATACTGGGCTAGGTATAATATAAGTGGCTATTTCCCAGAAGTGGGGAGGGGAATTTACCTTGAAGTCATCATAACAATTACCATATGAACAGAGCTGGTGATTTTTTTCTACCCACTTAAGGTGCAGGTGAGAAGCTAGAACACAGAGTTCTAGTTAGAACTACTTCCAGAAGGTGGGGCGCCTGGGTGGCGCAGTCAGTTAAGCGTCCGACTTCGGCCAGGTCACGATCTCGCGGTCCGTGAGTTCGAGCCCCGCGTCGGGCTCTGGGCTGATGGCTCAGAGCCTGGAGCCTGTTTCCGATTCTGTGTCTCCCTCTCTCTCTGCCCCTCCCCCGTTCATGCTCTGTCTCTCTCTGTCCCAAAAATAAATAAACGTTGAAAAAAAAAAAAAAAAAAAGAACTACTTCCAGAAGGAAGTTCTTGTTCAGGATGTGCTTACTACAAAATGACAGGAAGTTTAAGAGAACTGGCTGGGCATGGCTGTGGGAAATGAGAAGGAAAGGGTGGATTCTTTTGTGTGCCATAAAGCATAAAACTGTGACTCCTGGTACAACAGGGCACAACAACGTCTCAGGCAGTGTGATCAAATACATTACCAAAAACCCAGAGAGATCATTTTTCCTTATGTACCAAACACGTGGAGAAGGCTTCCCAAGAGTTACAATTCAACTCCACCAAATCGTGTTCCTATATTAGCTTATGAGGCAGGGTTTGGGGGGGTTTTGAGAGAGAGAGAGAGTGCTAGTGGGGGAGAGGGGCAGAGCTGGAGAGAGAGAGAGAGAGAGAGAGAGAGAGAGAGAGAGAGAGAGAGAGAGAATCCCAAGCAGCCTCCACACTGAGCGTGGGCTCAATCCCACAACCTTGGGATCCTGACCTGAGCCAAAATCAAGAGTCAGACGCTCAACCAACTGAACCACAGAAGCGTCCCTAGGCAGTTTTCTTTCCAGTGAACTTTTCTAAGGCCATGCAAGGGAAAGCCATGTTCCCTTCCTCAGGATTAAAAGATGAAGCCCATAAGATACACTGAGTCAGGCCCCATAAACGGTTACCCGCCAGTGCCCAGACAGAACATCTTGTTTAAGCTACAGAGTAGTTGCCTGAAGAAGACCACAGTAGGTAATTCATTTGCTTGTGCTGAAGTTCTTTCCCATGACAATCCGAAATAAACATTCTAAATAATAGGAAACCCCAAGTAGAGGAAGTGTATCATATTGCATGACAGTATGGATCTTGGAACCAAACTGCATGAACTTGTAACCTGGTTCTGTCACTATCTTGTGACCTTGTGTAGTTCACCTTTGTGTCTTTTTTTATGATGCTAAGGTGCCTGCCTTGCATAGGGCTGTTTTGAGGATGTAAAATATATGCTAAGTGTTAGCAGTAGATATGGCAGCACAATTTATGTTTCTTATGATTCTTAAGGGGCGGGTGATATAAAACGCAGCTCTCGAGTTTCATCTGCTGATTCCAGAACCCATGTAGTGTAGTCTTCTGTGTTAAAAGATACACATCTACCGGTTTTCTAGGCAATTGTTACACCCCACATCACTACTGGGATGGTAATTATCTGGGCCAAATGATGCTCATCACTTGCCAGCCGCCGGAAAACAAGAATGCCAAGGACTACAGCGAGGAGAGAGAAATGCGCCGTGGCAAAGGAATTAGGTGAACAGGTGGCTTCAGAACGAGTTCTCAGTGGAGGGAATCAGAGATGCCAGCTCTTAAAATTGTTAGGGGCAAGGCAGGGCCAAAGAGCAGATTATTTACACAAAGCAACAGAAGTTCTCTTTAGTAAGATTCTACTAAAATGAGAACACTTTATAAATTCACTTGTGACCTAGGCTGGTGTAATGGAGTCCTAAGTGTCTGTTAGACTCACAGACCCAAGTTAGAGACCAGAAAAAGGCAGCCTCATATATAGATCTGCACTTCCTAGAACTTTCTTGGTGTGGGGAAAACCATGTCTCATGATCAAAAAGTCTCCCTTTTAAGATTTACCATTATTTGCAAGCCAGTTGCCAAGCACAGGATCTGATGGTCCAAAGTGACTCCTACATAAGGCAGTTGGCCCTGTTTGTAAACCCTCTGGAAACAACCCCTGCTCTGGCCAACCTCTTTGGCTTGTACAACCGATAGGAGGGCTTTGCCAAGAGGACCCTCCTCTCACTCCTCAGAGAAGGTGGCAAAGTTGCCTGGTAGTAAGTAGGGAATATGCAGTTTAAGACAAAAAGTGTAACCCCAGCAAAGTCCACTGTGTTCAGAAACACATACTTTCAGACCCCACCACTACTGGGTTCTCTGCCAGCATCAGACCTGGCCTTACAGGGGACTCTGGGGACTCTGGACTCTGGGGAGAAGGCTTTGGGGTAGGGAGAGTGGGAACAGAGAAGCTGATGTGAAACATCCATTAGCAAGACAAGTCATGTAAAAGACAAGAAAACAAGAGTCAAAAAAAATTTTAAGAGGTTTCAGAAGGTTAAGACACTCTCAGAACCAGTAACTGGAAAAAGTTAAAAGTATTAAAGAAAATTTGATAGCCTGCTTCTATTTTTATGAAATATTATCAATAGGGACATTTAAAAAAATGTCACGATCCAAACATTTCATCATCCAGTACAAACTTCTAGTGAAGTCTTATTACTGTGCTAATGTTAAGTAGTCTGTTTAGGAGAGGTTTTGTTATGGTTTGTCAGTTCACTCCAGCCTTTATGTTAAAGGCTTTAGGATGTTAGCAACATTTGCTAATTCTAAATTCATTTCCTCTCTCCTGTGAGCAACACTATTTCACTTTTTCCTGGTTTTTTTTCTGCCTTTTTTTTTTTTTTAACTAAATTTGCTGGTCCCTACCCTCCAGTCTCTGCAAGTTTATGAGACATCCAGAAACTATCTAGTTAACTGATTTAATTAAAATCAGATTCTGTAATCCAGGTATTAAATATAAATAAACTACAAGGCAGGTCTTGTGAATGAAATTTTTATTTACACACTGTATCTAGAAGCAGATACATAAATCCTTATACAATTAATTTCCAAAAATGTGCAAGAAATTACTATAATTTGTTTACAAACCAAAACACATATTAAAATCAATGGACTTTGGATAATTCATTCTGTGGTGTTCTCAGTACAAATGGTACACACCTGATTTGAAACATACAGAAAAAGGGTAAACTACAGCAATCTGGATTGCAAGTATTAATTTCATGGCACTCCCAACGACTATAAAATATCTTTAAACCCAACATGTATACTTATTACAAAATTCTATAAGAATTTTTCATCATCTCTGGATGTAGAGTTTGGATCACTTTTCAGAAACAGCAACTACACATTCACGATGTTATGACTAATTAATAAAAAGAACATTTATTTTAAAAAAACCCTTCCTAATAGGATTTTTAAAAGTATTAAAAGAAATCAAATTTGTGATTACTAGTGTACCAATACTTTATTTTGGAATTTTAAAGTTATTTATGGAACTGGCAACTGTTCCTTATTAGAGTTTTCAACAAAACTGTCTTGCTGGTAGTGTGATTCCATTTTCAAATTAAGACTTCGCATTCGATGAACAGCCATTAAGATTTAATATATACTATTTTGAATCACTCATGTAGATTATCTCTCGTATATAATGTGAAATGTCCACGATTAAAATTGGCATTTCTGAAAGCATTAAGATATTTAGACCCAGCACTAGCAGGGACACTGCATAGAACCTATTTAAGATTTTTGTAATTTTTATCCTGTTTCAGTAATACTGGCTCAGAAATTGTAAGGTATACTTTGTGTTTATTTCCTAATACGCCGACGATTTAGCCTTCTGGCACACAATTTTCTTCAACAGCAAGATGGTTGCCCTTGTAACTCGTTTCCTTAAAAACTATTTTTAGTTCTATGATCATTTCCTGTGATATATTTTTGACCTTCTAGATTTTCAGATTATTGCACCAAGTAGAAAGAGAAGATTTCCTTAGAAAGAGAAAGAGGGAGATATTTTTCAAGTACTTTCTATGCTTTCTTATTATTTATAAAAATGCACAAAAGTGTCCTAGGAAGCCTAGAATTATCTTCTGGCCTCCACTGTATTTTGTGGTGAAATCTTCAAGAAAACAACTCTGATTCATTTACTATGGCAAAAGGATACAGCTTTCCTGTTTTCTCTTTCTTGCCTTGAGCTCATATCTTTAAATGTCACTTACAGGTTGTGTCCATGTCATCTAAGCTGCCACTCAGGGTAATCCAGAAGTTTACGCAAATGGTTTCTAGACCAAACTACGGGATGGAGATTTCTCTCTTTTCTCCCTTCCATTTTTAAGCAGACTATTTTAGTATCCTATAAAGCCGATCTTTCACATTATCTTGTGCTGCCTATGCCAAATGGCTCTCTCTACACAAAAGCAGAAAATACTGCAATACTCCTTTGTTTGTAAATAATTTCTTGGCAAATACTTTTATTTTTCTCAATACACTGTCAGACCCTAGCAATTTCAAAAAGGATTAGAATGGGGCATTTTAAAGTATTTTATGTTATGAATGTACAAAAAGCACATAAAAAACTGGCTTTCTAAATTAGAACGGCATCTAGACCTGCCCTCCATAAAACACAAAATATGATTTTAAAAACCATTAGATGAAAATCAAAATAATCTTGAAACTAAATAGCTAAATCTTGAACACATGGTATCATAAGGAACACGTGGGGAACAGGCTATGTCCACACAAGAAGACGGGGTTCAGGGCAGTCCAAAGACCTCTGTGCACCATGGTCTCACAAAGAGTACATGTAAATGCTTCTAGAAACATGGAGAAGCCATTTCAACATTTATTATTAATACACAGTGACTCTGTGACAATACCTGCCATCTAATATAGATGCACAGGGACTTTTAACTCACCCTAGATATATTTTAAATTGTTTAAAAATAAATAGTTTTGCAAAAAAATAGTTTAAATGTCTTGCATTAATTTGATAAGTTTACAACTCTGTAATAGTTCTTAATCCAAATAGCTTATAGTGAACACTTAAATTATATTATTACAGTATACTCCATCTTATTAGGTGAAAACATCAGAAAATTAAAGAGGAGCCTTTATGACAAGGTACAATCAACATTCCACCAAAATTAAGTACCTTTTCCCCTTTATGGCAAAATACCATAACACGATATCATTGTGCCTTTTCTTGGTATTTCTCAGTTCTGACCCTAAAAAGCAGAGAGGAAAAAAAAAACAAAAAACAAACAAAAAAACAGGGATACTGAATGACTAAGCCATTAGGGTTGACCTAAGACCTTTACTCTTGTTTTTAATTGACGGGTAAGAGACAGGAAAACTGAGTGACAAAGGAAGAAATGTCTTAAATGGTATGTTTCATCTGAGATGGAAACATTTTCTACATGGGGTACTTCCAAAATACTCACTAAAGAATAGTGCAGCGAATAAACACTGAATTTGAAAAATAACAAAAGTACTGGGGACAACCCCCCCCCCGCCCCACAATCCAAGCGACTAAATTAGAGATAAAATAACGATGCCTGCCAATTTACTTAAGACTCAGCTAGATTTAAAACAACAAAAAACCAAAAAACAATAAATTAGTTTTAAACAGCGGTATATGGCAGGTGACAAGACTTCCATATACCTGATATGGTTTTAATATTCTTCTTACATGATGCTCCACAGTTTCCACACTTTTTCAACTAAAGTCATCGGGTTTTTTTGGTTTTTGGTGGGGAGAAGGAAGAAGGGTCAAACCTAGCATATCTCAATAGTGACTACATAAAAGAATAAAAATCCAACTCTAAAACAATGTTTTCTATTCAAATCAATTTAAAACTTTATATAAACTTAAATGTTGCAAGAGAACCCACTCTTTTTATGAAAATCGGTTCTACGTCAAGTTCACCCAAAGAAAATGTTGGCTAAGCGAAAGAAATCACAGAAAAAACACTTTACCAAAGGAAAGTATAATTAACACACAAAAAAATTATCATCACAGGAAACTATGATCATCTAGTAATTTCTTCAGTAATAGTTCTAGTCCCACAGATCTTTTTACGTTATGCCAATTTGTACCAGAGCTTAATGACAGAAAAGGCAACGCTTTCTTACGTTGGTGTTATATACTTCTTGATGATTTTTTAATGTAAGGCCATCTATTAAAGTAGACAAACCACAAGATGAAAATGAAGGCAACAGAAAAATTCCACTTTCCACAACCAAAACACAGCACAACCTCAGAAACAATTTAGAGTAAGTGTTGTAAAAGATATGCTGCGGGTCTACATTCTAATACCCAAGATTATGTCAAATCATAATTCTAAATAAATCGTTCTAAAGTAGGAGATTAAAAATCATTTTCAGTGTACGTGTAAATTCTGTGTTTTATCACACGGGTATGTTTATTCAACACTATCTTTGAAAATGGGCCATTTAAAGAGACATAACAATACTCATTCTGTAAGTTTCATTCAACTTTACTTAGGGTTGAATACACATGAAATGTGCTTTTAATGCATAAAAATCACAGTGGATAGCAGCAAAGGACTTGGGGGGGGTGGTTAAGGAGAATCTGATAATTCACATTGTGATTATTCTGCACATTGATGAAAGATAATTCACACTTCCAAAACCTCGAGACTTCCCTTTATAAAGAACCAAAATAAACCCAAGACACCTTGCTGACACTTCCCCACCCCTAACTAAACAAATTGATTACTTTTACACATAAAACTGAAATAGTATGGCAGCAAAAGATTTCGATAGCAATGAAAGTTTGTAAACTGTATTTCAATCTCTTTTTCTTATTCCCAAAGTGCAAGATGCGGGGGTTCTCATAATCTTTCAGTAGTGCTTCTCCTGTAAGTAATCCTTCATTTTGTTTGGCAAAGGCAGTTTCTGAATTAAGTCTATTCTGGTATACTGACGTATAACAAAACGACACAGGTACTGCAAAGAACGCACCTGCATGAACCGTGACACTGGATTGGTCAGTCTGACCGGGTAAGTTGCAGATCCAGGCAACCGAGACCTTGAATAACAAAAAGCTCCATTTTCAGAGTCCCTGATTGAATGCTCGATCAGATCAACTATAGACGTATGTCCTTCCACATCCGGTTGTTCATAAAAGCTAAATCTACCGTTTGAGTGTTCAATTCTCGTGTGAAGTGTTTTGCCATGGGAGCGAAAGCTCAAGCTTAAAAGGTAACGGTCATCAGAACTATCCCGAACGAGAAAAGAACCATCTGGCACATTTGCTAGCTTCCCTTCTGCCTCCCAGCGTGTGATTGGTCCCCAGTACCATCCTTGTTTCGCCAGTTTTTTCAGCTCCTCTGTAAGGCTCGTCACAACCATGGGACCGCTACTCTGCACCGAGTCGTAAACTCTTGCAACCCCAGGGGCAGAGTTAGGATCAAAATTCAAATGACAGCGCATACTTTCCGCCACGTGGGCATCTGTGCCGGTGAGCCCACCGAAGTTCCTTTGGATCTGATTGGTCTGCATTGGAGGTAGCAACGGTGAGAGTGGGGGGGCATCGTCGTGACTCGCTCTCGGGCTCTGCAACATGACTCCCGTGGTGCCAATCAACAAGCCGTTCACCGCCTGATCCACAAAGATCTCTGGGGCCACCACTAGGTCCTGGTCTACCTGATTCTCGTCTTCGGCGAAGGAGCTCCCTCCCACTTGCGGAGGGACCGCAGAGACTTCCATGGGAGAAGAGCTGTCCAGACAATAGCTACGCGACCCTTCCAGAGGGTACATCCCCTCGTCTAAAGGCACAGTATACTGAATGTAGTCCTGAGGCATAAGTCCGATAACTACAGGCACATGTTCATCAAGGTGAAGATGCAAGTCTCCATTGTGAGACTCTGAACTCTTGAGTGAACTACTCTGCTCCTGGCACGCAGTCTCAGACTGGAGGTCGTGAAAATCCTTCCGAACCCCGTTCAGGGCTGGGCTCGGGCTGGAAGAGTGAACCAAGGCTTTGACCCTCACCTCCATCTTGATGCACGTCTCCTCCGAGTTCGTGGGTCGCAGAGGCCACGGCGTAGGGCTGTAGTGATGGTTGCGGAGCGAAGTGGACCTGATGGGCCTCTGGGCTCTCACGTCTTTGAAGACCAGGGGTGCCGAGGAGGAGGAGAAGGTGTCCTCGTCAGCCGAGCTCCCGGAGGGCGCGCTGCCCTTGCCTTTCTGCTTCTGTTTCGCAGACAGGCGTCGTTTTAACGTACCCATCAGGCTTTCGCTCTTCGATCGACTCTTCCCACCCTTTTCATCTTCGCTGTGGAGGTCGCAGCTGGCCATGTCTTTACCGTAGCAGCTACCAAACAAGGAGTCATCTTTTCCGAAATCACTGGCCAGTGACGGTTGCTGCACTACCATGAAATCCGTTTCTTCTTTACTTTTATTCAAGTTGAAAGATTTTCGGAAGGTTTTAAGACTAATTTTCTTCATTATGACTAGTTACCTAATCCGAGGGGATCAATTTCTCTCCGGAATATTATCCTCAAACATCTGGAGAGGCTGCAATGCTGCATCTATGTACTTTTCCAGCTTCATATACCCTTTGGAGCCATTTTCTAAAAAATAAAAAATAAAATTAAAAAAAAGTCACATTTAAAAAAAAAGTCTTTCCACAGAAGTTTTACTTTACGGTTTCAATCCTCTCGCCTCCACACGAGGACACGTGAGTCCCCTGCTCACGGCCCCTGCCAAGCCTGTCAGGATGCTGCGAGGGCAAAGCCTAACTTTCCTCTTCTCCTTCCGCACCCGGCTTCCGGACAGGAGTCCACGCTCCGGCCTTCGCCGACACCGCCCCCGCGACACCCACTCTCAGCCTCCGCCCCACGCGCACCGCACGGATCCGCACTCCCCTGCCTGCACCAAGCCCCAGGCCGCGACACGGCGACAGCACGCGCTCTCGGTGGAGACGCCCAGTCCCACCAGCAGGAGAACGAGTCGGCCTGACTCCTCAACAATCTACACACGCTTTCAAATACGGAGGCATCTGTAAAATTACGTAAAAGAATCCCATGATCTGTGATAATCTGGAAAAAGTCTAGAAATGCCCCTTTAGAACACACCTTTGCGTTTCCTGACACTAAGGCCCCTTCCCATTCATGTTCCCAGCGCCTCGCACAGAGGAGACGCCCAACGCTGGCAGCCGGGGACGACCGTGAAAACCTAGATATGTGTAGGTGTGGATCTATTCTGAAGATTATGAAGCACATTTCCCGAGTTAGGATTTCTTCCTTTTTTTTTTTTTGGTAATTTCGCCTGGCAAGTTTTTATACCTCTGTATCCAGGAATATATTTTCTAAACTATCTTGTACATCATTCCAACACTGAAAAGATAGGATTTCAATTCTGCGAAGGCTTTCTGACTGTCGTTTTATAGGGAAAAGTTTGCCCCAGAAGTAATATTAACAGTAATAACTGCTTTGCAAAGACATTCTGTTGAAACTACGCACAATGCTTTATATTTATTTCCTCTATGTCTGTGCTCTGCAGTTTCTGCAAGCATCAAAGTATAATGCCATCACAAGATGATTAGCTTGACTTGAGCAAAATGCTGATAAAACTAACAGCAAGATTCCAACTCCCCAACCACTAGTTTACCACCACTCTGTTTCCTGGCAAAGGACTACAGGCTCCAAGCTTGACGACATTCATGACTTCACTGTGCAGTTACTAAGCCCCTGTTACAAACCCAGCACTGTATGGTCATATGCAGATTAATAAATCAGTTCTGGCCTCATAACCCGGTGGCAGAGAGACATCTATGAATGGATAAATTATAATACAAATCTATTAGTAACATACTGACGATACTATGGTGGGAACGGAGGGGAGAGGTATCTTTAAATGTTTACTTCATGGACAGATAGGATTTGGTTACTGTGTACACAGAATCGGCAGGAAATTATTTTTAATAAAAACCACTCAGATCAGACAACCTATCAGGGGATCAGCAATATCATCTCCATAAAGAAAAAAGCAATTTTAAAAAGTCGTACTGTCATGTACTATGTTTTTGAGCAAGTTGTAGGAAGTAAAATGCATGTAAGTACTTGGAGCACCAGTTACTTTTAAACATCATATCAAGCTGTGGATTAGATGAACTCGTTATCCAAGTACCATTACTTTCTACCTAATATCTAAGTTATTAACATGTAATGCATAAGTTATTCACATTTTTAATTTGTTTGACAAAAACATGGCCATTTCATAAATGTGAAGTAGAGAATATAAGGACACTATTCTTTAGCTGGTAAGTCACTCCTTTGGAGTTGACGAAGTAGACGAAGTACAGGTTTTGTAGCCAAAGACAGATTCCAATATCTAATCTCTTTTGACAAGAGTAACAGTCCACACCCTTGACTGTGACAGGTACATTTGAAAAGGTAAAACCGCCATGTAGTGGAATTTAGATATTTTGGTGATAGATGACTAGGATGAATTACAACCTGCCATTAGAAAGAGGCCAACGTGAAATGCAAGCGAAGTAAAATAAGCTGTTCACTTGGGAATAAAAATATGTGCACAATTATGTTGAAATTTTAAAACGTCACCAAGTATAAAAAAAGATCAACAGAAAGGAGACAATATCCTACTCACCACAGAAATAAATAAATAGTAAATAAAAGTGAACCAGATGGCTTTTGGCAAAAATCAGTGTAACGTGTTTGTATAACGTGAGCCCAAATCATGGGCCTCGCGGATGACCGAGTCCTGGACCCTGACCACGGAACCCCACACCTTGACCACGGAACCCCACAGCCCAACAGACTACGTGGCTACTCCCAAAGTTGACAACCAGTGACTTAATATAACTTACCACGCTTAGCATTTACATACTAACTTCACATCAACTAGCCTTTCTACAGAAATATTTTAGGAAGGCCAAAAAAAGTGTCTTCATGAAAATCTGTACATTGCATGTTCACACTCCTTCATCAGAGTATGAAGTTTTAAAAATGCCTGAGAATCAGTTTTAAATTCTGTTGCAACTAAATACTATTCCAAAATAACAGAAAATAATTCTGTCATATTATATACGTGTGTACCATGGAAATATTTGCAGAAATCTTTGCAAACAGAAAAACTGTCACACACAGAAGCAGGCCCGTGCATATATGGAAACTTGATGCACGAGAGAAGGCAAACCAATGGCAAAGGTCACAATTTAGTCCACGGTGCTAAGATAACTGGCTATGCATCCGGAAAAATGAGAAAACTGGATTCCATATCTCACACCACCAATGAAAATAAACTGCAAGTAAATTAAAAATCTAATAGTGAAAATCTGTTTAGTTAGAATAAAATATAAAATATCTTTAAGCCTTTGAGATAGGAATAAAATTTCGTAAGCAAGGCACGAAAAGAATAAAACTTCAAAAGATACCACAAAGGGATGGAGAACTGTCAAATTTTTTTGTGAAGCTAAGGAAAACAGGACAACCCAAGTATACCAAAAGTCCCATTAACTTCTCTTAATCAGAGAGAACTTTTAAGTACAATTCTTCATAATATTTGAAATTGCATTTATTTGTCTTAACAGGCTGAAATGGTGACCTGAAGACTAATAAAGCCGCCTGTGTTAGTGATAATTTTCTGGCTCATTAGCGACGAATCCAATTTTGTTCATACAAAGGACCGGGCATCAATTCACACAGAGATTAAGAAAGCTTAGTTACCAATAGCTATAAAATATAAAACTAAAGGATGCAAATACAAGACAAAACAAACCTGTTCAGCCCCAGTAAGAGTGATGTTTGCAGTGATTATTGACAATCAGCAAATTCTTGATGATCTACATCAATGGATTAACAACCAGAATGACTCCTAATGATCTGTCTGGAATGTCACCCCGTCTCTCAAACCCAAGCAGGTAAATCAACCTGACCACAGAGGGTCAGGAACAACTTTCTAGGAATGGTGTAAACTGTTAGTTCAGTTTCAATCTTAATTATGAAGGCTTTTGTTTTCCTGCTTCTGTGCCTGTTTATGGTTACTCCCTCCTCCTGCTAAATGCTCTTTTCTGTCATCCACCTTTCAGAGAATTCCTTAGAAGAATATACCTCTTCCTGAAATCTACTCTGATCACCCAGACGGAGGAGAGTTCTCTCCCCCTTCTCTGAACTCCAAATACTCCGTATGCACTTACTTAATAGTACGTCACACAGGGCCCTAGAATTGCTTGTGTTCTGTTCACATCGTATCTCCCCAGACTGTAATCCTTGAAGAGAGAGGATTACAGAAAGAAATGAGAAATGTCTTACTCATTTTTTTATTCCTAACTAGGAGGTACCATTACATATTTAATATATACTGCTTAAATTCTTTGATACCAAATAAATATTCCTTCACTATCAACTAAATGATAGGAATGATGGGACAGGAAAACTACACCATGCAAAACTGGCTGAATCTCTTAACAAAATGGAGCAAAATCTAACATCTATAAGAAGCCCTTATTACAAGTGACCCAGGACTGGCAATTCCACCTAAAAAGGCCACAGGGACAAACACCTGCCTGTGAGTCAACAAGCTCTACCATACAGAATCTATTCCTATACTTTCACATGGTATGCATTCAGATATACAAAGGCTATTGAAATTCTACCAAATCAATACCAGTAAAGAGAAAGAAGTAAATATAGTAAATACTCCCCCCCATTACTCAGTTCCACATATTCTTTTTTTTTAATTTTTTTTAATGTTCATTTATTCTTTGAGAGAGAGACAGAGAGAGCACAAGCAGGGGAGGGACAGAGAGAGAGAGAGAGAGAGAGAGAGAGAGAGAGAGAGAATCTAAAGCAGGATCTAGGCTCTGACCTGTCAGCACAGAGCCCAATGTGGGGCTTGAACTCATGAACCGTGAGATCATGACCTGAGCTGAAGTCAGACCCTCAACTGACTGAGCCACCCAGGCACCCCTAGTTATACAAGTATTTTAAAAATAAAGTTTTTTTGATCTTGAAAAGTTGAAGATAAGTGAAAAGTACAGAATCCATGGCATTATCTACATATGGATTATGGTATCATCGGGAAATCAAAGTTGTACTAAGCATCTGAATCTTACAGCAGGTACTACGGACTGTCCTTCCTGTTGTAAGCTATTTTTCATAAAGCTCTGTATGGGCCTTTCCACACTCCATGTGTGAGCTACTCTACTGCATCTGGGGCGCCTGGGTGGCTCAGTCGGTAGAACATCCTAAATCCTGACTTAGGCTCAGGTCATGATCCCAGGGTTCTGGGATTGAGCCCTGTGTCTGCCTACACGCTAAGCATGGAGCCTGCTTAAGATTCTCCCTCCCCCTGTCTCTTGCCCCATGAAAGCGCACGTGCACGTTCCCTGAAATTAAAAAAAAAAAAAAAAAAAAAAAAAGTACTCTACTAGATCCAAGAGAAGTTATGCTGTTTGGGACACTTGGGTGGCTCAGTCGGTTGGGCGTCAGATTTCAGCTCAGGTTATGATCTCGCAGTTGGTGAATTCGAGCCCCATGTCGCACCCTGTGCTGACAGCTCAGAGCCTGGAGTCCGCTTCAGATTCTGGGTCTCCTTCTTTCTGCCTCTCCCCTGCTTGCATTTTGTCTCTCTCTCAAAAATAAATAAACATTAAAAAATTAAAAAAAAAAAAAAAAAAAGAAGTTATGCTGATACAAAACTAAGAGAAGACATCTGTGGGCTCCAAGACAGATCAAAGAAATGACGGGAAAGGGCTAGACAGGGACAATCTAATATAGTATTCTTGAGAAGTAAACTTAGAACACGACCAACCATTAAGAGGTTATGTAAGTCAGACCAGGCTGTAAACAAAGAAACAGGGAAGGGTATTTGGGGATTCCTAACTTTGCCTCCTGGCTGCATGCCGACTGCCAGCACATCTGGAAGTAAAATCCACAAGCAGGTCTTACTGGCTCTTTCAAGCCCCTGACCTCACAGACCAAATACTTTGTCCATGTTCTTTTCATCACTATCATCAGATCCTGAAAGGAGTCTTAACCCACAAAAAGGTCCGTCTTCAGAGAAAACCTTGTAAGTGGAAAGAACACCACACCCTGGTAGTGATACAGCTGGGTGGCCCTGCCATCATCATGGTCACTATTTTGGGAGAGGCTGTAAACGAGTGAACCAAGGAGCACAGGATAATCGTCACTGTGACAGATACCATGGTGGGAAAGGAAGCAATCAGAGAATACTGGTTCCCACTCTAGAATCCACCAACACCTACGACCCCTCCAAAAAGCCTCCCTGACAAGCCAATATTTGGGCCAAGGCTGGAATGATAAGAGGCCAGTCATGCAAAGGAAGGCTGAGGTGGAAAGAACAACTCTCTGGACTGAGGGAAGGGCAAGTTCAAGGGCCCTGCGGTGGGAAACTGCAGAAACACGGAAACACCGGGGAGCCCACCGTGCCCGACACCGTATGGTGTGAAGGAGGGCTGGGGGCATGAGATGGCACACCGAGGTGTCTGGGTCGGATTCTAAGCGCGCTCAGAAGAATGAAAAGCTTTTAAAAGCACAAGCTCTAGTTTAACTATGCACCTCCCAGTTTTGAGCCCACAGATCATCCTCCCCACCATACACATACAAACCCACCAGGACTGTACCTTTGAAGACAAAAAGCAGATCAAAAAACAAAAACCCCGGGGTCTCCAAGTACCTTCTCCAAAGAACAGATGAGCACTTTCTTCATAAAATGTAAGCTATTAAAACAATCACTTGGAACTACGTGCAGCTGTTGGAGAGGACTGTCCAAGTGTCCCTAGTAGACCACAATCCTCTTAGACTTTTTAACAATGGCTGGGTTGAGCGAGTTTCAGGGTCAACATATGAGCACTGGAGAGAGTAAAAAATGAATCAACTTCTTGCGAAGGTTTTATTAATACCTAATTTCCATTTACAAGTCATTCTTTATAATGTCCCAGTTTGTGATACAGTTTTAGTGACATGAATATTTGACTTCAATTAAAAATTGTTAATTGACTGAAACATGACCTCTGATAGGAAACAGTTATAGTTGCAAATGCTTCTGGGTTCGCCAGTTACGAACACACGAGTCATTACATCAGAAACGTGCGTACGCGTGTATGTGTACGTGTGTGTAGCTGTGTGGCCTCAGATAACACAGTAGAAATAACCCAGATTCATCTCGGGGTCGGGTGGAAAACATCTGGAGGCCATGCTACACACCATAAGCCTGAGTTTTAGAGATCCTTAACTGGGTAAGTTCTGAAAAGCCCATATGACGATGAAGAAAACCCCAGAGCATGATGTGGAGAGCACAGGGGCAGGGCCGGGGCGGCCCCGATGGAGGCGACACAGCCCAATCTGCTGTCCGCATACACTCTGCTCTTTCTCGCATCCAATCGACAAACCATGGGAACAGTA
This sequence comes from Puma concolor, assembly GCF_028749965.1. NCBI lineage: Eukaryota > Metazoa > Chordata > Mammalia > Carnivora > Felidae > Puma > Puma concolor. The sequence goes on along the minus strand of NC_141678.1, from coordinate 87,169,249 downwards.
AAACCCTGAAATGCTGCCCACCCCACTCAGTGAAAAACACAAGTCTCTACAGCGGTAGGGCCCGAGCTGACGGGACTCTCCGGTCTTTGCACGACCTGCCCTCTCCACTCCTCCACTCGATGCTCTGAGAATGCCACAAACATGCTACCGTTTGGGGCACCAGTGCCGCTGGTGAGCCCGCAATTCCAGTGCCACACGGCTGAGCCCGCAATTCCGTCCAGTCTTTGCTCAACTGCCACCTTCTCAAGGTCACCTGCCCTGACCCAGCACGTCAGCTGCAATACAGAGCCTCTTACCCTCTTGAATCGAGTTAGTGTTTTGTAGCATACAATAAAACTTTCTCATTTCTTCCGTTGCCTTTCTGCCCCTCCAGACGTTAAAAAAGAACATAAGCTTCACAAAAGCAGGGATTTTAACTCCACTGTATTCACTGATGTCTCCTAAGAGTCTAGGACCATTCCAAGGGCCTAGGAGGTGCTCAGTCATTGTGAGTAAAACCATTTTATTTTATTTATTTTTTATTATTTTTTTTAACATTTATTTATTTTTGAGACAGGGAGAGACAGCATGAACGGGGGAGGGTCAGAGAGAGGGAAACACAGAATCTGAAACAGGCTCCAGGCTCTGAGCTGTCAGCACAGAGCCCGACGTGGGGCTCGAACTCACGGACCGCGAGATCATGACCTGAGCCGAAGTCGGACGCTTAACTGACTGGGCCACCCAGGCGCCCCTGAGTAAAACCATTTTAAACATGCAAACCTGATCGGATGCCCTGCCCGCCTACACCTCCCACACTCCCACCCTCAAGCCATAATTTGCCATTTTTCAGAATAAAGTCACAAAGCTCCTTATCGTGGTAAATAAAAACCCTACAGTCTGGCCTTTCTCTACTTGGTCATTTTGCTCCAGTCACACCGAAAGTGCTCATGTTCACCACATCCTCACTCGACACAGAACTTTTAATGTGCTGCCCCTTCGATCTGAAATGCTTGTTCCAGTCTCTTCTCCAACTAATGCCTTCACACCTCACGTTATCCACCAATTCCTCGGGGAACCCTGCTCTTCCAGAGTAGGTGAGATCCCCGGATTCCAGGATCTCGTAGTCCTGCACACTTCTCCTAGGATGTGCACTTAGATCTGTCTGTATAACCATCTGATTAATGACTCTCAGCCCAGCAGACCATCCATAGTCCACGTGAAAGCAAAGACCCTGGCAATTTTTTCCAACATCTCAACCCCAGCTCGCAGCGTGTACCTGGTCCAAAGAAGGTACTTGATACAACTGCATTCAGCGCCCACCGCAGTGAAACGAACGTGAACACTGCTCCACACGACAGGCGACCTGATGCCCACGACTGCCCCGGCAGCAGGCCTGGTGACTGACTCTGGGGTGACTCACATTCACATCTCAGTTAACCTCACGAGGGGCGCCTGGCTGGCTCGGTCGGTTAAGCGGCCAGCTCTGGGTTTCAGCTCAGGTCACAATCTTGAAGTTTGTGGATTCGAGCCCCACGTCAGCTCTGTGCTGACGGTGAGGAACCTGCTTGGGATTCTCTCTCTCTCTCCCTCTCTCTGCCCCTCCCCTGCCTGCTCTCTCTCTCAAAATAAGTAAATAAACTCAAGTTTTTTTATTTAATAAAATAACCTCGCTAAATTTTGGGTTCAAATGGTTTCTACTTCCCACTACTGCATCCATTTCGTAGAAACAAAAGACTGACAACCACAGTAAAAGTATTTGGTAATTATCTACATGATAATCATTCCTCCTTCAACTGCCAATCCATATGTAACTCAACACTAACATTAAATAAACAAAAATCCTATGCATTAAGAACTATGAAAAGTTCTATTAGAACATATGGCCTTTTCTCTCTTCCCTTCATTTTCTAGGCAAAGATCACTCTGGAATTTTTAAGAGTATCTGTTTTTCTGTTTGCACTTCCAAAAATATATGCCATCTTTTTATAGGATTACCATCTGTCTCATCATGCCTAAGTAAATGTTCTGAATTAGTTTTACTGCTTTTCTAATTGTAAAATTCGAAGTTTACACATATACTTGAAAATGTGTATAAAAAAGTTCAAGGGAAAAGGTTTTAGACGAGCATACTTGATCTGTATGGGCCGCAGGTAACGTTTTCAAGTAATTTCACAGACTCTTTTTTTAAGGAATGATTGGACTTAGTCGTGCTGGCCATTAAAACACCTAAAGAAAACATTTAAAATACAACATGGAACAGCTACTTAACATCAACGAATAAAATAGTTTTGTTATTGTCAGTTTAACAAGTGAGGAAACTGGGTCTCAGAGATTGAAAGCTGCCCAACAAAGTTAAATAATCTGTCATGAGGAGACAGCAGATGTGCAGCCTGAACCCGGCTGCACCGTGAAGCTCACGTTCTTCCCCTGCGACAAGCCGCCAGGCCAGTCCTCCTGCTGCTAAATCAGGGTTCCCCCAAGTCTCCAGGCTGAGGACCTCTTTATCCTCGTCCAAAGCACAGACAAGAAGCTTTGTCTAGGTGGGTTCTATCTACTCAAATTTACCCTAGTAGAAACTAAAACTGAGACTTTAAAATATTTGTTTTTAAATGATAATATACTCATCACGTGTTAATGTAAATAACATTTTCCCAAGAAATAAATGTATTTACCCAAACAATAAAAATTCAGTGAGGGAAGTGGTGCTGTTTCACATTATTGTAAATCTTTTTTCTGTCTGACTTAAGACAGCAGGACTCTCACGTTTCCATCTGCCTTCAATCTGTTACATTATGTTGTTTCAGTTAAAGTGTAAGAAGAAAATCCAACCGCCTACAGATATGTATCTGGGAAAGGGAGAAATATTTCCTTTAATAAACTTCTTATAGAACTGTGGATATGCTTTCCTGTGATATTATACCAAAAATCAACAAGTGATAGTTCCTTAAAAAGTTAGCTGCACTGGGAAATCTGAAACCCTTTCAATAACTTTTTACTCTATTACATTCAAATCCATTGGTCTAGCTTGCATTTTGAATCAATCCTCTAGGAATGTACGATCTTAGAACATCAGGTATTAGAGATTTCATAATATAGTATCAAAAAATCACACCTGTTAACATCACCACTGATCTCATCAGAAAAGTCTCTGCACTGGGAAGCAGGTTAAGCTAACAGCGGTAGACCCAAGTTCTCCACAATTCTATGTTCGCTTGAAAGCTTGGATGTATCACTGACACCAATCCTGTCAGTGAATTTATGAGAAAATATCTACTAAAAACTCAAGCTGAAAAACCATGGTTTGTCAACTTGCCGGGAGCCGATCCATCCAGCCTTTCTGATGGCACAGCCCAGGTGGTTGGCAGAAGGGCAACGCACAGCGAACCTCCAAGCGGGAAGCTACTGGTATCCCTCCTCTTACTCATCATGGCCATCCCCATGGTCCAACTGGCACTGATGATTCAAAAGAAAGCCATGGGGGCAAACTCGGGGATATTTTCTGGGGATGACCCCCAGGACAAAAAAGAAACCTTATATCCAGCCGGTGCCACCCCCGCCTGCCCGTCCCCTACCTAAAGGAAGGATAGCCCCATGTTTCCCAGCCAAGGAGGGGGGCAAGTGGGTTCAAAAGCCCCACTCTGGCAACAAAGCAATGTCTCTATGGGTAGAAGTTACTCAAACCCCTAGGCCCAATTGGCCCCCAGGAGGCCTTCCGGAGCATAACTGGACCTGGTGGGTCAAGGTACAGAATGGTTCATTACTTCCCACTGTCTCTCTGGGAACGCATAAGGCGTGGGTTCCCAGGGCCCTCTTGGCTCCCTCCCGGCACCCCAGACCAAAGCGAATACTTTTGTTCCTTGTACCGCAAATGGTTCGAAGGAACAATTAAGAAGTCAGGTCCCTGTAAATGTTCCACTTGAGGTGTTGAGAGCTAGATGACCTTTCATGAAAATAGCGAAGCAAACGCTTTACAAAACTATAAATAAACGTAGATACGTAATGAAAGTAGTATGAAGAAGTTAATCAATAAGCAAAAAGGCAGGAGGGAACATTACAAAGAAATAACCATGAAGTTCCTTAATGGGTGATTACACAAAGGAACGTTTTTAGAATTAGGTAATGCCGAGAAACATAGATGACGCACACTACAAGGAAACTGCTAACAAATATAACGCCACGTTTGCCACAGTAAAGCGGCCAGTCGAACCCACTGCTCTTGTCTGTGTCCATTTGTTATTTTCGCCGACGCCCCTCATCCTTCGGGAACCCCTGGACCTGCTGGGGCTGGATCTCGGCATCAACTATTCTCTTATTAATGTTTGTTTTATTTTTAAAGTAAGCTCTACGCCCAATATGGGGCTTGAACTCATGACCCCGAGATCAAGAGTCCAACGTACCACCGACTGAGCCAGCCAGGTAAACGTGGTGTTTCACGAAACAGGAGCTATCTCAGCAACTACAACAACAGCACAAGGCTCCCTTCTTCGGTCAGCATGTGGAAGAGAACACGTTCTACACATTTGCATCTCATCATAAGCATTCTGAAAAGATGTGTACACAGGGTCAAGATTCAATAAATGCAGTCATTTTTACAGCTTCATCAGTGACATTCTTAAATGTAACTGTAATTTTCTTTTTACCACAAATGTCTAGAAGTAAGGAATATAAAACTGCTATGAAAGGGGCATCTCGGTGGCTCAGGTAGTTGAGCACCCAACTCTTGACTTCTTGACTTCAGCTCGGATCATGATCCCAGGGTTCTGAGATCAAACCCCGCATTCTCATTCTCTCTCTCTCTCTCCTTCTGCCCCTCTCCCTGCTAGCATATTCTCTCTCAAAAAATAAATATTTTTAAAAATTTTTAAAAATCATTACTTTCTTTAAAAAAAAAAAAAAAAAAACAACTCCTATGGAAGTTTAATTCCATCACAACAGTTGGTGCCACTCCTTGTCCGTGGAAAGGCACCTTCAATTTTACCCACCATTGTTTTTGCCCCCTTGGTAAAAATGGCAATGCAGTGAAAGAGGCAAATAATGTTTTAGCATCATTATCAAAGGGGATCCACAAACCATACTTGGAGCTACCAGCTTAAAAGAACAAAAAGACTTTAATGGAAGCAAGGCATCCACACAAAACATTAGCAAGATAAAGAGTTTCACTGTTGTAAATATCTCTCTGCCCTAAAGGTTGCCAGTTTCTTAGCAAGCCATGGTTCATGACTTTCCACTGTAGTTCCTTGGATTCTTCTCCATTGTTCCTGAATCTACACTACTTGCCATTAAGTTTATAAAAAAGTTTCCAGATAGAAGTAGAAAGTAAGGAAAATAGACTATATAATAAAAGAGAAAATAAGGGCAATGACCAATATAACATGAAATATGATAGAATTTAGGTCTCAGTGTTGGTTATGCCATTAAGTATGAGTGGGATAAACTCAACTATTAGAAAAAAGATTTTCAGATCTGATTTTAAAAATCCAGGGGCACCTGGGTGGCTCATTCAGTTGAGTGTCCAACTCTTGATTTCAGCTCAGGTCAGGATCCCAGGCTCATGAGATCAAACCCCATGTGAGGCTCCGGCTGAGCGTGGAGCCTGCTTAAGATTATTTCTCTCTCTCAAAATAAAAAATAAATAAAATAAAGCAAAAAAGAAATATTTTTAAAAATCCAGTCATATATAGAAACACATTAAAACCGACTATCTCAGAAAGTTTCAAAATATGGTAAAATCTCTATTAGCCACCTCTATTAAACTATCCTCTTCTTCAGCATTCCTGTGATCATTCCATACTATCAGCTGAATTACATTTCCTCACATTCTATTTGAGATCGGGAATGCGATCAGTCTTTGTCAACAGTTATATCCCCAGTACCTAAAATAGGACCTGGACATGGCTGATGTGCACCCTAATTTTTCTGAATTTAAATTCACTGCATGTTTTAAGCATGTAAACGAATTCTGTTTTAAAGTTCTTCCTACGAAAACACTCAATTGATTTGTAAACACTAAATAAATGCAGCTGGTTAAAAAAAAATCTTCTGCAGACTTAAGTGTAAATGAAACCACTCCAAAAGCCTAGAAAAAATTACTTTAAACAAATCTAGGCCTTTGTACAAAGACTGCTTTCCTGGGGCGCCTGGGTGTCTCAGTCGATTAGACGGTTAGGCATCTGACTTCAGCTCAGGTCATGATCTCACAGTTTGGGAGTTCGAGCCCCGGATCAGGCTCTGTGCTGACAACTCTGAGCCTGGAGTCTGCTCCGGATTCTGTGTCTCCCTCTCTTTGCCCCTCCCCTGCTCACGCTCTGTCTCTCCTCTCTCAAAAATAAATAAACATTAAAAAAAAAAAAAGATTGCTTTCCTTTTTTTTTTTTTCTTTTGAGAGAGAGAGAGACAGAGAGAGAGAGAGCAAGCCCTCATGAGCCCCAGGAGGAGCGCAAGTGGGGGACGGGCAGAGGGAAAGAGAGAATGCTAAACAGGCTCTGTGCCATCGGAGCCCAATACCTGGCTGGATCTCAGGACCCTGAGATCAGACCTGAGCAGAACAAAGATTGCTTTTCAAATGTAATTAACTTCTAATTCTACCTTTCCAAGTGCCAAATTGGAAACTAACATATAATGCATTATTTAAGGACAGATTTTACATAATTCAGGCTGACAGAGTTCAGTCAATAGATACAGAAAAAACCCTGGTCCCACATATGGACATTAATGAAAGACTGTATACCTGCTTGTCTGAATTCAAAATAAAATATTTAGGGGCACCCGGGTGGCCCACTCAGTTAAGCAACCAACACCTGATTTCAGCTCAGGTCACGAGCTCCTGGTTTGTGAGCTGAAGCCCCACACCGGACTCCGTGCTGACAGTGCCCAGCCTCCTGGGATGTTCTCTCTGTCCCTCCCCAACTTGAGCTTCCCCCCCCCACCCAAAAAAATAAACTTTAAAAATACAGTAAAATGTCTAAAAGTACATGGATCCATACGTCAGTGAAGTTTTCCAATGTACTGACAAACGCCAATCCTAACTGCTTCAGGAAAAATATTCTAACAGAAAAGAATGAAAAAGGAAAATGCTATCAATAAGAAAGCTAGGGTAACAATAATAACATAAGACAGCGTTACGTTCAAGAAAAATCGTCATACAAAAATAAAACAGGGCACATTACATAAGGTATAATCCACAAAGAAAATAAAAGTGCCAAAAATCTTTACACACAAAATGGAACAGCATTAAGATATCTCTTTCAGCCCAAGAAAATAAAATAAACAAAAATGAAGAATATAGATTTAAATTACATAATTACTTTTTCTATTGGGATTCTATACTCTAAAGAGTGAGAATATATCTTCTTGTCAAGAACTTATGGAATCGTTACTAAATGTAACAACAGAGTGGGCCACATTGAAAATGTTGGCAAATTAAAAAATCAGAAATACCTCATCAAGTGACCACTAGACAATAAAACTGAAAAGGAAAGCAGAAAAAATAAATAAAAATTACCCAACATTCTCTTGAATCAAAGAAGAAATCTCAATGAGAACAAAAATGGCATACTCTTCATAAACATAATGAAAATGCTACAGATCGAAATCGATGCGATTCTGAAAGACCCTAAAACTGTGCTCACAGAAAACTTCAAAGAAGTTTTAAACATTTACAAAACTAAACAGTAAGGAATCATAAGAAACAAACTATGCATTCAATTCAGGGAACCAGCAGTTTGAGCCACAAAAAAAAAAAAAAAAAGAAAACGCAAATTAATGAAATAGAAAAGTAGTAGTAAACAAGAGTTGATTCTTTGATTAAACAACAAAAAGTTGGTGAAAAACTGGCTGCCATAGTCAAGGAAAAGGGAAAAACATTTATATGAATATTAAAATGAAGACAGTAGTAACTACAGATCTGTGAGAAATCAAGATATGTTAAGAGTACTTTGAAAACTCAATAAAAAATGGAAACTCAGAAAAAATGGCTAATTTTGTGGCAAAACATATATATTACCAAAATTTGCACTAGAAGAGATAGGAATCCAAAAGAGGCTAAAAGCTGTCAAAGAACTTGAGAAAGTTCTCAAAGAACTACTAAGGCCCTCTCTTTCTTCAGGGAGAAAAAGGCACAAGTCAATAGAGACATTAAATACTCACTAAACTACGTCAGGGCATAGAAAAAGAAACCTCCCAAATTTATTTCTGAAGCCAAAGAACATTAATATCACCACTGGACAAAGATAACACATTAAAAAAAAGCAAAAAACAAAACCAGAAACACCCACTGATCTCACTGATGAATGCTGATATATAAAACTTTTTTTTTGTATTTATTTATTTGGATAGAGGGGGCAGGCAGAGAGGGGGAGAGAAAATCCCAAGCAGGCTCAGCACTGTCAGTGCAGAGCCCAACCTGGGGCTTCATCCCACGAACTGTGAGATCATGACCTGAGGTGAGAGCAAGAGTCACATGCTTAACCAACTGAGCCCCCCAGGCGTCCCTGAAAAACAAATCTCAAATATCAGCAAAAAACGGGATGTCGAGGGAAAGGATTCAACTAGGTAAGGCGCATCTCAGGACTGCCAGCACGGCTGAGAACTTACAAATTTATAATTTACCATAGAGCAAAGGAGCAAAATCATATGACCACAGCTATAAATCACAAAATGGATCAGAAAAAAAATGACATCAACCCGAACCCCCTCAAAAACACTCCTTCAAACAGAAGTAGATGGACATTTAACACGCTATATATAACAAAACTAAGATTCACATGAGTAACAAAGAAACACTGAAAGCCAACAACAAGGATGCCAATTATCAAGTGTTACTTAGCATTATTTCCAACATATTACCTAATTAATTAGATAAGGGTAAGAAGGAAGTATAAATATTGGAAAGGAGGAGACAAGTTGGCATTATTTACAGATGGCATGACTGAACACCTAGAATATAACACATGTGGCTGAACAGCCAAGAGCAGAGAAAAGAGGGAAAAAAAACCTCACTCCACCAACTGCTTACACAATTTACGATGTAAAAACCACTAGTAAATATTTACTTTTAAAAAGCTAGTAAGCCAACATAATAAAAGACTAGATTCTATTTATAATAGTTTCAAAAAAGATTAAATTAATTTTTAAACAATGTCCAGAACTACTTGAAAAACTTTAAAACTCCTCAGAGGATCACAAGAGACTCAAATACATAGACACACCTTGTTCGTAGGTAAAAACAATTAAATCCTGTCAAAACATTAACTCAAGATCAAGAAACATCAATGATATTTTTGCAAGAAACCAGACAAAATGATACTGAAATAAACTTGGACATATGAACAATGAAAAGATTAAGAAAAAATCTAAAGGAACAACTGAGGGAGAATGAGATAGCTTACCACTGGGAGGGAAAAAAAGACTAGAAAGCCAAGAAATAGGCCAAGACACAGATGAAAAGAGCATGTGGCCAAGAAAACATGTGACACTATTGGGGGAAGACGGATTATCCAAGAAATGATGACAAACAGGTTGGATAACCATTTGGAAGTGGTGGACAAAGCAAGGCATTTATTTTCTGATACAAAAATACTGTGCAGAAGGATCAAATATACAAATAAAAATAATACAAAAGTTGGAGAAAACTCTTTTTGAAAATCTCAGCACTGCAGAAAGCCTTTCTATGCGCAACATAAAACCTTGAAACCGTAGAGGAAAAGATTGACAATCTAACAATGCAAAATTTATAAATTTCTGGACAGCCGAAAGAATGGCATAATTAAAGCCAAAAGATAAACTGGAGGAAAACTGCAAACACATGACAAAGAACTAATTTCTGTAACTCAGACTGTGCTCTTAGAAATCAGTACAAGAAAGGCACATAATCCTATAAGCAAATGGGCATAATATGCAAAAGAACAGTTCACAAAAAAAGAATAACAGAAGAAAGTAAGAATGGCAAGAAAACAAGAGATATGAAGAGGGAGGGGAGAGGGAGGGGGAAGAGGGGGAGGGAGAGGGAAAGAAAACAAATTCAAGTGACCCATCACCATCCTAGAGGAGCCTCCCTTCATTCCTAACAAAGAAATTAAAGAAATCTGGGGTCCTGGGAACTATTCCGTATCTCGATTGCTGTGGTTACATAACTGACTACACTTGTTAAACTCCACAGACTTTAACTGTAGGTATACTCAATCTCAACTTTAAAAATCCACTGAAAGATGGGCACCTGCGTGGCTCAGTCAGTTAAGCATTTAATTCTTGATTTCAGCTCTGGTCAAGATCTCACGGTTCGTGGGATCAAGCCCCGCATTGGGCTATGCACTAACAGTGTGGAGCCTGCTTGGTATTCTCTCTCTCCCTCTCTGCCCCTTAACCACTCATGCTCTCTCTCTCAAAAGTAAGTAAACAAACATTTTTCTTTTAAAGCCACTGAATAGGAAATTTTAAAAAAATGAGGTAATATCTTTTACCGCTGAGTCTGAAAAAAGGTACATCAGTAACAATGTTGGCAAGGGTATGAAAAACTGAGCACTTACTTATTGTTGAAGTTTAAATTGGCACAATTTGTGGAGAATTATTTGAAAATGTTTATCAAATTTTAAATTCACATATGCTTTAACCAAGTAATTACGTGATTAGGAATTTGCGTCTTCAATACACTAATGCCAAAACAAGGACATATGGAAACTGATGTTCCCTACAGCATTAAATCTTTTCAAAAGCTAGCATTACTTGATCATGTACCCAGTACTGGTAACTACAGACCACATGTTGGCCTGATACATGCCAGGCTTTGGTTTAAGCCTTCAGAATATAGTGCATCCCATTTAACCCTTCTAACCCTGTAATCCCAGTACCGTGCAGGAAGCAGTGTCACAGAGTGGAAAGCCCTCCTGTGGAACCTGAACGTGCGACTCACATACTTCCTGGCTCCACCGCTTAACAGTGTGTGATCTCAGAAATAAGAGTGTCTTCCACTCAAGTTAGATGCCGTGAGGTTTAAATGTGTCCTTACAACAGCACCTAGCACATATCAGGCCACATAGGTGTTTGCAGCTAAGAGTAGTAGTAAAAACAGTAATAAACCCACTCTATGGATGGGGAAGCTGAGGCAGAGATTAAGGGACATGCCTAAGATCACAGAACGGATTCTACAGAATGAGCCCATTTTAATCACTATGCAGACATTTACGGAATAATTTATTTTGGCAAAAATGCGGAGTTAGTTGGCCTAGAGATCAGGTAACAAGAATAATATACACCAAAAATCAGTGGACTGGTTTAGTAAGTTATAACCCACCAGTACGATGGAGTATGATGCAGATAAACAAAGAGGCCTGAGATACACGGCTGGTGGACGGTAAGCTGCAAAGTGAAACACTAACGTGCACGTCCCAGTGTGTACGTGTTTATATGCCTACGTACACGGACTGAATCTCTCAGAGAACATCCACATATCGATGATTACACCTCTAGTGACCAGGGACAGGGTCAGGAAGGCCAAGAGACCGCCGTTTTCTACCCAGGTATCGTCCGCTTTCAAACTGTGCCTTAGGCCATGCTGCTTTCACGAAAAGACCTACATCAGTACCTGCTTTTGCCGACTGGAAGAAATCCAGAGAGGATTTCTGCTTTTGCGGAAAAGGCGAAAAGCAAAACTAGCATTCGGTGTGGGTTCTGCAGCGGGCCGGTACAGAGGCGGTAGGAGCGGAGCCACCCAGCTCCTTCCCCGGGAACCCCGGGAACCACACTCAGCATCTCAGCATCCAGCTGCCAGAGCTGTGAACTGTGCGAGCACGTGTGCTTTATCTCGATTTATATTGTGCATCTGTCTGCAAGATGTGTTCTAAGGTATCAGAGAAGCAAAAGGTTATTTTTGGGGTCTGGAAATGCTCAAAACATTTTCCATATAAATTAATGATACCTGCTTCTTCAGTTTGCACCATTTTGGCTTACAAACAGTTTCACAGGAATGCTCTGCTTTCAGACAGCAGGGGAATCCTGCATTAGATCTTTCTGAGCCCAGTAAGCGCATTTCACTTTGCTACAAAACCACCACCACCACGCTGCACACTGAGGAAACAGGCCACCTGGGGGCTCCTGGGGGGCTCGGCTGAGTGTCCGACTCTTGATTTTGGCTCAGGTTATGATCCCAGGATTGTGGGATCCGGACCCACGTTGGGGTCATGCTCAGCATGGAACATGCTTAAGATGTTCTCTCTCCCTCTTTCCCCCCTGCCCTCTCCCCCATTTGCTTGCTCTAAAATAAAAAAAAAAAAAAAAAAAAAAAAATGGGGGCACCTGGGTGGCTAAGTCAGTTAAGTAGCCAGCTCTTGATTTTAGCTCAGGTCATGATATCACAGTTCATGGGTTCAAGCCCCACATGGGGCTCTGCATTGAGGGTGCAGCCTTAGAATTCTCTCCCTTTCTCTCTTAAAAAATTTAAATTAACAGACAATAGTCTGTCTAGGGAAAAGAATATGTACTTGTGTGTTTCAGTAACCTCTTAGCAAGAAAAGCAGGACTCTGATGCCCTCAGGGTCAAAGGTCTCACAGTTTTCCTTATCCATCTTTCCCTAAATCTTCCCAAACCTTTCTCCATTCTCCCTAGCTGCTAATCTTATGATGCAAATTCCTCCCTTTCACGCCCTGTGTCATTCCGTGTACCTCACTCTCACATTTCAGTCTATTTGCTTCCCTATTCACCACGGGGCCCTTCCAGTAGCTCTGCTCCCTACAGATACCAGCAATGGATACCTCATCCAGCCCCAATCCCCGACCCCTGACAGCCGTGCCCCCCTGGGGTTCACCCCATACAGCAAGTGCTTCTCAGCTTCTGATCGTTCACGAGGATTTCTCTAAGTTCCCTTAACTTACGCCCATCTCTGTGCCTCCCTCTTCTGCCTCATTGATCACTCCAGGTGACATCCTTGTCTTGACACTCACAGAACACGGCACCTGCTTGAAAAGTCTAAGGAGATTAGCCTCCAGCCCTAGTAAAAACACGGGGATGAAAGATGAAGTCCTTCCCCTCCAGGACCCTTGGATTCTAGTCCAGAAGGTAAGCAAACAGACATCTGCAGAAGACTGAGGGAAGCAATGTGGCGGAAGTTATGTCCATCTGCGTCCAGGGGACACCGGGAAGGAGAGGAGCCAGTCCCGCCACCACTCTCAGCACCTCTGCTCCCAAAGGACTTCCGTTAGCAATACCAGCACATCTGCCGCCCATACGGAGGTGACTTCGTCCTAAAGATGCACATTAGTCTTCGTGAATCCTCACAAGAGTGCTATCTGCAAGGTACTATCTTCACGTCCGTTTTATAGAAGGGCAAGCCAACCCTTACGAAGTTTAACAATTTGCCCAAAGTCACAGGGAAGGGGCCAAGTAACAGACAAGCGCTGACACAGGGTGCATCATCTAGAAACGTCCACCTTTTCTGACTGTATTAGCACAACACCAGGGATGGGTGCCTATCGACACAGAGCACGGATCGCAGGGCCACAGTGTCTGAGTTCAAATCACAGCCAGCATTTCCTAATGACCGGGACATCGGCGCTTCAGTTTCCTCGTCTGGAAACGGGGGTCAAGCAAGTATTCTCTCGGCGTGACAGAACGAGAAGGTTGATAAATCCTCTCTCCATCGTGCTGGTCGAACAGCATGCAACCGAGAAACCTACTTCATGAAAGCTACTCAACTTCAGGACTTCGTTCAAATTATAAACTTTTACGCTCCAAAACACATCAAGAGAGAGCAAGTCACAGACCAGGAAAACATATTTGTGTATCACATATCTGATAAAGCACGTGCACCCAGATAAAGAACTCTTTAACTGAATACGACAAATAACCCGATGCTTTAAATGGACGGAAGAGGGGCGCCTGGGTGGCTCAGTCAGTGAAGCGTCTGACTTCGGCTCAGGTCATGATCTCATGCTCTCAGCTCTGTGAGTTTGGGCCCCAACAGCTCAGAGCCTGGAGCCTGCTTCGGGTTCGGTGTCTCCCTCTCTCTGTCCCTCCTCCACTTGTGCTCTGTCACTCTCCATCTCTCAAAAATGAATAAACCTTAAAAAAAAAAAATTTAAATGAACAGAAGACAGGATCAGATCAAAGACGTACCAATGGCTAATAAGCACATGAAGAGGTGCTTAATGTTACTGGTCATTAAGAAAACGTACATTAAAGCCACAGTGATACCACACACATTGTAAGCAAATATGTAGAGAAACTGGAACCACGCTGGTGGGAATACAAAATGGTGTGACGTTCAAACATTTTTCTGTTTTCTTTACTGTGAGGTAAACGATTAAATGAGGGAGTAAATACACAGAACAAAAAGATTTAAGACACAGCAGGTACATTTCAGACACCTAGCAATCAGTCCGCATCAGTTCATATGAACCGTCTACCTTCTTTTTCCTACAGCTGCACAGTAACTTGTATCTTGACTTTCTTCTTTTTGTGGCACCATGAGGAAGTGCCTCATTTTACTTCAGTTGCCTGGGTCTGGCTTCTTTCATCATGTGCCCCTTTTGTTGTCTTAAGAAATCCTTCCAGTACTGAAATCATACACTCTTTCTGTATTTCTTATAAAAGTACTGAAGTTTTGCTTTTCACGTGTACATCCTTGATTAATCTAGTATTGATTTATAGAAAGGATTAATTTGCGTTTTTCCACACGGACAACCAACCGGCTCGACATGTGCACAAAAAAATACTGACCCTGATAAGAATCAATGAAATGCAAAGTAAAATAGTAATGACTTTTCACAACTCATATCGGCAAATGTTTTCCTAAATGATGATATTTATCACTTGAAAATGTCTTAATATAGTTGTAAAAAAAAAAAAAAACTTGGTTTATGCAACTCTTAAAAATATTTATCTTCTTTGGGGGTGCCTGGGTGGCTCAGTCAGTTAAGTGTCCGACTCTTGATTTTGGCTCAGGTCATGATCTCTCAGTTTCGTGAGTTCGAGACCCGCCATTGGGCTCTGTGCTGACAGCGCGGAGCCTGCATGGGACTCTCTCTTCCTCTCTCTCTCTCTCTCTCCCCCCCTCCCCTGCTCGCTCCCACTCTCTCTCTCTCAGAATAAACTTCAAAAAAAGTATTCATCCTCTTTGACACCATAATGCCATTTTTATAACTCTTCCAGAAATAACATAAAACCAAAGCATAACAATGTCTCCTGCATTATTATATATGATAAAAAATAAATTTTAAGAATCAGAAACATTCTAATTTCCAACAGTGTGAGAACTGTAAACAAAATTCTAGCACATCTACACAATGGAACTTTAGGGAACCACTAACATTGAATTTATACAGGGTTATAAATAACATGAGGGAGAAGTTCATATTGTTCGTTTGTTAAGTGCAAAAACACAGGAAACAAAATCATATGTACAGTGTGGTCTCGATTATGTAGAAAGAATAGGGGGGAACAGCAGACCAGAAAGAAATACAGCAGAAGTGCCATCTGGACCACAGAATGCTCTGTAAACACTGTTTTCAATACTTTATTTTCAAAATATTCTATGACGAATATTGAGTTTTTAAAAGAATAAGGTCTTGGGGCGCCTGGGTGGCTCAGTCCGTTGGGCATCCGACTTTGGCTCAGGTTGTGATCTCGCGGTCCGTGGGTTCGAGCCCCGCGTCGGGCTCTGTGCCGACAGCTCGGAGCCTGGAGCCTGCTTCGGATTCTGTGTCTCCCTCTCTCTGACCCTCCCCTGCTCACACTCTTTGTCTCTCTCAAAAATAAAAAAACAACAAAAAAATTTTTTTTTAAAGAATAAGGTCTGTGAGTTTGTTCGTTCTTACTTTTTTAAAGGGTATGGTGAGTAAAATGCAAGGCCTTTTCTTGGCTTTCAGTTTGGCCATGACTGTACAAAAACATAAATCAACACGTAAGAATATTATATTGTTTTTCTTTCATTAGAACCTAGGCAGCCTTCTCTTTCTCCTCACCCCACCGAAAACAAGTTTCTACCAATCTGACATTTAATTGTGATGAGTGCGTACAGGGTCTGGCCTGAAATATTCAATCTAAGTTTTGCAGAGTTAATTAACACAGACTTAGTATAGACTACGAACTCTGAATGAGCAATAAACCCACCAGCGTTTCAATGACCCTCTTGACTCCTTGCTCGGTTTACATTCCCCGCTAAATCACAGTCCCTCGTAGCACATACCCTCAACTCCCTTCCCCATGCTCACTCTGAAACGCTCTCCTGGCCAGAGGCGGCACTGGTGACATGCAGCTCCGCCCACACCACGCCTGACAGGGAAATGTGGCCTGAGAAACACGAAGCCACTCTGCCTGGCCCCACTGCACAGTCCTGACCGTGAACCCCCCAGGTGGCGCCTTAATGCCGCCTGGAAATCCCACCACATTTCTACTCAGCCCCTCACCGACCAACCCACATCTTTCCTCACACCTTTAACGCTTACTCCTCCATCTTTAGTCTCAGCCGATGGCCCAGCTTCCTGCTTCACTGAGAAGACTGAGGACGTGAGAAGAAAATCGGACAGAACCATCCTGTTTACCGACCCACACACCTCTCTAAAGCCCGCCGCCCCCCCCCCCCCGCCGTGTACCAGACCTCCCTCACCTCCCAACCATTTCCCCGCTCTACCGGATCGCTCCTAAAACGACATTTCCCATATACCTGTACAAACAAACTTGTCCTGACCCTCCTTTCTCCGCCAGCTGTGGTCCCATCTCTTTAATCCCCTTTGCCACAAAACACCTTGGGAAAACAGGCACACGAGGCCTACTATTCCCTTTCTCCCATCTTCCCTTCTACCCACACCAGAGACCTCTAGCACGTCACACGGAAACTGCTCTGGTCACCGCCACCCATGACGTCCCCACTGCCAAGCCAGCACCCGTCCTCAGTCCCGACCTGAGATGCTCTCATCAGTCCTACTCAGACCACTGTGCCTCCAATCTCTTCACTCACGCCCCACAGTGACATCACTCAGCCTCACGCCCGAAACACCACCGCTGTGTCCTCCACTCCCGAATCTGCATCTTTATTCAGCCTGGTTTCAGGCAGCTCCCTCCTCGACATTGCCATTCACTGACTCAGGGATATCCAAGGTAACATGTTCCAAAATACACTCTGGCTCTTTCCGGTCCCAGCCCCAGATCTGCTCTGCTTGCAGCCTTTCCCTCTCTGGTCTGCGGTGACTCCATTCTTCCGACCACTCAGATGAAAACGTCCACAACCACCTGGGGCTCTCCTCACACACCCATCCAGGGTCGTGTCTCAGCTACTTTCAAAATGTATGCAGAGTCCGAGCACCTGTTACCGCCACACTGCTCCACGCTACTAGTGCGTCTTGTCCACGTTACTTAACTGCCACCCAACTCGTCTCCTGCTTTCTCCTCTGCCCCGACATTCCCTTCCCAACACAGCCCTGGTGCGTGGGGACTTGGCGCGAAGGCTGACAGTGCTGCACCTGTGTAATGAAGTCCTGTATCTCTGACCCAGGAGCATCATGTCCTGCGGCAGCACCCATCAAGGCTAACTTGCTGGCTTGAGCACAGGGTGAGATTTCCTACTCGTCAGTTCTTCACAACTATGTGTAAATAAAGATAAATGAAAAGTCGTTACAAGAACTGCTTTGACTTCTTTCAGGGCCTCTAGATCTTACACAATGAGCTTCATTTTAAAAAGTAACACGAATATTTACATGGTTGCAAAGGTAAAGAAATTTAAAGGTAACAAAGTTAAGAAAAATGGACTTAAAGTTGCCATATAATTTCAAATTTAGTGAGTTAAGAAGCTCTAGTAAATTTTCAAGTGATACACTCCCACTTTACATCTATTTATTTTTTAAAGAGAGAGAGAGCGCACGAGTGAGCACACAAGTGGGGGAGGGGCAGAGAGAGGAGACACAGAATCCGAAGCAGGCTCCAGGCTCCAGGCTCCGAGCGGTGAGCACAGAGCCCGATGCGGGGCTCGACCCCACGAACTGCGAGATCGCGACCTGAGCCGAAGTCGAACCCTTAACCGACTGAGCCACCCGGGCGCCCCAATACACTCCCACTTTAGAGGCTATTGACACAAAACTAGAGGGCAGCACTAGAACCAGTCTGCTGTGTGACACTGAGTGAATCTCCTCCCTGAGTCTGTTTTCCCACATGAAATAAAGAGGTTGACCTCTAAAGCACATCCACCCCTAAAAGTACCTGATTCAATGGAAGTAAAAATATGCAGAGACTTAGAAATTTAACCTGCAGGGAACAAATCTTCCATGAGCATTTCAAAGCATCTTTTTAACTGTGTCAAACATATTTCTATTAAGTTGAATATGAAAATGTTCATAAATTCAATCATTTAAAATGCTAACGAACTGGCTCCTAAGAACTGATTAATGAAGCAAATTCACTCTTCTTTAATTTTGTAGTTCAGATTTTAGTATTTAGAAATTTTTTAAGTAGCACACTCGGGGTGCCTGGATGGAGCATACAACTCTTCATCTTGGGGTCGGGTCGTGAGTTCGAGCCCCACGCTGGGTTACGGATTACTTAAAAATAAAATCTTTAAAAAAAGTAGCACACCTCTACACCCGTTCATCACTGTCTATAGGCATATACAGATTAAATTTTTAAGGTATACATTTATACATTTAAAGTATACATTAAAAAGTTAAAACCTCTGTAAGTTCCCTACACAATTTCACTGTGTTCACTGCCTATGACAAACTAAGGCCTCACTGGTTAAAGTGTCCAGTAGATTAGACCCTTTGAGAATTTTTTTTACAAACTACTAACAATTAAGGAAGGCCCAAAGATCTATGTTTGCTGTTGTCATTTTTATTCTGGCTTAAAAAATTGAGGCAAAAACTAAGAAAATCAATATACCGATCCTGGAAGTCCAACATCTGATGAAGAAGAGCTTCAGTCAAGAGAAGGAAACGAAAGGGAAGAAATCATAAAAGAAATTTAAAAAATTTTCCCATAACCGAAAACACAAGCTTACAGACTGAAAGTATCCATGCGATGCTCTGTACAGCCAAAGAAGAAAAGACAATATAATCAGGCACACCGTAATGAAATTTTAAAATTTAGAAGGAGAGGAGATAATAAGAAGGTACCAAAAGTTCCCCAAAAAAGAGGAAAAAAAAATACATACAAACGATTGGGAAACAGCAACTAACTCAGTAACACCAGAAGCTGGTGGTGCAATGTCTTCAAAATTCCCAGGGAACATTTATTTTCAGTACGGCGCACATTTACAGCCAGTGACTTCTTGCGCACCTCCACACTTCTCAGCACCCTTGCAGGGCCATGTGACTGGTTCTGGTAAATGTGTGAGAAAAGTGACATGTGTCACTTCTGGGCCAAACATTTCAGCGCAGCATATGACCCATCGGCTCCCCTTTGCATCTGCTGTGGTGCCTCAGAGCCGGGTGATCAACGGGGAACTGCAGGCGAAAGTAGACTGGGTCCAAAGGAAAATGGCAGAGGAGCCCCAGGCCCAGTGCGGACGCGGGGAAAGTAAGCAGCAGCCTGTATTTACACACGCGAACCCCAGAGTTCATCTGTCACTGCAGCAGCACCCATTCCATCCTGACTAAACTCGTCACCCAGAATTGTGTATGCGGCCAGACTGGAAGTCAGAGTATGTGAAACATACATGGTCTCCCACGAGGTCATTAAAAAACACACCTCCCCCATCTCCTTTCTCAGGAAGTTATTAGAAGAATGAGCTCCATCAAATCAAGGAAGCAAACTAAGAAACAGAACACAGGTAACCTTGCTTAGGAAAGGGAGAAAAGAATCTCTACGTTGATGTTATAGCTCCTGCTGTTGACCCTGTTTGAGATAACGTCCCTGCCACCCAGGGCTCCTCCCAAACAAAGGTCACCTTCCAAGAGCCAGCTCAACTGTGACATCATCCACAAAGACACAATCCAAACTCCCCACCACCTAAGAGTAAATGAAAACATCCTGCATCAACCATGAGAAGAGTCACCGACATCAGACTCCATCCTTCCTGAAATCTGCTAGAAATGTGGTCCATGACTTGGAGCAGATTAGTTAACTGCTATTAGTCTCAGTCTCCTCATCATCTGTATAAAGATGAAGCTGACCAATAATCAGAAGGTTCCTTCTAATTCTAAAATGCAGGGGTGCCTGGGTAGTTCAGTGGGTTAAGCGTCTGACTCTTGATCTCGGCTCAGGGATGATTTCATGATCTGTGAGTTCAAGCCCCGCATCGGGCTCTGCACTGACAATGTGGGGCCTGCTTGGGATCCTCTCTCTCCTTCTCTCTCTGCCCCTTCCCCACTCGTGCACATGTGTGCGCTCTCTCTCAAAATAAATAAACTTAAAAAAAAAAAACAACAAAATGCAGTAATTCCGCAAATATACAAAACTACTAAAATCCTAATACAATTCCATGTATGTTACACGCTTACACATTCTGACACTCTGATATTTGGTAATAATGTTACTCCCTAAGTATATGGTTGTCACTTTCAAAAGCAATGTCAACAGATGAAAACGACTATTGTCACAGAATGAAGATATTTCCTTTAAAACCAAAATTAAGCCTTAATAAGAAACATCTCATTACTATAAACACCAAAACAAAATTCACAAAAGGAAAGTCATACAAAGTAACAAGTCTACCAATGAGAATTCACCTTACGCTACAGGCATATCAGCCCTGTTGCTTCAACCATCCGGTGTTACTGGTGTATCCAGAATAACACCAATCACTGAAAAAACCACCAGCAGGAGTGCCAAAGAGCAGGCCATCTAGGGTCCTTGATGAACACACCTTTTCTAAATAGTTCCAAAGAGTAACATTCAACTCTTAAAATTGTTTTTGATGGAAATCTCTTCTAATAGGAACCATATATTCTTTTCGTTCTCTTAAAAGGGAAACCCTAAGCACAAGTGTGTGTATTAAATATGATCTCATGCTGTCACTCAAGTGCTCTATGTAGACTGATGCCCCTTAAGATGACCAAATTTACCTGCGGGAAAATTTCAGGATGGCATAGTGACGTCTTCAGGATTAACGGTTTGTCTCCCAGGCCTTCAGAGATATTCCGTCTTTTCTTCCTTCTTTCTTCTCTACTACTCAACAGTCTGCTCCCAAGGACAACGGCACAGCCACCGCTCCCCAAACATAGTCTCCAAGTGTGATGCCCTTTTAATAATTTTAAGAAAACATTTCAGTGTGATGGTTGTTAACAGTGATTTAAAAAAGATTAAAACAGCAGAAACACAAGAGCCTGGGGCTTTGCAAGCGCACGGAACCTCTGCGTTCTCCGGCTCCCTCCGACTGACTGCGCTGACCCAGTGCCAGGCAGCTCAGTGGCTGCTCACGTTTGTAACCCTTACAATTCTGCAGCTGGCACCATTTAAACTTCTGTGGGCTTGTCTCGTCTTTCCTCTTTTACTTTCATTTCTCTTGTCCCTTTGGTCTTACGCCCTTTCCCCACACAGGGCTTCCTTAACAAGAAAAACCAAGTCTTCCATAAAGGTTACTGATTACCCAGAATACTCCTTTTAACTAATCACGGTGTATTTTAAACTAATTATTACTATTAGCACTCATTATATTCAAGGCACTGAACCCATTCATTTACATGCATTTCTCATTTAATTTTCACACCAATGCTGAGAAAGGCACTATTACAATTTTACAGATAAGGCAAATAAGACAGATTTATTTTAAAAACCTCCCCTATAGGGGCACCTGGGTGACTCAGCGGGTTGAGCTTCTGACTCTTGATCTCAGCTCAGGTCATGATCTCAAGGTTTGTGAGTTCAAGCTCCGCATCTGGCTCTGTGCTGACAGTGCGGAACCTGCTTAGGATTCTCTCTCTTCCTCTCTCTGCCCTTCCTTCTCTCTCTCTCAAAATAAATAAACTTTAGAAAAGGGGAGTGGAGCACTGGGTGCCTCAGTCAGTTAAGTGTCTGACTGGATTTCAGCTCAGGTCCTGATTTCGTGGTTCGTGGGACTGGGCCCTGCATCAGCACAGAGTCTGCTTGGGATTCCCTCTCTCCCTCTCTGCCCCTCCCCCACTCATTCTCACCCTCTCTCTCTCAAACTAAGTAAATAAACTTTAAATAAAAGTTTAAAACTAAAATAAAAACCTTCCCTATAAATTCAGAGCTGAAATTCAAGGCTAGATGCCCAGTCTTTGTGATCAGCCAGTTGGACACATGAGTGAATGCTGTTGTTATTGGGATGCCTGCTCTACAGGTAAAGAAGGTTCTTGGGGGCACCTGGGTGGCTCAGTCGGCTAAGCGTCCGACTTCAGCTCAGGTCATGATCTCACAGTCCATGAGATTGAGCCCTGCATGGGGCTCTGTGCTGACAGCTCAGAGCCTGGAGCCTGCTTTGGATTTTGTGTCTCCCTCTCTCTCTGCTCCTCCCCCACTCACACACTCTCTCTCTCTCAGAATAAACATTAAAAAAAAAAAAAAAAAAAAAAGACAGTTCTTGGAGTACCTGGCAGGCTCAGTCGGTAGAGCATGCAACTCTTGATCTTGGGGTTGGTGAGTCTTAGGAGCAGCTACTGAGCTGCTTGCCATGTTGGGCATAGAGCTTACTTTAAAAAAAAAAAAAGCAATTCTCATGGTGTGAGGCTACTTGGGCCACGTAGTTATAAAAACTTTGGCATTATTAGTGCTGTGATTCATTTAGCTAAGATCAGCTCAGATGGGGATAAATAAGCAACACACAAAAAAAACACCAGATTTCTATGATCTACAGCACATCCTTGCCTTTGATGTGTAGATACCAATGTAAAAACTATAATCACTTTTTGTCCATGTCCCCACGGGTTGTGTTAGGGAGAGACAGAAGAACCACAGGCCACGGCTGGCCCATGTGGGACTTACATGTGGAGAAAGACCAAAACAAATAAACAAAATAGTTACAGACTGAAATAAACGTTATGAGAAAACACACAAACTGATAAGACCTGATTAGACAGGACTACTGAAGTAGCTGTAAGGAACAGTAAAGACTTCCCTGATGCGGTGAACCTGGCGTTAAGGTCTGAGAATGAACCAACCACAGGAGGAACATGCTAGGCAAACAGAACTACCACGTAAGATGAGGAAGCCAGAAGCAGCCTGCAACGTTAGGGAATATAAAGGACAGAGTATAACTATTTGGTCAGACACAGAAGGGGGTTCAAGATGAGCTGAAGAACTAGGCGGAAATCTTATAGCCCAAGACGGAGAGTTTGGATTGTACTTTAAACAAAATATATATTCACAACAACTGTCAGGTGGATTTATTATCCTCACATTAGACCCACAGAAGGAATAAGACTCAGAGGAGACATAAAATGTATTCAAGGTCACAAGGCTAGTAATGCATACTAAAGAGCAAACACCTCCAAAAGGTCCTCGGTTGCAACATGAAGATTGAAATCTTAAATGACTTTATCTGAGTACGTCTGTTCTTGAAACATCAACAAGACCAACAGCCACCTAATATGATTGTTCCAACTAAGTAAAACCTAAGGTTTGTTGTGGATCATCAAAGACCCAAACCAAATGTGCCCTTAGTCCTAAAGCCTTCACTGCTCATGAGTGAAACACACTGTACAGAGTAACAAACCACAAAAACATTAATGACAGTTTCACTGCCAATACAATTTAAAACATGTCCCCACTGCTCTTTCGCCTTTACTGCCCGAACTCTTTCGATCAATCTAGTCACACAAGAAAGTTCCCCCTTTTTATGCCATACACTAGTACTATAAATTTCTCCCTTGTAAAAGGAGTAATGTCACAAAAGTACTCAGGCACCACAGATGTGCCATTTCCAAAACTGGAAAAAGATTAGGGATGAGGACCAAGAACTGAAATAGATAATCTTTGCTTCCCATAAAAGATGCAACAAACAGGGGCACCTGGGTGGCTCAGTCGGTCGGTTATGGCCCGACTCTTGGTTTCAGCTCAGGTCATGACCTCACAGTCCATGAGATCGAGCCCTCCATTGGGCTCTGTGCTGACAAGACGAAGGAGCCTGACTGGGATTCTCTCTCTCTCTCTCTGCCCCTCCCTCGCGTATGCTCTCTCTCCCTCAAAATAAATGAACTTAACAAAAAAAAAAAAAAAGACACAACGCACAGAACAGCAGAGGTGATCATAGCTTAGGTTGTTACTTATCTACCTAACTTTATTACGCATTAAAAGAGATGCACACACATCCATTAGTCGTACTATATTATAAACAACATGGGGTATCTGACCTCATACGCAACATATTCGTGTATCAACCCATTTCACATGACTGCATATTTGTGAGACAACAGTAATTGCCACAGATTCAGAAATGGACCTAACGTTTCCTTTTTTCAGACGATACCGTGACTTTTTAAGATCACACAATTACTCCTATGAGCAAAATCAAAGATACCCACCGTTAGTAACATAAAAGTTTCCCGAAAACTCACCACAATGGAGAAAGCTACCGGCTTTCTCTGAGGAATGACGTTACATAACAAGACAGTCTTAAGCAGACTCTTGCTTCTGTTCCCCAAAAAGGCGGCTGTTAAAAGGAACACCCAGGATGGCAAAGTGAGGAGGAATCCAGTGAGTACTGCAGGGCTTTTCCTCTGAGGTCATGGCACAGCCCAAGTCGGCTACGGCCCAGGTCAAGGGCACCCAAACCCTTTCTCTGCCACTCCCTGCAAGGTGCTGCCTCGGGAGGGTGCCACGTGACATCCCAGGGTGTGCCCCTGGCTCCCTCGGAGGCCATGTTAAGGCCTGCCCTATCTTCCCACCAAAAGAAGAGGAGAGGGGCAGTGCGAGGTACCCCCACCGATTTAGAAGGCACTTACAGATGATAATAAAAGGAAAAAGTATTTCAAAAGAGATGCCAAATGGAGACCTAAAAGGGGTTAAGGGTTCATCCTTAACCAGATCACACCGTGGACAGCACTTGCCAAACCCCAAGTTCTTCTGAGAAAGGTTATCAAGCGCAGGATCAGCGAGCCAGCTTCCCCAAAGGCAGAAAACGTTAAGGACAGTATCAGGGGTTGGGGCCACGCACTGTGTTTAGAACAGCGACAGATCCTGAAAGTTACAGCATTCACACTCGGTGATGCAGCATGAGAAAATTAGAAAGCACACAGGAAAAGAGGTGTCTCACAGGCCACCTTCTCGTGGTTTTTTTCTGTGAAACCTGGTGAACAACATCCCTGATGTTTCTAAACAGCGCTGACTCTCCATAGCACTAACTACTCCATTTAAAATTCATTCATTCAAATCAGCTAAGTGGATTCCACGTCGTTCTTTGTCGGTTGTTTGTTTTTTTTTTTTTTTAAGTCAAGATCTATTTATGCTTACTACGGTTGAGAACACCTCGGATACTTCATCTCGAAGTAGACGGCAGTTTACTTTTGTCTGATTACAAAACAGAGCTGTATTCCAAGAAACACAGGCAATTAAAAACGGATTTGGTGTCTCATTCACAATCTTATTGGGACTAGTACGTCCTGCGTCCTCACACAAAGTAGCACGTTGCGCTCCCCAGGGTGGACGCTCAAGAAACACTCGCTGAACCGAATGCAAACGTTCTCGGTCTCACTACCGGAAGCCTGGGTTTCGCCACATATTCCCACCTGGCCCCTGATCCCACAAGGTGGGGGCGGGAGCCCCGCGTTTCCCATTCCGACTGAACGCGAAGTTGGCAGCCGGCCTGCTGCACACATTCCAAGTTCTGTGCCAGGACCTGCCACCGAGAAACGTCAATAGTTGTGCTACCTAACGAGCCACAATGGTGCCCCTGAAGTTGCCAACTCCTGAAGCAAATTGAAAATTAAGGCCTGTCTCGGCGCCAGGGGCAGTTTCGAATTCCACAGCCCCCACATCCGCGTAAGTGAATCCTATCCGGCGGCCCCGTCACGCGCTGCGCACACGGGGGGCCCCGCGCGACCTCCCGGCGGGCGGGGGCGGCGGCGGCCCCGACGCGGCCTGGGCCCTCCCGAGCCCGCCCTGCGGCCCCTGGACCGCGGCCGGGGGGCCGGCGGCCGGGGCCGGGCCGCGCGGGGCCGAGCGGCGGGGTGCGAGCCGCGCAGGCCCCGCGCCGCCGCCCCGGGCCTCGCCGAGCCCCGGCCTCTCCCCGGCGGGGCTGCGGGCAACAAAGGCGGAGGCCCGGCCCGGCGCGCCGCGGACAGGGGGAGGCCGAGGGGTCGGGCCGGCGCCCGGCGGAAGCAGGCCTCGGCCCTCCCCGGCCCCGGCCTCCCCGCCGCCCGGCCCGGCTTCCCGGACGCCGCTCCCCGCCGGCCCCCCGCCCGCGGACCCGCCGAGGCGGCCGGGGCCTCGCGCCGGCCGGGACCCCGCGCTGCAGGCGCGCCGGACGGCCTCCCCATCCCGGCGAGCGCCGCATCCGCCCCCGCCGCCCCGAGGGGAGCAGCAGCCCCCCCGCGGCCAGTCCCCCGGGTTACGGAGAAGAGGGAGCGGAAAGCAAAGCCCAGACCCAGCCTCCGACTCGGCTCCGCAGACGCTCACCCGGCGGCGGCCCGCTCCGCTTCCTCGCCCGGCGCCGGCGCGACTGCCGCGCTCGTCCCTCCTCTCCCGCAACTCCTCCTCCCGCCTCCTTCCTCCTCCTCCTCCTCCTCCTCCTCCTCCTCCAGGAGGGGCGCGCGGCGGCGCCTGGGCCCGTGCGCGGAGCGGCAGCGGAGGAGCCGAGCGGAGGCCGCCCCGCGCCCTCCACTCGGCCCGCGGCGCAGGCGGGCTTCCCGGCGCTGGGGGCGGGCCGGGCGGGGGGCGTCCGGGCGCCGGGGGCGGGGGCGCGCGGGGGGCGGGGACGCGCGGGGGCGCGGGCGTCGGGGAAGGGGGGGAGCGGGGGCGCGCGGGCGCCTGGGTGACGGGGAGGTCGGGGGCCGCTCCGGGCCGAAGGGCGTGTGCGGGGCGTCTGAGGGCCGGGGGCGCGCCGGGTCTGGGAGCGTGCGGGGGTCGTGGGGGCGGGGGTGCTGTGGGTCAGAGAGGGGCGTTCGGCGGCTGGACTCGGGGGTCCGAGCTGCGTCCAGCCCGGAGCCCCACTGCCCGTGCGGGCTGGTCCAGCCGCCCCTTCCGTGCTCGTTCTTCCTCGCTGCCTCCCCTCCTCGGGTGGCCCTGGCTCGCGCGGAGGAGAAAAATCTTCTGGGCCCTCGGGCGCCGGTCCTCCCCTTGCCCCTGCGGCGGGGCGGCGGCCTCCGCGCGGCCAGGGTGCGCCCACCTGGCGCGGCGACCCCGGCCTGGAGGTCTCCGCGGGCGGGCAGGGACCGAGGACAGCCGGAGCAAGCGAGCCGGAGCAGGGCCCCTGTGGGGAAGCCCTTCCCCTCGCCTTCTCTAGCTTAATCGTGAGATGTGCTTGCTAGAAGAAAACTTATTGCTTGTTTCAAGCCGTCTACTTTTCCATTTAGTCCTTTTAGTGTTTTGCACCATAGTTCATTCGCTGTTGTTTGTGCCGCTGAATCTCAGGGTAGTGTCATGTCAAATTGCACGTTGGTAACTTGACTCATTTCTTTGGAAAGTGGCTGAACGCGCCCTTATGTATAGCAGTCACAGCAAATTTGGTTTTTTGCCAATGAGAAGCTACAGAAAAATGTTCATTTCTCTTGTGATGAAAAGCGATTAAAGATGGGTATCTTTAAAATGTAGCTTAAGGATTATTGTTGACTTTAAAAGTTGTGTTTCTGAAATGGGACCTTTAAAAAAAAAAGAAACATGAGGCTAGGGAAGAAAGTCTTAATGTTCCAGCATTAATTTATATCTCAATTGTATCTCAATAAAGCATCCAGTTCAAGTTCAAATAGTTGATCTTAATTTCTATAAATATCACAATACTCACTCATTTGAACAAAGTGTAGATTAATAATGTAAACATTGGATTAGCAAGTGATTCAGTCGGTTTTTATGATTAAACAATACATGGAAGGTTGGTGTCGTTTGTTGTGTGTGATTCGCGAGATCCTTGTTATCATCTTCGGTTCTTACTTGAATTTGTGCATAAACCTGTACCATTATGGTCATCCTGATCTAAATGCCACTCCATTCTCAAATAACTCATTACAGTGAATGCAGACTAAATAGAATGGTCAGAGAAGTTAGCAGTAATAACAAGTAATGATAAGAAAAGCAAACTTTTCAACTCCACCCTCTCTTGCTTTAAGCTGCCTCATAAGGATAGATTAGTGTCTATCATCTGATCTAAAGAAATCGCTAGCAGTTGGGTGTGCAAAGGGCCTGGTGAGCCCTGAGCTAGCATAGCACCGTGCTGGCTCCTCCAGCAGATAGGGTCAAACCCTGGGCTTCTGAGTCTGTCAGCTGGCCAGCATCCTTGGCTTTGACAGTTCATATAGTTGTGTGACCTTAACCAAGGTTCTCAGTTGTAACTTCAGTTTCTACTTGTAAAGAAGCAGGGTAGGGAGTCAGTTTTGATATTAACTATGTCGGATAGCTGTGAGGATTACATGAAATAATGCACAAAATCCACTTAATTTGGTGCCTGGTCCAGAGGATTATCATTACTAGGTAATGTATATTTTATGAGACCAGCATTGCACGAAGCGCTTTTAAATATATAATCTCCTCTAATTTTAACCATTATCTGTAAGGTCAGTATTTTCATTTCCACATTACAGGTGAGAAAACCGAGACTTCTTGTATGTTAGTAGTAAATAACGTTCCCAAAGTCACACAGCTGCCATGGGGCAGAGCTAAAATTCAGACTTAGGTCTCTCTGACTCCAGAATGTGAGCTCTTAACCACTAGATTAAAATAATAGTGATAATCATATTAGTAATAGAGCAACAACGTTAGGGTGGAGTTACTAGTGGCTAAATATTAAAATTAAGATCTATTAACATCTTCGTGCTTGGCTGAATTCCAAATGCTTCTTGGCTATAGACACGTGTTCTCATCCAGCCCTTCCTTTTATCAGCAACCTAATCTCCCTTTGGGGGAAATCTTATCCTGGCTTATCCCCAGCACAGCTGAGAAGCACACTCCGCACTGAGACTGCTGATTAGACCCTAACCCTGGAGGAAGCGATGCAAACGGGGAGGGTGCCTGGGAGGGGAAGGGGGTTGGACACACCCTAGTAGGGTACTGGACCAGATTGTTCCTAGTGCTAGCCCCTGACAGCCTTCTATTTTGCTCCAGACAACCAAATTCTGTTGTTTGCAACTAAAAACGCTGTGTCATTAGATAAAAATACTTGCTAAAAGATGGTGACGGCCGAGGGTCCTATTGAAGCTGTCCCTTTAGGGGAGCATAGTTCCACCTTTCCTCCTAAAGTTGCAGCTTCTAGAGCCAGAAAGACCTTTATTGGTCATCAACAATATCCTCATTTTATGGAGGAGGAAACAGACTCAGAGGTCATATGACTCGTCCAAGATGACAAAGTTAAAAGCAGCTGAGTCATGACTTGAACTGCATGCCATCTCTTTAAAGTCTGGTTTGAATTTTAGTATTAAATAAACGTCTTCCCTCCTTCCAGAAAGGTGGCGGGGGGGGGGGGGCGGGGGGAAAGAGCCGAGACTTGAGAAAATTGGGTGGAAGCAGGATGGGGTACGCTGGCAGCTTTCCACCCTCCAGGCCCCTGGGGGAAGCTGCCCGAATTAGCAAAACTCCACACCCTCCACTTCCCTTTCCCCTTCCCATGCACTGCCCTCTGCTGCCTCCCACCTTCCTGTCTTTGAGGATCCTGAGCTATCCTCTACTCATACATGTTCCTTCTCTGGTACTTCTGCTGTGTTGAAGAGTGTCCCCCAAAGGTTCGTGTCCTTCCCAGAACCTCAGAATGTGACTTTGTTTGGATATTGTGTCTTTGCAGATGTAGTTAAATTGGTACGAGGTACCTTAATCTGATGTCATTGATTTCTTTATGAGAGAAGAGACACGGGGCAGACACGCAGTGAAAGACCCCATAAAGACACACAGGGAGCAAGCACACTAGGAAGGCAGGGGTTGCAGGGATACATCCACAAGCCAAGGAACTGCAAGGATAGCAGGACAGACAGCCACCAGAAGCTAGGAAGAGGCCAGAAAGGATCCTCCCCTAGAGCCTTCAGAGGAAGCATGGCCTTACCAACACCTTGATTTTGTCCTTCAAGGTCTCAGAATCGTGAGAGAATATATGTCTGTTGTGTTAAGCATCCAGTTTGTGGTATTTTGTGGTTGTAGCCACGGGGAATGAATAGGCCTACTTGCCACGTGATGTGTCCTCTGCTCTCTGGAACTCTCCTTCCAAGTCAAGCACCTGTGTGCAGATTCTCCCAGTTACTAGTGTGACCATAGGACCCAGTTTGCCCGGACCAGTACCCAGCTTATGACTGTTGTTCTGCCACAAATGTTTAGAGTGCCATTTGTCGTGTCAAAATCGTTCCAACGCAGATAATAAGTTCTGTGTTCACCCTGCCTTCCTCCTGCTAGATAAAATAGTGACTCAGGCACCTGGTGTCAAAGCTCTTTGAGAGCTGAACCCAACCTGCTTCTCCAGCCTCACAGTCCACTTCCTCATATCACACCTCGATAGGCCACACTGGGTAACTGCTTCTCCAGGTAGGCTCCGCCCTATGCCTGAACTCATGCTTTTCTCTGTTCCTAGAATGTTCTTCCATTCCGCCTGCCCGTACTTTCTGATTCTTTGTTGAAAATCTTATCATCAGGCAAGGTTCAGATCTGCCCAATCACAAGTGATGTCATCCTATTAAGAAACCCTACCTTGGGTTCAACCTCTTTTAGAGTCACCCTTCACACTTTCCCCTAAGTTGCAACAATTCTCTCTCCTCCTTTGAATGCAGATGCTTTGTCCTGTTCATATTTGCACTATGCTACTAATGCCTTGAATGAAGATTTTTCACACAGTAGGGATTTAAGAAATGTTGGATAAATAAATAGGAATATTCCATTCCTCTCTCCATCTATTTGAGAATGGCCCCATGATAAATGGACTTCCAAAACCCTTTTTAAGATCCACTTCTTTGAAGAGTGGCTGGTTTTTCCTTTGGGAAGTGACAAATACTTGCTTTCCTGAAAAATGTCTGTGCAATTTTAATGAGCAGCTAGATTCTGCTAGCCGGGAGCATGCTGAAGTCAAAGGAATGTTACCAGAACAATGAGCTTTGAGGATTTTTAAGACCTGGCAGAAGGTATGGGGACACCTGTTTACTCACAAAGGTGGCTCTCCAGCAAAACGTTGTTCCCATAGAATGAGTCCATGGTACATCCAGCTTAGCTTCACATTATTCTCTGTTTCAGGTCAAAGATTCCTATCTGTAGACAGTTTGAAGAAATACCTCACTCTTTCCTACCTACTCCACTTCCAGGATCCAGGGCCCTTCTGACTGCTTAGGAAGCTTTCACGATGTAAAATAACCCTGTGGATTTAGTGCAAAAAAAAAAAAAAAAATCTAGCAAATACCCATTATTATGAGGAATCAATGGCATGTATTTGCCTCTCCTGGAAATTTAGGAGCTATGTTCTATTGTAGAGAATAACCCAGTATATAATCCTCACCCCCCATTAAGCCAACAATGGAAGAATGTGTTAGAATTCTTCCCTACAGTGGGCAGAGAGCCAGAACTCCTATGGCCCAGTTCAAGGTAGTCTTGAACTGCCATTACGGCTTCCCCTCCCAGTGACATTGATAGCTGTGCAGAAACCCATCTCTTAGAGAGTCCCTTTTCTATGGCAAGACAGAGTGAGTTGTTTGGTCACTGGATTCAAAAGCTAGGGCCAGCATTTACGGAAAAGTAAATTTATAACTATGTTTATGATTCTAATGCATTAGAAAGTCCTAACACATCATAAAAAAAAAAAAGGAATACTGTACCTCCTAGGGCATCAACTAATATTCTATATTAGAATTTTGTTCCTTTAGGTTTCGAGGTATTAAAATACAAATACCTTCTTAGAACCAATAGCACTTTTAGGGGTCATCAGTAATTTATTACCCTGTGACCCATATATTACTATCATATTATTTGATTCTTGCATCATTTTTAACTTTTTATATTTAGGTGTTCCCCAATTTACCTATGCAATTACATTGTAAGAGTTTATTTGTTATTTAGATTATATATTTAACTTACAATTCAATGTTTCTAAGGAAAGATGCAATGTTGTAAATGGTCATTAGATTCCCAGACTATCTCCTCTACCCAACCAAAACAGCTTGTAATGCAATTAAATTATACAACTAGAATGAATATTAAATCTTTCTAGCGATCCAATAGGCTAGATGTCAGGTGAAAACTATTCTAGTGTATCAGTGGTAGGCTCCTTAGGAACGAATAGCACTTGGGAACCACAGGGTTGAGTGAACATATCGGGTCTTGGCTTCCAGGGGGAAGGACTTTGGAGGGCCCAGAGGGAACCCGAGCCTTGGTTAAGTGAATTGCCTAGACTCAGGGCTGGCTTCCAATCTAAGCAGGGAAACCAAAGCAGAGGTCAGAGAAAAGTCAAAGTTGAAAGGAAAATTTCCCTTTGGAGCTGCCAGTATAAATATTGTGTTAGGTACTGCTGTGGGTTGAATTGTATTCCCCAAAAGATATGCTGAAGTCCTAACCCCCGTCCCTGTGAATG
Source organism: Puma concolor (assembly GCF_028749965.1). NCBI lineage: Eukaryota > Metazoa > Chordata > Mammalia > Carnivora > Felidae > Puma > Puma concolor. Next base: position 87,136,718 of record NC_141678.1, on the reverse strand, counting down.
CGACTTTATTTGAAAATAGTCTCTGCCGATGTAATCCATTTAAAATGAGCTCATACTGGATTAGAGTGGGCCCTATTCCACGGGCAGATCCTTGTCTGAGAGAAATCTGGACAAAAACACACGGGGAGAATGCCAGGCAAAGATGAGGGCAGAGAATGGAGTCCTGCAGTACAATCCAAGGAATGCCCACAATTCTTGATGACCACCAGAAGGTGTGAGAAGCAAGGACGGATTCTGCCCTGGAGCCTTTGGAGGTTGTGTGTCCCTGCCAACACCTTGACTTCAGACTTAAGGCCTCCTGAGCTGTGAGAGAACAAATCCCTGCTGTTTTAAGTCACCCCGTTGGCGATACTTTGGTAGAGCAGCCCTAGGAACGATTACAGGAAATTTCCAGTGTTCTCTCATTCAAGAAGGCAGAGGCCGGATCATGTGACTGGTGAGATGCACGGATCCAGACTGCAGCTTCCGCTCGTTCAGGAGTCAACAAATATTTACTGAGCATCTATGTTCCAGGACATATGTTAGGTTCCAGGCTAGTTTTAGGTGCAGGGGATATTTTAGCAAATGTCAATTGAGCATCCACCATATTCTAGGCATAGTTCTTGGTGTGGTGGATAAGGAATGAGGAAGTTAAAGCACCCTTAAAGGGATTAATTTAGTGGGAATGGGGGAAGAGAGAGTAGGGAAGAATTGACACTAAATAAGCAAATGGACAGAAAAGTCTAGATTACAAATGTGCTGCAAAGGAAATAAACAGGATCATGAGACAGATAGTAACTGGGGGAGGGCTTGCCGCTCTTGTAGGAGTCAATCCAAGAGGGCCTCCTTGAGGAAGTCATCTTTGCTCTGAAACTTGAAAGATAAGGTTGAGAAAACAGTGTGAAGACCCAGGCAGGGAAGCCTTCTGGGACAATCTCTGAGGTGTGAGAGAATTTGGCTACTTGAGGAAGAAGGAAGACGGGTAGGGCTAGAGCATGGTGAAGAGTTAACGGGTAGGCAGGAAATGAAGGTGGCATGGTTAGGGCGGGAGACATGGGTGGGGGGGTGGTCGCAAATCATGTCAGGCCTTGTAGGTAAGGAGTTTTAGTTTTATTCTAAGAGTGTTGGGTTTACACAGATCTTGGAGAACAGATTTCCACAGGACAGGGTTGGAAAGGAGAGTAGGAGCCCAGGAAAGGGGTGAGTTTGGACTGGGGTAGAGGTCATGAACGTGAACTGGATGGATTTGGATGACCTCAGGAGTTTAACAGGTGAGTTAAGTTAAGATCAAGAGCAAGGAGTTTTTGGTGATTGTAAAAAACATCCGAAAGTTCCTTGAGACCCTCCTCCCCTTGAATTTGGGCTATTCTGGCTCCCTTTAAGCAAACAAGCAAAGCGAATTTATTTAATATCAATGCTCATGTACCATGGGGGTCTTCCTAAGGAAATGAAGACCCGAAGAATGGTTCAACCTGAGTGTTTCCATGTATGAAGGAGAGTGGAAAGTGGTGGCAAGATATGATAAGACAAATAGGTTGACTGAAGAGTAGCAGGGTGTTCAGATTCCTCTTGGTGTCTCTTTATCTTTGGAGACGACAGATGAGCTCCTTGCCTCGGGATATAGGGAGGACACCCCTGACCTGCCTGAGATGTTAAGTCAGAAAGTCTTTCCCCTGTTTTATGACCTGCTTCGGGCTGGCGAAGCTCAGAAACTCCTTCCTGCAGGTGCCACTTCTCAAATTCCTTCAGCTTCCAAATATTCAGTATGTTAAGGTGCCATATTTGGGGGGGGGATGTCCTGAACCCCCTCAGTAAAAGCCTAACTCCTTACCAGACCTTTTCTTTCCTCACTGTTATTTTCCAAAGGATATGAATCCAAAGCATAGAAAGAGAACTTCTCTGACCTTTTAAATTATAATCCTGCAGATTAAACTGACAAAAGACAGAAAAACAGGTGAAAAGGCATATGAATTTTTTTTATTGACATTAATATTTTTATGGGCGTAGGGACTTCATGGAAAAGAAGTAAAAACCCAAAGAAGCAGTTAGAGTTGGGGGTTTGTGTATGCTATTAAGAAAAGGATGGGGGGGCGCCTGGGTGGCGCAGTCGGTTAGGCGTCCGACTTCAGCCAGGTCACGATCTCGCGGTCCGTGAGTTCGAGCCCCGCGTCGGGCTCTGGGCTGATGGCTCAGAGCCTGGAGCCTGTTTCCGATTCTGTGTCTCCCTCTCTCTCTGCCCCTCCCCCGTTCATGCTCTGTCTCTCTCTGTCCCAAAAATAAATAAACGTTGGAAGAAAAAAAAAAAAAAAAAAAAAAGAAAAGGATGGGGCACCTGGGTGGCTCAGTCGGTTAAGCGTCCGACTCTTCAGCTCGGGACATGCTCTTACAGTTAGTGGGAACCAGGCCTGCATCGTCCTCCACACTGACAGCACAGAGCCTACTTGGGATTCCCTCTCTCTCTCTCTCTGCCCTTCCCCCACTCGTGCTCTCTTTCTCTCAAAATAAATAAACCTTAAAAAGGGGGGGCAATAAATTGTAGAGAAGTATAGACAGAGAATGAGGGGACTGGGCTCCAGGACAGTAAGTTAGGAGAAAAGGACTAGGAAATACATGGTAATCAAGAGTAAGGTTTCTTACACGGACTCATCTCATCTCATTTCCTCTTATCTCCCTGCCTCTCTGATCCTCCTGGGGAGAATAGGATCTCTATTCTCTACCAATAGGACTATACGTCACCTTTATGGGGGGAAATATATGCGCTGCTTTTAGGCAGAAAGGAGGGCCAAGAGGTCTTCCTGTGTCTGCCATTTCCAATTACCTTCAGCTCAAAAGCATCCATCAAGACGCCAAAGTGGCATAGTTTGGGGTGGCAAATACTGACCACCTTCAAAAGTTAGGAACTGCTGCATTGGCGACAATTACTTTAGGGTAGTTGTCTTCGAATTTACTATTCTTGAGAAGGAAACTAGTCACGGGTTACAAAATACCTTACATGTGCTGAAAGATGTGCCTCAGAGAAAATACTTCAAGGGGCAGACACTGGAACTGTAGGTGTTATATCACTTAGCGAACGACCCAAGACAAGCATGCAGAATGTAAGTAGTGATGCATGAGGCTGCCAGTCAAGGGTTAGTATAGAATTTATACCAATCATAATTTACACAGAAGTAATTTTCCTCTTTTCAATTAACAGCAGAATATTTGAAAACTGTGAGACCTGTGCTGGGAAAAATAGTGGTGATGCAAACATCTTGCTGCATACAGTAAGAACATCCCTTTGGCATGTATAAAACTTCCTATCTCGTGTCCCATCTTAGCAGTGGCTGGTCAAAGGACTTGAGGTCAGAAAGCACTCTCTCTAAAAGAAGAGTAAAAATGTTTGCAGTGAGTGCTTTCCCACCAGGATCCCTTTTAATGGCTCTTGGGTTCAGCATTTTGGTGGAGGTTGGGAACAACAGGTGCTAAGTCCCCTCACCTTATGGTAAGTGCTGATTGATGCTGGACTTGTAAAAGGAGAGGCTCCAAACCTGTTTTGCCTGAATTCGCTTGAATTCACCAACCACCCTAGCTCCCGGTACAAAAGAAGAGGCTGTGTGTCCCGCCCTTCAAAGAGAGAGAAAAGGAGATGCTTCCTCCCCCCATTTTGAGCCAAATCATGGCAAGCTTCAAGAAACCCAGAGAGATCACCTATGGTCTTGGTGTTTGCGTTCTCAAGGGCCTGAGGTCAAGTTCACACAGGAAAATGATGAAGAATATGGACTGATTAGAGCTGCTATCACCCAGCAGCAGAACAAAGCACCCCGGTGGGGGGAGGGGTGCAGGCCAAGGATAAGGGAGCCACCTGTGGGCTTTGTGGACCTGTGGGCCAGAGCTGGGACTCGGTAACAGACAAAGGACCCTGCCCCAGAGGGTGCTAATGAAAAAAACATAATTCTGATTCTTATTAAGACGGCAAGGGAGATTTTCTTGTGGTAGACTATTGTAGCAGGGGAGAGAGACCAGCTTCACTCTGAAAACGGTAAAGACAGCTGGTAAGAGGGTCAGTGGATGGAAAATCACTAAGTGGGGGGATTCTTGGTAAGCCATCACCGTCTTGTGAGGAGACCTAAGCAGCCCACAAAGAAGCCTGGGTGGGCGGGAACTGAGGCCTCCCACCAGCCACACGAACCACGTGTGAGTGAGCCATCTTGGAAACCCTAGCCCCAGATCAGCTTTTAAATGACCACAGCCTAACCCATGTCTTGCCTTCAGAGTCAGAAGAGACCCCAAGCCAGACCCACCCAACTAAACTGTTTCTGAGTTCTTGGCCAAAGAAATGGAGATGATATGTGTTTGTTTTAAATCTGGGGTAATCTGTTCTGCAGTAGTAGGTAACTAATACGTCCCATTTTACAAATAAGGAAAATGAGGCACAGAGAGCTTAAAAACTTGCTGGTGTCATGCAGCTAAAAGTGACAAAATCAGGATTTGAACTCACATCACCTGAGTTAGCACACCTCCTTCACCATTACCCGCTATGCGTCTACCACTTAAGGAGAGTGAGGTGTGATGTTCAGCATGGGGAAGGATGGGACTTCTAGGTGGCCGACAGGTACGTGAATACGCCCACGTATTTTTGTCCACATGTTTATTATTTTTTTAATGTTTGTTTACTGATTTCGAGAGACACAGAGACAGAGAGCATATGTATATATGTGGGGGGGGGGCAGAGAAGAGGGAGAGGGAGAACCCCAAGCAGGCTCTGTGCTGTCAGCGCAGAGCCTGATACCAGGCTCGAACTCACAAAGTCGTGAGATCATGACCTGAGCCAAAATCCAGGGTCAGAGGTTACCTGAGGTACCCAGGTGCCCCGTCCATGTGTTTAGTATCTAATTTTTCAGAATTTTGAATAGACTCTTTTTTTAAGTTTATTTACTTTGAGAGAGACAGAGACAGCGCAAGTGGGGAGGGATAGAAAGAGAGCAGGGGAGAATCCTAAGCAGGCTTTGCACTGCCAGTGCAGAACCTGACATGGGGCTCAAACCCATGAAACCTGGAGATTGTGACCTGAGCCGAAACCAAGAGATGGACATTAAACTGACTGAGCAAACCAGGCGCCCCCAAAGTACTAGTTTAAAAAAATAATTGCATTTAACATACACTTGTGAAGTTTCAAAATATATAAACTGCTTAATCTTTTAACCTTACATCCTCATGAAAAGAAGCTGCATGTCCTAACCATATCCTTGGTGTGATCTGTCCTTCCGTTTTCCCTTTACCGTTGACATCAGAATAATCACCGTGCTATGTCCATGGTAACTGTATTCTGCAAAGAAGAAACTATGTAATTACATGGAAAAAGGGTGGGGAGAGCAAACCGTTCTCGATGCTATCTTATCCCTAAACTTTCAGCCAAGGGGAGTTGGGAAGGTAGAGTTAACTTTTAACTATAAATTAACAACGATCACACGATAAATGCTAAGTCAGCCACCTATGCATCTTTTGCCCTCTCCCTTTATTACCCCTTGGTTGTCACCATGAAAAAGTATGACTTCAAGTGAGACCCAGAAATAGAGTAGTCTGTATACCAGTTTAGGAAAAGCCCTTGGCAAAAGAACAATTCTCCGTTGTATAGGGAAGTAAATGAATGTCCATCAATAATCCCTATTTAAATATTACATTTCTGGGGCACCTGGGTGGCTCAGTCAGGTAAGCATCTGACTTCAGTTCACGTCATGATCTCAAGGTTTGAGGGTTCGAGCCCCGCATTAACTAATAATAACTAATCCCGCATTTCGGATTCTCTGTCTCCCTCTCTCTCTCTGCCCCTCCCCCCAAATAAATAAACTTTAATAAATAAATAAATATTACATTTTCATTGGCATATAGTGTATAGTTTATTACAATAGCAAACCAACATGTATTAAAAATAAGCAATTATTTATAATTAACTGCAATCCTTTGTCCTTTGAAACAGTTTTCTAAACAGATCCTCCCTTTAAAATGTTGCTGAGTGTGCGTGAACTCAGGAAAACTGACAACTCCAGGATTTACCTTGGAAAGAGAAAGCAACCAAAGACCTAGGGAGCTATTAAGGAAACATCAGTATGATTCAGATTTCCTTCTGTCATTGATTGTTTTCAGGTTCAGTTTTGTTTGAAAACTGCGGACAATAGCAATCCCAGCAGTCAGCCCTCCCTTCCGCAGTGCTCAGCGGGTCCCTGACAGGTTCTCGCCATAAATATAGTATCTCTCAGCTGAGTCGCTGCTGAAGTATTGAGTGGCTGCGGGATAAACATTTTATTCCCAACAAATGGCTGGGGGGTATTTAAGTCTTTATTTCCAGGTGGTACAGAGAAAGAGGCTTAACTTTCAGATAGGTTGAAGACAGGCCAGCCACACACACATTACAAAAAAGTTGAGGAAGCAGAAAAGGATAGATCTAAATAGAAGATTTTTCCTACCTTGGCCCACAGGTTGTCCTAGAGCATTTCTGGGGAAAGGGCCACAACGTGCCTTAACAATTTACTTCTGCTCTGTCGAACTTCCCTTGTTCCAGAATCATTGTGAGCCCCTCAGTGAAGCTCTGCTACCCTTGCGTGGGAGAGGGCTGTCTCGATTTCTCCACAATGCATGCTAGGCTTGCTGGCCTGATGCTGGGGGGGTGGGGAGATTAGGAGCGCAGGGATCCAACAGTTGGTGAAATGTATACACACCAAGAGGAGTGGGGGTCACTGTGAGCATCAGCACTTGCTCTGCAAGTGTCCTGGTGCCTGAGGGAGCACGAGCCGAAACAGCAAGTAAAGCACACCGCGATAGGTAGAAAGACCCTTAGGAACATCTACCTTTTGGGTCACTTAGTAGTAAAACCTTGGATCGCGAGCATGATTTGTCTTGGAAACACGCTTGTAATACAAAGCACTCGTATATCAAGGCAAATTTCAAGAACCCTGGGCTTAGTGATGATCACGTGACATTTGGCGATGGGTACTACTCGCATTGCAAGACATGGCTCGTTTATCGAGTAAAAAAAAACTTACCAGAAATGTTTGCTCGTCTTGTGGAATCCTCACACAACTTACTTGCAATCCAAGGTTTTTCTGTATTTGCCAGAAATTTGTCACCCTTGGTAATATTTACACAGTTCTGATTGGTAACTTCTTCAGGAGGGTCAGCAAAAGTCATTTAAGGTATACACTGCTTATGAAAGAGGTCATTTTAGAGTGATGGCTTGTGCCACTTACTCTGTTTTCCATGGAAATTCCTCCTCCACCCTTCCGTGCTCCGTGCCATGTCCCAAGAGGCTGCCCTCCGTGACGGCTTTGCTGCGGCTTCCTCGACCCACTGGTGTCCTGGCAGGTCCCGCAAAGTGGGGACACCGCCTGTGAGTGGAGACGCAGAGCAGAGAGAATCCAGGGTGCTCCCTCCGCCGCAGTTTAGACAGAGCCTGCCTCTTCCCGGGGAACTAGGTTCCCTGAGATGCTTCTTAGCCTCTTCTGTCTCCCAGGGGGGCTTGTTCCCCCCACTTGCCTCTTCAGGCGACTGTGGGGGGCATTGGCTCCCTGCCGTTGCTGGTTCCTGGGTGTCCTTATTCCTTGGTAGTCCTTAACTCTGTTCACCACTCTATATACTGTCCCTTTCTTAAACTTTTTTTTTTTTTTTTTTGGTTAAACCCTTTGGGTCTGCTTCTGTTTCTGCCAACACTGATTGAAGCAGCACGTCTTTTTTTTTTTTTTTGCGTACCACGCAAGTGGATGCAATTCAGGTTTGTAGCTTGGAGGAGTTTCATTGGAGCCCACACTTTAGAACCAGGCTGTCATTTCATTTTCTGGATAATCCCTAAGCATACTCCGGTGGCCTGGCAATATGCTAACTTGGCTAGGCAGGACAACATTTCTCAGAATTCCCGTCCCTGTTTATTTCTAGTCGGGGCAGGGGGGTGGGGCGCTGCAAAGACGTTGGAAAAGGGGAAGTGAAATTGCGGTTATAATGTTCTTATGCTCAGGAGAGCAGCGGAGAGGCACAGGTGTGTGGCAGCTCGTTCATTTTGTGTCATTTGCCTGCCGTTCACCTTGCTGGTCTGGACACTACCCCACATCCTCCTCTCTGACGTGTGGGCCCGGTGCGTGTGTAGCTCAGAGGTGAAAAGTGCCAGCTTCCCCTAAAGGACACTGACCAGGTTCCAGTCTGTCTTGTGGGTTCCAGCTCCTGTTTCTGAGTTCCAGCTTCCCTGACGTGTTTCATGGCCTTCCCTTCCCGCCTGTTGCCCTGCAGCCTGAAGACCAAACACCAGAGAGAAAGACTACAACCTTACAGAGCCCACCTAACCAAGTTCCCATGATGGCATATGGTCGAGCCTTTACGATATATCCATACTGGTATAATACAGACTATACATAGTGGTGTTGTATCTCTAGTAAAACCCTCACATATTTATACTCCCATAGTCTTCTCTTCCCTATTTAGCTTCCCTTTTATCTCCCCTACATGTTAAAACACTTTCTGTTACTTTCTTTTTTATTAATGCCATTTCAACTATAATTTCAGAGCCTCATTACCTTCTAAAATATGTTAGAAATAACACTGTGGAATGGTATTCCCTTCGAGACATAATTAACTAATTAATGTCAATCCGGATGCCTGCTTTGAGGCCATTCGCATCCTCACAGAGGCTAAGATTTGGAAATTGAAATGAAATTCAAGTTAGCTATTTTTGTTATTGCTTGAGCTGTTTTATGATAGTTACTAGGTTTTCTGACAATACTTGAAAAATCATTAACTTATAAGTTGTAAATGACCTGTGCATTTTGCTTATCCATAGTAATGCCATTCTTCTCTCTCTCTCTCTCTTGTTCTCTTTGGTTTATGAATGTGTAAAATGGTCAGAAAATAGGTGTTATCTACCCTTCTATTAAACTATGAGTAAGCAACCTGCTGTTATTCTAGTGTTTTATCAGGTGGAAGGTAAAGACCTTTTAATGGGCCAGTAAAACTCCCTCCACATGAGCTCATTTCTGATTGTGACTTTCATTGCAAATACAGACAAGTTTCAATATTCTCCTTATAGAATCCTTTTCACATATTTGAAACTCATTATTATGTCACACATGTCCTTTGTGTTGTGTTTGAAACAAAAAGTCCTAATTAGTCTCCTTTTTTTTTTTTATGTTTTAGAAGTAGTTACATTCCTATTTTCTTTCTTATTTTGGAATTTATTCTGAACAGTTACAACTCTACCGCAGGGGGTTTACTCATTGTCTGATACCCATCTCATATAGAAAATGTGGCATGACACTAAGTAATAACATTCAGAACAAATTATGTCAGAATTTTCTTTCCTAGGAATGCCTTTGCTTTATGGATCGTGTGAGATTGTGGATTGTACCTGAATATTTTTATATGAGAAAAGAGAAAAAGTTTATTTTCATAAAGATAAGTATGATAAACATAACCAACATATCTAAGAACCACAAGATGTTTCATTTATTTCAAAAAGGAATAGAACAAAAAGTAGAATCTTAATATATATGAGTTTGTGAAATTAACTGCATATAACACAATAAATATTTGAAAATCAGTTATACTTCAAAAGCCTTTTATACTCTCCAACCTGAAAAATATTATTTAACGTAGCCATTAAAATGTGACTTCCTTTAGTATGCAAACTCCCTCTTAAGAGATAAATAAGAACATTCATATTAATAAGATATGCATTATCTTATTTAATTAAATGTCATCCACAATGGAACTCATCAATCTAAAGACGATAATGGACTTGAGTAATGTTAGACCATTACAGAAACTAAGCCAAGAATTTCTTCTAATTTTAAAAATCATTTTCTAAATCAAATACATAAATAGGCACAATGTTCATTTTAGCTAAAAGATGTTTATTTTAAAAGTAATTGGCACAGAACCAGGACAATGTTCTATCCTGCTAATTTTATAGTCCTGAAGAGCTCACTACAAGTAAATGAAAAGCATGGTCAGTAATTTCCTGAGCCAGAGCTAAATTTGTAATTAATAGAATTTGTTCCAATGGGGTGAGAGAAAGGGAGAGAAATAAATAAATTCATAAGAAAGTCATCTGAAATTAACATCTAACCTTCCACAGTAAAATGTATTTTTGTATAATTCACTAAGAAATTGATTTCATTTGCGTGATATATAGTCCATAATTCCCTAAAATACAGGCTAGCATGATAAACACAATACCAATACCTATAGTAATTACCAAGATTTTTAAAAATCACTGAAAAAGAAGCAGATGATAATTTCTGTTTTCAATGTAGAAAGAAGGGGAGGAATAATTTGCCTTATGAATTCTATTCCTTGCTGAATGTGACAATTATTCGATATTTTGGGGGGGGAAAGCAGTATTTCAATAGAAGATGAAAATTATCGAGTAATATTTAGATCCAGAATTCCTAGTGAAATTCAAATTAATTAAAGGAAAAGTACTAATTATCTTTTCAGGAAAATAAAGTAATTAAATTATCCTTTTTTAAAATAGGATTTTTTTTAGCCCATTTGAAATAAGTGGACTTCAATATTTTCTATTTTTTAACATTGAAATATTATTGTGATAATATTAAACATATTCATTTCCTTGTATTAGATGAGTAGCATTCTAGTCCATATTAAAGTTATTTATATATTATTCACTTTCAATTCCTGATACCTTAAGCATGCATATTAGCTCTTTAACTGCCTTAATATCTTAAACAGAACAAACATTCCAGTAGTATCTCACTCTCTTGGTTTTCAGCAGCACTAACTCAAGAGAGAAACCTTAGGCGTTGCACTACTGACTGGTTTTCCTACTTGAATTCAAAGACAATGATGGTGTTGTTTTAGGTCTAGGAAAATTTATTGCTAGAAACATATCTTTAGTGTTGTAAGCCTATATAAAAATAGACACTGGACTTCTTCTCACTTGTATTTAATTTTATGAAGTAATGCGATGTCGATTCTACTGCATGAATTTTCACTCTAGAATATAACTGCTGCAATGCTAAAATTTTAATACACACCAATCTATTTTCAGGATTGTCTGCCAGAAAATTACTGATTGATCCCTTTGGTTGGATCCCCTGGTAACTGATTCCTCCTCTCTCTGTTTAGATAGATTTATAGACCTATCAAACATCACATAAAGCCCTAATGTGAGAATGTTATTTAATGAGGCTGCACAGCCAGTGTTACAAGCTAATCATGTTAGAATTTTAAAAGCAGGTTTGGAGAAAAGGACGAACTTCAACATTTTTTTTTCCTTTAGAATATTGCAAACCCTTGAAAAGAATGACTTGTTAAAAATATATAAAAATTGAACTTACTACAGTGCATCAAAACTATAAATGAAAGGCTTTCTTTTAAAATCAACCACACTTACGGCCGTTCATTATATTTTCATGCCTCTACAAAATTAACTCATGGTCAGAAAGCATGATAGGAATTTGAAAAATTTTAAACAAGCAAGCATTACAACTTAATATTATATCTGAATTTCAAAATAATTCTCCCTAAATGTATTTCATGTTTACTTTTTAAAGAACATCTTCTTTTGTTACATTGATGAATGAGCTGCTTGATATTCTGTAGTTTATGAACTCCTTGGAAAGGAAACTAACATCATGAGGCTATGGCATGGTTTCACTAATGACAAGTGATGTCACACTAACCTTATTTCTTTCTTAGACAGTGTGACTAAAGGGGTAATTAAGGGCCACACTATAGACCCGGAGTATTTGGACTTCAGCAAAGCATTTGACAACGTCCTCATATGATATCTTTGAAGATTCGTTGGAGAAATGTTAGCTTGAGGCAAGGACAGTTTGATAGATGGAACTCTGGATGAATGATTATAATCAAGAAATGTCAAATGATCGTAATCAAGGACAAGCTTTGTCCTTGGCCCTTTGCTGATCAAATTTGTTAATGACTTGGATAAAAATATGGAGCCCTTTAGATTTATAGCTGGTATACAAAACTGAAAAGAAAATTTGGACAATTGGGTTGAATTTACTAAAATGGCATTAAACACAATAAGTTCTTGATATGAGGTTAAAAAAAAGCCAGACATGTGTGGTTGGAGGAAATTTATCTCAGCAATCTTGGTGAGAATATGAGTCAACAGTAAGATGTGACCTTAGCAAAGCTATGCTGACCTTCAGCTGCATGACTATCACCATAACGTCCAGAGTGAAGAAGGCAGTTGTCTCAATCCACTCAGTAAGACCCCACCTGGGAAACTACGTTTTCTGTGTGCAAATTGGAGCTTATTCCAAAGATAGTGACCGGAAGAGGGAAGGAATTCCCAAGCATGTGATATGAGAAATAGCTAAAGAAATGGGGATGTTTCATTGGGAGACAGGAAGACTGAGGAAATCTAAAATCATGGCTCTAAAACGTTGGAAGGATAGACAGGAAAAGAAAGATTAGACTTGTGTGTAATGCAAAGAGGTAGCACAGACCATTCTCTGTTTGGAAGAGAAAAGCTCTTTGCGTAGATTGTTAGGATTGTTAGCTTATAAATACAGAAAGATTGAAGGAATTTGAAAATCGCTGCATGGCAACTGCCATTGAAATCATTGACTCAGGCAGGGATGACCAATGGATGCTAAAACCAGGAAGAAAAGGATTGATGAGAATCTGGATGTTCATGTGGTGTCAAAGCATCAACCCGCAGATTGCATTTTGCTATAATGCTTGTTTTGAAGCCACAGTTGAGTTCCAATGTGATTGATACATTAGGGAACAGTTTGAGCATAACACAAATTGAGCATAACACTTGCTTATGCATGTTTTCATTTACCAGACTCACCCTCCTGACACCCACATGCAATCTGCATGTCTTTGTGGGGAAGGGGGGGAGAAAATGCCATATTTATATAGTGTTTATCTATTTCTTAAGCATTTAGCATGTGTAAAACTGAATTGCAGCCATGTTTATTTGGTTTCTCCGTGTGTGTGTGTGTGTGTGTGTGTGTGTGTGTGTGTGTGTGTGTGTGACCGATGAAGTTTTGGTGATTTGTGCCTCTAACCCTATTTCCCCCATAAACCCTGTGGTTTTTATTTTGTGATTTTGCATAGCCTATGAATTTTAGGAGCACATTTCCTAAGTTATAAATGACTTACTGTATTTCCTAATCACAAAATTTAAAAGTACCCACAGTGGAATTGTCTGGCTATCTCTGCCTTATATGAAATGTCTCTGCCGTAGGTGGAATGCCTTAGAATAATCGAACATTATGTGCTTGTTAGTGGGATGCAACACGAAGTACACACATCACCTATAAAATAGCCAGAAATATGTAAATGGAATCTCATCAAGCCTTTCCACTTAAATGAAATGGAATCTATGTTTATATATGCACGTTCAAGTTTAGCACATAATTTTCTTTGTTTTTTTTAATGTTTTATTTATTTTTGAGAGAGAGAGCAGGGTAGGGGAAGAGAGAGAGGAGGACAGAGGATCTGAAGCAGGTCCTGTGCTGATAGCAGAGAGCCCGATGCAGGGCTCGAACTCACGAACTGTGAGATCATGACCTGAGCCAAAGTCAAGACACTTAACCAACTGAGCCACTCAGGTGCCCCAGCACATAATTTTCAATTAGCACATATATTACATTTGACTTGAAAACACAAAGTAAAATAAAACTAGCTATAAAAAAACTTGCAGAAAATTGGGGAAATTTGAAAACAGACTGCGTATTAAGGAATTATTGTTAATTTTCCTAGGGATGATAATGCTATCATGATTGTACAGGAGAATTTCCTTTTATGGAGCTGCATGCTAAAATTGAAGAAAAATGCCATAATGTGTGCATGTGCTTGTTCATCATGCTAGTCTTTCAAATTTACATGTTAAAATGTTACCAGTAGTTGAAAAGATTAATCAAATAACATGGAAAGTGAATGAGAGAGTTGGAAAGGGGCTGTTATTGAGCATAGTATTTCAGATTAAATACAATTTTTGTGGTCTGCTCCTATTTGGAAGTTCCATGTAAATTTTGGTGTGTCACATACATCCCATTTTGTTTACCAGAAAAAAACATGAGACTAATTACTGTCAAGCCAGTATTGTAGTGCCTGGTATTAAAAAAATATAGCCTCCTTCATTGAATAATGGACTTCAGGAAATTGCATGGGAAGGCAATGAAGTGAAGAAATGATTTATTTACATGCAACCAGCAATGATCGAAAAATGTGTAAAAGTGAGATGGATCTTCTGAGGAATACCAGTAGCACCGGTGTGAAAACAAAATGAGTAAATAGTTTTAGAAATGATTTCTTAAGTAAAACAGATACAAAATGTGTGCATACAGAATACAAAATACTCGTTCTCAGAGAAGAATTGAGAAGTCTCTGTGCCTCCTGGTCTTCTGTCCGGCAGGCCCATGCCTGAGGGCCTTCCCTTCAAATGAGATTCTGTCAGAGAAACTACTGTCACATAAGTTGATCTTAAGTGACAACAATTTCAAGTTTTTCATAAGACAGATTCTTTTTGAACTAGCAAACAAAGACAATGCCATTAGGGAAAAATATCCGTTATGTGGCATATATGGTATAAATCTGATCTTACTCTGCCTTTGGTTTTAGAACTAGATGTAATAAACTGTAATCATCCCACAGTCACCCATGATTTCATTACAGTTCCTAAGGTCTCAGAGAGCTTTGCTTTTTTCTATACTTTGGCTTGTCTTCAAATTGTTAATCTTTTATGTTTCCTCTCTCTGTTGAGAAGAAAGTAGATTTTATTTACGTAAATCCATGACTTTAAAGGTGAGACGATCTCCCAAACTTGAAAACTGATGAACAAATACAGCAAAATTACAAGACAAATGGTTGCGTTCTAATTTTTCCTTAGAACGAAGCTTTCATATAATTCACTTGAGTCTCATCGAGCTACCAGCCAGAGCAAAATGAATTCACACAGAGAAGAGTGACGAAAGAGGTATGAGGTCAGCTCTAGGTTCTCAACAGTGCTGGTGGTGAATTCGAAGGAAGGTGTGGGAAGGGTGCCTGTGTTCAAAAGGAGAGACCCCAGCTAAGGACTGCTGGGTGCTGGCCACATCTGGGGCCAGAGTGTTGGAGTGAAGGGGGAGGTGCTTAGGAGACAACATCAAAAAGCCACAGAAACAAGTGCAATTCACCAACGAGCGGGTGGATGATTCTTGCGCACATTGTTTATAGTCAAGATATAGCCATAATTTTTAAGTACCAAATGACTTACCTCTTGCTCCCTAACATCGATACATCCTGAAACTCTGACATCTCAGTTATAAATGATAGCTGTCCGTATTTTACAGTTTCTTGATTTTATATTGGAAGCCATCCCTGGGCCATGGATGGCATTAGTCCTTTGTCTCCAGGGTCCCATTGTTGGAATTGTACAGGGGAAAATAAAGAGGTTTATTCCATTCCCCACCCCCACCCCTTCTCCCCATTGGTTATTGCGAAATTGATCGTCGCATACACTTACTGTATACTCTCTCTCCAAATTTCTAAAGCAAAAAAGGAAACTACTCCCCCTCTGCCTTTTTGTGGCTTTTCTTTTTCCTCAAGGGAGACTTTGAAATTTATTTAACTGGATTCCAGCTGGACAAAATTGCTAGTTAGGTAGAGAAGGAAGCATATAATACGATTATGTGTGCCCCACCACTTCCTCGAAATAGTCCTGTGTACCGAACTCCCTTAAGGAGATGTCTTGCTGTTGTATGATCCATAGAGCGTCTTACAATTATACAGGCATTTGTTCCTTTTCCTGTTTCCAATTTTACTGATTAACTTATCTCACAGTGCCATTAAAACCCATATATCATTTTTCACCATTAATCAGTTATTCATGAGTTTTATTCATCTCTGAAGTATGCTCATCAGGCAAAATAGCCTGAATTTGCATTTTAATTGACCAATGTACAGCGGTATCTGATGATACGAATGGTGATCTCTGTTTAAGTAGAAGCTTATGTTCAGTAAGATTAAAATGATCTTTATTTTATAGTTCTCAGATGTGATTTTCATAAATGCACTAGAGTCAAAAGTCAGCATTGCTTGGATGTTAACTGGTTTTACCAGCAGCCGTACCTCCAGGGTTGCCAGATAAAATATAGGAGGCACCATTCCATTTGAATTTCAGGAATACAAGAAATAGTTTTCTGTGTAAGTATGCATGCAATATCTCGGACACATTTATGCTAAAAATATTCATTGTTTATCTAAAATTCAAATTTAACTGTGTGCTCTGCATTCTTATTTGCTAAATCTGGCAACCCTGAATACATACATATACACAACTACATACAAAATGAATGCACCTAGACAATTCTCTGTTGTAAACAAAGGTTTCCTTTATTACCATGAGTATGTTTTTAAATATGTTTTTGATAATTATAAGAGTGATTATTCAAATTAATTGAGTTTTACCAAATTTCTTATTTCTTATTTATTTATTTATCTATTTATTTCAGCTTATTTATTTTAGAGAGAGAGTACAAGCCGGGAGGGGGTGGACAGAGAGAGAGGGAGACAGAGGATCGGAAATGGGCTCTGCGCAGACAGCAGCAAGCCTGATGCAGGGCTTGAACTCACGAACTGTGAGATTGTGACCTGAGCCAAAGTCAGATGCTTAACCGACTGAGCCACCCAGGCGCCCCTCTTTTTTTTCTTTTAATGTTTATTTATTTTTGAGAGAGAGAGAGAGAGAGAGAGAGAGCACAAGCTGGGGAGGGACGGAGAGAGAGAGGGAGACACAGAATTGGAAGCAGGCTCCAGGCTCTGAGCTGTCAGCACAGATCCCAACGTGGGGCTCAAACTCACAAACTCTAAGATCACAACCTTATCCCAAGTTGGCTGCTTAACAGACTGGGCCACCCAGGTGCCCCCCCAGATTTCTTTATCTATAAAATATAAATACCCTTATCTATACATAATCTTGAATAACTTTATTTGTAGTACTAGGAAACGATACTGATTTTTATATTTGATCTTGCTGTTGAGATCTTCGGTTCTATCTTTCCAACTTTTCATTCTGTACAACCATGTGGTAGTTTTGTTTTGTTTTGCTTTTGTTTTACATTTTATTTATTTTTGAGAGAGAGAGAGAGAGAAAGAGAGAGAGACAGAGCACAAGTGGGGGAGAGGCAAAGAGTGAGGGAGACACAGAATCCGAAGCAGGCTCCAGGCTCTGAGCCGTCAGCACAGCCCAACTTGGGGCCCGAACTCACAAACCCTGAGATCATGACCTGAGCCGAAGTCGGATGCTCAACCGACTGAGCCACCCAGTCGCCCCACCATGTTGTATTTCATAGCTGGTATCAAAAAGACAAAAATTAACGAGTATTGGTGAGGCTGTGGGGACAAGGGAAACTTGTGTGCGGTTGGTGGGAATGTAAATCGGTGCAGCCGCTCTGGAAAAAAACATGGAGTTTCCTCCAAAAATTAAAAATAGAAATACCGTTTTGTCCAGCAATTCTACTGCTGGGTATTTAGCCAACAAAAGACTTTCACTTATTCTCCTCTTTCCTGTGCAAAGAAGACTGTGCCTTCTGTTTCCTACCAAGACTCTGCCTGATATGCTTTGGCCATCCGAGAAATCTGTGGTCCGGAACCCCTCTGGGTCAGTGTATTCAATGAATAAATCTCTAGTCTTTGCCATAGATTAAGGGAGGAAACAAATGTTAAAAAGAGAGTTGCAGAACAATGATGTGAATAATAAGATTAGAGTTATCCAAAAATGAGTGTGCATACATTCTATTTCCACATACCTCCTACGTGCTTATATAGGCACCCATGATATCTGGAAAAATTGACATTGGCTTGTTGACAGTGGTTATCTCTAGGAAATGGTTTGTGGTGAAAAGGAAAGAAACAGGGACTTAATTTTAATTCTTACAATTCTATACTTTTCTTGGCTTTATGATGATTTTCAAAAACAGCTCTCAAGGCAGTTTTTATGGCCAGCTAGACTTGGAACCACTAGCCACAATCTCGTTTCTGTATTCCCCTCTCATCAGAATATTGGAACATTCGCTATGATACCAATTATAGCAAAGGCTGAATGGCCAGATAAAAAGAAGTCTGCATAAGTCTTCCTGGGTGACATTATGGTAAGGTGGGTGTTGCAAAACGAAATGGTAAACTAGGAATTCATGTGGGTTTTTTTTTCTTTTTTCTTTTTTTTAAAGTAGGCTCCATGCCCAATGTGGGCCTTGACCTCATAACCCTAAGATCAAGAGTCACGTGCTCTGCTGACTGAGCCAGCCAGGTGCCCCGGTTTTTTCCTTTTCATTCAATGCATTTTTGGCATGAAAACATCTGAGTACTTGTTTTATAAAGTACCCTGGACATCTAACAGATATTGATAATTCTAAGCTATGCAATACAGCTTTAAATTGAATAAATGATTCTGTTTTAAGGGTTGTCCTGTACTTAAAGGATATATATGGAAAACCATGGATATAAATTGGGGTTTTTGGTATCTGTATTTCTCTATCTATCCATCTATATCAAAATATTTGTAAAAGCAAAGAAAAAGAAAAACACTAATTATCTGACCACCTTAACACAATGACTAGTTTAAAAAAAATATATGTATATATATATATATATTTTAATGTTTATATTTGAGAGAGAGAGAGAGAGCGCGAGAGAGAGCGAGCGCGCAAGCACGAACAGGGGAGAGGCAGAGAGAGAGGGAGACACAGAATCCGAAGCAGGCTCCGGTCTCGAAGCTGTCAGCACAGAGCCCGATGCGGGGCTCAAATTCACAAACTGTGAGATCATGACCTGAGCTAAAGTCAGACACTCAACCAACTGAGCCACCCAGGCACCCCAAAAATATTTTTTACATTAGAGTATTAAACAGATTTTCCATGTAAATAAAGTTTCTTAAGTTTTTGTCTGAATTTTATGATTCTGAAATCTAACAAATAAATTTCACTTTTCTACAGACTGCTTTTTTTCCTATAAACTGCAATACATTCAAAAAGTATTTTTCCATTAAATAAAAAAAAATATAGTATTATGTTTCTGAGTGTCTGTTGTTACAGTTTCCACCCACTAAAAAAACATTCCATTGCTACTCAAAAAAATGTCACACTTTTTTCCCAAAACATTGTCAGAAATTCCTGTGATAGCCTTTTTTTTTCTTAAATACTTTGCTAGGGTGAGAGGGAGTGAATATTATGCCATAGACCTTTGCCTTATGCACTGTTGTAATCCTATTTTGAGAAAAATAATTTTGAATAAACAAAGAAATAAGGCAAGTACTTCATTTGTAACCACAGTTAAATCACGGGTAGATCTTTTGTTTCTGGGTATGGGAAAGGTAAATAGCACAGTCCCTCTTACAGTTCTGAGCCAGTCCAGTTTTCCTGTGTGCCCAAGTTAGCAAACAATGTCATTTGTTGATATTCACTGTTAATTAATAGTGTTCACACAAATCCAAGCAATTGTACTATTTGGAATCCCATATTCCTTCAAGCCCAGCCAAGGTTTTGCCTTGCATTGTAATGCTCTACAAATTTATGTAAAGAAATGTATCATTGTTAAGCAGAAAAAAAAAAGCCCTTTTAAAAAGAACTACTTCAAAATTCTCAAAAACGCTATTTTTTGTTGGTTTCTGGCAACAATCTGAAGATCAGAGTAAGTAATGCATTGATTTGTGAGTTTCCCATTGTTTGTGAATGAAACCTACTCTGATGCTTCTGTTTTTGTAAGCCTGTAAGTTCACAAGCACTGTGGGTTCTACCACACCCGAGCTAGTTTTTACTAACAAAGGCACACCTTTGGCAAGTATGCAGGATGCAAGGCCGGTCACTCTTCCCTTGTAATAAAATTTTACTCCCTGAGCATTGATGCTTCTGTTGTTTACATAATTAAATAAAGCTGCAATGGATAAAAAATAATTTCTTGCTTATTCCAATGAAAGAGTAGTAGTTGAAACCGGCTCTAGATGTTCAAATAGGAATTGTATTGTACCTTCGTTCATTTACCGAACATGCCCTTCAAAGAGATTCTTACCCTAGATTCAATTTCACTTCCTAACAAGTCGGAGTTATTTAAGATGGCCACGTGAACTGGTTTACAAATGGAATCTGCTAACTACCCTCCCCAATTGTTCTTTTAACCCAGAGAGAAAAAGCAGGATGGGTGCTGTGCCCTTGGGGAGGTGACCCCAGGATTCAGGTGGTTCCTGAGCCAACCCCACATCCTCTGCTTCAGGCCGGGAGCCAGCCCGCTCCTTCCCCTCTACCATTTTATTATTACATTAAATCCTCCCAATGGTCACTCCCACCCCCGACACACGTAAACATACAGCAGCAGAAGAAAGATAAAGTTATCCCCCGAATATATTTCTCTGTAATTGAGATATATTCGTGAGACTTTACCGACTCTTGATGAATCTGGTGGGAGTTTCACCAGGATTTGCTTATTAATTAAACTGCTCCCTCATGTCAGGAAGTCATGCTCTTTATCATCCCGCGGGTGTGTTTTACCTTTTCTTTCAACTATTTCTTCCACTCACTTTTGATTGGCAATGGGAATGTGATTTGGTTTCCTCTGCCTATGCTTCCTTTCCATCCCCACTGGACTTAAATGGGATTGTGGTTGAAAGACATTACATGTTTTTGCCCCTGTGACTTACTGCTCGCATGCTTTAGAGAGAGTATTTGACTGGGGGTTGACTTCCCTGCCTGCTTCTTTCTACACCAGGAGTCACCAACTCCAAAGCCCAAAGGGCCCAGGCAGAGAAGTGATTGAAATTGGCCTGGTGGGGAATCAGTGGCTATGCTGGGTCAGGCTCCTTGTTTACAACCAGCCAGTGGCTTTTCATCCCATTTAAATTTAATTCAAATTCCTTTACTTACCCTAGTCAGTCTGGTTATCAGATCTGAGCAGAAATCAAATCCAGATAAAGGAAGCAAACAGTTTCAGACACTCAGTGAAGGGATCAGCCTGTCGCCCAGATGCCAGATCCACTCAGGATTTGAGTCTGAAGCAAGGCAAAGACAGATAGTTGCAAATGACAAAACTACAGTAATTTAGCAGTGGCTCTGATGTCCTTTATCCAAGGTAACATAATGCATGGGTTGGGGGAGCACAGTGCCTCAGTAGCAGCGGAATGTCATTCTGGAGCCATTTGTCACAAGAATGAGTTTTATAGAGCATTAGAAGAGGCAACGCAGAGGGGCACCTGGGTGGCTCAGTCAAGCGTCCGACTCTGGGTTTCAGCTCAGGTCGTGGTCTTGCAGTTGTTCGTGAGTTGGAGCCCCACATGGGGCTCTGCACAGAAGCAGGGCATATTTGAGGATGACAGGATGTCCTCATAAGGCCAGCAGGTCATGTTTTCTAGGGTAAGTTGGCTAAAGCTGAGTGGGTGGATTGTGATCGGTCTGTGTTAGATTTCCTTGATAGGTTTCCCATAAATGCAGGCTGACTTCAGTTTACGTGTGAGTCCGTGGATCCCAGTATAGAAATCAGCTTTATCAGTAGGAACAGGATGGAAAACAGAAGTCGGCAGACAGTGGGAGGAGGCCCTCCCCCACTCAGTGTACTGACATATGCAGTATCTCGTGTCCCTTCTCGAGAAGGAGTCGTGTTGTCAGAGCACTCCAGGTACCCAGGTTGCCTATAAGGGACTGACGAGTTTGGAGGAGGCAGGGGACTGGCAGACAGGAGGAGGAAAAATCTATTTCTACTTCTACTTATCTTCTTGGTGAAGGCTCTTGGTTTATGTCAGTAGACACTGGATTGAGGAGAAAAAAATCACCACCCTTAATATTAGTTTGATGTCCTGTAAGAGCTAGGACCAGAACAAGGTGATAAGTTATTATTATTTTTTTAAGTTTGTTTATTTTTATTTTTGAGACCGAGACAGCAAGGGTGCACACGTGCACGTGCACATACTGGGGAGGGGCAGAGAGAGAGGGAGAGAAAGAATTCCACGCAGGCTCAGTGCTGTGGCACAGAGCCTGATGTAAGGCTTAATCCCATGAACTGTAAGATCATGAACAGAGCCGAAATCAAGAGTCAGAAGCTTAAGCGACTGAGCCACCCCGGTGCCCCGGTCATGATTTGTTATTAAGTTAAACTCTGAGCATTCTGGTATTCAACTCCAAAAACCAATCAATTAACTAATTGATTGTTGGTTATATCAAGTGTCAGCTGTAATCGTGTTGTCTGAAAGTAACAGAACACTCAGCTCAAAAGTTAAGGGGAAACTTCCAGCAAGCAGTCTGGAGGAAGGGTGGTTCCCTGGGTCATTAAGTCAGAGACTCAGGACATCATGGAGGGAAAAGATTTCCTCCTTCTGCTCTGCCTTCCTCACAGCATTGAGCCATTTCCTGCCTTTCCTCATGGTCACAAGGTGGCTGCAGCAGCTGCAAACATGTGCTCACACAAAATATCCAGAGGCTGGATGGACAGTGAAGAGCACATTCCTTCTGGTATCCTACTTTAGAGTGAGTCCCCTGTAGATCGCCCTCTCGCCTCATTGGCTGGAGTTGCATCCAACATGACCAACCCCTGGTGGAGTGACCAGTGGAGGCTCAGCCAACCCACGACTGGCTTGTCTTCCTGATAACTGAATGCAACCCAAGGAAGGGTAGCAGATGTAGATGGGGAAAGGTGTCTCCCACAGCATTTGCCACCATGGTTTATGCAATTCTTCCATTTGGCAAAAGAAAATATCTTTTTTTTTTTTTTTAAACAGAGATCAGTCCGCATGGATATTCATTAAAATATGTATGGGACACTTATCAGCTAGGCACTTTGGCACGTAGGTCCCGGAGTGGAAAAAATAAGGACAGGCCATTAAATACAGTGATTAAGTATTATTGGACACCATAAATATCCGTGGCACCTTCACATAATGAACTTATTTTATTTTTACCACATGTCACCGAATTTAGCTTGCTTCAGAAAAGAAGGCAAATGCTTTCCAAGTGAACGATGTCTTTTCTGCAGTAAAATAAAACACCACAGCACAATAGAATTCCCTTCCCAAACTGATAAATACTTCAAGTGGAAAATCTACTTCAATGAAACAAGTGCGGTCATTGAAACTTTGTGAAGATCATTATCTTACTTCAAATACTCAATAGCCATTGAACTCAATACTGTTTTTGAGAGACAACTTTTCAATTAAAAACAATACTTGTTCACTACCTTATCACCCTCTGTGAAGAAATCTGAATGAACCATGAATAGCTTTTCTGAAACGCTGTTAGCTTTTCTGAAAACAGCCATGGAATTTTAGTGACTGTGACTGGGTAATACCGGGATTTGGTTCTTTAACGTAAGGGACAGCGAGGAAACTAGAGACAAGAGCGCAGGGGGACCTGTACAGTAGTCACTACACGTTTCACTCAGAGCTTTGCAAGTCTTATTTTTTTCTTCACTGTTTTCTCTGATTATTTTTTAAACCTAAAAGTAGACTACTTGCAGAGAAAGTAATAAATTAACCACATTGTTAAAAGCAACGCGATTCCGGGGCGCCTGGGTGGCTCAGTTGGTTAAGCCTCCGACTCTTGATCTCAGCTCAGGTCACCATCTCACGGTCCATGGGTTTGAGCCCCACATTGGGTTCTGCACTTACAGCATGGAGCCTACTTGGAATACGCTTTCCCTCTCTCTGCCCTTGCCCCACTTGTGCTCTTGCTCTCACTCTCTCTCTCAAAATAAATAAATAAACTTTAAAAAAATAAAAGCAATGCAGTTCCCATAAATTTATTTTTGTACAATCTTTGTGAAATTTTGAAACATCTGGGATAGTTACTACTCGCCTTTATTTGGTTAATAGAGCATGAATTGACCTAGAGTTATCTTCAGTTCAGACAGATACATCATATTTTGCTTTTTTTCACTGGGATCAAGTCTCAAAATTGGAAAGCTGTGTACTTCATAAGCAAATTGTCAACAAAGCAATCTTGACTTATTCTCTAAACATTGGTCTATTTTAAACACATTACTTTGTCTCTCTAGAAGGTATATCGGTAAATAACAAAGCAGAGTATTTACCACATCTTTTCTCATGCGTCACCACTTTTGATTTCCATAATACTGAAAAATCAGAGTGTTCATATCCTTTCCACTCTACAGACGGATATGGAGGTCCAGAGACGTTGAGTGTCCCAACCATGGAAATGGAGGTCCCGAGATGTTGAGTGTCCCGACCCAGAGATGGCAGAGCTAGATCTTGAATGCAGATCTTTTGACCTTTCTTTCCTAAATCTGTCAATGATTTAGGTATTCAACTATGATTGCCAGGGAAGAGAACTTTTGGAACAATCCTCCCTACTATTGATAGGAAGATTCTGACCCTTACTTTCTCTGGTAGAGGCATAAAAACTGCCTCAGAGTCCCAAAAAATATCATGGTGGGGGCTTATCCTTAGATTACATAAAATCGAGGACAGATAGTGTTACCAGATACTGGCATGTTTTGATTCCTTTTCCATCTTGGCAATTGCGTTTCATCTGAGACCTGGTATTGACTTTAACTAGACGAATAATGAAAAGCATGCTACTTATGGTGTGGGATTAGAACATTCTCCAATGTGAAGACAATGAGTCGTTATTTATGAGATATTAATTCTGTTATTTTATGAGATTATGTCAATATTATGTTATTTATGAGAGAGAGCAGTGCTAAATAAGTGAGCACACATTTTCTTTTCCAGTATGCTGTGGAAAGGTGACTCCCATGAGCAGTATCCATGGACCAATGTTTTGGAATGACCCGTCAGGATGAGGGGTGTGTGGCCTGGTTTCAGCCATAACTCTGCGACCCTGAGGAGTTGCTTCCTGCTGGATCTCGGGTATTCCCTGTATAATAGAGAAAGCATTGAATCAGGTAGCTTACAAAGGTCTTCTCATTTTACAATTTTAGGCGCTTCCATTGTCTCAGGAGTCTACGGCAGTCTGCCTGGAGCCCCCTTGTGCTTTTTGCTCCCTGCCCCCTCCCCCACGGTTGTTCAGAATTTTCCAGCCCACCACTGATTAAAAGAGATAGACTGATTTTTGTACTAACTCCCTTGTTGGTTGGAGGGTTCATCTGTCGGGAGGGTGCTGGGGAAAAGAGAGGCAGTTGAGCATGGTGCCCTTGTCTTAGAGTTCCAGCAGGGAAAAATGAGCAAATGACCAAAAGAGTTGGAGAGCAACAGTGCCTAAGAGACTTCTCTCTCTAGCCTTGGTTGTCTTGCTAAACTTGTAGTAAATCCCCCAAAAACAACTTTTCTCTTGTCATTGTGACATACTTTCATTCACCTACTCGTTTGTTTATTTATCCATTCAACATATCCTACTATGTGTCAGGTACGGTGGTTCACACCAGAGATGTATCAAAAGCTTCTCTGGCATGTAGACCTTCTGGCTCTCTGAATGAGCTTGTGAGCTAACAGTAACCAGCACCTACTGAAACCTTTGCAGAGATCAGGTTGATAGCTGAAGAGGGAATTGGGCCTAGGAATGTTAGCTTTAGAATTAAAAAAAATTTTTTTTAATGTTTACTTATTTTTTTTTTTTTTTTTTTTTAAATTTTTTTTTCAACGTTTATTTATTTTGGGGACAGAGAGAGACAGAGCATGAACGGGGGAGGGGCAGAGAGAGAGGGAGACACAGAATCGGAAACAAGCTCCAGGCTCAGAGCCATCAGCCCAGAGCCCGACGCGGGGCTCGAACTCACGGACCGCGAGATCGTGACCTGGCTGAAGTCGGACGCTTAACCGACTGCGCCACCCAGGCGCCCCAGTGTTTACTTATTTTTGAGAGAGAGAGAGAGTGAACAGAGAGAGAGAGAGAGGGAGACACAGTATCTGAAGCAGGCTCCAGGCTCTGAGCTCTGAGCTATCAGTATAGACCTTAATGCCCGGCTTGAACTCATGAACGGTGAGATCATGACCTGCGCTGAAGTTGGATGCTTAACCGACTGAGCCACCCGGGTGGCCCTAGCTTTGGAATTTGAACAGCACAGAGGGAACATCGATGGAAAGATCTCTAGCACGTGGCTGGATTGCACACCGTTAGGTGGTTACAGGTACAAATGAATGGAGATCCTGCTGCTGAAGATGCCAGATATGAAGTCAAGAGTTATTTTGGTGTCTCAGGTTTGGCTCAACATCCGGCTTTGAACCAAGAGGTTCTTTTGCTCCTGGAGTTTGAAGGTTTTTTTCAGTTTTAGCTTTGTGTAATGGCCCCTTGAAACTGTGGGAAAATAATTGTTCTAAGGAAAACCAGCTCTTAGGTGCTTCTATGGGAAGAATGACACTGTCATTTATTGGTTGTGTGATCCAAGACAAGTGTCATTAGCTTTTTAAAATTTATTTTTACTTTTTTATTTTAGAGAGAGAGAACAAGTCGGGGAGAGGGGCAGAGGGAGAGAGAGAGAGGATCTTAAGCTGAATGTGGAGCCCAACACAGGGCTCGATCCCACCACCCTGGGATCATGACCTGAGCCGAAATCAAGAGTTGGATGCTCAACCGACTGAGTCGCTCACGTGCCCCTCCATTAGCTTTTTAACTCATTCTCCTCATGTGTGAACAACCTCCCCATAAAACTGTGGAGATTAATTGAAGGATTAAGTCAGGGACCTGTCACATTTGGCCACTTTATGTCATAATTATTACTAAAAAAAAAAAAAAAAAAAAGCATTTTCAAAATGGAGAGTTTTTCTGTGAATTTAATAATCATTCCATAAGCTTCTTAAAATCCTAATGCCTCACTACTGAACTGAATGTGTTTTATCTACTCGCAGTGCTGCTATGGTATAGCAACCTGCATATTAATCAGTTACCTAAAAATTGCAAGGTGTTTCTGATCGTAAAAGAAGTAATAATCTTTAAGATATCTAAAATAAACCTTCCCACCTATTGGCACAATCACTGTATATGTTTATGTCTTTAAACTAAAACTTAATTAGCAATAACAAGTTCCTGAAAGTTTACAGCAACCACAATAACCAAAAACTAATTAAAATGAATAGATACAAACCAGGGAGAAGTCTTTTCTCTCTTTTTGTGCCTCAGTTATATCATCAAGTAGACTATCTGTTGAATATGTTCTGGTGGACTCGATCCAGGATACAACCTGACCAAGAAATTCTTGTTTCAGTTTTCTTAGCTGGAAAAATGTTTTAACCTTTTATGTAACCCTGGGCGTATTCTGTAAACAGTGGTTGAACATGTTATTTAAATAGGTAACATATCGTAGACACTTGCTCATTAAGGTGGGATGGCAGGGACTAAACCAGATGTTACCATTGTGACAAAATTTGTGAATAGTTATATCTCAACTCAGGCCAGTCACTGTGTTCCAAAATTACATCAGAAAGATTAATGCAATGAACAGACAGAAATAAAATTCCAGACTTACTGAATTTAAATTTCATTGGGGCGGGGGCGGTAACTAGTTTTTGTATTTCTTGAAAAAAAAAATGTTTTGAAGGAATGGGACAATATATAATACCAAATGGTTAAAATCTGGATATGTGTCTTTCAAAAAATATTTTGATAAATGAAACTACTTTTGTCACTATTAAAACTACATTCTTCACGAACACAGTCCCTTTTGCCATGGTGAGCAATTCTTGCGTATTCTTCTATGATCGCAGGGGTTTTTAAATTATTATTTTAGATAACAGATATACAAAATTAAAGGGAAATATCAGTATTAGTAATATTACTTTGAAAACATTTTATAGTAAGTAGAGTGTGCAGTTAATAGTTCTTTGTGACCAATCCTAATGTTTAGTTTTACTCTGAATTCAGTAATAAGATGATGTAAACCTACTTAAAATTAAAACAGGGAAGGTGTTACCTCAATGAGTCCTGGGTTTTTCCCCAACTCTATGGTCTCATTTACATAGTGTGATCTATGCTTGTCTATGTCTGTGCAGTGTATAATAAGTCATATAGAATATATTAACATTGCATATTTCTGATTAATTATTAAAACTTCAATATAGTCTTGAATTTCTACTGATATTCAAAAACTACTGAAAATGTAAGTCTGGCGTTAATGATATTGGCATAATTCCCTTGATAGTTAAACTGAGTTTTGTTCTTCAGAAATAACGACACATAGCCAGTTTCATAATAAGCCTTCAGGGGCAACTGGGTGGCTTCAGTCAGTCAGGTCCAACTCTTTTTTTTTTTTAATTTTTTTTTTTTTATTTGACGTTTATTTATTTTTGAGACATAGAGAGACAGCGCATGAATGGGGGAGGGTCAGAGAGAGAGGGAGACACAGAATCTGAAACAGGCTCCAGGCTCCGAGCTGTCAGCACAGAGCCCGATGAGGGGCTCGAACTCACGGACTGTGAGATCATGACCTGAGCCGAAGTTGGTCGCCCAACTGACTGAGCCACCCAGGCGCCCCGAGTCAGGTCCAACTCTTGATTTCAGCTCAGGTCATGTTTTCACAGTTTGTGAGTTCAAGCCCCGCATCAGGCTCTGTACTGACAGGGTGGAGCCTGCTTCAGATTCTCTCTCCCTCTCTCTCTGCCCCTCCTCCACTAGCACTCTATCTCCCTCAAAATAAATTAATTAATTAAGATTAAAAAAAAATACTGTACCCTGAATGGAGCTCATTTTTGCTTTTTTTAAAGAAAGTTCTTTCAAGGCCCCTGGGTGGCTCAGTTGGTTAAGCGTTCAACTTTGGCTCAGGTTATGATCTTGTGGTCCATGGGTTCGAGCCCTGAGTCGGGCTCTTTGCTGACAGCTCAGAGTCTGGAGCCTGTTTCAGATGCTGTGTCTCCTTCTCTTTCTGCACTTCCCCCCACTCACACACACACACTCTCTCTCTAAAAAATAAACATTAAAATTTTTAAAAATTAATAAAATTCTTCCAATTTTTTTTTTTTTGAAGTGTAGTTGACATACGATATTATATTCCTTTCAGGTTACAACTTAGTGATTTGACATGTACATACATTACAAAGTGATCACTGCAATAAATCTAGTTACCACCCTGAAAGAGGGTTCCTGGACTCAAGTCCAATGTTGTGCATGTGTTCCCCACCCACCCCCACCCCCAACACCAAGCAATTCTTGGACACCAGCAGTGTGTCCAAGAATTCAACTCGATTCAACTCAATTCTGACACTATCCACTTGGAGATGGCATAAGATTCCACAGGTTTGGGGTTCAGTTGTACAAGATTCCCCCCCCACCCCGCAGCCCCCCTGTCTGGATGCCAGCCACAGACCCCAGGCCGTTACCTGTGCTTCTGACCAGCCAGCTACAGATTCAAGGCTCCAACAACCTCCTCCTTAGGTTCTTGTAATTTACTAGAGCAGCTCACAGAACTCAGGGGAACATTGTGTTTACCAGTGTATTAAAGACACGAATCAATAGTCAGATGAAGAGATACACGGGTCAGGCACAGGAATGGGTGTGGGGTTTCCATGCTCTCTCCAGGTACACCCCTCTCCCCGTATCTCCACGTGGTCGCCAACCCGGACGCTCTCCAAACCCAGTCCTCTTGGCTTTTTTATGGAGCCTTTATCTCATAACCACGATTGTTGTTGGTTATTGGCTGATTCAGTCTCCAGCGCTTTCCCCTCATCAGAGGTCAGAGGAAGGGACTAGAGGTTCTAACACTCTAATCCCAGAGTTGGTCCTCCTGGCAACTAACCTCCACGCTTGGGTACAATCCAAAAGTTACCTTCCTTAATAATAAGATCCCCATTTCACCTCTATGGCTCTGGGGCATTTTCAGTAACTGTGAATGAAGATCAACTGTATCTGAGAAACCTATTTTGGTCATTTGACTAAATATATATTTCCTATGAATCATATCACACCATCTGTTACCGTACGAAGTTATAATATTATTGACTATATTCTCTATGCTGTACTTTTCATCCCCATGAATTCTTTATAAGTGGAAGTTTGTACCTCTTAATTCTTTTCAGCTATTTCACCCATTACCCTCCCCCCCACCCTCTGGCAACCACCAGTTTGTTCTCTGTAGGTATGAATCTGTTTCTGTCTTGTTTTGCTTGTTCATTTGTTTTGTTTTTTAGATTCCACATACAAGTGAAATCGAATGGTATTTGTCTTTCTCTGACCTAATTCACTTAGCGTAATATCTCTAGGTGAATGGAGCTTATTTTGAATCATTAAGTATTTCAGTAGAAAGAGTTTTATAGCTATATTTATACCCAATGGGATAGAGATAAAAATTCATATGGCAATTGAAAGTGACCCTTTATAAATTTGTAGAAAATGGGGACACTTACTAGAGGTTTAACACTCAGAAGTATCTTATCATTATATCCTAGCAAAAAACTCTGAATAAGCCTTTTTGAAAGTCTGAAAGAAACGTGGGTTAAAAATAAAACATTCAGGAGGATAAAGTATTGACCATTAACTGATAATTCAGGATAGTTTCCCCCACTCAAAGAGGAAATATATGTTACTCCTTTTGGGATCGACTCTTAGACTTTCCCTGCAATAGAATACCAGTTTAAAACCCATAGAAATAAAAATTGGCCCCTGTGCCTTCAGTCCATATGTAGCTCTGATGCCAGTGAGGAATTGCTATTCTTCAGTAATAACGACACATAACAAATTATCTAACTACATTGGACGGGGTTGTTGTGCCATCACTAAGTCTTTGGCCTTCAACTCCACACCAGCCTCTCTACCAGGCTATGTGTTGGGAGGTTGGGCCTCTGCAAACCACGTATCTGCTCTGTCAATTGATTCCCTGTGGGTTCTGCCCATAGGGACGGCCAGAGGAAGGCTGCAGGGGTAGGGATGAGGGCTTTTCCTTCCTGGGGGCTTCTTGTCTGCCGCTGAGCTGTGAGCAAACCCCCAGCGATATTTTTTCACTCCAACAACAGCGGCTGATTCCTAGGGCAGGAAGTGAATCCAGTTTGCAATTTTTCTAACCTTTGAAGAACCAGAATCAAAGTACCACCTCGGGACACTTGCTTCCTGAAGTTTTGTTATCTCCATGGTGGTTTAGTGTTCCCTGTTTTAGCTTTTCAGATCTTCAAAACATAGTCAACGATTTTTTATATCTAGTGATTGATCCTTTATGTTAAATTGTCTATGTAAAAATAACTCTTGTGATTTCTGTCTCTCGATGGATACAGTTGTATTAGGAGGCCAAGGATGAAAACAACTTGACTGTAACTGTCAACCAATAGGGCTAGTACTTTACAAAGGGTCACATTGGCTTGGAAGGTCAAATGGCTAAAGTTTATAATATTTTATGAAGATGTAATATATAATGAAATATATAATATGAAAGTACCCTGAAAATGGACTAAATCCAGTAGTTTGTCTCTATCCTTATAATGTGAGTTTGCTGGGGTACCTGGGTGGCTCAGTCAGTTAAGTGTCCGACTCTTGGTTTGGCTCAAGTCAGGATCTCATGGGACATGAGTTCAAGGCCCACATCGGGCTCTTCGCTGGCAGCAAGGGGCTTCCTTGGGATTCTCTCTCTCTCTCTCTCTCTCTCTCTCTCTCTCCCTCTCTCTCTGCCCCTCCCCCACTCGTGCTTCTCTGTCTCTCTAAAATAAATAAATGAACAAAAATTATTTTAAAAATGGGAGTTTGCTATATTATTTATGACTATTTGATTCTGACAGAAGACGAGAGAGACAGAAAGTATATCAGTTAGGGTTTTCTGCAGAAACAGAGCAGGTAGGAATTGGTTCATGTGGTTTGGAGGCCAAGAAGTCTTACCAACTGCCATCTGTAAACTGGAGACCAGGGAAGCCACTGATAAAATTCAGCCAGAACTTGAAGGTCTGAGTGTAAGTCCCAGTCTGAGTCTGAAAGCCCGACAACCAGAGGCACAGATGTTGATGTCGGAGGAAAAGATGGGTATATCCCAGCGGAGCACAGTGAGTAAATTCACTCTTCCTCTACCTTTTCTATGCTAATCAATTTCTATTCTGGCCCTCAAGGAATTGGACGACACCACCTCATTGGTTAACGGTGGATCTGTTTTGCTGAATCTACTGATTCCAATGCTAATGTTTTCCAAACACAGCCTTGCAGACACATCCAGATGTAATGTTTTCCCAGCTATCAGGGCGTCCTTTAACCCAGTTAAGTTGACACATAAAATTAACCATCACAGATGGGATGGATGAAACTCATATGTGTTAAGTGTACATAAGCATACATAAGCTAATAGCATACCCGTTATAGGTAAAACTCATGAGATGTGCTAAAGATAGAAAATGAGGAAAGAAGTCGCTTGAAAAACATGAGCAGAATTCATAAGCTATGTTAAATGTGGATAATACACTAGCAACTTTCAAGACATATTACACATATGATAAATAGGATGAAACGAGCAAAAGTGTTTACAGAAGAAAAATATGAGATGGGCCAAGTCATGAGGTACAGATCATGTCACTTCTAGGTTGACAGCTAATCGTCCCTAAATTGGCTACTCATTTGGACCCATCCTGGCCCCATTGTGCTTGGGTTAAGCAACACGGACAAAACCATGGTTGTTCAGCAGGCCCGCTGGCGATTCACAGCTGAGGCCCTAAGTACTTGCCCCTGGGTTCTAATGGAGGCAGTGCCTGTAACCCACCCCAGGCACTTCCTGCTTAACCTCAACTCTGGTCCTTGTGACTGGAAGAGAGGGGTTGGAGAGAGGAAGGGAGGGAGAGAGAGAGAGACATGAGAATCCCAAGATTCAGGGAGGGTCATCTTTTACCGTGCTTGTTCTCTATGCTATATTGCACTATTCTATCTCCCCCCACACAGTGTCTCACTGTGTGTTTTGAATAAATTAATAAACCACTGACTTATGTGTCTGTGAGCCTCTCTTCAGTGAACTTTAGGATGAACCTTGTTCATTTTCATGGAAAGGGCAGGTGGAATTTTGTGAGGGATTGCATTGCATGTATAGATCAATTTGGGAGTATTGTCATCTTACGGATATTGAGTTTTCCAATCTGTGACACAGGATGTCTTTCCATTTATTTAGGCCTTAAAAAAAGATTTTTCCAATCATGTTTTGTAATTTTCAGTGTACAAGTGTTGCATTTATTTTGTGAAGTTGATTCCTAAGCACTTTTTGGTGCTATTGTAAATAATAAACAATTAGCGGAATGTTGTGCAACTATTAAAATGCAATTTAGGAAGTACGGTATGTATAATAACAGACACTATTGTTGGAAGTAAGATCTAATAATCATTGGAAGATGATTTCCATTTAAGGAACAAGATAAGAACACCAAATCATATGTATTATAACTGTACTGTTACTATGTACCCAAAGTAAGCAAATAAACCTGTACACAGAAGTCCTAAAGTAAAATGTAATTTTTCTTTTTCCACCTCTTTGTAATTTCAAACATGTCTTTAATGACAATGATTACTTCTATCGTGAAAACTCTAAATATATAATTTTATTTTTTAATTAAAAAAATTTTAGAGAGAGTGAGTACAAGCAAGGGAGAGGGGAGAAGGAAAAGAGAGAGAGAGAGATTGAGAATCTCAAGTAAGCTTCACGCTCAGTGCAGAACCCAGGGCAGGGCTTGATCCCAGGACCCGGAGCCGAAATCAAGAGTCAGACACTCAAACAACTGAGCCATCCAGGTGCCCCCTGAATATGTAATTAAAAAATCCAATAACCTTGAATTATTTGGGTGGTTAAAATAGCCAGACTGGATTATTTACGATACATCTTCTTTGAGAGTTTATTGTATGTTTATTCTTACAATGCTAAAAATAAAACTGTTATAGTTGATGTCAAATTGACACCAGTTGATCACATAAGACTTTTTAGAGTTTCTCATGCTAAGCAGCTCATGTAACATTCATTATTCTACTGACCAGATCTTTTTTTACCATATAGATTTTTAATTTCTTTTTAATTCCCCATTCACATGTATTGATGCTATACATTATTGTAGATAATCCTTAGTGCAAGAGTCAGTATATGATTAAAAATTATAATAGCAGAAAACTGTACATTTGACATTACAGGAAAACAATTTTTATTTTTTATTGTGTAAATAATTCAAATTCTGGCCCAGCATACAGGCCATTGTCAGAACACTCTAATTCTTTTCTTTTTAACGTTTATTTATTTTTTGAGATAGAGCATGAGACAGAGCTCGAGAGGGGAAGGGCAGAGAGAGAGGGAGACACAGAATCTGAAGCAGGCTCCAGGCTGTGAGCTGTCAGCACAGAGCCCGATGCAGGGCTGGAACCCATGAATCGTGAGATCGTGACCTGAGCTGAAGTTGGACACCGACTGAGCCACCCAGGTGCCCCATGAACACTCTAATTCTTATGCCTCAAACTTTCTGAGAGTTCATTTCATGGATACAAGAAAAAACAAACCAGTGTCTCTTATATTTGCTGTCCACATTGTCTGAAAGAGGCAGATTAAACAAAAATTTTTTTAATGTTTATTTATCTTTGAGAGATAGAGCAGGGGAGGGGCAGAGAGAAAGGAGGACAGAAGATCCAAGGTGAGCTCCATGCTGACAGAAGAGAGCCCGATGTGGGGCTCGAACTCGTGAACCATGAGATCCTGACCTAAGCTGAAGTCAGAAGCTCAACCGACTGAGCCACTCAGGTGCCCCTGAAAGAGACCGCTTTATCTTCATGTATAGAAAAACGAGTTGTTGCTGGAATCCTCCACATTCGTAAAGCACGTCTCTCCCCATCACTAAATGGATCTTCTGAGCAGGTACTGCAGAGTCTGAGGATCCGGGAGCACCTTTTGAGGTGCTCCCCTCCTCCTCCCAGGAGTCCTGTTTCCCCCTGGCTAATTGGAATAGGCTCTGCCTGACTACTGCTTCATGCTGGGAAGACTATGCCCCACAGTTTAATTAGCTGATAATTCTAATCTACTAATTTAACTAACACTTCTTTTGAGCATTGTGTCCGCCTGGCACAACATTTCTGAGACTTAATACAAGGGCGCACGGTTTCCGGGCAGTTTGCCTCCGTTTACTGAACCACTATGGCACCTTCATTATTTGATTTAACTCTTCTATTCTCTGGCATTGTGAGGTTTTCAGCCAAACCCACTGATGTGTGCTCATGAACACCAGTTGTCTACAAATCACCTGCTTTTCTGAGGAAGGATCTTATTACTAAAACACAGCTAGTTCCCGACAAGAAGAGGGCTTAGATTTCTTTGGCCGGCTTGATGCTTTATCAGACTGCCTGTTTGCTCTCTGTAGTCATTGTGCTAAGCCCAAATTTCTTCCTTCTCTTTTTGTTCTGGGAAGGTCCTTCTGCGAATGACTCTCCAGCCTCCCCGGGGACACTGGACCTTGCTGTGCCCCGCCCTGCAGCTAGATCCTTCTGTGATATGAGTACAATGGTTCTACTTCCTGTCACCATCTCTGGGGCGTCATTTAAACCCAAGGACATCCAAAAAGTTACAGCCTGCACCTGCCCCCCGCCCTCCATGGCTGTCAGAAGATACTGTACCCTTCCTCTGCTTCTATTCTGGTCGCCCTTGTCCCTCCCTTGGTAAAAGACTCCCACTGGAATCAGTAAAGGCAGGACCGGCAAAGCCAAGGGCGCTACAAGCCATCCCTTTGTTCTGAGGACAGCTAGTTCCAAGAAGCGCTCTCTTAAAAATGGGAACACCCTCAAGGGGAAGTCACCTGAAACGCAAAATACCTCTGTGAAGAGGAGAAGCAGATTCTACTGTAACTAACTCTGTGACCTTGCGCTTGAAGCCATCTTTCTTCAAGTCTCAGCTTCCTCATCCAAGAAAGGGGAGCTTGGACTGGACCTATTTCTTCAGTTTCTGCAGGTTGAGAGATTGCTTTGTGAATCTGATGAAAGTCACAGACTGTCTCCCTACAATGGTGCACGTGTGCAAATTAAAAACTATATATAGGACTCTGAGAGGCTCAGTTGTTAAGCATTTGACTTTGGCTCAGGTCATGATCTCATGGTTCGTGAGTTTGAGACCCCCATCAGGTGAGCTCGAGCCCCTCTTCAGGTGAACATGAGACACATTTTGGGTGAGCCCTGCTTCTCTCTCTGTCTCTTCCCCCACCCTGTCCCTAGTGGGATTCTCTCTCTCTCTCTCTCTGCCCCTCGCTCATCTGCGCCCTCTCTCTCTCTCTTTCTCAAAAAACTAAAACAAAAATAGATATATAAAATTATAAACAAATTAGGATTGACTCACAGTCTGTAGGCCCACAGCTACTGGGTTAAAATAAGAAATAAACAAGCAAACAAACTAAACCATGAACACTGTCTCTAAATTCATTTTGAATTAAAACATTTTTTTTAATTTATTGTTGCAAGAGAAAGAGAGAGACCGAGAGTGATTGGGGGATGGACAAAGAGAGAAGGAGATCCAGAATTCGAAGCAGGCTCCAGGCTCTGAGCCTGCTCTGTGAGCACAGAGCTCAATGTGGGGATCAAACTCACAAACCATGAGATCATGAACTGAGCTGAAGTCAGATGCTTAACTGACTGAGCCACCCAGGCGCCCCCTCTAAGTTCACTTTGAAGTCTTACATTCTGTGATTCCAACCTCCCCATCCAGGTTCCTGACATGACTTGGATGTCCCCTGCACTGATAGGTCCCTGATGCCTCATTTCTGTGTGATGTTGTCACCTGTTTGTTTTATTTGCTAACTGTAGAAGATCACCTTTGGACGAAATCACGAAACTGTGATGAGACACTACAGGACCCTATCATCAGCCATTTCTTCTCACTTTTCAAATTTATCTGTCTTTTTAAAATTTTATTTTTAAAATGGTGGTAAAATATACATTAAAGTTGACCATTTTTAAAAATATGTTTGTTATTTTAAGAGGTAAGGGGCAGAGAGAGAGAGAGAGAGAGAGAGACAGAGACAGAGACAGAGAGAGAGAGAGAGAGAGAAAGAGAGAGAATCCCAAACAGACTCCATGCTCTATGCAGAGCTGACGTGGGGCTCAATCCCACGAACTGTGAGATCATGACTTGAGTGGAAATCAAGTTAGATGCTTAACCAACTGAGCCATCCAGGCGCCCTTTAAAGCTTACCATCTTACCCATTTTTAAATGTACAGCTCACAGTGACATAGCACATTTACATTGTCGTGCAGGCGTCGTCACTACCCAGCTCCACAATGTTTTCATCTTCCTCAATTGGAACTCTGGACCCATTCGACGGTAATGTCCTCTTGCCCCCGCCCCTGGCTACCACCATTCTACTTTCTGTCTTTGTAAATCTGACTGTCCCAGGTGGCTCACGTAAGTGGAATCATAGAGTGTTTGTCCTTGTGTCTGTTTTAGTTTCCTTATACCGTCCTCAGGTTTCAGCCATGGTGTGGCATGTAGAATTTCATTCCCTTATCAAGGATAAATAATATTTCATTGCATCTATCAGCCACATTTTATCTAATTCATCTATCTGTTGATGGACACTTGGGTTGCTTCTGCATGTTGGGTTTTGAACAACGCTGCAAGGGACAAGTGTGTACAAATGTCTATTTGGGCTCCAGCTTTTTATCTGGGGTATGTGCCCAGAAGCGGCGTTGCTGGATCAAATGGTAATTCAATATTTAATTTTTTGAGGAAAGGCCATACATTTTTTCTACCATTTTATATTCATACCAACTGGCATAAGGGTTCCTATATATATATATATATATATATATATATATATATGTATATTTCTGTGCTTCCCCCCCTTTCTTCTTCTCTTAAATATTTGCTTAGTCTGTAGTGCTGAAGAACATAAATTTTGTGGTAGGTTTTAGTAGAAAAAGTGGAACAATTGCTTAGCTTTCTGTTATTTATTACTATTATTAATATTACTGCATTCATGTTCTTGAAATTGAAATGAGTCTTAAAAATAAGCATCAAAAGAAACTTGCCCATTGCCAATTATAAAATAAGTCTCATCACCTATGTACCTACCAGTGCAGCCACACTTTGCAGATTCTGTGTATCTATTGGGTTAACTTAATTATTTCCATTGATACGTTTCATGGTGTTGCATGTTAATTGACATTTGGAACGTTAATAAATAAATATCTTCCAAAACATTACACCATGACACAACATTGAGACCCAAAGACAAAAATGTCACAGAAGATTGTTCTATGACGCGATACAATGAAAAACAGGAAAAACTGCTAAATCTGCCGAGTGTTAATAGAACCCCCCCCCCCAGCAAATTATAAGATTTGTAGACGTAAATGACACTTAAAAAATGTAAAGCCCAAAATGTGGAGACAAATGTAAAGCAGAACAGAATATAAGTTTCTGTCTTTGGATGCATTTATCAGAAAGTAGGTGGGAATGAAAACATCCCCTGTCCCTTAAGATGACACATGTGTTAGAATAGCTGCCCTGATTCCAAAATGGAAGGCACGGGTTGAGGTCCTGCACGTCTGGATTGCCTGTTGATATCTTGACCTTTAGTCAGAGCCAAAGAAATTTCTGTCTTTCTTAAGCCACAGCAAGTTTGGACCCTATTACAGCATCCTAACCAACAGAGACCTACTTCACCCCGCATGAACGACCAGCTTCTCCGTGAACTGGAAACCTAAATTGGGAAGTTTAAGCCGTAACACTAACAAAGGAAAGAAAGGAAAATGTCTTTGGAACTTGAGGGAGAGAAAAGGTTTTAAACAAAATACCAAAGAGTACGATGCATGAGAGAAAAAAAAATGAGAGATTCGACTCCATAAAAATTAAGGATTTTTGTTGAATGAAGGACAGCACAGAAAAAGTGACAGATGAGAAGGTAAGAAGACTTGTTTAAGATGGAAAAGTAGACCACAGGTCAATATCTACACTATACAAGGAACTCTAGTGAGTGAACAAGAAGGAGGCAACTGTATCCATTTTCTGTATGCTGCTGTATCAGATGACCACAAACTCACTGGCTTAGAACGACAAAAAATTTTTATTTTACAGTTTTTCAGATCCAAAGTGTGACAAGGCTATCCCTGGCTAAACTCAAGGTGTCTGCAGGGTTATGCCCTCTCTGCAGACTCTAGAGGAAAATCCCTTTCTTGCCTTTTCCAGCTTTTGGAGCTAACAGCATTCCCTGGTCATCGTCAAAGCCAGTGATAGCAAATGAATCTCATGCTGCCTGTGACCTCCTTTTTTGTCCCCCCCATCTTTAAAGCCATTTATTTGTTTATTATTTATTTATTTATTTAATGTTTATTTTTGAGAGAGACAGCGTGAACCAGGGAGAGGCAGAGAGAGAGAGGGGGGCAGAGGATCCAAAGCGGGCTCCGCGCTGACAGCAGTAAACCCAATGAGGGGCTCGAACTCACAAACTACAAGATCATGATCTGAGCCGAAGTCAGAGACTCAATCAACTGAGCCACCCAAGCACCCCTTATAGTTACACTGGGCCCACTAAGAAAATCTAGGATAATTTCTCTATGTTAAACTCATCTGATTAACAACCTTAATTCCACCTGCAACTTTAATTCTCCTTTGCCATGTAAAGTAAGATACTCATAGGTTCCAGGGAGCAGGATGGGGACATCTTTGGGGGAACTATTATTCTGCTAACTAGGTACACATCAGAACAAAAGACAAAGGATTTGAATTTGCAGAGGGGGAAACACTTAGGATTAACAAATTATGGTCAGAAACTACCAGTACTGGGGCGCCTGGGTGGCGCAGTCGGTTAAGCGTCCGACTTCAGCCAGGTCACGATCTCGCGGTCCGTGAGTTCGAGCCCCGCGTCAGGCTCTGGGCTGATGGCTCGGAGCCTGGAGCCTGTTTCCGATTCTGTGTCTTCCTCTCTCTCTGCCCCTCCCCCGTTCATGCTCTGTCTCTCTCTGTCCCAAAAATAAATAAACGTTGAAAAAAAAAATTAAAAAAAAAAAAAAAGAAACTACCAGTACAATGATCTTAAGTGTCATCTGTTCATTCATTTTTTAATCAGAATATTTAGTAAGCAGACAACATGGGCACAACTCCTGTGGAAAAGCACAGATGGAGAGGTCTTCAAGTGGTCAGCCAAAGGTCCCTGTGAGACCCAGTCTTCCCTAGACCTTCTGAAGTGTCCTAAAATACTGTCAGTAAGAAGTGTATTCATTGTAGAGACCTGCTATGCGAGAAGACGTTCTTTAGAATTCCAAGACTTTTGTCTTCATTTCAGAGTCAACATGACACGGTGTTTAATCTATCTGATTGCTGTGCAAGGTTACCTTCACAAATTAAGAGAGGGCTCAAAGTATTTTTTAAAGAAATTACCAGTGTTAGCCCTAGACTGCCTTTTTGCCTTAACTGATATCCCACTTTCCCTTAGAGATACTTAACTTTAAAATTGAGTCAGCACTGAAAAAAAAAAAAAATCCACACTATCAAAATGCACTCTGTAGAAGTGACTAGAATCAGTATTTTATTTACAGATCCAAGATGCATTCAACATGGCTGTCTCACCAGCCAAGGCAGGGCTGAAAGTCAGGGTCATTTTCGGAACTTCAATTAAATAGATTACATTCAGCAGGGGCACAAATGGAGGCCATTATCATTAAAGTTGAGTTGAGAGAGAGATTGCAAACTTGGGCACCGCGTGAAGATCACAGGAAAATGTGTGTTTGTGCTAGATCTGTAAAGAGTTGGCTTTTATTTCTTTTCCCTGGAAGTTACACTTGCCAGGAATCATGTATCTGACTATAATAATGAGGTTATATGACTTTACATATTGAAAAGATACCTAAACATAATAACAATATTACTTTGAACTTGCACTGCACTCTTCATCCAAGAACTTCTCCATCATTAGCTAATCGAATCTCACGGTGTGGAAATGAAAGTATCTACTTACCTCACTTTACCAAAGGGAGTGTTTCTGAGAAGTTAAGTGACAGTGAACATTTAAATGGAAGGTAGTAGGGAAATGGGGACAGAAATGTCTTGCTGAATAATGTAGATATCTGGGAATGAAACTCAAAGGTTCACATAAGAGCCATTCATCTAATCGAACACTTTAATTTTATTTTTAATGTTTATTTTTGAGAGAGACAGAGCATGAGCAGGGGAGGTGAAGAGAAAGAGGGAGACACAGAATCGGAAGCAGGCTCCAGGCTCTGAGCTGTCAGCACAGAGTCCAATGCGGGGCTCGAACTCACGAACTGTGAGATCATGACCTGAGCCGAAGTCAGCCGCTCAACCAACTGAACCACCCAGGTGCCCCTAATCGATCACTTTAGAAGGCTACATCTAAATGTCACCAGATATATAGAAAATGCTGCTTTCATAAGTTCTCAGAAAAGGACACTCTTCTAATTCTCCTTACCAAACTATGTTGATGTCTTTACACATTAAGTTCTTTATAAAATAAATTCTTGTTTTCAACTTAATGTCTTCTTATTGCTTTTATTTTTGTAACACCTTATTGAAACATAATTCACATGCCATGTAATTCAGCAATTTAAGGTGTACATTTCAATGGTTTTTATTTATTCACAGTTACGTGGAACTGTCACCACAGGTAATTTTAGAACATTTTCATTGTCATCATCTCCAAAAGAAACCCCCACTCCTTAGCTGTGGCTACTCTTTTCCCCCAACGACTACTGAATCTAAGTAAACACTACATCATTTTGCTTCTGTAGATGTGCCTTCTCAGGATATTTCACGTAAGCGAGATCATATAATATGTGGTCTTTTGTGTTGTCTTCTTTCACTGGGCATAATGTTTCCAAGTTTCATCCATGTTATCGGGTGTATCAGTATTTCATTCCCCCCACCTTTTTTTTTTTTTTTTTTTAGCTATATAATGTTTCATTTTACGGATATGATTTATCCATTCCATCTACCCATGTTTTATCCACTCATGAATTACAGACATTTTGGTTGCTTCTATCTTTCAGCTCTTGTGAATAAGGCTGTTATGAACATTCATGTACAAGTGTTTGTGAGTACGTGCTTTCATGTTGGGGGCAAGTACCTAGAAGTAGAATTGCTGTTTACCTTTTTGAGGGGCTGTTGACTATTTTCCAAGGTTGCTGCAGCATTATACATTTCTACAGCAGTATAGAGGGGTTCTGGTTTCTCCACATCCTCGCCAAAACTTGTTATTTGCTGACTTTTTCCTAAAATTTCAATTAATTTAGAAAAATTTTTTAATGTGTATTTATTTTTGAGAGAGATAAGGACAGAGCGCAAGAAGGGAAGGGCCAGAGAGAGAGAGAGAGGGAGACACAGAATCTGAAGCAGACTCCAGGCTCTGAGCTGTCAGCACAGAGCCCGTTGTGGTGCTCTAACTCATGGACTGTGAGATCATGACCTGAGCTGAAGTTGGACGCCCAACTGACTGAACCACCCAGGGGCCCCTCAATTAATTTTTTTAATTGAGGGGAAATTCACATAACATAAAATTAACATTTTAATTAAACTATACAGTTCAGTAGCATTGAGAATGTTCACAATATTGTGCAACCATCACCTTTATCTAGGTCCAAAACATTGTCATCATCCCCAAAAGAGGACTTTGTACCCATTTATCGGTCACTGCCCATTCCCCCCTCCCACCATCCTCAGAGGGGATGAATTGTTTCCCAGCCAAATCCACATACTGAAGCTCTCTCAATATGACTATATTTGGAGAGAATACCTTTAAGGAAGTAATTAAGGTTAAATGAGGTCATAAGGTGGAACCCTAATCCCGTAGGACTTCTGTCCTTATAAGAAGAGTAAGAGTCACTGGAGAGGCTCTCCCCCCAGGCACATAAAGAGGAAAATCTGTGAGGGGACACAGCTAGAGGGCAGCCATCTCCAAGCCAGAATGAGAGGTCTCACCAGAAACTAAATTTTCTGGTGCCTTGACCTTGAACTCCTTTATTTATTTCATCAGACTTCAGGATTTATTTATTCCCTCCCAGTTCATCCAGAACTGTGAGGAAATACAGCTCGTTGTCCAAGCCACCCAGCTTGTGGTGTTTTGTTATGGCAGCCTGAGCAAACTCATACCCAGATAAATGGAATCATATCATAGGTGACCTTTTGTGACGTGGTTCTTTCACCTGATACAATGTTTTCAAAGGTCATCCATGTTGCAGTGTGTATAACTACTTCATTTCGTCTTATGGCTAAATAGTATCCAATTGTATTTTTGCTTACCCATTTCCTCCATAGTAGGACATTTGAGTTATTTCCACCTTGGCTATTGCAAATAGGTCTGTTATGAACACTCGTGTGCAAGTATTTGCTTGAATACTTGTTTTCAGTTCTTTTGGGTATATATCTAGGAGGAGAATTGCTGGGTGGTATGTTAATTCTATGTCTAACTTTTTGAGGGACTGCCAGACTGTTTTCCACAGTGGCCGCATCATTTTAGATTCTCAACAGCGGCATGTGAGGCTTCCAATTTCTCCATTTCTTTGCCAACAATGCCATTTCTCCTCTTTTTGATTTTAGCCATCCTAGAGAGTGTGATGGGGTATCTCATTTTGTTTTTGTTTTTGTTTTTTTTTTTTGATTTGCATTTCCTTGACAACTAATGATGTTCACGATCTTTTCATGTCCTGAATTTTTGCTCGTGTTTTTGCTGTCACGTCTAAGAAACCATTACCTAAATCACACCATGAAGATGTATGCCTATGTTTTGTGTGTGTGTGTGTGTGTGTTTTTTTTTTTTTTTCCGGAGAA
The DNA here is from genome assembly GCF_028749965.1 of Puma concolor. NCBI lineage: Eukaryota > Metazoa > Chordata > Mammalia > Carnivora > Felidae > Puma > Puma concolor. Next base: position 87,093,176 of record NC_141678.1, on the reverse strand, counting down.
TTTTATAGTTTCAGGGCTTGTATTTAGGACGTTAATCCACTTAGAGTTCATTTTGTAGACGGTATGAGGTATGGATCTAAATTCATTCTTTTGCATGTGGATATCCAGTTGTCCCATTTGTGGAAAAACACTAGTCTTTCCTCATCGAATTATCTTGCCACACTGATAGATAGTCAATTGACCAAAATGTGAGTGATTATTTCTGGGTTGTCAATTGTATTGAGCTTTGTAGTAAGTTTTGAAACTGGGAAGCAGAAGTCGTTCAATTTTGTTTTGGCTAGTCTGTTTCCCTTAATTTCCATATGAATATAAGCCAATAATGTCCATATTCTTTCCATGTGGGTAACCATATCACTTTCTACGAGAATGGTGGCTGCATATTTGACAGAAATTGCTTTAAATCTGTAGTTCAGTTTGGGGGAGTATTGCCATTTTAACAATATAAAATCTTCCAATCATTGACACAGGATGTCTTTCTATTTATTTAGGTCTTTTATTTTTTATTTATTTATTTTTTAAAAGTTTATTTATTTATTTTGAGAGAGAGTGCACGAGCAAAGGAGAGGCGGGGGTTGGGGGGGGGGGAGATCCCAAGCAGGCTCTGCACTGTCAGCACAGAGCCTGATGTGGGGCTGGAACTCACAAACTGTGAGATCATGACCTGAATCGAAATCAAGAGTTGGATGCTCAACCGACCCAGCCACCCAGGTGCCCCATCTATTTATTCAGGTCTTTTAAAATGCTTTTCAATGATACTTTGTAATTTTCCATGTGGATGTCTTATATTTGTTTTAAATTTATTCCTAAGCATTTTATTCTGTTTATTGTTATTGTAATCATTTTCTTAACTTAGTTTTTGAATTTTTTGTTGCTTGCATACACAAATAGAACTTTATTTTGTACACTGATTTTGTATTCTGTAACCTTGTTAAGTCTTTCCTTTGCTCTAATAGTTTCTTTGTGGATTCCTTAGAATTTTCTACATGTAAGGTCATGTCACCTGCAAATAGAAATAGATTTACTCTTCCTTTCTAATCTGGATGTCTTTTATTTCTTTTTCTTGCCAATTACGCTGAATAAAACTTCCAGTATAATGTTGAACAGAAATGGTGATAGACATCCTTGTCTGCTTCTCCACATCTATAATTAAGACCCCTATTTATTAACATGTGCAAAGAAAGCGGAGTTCAAATCCATGTGCTTTGCTATTTGAAGTGGAACATGAATATACCTTGCTTCAATTCTCCCAGTTTAAAACGGCATAAAATATTTATTACCTTTCTGTTTTGGTATTGGGAAAACGAATTAGAATTTGATGATCCCCTTAAAAATTAAATATTATGTAAATTCATAGGACAAAGTTATGGAGCATAATTAGGAAAATTCACAAGTAGGGGATGAAACTTTTAGCCATGCGTCTCTTTCCTTCTTAAAGATCAGAATTATTAATAAATCATTAATAAAGGATCTTTATTCTTAAGTAAGGCAGACTGGGCTCCAGGTGACTTTCTGGAAGACCCACAGAATGTTTGCCTGCCCTGGGCACCATGAATAACTTCCCTACATCTATTGGTTAGAATCCTTTTGTTTACGAATCCTATTGCTTGCTTTTTTTTTTTTTTTAATATGTTCTCGTGATAAATAAATTAATAACCCAATTAATGTAAAAGGAGCTTGTGAAAGTATTTCTCTTTTGGGCCAATAGTTTCTTCCCTCTGCAAAATGAGGAAAATTCCCTTTGTTCTGGAAATTGTGCCTGGCAATGGCTGCACAAGTAGCTGTAAGGCCCTGAGCACCTCTGTCTGTAAGGCCTCCTATAATGATGCGGCAAGCCTGCTTCTGAGGCCGGGCGCCGACGAAGGGAGCGACCCCGTGGTTACGCTTGCAGCCATAGTGAGATGCCATGCAACGTTGCATCCGATCCCTAGAAAGACAATTATTTCGGTCCATTCAGGCTACTATAGCAAAATACCATAGCTTGAATAGGGATGGCTTATAAGCAACAGAAATTTACGTCTCACAGTTTTAGAGGCTGGAAAGCCCAAGATCAAAGTGCTAACAAGTCTGTGTTTGATGGGGACCCAGCTTTCTGGTTCAAAGACAAATCTTTTTTCTGCATCTTCACATGGCAGAGAGGGGAAGGACCTATCTGGAATATCTTATAATTTTTAAAATTCTATTTATTTATTTTGAGAGAGAGAGAGAGAGAATGAGTGTAAATGGGGGAGGGGCAGAGAGAGAGAGGAGGGGAAGAGAATGCCAAGCAGGCTCCATGCTGTCAGCACAGAGCTGATACAGGGCTTGATCCCACAAACTGTGAGATCATGATCTGAGCCAAAATTAAGTGTTGGATGATCAACCGACTGAGCCACCCAGGCGCCCCAATGGGTGCTATTTTTAACCCCAATTTCTACTTGTAGAAGCTGAGGTTTAGGGGTTATAGAGGCATCAGGTTTTTCCCCCCTACCGAAGATTCTTTCTGCCCATTTTCTGTTAATCCCACCTATCTCCTTGGTGGAAATCTGCCCAACTCCTTTTAACTCTGTTCCAATTATAATACCCTGCCCTGCAGCTCAGAGTGTGAATAAATAACCTACGAACGGGCAATCTCATAATGTCAATTCTGATGGGGTTCTCACCATGGATTTTACATCCAGATGTTGGCAGAAAAGCTTTCCCTTTCTTCTAGGGTCGCTATATGGGAAGATGGAAGTCTGGACCATGTTCCCCTCTTTCTCTACATTTTGCCAGTTATACAAAAGAATGAGACAAACACACTCAGAGAAGCAAAGCTAAGATATTGAGAAAAAGAATATTAGTGTCTTTTGAGTCTCTAAGGCCAGATCCTTTTCTAGAGTGAGGTAATAAATAACTGATTTTTGCGTACTTCTTTGAGTAAAAGTTTTGTCATTTGCAATCAGGAAAGTTAATTAGCTCACCCATAATTATGCAACTAAGAAGGTTGCAAAGCTGGTTTTAAACCTATGTCTGGGGGCACCTGGGTGGTTCAGTTGGTTAAGCGTCTGACTCTGTTTCAGCTCAGGTTATGATCTCACTATTCTTGAGTTCAAGCCCTGCGTCAGGCTCTGTGCTGACAGTGTGGAACCTACTTGGGATTCCCTGTCTCCCTCTCTCTCTCTCTGTTTCCCTACCTTGTGCATGTGCATTCTCTTTCTCTCTCTCTCTCTCTCAAAATAAAATAAATAAACATCAAAGCTATGTTTGGTTCCAAGGTTTGTGCTCTACATAATACTTTGTTTTAAGACCCTGTTTAGCTTATATGAATATGAGGCAGATATTTTAATTTAAATGTTTATTTTTGAGACAGAGCATGAGTAGGGGAGGGACAGAGGTGGGGTGGGGGACAGAGGATCTGAAGCGGGCCCGTGCTGACAGCAGCAAACCTGATGAGGGGCTTGAACTCATGCACCTTGAGATCATGACCTGAACTGAAGTCAGATGCTCAGCAGACTGAGGCACCCAAGCACCCCCAGATGTTTTAATGTAGTCAGGTAAGAGAAATAAAGGGTAGGAAATGCATATGATCGCAACTGACAGACCCACTGTACATAACCCAAGTATTAGAATTCATGTTCACATTGTGAGGAAAAACAAAAGTGCACAACTTTTCCAAGAAAAAAAAAAAAAAAAAAGCATTTCTTTTTCTCCTAGCACAAATCACCACAAATAGTATCATGAGCTCTTAGGAGAGTAACTGAATATTTCCTGTGACCTAGGGCATAAATATCTTCACCAAAGCCAAATGATTGGGTAAAGCAGACTGAGGCCATGCCTGCTAGTGATGTATAGGTATGGGTAAAAGGTTGAAGAATGGCTGAGAGTTAAGTGGACCCATGCGCTTCTGGGTCCATGTTTTTTTTTCCATTGTGTTGCATAGCTTGTGATGATAAGCAGATTCCAACATACAAGGTCTCTCTTCATCCCTTTCCTGATCCATATATACATTGCCAGCTGGATGACTACCATTTATCATCCGGTAAAATGCCACACATTTTTATTGTAAGTTAGGATTTAAATTAATGTAACAAACACGGTTGTTAGCACAAGTAGAGAATTACAAATAGCCATACATACAGTTCTCCATACATCCACACAGGCATATATGGTTCATTGTTTCAAGTACTCAGGCATTGTATAGAAAATTTACATCGATGCTCAAAATTATAAAAGCCCAAGTTGCTGATTGAGATAGAGTAATAGTAAAAATTAATAACTAAAGTGTATGCAGGAGAAACCTGATTAAAACCTCCTTCTAAATAGATCGTGGGTGAGATTGAAAGTATGAAAATAGCAGTTTCAGAATGGTCAGGAATAACCATAGTTAGAACATTATAAATCTAAATTCATGATATATGATTATAACTTTTCTTAGATGTAGATTCACGGAATTATCTGCAGCTAAATAAGAATGAAAACAAAGCAATGAAACCTTTGGTTCAAGAAGTTAGAAAAGGAGCCAGAAAACAAACCTAAGAAAGGAGTGACAAAAGCAAGTGATAATAAATAAAAGTACAGTAAATACCTTAGAATCTGGGTATTCTCTTTAACAGAATTAATACATTGAAGATTGATTCTTCGAGGAAAAATTGGCAAACCAGTACTTAGTCTAATAGAAAAATGACACATAATTGCTTTGAATGTAATAAGCAGGACTTAATGACTTTTGTCTAATTATAAAAACAATATACACTCAACAATAACAATAAAAATTAGAAAATAAAAGCAACATAAACAAAACCACTTTTGATGGATGGTAACTAGGCATACTGTGGTTGATCATCTTGCAGTATATACAAATATCAAATCATGTTGTACACCTGAAACTGATATAATGTTATGTGTTCATTATATCTCATTTAAAAAGAGACCATTTTATAGTTTGATCCCCCCTTTTAACTTGAAACATGCTTGTTTTACATTATAGTTTACCCCTGAACAACACAGGCCTTTGGGGCAGTGACTCCTGTTCAGTCAAAAATCCACATATAATTTTTGATTCCCTAAAACTTAACTACCGAGTGTCTAGGGTAGACATGAAGCCTTCCCCATAATAGTTGATTAGCACATATTTTGTAGGTTATACTTAGCATACACTGTATTCTTACAACATAGCAAGCCACAGTAAAGAAAATGTTAAGAAAATCGTGAGGAAGAGAAAATACATCTAGAGTACCGTATTGTATTTATTGAAAAAAATCTGTGGGTAAGTGGACCTGTGCAATTCCAACCCATGTTGATCAAGAGTCAACTGTAATTTATTTTTCTCCCACAGTATTATCACTCACCCTTCCCCACTGACATCCTCAGTTTCTCATCATCTAAGACTTTTCATCTTAGAAATATCTTTCTAAAGTTATTTCCATTATTCTTCTGTACTGTCATATGTATTTTGACTTTGATACTTCAAATCCACAAATCTAAGCTTTCATGCTTGGATAACTACAGAAACTTCTCAGCTGGTATAATTGTTTCCACTTTTTGGTCCCTTTGGCACAGTACCCATCAAAAGCTCTTACCCTAGGGTTGAAGAATGTAGCCACTGTCACCAATCTCGGCCAGGGAGGCTCAGGTATGGGCTGGTGGGGCATCAGTTAAATATCCACACCTCTTTTTCCTCCCACTCTCCAATTTCCTATCGCCGTCTCCCATTCCCGACAGCCACCTGGAAGCCAGAGGGACAAATGGAGAACTAGCATGCTAGTCACCTCCCCGTCCACCTCCCAGAGGTAATTTGGCCGCCTAGAATTTCTCTCTTTCCCTGACCTTGACGGACTCATTCTGAATCCTTGCCTTTGCTTGAACTGTTCTCTCTGGCAGGAATTCCCTTACCCCATTTCTTTGCCTGGCAGACAAATTCCTACTTATTCTTCCAGATCTGGGTCTAACATCACCACTCTCTAACCTAACTACACACCTTGCAGGGGCAGCAAGGTCCTAAGAATGTCACAAGGAAAATTTAGGTCAGGCTCTCAATCTGCCACTTAAGTAGTTGATGTGACTGTGGATGAAGAACTCCTATGAATTTAAGTTCATTTTTTTGCAAAATAGGAATGGGTATATGTACCTTGACATCCCTCTCCTAGGGAAATTGAAAACATTGGTGAGAGAAATGTTCTCTAAAATGCAAATCTCTTTACAAATTTAATCTTGTTGCTGCTCTTACCATTGCTTAGATTTTTTTTTTTCTTTTTTCTTTTCCTATTTGTTCAGACCAATCACAGTGCCATGCCAGCTTTGGTGACATTCAAATATTAATTCACACCCTTACCCCGCCCCCTCCCCATTTTTTTTTTTTTTTCTTTTCTTTCTACAGTCCTCTTTTTTCCCTCTTCTGTTCAGTTATGTTCTCCCTGTCCCTCCTCAGGTGTTTATACAGAACTTAGGTGTCCAAGGACACTGCTTGCCTTTGCAGGTACATTTTACAGTTAAAGAGGATACGTGAATTTAGTTACCAACGGCGGGGCGGGGGGTGGGGGGGGCGTTGGTGGAAGTGCGGGAATCCAAACTCTGTATTGTAAATTGTAAGGCTCCGGGAGCCAAGAATTCAGGTTGGCAGAGCCAGGGCTACTTTGCAGGGCCTGGTTGGGCTTTGCCAGACCCGTGCCTCCCGCGCCGGAGCCCGCGCTGGGACGCCGGAACCCTCGGCGGGTGGGTGCAGCGGCGGGTCCGGAATTCCGGGAGGGGAGCACAAAGGAGCGAAGACCACAATTCCCGACGTGCACGGCGGCCAAGGCGGGTTCTACTCCCTGCTTGTCTCCTCATTCTTTCCGGTTCTTACGACAGAGACTGCTGTTTAGGAGCCGCGTAGTAGTAATTACAGAGAGACTTTAAGCTTCTGTGGAGGCGCGGGGCCCAGCAGCAGCTCCCTGGATGCTTCCTATTTGTCCCGTGGTTGTCTCCGACCTTGCGGAACCCGCAGCCCGACCGGCCGGGTTTCCATGGGGACACTGATTGTACACGGACGTTGTGGCGCGGCAGTTTAATTCTCCGGCGGCGGCTGATTGAGCGGGACGAGATGGTCTTGACGGGGCTCATCAGGAAACTCGGTAACAGTCTGAGTTGCCCCTCGCCCGCGTCGCCGTCCTGTCGTGGCCACTTGCTAAGGCTGGTTGTGTGACGTTTTGGAGGCCGGGCCACCCTGAGACGGCTCCCTTTCGTCCTGGCCTCGCCAGGGCAGCCCCCGGGGATCCATCTCGGACTGAGTAAACCCAGCGATTCGCGTCCCGAGGGCACCCGAGGCCCGCCTGTTAAAAACAAAACAAAAACAAAAAAACTGGTTTATTTCCTTCTTGACCCTGCCCCCGCCCCCAGCATCAACTAAGTTTTAGGGTGAATTCCGGGGGGGGGGGGGGGCGTCTCTTCGGAGCTGGGAAATAGCTTTGTGCTGTCCTTCGACAGGTCATCAGCTGGCCGAGATCAGGGAACGCGCTCTCAAGAATATCCTCTGCAAGGTTGAGCACAACTTACTCTGCTGTGAAGATCTAGTTCAGGAGAGGCTGCTTCTTCAACGTTTGCTGGAATGGTTCAATTTCCCGTCTGTTCCAATGAAAGAAGAGGTTCTCAGCCTGTTGAGCAGATTGGTTAAGGTAGGATCATTTTGAAATAAAATCAGACGAGTGAGTGTTGCTTAATTTGTAGCATTTTTGTTTTTATTTTTTATTTTTGGAACAACCAGAGATGGTCGTCTGGGTGTATCACGCTCAGCGTCCTTTTATGTGTAATGTTGAGTCGCACATTGTATCTGTTGTGCTCCGGAATAATAGAACTTCTGGGTTCTGGTGTGTTCTGAATTTTGGAATCATCTTTGGAAGTTACCATTTGTTATTCTGGTTTTCCCTGTGTTCTGTTATTTACATGTTAAAGATTAGATGCGTCTGAAAGAGAGTATGTTTAAAGTTAATGTTACCATGGTTAATGAATACCTCAAGTATCTGAAATTGCGTTTTCCATATCTGATTTTCAGATTTTATGTTCCTCAGCCTGTCTTTTTTTGAAAACTATTTTTTATTAAATTTTTTTTTAGTGTTTACTTATTTTTGAGACAAAGGGACAGCGCAGGTTGGGGAGGGGCAGACGGAGAGGGAGACACAGAATGCGAAGCAGGCTCCAGGCTGTGAGCTGTCAGCACAGAGCCCGACTGGGGCTCAGACTTACAGACCATGAGATCATGACTTGAGCCGAAGGCCGAAGTCGGACACTTAACTGACTGAACCACCCAGGTGCCCCTCAGCCTGTCTTGAGAGCAGTTGTCAGGGTCAGATGTCAAAGGGCAAGTCTAACCTTTTGAAACTGTAAGTCAGTGTGCAGTCATAGGACATTATTACTTTGGCATCTTTTGATGGTTGGAGGTAGGAGAGGATGGGGTGGGAGTCAGTTGAGAGAGGTAATCCATTTAATAAATAAAAGTAGGAGTTGGCAGTGTGCATTTCTAGTGTCAGTGTCTGGGCTTTTCTTTTGTAAGTGTCATCGCATGGTTTACGTATGTCTCTATAAATCTGTGTCCTACTCATGGAAGTTCTTTACTTTTGGGTACATCAATGCAAGGTTTATTTTTTGCAAAAGGAACATCTAGCATACTAAAAATAATTTCCTGGTTTAGTTGCTGTCAGATAAAGTGTAGAAGTTTTGACATATGTGATTCTTCTTATTTCAGTATCCCCCAGCAGTCAAGCATTTGGTTGACCTTGGTGCAGTTGAATTCTTATCTAAACTTCGTTCTAATGTGGAGCCGAATCTACAGGGTGAAATTGATGGCATTCTGGACGGACTTTTTATTCTTCCTTCAGATGATCCTGCCCTGTACTCTGCATCTTACCAAACCAAACAAACTGGTAACTCTTTGGAATCAATCTGGATGCATTCTGCTAAAATAGAAATATATTGGTTCTTGTGGTTAATTCTAAGGAAAGGGATCTTAGGTTAAAAAAAAACAACCCTTCCCTCCTCAACTTATTTTTATTGCATTAATTTACATGAGTTTGACCTTTTCCCCTCCTCTGCTGTTATTCAGAGGAGAATGCATTTGTATTTATTGCTTATTTTGGTCAAGGGGCCTAAAACTTGCCAGTGATTTTTTTTTTTTTTTTTTTGTGGGACAGATTATTTCTTCAACAATAACAACGTTTTCGCTGAGCCCTCATTACCATGTGCCAGACATTGTTCTGAATGTTTTATACTTGCATTCTTGGACTGTGTTCCTCACATAGGGGTAGGATGATATATGTCCTAGCTCATGGTTTTGTTATGGGGTCTCCAGTTAAAATGAGCTATACATAGTACACTGTTAAAATCAGAGTCAGACAGACATGAATGTAAATCCCACTTCTTCCAGTAGTTTTGTGACCTTGTAGTCACAATCCCTCTAGGTTTGTAGTTTAATCCCTCTAGGTTTTAGTTTTCTCATCCAAAAACTGGGACAATGAGAAAGAATACCGTATCGAATTGTCATGAGGATTAAATGAGACAGTGCTGTAAAGTGCTCGGCATAGGGCCTGACATGTACTAAGCACAGAATTGTTGGTTGCTCTTGTGATTTAATTCCCAGTAGAGTGCCTTGTACCTGGAAAGCAGTTAAATTGATTTGAAGGAAAAAAAAATGCTCCTGAGATTTATGTGATTGAGTAGTAAAAGTATTTAAAAATGTGTTTTTGCTTGCTTAATCTGTTAGATCATATTTTTCTCTGTATCTGTGCTGTGTCGCTACTGCTGAGATCGTCGGTGCTGCTGTTAACGAGAAAATAATAGGAGCCTCCGTTTACTGGGTTCTTGTGTGGTTGCGATTTTTAACAGTGAAAATTTCTGCCTAAGCCAAAACCAATAAAGTAGAATCTTAAACCATGTATTTTCAACCTAGTTCCCCGCAGGGGAGATCAGATGTATGGTCTAGGGCTAATTTTTTGTTATCTGTATTAAGATTAGGAAATACTGGCATGAAAACTTCAAGCACAGTTACAAAATTAGTTTTAGTCTTTTCCTTATTCCCATTCTCATTCCAACTGTATTGCTGCATTGCAATCACATGTGACAGAGGGTTGATCGTCAAAGATGTTGAATGAGTGCTTGACTCCTTTATTTTTGACGACTTTTTCTTTAAAGATATTAATGAAAGTTGAAGTGGTCAGGAACTACATAATTGCAGGAAGAGAGAGGAGGGGGATGGACTAAGAAGCAGAGATGAGCCCTTGAATAAATACTTTGTAACAGATTCTTTATGTACATTGTGCGTGTTTTCATCTAAGGGGTAGTATTTGCTGAACCACAAAAGAGGGGAACACCCTCCCCTCAATTCAAAACTTACTCAACATTTACATTTTTTTCCTCTATAGGAAGACTATTCAGAGGATAAAAAACCCTGTTATTTTTCCAGTTTTTAAAATGATTAAAAAACTTAAGAGAAAACACTAATATTTGAAAAGAGTAAGTTTCGCTTTTAGCAAATAAGGAATCAATAATACAGTAATATATATTTTTTTTTTATCAGAATTGCCACAACAACCTGAAATCTTAATAGGATATTTTCCTCAAGACAAAAGTAATTTCCAGCAGACGGAAGTGTCTCCACGACCAATGGGTGTGTATATGTAGAGGGATAGATCCTGTTGACCTGGTAAATCAGAAATTAATGTACTTTTCCTAATGTTGTGGTCAAGCTTGAATGTTTCAGTTTCCTCAAATTAGGATGTAGTGTCTAGGTGGTGAAATTTTACATTATTCTAACTGCATTTGAGCAGCTGTATTTAGGTGGGTGGTGATGGTGGCAGAAATACTCAGTGCTTACTGAACACAAATTCTTTGTTGGGAACTGTGCCGCGCGCTGTGTATGCGTCCTGTTTATTCTCCAGCTCACCAAGTGGTACTGTTCATCCAGTTACTCAAGCCAAAGACTCAGGATCATTTTGGTTTCTTCATTTGTCTTTATCCCAGCGACCAGCTGATAGAAGAAGAACTCTGATTTAGAGTCTCTCTCTCCCTGGAATCTCATCCAGGTCTTTGGATGTCTGGCTGGGTCTCTGCTCACGTGTCGCCTTCTCAGAGAGGCCTTCCTGAGGACCCAAGTGATCACTTTCTACCTATGTTTAGTTTTCTAACAAAGATCGTCTGAAATCACATACTAATTTACCTCTTCTTTGTCTTCCTTGTTATAAGCTTAATGATAGCTCTGAACATTGCTTATCCCCAGTGTGCAAAACAATGCAAAAGCATAGTAGGTGCTCAGTATATATTCTTTGAGTAAACGAATGAATCTTCAGCAGGTCCCGGGGAAATTGATATTGTTAATATCCCCATTTTAATGATGAAGGCACTGAGGCTTGGAAAGGATAAAACCTTTGTTCCAGTTGATGCACTTAGGGAATAATTAAGTGAGCACGTACCTGACATTTTATTGCCTGCATAGTTGAAAAGAAAACGTTGTGTCCAAGGGTGTATCTGTTCATGTCAAGTATTTCATTTAACTCAGTTTGGAAGCCGTCTGTTATTAAAAGCCTTTCATAGAAACTCTGGTTGAATAACAGCATAAGAAAGAACTGAAAACTTGTTTAGCTGTTAAAATACTTTACCTTTTCTTTCTGTGAAAGTTTTGTTAGGCTTGTGAGGGAGCTTTGGTTTTGAGATGGTAGTTTCTTTGTGTTTGTGATTTAGAGGCTTCACTGAGTGACAGGGAGAGACATCTGAAGGGAGAGAGTGTGTCCAGGGCTGAGAAGGTGGGACCTCGAGTGCAGCTGCTAAAAACGTTAGGGACCATTGAGATGGTAAAATGCTATGTGAGTTGCAGTTTGTGGGTTAATGATAGGGGCTTATTTTGGATCCATTTTTTTGTGTGCAGTAGAGGTCCGTCCTTCCCTCCACCCCCCTCTTACTTTTCTGTGAAAAAGTAAACCCTGCTTGTGTCTTTTGAAAGAAGCAACTGTGCTATATTTGGGAATTTAATAATACTGTTATCTAAATTCAGTGATTCTGTGCTCTTTTCAGAGCATTTGGCGGAAAGACTGTTTGCCACTTGGAAGGGTTTCTGTAGATACTGCATACTGTTTCTCAGCTTTGCCACCTTAATTTGTACAATATAAGATTTATTTAAAACATAATTTCAATGGGGTAGTTTAAAATTGTGTTGGTTTCTCAGATTTCTTTTAATCTGGTTTGAGTGCTGATATTTGATCTTCAACCTTACGGTCTTTAAGTCGTCTTCAAAGAGGCTTAAACATCTAACACCATGAAGGATATTTGAACATGCCTAATTTTTAAATATACTATATGATTATGTCTATTTCATTTTTAAGTTCTACAATTAAAGGCCTCCAAATGCCAGTTCCTTTCATGTTAAATTTAAGCTCTGTGTTTTGGTTAGCCACAGGGTACAATAGAAAATGTAATTCAAGTTCTAAATGTCATTCAGTATTGGTTTGTATTTAATGCTCTTCTAATAACAGTTTTGTGTACGATATGAAAACAGCTCTGTTATTTATCCTGTTAGGGAACAAATTTGCAGCTGACCTTGTTTAGTATATTTTAGGTTACTGTAAGATGTAACTTTGAAGACTTGTTTTAAGGGTAAAGCCTTGCTCTTAACATTGGGAGTCTATCAACTTGTCTTTGATCCCTTAAATTTTGCTGTTCCATTAACAGTAAATCAGACTGTGAAGTGTTTGAAGTTTTCTACATTTCCCTGGCTCCCCCTGACTACAACAGATAGACACGTTCTCTCCTCTAATGAAAGGTACGGTGCCTGGCATTGTCAGGCATTTTGGTTCATTGATAGCCATTACATCTGGTTGTTATTATCATACATTTTCACCAGGAAAAAAGATACTAAGTGTCTGTGAAAGGCAGTACTGGCAGTATATGAATGATTTTCACTGTTTCAAAGAGCAATTTAGAAAATTCCTATTTGCTGTTATCTGGCTACACATCTAGTTGTTGTTTTTGTTTGTTTGTTTTTTTCGTGATTGGAGACATGTATACTTCTTGGTGACATATGAGTCATCTCTTATTGACCAGATTGATTGGCCAAAGCTTATGCCCTTGGTTAATAAAAATGGAAAAAATTAAGCATAAATGCAGTCTTTTTTAGTGGACAGTATATTCAGTGGGCAGTAGAAAGACCAATGTGCTAGAATTAGGATGAGATAAGCAGCTACAGGCTGTTAAATGCTTTTTGATGCTGGCACTCCCAAGGCATCAGTAAATTCTCTTGGAATAACATATTGAAGAGGTGGGGTACATGTAGGAAAGGGGCAGGGGGTCTGAGTTGGGCCCCCAGGAAGAGACACAGTTTCTAGTACACCCCTTTGGGTGGTGGATGGTGGGCTGGAGCTGGGCTGAGAGGGGGCATGTGGATTCTGCTATATCCTTAGGGGGTCACATATTGTCTGAGAAGGTGAGGGGTGTCCTCTGTTTGCGGTAGGAGGGGAATCCCAGCTTGACTCACTAGCTTGGGGAAGAGCAGTAATAAATCTAATTTCTAGAATTTAACTCTACATTTCCTGTTATTTTTTCTGTGTTACTTCCTAATTCGTTTAGCGAATTTCATTGCATTCTGTGCCCTTTGACTTCATTGATCTCATTTATAGCATTGTGATTGTCTTGGCATACTGTGGTGGATACTGTGTAGTGCCTGTTGTCGAGGAGGCTCTAGTGGGGGTTAGAAAGTCAACAGGCAATTGCTGTTGCACCGAATATAGGCATATGGAAGAAGGACCTATCCTAGAGTTCTTGATTACGGAGTAGATCTAGGAAGGCTGCCCAGGGAAGTGAAGTCTCAGTTGAGACCTGAAGGACTGTTAGTAGAGTCATTACGCTACTAGGTTACTTGGAATCTGGTACAGATAAGCTCTTTTTAAAAATAAATAATGCTATCTTTTTGTAGCTCTTTAAGAAGTAGTAACCACACTTTAATTTGGAATACCTGTGAACTATTGAAGGATGTTATCATGCAAGATTTTCCTGCTGAAATTTTTCTTCAAAGGCCAAAAATTGTTCAGGTACGAATCCTCTGTAATTGTTGTAGATTTTGAAATAGAGAACTTCTTTACAATGAAACAGATTTTGCAAAGTAGGAGTCCTTGGGAAGGAGTGTGCAGTATTATATTTACAAAATGAAGTGTTTGGTTACTGAAACCACTTGTGCTCTTCTTTGGGTAGTGGTAGTTCTTTTGATCAGAGGTGGTCTCTTTTGACACACACAAGTAAGTCCAGTTTGACCACCTTGAATTTACCTTTTATGGGTTGCATAAGGGGAGAATAGACTTTGGAAATTGAAGTTGGGCAGCAGTAACCATTCTTCATCTAAGAATAGCATTGTTTTTTGAATATGTAGGATGTCTAAGGCACAGGGCTGGATGCCGGGGAAATAGGGCAATGAGCAATTCAGATAGATTCTGTAGTTTATATGGTAGAGCTTGGGATGTGGGGTCTAGGGTTGTGGCCTATCTGCAGCAGCTAGTGATGCCTCAGCACCCTCGCTCCGTAATCACAGGGCTGAATGGAGGCCCCTGAATGGTAAGTATGAAGACACAGTGTGACAATGGCAGTTGTCAGAAGGCAGCAGAGGAGAGGAAAGCTGTTAGCTGCCAAAACGTGGCAAGATGATTTAGCTGTTTGAGATGCTGAAGGCTTGCTGTTATTTTTAAAAACTACTTTGTAACTTACGTCCTGAGTAGGGAGTAATTCGTGTTCTCCCAGAATAGGTACTCAACCTACACACTTTAGATGTAACAAATGCGCACTCTTTTTAAATTTTATTGTCTCGCTTTGTCCCATTGCTAAGTCATTTTTGCCTATTTCCGTTTCTTATGTCTTACAAATATTTTACAAGTAATTTTCTTTCCTTTGGTTGTTCATTTAACCTTACTTAAACTCCACACCCACTTTCATTGATCATTTTCATTCATTTCATTCATCATATTTCAGAGCCTTTTATCTCTGTTGAAACTGGCCTTTGGAGGAGACGGAAAGCATCGCCTGGCCTTACAGTCCGTGTCCTGTTTGCAGCAGCTGTGTGTGTATTTAAGAAACAGACTGAACTTTCACCGTGATCCAGGTTTTTTCTCTAGTAAACAAGGTATTTATGTTTATTTATTCATTAGTCACTGGTGGTATTTGCAGATTCTTCTGAGAAGTTTCTATTATTCTTACTGTGTAAATATTCACAGCATAAACTCCTCATTCCTAAATGCAATCAGATAATCACTTGAAAACCAATCGTGTGAGTGAGAGAACCACTCATGATCCTGTCCTTTTTTTTTTTTTTTTAATTTTTTTTTTTATTTTTGATAAGAACCATTTGCAAGATTTTTTTCTTTTCTCTTAGGCATATACTGATGTTGGGAGCCAGGGGTTAGAATTGAGTTCAACTATTTATGTGGGACCTTGGGTATTTTAGAAGTTACTTGTTGTATTAATAGATTGGTTTAAAAAAATAACAATTTATATTTTTTTAATAAATATTTTTTTTAACTTTTGGGTGTATTTTATGTTTATTTATTTATTTTTAAGTAACCTCTCCACCCAACATAGGGCTTGAACTCACAACCTCGAGATCAAAAGTTGCATCCTGTACCAACTGAGCCATCCAGGTGCTCCTGATTTGTATTTTATGAAAACTTTTTATGCGGCTTGTGATGTAGTTAGAGTATTTATAATATGATAGTAGTGCCAGACTTTTAAGGGAAAAAGCACCACCTAATGGCCAACTAGAGCACTCGGCTGGCTTTGTCAAAGCAGTATTTACAGCTTAGAAATTCTGTGCACTTATGCCATATGCATTGAAAGTTGAATACTAAATTACAATGATTTGTCATCATGCTTCACAGTTAATCCCAATTCTGTTCAGAGTTTCGCTGATCCTATGCTACTTGAATACTTATGCTATACATTAGCTTTACTATAGGTCTCAGAGGGTATAGGGTTCCTCATTAACATTCTTGAGATACAGCATTTTGCAAATGACTGATAGCAGAGAGCTTGTGGATACCCCATATTTCATCAGAATAAGAGTTATAATATTGATAAAAGTATTATCTTTGAAGATTTACTCATGTATTAAATTTTTATTTATCACCAACTATATGCTGACTGATATTCTAGTCTCTAGGGGGTATAACACTGAACAAAACAGATAAGGTCCCCACCCTTCTGAGCTCATCCTTGAGAAGGTTGGGGACAGGTAATAAACAAGCAAACAAGTTTGTTTCAGATCAGAAATGCTCAAAGGAAATAGGGTGATGTGACTGAAAATGACAGGGGAAATGAGGCTTACCTGGATAGGATGGGTGGGAAAGGCCCCTCAGAGGAGGTGACCTGAGGGGCGAGAAGGAACCATCCCCTTGAAGAGCTGCAGGAACTGTATTCCTGGTAGGTCGGAGGCCTTGGGAGGTGATATTATGGAGGAACAGAAAAAAGGCAGACATGTGACTGGAATGTAGTAAATGTGGAGTGGGGAGCAGAGAGGGAAATGAAGTGAGAACAGACGTAGCTAGGGGCTGACTGTATTGGGACTTGTAGATCTTGGTAAGGATTTCATATTTTCTTTGAAGTGCGGTGAGAAGCTCTCAGAGAGCTTTTTTTTTTCTCCTTCTGAAAATGCCTTTATTTTTCTTAATTCCTTTAAAAAATTATGGTAAAATATGTAGCACAAGCCATTATAACCATTTTAAAATGTGCAATTTTGTTGGCATTATTACATTCACACCCATCACCATCTTATGCACCCATCACCATTTTCTGTTCTCAAATGTTTTTCATCACCCTAAATAGAAGATCTGTGACCATTTAGCCCTATTCCCGTGTCCCCTTCCCTCTGCAGCCCTTGGTAACCTCTCTACATTCTGTTTCTAAAGTTGTCTGTTCTTGGTATCTCATACAAGTGGAATCATACAATATTTGTCCTTTTGGGTCTGGTTTATTTCACTTAGCATGATGCTTCCAAGGTTCTTCTGTATTGTAGCTGTGTCAGGATTTCATTCCTTTTTCTGTATACACCACATTTGTTTATACATTTATCTGTTGCTGGACCCGGGAGTTGTCCTCATGTTTTAGCTGTTGTGAATAATGTGTCTGTGAACATAGGCATATCTCTTTGAACCCCTGTTTTCAGTTCTGTCGGGTATATACCTAAGAGTGGAATTGCTGGGTCATATGTTAATTTCACCTTTAGCTCTCTGAGGAACCACCAAACTGTTTTCCCCAATAGCTGCCCCATTTTATATCCCCACCATAACCTGTGAGGCTTCCAGTTTCTCTATATGTTGCTAACACTCAGTTATTTTCCCTTTTTAAAATCCTAGTCTTCCTAGTAGATATGAACTGGTATTTCACTGTGGTTCTGGTAAAGACTCCTGACTAATGACTAGGGATTTTCCTAGTGACTTTTTATGCGCTTATTGGCCATTTGTATATCTTCTTTGGAGAAATGTCTTTTAAAGTTCTTTGTCCATTTTTAAATTGGGTGTTTTTTTTTTTTTTATTGTTGTTTTAGAAGCTCTTTATAATCCTGGTTACTAAATCCTTTTTAGATATATGATTTGCAAATATTTTTTCCCAGTCTGTAAGTTGTCAGTTTCTTTATAATGTCCTTTGATTTTGATGAAGTCCGATTTATCTGTATTTTCTTTGGTTGTACTTTGGTTTCAGATCTAAAGATCCGTTGCCAAATCTAAGATCATGAAGATTTACCTCTATATTTTCTGCTAAGAGCTTTATAATTTCAACTCTCATATTTAGGTTGTTGATCCATTTTGAGCTAATTTTTGCATGTGGTTTGAGGTAGGGTTTCTTGTGGAGTTATGAGCAGGGATGTGCCTAATCTGCTGTTTTGCCTTGGTGGTCCCAAATGTTCCAAGTCAGTAATGCCGGCTAGAAGGCTGCATGTAATCAGGCCAGTTAGAGGTACACCTAATGTTAGATGCAAATGCTAAGTGAATACTTGCAGAAAAGGTTGACCTTTACTTTTACCTCAAGAGAAGCATTTCTACTATTTTAACTTTGTTACTGTTTTTTGAAAGAATGATGTAAATTATTCATAATCATAATTTGTCTCTACTGAGGGATAATTTTTTTCTTTTTTCCTCTCAGATACAGTTTCCCAAAATTCTTCTTTGTCTTATTGTCATGAAGCTAGAGTTATTCATCATTCCCAGAATCCTTCTCCAGGAAGCAGTAGCCCCCGGCCTTCTGTGGTTGGACGCACAGGTCAGCGACCCAGGGGAGACGGTCAGGATTGGGACGCAGTGTCTTCCAGGTGACTGTTGAAAAGCCCAGTTAACTTGTGTGTGTGTATTTTACTTTGAGAGGGAGATTAACGTTTTTCTCTGTCTTCTCTCTTGGAAAATTACCACAGGTATTGGTTTTCATACTTTTTTGACCATGACCCGTAGTACGAAATAATATTACATGCAACTCAATACTCAGTACACAGACGTATGCTCTATAAGTATGTGCATGTGTGTATGTTTCTCTGTGTGTGTGTATGTTTCCCTGTGTGTGTGTCTGTGTGTGTGTCCCTGCCAAAACAAGATGTTCACAAAATAGTACTTTGATTCCATATGCTACATAGTGAGCTATATTTCCTCTTCCTTTCTATTTCATTAGAAAAAGAATGAGGATTCTGGCCCATTTAATTGTTTTTATTAGCCGTAGATGAAATGTGATCTAGTTTAAAAGCATAGCTTTAAATGATAGGTACATTTTGGTAAGATTTAATTTTTTTAAATGTTTTATTTATTTTGAGAGAGAGGGCACACGTGTGTGAGAGGGAGAAGGAGGGGGAGGCGGGAGAAGGAGAGAGAGAGAATGTAAAACAGGCTTCACGCTCAGAGCAGAGCCCATCGTGGGGCTCAATCCCTTGTGTCTGATCCAGACCTGAGCCAGAATCAAGAGTTGGACGCTTAACTGACTGAGCCACCCAGGTGCCTCTTTGGTAATATTTTAAACCCATATTTGTGACTCTAACCGTAAGTTTTAAAAGATTTTTGAAAGTTTATTTACTTATTTTGAGAGCAAGAAGAGTGAGCAGGGGAGGGGCAGAGAGAGAGGGAGAGACAAAGAATATCCCAAGCAGGTTCCACACCATCAGCATGGAGCCTGACGTGGGGCTCGAACTCATGAACCACGAGATCATGACCTGAGCTGGAACCAAGAGTTGGGCATTTAACCGTCTGAGCCACCCAGGTGCCCCTCTAATCATAATTTGGGTGTATCAGTATTTACTATTAAAGGGAATGATTGGAGACTATAAAGGAAAGTTCCTTTAAAGTGCACAATTTATGGTATTTTACTCATTTGTGTAAATACAGATTTCTACACATCAGCTTTGCTTAAAGGGGCTGGCGTGGTGTTTGTGTGTTAGCTCATTCTTATGCCACAAGCATCTTATAAACATGTTAGTCTCTTTGGTGTCGTTCTAATAAATGCTCAGTGAGATGAACGCTTGTCTGTTGGCGTCATTATTTTCTCACGATGCTGCTGCCACCAACTGACACTGACTGATGCTGGCTGTGTGCTTGGTGTTACGCCGAGTGCCGTACGTGCTTCATGGCCTTCCGTTGTCCTCCCGGTCCTATGATAGCATTGGTATCATCATCCTTGTACAGGAAAGCCTGGTTCGGAGGTGCAGGGAGCCTTACCCCAGCTCATACAGTTGGTGAGAGGGCAGGGGTGTAGACAGTATGATCTGAGAGCCTGTGCTCCTGACCCTTCCGTAGGAGCTGGTGTTGGTCAGGCACGGCTTTTCTCGTTACTCTTCCAGAGCCTGTCTGCCTCATTCTCTAAGCTGTATCTAGTGTGCTATATCTAATGCTTCTGAATTTTCGCTCCTGAGTGAACACCTTCCTCAAGGGGCCTTTGAGACTTAGAGAGAAGCCCACCTCATTTTCGTATTTTGGGATGTTGAAATTGAACAAATGACAAAACATAGATTTTGGGAGTTTTACGTGCTCAACAGCATTAGTGTATCTGTGGTTCAGCTTAGATTGTGGATAACATTAAAAGTAAAAAATTTGAGGTCCGTGGTAATTGTGAGGTTCAGGCCTTTCTATAGCACTTTATCTGAGCGCTGGGTGGCTCAGTCGGTTGGGCGGCCGACTTCAGCTCAGGTCATGATCTCGCGGTCTGTGAGTTCGAGCCCCGCATTGGGCTCTGTGCTGACAGCTCAGAGCCTGGAGCCTGTTTCAGATTCTGTGTCTCCCTCTCTCTGACCCTCCCCCGTTCATGCTTTGTCTCTCTCTGTCTCAAAAATAAATAAACATTAAAAAAAAAAATTAAAAAAAAAAATATAGCACTTTATCCCCACGCCATCACTTTACATCTAAGGTAGGAATTTTTAATGAAGAAAGCCAAGAAAGGTGGGATGTTCTGCTCTTTGGTACATTTTCAAAATCATTACGTGATGTTGAGTGCACTAAATGAAGTCATTCATTTCTCCTCATATTTTTCTGGCATTTTCTAGCATTCTCCGGTTGTGAACATTGGCTCACTTAGAACATTTGGTGAAAATCACAGAAAATCTAGGAAACCATGTAAATGATTCAGTTTTGCCTCTATAAGTTGATTACAGAAGAACTTTGCTCTGAATTGGCTTGCTCTTCTGTAGAAATGAACAGGTTCTTAGTGCTCACGTTGACTGCTACTACAGGAATTCTGAGACCATCCCTTTTGAAAAGCAATATATATAAATGCGTTTTTGGTTTTGTTTACGATTTGAGCCATCTTTATGGAGTTTAGTCTCATAAATTTGTCAAGGTTTCACAGATCTGAGCACAGTTGTTGTGTGAGGCAGTATGGTTATGTCCAGCGTGGGGCTTTTAATGTGCCAGACAGCAGATAGGCGGTACAGCTCTTTGTGGCCGTTTCCATACTCAAGGACTGTCGTTTGTTTACTTTCCAGTGGGAGCGGGAGTCATGCTCCTGTCAACTCCAGGGTATCTGTGCCTTCACCTGTGGACGTGGTGCACATAGACCTGCCGGAGCTGGAGACCGAAGATGCGCTGGAGCTGCAGTTCCTCCAGCTCAGTCTTCCCCAGTTCTGTGTCTCTGTTCTGGAATCAGCAGTTCCTCTCTTAAGAACAGGTTAGTTGTTTTCAAAGTCACAGTTCTTTTTGTATGATTGGTGTTTGTTTTGTCCGTTTTCTGGGACTCTTAGTTTTCTTCCTTTCATCTTCTGTGTTGGGACCTTTAGAACTTGTATTTACGTATCTTTTGCGACACAAATCCTTAAGAACTTAGTAAAGCCTTTATTGTCTTCTAAGTAAATGTGGATGCCCTTCCATTCGTGGCTTTTCATTGCCCAGGCTTCCACCTCTGTATGGCTGAACGTAAGCACTGAAAGGACAGTGTGGCTGGGTTCAGTGAGAGAAGGTGGGCGAGCATGAATAGATCAGGACAAAAAGATCTTTGGCTTTTGCCCTTTGGAAACTTTTTGAGTTGCTCTCAGTTATTCAGTCTTCCTACTCAGTTCGTAGTAAGCCGTGAAACATGTGAAAAATAGAAATAAACCCCAGAGTAGATTCTTACCTTTGTAGTCATTTCTTTTTCTAAAAACCCCACACCCCAAAGCCCCCAAACATTCTGGAGTTGCTTTTTCTCTCAAATGTGCTGGGTAGATTTGCAAAGATGTACTGAAGTATGCATTGTAACGTAGTTGTAATTCTAGTAAAGGGTGATGAGAACGGTAACAGCGTGGCTGCTGTCCCACGGAGTCTGGTCCTGACAGTGGTTCCCGCGGGACTTCCTGCCTCGCTCAGCCATCACGTTCGGCCTCGCGTGCGTCACCGCACGTGCTCCTCTCACAGCCATTTTATCTTTCCATAAGTGCTAGTTACTACTTTGTCTCTATTTTACAAATGAGAAACCTGTGGTTTAGAGTGGTTTCGAAGCCGATCCAAAGGCAAGCAGCTAAAACAGAGGCTTTAACCCAACATCCACACTCTTAAGACCTTAGCATATTGCGAGCAGTAATGATTTTTTATTCTGTAACTCTATACATTTTTTGTAGTTGATAACCTTGTTGAGATATGAATACAAGATAAACAAGATTTGCCTTTTTTGCTTTGTAATGGCTCAATAAAAAATCTATCCCGTTTGAATGGTTCTTTAAGCTCTGTGGCTTATTTTTGCCTGCTTGAAGGTGGTGGTGAGGGAAGCAGGATGTAGGGCTGTATTTGGGAAGCATTAAACTTTTTTTATCCTGTGGAAAACCATATACCCTAACTTACCATAGACTGAATAACTGCTTCCAGGAGTTAGAAGGACACAGTAATTCACGTACTCGTGATGTGAAATGAAGGAGGAGCGGAACTTTGGCATCGTAAAGTGTCCACGTTTGTCTGCGTGGTAGACTGAGAAGAGTAGTTTTAGATGTAATGATTTTGCATTTAACCTTTTCTTAATTTGCTGTAAAAAGTCACATTGATAATTATAAAGCTATATCTTGGTACATAAAATTTTCTAAATGTCCTCTTGCCCTTTTGTGATAAATTATTGTGTTATTTGTAATTATTCAATATCATAAGAGATTTCCAAGAGAACTTGCTGCAGCTGTTCTAAAGAAACAATTAATCTGGACCCTTATGATCTGGTAGTTTGTTTTACTTCTTTCATTGGAAATTGACCTCTGGTATATGGGGCGGGAAAGTCTTGATTGAATATTCACCTCACTTGTGATTTTGAATAGTAGAACTCCTATGATACTCTGTGGAGAAAAGAGATTGCGACAGCACAGTTTCTTTTGGAATTTTTTTAGAGTTTTAAGTCAGTATAGGCTTGAGAACCTATTTCAGGCGGAATGTTTTGAAGTTTCTTCAACAAACACCATCATGGACATTTATTCCTTTAGTTGGTCCAGTCCAAGCTCAGCTTCCCAGGCAACTCAGGTGTGGTGTAATACTTCTGACAAGGCTGGAGTCTTCTAGCGCTAAATAGAATAACAGAATGCATTTTCTAAACCTCACCTGGTGCTTTGTCACCTATTACATGTAACACGGAAGGTCTTGGAATTAGAAACATTTTAATCTAAGGGCATTTTTAGTTGGATTTGCTACTTTCTTTTGGAATATCTTTCTTAGTTATGAGTGCACTTGATGTGTTGTGGTTAAATAGTATTGTGAATGGAACAGAAGTGTTAATGGTGATTGTAGATTCTGACTTTCCTATTCATGTCCTTCAATGATTCTGAAGTCACCAAAAAAATTAAACGAGTTTGGGGCATGGCTAATGAGAGGATTGAGCATTATGATATCTAGATGTTCATTTGAAAGTTAACTTTTTTTCTTCTCTCCTATTTATATTCCTAGGTAGTAGACAAATGATAATAAGAGTTCTGGAATTGCTTGCAGAAGATGTGATACTTATTGGTGAAGCAATTTCAGCAGATATCTGGGATGACAGCAGCCTCTTTGCTATAGATATGGTGAGAATCAGTATTTTCTTTGGGATATGATAAATAGTATCTTATTTTATTTTAGTCTTTCTAAGCTGGTTTTATTTTCTCATTAGTCTTTGAGAGCTTTCAGATACAGTATGTTTCAGGCTTATTTTGTGCATTCTGCAGTAGGCCATTTCTCTAGAAAATCTGATTACTGTCATAAATTAATTAGTTTTTTGATTCTGGTTACTTGTAATGGGGGAATGTATATCAAGATCAAAAGCAGGCCAATGGGGTACTTACAGCTACTGTGATATCATTTTTTTGTTTAGTAATTGAACTAGGAATATGTATAAGTTCAGATTGCTATTTCTCGGATTTTAAACTTGTATTTCTTTGCTTATACTTGTATTGTTGCTCATAGAAAGTCTTAGTTCTTAGCAATAGCAACATAACTGCTTGTTAGCTTTAACCTTCAGCATATACCAAGTAGTTTCAGAATAGCAATGTTAGTATCACTGTGGTCAGTAACTGATAAAGTTCAAGATTTCTTTGCGGTTCTTTTTGACTTAGACTAAATCTCATTAAGAATATACAGAAAAACAATTGTGCCTTGAAGTCACTTCGAAGAATTTTCTGTTTCCAATTTATTGTACAGTTAGATTTGTTTTCATTTGTTTTTACTTTTGGGAATTGTTTTCTCCTCACCAACACGTAACTCAGGTGTTTCCCTGCCATCTTGTTTTCTGGTTTATTGTTTCTGTTTTTATTTTAGTTTTTACAAATGTAAGCAAGTTTGCTCTTCCCACTTCTTACATAAATGATAGAGTGTCATATATGGTTTTACACCTTATTTTTATAACTTAAAAATACATCCTGTGTGCACAGAATCATAGGTATGGAGAGTTTTCCATGTCCACATGTGGAGGTATTCATCATTCTTTTTCATAGGCTGCACATGTTTCAGTGTGTGTTTATTCACCCAGTCTCCTATTGATGGACACAATTTCTAATATAAATTATGTGATATGAATAATGTGCATATGTCATTTTATATAAATTATGCGATATGCATAATGTGCATATGTCATTTCATACATGTACAAGTGTGTTTCTAGGGTAGATTTCTTTAAGTAGGATCGCTCTATCAAAAAGGTTGTTGGAGAGAGAGTGGATATGGGGACGGGCAAAGTGGGCACAGGCTTCTAATTATGGAATATCTAAGTCATGGTGATGAAAGGTACAGCACGGGGGATATGATCAGTGATCCTGTAATAGCATGTATGGTGATGGATGGTAGCTACACTTGTGAGCATAGCATCAGGCACAGAGTTGGGGAGTCACTGCATTGTACACCTGAAAACTAAATGTAACATTGTATGTCAACTATACTTCAATTAAAAAAGTAAATGAATTTTAAATTGTAGATATTTTTGCATTCTCCTCTTCAGCTATACCACTGCATTCACTCTCCAGCAGTTTATTAGAAAGTGTTTTCTCCTATACACTCAGCAACAGGGTTTATGGTCAGACCTCAGATTTTTGCCATTCTGCTAATTGATACATGAAATGTCAATGTAGGATTAGTTTTTCTTCTCTATTAGTAAAGTGGAGCATCTTTTTGTAACTTTGAGGGTCATTTTCATTTCTTTTTCTGTGAACATTCCTAGCATTTATCCACTTTTCTCTCGGGTCATTGGTCTTTTGTTCTTTTAACTGACTTCCATGAGCTCTTTATATATTAAGAACATTGGCTTTCCAAGACAGGTTGCAATATTTTTCCTTCTGTTTTTTTTTTTTTTTTTTTGACTTTGCAAATGATGCTTTTGACGGTGCAAAAGCTTTATTCATTTGTTTATTTAAAAAAAATTGTTTTTAGTGTTTTATTTATTTTTGAGACAGAGACAGAACATGAGCAAGGGAGGGGCAGAGAGAGAGGGAGACAGAATCCGAAGCAGGTTTCAGGCTCTGAGATGTCAGCATAGAGCCTGACGCAGGACTCAAACTCACGAACCACGGGATCATGACTTGAGCTGAGGTCAGATGCCCAACCGGCTGAGCCACCCAGGCACCCCTCATTTGTTTATTTTTATATAGCTGTCTTTATCAGGTTATTTTTGAAAAATTGGTTCTGGATTTTGAATCATGGTTAGATTTTCTCCACACCTTGGGGAAAATGTGCTATATCTATTTCTTGAAGTCTACATTTTTGTCTTTCAAAAGTATTTTTCTCATATAGATTTTGCACATTTCTTAGTATTTATTCATATATATGTGTGTGAATGTATCTTTACATGGGTGTTTAACATCTTTATTGAAGTATAATTGACATATAGTAAACTGCACATGTTTTTTAAAGTTAAAAAAATATTTTTTAAATGTTTATTTCTCTTTGATAGAGGGAGACAGAGCACAAGTGGGGAGGGGCAGAGAGAGAGGGAGACACAGAATCCGAAGCAGACTCCAGGCTCTGAACTGTCAGCACAGAGCCCGACATGGGGCTTTAACCCACAAACTGTGAGATCATGACCTGAGCCAAAGTTGGATGCTTAACTGATTGAGCCACCCAGGCGCCCCTGAAAGAAGTGTTTTGATTAGGCATGACTGATCAACATGTGTACAGGAACCTCAAAACCGTTATATTACAGCATTATTTTCATAAATCTGTAAACTACCAGAGAAATCTCCATGTAATTGGAAACCATACCCTTTTGTACATTTCAGTATATCACAAATCATTTTTCATTTTATATATTCAGTTTTAAAATTATCATCTGATTTCTTTGAAGGACTGATATTCTATCTTTTCTATTAGAGCAAAATTTATTCATCACAAAAATATACATTGTTTCCTATAGTTGCCAATTTTTTTCTCTTTATTTTGACTAAGATCTTTGTTTTATTAAACTTTGTTATAGGCTACCTGATCCTTGTAAATCGGGATTAGAACATAAAAAACAAACAAAATACTGTTTTTACTTAATACCAATACCCATGTGTGGAAATCTTAGACCTTGAAGCACATACACACACATAATACACACACATCTCTTGAAAAGAAAAACACATTTTACAAAGGTTTAATAACATTGTTTCAGGTACTTCAATTTACCCATAAAATAGGGATGATAGTTCTTAATTTTTCTTTAGTTCTTAGGGTTATCATACTATTTGGTAGTACTTTTAGAAGATTTTCACATATTGAAGGTTTTCAACAAGTGATTTTTTTTTTCTTTGAAGTGTGAAGAATGTTTTATCAGTTGCTTCTTAAATTAACTTAAAATTTCTTGGCCAGAACATTTATCTGTAAAAGTTAGTCATTCACTTTTAACTTTTGGCTGCTGATGTTTTATGATTCAATGAATTATTTTTACTTTAAAGGTTAAATCTGTTGTAGAAGTGCCAATTGGTATGATAGAAATGTTAAATAAAACAGTACTGCTTAAAATTATATCTAATTTACTTTACTGGTTTAAGAGAATAAATGCCTCCTAGGAAAAGAATCTTATTCCTTTGGGTATATGTTAATAGAAGCAAACAATAGAGTTTCGTAATGTCCCTACTTTTACCAAGTTTAAAATGGAAGGTAGGAACAGTATTTTTGTTGAGTCATTAAAGGAACAAGATAATATATGTGTTGCTACCAATTCAGAAAGTAAATGTCTGAGGATATCTAATCAAATCTTTAGACCTTTCCAAATAGTGCTGATAGCAGTCTGGTACTCCATACCTCAGTTATGTAGGCATAACTGTAGGCATAGTCAAAGGAACCTGCCCACCCCCCACATTGAATGTTTTTATTTCCCTTGAAGTAAATAAAAGACAAAAATATTTTTACTGAACTTTTTATATTTTGTTAAGATAAAAAATGTTTTTTTTTTTTTAATGTTTATTTTTGAGAGAGAGAGAGAGAGAGAGAGACAGAGCATGAGCAGGGGAGGGGTAGAGAGAGAGGGAGTCACAGAATCAGAAGCAGGCCCCAGGCTCTGAGCTCTGAGCTGTCAGCATTGAGCCCAAGGTGGGGCCTAAACTCACAGGCGGTGAGTTCATGATGTGAGCCAAAGTCAGATGCATAACCGACTAAGTTACCCAAGCCCACCTAAAAAATTTATTGTTAAGTACTTATAAAGGTTAGGTTGACCTAAAGAATGTGATTCCTTCTTTGCTTCCCTTTGAATTCAAGTCTGTTTTATCTTCATTCACATGGTAAATTCCATTCAAGGAGCGAGAATCTTTACCTCATGCCGTATAACCCCAGACTCCTGGGGCTGTCTTCTGTTCATGTTTTGCCTTTCTCCTCTCTGTGGCTCCTGTCATTGCAATGTCCTGAAAAACAGTCTTTTCTCCTTATTTATGACTCATTGCATCCACATTGTCATCTGACCTGCTGGTAACAGTTGTTCAGGCTTGTTGAAGACTTGCTGGTTGGAGTTTAAGTGGGGCCGAAAGCATCGTGAACACAGCTAGAGAGAAGGGCTTTGTGCCCAGTAAGGGCTCACTAAGGGTGAGTGAACCAGACTGTGAATTTATAATTGGGTGAGTGGAATCTCTAATTAGCATATGCCTTCCTGCTGCTGCCACCAGTCCAGAGACCGTTATTTTAGTTCACCAGACATTTCTTGATTGCCTATTATATGCTAGGCACTGGGGGTGGAAGATGAATAAGAGGCTGTTCTTTTCACTCTTATGGGAGATAGATACTTCTGTTGTGACACTCATAAAACAGAGGTAAGCCTAGAGGGATAATAGTTCGCCAAAGATAGTTTAAGGATAGCGCTTACTCCGTCGTGGTCATTGTTTAAGCACTCTGTGTTTATGAAGCCACTTAATCTTCAGGACCCTCTAAGGTGGATAATACATGTTATAGATGAGAAAATGGAAGCTGATTCTTTTTCAAGGTCACTTTAGGATTCTGTGTTTTCAATCATGTTTTATTGCCAAGGATACCACGACACCAGTCCCAACTTAGAATCTCAGGGAAAGCCTTTTTGTAGATCATGACTGAACTGAGTCTGAAATTGTAAGATTTGGGTCAGCAAATAAAGGTAGGGCTTTTATCTGGCAGAGAGGAGGGGAATGAGAGGGAGGAAGGCGTAGTGCTCACTGGTGGTGAGGGGGAGGACTGGTGAGGGCAAGCAAGCAAGACAGCATAAAACTCAAGGTGGAAGATACGGGAGAGACGCTGGTCGGCTACAGAGTCTGCTCTTAGAGGGCTTTCTACTTGATGCTGAGTGTTTTGGCCTCCCTTCCGAGGGCGGGATGAGCTTGCTCTTCTGCGGGAGAATGCTTGCTGAGGTTTGCGCATGCCACGGTGGGTGGGCGAGGTGGTGGGGCCTGTGGTGGGACCTGTGGTGGGCTGTGGTGACGGGTGTGGTGGTGGGCGCATGGTGGGCCGCCGTGGAAGGCAAGTGTGGAGGATGAGGCTGGAAGCATTGTGGGGGACAGCCCCACCCGGGTGCTCGCTTCAGATGCTTCACAGTATCTACCACTTATTTTACAGTGTGTGGATACCTAGTGCAGAAATTGTGTTTACAATATAAATTCTGTCTTACTGAGACTATTTGGAATATTTTGCTAATCTGATTTAATTCTGTACCTTCTTTTCGTAATAACAATGAATATCCTCTGAAAACTGGCCTCCCTCCCCCTCCATCAACTACTTCATAGCCTTTTGAACATTTTTAGCCCAACAAATTAAAACTGTGGACTAGTTTCTGTTGTTTTTTAATCCTTTCTTTTCTTAAAACGTTACCACCCTGCCTTTTATTTTGCTTAGAAGAAATGCTGGGAATAGTGAAAATTGCAAGCCTGATTCTTTTTTTTTTTCTTTTTTCCTTTTTAAATTTAAATCCAAGTTAGTTAACATATAGTGTAATAATGATTTCAGGAATAGAATTTAGTGATTCATCACTACATATGACACCCAGTGCTCATCCCAACAAGTGTCCTCCTTGATGCCCATCACCCATTTAGCCCATCCCCCCACCCACCTCCCTCCATCAACTCTTCAGTTCTTTCTCTGTATTTAAGAATCTTTTATGGTTTGTCTCCCTCTCTGATTTTAATCATATCTTTGCCTTTCTTCCTCTATGTTCATCTGTTTTGTTTCTTCCTTTTTTTTTTTTTAATGTTTATTTCTGAGAGCGAGAGAGACAGACAAAGTATGAGCAGGGGAGGGACAGAGAGAGAGGGCGACACAGAATCCGAAAGTCTTCATGCTCCAACGTGGGGCTCAAACTCATGAACTTCAAGATCATGACCTGAGCCTAAGTTGGACTTAACCCACTGAGCCACCCAGGCACCCCCATCTGTTTTGTTTCTTAAATTCCACATATGAGTGAGATCATATAATATTTGTCTTTCTCTGACTGACTTATTTCGTTTAGCATAAACACTTTAGTGCCATCCACTTTGTTGCAAATGGCAAGGTTTCATTCTTTTGTTGTTGTATTTAAATTTTTTTTAACGTTTATTTATTTTTGAGAGATAGAGATGGAGCATGAGTCGGGGAGGGGTACAGAGAGAGGGAGACGCAGAATCCAAAGCAGGCTCTAGGCTCTGAGCTGACAGCACAGAGCCTGACGTGAGGCTCTAAACCACAAACTGTGAGATAATACCTGAGCCCAAGTTGGATGCTTAATTGACTGAGCCTCCCAGGTGCCCCAAGATTTCATTCTTTTTGATCACCAAGTATTATTCCATTGTATGTATGTATGTGTGTATATATATATATATATATATATATATATATATATATATACACACACACACACATATACCACATTTTCTTTATCCATTCATCAGTCTATAGGCATTTGGACTCTTTCCATACTTTGGCTATTGTTGATAGTGCTGCTATAAACATTGGGGTGCACGTGCCCCTTTGAATAAGCATTCCTGTGTCCTTTGGATAAATGCCTAGTAGTACAATTGCTGGGTTGTAGGGTAGTCCTATTTTTAATTTTTTTGAGGAATCTCCATACTGTTTTCCAGAGTGGCTGCACCAGTTTGCATTCCCACCAACAGAGCACAAGGGTTCCTCTTTGCATCCTCGCTAACATCTGTTGTTGCCTGAATTGTTAATTTTAGCCATTCTGACAGGTGTGAGGTGGTATCTCATGGTGGTTTTGATTTGTATTTCCCTGATGATGAGTGATGTTGGGCATCTTTTTATGTGTCTGTTACCCATCTGGATGTCTTCTTTGGAGAAGTGTCTATTCATGCCTTTTGCCCATTTCTTCACTGGATTATTTGTTTTTTGGATGTTGAGTTTGGTAAGTTCTTTATAGATTTGGATACTAATCCTTTATCCGATATGTCATTTGCAAATATCTTCTCCCATTCTGTCGGTTGCCTTTCAGTTTTGCTGATTATCTCCTTTGCTGTGCAGAAGCTTTTAATTTTGATGAGATCCCAATATTTCATTTTTGCTTTTATTTCCGTTGCCTCTGGAGACATGTCAAGTAAGAAGTTGCTGTGGCAGAGGTCAAAGAGGTTGTTGCCTGATTTCTCCTCGAGGATTTTGATGGCTTCCTGTCTTACGTTTAGGTCTTTCATCCATTTTGAGTTTATTTTTGTGTACGGTGTAAGAAAGTGTCCAGGTTCATACTTCTGCATGTTGCTGTCCAGTTTTCCTAGCATCATTTGCTGAAGAGACCATCTTTTTTTCCATTGGATATTCTTTCATGCTTTGTCAAAGATCAGTTGGCCATACATTTGTGGGTCCATTTCTGGGTTCTCTGTTCTGTTTCATTGATCTGTGGGTCTGTTTTGGTGCCAGTACCATACTGTCTTGATGATTATAGCTTTGTAATACAGCTTGAAGTCTGGAATTGTGATGGCTGCGGCTTTGGTTTTCTTTTTCAGGATTGCTTTGGCTATTCAGGGTCTTTTCTGGTTCCATACAAATTTTAGAGTTTGTTCTAGCTCTGTGAAGAATGCTGGTGTTATTTTGATAGGGATTGCACAAGCCTGATTATTGTAGTACTTTCTTTTTATACTATTTTGAGAAGCACTCAATTCATCTTTGGACTTATTAAGGTTATTTGAAACAGTTTCACAAGAAAATAGACTTTTTAGAAAAAGCTCTATAATACTGAGATCTTCAATTAATGTTCATGAATTTAAATTACAAATTGTCAAAGTTAATGTTGAATAACATATATTGTTTGTAGGTATATAAAAGTAGTATTTTAATGGAGAAGTGCTAGGTGGAAGAATTGTCTGTCAATATTAATACTGTTACTGTGTTTCTAGTTTGTTTTCTTTGGGCTGGTAGTTATTAATATAATGGCCTCTGGTTTAAATTTACTAATTTTTAGTTTTATTTTCTTGGGATTAGAGAAGATAGCCTTAAATATATACTGAATTTTTCACTGTGGGTGAATAAATAGTTTTTGCCAGTGTTTCTTGGAAACGTGAGGAGTTGTAGTCTTTGAAATGATCAAAGTTTATATCTACTTATTTATAAATTAAGCTAAAAATGACTGGGCTAAAACCTGTTAAACCATCTTTGTTTCAATAACAGATTTTGCTTGATATTGTTTGTTTTTCAGACCACAAAGACTCAATTCATATTGGGTCTTTACTCTTAATTATGCATTTCATCAAGAGAAAATAACCCCCTTTATCCAATTTTTTTGACCCTAATTATTCATTATTCATACTTCATAGATTTTGCTCATATTTTACTACACATTTAATTTTTAACCTTTTATGTCCAAAGATAAAGATGTCCTTTTATTTTTATTTTTTATTTTTAAAATGTTTTTAAGATGTCTTTTTTTAAATATGTGTCAATTATTAATTTTGTTTTTTCCTTCAACATGAAATCTTATTTGATTTATAGGAAAATTTAAACACTTTTTTTGAGTGAGTGAGAGAGAGAGAGAGAGAGAGAGACAGACAGAGAGAGAGACAGAGGATAAGCAGAGGAGGGAGAGAAGGGGAGAGAAAGAATGTTAAGCAGGCTCCATGCTCGTTGTGGAGCCTGACACGAGGTTTGATCCTACTACCCTGGGATCACGACCTGAGCTGAAATCAAGAACTGGACCCTTACCCGACTGAGCCACCCAGGCGCCCCCATTTTAATCCTTTTTGAGTGTATAATTCAGTGGCATTACATACATTTACATTGTCGTACAATCATTACCGTTTTCTATTGCCAAAAGTTTTCTGTTATCGCAAACGGAAACTCTGTACCCACTAAACAATAACTCCTTTTCCCCCTTTCCCCAGGCCCCAGGTAACTTCTATCCTGCGTTTTTCTTTATGAATTTGACTGTTGTAGACACCTCGCATAAGTGTAATGAATCATTCAATATTAGTCTTTCTGTATCTGGCTTATTTTACTTAGCATGATGTTTTTCAAGGCTCATTCATGTGTCATGTGCCAGAATTTCATTCCTTTTTAAGGCTGAATGACATTTCACTGTACATGCAGACAGCATACCACATTTTGTTTATCTGTTCGTATGTTGATTGACACTTTTCCAACTTTTGGCTGTTGTGAACAATGTTTCTGTGAACATTAATGTATAAGTATGTGTTTGAGTCCCTGCTTTCGATTCTTTTTTTTTTTTTTTTTTTTAATTTTTTTTTTTTTTCAACGTTTATTTATTTTTGGGATAGAGAGAGACAGAGCATGAATGGGGGAGAGGCAGAGAGAGAGGGAGACACAGAATCGGAAACAGGCTCCAGGCTCTGAGCCATCAGCCCAGAGCCTGACGCGGGGCTCGAACTCACGGACCGCGAGATCGTGACCTGGCTGAAGTCGGACGCTTAACCGACTGCGCCACCCAGGCGCCCCCCTGCTTTCGATTCTTGTAGGTCTGTTACCCAGAAATGAAATTGCAAGATCATATAGTGATTCTGTGTTTAATTTTTGAGGAACTGCCATATTGTTTCCATAGTAATGGCGCCATTTTACATCCTTACCAGCAAGTCACAGAGGTTCCAGTTTCTCTGCATCACCAACACTTAATATTTGTCTTTTTGTTTTGTTTTGTTTCAAGTTTTTATTTAAATTTTAGATAGTTAACATATAGTGTAATACTGGTTTCAGGAGTAGAATTTAATGATTCATCACTTACATGTAACACCCAGTCCTCACCCAACAAGTGCCTTCCCATTTAACCCATCCCCCCTTCAGCAACCCTCAGTTTGTTCTCTATTGTGAAGAGTCTCTTATGGTTTGCCTCCCTCTCTCTCTCTCTTTTTTTTTCCTTCCCCTGTGTTCATTTGTTTTGTTTCTTAAATTCCACATGTGAGTGAAATCACATGGTGTTTGCTTTTCTCTGGCTGACTTACTTACCTTTGCGTAACACACTCCAGCTCCACTCATGTTAATAGCCATCCTAATGGGGGTGAAGCAGGATCTCACTGTAGCTTTGATCTTTTATATAATTTTTTTTTTAGGCCTCATACCTTTTAGTTTGCTTCCAGTATATTCATCCTTGAATGAAAAAATTTCTGGCATACATTTTTATCCTTAGTTTACAGAGTATTTCCTGTTTTTGTTTTCATATATCCTCAGTGGAAAGGTGAGAGTGAGGTCTCCAGTGCCCTTTTGTTCTGTCTTAGTGATGCTGTCCTTTTAGCAGCTAGTTTATGGGGGAATGTCAGCACATAGAGGATGTGTTTTGGTCTCTATCATTATTGATTTGCAAGTTAGCTTTCTCTTTGTAGTTTATGTATGTCTTTCAATTTAAAGGATATAACTTCTAGTTAAGTAGTAACTTACCTAGAAGTTTCTGATGGCAGAACATTTGCCTTGAAACGGCCTTTTTTACGTGAAGAGAGAACTCATAGGGTTTGCTGTTTAATTGTTTTGTAATTATATGACTTTCCCTGTCACATTTCTTTAGTAATTTTAGGATCAGTTTGAGGGCAGGGATGTCTCTTGTAGTCGTGCATTTCCCCCCCACTATACCTGCCACTGTGTTAAGTATACAGTAGGCCTAATAAATACTTTGTGAGAGATTTACATGCTGATTTTGAACTTGTAACAATTAAGTATTAGAAACTAGGAGGAATTTATGCTTCATTAAACTTTTTTATTTATTTTTATTCATTATTACAATTCATATTAAATATGTAAATATTGTTAGTTTAGAAAACTTTAGGTGTGCCTATTATGCACTGGTAGTATTTTAAATTATTTCAGCAGGTATTGATTATTCTTATAGGGAGGAAGAAGTTTTTGTTTGGGTTTGTTTTGTTATTTGTTATACTATTGTAAATTATTCTCCATGAAATTTTCCATACTGGCTCCTGAAATTGGTTGTTCTCCCATTTCGTGTTTAAATGTCTGCAGAAAGAGAAGCTGCTCATGGTGCTGGCGTCCCTGGGAGATGCCATGTGCTACCATAAAAGTGGTGCCAGTTCAGACCAGCCGGAGGCGGTGCTGGTGCATCACCGGATGGCCTTTGTGAGCACTTCTCTGTTCGCGGTCCGAGTCCTGCAGGCGCTTCTCCCTGTTGAAAAGGTGAGGGTGGTAATGTTCCTTGTGGTTTATTGAATGTTACAAGTAAGTGTTCAGTTGTAAATTTCCTGTGATCATTTCATGATTTCTAATGATATTAGAAAGGTAGTAATTGAGAAAGACTAACATGTTTGAACAGTTTTGACAAGTCATTTGATAGAAAAAAAATTACTTCTAAAAAAAAATTCCTTTTTAGGTAACTTCTTAAAATTGTGGTGTAACATGTTTAGAAAAGTACACCGTTCAGTGCATTTTTACAATGCACTATATTAAAGTGTTTAAAAAGTGACCACCACCCCAGAACATGAAATACAATGTTACCAGCATTTCAGAAGTCCCTTCCCATCAGTTACCTCTCATTCCTTTCTCCAAGCGGAACTTTCTTTCTGACTTCTGTCACTATCAATCAGTTTGTCTGTTTTTCAACATTACGTGAATGGAATTATAAGGTATGTACTCGCTCAAGACTTTTTTTTTTGAGATTCATCACTTTTGTTGCTTGTAGCAGTTGTTTGTTATATAACTGTATGTTAAAGATGATTTTAGTAGGTGTACATATTTCTTTTAAATCATTTCATGACTGGTTTTTTAAAGTTTATTTGTTTTGAGAGAGAGAGAAAGAGAGTAGGGGAGGGGCAGAGAGAGAGGGAGACAAAGAATCTGAAGCAGGTTCCAGGCTCTGAGCTGTCAGCACAGAACCCAATGCCGGGCTCAAACTCACAAACCCTTAGATCATAACCTGAGCCAAAGTCAGATGCTTAACCAACTGAGCCACCTAGGCACCCCATGACTGTATTTTTAAATAGAGGTTATATCTCTGAATTTGAATGTTAGTTGTAAAACATCTCAAATTATTCATGCACACATATTTTATGGTGTACATACTGCAAAAAGAAAGGTGTGGCATGTTTTAGTGAAGGTATAGGAGAAATTACTGCAACTAAAGAACTATTTCCTGTGCCTTTTGATGTCCTTTGTTATAGACAAATATATAGCTGAAAAGTTAGTAGTGCTACATTAACTTGTTACTAAGTATTACAAATGATCGATTTATCTATAATATTGATGTAAAACATCAATTATACCATATAATTTTATTTATTGCTTTTTGACTATAGATTTTTTTTCATCTCTGTACTTATTTGGATAGGAATCAATTAAAGTAGAAATCAAAAATGTTTTGAGTTACTTCAGTTTTAGAATAATATAAAGTCTCTGTGTGTGTGTTAGTTTTTGAAGTTAGTTCTCTTTTTATTTATTAGTTTTTGTTTTTGAAGGCAAGTCACTATATCTGTCAATTTGGTACCTTTCTTAAATACATAAATTGGCATTTCATTAGAATAGTAAATCAGGCCATGGAGGAGACTGTGATTAAGGTATTCGTTTATAGATGGTTATAATTGCTTTCATTAATAAAATAAGAACTTTAAAATGAGATGCAGACAAAAATCCTATTCCATTGCTGTTAAATTTCTTTCGGTTCATGATTATGCTGCCCTCTGCCTGTTGCTGGCTCACCAATAATTGAAATGGAGATTGGATTCTGAAACTTTCAACCTGGAAAGTGGTTTTTAAATATTTGAGTTACCGCCTGCCAAATATGTAAATTGGAAGTTGGAAAATGATAATGTGAATCTTTGTAGAGATTTCTTGGATTTGAAATTTGGACAAGATGACCTTGAAGGCCTTTTTGAAATGGATAATAATTGGTTTGAAAAGATTTTGAAAAATACCTATCAACAGGTTAAAACGATGAATTGGTAATCTTATGAAAAATGATCTGGTTGGATAAATCAGTTTGGTAAAAATTAAGAGCTAAAAATACTGGCCCTGTGCTCGAAGCAGCATCCAGAGCATCGTAGGAAACTCTGGCTCTTTCTAAGCCAGCAGCCTGGGGATGCAGAAGAATTTATACCAAAAGCCTTTGATTTTTTCACTGAGATATATATATCCCTAATAATTTGCTAAAGCTCATAGATTCAGAGCAGCACTTCTTAAAGTGTAATGTGCAAACAGATCACCTAGAGATCTCGTTAATGACATCTTGCATATTCTGATCCATTAGTTCTGCAGTTCTCACAAGCCCTTGGATGAGGCTGTGCCTGCTCTGAGTGGGAAGGTTCAGAGAAAGCAATGTTATATCCCTCCTATCCCCCCACCCCACCCGACTCCAGCCTTCGAGATAGTATTGTTGATTCTTTTTATCTAATAGTGGTGATGGATTTGCCCTGAAGTGGCTTCACTTTTAGTTCTGACTGCCAGGTGAATAATGCTGGTAAATGTAGGATGGCGGTCTTCAGTCTGTTGACTGTGATCAGTCCGCTGGACTATGCCAGGATTCAACCTGAGATTGGAGCATGGTGCTTTGAGTTGCTGAGATGAAGTTTCATGTGTAGGTATGGAGAGTGAAGATGTCAGAATTTCTTAGTGATGGGGTGAAAAGAAAGAAAGGAAATTAGTATTTATTACATGAGTGAGATCTGCTAAACATCTGCTTGGTGCTGAATTCTCACATCAGCTGTTCTTACTTTTCTGACTAGAGTCAGAGAAAGCTCTTTTTAAACTAGAACACAGCACCTTTGGAGTTAGATCCGTGAGGCTTTAATATCTTAGCGCAGTGCCCAACTCCCAGTCTCCTTTGCTAATTCTTCTTTCTCTCTAACCTTTGAAAGGAATAGAAACCCAGGACTGACCCATTTGTGGTCTTTAAACAGCATCTGTTTGCCGACACCTCCTCGACTCATAGTTCCAGACCACATGTGTCACCTGAAGCACAAACTCGTAGATTCAACATCCTTTTTGACGTCTTCACTTGGGTGATGATCGATGTTTCCAACATCACGTGTCTCAACCCTAATTCCTCACTTCTCTGGTCTTTCTACGGTCTTGCCTCTCTGGGTGGATAGCACCTTCGTTCTTCTGGTTGATCGTTGATCAGGCAGAACACTTAGAGTCATCCTTGATTCCTGTCTTTCACGTACACCTGGATCCAGTCCCTCCACAAAATTTCTCATTTCTTCCTTGACACCTGTCTGGAGTCTGAACCCTTCTTGCTGTTCGCACCGTTGTTACCTGAGTTCGAGGCACCTTTCTTGCCTAGGTTGTTGCAGCAGCTTGCTCATCTGTCTCTCACTTCCACCCTTGCCCTTTTCCGTCTGTTCCTGTAGGCTGCTCTTGATACTTGCTTGAAATTTCCCAGTGCTTCCCCAGGGGCAAGTCTTAAGATGACCCAGAGCCCTGCCTGATGTGTTCACCAGTGCCCTCAACCCCATCCCTCAGTGGTAACTGCACTGGCCTCCTTGTCTCTGGGCCTTTGTACTTGGAGTTCACTCTTCTATGGGTGCTTTTCTGCCAGAGATTCAAATGCCACCCTATCAGAGAGGCCTTCCCTGCTGCTCTAGAGTGTAGCACTTCCCCCCCAGGTTGCTGTTCCTCTCCATCTTTCCCATCTCTTGTTGTTGTTGTTTTCTGCCTTAGCACTTGCTGGCCACACCTGCTATCTTATGAAATATATCGATTTACTCTGCCTTCTCCACTGGAATGTTCCCTTCGTGAGGGTGGGGGTTCTGTTTGTTTCCTGCTGTGCCTCCAGGGTCTGGAATGACTCCTGGCATACTGTAGGGGAACATAGTAGGGGCCCAGCAAGTATTTGCTGAGTGAGCAAACCATAGGTGAGCAGATAATCTAGTTTGCCTCTCTTTTTCCCCCCTAAGAGAGTTCTTCACAGAATCATGAAATTTCTCTTGATTTTCTAATAGCTGCTGTCTTAATAGTTAGGGCTTTATTTCATGATTACATAGAACTAAAAATTTGATTCCTATAGTTTCTGATATTTATTTGGCAACTTTATTTGATTTTAGAAGCATCATTTAGCTGATTTAGCCCTTAATGTTAGATTTTCAGGCAGTTAATAATTATTCTTAAAATAGGATATGCATGAAATAAATGGTGACCAAGCCTGCCCTTTAATAAAGACAGCATTTCAGCCAAAGTAATAGGCTATGCCAAAAGATTTTCTCCAAACATTGAATTTTGAATCCTTTTTGTTTCCTTCATTCATAGAATCCTATCACCAAACTAGAATCATTAAAAAACAGAACCCAAAGAAACAGTTCTTTCAATTTTAAATCAATTGTTTTAAGGTTACAAAATGTATAATATTTCATTTGGGCATGTTAATTTTATACTAATTAAGGGTCACTCCTCTCTGAGTGTTTTAGAACTATGTAATTATTGTTGAATTTCTCCTTTCCCCTCTGAAATATGAACTAAACAAAAAATCAATTTCTGTTCAAATCAATCTATAGTTGTGTTTGATTTAGTGTTATTCAATTCAATATGTAGTTAATAAGCCCTGGGTTATGTGTTCAGCTTCAGTGGAGAAGTGCTCTTGTTTTCAGGACTTTATTGCATTATTCTGCAGATTTATGTGCACAGCATGAAATACTTAGATCAGAAAGCCTCCTGCCTTCAGTTTAGTAGCAGAGATATAAACAAGGTTCACGGCCTGGGGGGTGGGGAGAGTGACTCTGGTTGTTGGTTTGGGGAAGAAGGAACTATCCTGTGTGCCAGGCTTTTGGAAAGAGTTGAAATTTGGACTTGAGTTGTTTTGAGCAGAGAAAAATTACATTGAATGAGACATAGAAGTGAATGGTGTGTTAAGGAATAGAATTTTCTTTGGAGAAGCATAGACTTTGTGATAGACAATGATATAAATAAAAAGTTGAGCTAGCTATATTAAAATCATAGTCTACCATATTTTTCTAAAACAATTTTTAACTTTTTTTTTTTTTATTCGTTAAGGCAAGCCACTTTTTACCAGAGCCTTTGTCAGCAGCATTATTTTTAGTTTCTTTGGACATGCCTATTTCTTTGGAATATCCAAATATTCACGAAGCTGTTGTGGCATATTTGGAACAGCTGAATTCTGAAAACTACAGTATTTATAAACGAACTGCGGAGGCTGTTTATTCAATCGAATGTACCTGTAACTTCCTGTCTGATGTTGGGAAGGAGGTAAAAAGTTCTGTTAATGTCTTTTAAATATTCTTTTGATAAAATATTTAGAAAACATAACCTATACTTTCAAACTGATGGACATATAACAATTGAATATTGGAGGTGAGATACTTTATTATTGAGCGTTCGTTTTTCAGATCAAGGTAAGTATATGATTCGTGTAAAGGTAAAATAAAGACTTTAGAATAATGATTGGTGTGTATTGATGAGACCCATTGGTTTTTGAAAAGGCAGTAATTATTATCAATGTCTTAATATTGAATAGAGAGTTCCTTTTTGAAGTGACTTACTATGTGTGAACAGTGACAATTGACATAAACAACTATGATGGCCATTTTAGTGCTTTCTGTAGACATATTTTTCCTTTAATATTTCATAGGCTTATTACATACACAAAGAGCCTGATTTTTTACTAAATACAATAATGAGGTAGATTGTAAGGTAGAATGACTTTAGGTGCAGTGTTATAGCAAAGATTATGTATTGTTATTTATCCCTTTTAGAGATACTTTTAGGATATTTAGTATGTTGTCAGTAAAGGGGTTTATGAGTCTTAAAATAGACACTGACTATAATAGTTGTTTACTGTTTGGAAGTACCAAAATGGGTCCTGAAGATCTAAAAAATTAGGAAATAAATTTTTATTCCTTTTGTTTCCTACAGTGGAAGCTAGCTCAACCTCTTAGTTCTAATTTTCCTTTATTTACCTGTTATTTTTTCCTTTTGTTTTGCCATATCTCACTGCTGCTGGCTTCTTGTTTCTTCCGTGATAGAAGTTCAGATTGTCAAATTATTTCCGTGACATTCTGCATGGTCAGTTAATCATGATGTGTTGGTTGTCCTTTATGTTTGTAGAAGTGGTCAGCATGTAGAAGGGGGAGTGGATCATAAAATACACAAGTCCTGCTTTGAGTCGACAGTTCGTAGGCTGATAGGGCTACAAACTGTCAAAGAATGTGGCCACTCGATTGTAACTTTAAGCCTACTTGGAAGTGAAAAATAGTCTCTTGTGGCATTTAGCTAGGAATTTTCCCCCCTAAGCTGACATTTTTAGTTTGCTTGTTAGGAAAGTGGACTTAAGCAAATGTGAACAGTCTCAGGGTCTTTGAATGATCTAATTTCTTGAAGTTGCTTAGTTAGCTGTTGAGAATTCTACTGTACATGAACTTGACATTTACTGTTCCCTTCTGCTGTTTTTTTTAGGGAGAGAAGAATCTCTTAGAATTAGTGGAGCTGGCAGACCAAGCCTTGCGAAGCTTTTCCTATCATCAGCATTTCCCCCTAATAAAGGAAATCATCTGCATGTGTTCAAAGATGTAATACTCACTTTCTTGATATGATTATGTTATTATAGGATATATTGTGTGTGTGTGCACTTAGGAACAATGAAAACAGAACTGGCCTTAATTTTTACTGTTTTTTAATTAAAATTGTTTTTATGTATGTTTGACCTCTGATCTGTATATGTATAGCTGCATTAGGGCAGTTAACTATTTTATAGGGTAAACTTTAAAAATACCATGCCTAGGGGCGCCTGGGTGGCGCAGTCGGTTAAGCGTCCGACTTCAGCCAGGTCACGATCTCGCGGTCCGTGGGTTCAAGCCCCGCGTCGGGCTCTGGGCTGATGGCTCGGAGCCTGGAGCCTGTTTCCGATTCTGTGTCTCCCTCTCTCTCTGCCCCTCCCCGGTTCATGCTCTGTCTCTCTCTGTCCCAAAAATAAATAAAAACGTTGAAAAAAAAATTAAAAAAAAAAAATACCATGCCTATAATCAAAATGAATTATCCCTGGATTTTTATACATTTGTTTTGGTGTCCATCCAAACCAAGTATTCAAGCATATTTGTTTATTTGTCTCTAAAGTTTTGATTAATAACTTAAAATGAGGGTTTTTAAATGTAAGTTTCATTGCTTCCTACTGTTTTCCTATATGGATTTTTAGAATGCATCATGCACTGTTTAATTTATTTTGAAGACATTGGAGCAGATTCCTATTTAGAATTTAGGGTCTTCATTGCTTTTGGAAGGAGTAAATTCCATGATGATAAATATTGATTATCCATGAT
This sequence comes from Puma concolor, assembly GCF_028749965.1. Classification (NCBI taxonomy): domain Eukaryota; kingdom Metazoa; phylum Chordata; class Mammalia; order Carnivora; family Felidae; genus Puma; species Puma concolor. The sequence continues at coordinate 87,051,238 of NC_141678.1, read as the reverse complement.
GATAAATATTGATTAAGTATGGGATTTATTTATTTATTACCTCACATAGTCACTATGTGTGTGTGTGTGTGTGTGTGTGTGTGGTAAGAACATTTAAGATCTGTTTTCTTAACAAGTATCAAGGATACAATACAGTATTATTAACTCTAGTCCTCATAGAGTACATTAGGTCTCCAGAATGTATTCGTTCTGAATAACTGAAACTTTGTACCTTTTGAACAACATCTCCCTATTTCTCCTATTCCTCAGTCCCTGGTCACCACCATTCTACTCTCTGCTTCTATGAGTTTGACTTCTTTAGATTACACACGTAAATGAGATTATGCCATGTATTTGCCTTTTCTGTACCTGGCTTAAGTTACTTAGCCTAATGGACTCCTGCTTCATCTGTGTTGTCACAAACGATAGGATTTCCTTTTTTTTTTTTTAAGGTTGAATAATGTTCCATTGTATATATACACCACATTTTCTTTACTTGTGTATCCATTAATGGACACTTGAGTTGTTTCCATATATGGTTACCCTTGAACGGTACAGGTTTGAACTGTGAGGGTAATGCAGATTTTTTTTCTTTTTTCTTTTTTTTTTAAATGTTTTATTTATTCTTGAGAGAGAGAGAGAGACAGAGACAGAGACAGAGCATGAGTGAGGAAGGGGCAGAGAGAGAGGGAGACACAGAATCCGAAGCAGACTCCAGGCTCCGAGCTGTGAGCACAGAGCCTGACGTGGGGCTCGGACTCACAAGCTGTGAGATCATGACCTGAGCCGAAGTCGGATGCTTAACCAACTGAGCCACCCAGGCGCCCCAGATTTTTTTCAATAAATATGTGTATACTACTGTAAATGTCTTTTCCCTTATGATTGTTCAAACTTTTTTTCCTCTAGCTTACTTTATTATAATAGAGTACAATGTATAATGCATATAACGTACAAAATATGTATTATTGGCTGTTAAAATTATTGGGAAGGTTTCTGGTCAACAGTAAGCTATTAGTAGTTAAGTTTTTGGGGAGTCAGAAGTTATACATGGATTTTTAACTGCATAGAGGTTGGTGCCCCTAACCCTTGTGTTGTTCAGAGGTCAACTGTATTGGCTGTTATGAGTAATACCTAGGATGAACATGGGAGAACAGATATTTCTTTGCGATACTGATTTCATTTCCTTTGGAATCATAATGAAAAGTGGGATTGATGGATTATATAGTAGTTCTATTTTTAATTTTGAGGAAACACTGTACTGTTTTCCATAATGGCTGTATCAGTTTACATTCCAAATATGGGTTTTTAAAGACTTGTATGGGTACTTTAAAAAAAAATATTTTTTGATATTTATTTTTGAGAGAGAGAAAGACAGAACATGAGCAGAGGAGGAGCAGAGAGAGGGAGACACAATCTGAAGCAGATTCTGAGGTGTCAGCACAGGGCCTGATGTGGGGCTTGAACTCACGAACCGTGAGATCACAACCTGAGCTGAAGTCGGACGCTTAACCAATTGAGCCACCCAGGCACCCCTTGGGTATTTTTTAAGAGAATATTTTCTGCCTTGAAACAAGTGCTTGGATAGATATTAATATTGGGTTAGTTAAATAAGATCCCACTTGGAGGAACTGGAGTAGGAAGAAACCCTTTCCAATATTCTTTTCAATCTCTTTAGTAACTCGCTTACCTTAGATGTCTTGGATGTTTTACCTTTTTACCAGCTGGAAATCTGCACAGGCCAGTCCATTACTTCAAGGAGAAAGTCAGAAGGTGTTTCTTCGAATGTTATCTCACCCATTACTGCAAGTGAAAGTTGAAACTTACAACTGCTGTTTGGAAATTATTAAGGTGGGTTTTTTGGGTTTTGTTTTGTTTTGTTTTTGGTGGGGAGAGCAAATAGTGGGTTTTCTTCCTTCCTTCCTTCCTTTCTTTCTTTCTTTTTCTTTTTTAAATAGCATTTTATTTTTCTTTTAAAGTAGGCTCCATGCCCAATGTGAGGCTTGAACTTATAACCCTGATATCAAGAGTCACATGTTCTATCTGCTGAGCCAGCTGGGCGCCATTGGGTTCTCTTACTAAAAATCTAAAATTAGGGAGGTGCCTGGATGGCTCAGTTGGTTAAACATCCGGCTTCAGCTCAGATCATGGTCTCGCAATTTGTGAGTTTGAGCCCAGCGCCGGCTCTGTGCTGACAGCTCAGAGCCTGGAGGCAGCTTCAGATTCTGTGTCTCCTTCTGTCTCTGCTCCTCCTCTGTTTGCACTCTGTGTCTCTCTGAAAAATAAATAAACATTAAAAAAAAGCCAAAACTCTAAAATTAGGGACGCCTGGGTGGCTCAGCCGCTTAATCCTCCAACTCTTGATTTTGGCTCCAGTCATGATCTTACAGTTTTTGAGTTTGAACCCCACACTGTGCTCCACACTGATAGTGTGGAGCCTTCTTGGGATTCTCAATCTTTCTCCCTCTCTCAGCCCCTCCCCCACTCTCTTTTTCTCTCTCTTTTCTGTCAAAAATGAATTAAAAAACTAAACAACTCTGTAGAAAAAGTATTTGATAAAATACAGCATCCTTTCTTGATAAAAACCCTCAAGAAAGTAGGGATAGAAAGATTGTACCTCAAGATCATAAAGGCCATTTATGAAAGACCTACCACTAATATCATCCTCAAAGGGGAAAAACCGAGAGCTTTCCCCTTAAGGTCGGGAACATGACAAAGATGTTCCCTCTCACCACTGTTATTCAAGTGGTGGTGAATAGGGCTGGAAGCCCTAGCCTCAGCAATCAGATAACACAAAGAAATAAAAGGCATCCATATTGGCAAGGAGAAAGTCAACCTTTAGCTCTGCAGACGACCTGATACTCTGTGTGGAAAACCCAAAGACTTCACTAAAAAACTGCTAGAACTGATACATGAATTCAGCAAAGTCGCAGGATATAAAATCAATGCATAGAAATTGGTTGCATTTCTATACACCAATAATGAAGCAGCACAAAGAGAAATCAAGGAATTGATCCCATTTACAATTGTACCAAAACCCATAAAATACCTAGGAATAAACCAAGCCAAAGAGGTGAAAAATCTATATATTGAAACTCTAGAAAGCTTATGAAAGAAATTGAAGAAGACACACACAAAAAAATGGAAAAATATTCCATGCTCCTGGATTGGAAGAACAAATATTGTTAAAATGTCGATACTACCCAAAGCAATCTACATATTCGGTGTAATCCCTATTAAAATAACACCAGCATTCTTCACAGAGCTAGAACAAACAATCCTAAAATTTGTCTGGAAACAGAAGAGACCCCAAATAGCCAAAGCATTCCTGAAAAAGAAAACCAAAGCTGTAGGCATCACAATTCCAGACTTCAAAGATGTAATCATCAAGACAGTATGATAATGACACAAAAACAGATCAATGGAACAGAATAGAGAACCCAGAAATGGACCCACAAATGTATGACCAACTAATCTTTGACAAAGCAGGAAAGAATATCCAATGGAAAAAAGATGGTCTCCTCAACAAATGGTGTCGGGAAAACTGGACAGCGACATGCAGAATGAACTTGGGCCACTTTCTGATACCATACACAAAAATAAAGTCAAAATGGATGAAAGACTTAATGTAAGGAAACCAACAAAATCCTGGAGGAGAAAACAAGCTACTTTGACCCCTTTGACCTTGGCCGCAGCAACTTCTTAACATGTCGGAGGCAAGGGAAATAAAAGCAAAAATGAAATATTGGGACCTTGTCAAGTTTAAAAGCACAGCGAAGGAAACAGTCAGCAAAACTAGAAGGCAACCAATGGAATGGAATTTGCAAATGATATATCAGATAAAGGGTTAGTATCCAAAATCTATAAAGAACTTATTAAACTCAACACCCAAAAAACAATCCAGTGAAGAAATGGGCAAAAGCATATATAGACACTTTTCCAAAGAAGAAATCCAGATGGCTAATAGACATATGAAAAGATGCTCAACATCACTCATCATCAGGGAAATATGAATCAAAACCACCATTAGATACCATCCTACAGTCATCAGAATGGCTGAAATTAACCACTCAGGCAACAACAGATATTGGTGAGGATGCAGAGAAAAAGGATCTCTTTTGCACTGCTGGTGGGAATGCAAACTGGTGCAGCCTCTCTGGAAAACAGTAGAGGTTCTTCAAAATATTAAAAATAGAACTACCCTACGACCCAGCAATTGCACTACTAGGTAGTTACACAAGGGATACAGGTGTGCTGTTTGAAAGGGCACATGCACCCCAATGTTTATAGCAGCACTGTTGACAATAGCCAAAGTATGGAAAGAGCCCAAATGTCCATCAATGGATGAATGGATAAAGAAGATGTGGTATATATGTACAATGGAGTATTGTCAATCAAAAAGAATGAAATCTTGCCATTTGCAACTATGTGGATGGGACTGGAGGGTATTATGCTAAGCAAAATTAGAGAAAGATAACTATCATATGACTTCACTCATATGAGGAATTTAAGATACTAAACAGATGTACATAAGGAAAGGGAAGCAAAAATAATATGAAAACAGAGTGGGACAAAACATAAGAGATTCTTAAATATAGAAAAGAAACAGGGTTGCTGGAGAGGTTGTGGGAGGGAGGATGGGCTAAATGGGTAAGGGGCATTAAGGAATTTACTCCTGAACTCATTGTTGTACTATATGCTACCTAACTTGGATGTAAATTAAACAGTAAATAAATTAATTAAAAAGACATTTATGTTGTGTTAATGATGGAAGTATTGTAAGAAAATGATTTCTATCATGTGTTCAAAAGTGATTTCTATGCTTAGGAAAAAATTTAGGTTATTTGGCTTAAATGTTTTAGTGTTAGCTATAGTACTATTTTTCTTTTGAAGAAAATACTTTCATTTTTTTTTTTTTAATTTTTTTCAACGTTTATTTATTTTTGGGACAGAGAGAGACAGAGCATGAACGGGGGAGGGGCAGAGAGAGAGGGAGACACAGAATCGGAAACAGGCTCCAGGCTCCGAGCCATCAGCCCAGAGCCTGACGCGGGGCTCGAACTCCCGGACCATGAGATCGTGACCTGGCTGAAGTCGGACGCTTAACCGACTGCGCCACCCAGGCGCCCCAATACTTTCATTTTTAAGTTATAAAATATTTCAGCATAGAGTAGTACATAAAATATTAACTATTTCAATATTGCAAAGAACGTTGTATATAGATCAGTACTGAAAGATACATGTTACTGTGTACTCTTGAAAATGTACTTTTATATTCATCATTCTTGTAAACACTAACTGGATAAAACAAATGTTTACATTTTGCCAGTTTTGCTTCTAACCCTCTTTTATTCAGAGAAATAAAAATATTAGTTGTAACTGAAGCTTCTTTCCTTTTTCCTCTTCTTTCATCCACCAAGACAACCACTCTTACATAATTGGTGTTTGTCCATATATATATTTGTACTATGTATGTATGTCTTTATAAATAATGTATGCAATTGTTTTTTCTGCTTAAAAAAGTATATAATTTCATAGTGTACGTATGTTTTTGCTGCCTTATGGCTTTCATTTAATGGTAGGACTCAGATCTTACCAATTCATTCTTCTTAACTGCTCTTTAGATTGAAAACACGTTTTATTGATACATATTTAGGTTCAGTCTACTTTTTACTGAAATATTTTTTTCAGTATTTTCATTGACAGTCTGTAACTGTTAGTACATGTGTTTGAAAATGCCTTGATTTTACCTTATTCCTGAATGATAGTTTAGGTGGATAAAGAACTGTATAGGTCTATTGCTGTTTTTCCATAGCACTTTGCCAATAGTGCTTTGTTTGGCTTCTATCATTGTTGAGAAGTCTGCTATCAGTTAAATTATAATTTTCTTTTTTTGTTGTTTACTTGTTTTTAAGATCTTTTCCTTGTCTCCGGTGTTCTACAGTTTCATTACAGTGTGTCTTTGTGTACATTTTTTATTTATCTTGTTTATCACTCTTTAGCCAAAAGACTCATATCTACCTTCATTTCTGGATAATTCTTAATCACTGCTGTTTCCTTATCCTTACTGTTCTCTCCAAGTAGAACTCTCATTAGATCTAGGTAGACCTCATTTTACTCTTTGTGTCTTTTAAGTCCTCTTTCCCATTTTCTGTGTCTTGTTTTGATTTGGTTGGCTGGGATTCCTCAGTGCAGTCATTCAGGATACTAATTCTTTCCTCACCCATGTCTAATTTGCTTTTTAAAATTTGTAGTAAAATATACATGACACAAAATTTACCATTTAATCATTTATAAGTGTACAGTTAAGAGTCATCAAGTACATTCACATTGTTGTGCAACTGTCATCATTACCCATCTCCAAAACTTAACTTCCCAAATTGAAAGTCTGTACCCATTAAACAATAACTCCCCACTCTCCCTCCCCCCGGCTCCTGGTAGCCAACATTCTGCTTTCTGTCTGAATGAGACTGCACTAGGTACCTCATATAAGTGGAATCAGTGTTTGCCTTTTTGTGTCTGTTTTTTTTTTTTTTTTTTTTTTGAACTTAGCATGATGTCTTCAAGGTTCGTTTATGTTACAGCATATATCAGAATTGCATTCCTTTTTAAAGGCTATATAATACTCTGTTGCATGTAAATACCACATTTGTTGACGTGCCACCCTCTGTTCAAGGAGATTTGGGTTGTTTCCCTCTTTTGGCTATTGTGAACAGTGCTTCTTTGAACATGGGCATACAGATATCTGTTTGAGTCCCTGCTTTTCTTTTGAGTGTATATCCAGAAGTAGAATTACTGGATCATATGGTAGTTCTATTTTTAATTTTTTGAGGACCTGCCATGCTGTTTTCCATTGTGGCTGCACCATTATACCTCCCTACCAGTAGTGCATAACGCTTCCAGTTTCTCTGCATGGTCCCCAACAGTTGTTATTTTTCTGTTTTTTTCTTTTTTAAAATATATATGTATTTTTTAAAGTTTATTTATTTTGAGAGAGAGAAAGCATGCATGTGCGTGTGGGCGAGGGGCAGAGAGAAAGGAAGAGGAAATCCCAGACAGGCTCCACGCTCAGTGTGTGAAGCCGGACACAGGGCTTGATCCTATGAACCGAGAGATCATAACACAAGCCAAAATCAAGAGTCCAAGGTTTGGATGCTTAACTGACTGAGCCACCCAAGCAAGTGCCCTTGTTTTTTCTTTCTTATAAATAACATCCATCTTTAACTCATCATTGTTGCTTTTAATTTATTCATCGTTTTAGATTTTGCTTATTCCATTTTTCATTACTATACCTTTTTAAAAATATTTTTTTAATGTTTATTTATTTTTGAGAGATACAGTACAAGCAGGTGAGGGGCAGAGAAGGAGGGGGACAGAGGACCCGAAGCAGCCATTACACTGATAGCACAGAGTCTCATGGGGGGCTTGAACTCAGGAACCGTGAGATCATGACCTGAGCTGAAGTTGGAGGCTCAACTAACTGAACCACCCAGGCACCCCTCTTTGCTTCTTTTTTTAACTCATTCTTTTCATAATAGTCTTTCATTTTCTTCTTTTGTTTCTTTGAAAATTTTAAACATACTAATTTTATAATCTTATTTACATCATCTATTACATCGAATGCTTTCATTTATTATGGCTATTGGATCTCTTTTATGTTGTTGTTTTCAGCCAACCGGTGATGTGATTTTTGATTGTAAGGTTATCTTTGGCAGGTAGTTTATACTTGGGGAATCTTATATTCTGTAGACAGTGGTTTTATAATTACTTCTGCCTTGTTTCCATGGATTTGACAGAGTTGATAAGTACCATAGCCTGGAGGGGCTTGTTAGGAAGTTATATCTTCATTTAATACGTTGAAATACTCATCAAAAGAACCAGTTGAGAGGGAAAGGTAGAGGGTGACAAGTGGCTAATTAGGAGAAGCTAGTGCCTTTGAAAGTTGAAGGCATTGGGATCTAGAATATTGATAGCTAACTGAACTTAGGTGGGCTTAGGTGTAGCAGCAAGTTGAATTGTATATTCTCTTTGAGATTGAGAGTAAGTGGTATTTGCAATGTGTTTGAAATGACTGATATGAGTAGAAGTTTGATATAATCAAATAGAAGGATTTGGGGGTTGCAATGAGAGCCCAGTTGATTGTCTTAATAATCTTGTAAGTGAAACGAATCTTCTTTGCAATGTTATCTTTGGCTAGCTGTTTGTGGTTTTGGAGAATGTGAACATCTGGATCCATGGAGCATTGTGGTTTTTCCTTGAGGATGGGAGGGAAGGCCTTTGGTGAAAGTAAGCTGAGTAGCTGAAGTGATAGCCCATAGAATCAGAGGAAGTAAAGGCCAGAGGGAAGGAAGTAGTCAGGATTATACACTGGAGGTCACGGGAAATAGTATGTTACAAAGTGTTAAGCAAGGTAGAAACCTGTGTTTGTGATTTTAGAAGGAAAACAAGTGAAAGGTAAGTTGAAGTGTTCTGAGATATCGGGCAGGTAATGTTATTGAGATGAGGAGGTCAAGAAGCTGAGCTCCATATGCGTGGGATAGTTCTTACACTCAGAAATTTAGAATAGTAGAATTGGCTTTGATGTTCAGATATTTGAAATGGACTTTAAATAATTCCTTGAAATGCCTTGCCAACCATTATAAAGCTTTGAATTTTATTCTAAGTACAGTGAGAAGCTATGAATGATTTTATGCAGGAAATTGATTCGATCTGATTACCTTTTTAAAAAAGATCACTCTTCCTATTGTGTGGAGAATCAATTGTCAGGGATCAAGAGTGGAAGCCAAAAGGCCAATTCCACTGTAGTGGCCCCAGTGAGATACGATGATGTGGTGGAGATGCTGGGAAGAAAATGAATTCAGGATACATAATGGATGTAGAGCTGGTTGGTCTACTGGTAATGGGAGTAGGGTATAGAAAGCATCAAGGAGGAGTTCTGGGGTTTGGGATTTAGTAATTGGATTGATCATATTGTCCCCAGTGTTGGATTGTGGGTTGGATAGAATTATTTTGAATGTGTTAAATTTGAGATGCCTTTTTACATGTAAGTGGAGATGCTAAGTAGATGGTTGAATATAATAATAATAATAATGCCAGTTATATGATGGTGGCAATAATAGTGATAACAACTAACATTTATTCTGTATATCAGGTACTTTTATAAATGTATTCCCTACTTTAATCTTCATAACACTATAAGGTATGTATTCTCTCTTGAAAAAACAGAGATGCTATGAACTTGTCCAAGGTCTAGAAGTAGTAAAACTGGACTTTGAACCCGGACAGTCTGACTCCTAAACTCTATTCTTAAGCTTTGTACCAAACTGTCTCTGGAGTGTGGAGCCCAGACTAGCTGTAAAATTTTGAGTCATCAGCACAGAGATGGTGCTGAAAGCCACAAGGCCAAGTTGGGTCATCTGGTGAGAGACTGGGGAGAGGCCATCTAGGGTCTAACCAGATAGAAGGTGGGCACAGCAGGAGCCAGCAACAGAAATATAGAAGTGTCTGAGAGGAGAGGGGAGTATGGTATCCTGGGCGGAGTCAAATGACAACAGAGATGAACGCATTGGGTTCAGTGTCACGAAGTTGACAGGAGGCTTCTGTGGGGTGATGGGGCCTGAGGTCCTGCTGGTGTGGGTGGAGGACAACCTGGGAGTGAGCACGTAGAGGCCTAGGACTTGTGCTGTGTTGCGATGGAGAGCTGGAAGATGCACTGGTAGCAGCAGGGGCATATTAGATCCGGGGACCCTTAGAGCATGTGACAGAGTCACAGGACTAACCCTGGAAGAAGGGGAAGTAAAGGTGCTGGAGAAGACACAGGTGCAGGAACTGTGCAGGAACACAGGTACAGGAACAGGTGTTAGGAGGACAGCTAGGATGCAGGTTACGGGCAGGATTGGTCTTGGATGGGATTCTAGTGCTTTTTTGTTTGGCATAAAGACCAGTGTAGGTAAGTTGATGTGTATTTAGTGATGAGAGAAGAAGGGTGTTTCATTAAGGATCGCGTCTTATTCCCATTAAGAAACTGAAGGTCAGAGAGTTTAAGTGTTTTGAGGAAGTAAGTGACAGAGCTTTTCTTAAACCATAAGCCAAGGCTATGCTCTTTCAAAAGCTCAGAATATACAGTTGCTGTCTGGCATGAAATTAAAATCTAAAGAGAAAAATATGTATAAATACGTGTGTGTATATGTACGTATGTGTATGTATAACTTTTTGACCTCTGAATTATTGGTAGTGGCTAGGAAGTAGAATTTTGCAGAGCAAAGAAAATTTCATTTCTGAGAGTCAATGTGGATTTTATGTTTACCTTTTTATATTGTATTTAAATTCTGTTAATATTTCAGGGAGCTTTTTCCCCCTCTGCCATCTTAGGCAGTCCCTAAGAAAGTAGTGTTCTCTAGCTCCAATTGAGAAAAGAATTTGTGATAATGAGTCTGAGAGACAGTACGCAGTCAGTACTTGTATTCAGTGATGTATTATCAATATATTGATGATAAATATCCTGCATATATGTTGTCCTCCCTTTCCCCCAAAACTTCAAGTCTGTTTTCATTTGAATTTTGTTTTTCTTCCTCAAACCTCAGTAAGCAAAATATAAACACCCTGGGATAAGTTTGTTATGTTATTTTTTTATGTTTATCATTATGAAAACTGCTTGTTGGCAGAGAGTAACATAACACGCGTATCATGTAGACTCAAAAGCTCAGGCAAGAGAACTTTTTTTCATTCTCTATTAGGTAAAAGAAAAGTTTCAATGAAGTGAAAAAGTGTCAACAGAAGAAAGAGGAGTCCTTTGGAGAATTAGTGTCACTGAATTTTTTTAAAACTATTTTACAGGAATGTTTAGGTGTCCATAATGTCACTAAACCTGTGTCTTCACTTTGTAATGGAATTCATTTTCTACTTCACCCGAAAGTTCTGTATGAAATCTCTGCATTTGGCATTCAGGAACCCAAAAATGAGGTATGGCCATGTTAAGAGTAAATGCAAAAGACAAATATAATTATACTCGGTTAAATGAAGATAATATTGTAATATAAGTAGATAGTGTGATGAGAAGCTGAGAAGAAACTTGCTTTTGATGTATGGGTTTAGTTGAGGTGTTATTTACATAAAAAGAAATGTTAAGGAAAATGTGAGAATCAAAATATAGGACATACTTGTTCTCAAAGAATTCAGATGAAGCTGTTTATGTTTTTCATGTAGGCTACAACTGTACAGTAGTTATGGCAAGCAGGTTGTATTATGAGGGAACATTGTATTGAATGGAAAAATATACCTTAAATGTAAAACAAAAACAACAAAAAACACAAAACCACAAGGAAATCCTTATCGTTAGGGAGGAAGACGGGTTGAGACCAGAATGTAAGGTGAAGCTGCGGAATGTGAACATTTGAAGGAAGGGAGGTTAATTGGAGCACCTTCCCAGATTTTGCACAGAGTTACGGGCACATACGGTGACTTAGCGGGAGACCTCACTTCGTCGGGTTCTTTGATCATGTCGTCTCGTCGGGCAGGTGAACGCCGCTGCCAAGGCCATTCTGATGTATCTGCTGCAGGGACGACTGATGATGACAGCGGTGACCTGGAGCAAGTTTATTGAGTCTCTGTGTCCTGTCATTCCCGTGCTGCAGGTACTCGGAGCGATTCCCCACTTCCCGTCCCGTTTGTCTGGCGTCGAGTGTGACTGACGGAAGCACGTGCACACAGCAGAGCTGTCACGTGGCGAGGAAGATGGGGGGGTGGGGCGAGCAGGGCGCGGTGGTAGCTCCTTTGCGCGCGTGCACTTCACGTACCCGGCCGGGGCGGGGGGTGAGAAGTGAGGAGCAGGCGTGTGGCACCGACCGAAGCCCGGAACGCGGCCTTCCGTGGAGGCTTTCGGGCAAGGCTCGCGAGGCTTTTGAAGCACATGGTATGTAACGAAACTTGCCTGGTGAATTCCATCCCTGTACATACGGGACTTCGATTAACAGGTTCTGGGGAAGAGGCTTTTCCAGCACTCGCACTGGGTGATGGAGGGGGAGGAGCGAGGGGATTGGGGTCCCCCCACCCCGGAGTTCCCCTCCCCCCCCACGCCACCCCGCTGTCTGTGGGTGGGAAAGTGGATGGGCAGCGCCGTTCTGGGAACGGGCCTTGCGGAGAGGGGGCCCTTCGTGTCTGCCTCCTCCGCGGGAGGTGCCACAGTCAGGGCCTTGGAAAATAGAAGAATTGTCGGGCGTCGGGGGAGCTGGCATATTTTCCTGAAGTTCCGCAGTGTTATTTTTAAGCGCAGCTTTATGTAAGCCTCTCACCTCATTCTGCCAAGTGACCCTTCGGCCGAACTGAAAGAAGTCCGGGGGCTGCTCGATGGGCCTACGCAGTTCTTCTTTCCAAGTTAAAAAGTCGAGCGGCATGTGTCCAGCAAACGGTCACTTCCCTTTCTCCGAAATCCGTTAGGGCTACGCAGACACCGAAGAGCCTCTGGGAAAATGCGTCCTCCTCCTGAGCAGAGCGAGCCCCGAGGCGGACGAGGGGGCTCTTCCCGCCACCGCGCACCTGAGGGCCCTGCTGCGGCTCCTGCTCGTGAAGAAGCCGCCGTGAGTACAGCCATGCGCTCCCGGACTGCGCCTGCGCCGAGAGCGGGGACGGCGGGGGAGGGGGGGCGGGGGGGGCCCCTCGGTGTTGCGTCCTTCTGACGCAGGGTAGAACCAACGAAGGTAAAGGGAAGGGAAGCTGCGTTCCCCGAGCGTCCGCAGAGGCAGCCAGCCTCACTGTGGGACCGGTCCGGGTTCCGGCGCCGCCAAGTGCCGTTGCTGGCGCTGTGGGCTGACGGTGAGCCGCGGGGACGCGCGCGTGGTGTCTCCTCAGGAACCGGCACCCTCCTTTGCTCCGCGGTCGGGCGTTGTGAAAAGCAGGCCTTGGTCAAAGGGTAGCGGGCCGGTTGACCGAACACCAGAGTAAGCAGGCGTTTGTCCTGGTCTTTGGGAAGCTGGAAAAGTGTTCTTTTCTCCACCAGTAGTGTTAAGTGCCGTTGAAACCAAACGAGAAGAAGAAAAATGCACTGTCGTCTCGCCCTCTCTGTCAGTGCCCCGTGGATCTTTCTGTTGCTGTTTAGGTAACAGGGGTTGGGTTTTCCCTCACTGAGAAGAGGTCAAGGCTTACGGAGTCGGTTGAAAGGCTGGGAGGGCCAGATGTCCTTTTGACGGTGGATGATTTTGCTTCACTCAAACCTCACGTCCCGATAATACAGGAGCTTATTTGTGAGCAGATGATCACACTGAAAACGCCGGAAGTAGATGGCTATCGTCTAACACGCTCAGACAACGCAGGGAGGGAAATCAAGAGAAGAGACAGTAGCACCTTACAACCTTACAGCCTAGACATAAAGTTCGGTAGAGTTAAGTGATGCAGGCAGAGGGCGAGTTGAGCTGTGCTCCTCAGGACCGGCCTCCACAGGGCTGGGGTGCCTTTATTAAGGTGCTACTGTAGTACGCCACACCCCCAGATTTGGTGGTTTCACACGACAGAAGTTTGTTTCCCGTGCACCTTCGGAGGCCCGTAGTCCCCGGGTAAACAAAGACTGACTTAATCAGGCAGGACATTCCGAGCACTTAGAAATCCCCTCCCCGGAGCCCACCGCCAGCCCAGACCGCTCTCCCAGTAAGGTAATTCTCTGTCACTCGGAACTCAAAACAGTTTGAATTACATTCTTGTTCTCATCTGGTCAATTCTACCCTGTCCCACCAGCCCCTAAACTCCACGTAGGCCGGAACCCTGTCCACCAGCTGGTCTTTATGTCCTTGGAACTTCATAGAGTACTTTGGACATAAATCCGCTCAAAACCTATTTGTTGAAGGAAATAAATGGAATAACTGGACTCTGGCGCCACATGCTAAACCTAAAAAGACGCTAAATTTACGTACTAGAGGAGATGCATACATATATGCTTTCCACATTCCACTCCAGCCTTCTCACTGGGAGTTGTGCCTGTCCCTAAAGTGACAGCCCCAGAGTTTAATACAGATGGCATTGGCCTGGGGCGAAGGCAGCAAAGGAAGAGCTTCGTGTAGGTATCTAGCTGTTCTAACAGCATATGGTATAGGGCGAAGGTTTGCCTGACTTCCCACGCCATCTTGGAGTAAATATTAGTACTCTGAAGATAGTATCTATTAATAATATTACTGTAAGTTTCTGCTTTCTGTTAAATTTGGCAAGTACTTATTGATGTCAACTGTGTGCCTAAGAACTGTGGCAGTCGTGGGAACGTGACCGCGCACAGCGTGAGCACAGCACTGCCCGTACAGAATTGGATGTGCAATTGGGGGGAGAGCATTTACCAGTTACACTTTATTATTAGTTGTAATGATGCAAGATGAATGTTACGATATAGGAACTTCAGATATAGGAACTGTGACGGGACCACACACAGCAAGGTGACCCAGCCTTGGCCACAGTAGGGAGGTCTCCCCGAATACGCAGGTCTTAACTCTTGTTTTATAAGCTATACTTAAAACCTGGAACTTGGAACTTGGATTACTCGCTTACAACTTGCCCAGTTTTTATATAGTTCAGGAACCTGTCAGAGTAGTGATAGATACCCGGTTGTCTCACTGTCTCTCAACTCAGTGTCCTTTGTCTACTTGATGGTGTTTTGTTTTTCCATTTTGTTGTCTAATGGCATGAGATATCTAGTCTTTTCTTGAAATCTCCCACCTGGCCACTGAAATGACCTTAATTCTAATCCATTCCAGATAAAACAGAATTTTGATGGGAATCACAAATATTTACATTTTCTTATTTTTTTTTTTTGTTTATTTATTTTGACAGAGAGGGAAGGGGCAGAGAGAGGGAGAGAGGGTGAGAGAGAATCTGAAGTGGGCTCCACGCTCCTAGCACAGAGCTTCACATGGGGCTCAGTCTCAAAACCCGAACCATGAGATCGTGACCTGAGCTGAGGTCAAGAATTGATCGCTTAACCGACTGAGCCACCCAGGCACCCCTGCGTTTCCTTATTTGAGAAGAATCTGTTTAACCCGTAATATAAGAATGTTTTCATATATTGTTAAGACATCACATTTTAGTTATTAATGTGATTACTTTCCTGGAGGTTTGACCTAATGTTTGTACTCTGTTCATGAGTCTGTGATAATTTTTGATTTTGAGCTAGATCACTGGACTTGGAATCAGGAGTTAGGGTTGTAATTTGCAGGTTAATGTACTGCAGTTGACTATGGTGTTGATAATGGACTGTGAAGCTGACAGTCTCAGTGAGTCTGTCTCTTCATTTGTAACTGTAACTTTATTGATTCCTTACTTCTGATGTTTATTTATAAATACAAAATTGAAAAAATAATTGTGGTTGTACACCAAAAGTTTTAATAGAAAAGTAAAGTACCATTGTTAGTAATGTCAGTATAAGCATGGCTAATTATTGTGTTGATATACAATAATGCTTTGTGATTGTAGGCTTTTAAAATTTATAGGCATTGTATATTACAAAACGTTGATTGGAACCCTTTGTTTCTTTAGGGTCCGTTCACTAGCATTAAAGCTTTTAGCGTGCCATCTTACAAGGGAAGACGGGGCTCATGTAAAGCGCCCTTCAATAGATGCCAGACTTCTCTCCAGAGTTACTAATTTATTTATCGTGAAGAAACCTATTGAACTCAAATTGGATGACAGAAAAGAACTGATTATTAAGGTGAATATAACTTTTGAGTTTCTTATTTTGTGCTTACTTGCTGTATTTGTATATCACATATTTTATGTTACATTCTTCAGTTGGTTTATGCATCTGAGAACAGGTGCTAGCTACCTTCAAGTGTGGTTATTCATGGTAGTTTGAAGTTGTCTTCTGCTTTATCTGGCTTCTGGATACATTTATTTATTGAATAAATATTTCTTGGATTTCTTCAGTGCCTACTACATGCCTGGCTTTATATCCTTTTCATTTAATATATATGCTGGAAATGCAAATTAATTAGAATAATAATTTAAATATAATCTAAGGTTAACGCAGTGGAAAGAAATTCTGTGGTGACTCTTAAAAACAAATGCTACTGACGTAAAAAACTATCGGAAATTCTTCTTGTTCTTATGTTCAAAAATAGCCTCTAAGCCAAAAGGAGACCATTCCCATGACAAAGGTTATCAGCCTCTTCATTGCAAGAGGAAAAAAGTAATACGGGCGGCAAAGGGACTTCTTAAATGTCATAGTAGTTCTGGGATTTTGTTGTTGACCTCTTTTCTAAATCTTTGGCTCTTTCTGTACCTCCAGAGGTGTAGCGCCCAACTCCCCATCATTAGCCAAGACTGTACCCACGCCGTCCGGGACCAGTGCAGGAGTAGATGAAGGAAGCTGTTCGTTATCATCATTGATTCATTCCTGTGCTTGATAGCTTCTCTCGTGGCTTCAAGTATACAGTCTATCAGTTTTTATTTAAGTTTAGGCTAGCCCCCCAGAGCCTGTGGTAGTATTGTACAGCCCCAGGTAATACAGTGGAGTTTTTAAATGGGGAAGCACATACAGTGTTCTTCTAACCTAAGCATCTGGGGCCAGGTGACAGCCCTCGCAGGAGGATCGTCGCCTCGACCTGCCTTGACCCCGCACCGGGTCCTGCCGGGGACTCCCTGAGCACTAACCACTGGTAGTTGCTCCTGTGCCGTGTGTGTGATACGGAGGGTGGTGGGGAGTAGGGGTTCTAGCACTGTCTTTGTGGGTCCCTGGTAGGGCGAGGAGATAGCAGTGGGTGGTGAATGGAGTGTCGTCTTTGTCCCTTCCCCTCCCCACTCACTGTTGGGTTTGCCACCTCAGACCCTGTCCTGGTACAGAGTGACTAGTGTTGGGAGTAGCTGTGTTGGGATGCTGGGAAGCAAGCCCTAGAGGGCCATGTGCTTAGGGTGTGTAAGAGGCAGGAAAGGTAGGGGGCCAGGGTCTTCTAGCCGGTGGCTTTTGGGAGCCACACAGAAGTCCCCAGTCACATGTCTGGGATCACTCTTCTCAGGTTGCTACCTATGGAAATGTCACGTAGCTTGCATGTTTTCTGTGAAGTTCTTAAGGTGGCTAATGGGTTGTGAATGACTTCCTGGCAAAAACCTACCTTAGGAAGAGAGGCTTAGTTGACATGACGGCTCTTTGTTTTAGAACTTAAGTTTTCCCTGACATAGCGCATCATTGCTGCAAATTTACATCATGTGAATGTATCACTTAAGTAAAGTTGATTTTGAAGCTTTTGTTCTTATGGTATAAATTATAAAATTTTATTGGACAATTTGAAGTAGATGAAAACAAATTCTTTCTTTTTTTTTTCTTTTTTTTGGTTTTCAGTTGGAGACTGTTGAAAAGGTATATGAAATCTTTACCTCAGATGATATCGATCTTGTCTTGAGAAAGTCAGCCGCAGAACAGTTAGCTGTGATTATGCAAGGTAATGTCTTTTAAGGAAAATGATTGCTGTACTGCTGATAGTTGACTTGAAATAGCTAACTAAGTGCAGTGGTATCAGGGGTTGCAAACTGCAGTTTTGGGGGCCAGATGCAGGCTACGGTCTTTTTTTTTTTTTTTTTTTTTTTTTTCTCATAGCCCTTAAGAATGGTTTTTACTTTTTTTTGTTTTCACTGATTTAATTTTTTTTTGAGAGAGTGAGAGCGTGTGTGCATGAGCAGGGAGGGGCAGAGAGGGAGACAGAGAATCCCAAGCAGGCTCTGTGCTGTTAGCACAGAGCCCATTGTGGGGCTTGAACCTGTAAACTGTGAGGTCATGACCTGAGCCAAAATGAAGAGTTGGATGCTCAATTGACTGAGCTACCCAGGCACCCTGGTTTTTACATTTTTAAATAGTTATTAGAAGAAAGAAACAAAAAGAATATGTGACAAAGACAATATGTGACCAGCAACATCTACCATATTTTCTAGTTCTTTCAGAGACAGTTTGCTGATCCCTGGTCTACAGTACCATTATTTAACCTGTAGAATGTCATATGATAGAATTGTCTTCCTTCTAAGATATTGATATAATTCTAATAGTGAATCAAATGTTCCTTTCTCAATTTACCTAGTACACGATGTTTTCAGTTTGTTCTGTCTTGGGTAGAGAAATCAATCAAACAGTACTTTGTGGGTGGATAAAATAAAAATAGTGCACTGTAGCTATGTGTTTTCTTTAAAGGTTTATTTTAAAAAACAGCTGGTAAAATATACTGTTAACTTTATTTGTAGTGTTATTCCATAGGCTTCCATTCTTCCGGTTTTTTATTTTTTTCTGTATGTGATGTATATAATTATCTTTAATATTTGAGACAAATGATAATTTTTGAGACAGATGATAAGTTTGCACTTACATAAAAAGATTGTTTCTGACTCGCAACATGGGATGTGCTTGATTAATGTTCCTGCCATGACATTAGTGGAAACTGGGATGAGAGAGTAAGTTGAAAAAGCATATCCAGCAGATTTGTGGCTTTAATAACAATGATATAGACTACAGAAAATAAGGCTGTAGAAAATGTGGACAGCCTTAACTAAGAAGATCAAAAATCTCTTGTAGAGAGTGTTCTTTCAGTATTGTTAGCATTCCAAAAATAAAACTTATAATTTTGGTGTACACTGTATTGGTGAGTAGTGGGAACTTTTTTTAAGTGGCAGCTAAAGGTAGTTATAGTCACAGCTACTAGTTCAGTATCAATATGGGTACAGTATTTATGTTTTTCTCATTGCATATATGTATATTCTCAATGAGAGTATAGGAGAACATGATTTGTCTTGAGAGATGTTAAATACTTATTAGTAATGTATAAGCAAGTAGAGCTTTTGTTGCTAGTGATAATTCTTTGTGTGTGTGTGTGTGTGTGTGTGTGTGTGTGTGTGTGTGTGTGTGTGTTTGCACAGGTGTTACTCTGTTTAGGCTGCTCTAATAGAATACCACAGACTGGGTAGCTTATGAACAACAGAAATTTATTTCTGACAGCTCTGGGGGCTGAAAGTGCAAGATCAAGGTGCCAGCAGATTCATTGTCTGGTGAGAGCCACCTTCTTGGTCCATAGGTAGCCGTCTTTTCCCTCTGTCCTCATAGGGAGCAGAGGCAAGGAAGCTCCCTGAGGCCTCTTTGACAAGGGCACTCATGCCATTCTTCAGTGCTCCACCATTCATGACCTAATTGCCTCCCAAAGGCCCCAATTTCTAATATCTCACTGGAGATTAGGTTTCAACGTAAGAATTTGGGGGGAACATAAACAGTACATAGCAGTGAACGTGCGCACACACACACACACACACACACACACACACAGATGCAGTATGTATGTTATTAAAAAAGAGTTAATGTTTTTCAGAAATACATACAGTATATAACAATCCCTTACCCTTTATATTTGCTATTGGCAGTTTGAGATTAGAAGTCTGAGTTTGTATTTATTTACTTTTATTTTTTTAAGTCATCTCAGCACCCAGTGTGGGGCTCAAACTCAGGACTCCCAAGATCAAGAGTTGCCTGACTGAGTCCACCAGGTGCCCCTGAAATCTGAGTGTTTATTAATAGAAAATGACCATGTTGCAAGCTATTAACGTCACTTGTGGATAATTCTAAACATTTTGAGGTGATGGATTTGGAAAACAGAAGAATTGTCAATGAAACAATATGAAGAAAATAATTTGTCATGTACAAATAAAAGGATTCATTTATATACTGAAAATTCTAGTAGTTTTTAGGGTCTGAACTTATTTTTGTAATAGTTTTTGATTTCTACATTGTAGAAGTAAGTAGGATGTACTTGTTCCTTAAAAGTTTTCAAATAGTTCAGGTGTATATAGAGTAGAAGTTTAAAGTTTCGTTCTCTAAAATTCAACACCATGTGTAACTATTTTTAACAGTTTGAGTTTTGGATATCTGTTCTGTATTTTTAAAACTTGAGAAAATACTTTTTAACTCTTAGTAACTTCTTTTTTTGGGGTTTACAGATATTAAAATGCATGCTGTGGTGAAAAAGTTATGCTTAATTGACAAGATAATTGAATATTTAAATGAATGTGTATGTCAGGATGGTGAGGTAAGACTGATATGTATGTATACATATTTTTACAGATTGGTATTTTTATTAATCAGATCTGAAGCTAAATTCATCTGTATTTGGATAAGTACTTGAAAATTAAATCCTGATTAATACCAAGTACCTTGTTTAGGTTTTCATTTCTAAGAGTGGGATCTCTATAAAGGAAAACTAATCTTAACTTTTTTAAAGATATGTAAGCAGAAGTATATACAAAGCTTATTTTCAGTAGAAAATAATTATTAAAATTTTTTTTTATAGTTTATTATTTTGAGAGAGCGAGCATGAGTGGGGGAAGGGCACAGAGAGAGGTGGAGAGAGAGAGGATCCCAAGCAGGCTCCGTTTTGTCAGCATGGAGCCCGATGTGGGGCTCGAACTGACGAACGAGGAGATCATGACCTGAGCTGAAGTCAGAGACTCAAGTGACTGAACCACGCAGGCACCCCGGAAAATAATTCTTAATATTTATTTGCATTTATGTTTGACACAATTTTGATGAAAAAGCATAAAATTTAGAGCAAGATTATAGTTGATTTTACCTCACCTTAGAATTGTTGATAATAAAATAACTGTGTTTTTTCCCTCCTGGCCAGGTTGTAGAGTGCTTGATCCAGCCGTGCCTCACGCTTTTGAGGAAGGTTCTTTGTGCTGACCCGGTCATGCGTGTGGCCCTCTCACAACAGTCTTCTCTCTTAACCCTGTTATTCAGAGGTGAGTAAAATAAGTTCTGCTAATAATGAGATCAGTCTTAAGCTTTAAGTGTTATTCTTTGAATGTAGGTAACATTTAGTTTCCATCTTGCTAACAGAATAACAACGTTTTTTAGTGAATAAGCTGCTAAAAATACTCCTCACAATGGAAAATGTTTCTTTTGTGGAAATTTCCTTGTACTCTTGTCACTGATTAGGTCTCAGAACTGAGAAAGGCTGAAGCCTCTGATTGTTCTTTGCACATTGATGTGGCTTTCATTTGGTGCTCACTTACTTGTTATCTATAGAGAGAGCTCTAGCTGCCGTCATTCCTGCCTTGTTCCAGTTCCTGTTCCCACAGTGTTAGTTTGCTTGTGCCTTTCCATCCTGACCTCCAGCGTGGCATCTGATGATGTCAATAAACTGACATTAAGAGTATACACCCAGGCCATGTGGAGTGGCAACCAGACCATCCTGAATGACTCTGAGCATGAATTTATTATATTTTATAAAGTATGATTTTTTTTAAACCCATTTTAATGTGTTTAGGTTGAAAAATTCCATGTAGTTTTGTTCTCTTTTTCTTCCTCCTGACCATTCTCAATAGAAAGCTTGGTAGCATTTTGTGCTATTTTCTTTCTTAGAAGTTCAGGCTACTGCTTTTAAATAATTCTAAAAGAGGCATCTTGATCAAATGTCTCAATATGCTTAACCTTGTTAATTATTGTAATATTTATGTTCAAAGTATTATTTGAATATAGATAAGATTGTAGTCATTTTGTTTTAGCATTTTCTTTTCTTCTAATGGCTTCTGCTTTCCAAGTGAAGGGGACACAGTTTATTTAATAATAGCATTGAT
Source organism: Puma concolor (assembly GCF_028749965.1). NCBI lineage: Eukaryota > Metazoa > Chordata > Mammalia > Carnivora > Felidae > Puma > Puma concolor. The sequence continues at coordinate 87,029,692 of NC_141678.1, read as the reverse complement.
CAAGGTCCAAACCAGGTGAAATTCTAAGTAGACTCAGAGTGTCTAGGCTCATACAGTCTTGAATAGTGTATACAATTTCACAAGTTTTACATAGATTGCTCTGAGGAAGAGTAGTAATTGTGGATCTTGAGTTTTCTTTAATCGTGTTATCTTCCTATTAACCTTATTCAGTAAAATTTAGTCCCTAGTTCACCTTTTCTTTTTTTTTCTTTTCAAACTTAATTCTTATTTTTATTTACTTTTTCATTTATAATTGTGATTTAAATTATTCAAGCATTCATGCACACTTACTAGATTCAAATACACTCTTCAAGGCAACATCATCTGTACCCTTTTAGTATTAACAATTATTCTATTTCATTGATGTTTGTGAGAACTACTTCAGTGAGTCTCAAAATGAATTACAACATCTCTTATAAATGGGTTTAGTTTCAGGGCAGAATTAGTTTTTTAACCAAGTACTCAACCAGGAAAATTCATTCCTCAGCAAACGTTTATCGAGTATATACTATGTGCGAGATACAATATTAGGCCTTGGGGATATGTTGATGAGTTTGGTAATTGGCCCTCTTGGAGCCTGTGGTGTAGTTGGAGACTTTGACAAATGCACAATACAGTGTAATACCACCTGTCATAGTAGAATTCCTGGTGCCAGAGGGAAGTGTTCCTGAGTTGATTGAGTGGTGGGAAAACATTGGAAAATGCTTCCAGGAAACGTGGATCTAAGTTGGAATTTCAGAAATGAATAGGAGTCCAATTAGAGAGGGCTGCTTTCCAGATAAAGGGAGCCATGGTTAGGTATGAGAGAGAATGGTGTATTTGAAATGGTGGTTGGTCAGGAATGACTGGATTTTGGAGGCACGAAGGGAAAATGAGATGAGGCACAGAGGGCAGTTCATGCAGGGCCTGGTAGGTCACAGTAGACAGCACTGAGAAGCCATTTAAGATTATTAAATGGAGAAGTATGTGTTTTAGAAAGATTATTCTACCTATAGAATAGATTAGATAGAATAGATAGATATAGATAGAATAGATTCTATCTATAGAATAGATTATTCTATCTATAGAATATTCTATCTATAGAATAGATGGAAAGGGAATAATAAATAATCTTTCAGACACATTGCTTTTAATTGTAAACTTTATGTCTTGAGAGAATCCTGTCTTGAATTTCAGAGTTAGAAGTTAATTTAGAACTCCTTTATTACACCATCTTACAGTGAGGAAATTGAGATCTAGAGTGATTTATCGACTTGGCCAAGGTCCTAACTAGATAATGGTGGAGGCAAGAGAAAACCGACACTTCCTTACCTTTGCTGTTTTGTTTTTGTTTTAAATATACGCAGCTTATACATCCTTATTGTAAAAGTTCAAATAGTATGGAACAGTACAAACTAAAATGCTAGAAGTTTCTAAAATTTTCTTTCAGTTTCCCCAAAGAAGAGTATGCTAGGTATTGTTTGGCATATACCATTTGGAATGATCTTTTCTATACACCCATGTTGTATTTTTTTTTTAATTTTTTTTTTTAACGTTTATTTATGTTTGAGACAGAGAGAGAGACAGAGCATGAACGGGGGAGGGTCAGAGAGAGGGAGACACAGAATCTGAAACAGGCTCCAGGCTCTGAGCTGTCAGCACAGAGCCCGACGCGGGGCTTGAACTCATGGGCCGCGAGATCATGACCTGAGCCGAAGTCGGCCGCTTAACCGACTGAGCCACCCAGGCGCCCCCATGTTTTGTATTTTTATGATATACTTAAGTATTGTGTTGCTTTTTTTCGAGTGAAAGTGTATCTTGAATATCTTTCCATGTTATTACATGTGAGACTGCCTTCTTAAAAACAAAACCAAAAAACTACACAGTGTTTCACAGTTTCAGTTTGCCCTATTAATATTAATATTTCTCCTGAATTTTTAACTATAACAGTAATCATATTTTATGATCATCTTCTGCATACTCTGTAATTGGAACTGCTGGGTCAAAGAGATTTTACAGGATATGGTTCAGTTCCCCTCCAGATCATTCCCACCGGTGGTGTTTAAAAGTGCCTGTTTTCCTCACAACCGTGCTTAACATCAAATATGTCTCATTTAAAAAATCTCTTTAATCTTATTGGCAAAAGTAATATCTCACTATTATTTTTTTGCTGTTCTTTTTTTTAACTTTTAGGGCAGGTGATTATCTTTTTGTGTATTTATTATATATCAAATTTCTTATTCTGTAAATTCCCTATTTTTCTGTTGTATTTAATTTCCTTTTAGTGACTGGTAGAGTTTCCCTTCTATAACAAATAGAAACTGGGCACCTGGGTGGCTCAGTTGGTCAAGCGTCCGACTTCGGCTCAGGTCACGATCTCACAGTTCGTGAGTTCGAGCCCCACATTGGGCTCTGTGCTGACAGCCTGGAGCCTGGAGCCTTCTTGGGATTCTGTGTCTCCCTCTCTCTCTGCCCCTCCCCTGCTCACATTCTCTCTCTCTCTCTCTCTCTCTCTCTCTCTCTCTCTCTCTCTCTCGAAAATAAACATTAAAAATTTAAACGAACAAAAAACAAATAGAAACCTTGTGCCTGATTTTATGTTAAGATTTTCTTCTAAGCTTTCTATCCTTTTGATGTATTTATTATTCTGTCTTCAGCCCTAAATATTTTATGAATGTATATAAAGCTTTTCTGTTATAGCAACTGAGCTTTTCATCATGCTCTATAAGGAGAGACTTCTCCACTTCCAAATTCATAATGCTAAATAGGCTTCTATTTTTTCTGTTAACGTGTTTATAGTGTTTAAAAAATGTAGATCTTTATCTAGAATTGATTTTGATATATAGAGTAAGATAGAGATCTAAATGTATTTTTTTCGTATTGTAGGTAGTTGTATTGCAATAATTTCTTATGTTTTTGGAAATATGATAGGTCATCCTATCCCCACTGTTATGGAGTGTATACTTTGTCATAAATTAAATTCTTACATGTATTTCTGTTTCTGTTCATTGCTAGTTTGTTTTAAACATTTATTTATTTTGAGAGGGAGACAGAGTGTGACTGGGGGAGGAGCAGAGAGAGGGGGAGACACAGAATCTGAAGCAGGCTCCAGGCTCCGAGCCCCATGCGGGGCTCGAACTCACAGACCGCGAGATCATGACCCGAGCTGAAGTCGGGCGCTCCACCGAGGGAGCCACCCAGGTGCCCCAGTTAGTTGCTATTTTTAGTCATGTCAATTACATGTTGCTATTTTCTTTTTCTTATAGTTAGGAAAAATGTCTTCTTTTGCAACTGATGTTTTGTTGCTACTTTCCTGGATTTGCTAGCTCTGTATTGTTGTTATTCCTGTATGATCCGTACCACCACCATACCAGTTGATTAGAATTTCATAGTTGTCAAGCACTGAGAAATCTTAACATTGAGGATGTTACAGCAGTGGAAACAGGCTTATTAATGCTAAAGGATTTGACCAGGACTCTTCAATTATGTCGTGGTGCTATCCTTATGTCTTGTTAGCTCAGAACAGTTTCCTTTACCATTATCTTGTTGTAATAAATAAGACACACAAATTAAAACAACACCAACACAAAGACAGTGTTTTGAAGTCGAATGTAAGTTCTATGATTATATGTTTGTAGAAAGGGCAGAAATGATCAAATAAGGAGATCTTTGAATGAGCAGGCTTTAGCTGGAGATAGAAGACTTGGCAAACCTTCCTAGAAGCTAGATCAGTTTGCTTCTTTGAGTAACTGAAAGTTACTCACACACAGTATGGAGTGAGTGGATCTGCAAGTGTGGTTCCTGGACCAGCCATGTGTGGGATTCACGGGCTCTAGCCCAAACCTGCAGAAGCAGAAACTCTGTTTTAACAAGCCCTCCAGATGATCCACATATGTTAGTGTATCTGGGTTAATGTTGCGTTTCTCAGAATGACATCTCTTCCCTTTGAGTTAAGATATTTTAAATTTGAAGTTCATTTTTCTAGAGGTAAAAATAGTTCATGAAGTTAATGCATCTTTATTTTTAGTTTCCCTGATATTTCATGAAGATCGTACTGTTGTGACTGAAGTCGGAGCATTATTTTGTCTTCTCTTATTTGATGAAGTATCAAGAATGGATATGTGGTGAGCTATGAGAATTTTAAAAGTTTTTTTACTCTTTTTTAAAAATTTTATTTAAAATGTTTATTTATTTTTGAGAGAGAGACAGAGCGTGAGCAGGGAGGGGCAGAGAGAGGGAGACACAGAATCCAAGGCAGGCTCCAGGCTCTGAACCGTCAGCACAGAGCCCGACGCGGGGCTCAAACTCATGAACTGTGAAATCATGACCTTAGCCGAAGTTGGACGCTTAACGGACTGAGCCACCTAGGCGCCCTAAAAGTTTTTTACTCAATTTTAAAGTTTCTGATGCAGTCATAGCAATGCATGGAAATTTCTGAATTATGAAGCTTATGCTTCCCATTTTGGTTTGAGCAAGCAGTATCAAAAAGCCCATTGGCTCAAGCATAAGAGACTCTTAAAAAATGAGAACAAACTGAGGGCTGATAGGGGGTAGGAGGGAGGGGAGGGTGGATGATGGGTATCGAAGAGGGCATCTTTTGGGATGAGCACTGGGTGTTGTATGGAAACCAGTTTGACAGTAAATTTCATATATTTAAAACAACAACAACAACAACAAAAAAAGCCCATTGGCTCAAAAAGTCCCCTGAACTCTTATTTTTTAACTACTGACCATAAAATTTAAAAACTACTGCAGTGATTTTTGCCAATACCTTTTTTAGTGTATACTTTCAATTTCATGTGTTTTTTCTTTAGTATTTTATTAAAAAGCTTTTGGGAAGATGTTAAGATGATAATATATCTGATTAGCACTGACCTTGAGCAGGATCAAGTGGGAGGGGCTCAGATTGACCTGCCAGTGCAGTGCCCACGTTACATGAATCATTTATTGTACGACTTCCTGAAGAAAAGCATCATTTACTCTTCAGAAGCAAATCCAGGTGGTAGCAAACAGGGACTAACTCTACAAATGATAGAACCAGTTGCAACTCTTGATTGGAGTTTCAGTCGAGGAGCAAATTATATTTGTCAGATGAAACCATGGTTTACTCAGTTGTTTCTTTCCTTTTGTGTGTGTGTGTGTGTGTGTGTGTGTGTGTGTGTGTGTGTGTGTGTGTTTAATGAACTAGGTCTATTAATCCTTCTGATAAACCTTCTTCACCACCAGTCTTCAGTTTGCCTGTTTCAGTTTTTAGAAGGTAAGTGATTTATTTTTTTAATTTTTTTGAAGGTAAAATGTTATAGAAAGGGAAACCAAAATCTATAAGTTGTCACGGTTTTCATCTGGTATTTAAATCACATGATTTGTAGTGTTTTAATGTTCCCTTACAGTGGTGCTTTGGAGAGTTCAGTAAACACACGTTCTCATCACCAGCACTCCAAATCTGGATGTGGTTCAGATGTTCAGAGAGGTTGAAAGGACTATCCAGTGAACAAATGTGCTCACTCTCCAGTCTAGATTCAGCAGTTGTTAACACACAGGCTTAGTTGCTTTTCTGTCTCCCTCAGTGTGTTTATTTATTTATATGTAATTTTTCCTCTGATGCATTTGAAAATAAGTTTCAGACATAATTTTACTTCGTTTCTAATTATTCCACCATGTACCTCGTTAAATTAAGAGCATTCTTCTACGTAACCACTATATTATACATAATCACATCTAAGAAAATTAAAAAATAATTCTGTGACATGATCCAATTTCTCCAAAATGGTAGTTACCTCTTAGAGGAGGGCAAAGAGAGTAATTGACAAGAAAAGGGAACAAAGAGACTTTCTAAAGGGATGAAAATGTTCTGTATTTTATTCTGAGTGGTGGCCATATAAATGAATACAAACGGAAGAATTCATCAAGCTATATATATAGACTGAAAATCTGTGTATTTTAAAGATAAGTAAATATGTCTTAATAAAACTATGATTAATTTAAAAATAACATTCCATAGTTTGGTAGATATTATTACCTATAGTATAATCACTTTCACTGCTGTATGATATTCTACTGTTAATTTGCCACAACTTATTCATTCTCCGGTCACAAGGCATTTGGATTGATTCTGGGGTTTTGTTCCTGTATCCACTCCTGTAAACATGTATGTTTCCTGGGATAGTACACAAGAGTTCTTTTTAGATATATTCTTAAAAGAGTCAAATTCCTTGTTTGTAGACATCACCCACTCTTTATGGTCTTTAGATTTGGCTAAGTCATCAAACTGAGAGAGCTACAGTAGGTCATGCTTGGAATGAGATTGCATGTGTCGTTGCCGGGACCTGTCTTGGCTTAGAAGACCTGTGTGCTAATAGGAGATACGGTGTCTGGTTAAGTGTGCCGTAGGCATAATTTCCAGGGCCCCACGAGACGTGTCACTTGCAAGAGCCACAGCACTCAGGGGTGCTCAGAGGTCTGGCTTCCCATTATGCATTCATAGTTTATTCCCATACTTCCCAGCCCAGGTGTGGGAATCACTTTTACTATAAGCAAAAAAAGCAGCTTAGTAATATTATTGACATTCCATATCTATTTGGTTATCTTAGCTCAAGATAAAATTCATCCATAGAGAAGAAGAAAGGGTTTTCTTATGCCTTTACTCACAGTAATTTTGTTATTTTAAAACGTGTTGCCCCTCTGGTAGATGTGGTTTTTCAAACTGGTTGTGATGCATTAACTACTTGTGCCTTTTATTCCTTTCTTCCTTCTGTGTTCTTTAGGCTTAATTTGCAGTTTGTTTTCTAACTTACTAAAGAAGTCCCCATTGGTTGATTGCCTTGCCTTTTTTTTGTTCGGTGCAAGTCCTTTCATTTGAGCTCTGTGCCCTTCCGGCAGGCCCTATGAGTCTGTTAGTGTTTTCTTGCATTCTGGCACAGAGAGATGTCCAAGAATCACCTTTCATTTCCCTCTCTCAGACCTGGTGTTAGCCATTTGTCTAAGGAATCTTGGTTGCTTTTGTGGAAAATTTCAATTTTTCACAAATATTTTCTTAGATTATTCAGCCTCATTTGTACGTAGAACTCACTCTTAGCTTGTTTTTTGAGAAGTATGAAATGAAAAAGCACAGTAAAGGTTCCCCTTAGAAATCTTACCCAATTGTATTTATCTAATGTTAGTCACAACTTTGTGAATTAGGGGTTTGGTATATGTATTTTAGGAAAACTATTTTTTAACATCTGAACATGCTAGTCCTTGCTGTCCTGTTAAATGCTGTTAAATTAGCTTGGACTGGTTTAAGACATCTTGCTATTGAGTCTGTTCTTATATCTAAAATATTTCTGGGTCCTCTTGGTGACACATAGTGATTGGGTTTATTGGTGATACAGCTACGTTCTCAAGTGAAAATATTAAGTTGTGATTTTTGTCATTCAGTGACTGCTGTGAACATAAGGCAATTCATTTAGCCTCTTTAAAACTCATTTTGATCATCTGCAAAATGGGTGTCACTGCCATGCCATGTAACTGAACGAATGATAAATAATATACAGTGCTTGGTATAAAGTAGACACTCATGTTCTAGCTGCAGCATTTTGTGTGGCTCACTGTAGCCACAGGCCTTGACTTGAGAGGGCATTAGTTATCTCTGCAAACAACTCTCATACAACACAGAATCAGGTAAGTCTTCAGGAGAGACTTTGGAAGGTGTTTTTGGGAATTTAGAGGATGGCAAAAGAATAATTGGAATACTATAGACAGCATGCTAACTGTTCAAACTAGGGGCCGTGAGAGCGAGCTCCGTATTATTGGGAGACATAGAGGGAGCCGGCATTTGTAGCTCACCTGTGTTAGTAGTGTTTAAGAATTTCAAAGTTTGTAACTGTTTGTATACATTTTCTTTAGGTATCATCTACCAGTGCATGTAGTTGGCCACCATGCTGTGAGTCCTTACTCCATAGTTTTGCCATTATCTGCTGATTGTTTGGCCTTGAAGCCGGTCTCAGACATGCTGAGAATAGCTTGGAACTTGTCCTGGTATCATGGGAGTGAAAATCTTTTGAAGCAAATGAATTCCGAACCTAAAACCAAAGAGTAAGCTGTTACATTTAGTTGAAAAAGCATTCATTTTTAATTAAATAAAAAAAATTTTTTTAATGTTTGTTTATTTTTGAGAAAGAGAGAGAGAGTGAGCTAGAAATACAGAGTGCGAGCCAGGGAGGGGCAGGGAGAGAAGGAGACACAGAGTCCCAAGCAGGCTCCAGGCTCCGAGCTGTCAGCATAGAGCCTGACGCAGGACTCAAACTCAAGAACCGTGAGATCGTGACCTGAACCAAAGTCAGACACTTAACTGACTGAGCCACCCCCAGGCATCCCCATATTTAACTAATTACAAGTAACTAGTTAGGTTTTCTTTTTCTTTTAGGGCAAGTGGCTTTTTTACTTACTATCATCTGATTCTGCTTTTTCACTGAAGATTGTAATTTTTACTCTGTTTTGAAGATTACATGTGTTCATTACTTTTTAAAAACCATCACACAAGGAAATTTAAAAAGTACGTGCTCTGTGCTGTTTTAGAGATTATAGAAAGTTTGGTTAATTAATGGATATAAGTCACTAGGAAAAGTCCTCTGGTTTAGAGTAAAAGTTCAGTATGTATATGTATAAATGTTGTTACCATTATTGTGATGAAGATTACTTTGAATATCCTGATATTCTGATCTGTCAGGACTTTCTTATTTGCATGAAAATTATATTTCTGTAAGCAGGAAAATGTCAATAGAAACAGGATGCTAGTGTAAAACTCTAATATTGACAGATATATATATCAGATTTTCTTTTGGCTATGAGTCAGCCTTTAAAATGGAGATAATATAGGGGCGCCTGGGTGTCTCTGTCAGTTAGGTGTCCGACTTTGGCTTGGGTCATGATCTCACGGTCCATGAGTTCCAGCCCCGCGTCGGGCTCTGTTCTGACAGCTTGGATCCTGGAGCTTGCTTTGGATTCTGTGTCTCCATCTCTCTCTCTCTCTCTCTCTCTCTCTCTCTCTCTCTCTGCTCTTTCTCTGCTCGCACTCTGTCTCTGTGTCTCTCAGAAATAAATAAAACGTTAAAAACAAAAAAAACTTGGGGCGCCTGGGTGGCGCAGTCGGTTAAGCGTCCGACTTCAGCCAGGTCACGATCTCGCGGTCCGTGAGTTCGAGCCCCGCGTCGGGCTCTGGGCTGATGGCTCAGAGCCTGGAGCCTGTTTCCGACTCTGTGTCTCCCTCTCTCTCTGCCCCTCCCCCGTTCATGCTCTGTCTCTCTCTGTCCCAAAAATAAATAAACGTTGAAAAAAAAAAATTTAAAAAAAAAAAAAAAACTTAAAAAAGTAAAATGAAGATAATATGGAATTTTTTTGGAGAGAGTTTATAATAAACATAAATGTGAGCTTTTACTTAAATAGCCTTATGTTGCTCTTCCTCTGTTTCTGTTTATTTAGGTGTTCAGACACGTTGAAACTATCCACAGAGGATACCCTTGCTCTGAAGGTGACGCACACAGCTAGTGGCCTGAGGGACTGTCTCCATTCCGTGGTCGAGGCTGCAGCCCACAGGGAAGTGAGGGCTGCCATCACAAGAATGAGTTTTTATCTTCTGAATGACAGATTGTCTTTAAAGAGCGGCACCGGCCCCTGTGGGCTGACCTTGAAGTCCTTGGCCTGGCACACTACACTGAACAGGTCAGTGCATACAGCTCAAGGCCGCCAGTTTTGAAGGCCGGGAATGAGTTGTTTTTGGGTTTATCTCCACATCTTTGAAGATAAGAGCACACATTCTTCTCGTTACTGTCATTAGAGATATGTTTTTTCTGTAAGAAAGACTCTGTGATTTTTATTATCTGTAATAAATGTCTAACAGTAGCAAAAGAGAAAAATTTCCTGAATCACTGCCTTTTGGAACTAATAATAAACAACACAGTTTTTATATCCTATCATAGAACATTTTGCCATCTTACAAAAGTAGACGATTAGGATAGACCTGGATGAACAAAGTGAATGTTCTGTTCACATTGTAAAAGAGCCGAGACATCAGCGATTGATTAATAGGTTTGGGACACCTGCCGTGGGCTGTTTTGTTTTGTTTTGCTTTTGTTTTGTTCTTAAGAAAATTACCTCATTTTTCTTTTTACTCTGAATTTCATGAAGTTGATTGCCATGTGGCGATCCTTTAGTAGTTATTGGGAAGGCTCTAGCTTATAAATTTAACATGTTTAACTGGTAGCAGATGGCTGCATTTGAAACAAGTAAGACTGACAAGCAGCCATTGCCAGCAGTTTTACATTTTAATCTTCTTGTGGATTTAGTCTCAGATGTATAACTTTCTATTAAACATAACATGTGCCATTTGCAAAATGCGAGGTTAAATGAATTTCCGAAATGTGAACTCGAAATGTATCTCTCACAATTCAGAGGTCTAATTCGCCTTTTCCAGTGGGGTGCTGGGATCAGCCAGTACCTCTGTGAGAGAGCTGGCAGCTGAATTTCAGGATTCTTGTAAGTTAGTTGTTAAAACACAACCATTCTTAAAAACGAAATTGTATAAATTTACAGTTAAATGTATTATAAGAAGAGTGGAGGTGATGTCATCACTTCCTGATTATTTTACAACCTTTTGCTGATACTTGTGGTCATGCAGTTGTTCCTATCTGTTGTATCTGTGCTGTGGAAATGCTGTGTGCTGGTGTGCGTCTCTCCACAAAGGCGTGATGTGTTGGTGGCTTGCATTCAGCCACGGGGAAAGATTTCCACTCTGGGAATTGGCGAACACAGCAAATCATCCCATTCCTTACCTGGTTGTTAAGTATTTGTCAGCACACCACTTACTGTAAAGAGCTAGAAACCATGAAAATTGTCTGTTTGTATTGTAGGTTTCTACAAGTGCTTCCTGCTTGCACTGAAGATGAGAAACTGCTAATAGACATCATACATTTTTTAAATAAGTTATTAAAGGAACAAAGGAAAAACTCATCAGTAGAACTTCTAAACTGGCTTCTAGAATTACTTCTTAGACACGTAAGTGTTTTTAAGGAATTGAATTTTAGGTTTGACAAATGATTTATTTGTAAAAATTAGTAATGCTATGTAACCAAAAAGTGTGATTTTTTTTATAGCCCATGTTTTTAGTAAAGTATTTCCTTAAAACTTTGGAGTAGGGAAGATTTTCTCCAAGAAGAGACATAATTTTGAACTTATAAAGAAGGAAATCTGTAAATATGACTGCATAAAAATGACATGGCAGTGAATAAGACAGAAACCCTGTCCTCATGGAACACATTCTAGTAGAGTGGAGTGGACAGAAAACAAAGATATTCTGCAGGGGCAACAGTAAGTGTGGTGAGGAAACATAAAATAGGATAAGAGGGCAGAGGTAGGCAGGAGTGGAGATGCTCCATTAGATCCGACGGTCAGAGAAGGCTCCCCCTGTGACTAACATTTGGCCAGAGCACTGAGTTAACTGTCACAGTCAGCCATATAGGTATCTCAGGGAAGAGCATTCTGGCAAGAGAGGAAAAGAAATGCAAAGGCACTTAGTTGTCAGGGCCATGTTTGAAAGGCAACCAGAGGTCAATGTGGCTGCAACAGGATGAATGAAGAATGGTGGTAGGAGATGAGATCAGAAGCATGTTCAGACTCAAGCTCGAATAGAGCTTGGTAGGCTGAGGAGCTTAACCTAAATGAACAAGGAAGCTGGTGGTGGATTTTGAGTGGAAGAGTAACATGATGTGATTTAAATTTGAGAAGATCATAGTAGCAGCTGTCTCCAGAACCGTAGGTGGCATGATGGAAGCTGGGAGGCTGACACTAACCCAGAGGAGGGATGGTAGCGGCTTAGAGTGGTAACGGGGCCATTGGTGGAGAGGGCACTGACGCTCACTCGCTCGCTCTCTCATACACACACACACACACACACACACACACACACACACACACACACCCCTGTAGGACTGTGACTAAATGTGGAAATTATGGCCATGGAGTGCTATTTAAATATTATAAAAGATGAAAAGCAGAAATAACTAACAAAAGCTAGGAGATGAAAGGGGTAGATCAGGTAGGAGCATAAAATAAGTCCAAAATATCATAAACAAGGTTCTATATATACATGACTCTTTGATGGGATTTTGTATTGTGTTCTTTGATATACCTGTGTTATCTGAAGAACTACATTTTAAAATTATTGCAAGTTTTTTTTTTTTTTTTTAATGTTTATTTAGGGGCGCCTGGGTGGCTCAGTCGGTGGAGTGACCAACTTCAGCTCAGGTCATGATCTCACGGTTTGTGAGTTTGAGCCCTGCATCGGTCTCTGTGCTGACAGCTCAGAGCCTGGAGCCTGCTTCTGATTCTGTGTCTCCCTCTCTTTCTGCCCCTCTCCCACTCATGCTTTGTCTATCTCTGTCTCAGAGATAAATAAACATTAAAAAAAACAATAAAAATGTTTATTTATTTTAAGAGAGAGAAAGAGTGAGTGAGCATGAGCGGGGTAGGGGCAGAGAGAGAATGAGAGAGAGAATCCTAAGCAGGCTCTGCACTGTCAACCCAGAGTCCCATGCAGGGCTCCATCCCACAAACTGTGAGATCATGACCCAAACTGAAATCAAGAGTTGGATGCTCAACCAACTAAGCCACCCAGGTGCCCCACAAAGTTTTCTTTAATAAACTTTATTTTTAGTATTTTTGTTTTGGCCATTTTTTCTTTCAGATTACCTTTATTTTCAATTTGTGTAACTTATGACAGAACAGTTGTCCAGTGGGAGGGCATTAGTTTTGTTGGCTTCTGTATGAATGGCAAGAAATACTTTAAACACAGTTAAAAAGACATGATAAACAGAAAGATATTTCTAATACAAATGAGAGATGACGGACTAATTCCAGCATCTTAAAGTGCTTAATTGATAAGTGAACCTTAATAATATGATTGAACTCCTAGAGAACATAGACTTACAAATTTTGCTCTCCTGTTGTGTTCTCGAGAATGATTTCAGAGCACCATATTTATTGTACTTTTATATTCTTTAATCGCTTAATTGTTAAAAATATTAAAGTATTTGGAGGAAGTTATTTTATGACCATTTTTAATAAAGCAAAACAGTAAAACCTTATGTCATTATAGTTCCTCTTTCAGCTTTTAGGCATGCTTAAATATTTTAGAGATTGGATATTAAAATATTATTAGAAGAATCTCTATGAAGCTTTTCCTCTAAGGTTTTTTATAAATTGATTTTTGATCTATAAATTTTTTATAACTTCATAATCTTTTTACACTTTTTAAAGGAGAATAACTTCTAAAACAATCTCCTCCTTAGGTTGAAGTTCTTATATTCTGGGAGTTAGGATTGCTTTGGGTTGTGAAAATAGTAGTTATGGTGGGCTTGGGTTTAGCTTCTTTTCCTGAAACTCTATGCAGTAATTAACGTTTGTTTACTAGACTGTGTACATGGTATGTACAGTGGAAAAATCACTATTCATGCCTATTAAAATATATTTACTAAATTAACTGTAACTAGAGAGTTAAAACTTAATATTTAGGGGTACCTGGGTGGCTCGTTGGTGAAGTGGCTGACTTTGGGGCTCTCAGGTCATGATCTCATGGTTCGTGGGTTCAAGCCCTGCGTCGGGCTCTGTGCTGACAGCTCAGAGCCTGGAACCTGCTTCGGATTCTGTCTCTCCCTCTCTCTCTGCCCCTCCCCCACTTGTGCTCTGTCAAAAATAAGTAAGCAAAGTGTGAGCAAAATGGACTTAAGAATCCACTATCAAGACAGCTTGCTCTCTGTCATGCTACAAGGATTAAATTATTAAGTGTTATGTAAAGACGAATGTTCAGAATAAGAGAAGCCTGAAAATGGAAAGTCAAATGCCTTTTAAAGTTTTTCATTTAAAGTGGGTAAAGTAAGTGAGAGATGATTTAAGGTGAGTAAAGTAGCATTTCCAAAGGAATTGTTTTGAATGTATGGACATAACATGAAGAGGTATGCAAAAGCAGTGGCAGAAATTGGTAACATCAGGCAGAATACTTGAGGACTTGGTCAGGCAGAAGGATGTGAACAGGAAGTATAAAGAAAATCAGCTAATTAACTGAGGACGATTGAGAACCTTTCTCTTGTGAAAAATCGTCTGTGTGTTTTATCAAAACATTTATTTATTACAAACATTTTAGGCACTTTAGGAATTTATGACATTACTAATTTACACTTTAATGTAATGATAATTTGGTTAATGTATAAAATAACCTAGAAGTGCTGAGTTTGAATACTTTTCTTTTCAGAATGCATTTCTTTTTTGAATTTAAATCCAAGTTAGTTAACAGATAGTGTAAGAATGGTTTTAGGAATATAATTTAGTGATTAATCACTTACATCTAACACCTGGTGCTCATCCCAACAAGTGTCCTCAGTGCCCGTCATCCATTTAGCCCATCCCCCGACCCACCTCCCCTCCAGCAGCCCTCAGTTTGTTCTCTGTAGTTAAGAGTCTCTTATGGTTTGTCACCCTCTGTTTTCATCTTACTTTTGCTTCCCTTCCCCTGTGTTCATCTGTTTTGTTTCTTAAATTCCACATATGAGTGAAATCATATGATATTTGTCTTTCTCTTATTTAAGCAAAATAAGAGAATTATTATAAGAATTATAATAATATAAGAATTAGCATAATACACTCTAGTTTCATCCAATTGTTGCAAATCACAAGATTTCATTCTTTTTGATCGCGGAGTAATTAAATTTATATTTTTTGAAAGTTTAATTTTAGAGAGAGAGAGAGCAGAATGCACTTTTTTGATGGAAGTTCATAAAAGTGGAGCCATAATTCTTTAGTGGGGAGGCTATCAGTGCTATACAGCATATGGCTGTCTTTGTTGGCTAACTTTCACAGGCTCATGTGCGCTCAGACTTCATGGAGGACATTGCACATCCCATTGTTGTAGGCTGCTGATGGATGGTAAAGTGGATGTGATGAACGGTAAAGAAAATGAACCATCCTTGTAGAAGCCGTTGCTTTTTGGAGGTCACAGTGACAAAGTTATGACCCACGAAGCTGGTTTAAAATTAGGATTGAACCCTGATGTCTAAAGACAAAACCTTCAGGTGTGATTAAGCACTTGAGATCAGTAGGCATCAGTAGAGACTTCTCTTTATTGTACATGAAAAACAGTAATTCATCCTATGTTTTAGAAGTGATGTTGCTGAGGTTTACTGAATCTTAATATTAACATGTAAATCAAAGATGTGTTCTAAAGGGAAAAAGTCTCGGCAATTGCAAGCAGAAACAAATTATTAACAGATTGAGGTTTTAGGGAAGAACCTTAGTTTTAACATCCTTTATGCATCCTGTACAATATATTAACCTACTAGTCAGTAGTTTCTACTTAATTTTTATTTGTATATCAGGATTAATAATTCCTGATAGTAAAATTATATTTTACCAAGATGGAATTTGCATTAAAAACAGCTTGTTGGGGCATGTGGGATGGCTCAGTCAGTTGAGTGCCTGACTTCAGCTCAGGTCACCATCTCACGGTTCTTGAGTTTGAGCCCCACGTCGGGCTCTGTGGTGACTGTTCAGAGCCTGGAGCCTGCTTCAGATCCTGCATCTCCCTCTCTTTCTGCCCCTTCCCCACTTGTCCTCTGTCTGTCTGTCTTTCTCTCTCTCTCTCTCTCAAAAATAAATAAATATTAGGGTGCCTGAGTGGCTCAGTTGCTTGAGCGTCCAACTTAGGCTCAGGTCATGATCTCGTGGTTGTGAGTTCGAGCCCCGTATCGGGCTCTGTGCTGACAGCTCAGGGCCTGGAGCCTGCTTCGGAGTCTGTGTCTCCCCCTGTCTCTGCTCTTCCCGTGTTCATACTCTGTCTCTCTCTCTCTCAAAAATAAATAAACATTAAAAAGAATAAAAAATTTAAAAAATACTTAAAAAAACCCAGCTTTTATCATCCTCAATGGGGCAAAACTGAGAGCTTTCCCCCTGAGATCAGGAACATGACAGGGATGTCTACTCTCACCACTGTTGTTTAACATAGTGTTGGAAGTTCTAGCATCAGCAGTCAGACAACAAAAGGGAATCAAAGGCATCAAAATTGGCAAAGATGAAGTCAATCTTTCACTTTTTGCAGATGACATGATATTATTCATGGAAAACCCGATAGACTCCATCAAAAGTCTGCTAGAACTGATACATGAATTCAGCAAAGTTGCAGGATACAAAATCAATGTACAGAAATCAGTTGCATTCTTATACACTAATAATGAAACAACAGAAAGACAAATAAAGAAACTGATCCCATTCACAATTGCACCAAGAAGCATAAAATACCTAGGAATAAACCTAACCAAAGATGTAAAAGATCTGTAGGCTGAAAACTATAGAAACCTTTTGAAGGAAATTAAAGAAGATACAAGGAAATGGAAAAACATTCCATGCTGATGGATTGGAAGAATAAATATTATTAAAATGGCAATACTACCCAAAGCTATCTACACATTCAATGCAATCCCAATCAAAATTGCACCAGCATTCTTCTCCGAGCTAGAACAAACAATCCTAAAATTTGTATGGAACCACAAAAGACTCTGAATAGCCAAAGTAATATTGAAGAAGACCAAAGTGGGAGGCATCACAATCCCCAACTTTAGCCTCTACTACAAAGCTGTAATCACCAAGACAGCATGGTATTGGCACAAAAACAGACACCTAGACCAATGGAATAGAATAGAGACTCCAGAACTGGACTTACAAATGTATGGCCAACTAATCTTTGACAAAGCAGGAAAGAATATGCAATGGAAAAAAGACAGTCACTTTAACAAATGGTGCTGTAAGAACTGGACAGCAACATGCAGAAGGATGAAACTAGACCACTTTCTTACACCATTCACAAAAATAAACTCCAAAAGGATGAAGGACCTGAATGTGAGATAGGAAACCATCAAAACCCTAGAGGAGAAAGCAGGAAAAAACCTCTCTGACCTCAGCCGCAGCAGTTTCCTACTTGACACATCCCCAAAGGCAAGGGAATTAAAAGCAAAAATGAACTATTGGGACCTCATGAAGATAAAAAGCTTCTGCACTGCAAAGTAAACAACCAACAAAACTAAAAGGCAACCAATGGAATGGGAAAAGATATTTGCAAATATATATCAGACAAAGGGTTAGTATCCAAAATCTATAAAGAGCTCACCAAACTCCACACCCGAAAAACAAATAAGCCAGTGAAGAAATGGGCAGAAAACATGAATAGACACTTCTCTAAAGAAGACATCCAGATGGCCAACCAGCACATGGAAAGATGCTCAACGTCACTCCTCATCAGGGAAATACAAATCAAAACCACATTGAGATACCATCTCACGCCAGTCAGAGTGGCTAAAATGAACAAATCAGGAGACTATAGATGCTGGTGAGGATGTGGAGAAACGGGAACCCTCTTGCACTGTTGGTGGGAATGCAAGCTGGTGCAGCTGCTCTGGAAAACAGTGTGGAGGTTCCTCAAAAAATTAAAAATAGATCTACCCTATGACCCAGCAATAGCACTGCTAGGAATTTACCCAAGGGATACAGGAGTGCTGATGCATAGGGGCACTTGTACCCCAGTGTTTATAGCAGCACTTTCAACAATAGCCAAATTATGGAAAGAGGCTAAATGTCCATCAACTGATGAATGGATAAAGAAATTGTGGTTTATATATACAATAGAGTACTACGTGGCAATGAGAAAGAATGAAATATGGCCCTTTGCAGCAACGTGGATGGAACTGGAAAGTGTTATGCTAAGTGAAATAAGTCACAGAGAAAGACAGATACCATATGTTTTCACTCTTATGTGGATCCTGAGAAACTTAACGGAAGACTATGAGGGAGGAGAAGGGGAAAAAAAAGTCAGCGAGGGAGGGAGCCAAAGCATAAGAGACTCCTAAAAACTGAGAATAAACTGAGGGTTGATGGGGGTGGGAGGGCGGGGAGGGTGGGTGATGGACATTGAGGAGGGCACCTTTTGGGATGAGCCCTGGGTGTTGTATGGAAACCAGTTTGACAATAAATTTCATATTAAAAAAACAAAATAAAATAAAACACTTTGATATTATGGAAATTAAAATTTACTGTGTCAAAAAAACCAAAACAAAACCCAGGTTTGTTCATCTCGTCAGTATTTATCAGAGTTGGAGGAAAGGTGGGTGTAATTCAGCCTTTGGTTATTTGGAGCTAAGAATACTATAGTATATATATTTATTTTTATGACTTACTAAATGTGTATCTTGATTGTTTTATTCCTATATAAAATGTAGAAGTTATAGTTATGTTTTATGTAATTTTATTTGATTCAAATGAGGCACTTCTTGTTCAGGATGAAAGGAAAAGATGAAAAGACAAATGCTCTTTAGGTATGGAACATAGTAAAGTAAGTTAAAAGAAAACATCTGTTACCAATGCTTTCTAAAGTCCCACAGGTATATTATTTAAAAAAAAAATGTTTATTTATTTTGAGAGAGAGGGCATGAGCTGGGGAGGGGCAGAGAGAGAAGGAGACAGAGAGAATCCCAAGCTCAGTGTGGACCTCGGCGTAGGGCTTGATCCCACGACCGTGAGATCATGACCTGAGCCGCAATCTAGAGTTAGACGCTTAACTGACCGAGCCACCCAGGCACCCCTCACAGTCGTATTATTTATAATTCTGTGTACTTGATTGAAGTATATGGTACATAGTATGTAATATAAACAACTTAGAATTTTCTTCCCATTTAAAAAAAAATTTTTCCCCAAAAAGAATGCAGTTATTTTTTGAGTTCTTTAGGTGAAGGATTTCATAACAATACCAATTACATTATATCTCTTCTTTTATGTTGTAATATGCAGTATTGACGTGATGTAATACAGGGGACAGGATATTAGCCATATTTGAAGTTAGATGATTCTCAGGCTGAATCCTTGCTTTGTTCATTTGTATGACTTTGGACAAGTTACATAACCTCTTTATAAATCTGTTTGCCCATCTGTAAAATAAGAAAATGCCCATCTTCTAGCTTAATCGAAAAATTAAATGGAGGAATCTTGTTTTCTTTGATTAATAACTATTCCAGCTGTCTTTAATGCTGTTGGTTAATGTAACATTTTCTATTCTTAGTATTGTTAAAAATAATCCTGTTACGTTTCTTTAGTTACATTTTTTCAAAGTTGGGAAACAAGAAAAAATTTAAATAATACTAGTTTTATTTCTCAGCCTATCAAATCGGCAAAGATGACAGCAGTAATAATACTCAGCATTGGCTTGAATGCTGTGATCTTCTCCCACCCCGCATCGTCATGTCTATTGGTGCATGTTTTGTAGAGACAATTTGGCAATATATGTTGAAAACATTAAAACTGTTAAAACTATTTTGATTTAGTAATATCATAGCTTGGAATTCATACACCAGATACAATCTGAGTTGAACACCCTGCTGCACATCTCCATGAAATTAAAAATCACTGATGATTTAGTAGTTGGTGTGGAAATCCTTATGATTGAAAAATAATCAGATGTTAAAATATTGTGTTTAAAGAAATACTGATAACATTATGTTTATTATTTTTTAATTTTTATTTAAAAAATTTTAAATATTTATTTTTGAGAGAGAGAGGCAGCCAGAGCACGAGGGGGAGAGGGCACATAGAGAGGGAGACACAGACTCTGAAGCAGGCTCCAGGCTCTGAGCTGTCAGCACAGAGCCTGATGTGGGGCTTGAACTCACAAACTGTGAGATCATGACCTGAGCTGAAGTTGGAAGCTTACCCAACTGAGCCACCAAGGTGCCCCTGTTTTTTAATTATTTTTTTAATGTTTGTTTATTTTTGAGAGACAGCGTATGAGTGGGGGAGGGGCACAGAGAGAGAGGGAGACACAGAATCCAAAGCAGGCTCCGGGCTCTGAGCTGTCCTGACTTGGGGCTCAAACCCACGAACCGCGAGATCATGACCTGAGCCGAAGTCAGATGCTTAACAGACTGAGCGCCCCAGGTTCCCCAACATTATGTTTAAAAAGGGGTTATCATAGCGGATTTTTTCACTTGGTCTCAGTTTTGTTAAAAATACAGAATTAGAATTCTGTTTATGTTTATTCTCCCACAATGAGGATAGTATACACCAGTCTACTCATAGCAGCTATCTCTGTGAAGTGTGATCATGGGGTTTTTGTTTTTCTCATTGTGCTTCTTTATATTTTCCTCAGTTTTCTGTAATAGATGTGCTGTTCTTCTGTTGAGATAACATATGAAGCACCTTTTGAGTTTAGAGCATCTCTACTAATGCACTAGAGACCCGTACCTACAGGTTAGGTAATATAACTCTTAGGTAATCCAGAATGTGATTTGCAACAAAAATCTTTATAGGAACAACATACAGCTCAATTAGAGAGTAAACATATTTTTTTAATATTATTGTTTAGAGTCCAAACCCACTGTTAGACCTGCTGGTTCTGACGGAGTCACAGGCACGAGAGGAAACAGATGACATCCGGACTGCTGTCAGGCAACAAGTGCAGAAAGAACTGATTGCTCTTTTCAATACCTTGCTGCTCAGCTTCATGGCAGTTACTGACAGGTACCATTTGTGTTGTTGAAGGTTCGGGGACATTCATGTAGAAACTAGTTTCGTTTTGATTTCCAAAGAGTCTTACTTGTTTACTGGTTTCAAATTGAGGAAGCAAGACTTCAGTAGTAATCAGTTGTGGTCTGTTTGTTTTCATTTCAATGAAGTCTCTTGTATAGCCTGATTATAATTTCATACACACACACACACACACACACACTCACACACTCTCTCTCTCTCTCTCTCTCTCTCTCTCTCACATACACACACAGTATTTTACTGTCTCTTGGTCCTCTCTTAATTCTCTATACATGTATCTGAGCAATCATACCCATTTCTGTGACTTTATGACTTTTTTTTTAACTACATAGATGATTTTCCAATGTGTGTCTATAATTCTGACTTAAAATTTTTTTAATTAGATAAAATTTACTATCTTAACCATTTTAAAGTATACAATTGAATCGTTTTGGTGTGTGTACAATGTTGTTCAACTGTCACCATTTAATTCTTTCTTTTCATTACTCTGAAAAGAAACTTTGTACCCTTACCCAAGCCTGTGGCAACCAAGCACTAATTTTTGTCTCTCTGGGAATTTACTTATTCTGTACATTGTATATGAATGGAATCGGACATACATGATCTTTTGTGTCTGATTTCGCATCACGCTTTCAAGCTCCATCCATATTCTAGCACATATCAGTGCTCACTGCTTCCTATGACTGAACAGCAGTCCATGTACAGATAGACCTCATTTTGTTTATCCATTCATCTGGTGGTGGACGTTTGAGTTGTTTCTACCTTTGAGTATTGTGAATAATGCAGCTTTGAACATTTACGTACAAGTTTTTGTGTGAACGCATGTTTTTAGTTCCCCCGTATACACCTATGACTGGACTTGCTGGCTCATGTGGTTACTCTGTGATTATTTTCTTGAAGAAGTGCCGAACTCTTTTCCATAGCAGCTACACCATTTTACATTCCCACCAGCAATGTCAGCAATGTATAAGTCTTCTAATTTCTCTGTGTCCTCTGTAACACTTCTTCTTATGGCCATCCTAGTGGTAGAAACTGGAATCATTTTGGTTTTGATTTTATTTCCCTCATGAAAAATTATGTTCAGCATCCTTTCCTGTGCTTGCTGGTTATTTGTATATCTTCTTTGGAAAAATGTGTAGTCAAGTCTTTTGCCTATTTTTGCATTGGGTTGTTTGTTTTTTTGTTGTTGAGCTGTCTTTTTATATATTCTAGACATCAATATCGTATCGAATATGGGGCGCCGGGGTGGCTCAGTCGGCTAAGGGTCCGACTTTGGCTCAGGTCATGATCTCACAATTCGTGGGTTTGAGCTCTGCGTCAGGCTCTGTGCTGACAGCTCAGAGCCTAGAGCCTGGAGCCTGCTTCACATTCTGGTCTCCTCTCTCTGTTCCTCCCCTGCTCACGCTCTGTTTCTCTCTCTCTCTCTCAATAATAAATAAAAATTAAAAAAATCTTTTTAAAATATCGTATTGAATATGATTTGCAAATTTTTCTCCCATTCTGTAGGTTATATTTTCACTTTTTGGGTAGTGTCCTTTGATGTTTAAAAGTTTTCTATTTGATGAGGTCTTCTTATGCTGCGATCCCAAGTCTCCGCTGGAGGGAAAGACCTGATCCCCCACACATAACATTTGAAACAAACCAAAGTGTCAAATACCCCTAATTCAGTTCAACACCTGACTAGATCTGAAAGCCATTTCTATGAGAAACTATTACGTAATTTGCCCTCAGTAACTTTTTTTTTAAACATTTTATTTTTAAGTAATCTTTATACACAATGTGGGTCTGAAACTCACAACCCTGAGATCAAGAGTCAAATACTCTACCAACTGAGCCAGCCAGGTGCCCCTCAGTAACTCTTGGACGCAAAGGTTTGACATACAATCACAAATGAGGAGAACTATAAAGAAGTAGGAAAATGTCTCCTGTAGTTCAGAGAAAAATATCATTAGAAATAGACCCACAGATGTCAACTATTACAGGAACTTTATTCTTATAAGTTATTATAATATATATTATAATATTATAATATATCATAATTATAATATAATTTATATTATAAATAATATACAATATAGTAAATGTAATTATAATGTATATAATATAAATTATTACTACAAATAATATTTTATGTTTTAAAGTTTATTTTGAGAGGGAGAGGATGAGTGGGGGAGGGGCCAGGAGGGAAGGAGACAGAATCTCAAGCAGGCTGTCAGCACAGAGCCTGACATGGGGCTTGAACTCAGGAACCATGAGATCATGACTTGAGCCGAAATCAAGTTGGATACTTAACTGACTTAACTACCCAGGCACCCCTAAGTAATATTTTAAATATAAATATAATATAATATATATTAGATGAAAATATGGGTAATATTGGTAAAACTATGGAGAATATCAATAGCAGAGAAATGGAGACTACAGTTTTTCAAGTAAAAAATTCATCGCATGGGCTTAATAGTGGGCTAGACACAGTATAAAAGAGGATTAGTAAATTTAGAATACAAGTCAATAAAAATTTCACTAGAGAGGGTCACCTAGGAGCCTTCTGAGGTGATGAGAATGTTTTATATGTTGTTATGCTTGGTGGTTGCATGATTATATACATACATAAATCATGTCATGTATCTATAAGATTCGTGAGTTTTACTACGTACATTGATACCTTATTAAAGTGCTGAAGACAAAAACAGTGAATCCATTGATGGTAGATTCTGTGCAGCTAGACCTGTAATGTGTATAGAATCTCCTGGGGGACTTGTTAAAATATTATCAGCAGCTCAGGAATATACATATTAGGTAAGCACCATAGGTAGTCCTTGGGCTAGACTTTGAGAAACAGCGCTGTGGACTCTTCTTGGATGTTGAGAGGAACTTGCATGGTTATGAGACAAACTGGGTGTGGAGCTTGGGGAATGTTCACAGGGACTAGGAGAGGGAACTGGTGGCGGTTGAACTGGGATTGGTTAGATATCTGCAGAGGCACTATTTCCTTTGGTAGTTTTCTTTTGCAAGCGTTAAGGTAAGAGGGGCAGAAAATGAGAATGACTGGTATGTTAATTTAAAGAACAGAAGAACATTTTTTAATACTGTTGATTAGATTATAGTTGATTCTTGCACAGCCCAGGTTTGAACTACGTGGGTCTATTTATACCTGGATTTTTTTGAATAAATACAGTATAGTACTTTTATGATTTTCTTGATAATATTTTCCTTTACTGGGACAACTGGCTGGCTCAGTCAGTAGAGCATGAAGCTCTTGATCTCAGGGTTTTGAGTTCAGGCCCCACATTGGGCATAGAGCTTACTTAAAAAAAAAAAAAAATAATAATAATGTTTTCTTTCCGCTAGCTTGCCTTTTTGTAAGAATACAGAGTATTATAACAGAAAACATACAAAATGTGTGTTAATTGACTGTTTTATGTTATCAGTAAGGCTTCTGGTCAACAGTTTGCTATTAGTTGAGTTTTTGGAGAGTCACAAAGTATGTGAGGATTTTTGACGGCAGATGGGGTTAGTGCCTCTAACTGTACTTTGTTGTTGGTCGGCTGTACTTTGTTGTTGACCTGTGGGAAATATGAATTTATACAAATAACTTTTAGGCTTTGTTGCAAGTTATATGTGTTTCTAAAACTTTAAAAGCAGTTGGATGTCAGGTGTAGAAGAATTGTGATCTTTAAAAATCATTCAGCTATACTCATAATACTGTAATTCAACTACACATACGATGCTGTAATACTGTAATATTAAAAACATAGTAGTCATCAGTTTTGGAGTCTAAAAATCTGTATAACTGAGGAAATTTCAGATTTTATTCAAGCTTTGTTACACGCTGATACTTCTCCCAGGAATTTCATCTTTGGATCCAC
The DNA here is from genome assembly GCF_028749965.1 of Puma concolor. Lineage (NCBI taxonomy): Eukaryota > Metazoa > Chordata > Mammalia > Carnivora > Felidae > Puma > Puma concolor. The sequence continues at coordinate 87,005,237 of NC_141678.1, read as the reverse complement.
GCCTACCTATTAGTTTCAGGGATTTTGTTTCCTAAAAAAAAAATGTTCTCTTGATTGTTTCATGTAAATTATGTGTCAAACTCATTAAAACCTTTTATTTTAGCTTTCTGGGGAAAACAATTTCAGCTAATTAAAAATTCAATTTTTGAATGATTCCAGATGATTAAAAGTATAGGTTTAATATATGCCAATTTAACTCATTTAAAGTATGCATTTAATTTTCCATTCTAATTTTTGGTTTTATTTTTGGGTACCAATACCAATATCACTTATCTCTTTTTCAGTGTAATTGTTACTGGTCTTTCACCTCATATTTTAACTATGTTTTCCTTGAAAAGCCTTGTTTTGAGACCGCCATTTCTCCTGGTTCGTATTTTTCTGACATACTAAGTTGTTAGTGACTCTCTGCCATCAGTAAGTTAACCCATTAGCCCATCACACTTGTTCTCTTGTTGATTTTTTTCTTCCTTGCTTTACATACACAGGAAGTGCTTGGAACTTCTTCACGTTTTCCAGACACAGCTGGCTCTGAGACTGCTCCAGAGCCTGAGAGTCACTGATGCCCCTCACTTCTATGGCCTGCCTTCCCTCGAGAGGACCTTACGAGGGATGGCTCACCTCACGGCATCTCCGGGATGGAGCTCACACTCTCCTCTCACAAAGCCATTTGAAATTTGTGTCAAGTACTTGTCAGGTCTTCTTGAAGTAAGTAAAAATAACCAGTGACTGTAACTAAATAGTAACAACCCCAAAGAATAGCTATTTACTATTTATTGATCGTTCCCTTTGTGCCAGGCATGGTATTTTTTTTTATTTAAAAAAATTATTTTTTATGTTTTTTCATTTTTGAAGGACAGAGAGAGACAGAGCACAAGCAGGGGTGGGGCGGAGAGAGAGGGGGACACAGAATCTGAAGCAGGCTCCAGGCTTTCAGCACAGAGCCTCGAACTCACGAACTGTGAGATCATGACCTGAGCCGAAGTCAGATGCTCAACCAACTGAGCCACCCAGGCGCCCCTATGCCGGGCACAGTGTTAGGTGCATTCTGTGTATCAGTATATTTAATGTAGATTATTCTGCAGTATTCCTATGACTCATTATAATGTGTTAAGTGTTTTAATGATTTTTATTAATAAATATGTAAGATCACTTTTAGAGTACACTCATTTTCAAGAAGAATAAACTAAGGCTTACATTTAAGTCCCCTCATTAGGTAATATATTCACTTATGTTGTCTATCCTTTTTATCTGTGAAATACAGCACATATGTGGAGATTACACAGAACATACATAGCTCAGGCATCACATAGTGAACCTGCCTGATCCAGGCATTGCCAGCACCCAGGGAACATTTGCCATCCCCCTTTTTGAGCTCTTCTCTCCTGAAAGGTAGTTGTTACTTTGAGTTTATGGTAATCATTCTTTACTTTTCTTGGTAATCTTACCACTTAATTATGCGTACATGTTTGCAACAATTCCTGATTTTTTAAGTTTTGTAAAATGGAATCATATGACTGCTTTCTGTCATCAGTATGCATCTGAGACTTGTTCATCCTGCTTCCTGTAGGTAGAGTTAGTTTACTTGTCCAGTGTTCACTACGCTACAGTGTTGAAAGATATTTTGGTTTTTTTATTTTAATGGAGAGCCATTTTGGATCCTGCTTCAATGAATATTCTTGTCTCTCAGTGAAAATGAATTTTTGATAGTTGATTTTCTAACTATTGTTGAATGTGTAGAAGTGTACTCAGTTTTTACATATGAGCCATCTACCCAGCAATCCTTGTTTCCAAACTCAAAGGAAAGGCCTTTAATTTTTCACCTCTCACTGTGCTGTTTATGGTAGTTTTTTTCAATTAAGTAAAGAAAAGTAAGTTTCCTTTTAGTCTTGTTTTACCAAGGTGTTTTTTTTTTTTTTTTTTTAATAACAAATGTATAATGCTTTTTCTGTATCTTTTAAGATAAACGTGATTTTTTTTCCCTCTGTATTCCATTAAGGTGATGGATTAGATTGATTCATTTAAAAATTTTAAACATCCTTGCACTTCTGGGAGAATTTCAACTTAGGTTGTGATGTACTATTCCTTTTATACATTAACAGATTTAGTTTGTTAATGTTTTTAGAATTCTACCAATTTTCTTATGCAGAAAATGGTTTTATAATGACTGCATCTGTCTTCTTTCTCAGGAAACTTTTGTCAGGTTTTAATATCAAAATTAATCCATCTTTATATGTATAAATTATTTTTATGTAACTCTTATTTCCTTTTGAAATAGTTGATTGGAATTGGTGGTATTTAATGCTTAAATGTCTAGTAGAATTTGATGATGAAGCAATTCAGACCTGGAGTTTTCTTTTGGGAAAGATTGTAAATGAATTGAATTTTTTAAATCTAGAATTTTGAGATTTTTAATTTTTGGTGTCAGTAAGTTATGTTTTTCTAGTATTTTATCTAAAGTTTTGAATTCCTAGCCCTAAGATTATTCATCAAATCATCTTATTCTTTAAATGTCTGTCAGATCTAGAGGGAGGTCCCATTTCATTCGAGGTATTAAACTATTCTTTCCTCTAGTTCTCTTGATTGGTCTTACTGTGTGTTTGTATGTTTTATTATTATCATTCTTTTCAAAGAATGAACGGTGGACTTTGTTGATCCTCCCTTTAATGTTTTCCCCCATTTCATTAATTTCTCTTTAAGCTTATTTCTTTCTCCTTTTGTTTTAATTTATGGCTTTTTTGTGATAATCTTATTTCACTGATTTTTTTAAAAATGTATTCTCAAGTATTTTTAGCTCTAATTACCTTCTAGGCATGGCCTTAACATTATCTCACACGTTGTGATATGCCCCATTTTCATCATTTGGGTCAGTATAGTTTTAGTATGATGTCATAAATATAGCAATGACGTAGTTCTACATAGTCCTGTTAGAGAAGAGCTTCCCCAGGGTTCCCTGCCAACCTTGCATTTTATGCACGCCGTCCACAGAGGCAAGGCCTAATCACAGCTTATCTGAGTCTTGCAGAGCTTCCTCTGATCCTTCTGGAACATGAGAACATGGGAGGCTTGTGAGGAACTGCTACAAGACTGTTTCTTACTTGCTTCACTCTTCCTGGGATGTCTGTCACGAGCCTGTTTCTTACTACCTCCTGGGTTCTGATGAGTGAGGCTTTCTGCCTCAGTTCTCTTGCAGGATAGCTGCAGTCTGTAAGCAGCTCGGCTGCAGCGGGGCCTGGGCTCCTCCGCAGAGTGCCCTGCTGTCTGCATTGCTGTCATCTGGCCCCCCTGTGTCAGTGTCACCCTGCGAAAGAGACTGGGAGCTGGCGCTTTGGCTACTGTTGCTTTTGTTTTTAACGTTAAGTAATAACCTGTCTGAATCTAAAAATGACTCATTGTTTCCTTATTGACCAAATCTGTCAGCATTGCTTGTCTTAAAAGGTTCGGTGATAGTCAAGGTCGAATGATAGTCAGAGGTTGGGCTCTTTAATTGTATTAGGACGTCAGCAAAGCCTCTTCGAGGAGGCAGTGTTAGATTTTCAGAGATGAATGGTTGATATCATGGGCATTCTAGACATGGGATGCTTCAACCAACTTGTATCCATAACTTCCTATTCTTTTTTTTTTTTTTTTGGAACGCACTTGCCAGTATTTAATAAACCTTCTTCCATGTGGCTTCAGGCCTTCACGCTGACAGGCTGTTTGGGGAGCTTGCCCTTCCCCCAGACTTTGCAGTAGCCCCATCGCACCACATCGGTTATGGGAGCAGCTCCCGTCTTGTTTTTGGCAGCATTTGCCTGTGTCTGCTCACTGACCAACGTCCAGGGTTTATCGAGGTTGACAGTTGGGCAGAAGCTCTGGCTCCTCTTTAAGTGGTAATGCCTCGTGCCAACCGAATGATATTTGTTGATGTGGATCCTGTGGAGATGCCACCAGCACTCCCCTGGTCTCCGGGGTGCTTCCGGTGCTTGCTGATGCAACCGTGGCCGTGGCTCACGTGGCCCCGAAGTTTCTGGGTCTTCCCCAGTCTGGATGGCACGTCAGCAGCCATTCCTCTTTATGCTGTGTGCTCCCACCTGCAGTCACACAGTCTGCCTGCCACCAGATACTCCTTTAAAAGCTGAAACCTTACAACCCAAAGCTCTCTATCAAGTGCATAAGGAGTTTTGTAATCTTGCATTTTGAATCTTACATCAGTTTTAGTTTTCCCCCCACATCTCTGAAGTTTCAGTTTTATTTGGCCCATTTCACTAAATAAAACTTATTTTATTTTATTTATTTATTTTTAACGTTTATTTATTTTTGAGACAGAGAGAGACAGAGCATGAACAGGGGAGGGGCAGAGAGAGAGGGAGACACAGACTCTGAAACAGGCTCCAGGCTCTGAGCGGTCAGCACAGAGCCCGACACGGGGCTCGAACTCACGGACCGTGAGATCATGACCTGAGCCGAAGTCAGACGCTTAACCGACCGAGCCACCCAGGCGCCCCAATAAAACTTATTTTAAAAGTCTATTTCTTCATATAATTTCTTCTCTTTTCAGATGGCAGTCTGTATACAGAGTTTAAGATCTCTCTTATTCATTTACCTTCCTTTAGGAAGTCTTTTCTTATCTTCCAGACATACACACTCAGGGAAGAGTGACCGGCCTCTTCCTAGGTTGTATACCTGTAACAGTTTATATATGCCATTATTATGGTGCTTAAGACATTGTATCTCTATTTTGTTTTACGCGTTGATCTGTTGTTAGACTGTAAGCTTGTGGGAATCACCTTTGTATCATTTCCACTAACCCATAGCTTCCCATTATCCTAACATAGTGATTGGCACATATTGTTGAAATAACAACTAATTTAATTTATATGTATCTTACATGTGGTTTTAAATTAGAATACAGTTTGAGTAATATTGAAATGTGATTTAAATGAATATAAATTATGTGTGTTTAATTTTTGTGCTTTCATCATTAAATCATGCTTTAGGTGATGTTTGTATATTCAGCTGTAAACCATGCTTCAGATGATATTAACTAGAATTTATCTCAAAAGTATATCTTACTTTGTTAAAAAAGATTTCAAAATCCTAAATACTCTTATATGTACTATAAAATTGAATATGAATTTGAGTGTAGCTGTTTTAATTGAATAAACTTTTTTTCTGGAATAATTATAAATGCTAAAAAAGTACACATGGTCAGTGTATGATGAGTTATTCTAACCTTCAAGGTGTCATAACACAGAATTTATACATTCATACAGAAATGGATGAATTTTTAGAACAGTTATGTTAGCTTAAAGACCTTATTGTAGTATTTTTTAAAAAGTCAGATCCTCTAATGCATTTAAAATATAATTCAGTATACAAGTACCTAATTTATAGCATTGTGTGTAATGTGATTTGTATATACTCCATTTATAAACCTTTTGGAACTCATCTCCTCTATGAAGTGACTTACCTGTTTCCAATCAGGGATATATGTGAGGGTTGAGTACAGCAGTGACTGAAGAAGTTAGGTGTTAACATTGTTTATATTTGGAAACTATTGGGAGTGCTTTTGTTTTTGAAACTGTGTAAGATTCAGATCACACGTTGTGTTTCAAATACCAGGAATTAAAAGGAGCTTTCTATGGTATTGGAGAACAAAAGGGTTTCTTAGTTCTAGGTGAGAAATTGAGGCAAATGTATTAGCTAAGGAGTAGATAAAAAAGTACAATCCCTGTTTTAGAATGTTCCACAGTTAAGAAAAACTTGGTTAGCAAATCTTGATTTGGTATAAACAGAGGAGTATACTTCATGCTTTACACGTCTTGGGAAGAAAATCTTTTTGTCTTCACATTAAGTGACAGGAAAATAATATGAAGAAATCTGTCACTTGTTAGACATTGTGGCAGAGTCCCATTAAATCTTACTTGGGACCTTTTGCATAGTTAAATAATTAGTAAACATTTAGATTTATTTTCCTACTAAAGAATCAAGTAAGGCTTATGTGAATAGACATTGAAACAAAGTCATTGTTGGTCCAAATGATTTGCTTTATAGTTTCTCACTAAAGCGGACTCCTTTTCAGAAGGGAGCTGTATTTCTAGTATAGGTATTTTGTTTTGCATAGTGAAAATAGAATGGGAATATTTGCTTTTCGTGGTTGAGAAATGAGGCTTTTAAACTAAGCATGATACATTATGATAAGTGCATAAACTGTGATAATTAAATTCTTAAAACCAGACAGATAGAGTATAATTCCACAGATATGACCAAAAGGTCAGATTGAAAGGAAATAATCCCTAAATTCTTGGCTTGTCACTTACCAACTGGGTATGAAACCATCATACTGTAGCTGTCTCCAGTGACTTAGCGGAAGACAAGAAGGGCTTGAATCATTCAAGTGTCTTATTCTTAAGATAGTCCCTTAAAGTTTTAAACTTTTAATTATGAAAACTTTCAAACGTACACACATGAGTGTGTAGTAGAGCAAAGCCCGTCACCTATAATTTCAGCTCCTGGACAATCTTGGGTTATTTTTCAGACATCATGTATAATTATTTGGTTTATGAAAATTCTGATGAAACATACAAATCCCATATTATCTATGAATAAATTGCTTCTGTTAAATAAGCTATACCTATCATGATTTATTATTTGTGCCATCTTTTTTAAAAAAAAATTTTTTAGCGTTTATTCATTTTTGGAAAGACAGAGACAGAGTGCGAGTGGGGGAGGGGCAGAGAGAGAGGGAGACACAGAATCCGAAGCAGGCTCCAGACCCTGAGCTGTCAGCACAGAGCCTGACGCAGGGCTCGAACTCACAGACTGTGAGATCATGACCTGAGCCAAAGTCAGATGCTTAACCAACCGAGCCACCCAGGCACCTCAATTTGTGCCATCTTTTTGAAATAATCTGCTGCATGAACTGAAAAGTAGTCTCTATTTTAAGACAAAATGACTTACTTTAAAGGATTCTGTGATGGATAAAGGCATCCAGAGTCCTTGGGTGAATGAACTGAAATACTTGACATTGTATTGGTCAGATAATAGGTAGTTTCGATTGTTTTGACTCAAAACAGATTTTTCTTTTATAGTATGTTGGCACTTAAATATAGTTAGCATTCCTTTTCTTACTAAAATTTTGTGAATTATAAGTGGTCTTTTGTCACTTTGAATATTTGTCTTAAATGTTTATTTATTTATTTATTTTTTTAAGAGAGAGAGAGAGAGACAGAAAAAGTGTGCGGGCATAGTTGGGGAGGGGCAGAGAGAAACAGAGGGAGACAGACTGCTTCAGACAGAGCAGGGCCTATTGTGGGGCTCAGACCTACAAATTGTGAGATAATGAATTGAGCTGAAATCAAGAGTCAGGTGCTTAACTGACTGAGCCACCCAGGTGCCCCCTAAGTGTATTTTTTAAATAAGATGTTGTAAACTCTTTTACTTAAAGGATACTGTATCATTTGGAAAATGCATGAGCATATTCTAAATTACAAAAGTCTTCTAGGAGGATACTACACATCTTTGTACAAGTTCCAAAGGGAGAAAATTTTAAAGTAAGAATATTTATTTTAATTGTAGTAACACAAAACCTAAAGTATACCATCTTAACTATTTTTAAATGTATAAACTAAGAATGTTGTATATACTTTATGTGGTTAAGATTCAAATCAGACAAGTTAGTAGAGAATTATGTATTTGTTTTTATATACCACTCAGAGCAAAGTCACCATAATATTGTTTGTGCTTTTTCAGGTCATTACTTCTTTTTACGTGGAGCGTGGAGGAAATGCGATGTCCTTTATGGGAAAAGGGGTCACCAAGAGCACAATTCTTTGCTTGCTTCACTTATCCCACGAGATGATGGCCCAAGCCCAGAGCTCGGTGAGAGCATCAGAAGCCTCCTGTCTTCTCAACAGTTGCTAGACAAGGAATGTGCTGTGTCTCACACGTTTCAAGCCTATATGAAAATATCTCATTTGATTTTTCTTCTTAGGAGACAGAAATGACTTCTGACTGAGATGTTTCTTAGAAGTTGTGTATTACACAAATCTGAATTTTATTTGAAATACATTTTGATTGAAATCTGGCTCTAGAGAACTACATTTTGTCTAAATCATGGGGGAGGTAGTTGTTTTGAAGACAAGTTGTTTTGTTTAACTTTTTAAGTAGAAACCGAGATTTTTGTTTGCCTTGTTTTGGTTAAATACTAAATTAAAGCCAAGTCTTAAGTACATTTTAACTTTGTTTTGAGTAAAAACATTTTTAAATGTAAAAATTACTTTAAACATTTTCTGTTGTATTCCTAGAGCCTTACCTAATGTGTCTCTGTTCCTTTTGTTCGTTCTAGGAGTGGATGTCCCTCTGGTTCTTGCCTCTGGGGAGTCACAGCGAAGACCAGGCCCCTACTCAGCAAGGATTGGCTTGGTTGATTCCATTATGGGTTGATCGAGACCCAGAAGTTAGTGTGAAGGAAAATGGAGTCCATTATGTGTAGATTAAAAACAAGTGAAACAAACAAATATATACATATACGTATATGTATACATATACGTATACGTATATGTATATATTTGTGTTTTCCAAAATGAGATTATTTTAGTGACTGTACCTTCAGCTGTTTACTCTGTCCTAGTCAGTTTGGGCTGCCGTAACAAAATACCATAAACGAGGTGGCTCAGAAAACAAATGTATTTTCTTATAGTTCTGGAGGCTAGAAATCTGAGATTAGGTGTCAATAATGTTGGGTTCTGGTGAGGGCTCTCCTTTCTGGCTTACAGACAGCTGCCTTCTCACCGTGTGCTCATGTGACCTTCCTCCTCTTATGAGGCCACCAATCCTATCAGATTAGGACCCCACCTTTATGACCTCATTTAACTTTAATTACATCCTAAAAGCTCTGTCATCAGGTTTAGGTATATTAGGGGTTAGGGCTTCAACATAGGAATTTAGAGGGGATACATTTCAGTTAGTTCATAGCAGACCCTCTTCAATCACACTCATTAGAGTACAGATTAAAAATAGAAAAAAAAAAAAGGATTATAGAAACTTTCACTTTTAGAGAGAACAGTGAAAAATTATTGGAGAAGCCCAGCCATTTTCAAAGAATTTAGAAGGATAGCTGCCAAGTGATATTTGTGTGTCATTTAATAGAACAGTACGATTATGGCGCAAAATTTTATGTTATTAATAAATTTTCCAGTTGTAGCCATTTGTCCACTTACCTCTTTTTTAAAACCACTTTATTAGGTATGATTGACATGGAAAATCTGTACATATTTAATATGTACAAATTCATGAATTTGGAGATAAGTGTATACTTCTGAAATCATTACCACAATTGTGCTGTAAACATATCCTTCACCTACAGAAGTTACTTCTTGTCCTCTTATTTATTTTTGTGATTAGAACACTGACCATAAGATCTACCCTCCTAGCAAATTTTTAAGTATCTGATACAGTACTCTTAACTATGGGCACCGTCCATTAACTTCAAACAAGAAATGATTATATTCTGTTACAATAAAAACCTTGGTTTTTAGAAACATTATTTGGTCTGAACATACAGGTTCTATTCTTTATATACATCAGACTTGTTTGCTTGACCATGTGATGACCACATTGTTTTTTGCTATCCTGTAGCTTCCAGTGAAACTGTTTTAGAATAAGAATTCAGAAGTCAACCAAAATGCATAGCTCACACAGCAGTGGTACTGTGGCAAACATATTACAGCACATTAATCTTATTTGAAACATTTTTCTTTTACAGTAATTTTGGGGAAAATACTAAATGCTTTAGGGAAAAACAGTTCAGTTATTTCTTTTTGCAAAGAAGTTTCAAAAAGGTTAAAGCCATTTATTTGCAAGAAGCACTAATAGGGATGGAGAAGAAAATAATAGATAACCTCTTTAAAAATGAGGAATAAACAGGAATCATGTTCATAAAAAAATGTGTAAGCACTCTGTGCTCTCCTAGAAAGAGGCTTGTGAGCTATAATTTTTATTCTTATTTGTACCTGGTTTTGACTTTCTGTGACATTTGCTTTTATTGAACTTTTCTATATTGCTTGTTTGATGGAATAGGATTTTTATTCATTCATAAATTTATAGGACACTGTTTTCTATAAGTGTCTTATAATTTAGGATCGTCAAGACAGTGTCATAAAAGCATGATATTTTACGTACCAGAGAAATTAAGAGTTCATGTTAAGGAATTGGGTTCTTTGGTTTGAATTTTCTTTAATCTGAACAGGTGAGGTTCACTTCACTGGGATTAGGATCGGCACTGACCACCCTTGAAACAGGTTGTGTGGCCTTGGCAAACAGCTGTCAGAACATTTCTGGTGGGCTCTGGGGGACTGTGGTGAACATTCTTCTGGACCAGTCGGAATGCAGTGTGGTGCGCAGGGAGGTATGCCTGTCCGCCTAGCACCTCGTCCCCATTCAGCCTTAGAAACTCACGGTCGTATGGTCTTTGTAAACCATACTCTCTTGGGAATGACTTATCAGTGGTGTCCTCTATGTTGTGGACTGATTGCTGGCCATTATCTTTCGTACCTGCAAATAAAACCTCAAATAAAATACTAGTAGAGAATAAAAAAGATACTAATTCACAGTAAATACTGGAGTCCTTTATTTTGAGAAGACCAAAGTAGAATTTGTTATATTTTTATATGAATTCTTTTATATTATCATACCTTAAAAGGTAGTTCATGGGAAAAAAGTTATTTTCATATTACCTCAGGGCATGAATCTCTAATATCTATAGATAGAGCTTTACTTAAGATGAATGGCTGTCAGATAACTCTGTAGTAGTTATCATATATGAGAGGAAAAGTAAACCCTATTTTAATTCTTTCTAAATAATTTGTGGCTTCATTTTATTGCCGCTTTTATTGAAATGATTGATGCAATCTTTTTTAATGTTTATTTATTCTGAGAGAGAGAGAGAGCATGCACAAAGGGAGCTTGAGCGGGGGAGGGGCAGAGGGAGGGGGAAAGAATCCCAAGCAGGTTCTGAGCTGTTACGGCAGAGCCCAATATGGGGCTCAGTTTCATAAACCGTGAGATCATGACCTGAGCTGAAATCAAGAGTCGGGCGCTCAACCAGCTGAGCCACCCACGTGCCCCTCGATGCAAATATTTTTAAATTTTTTTTTTTTTCAACGTTTATTTATTTTTGGGACAGAGAGAGACAGAGCATGAACGGGGGAGGGGCAGAGAGAGAGGGAGACACAGAATCAGAAACAGGCTCCAGGCTCTGAGCCATCAGCCCAGAGCCTGACGCGGGGCTCGAACTCACGGACCGTGAGATCGTGACCTGGCTGAAGTCGGACGCTTAACCGACTGCGCCACCCAGGCGCCCCTCGATGCAAATATTTTTAAAAACAGTGATGCAAGAGTGATCTGAGTCTTGTGAAGAAAACAGTAGCTCCAGGGCCCACCATTTGCCAGTTCCCAGTTCCAAAATCCAAATGCTGTAGTTTTCTTGCTGTTTTTTTAAAATTTTTTTTTTTTCAACGTTTATTTATTTTTGGGACAGAGAGAGACAGAGCATGAACGGGGGAGGGGCAGAGAGAGAGGGAGACACAGAATCGGAAACAGGCTCCAGGCTCTGAGCCATCAGCCCAGAGCCCGACGTGGGGCTCGAACTCCCGGACCGCAAGATCGTGACCTGGCTGAAGTCGGTCACTTAACCGACTGCGCCACCCAGGCGCCCCATTTTTCTTGCTGTTTTTAAGTAGTAATGCTTAATCTCGTAGCTTCCTCTTGATTCACCAACTTTAAAGATATCTATTGACTTCAAGTTAAGACGGTCACAAATTTCACTCTCTTTGGATCCCCTCTGTTACCCCCGTTATTCACCCCTCATACCACAATCTTTCACTGTATACATAATCAGTGTTCATGTTAGTACCATTATTTAATTTGACCATCTTAAGGACCTAGAAGGTAAAGTTGGACATTTGTGGTTTGTGTTTCTAGTTGGGACTTTTTTATTGAGAACAGCTTGTATGAGAGGGATAGTCGGGGGGGGGGGGGGGGGAAGGGAAGGATGTGTGTGTGTGTGTGTGTGTAAGGAAATAATAGAAGTGTGAAAGTGTATTTCTTAACTGCTACCAGAACAGTTTATATTTTATAGATCATTTTTTTGGAAAAATAAAATTCTGAAATAGGAAAAAATATATTTCCTGATGAAATAATTTCCTTCACTGTTAGGTCATCATATAACAAGAAATGGGCTTGGCAAATTCTCATAATGATGTCTCAGTATATGCAGTTGCCCAGTGATATGGTTTTTATTATTAAATTCGATATATTGGTTATTTCAGAGATGACAGCAAGATGGCAGTATTGACATTTTCTTTTTTTTATTTTAGGCTGCATTTATTCTTCAGAATCTCCTTGTAATTCCAATGCCTTCAATAATTTTAAAGGATTATACTTGGCAGGTGGGTAACTTTAAACAGTTATCAAGCTGGTAGATATTTGAGATTAATTGATGATTAAATTTCAGCATATATATACATATATACACATATATTGTCACTGATGAAACTTTATGGCAACAGGACCTCTTAAAAGAGAATTTGGAAGGGGTGCCTGGGTGGCCCAGTCAGTTGAGTGTCTGACTCTTGATTTCGGCTCAGGTCATGATCTTACGGTTTGTGGGATCGAGCCCCATTTAGAGTGTGGAGCCTGCTTTGGATCCTCTCTCTCCCTGTCTCTCTGCTCCTCCCCTGCTCATGCTGTCTCTCTTTCTTTCTCAAAATAAATAAATGAACTTAAAAAAAAATGTAGAATTTTTTTTTTTGTGCTTGATCAGATTTACAAATCCTTTTCCATAACGTTAAAAATAATTTTGAGCAGAAATAATAGATGACATGTTTACCATGTACAGAAACATTAATAGCTAATATAGAGCTTATTATGCATTCTTCTAGGAGCTTAACATTATTTAACTTAATATTTAACTTGTGTAATTGAGTTGTGGGCCACTAATATCCTCATTCTGTAGATTAAGAAGCTTTCACACAGAGGGTTTAAATAACTTGCCCTGAATCACACCTTTGCTTTGAGTCTAGCTGGTCTCATACCCACCCAGTATACACCTCTATAATTTAATAGTTATACACAAAATTATTTATACTTAGGTATGTGTTACTGTTAACATTTTTTTTTTTTTTTAACCTTTTCTGGGTTAGTGCAGTTAAGGTCATAATTTGTCTTTCTTTGGTTCTTACTGGATTAATATTTTGTTTCATGTTCTGAATGTTGAGTCTAGTAGTACCTAGCTTTTTTGCAGCCTGCTGCTTTTTAGATGATTTGGAGGATAGAAAAACGGTATCACTGGGGAGGTAAGATGTGCTGTTTCTCTGTGTGTTTGTTAATCACACTATTGTACCTCACTCTCCAGGATCCTAGACAAATCTGAGGTTTCTTTTGAAATTTTTGTTAGAACATATCTTTGGAGGAATTGCTGAATCCACTTGAGCCTTTGTGAAGACAGCTTTTCAGGCAGTGATGTGAAGTGTGGATCCAGGTGGTTGTTAAGGCCCACATCTCATTAAACTCTTGGAAGGTTCACTTTTCCACACTTGACACACCCAGCTTAACTCTGCCAGTTATGGAGGATCCCACGCCACTTTCCCACTTGTTCTTGTAATTTGTTTAACACTGCCTTCTCATCCTGGTTGCTTATTCACCATCTGCCTCGTAATAAAACCATAGGAGACAAAACTGGAAAGAATACACAGAATTAATATTTATGTTACTGGTGTAGTAGTTTTGATGCTTGTTATCCAATAACTAGATTTTAAGAGGTGTAGTTCTTGGCTCAAATGCAAATCACCACTAGTCCCGTTGTTAAACGAGCGACACTTGTGTATTATAAGCTTGGTAATGTAATGCCATCGAATTTTTTATTATTGAAATAGCTATAATATAAAAGCTAGAGTAATACTACTTCTGGGTCCTATTGGAGCTCATGGGACATTTTATTATACTACAGAAGCATGTGTAGATGTTCACATTTTTCTCATACAAGTTAAATAGGGCACAGTTCTTTTGTCTTGCTAGTGACCATGCTTACTGCATGGTTTTGTTATTCTCCATGTTTTTATCACGGAATTAATTTTCTACTACAAAGTTGAAAATAGTGCTTAGAATGAGCTTTTGGGCTCTTCTGCCAGAATCTGAAATTCTGAGAGCTGCTCCAATCCAAAATAGTATTTGATAATGAAACTTTTGCTAGTCTTTAGCAAAATTAGGAAAATAAGTCTAATTTTTTTGTGTTTGTAATAAACTTAGATTTTCTTCTTGTTCTTGGTTATTATTTTTGGTTTCTAAGTGTCCTCATTTAGCGTTATGATTGGTTGGTAGCCTTATATTTGTCCCCCAACATTTTAAAAGTTTAGTGGTACTTTATTAAAAAAATTTTTGGGGCGCCTGGGTGGCGCAGTCAGTTAAGCGTCCGACTTCAACCAGGTCACGATCTCGCGGTCCGTGAGTTCGAGCCCCGCGTCGGGCTCTGGGCTGACGGCTCGGAGCCTGGAGCCTGTTTCCGATTCTGTGTCTCCCTCTCTCTCTGCCCCTCCCCCGTTCATGCTCTGTCTCTCTCTGTCCCCAAAATAAATAAACGTTGAAAAAAAAAAATTAAAAAAAAAAAAATTTTTTTTAATGTTTATTTAAAAAAATTTTTTTTTTTTAACATTTATTTATTTTTGAGACAGAGAGAGACAGAGCATGAACGGGGGAGGGTCAGAGAGAGAGGGAGACACAGAATCTGAAGCAGGCTCCAGGCTCTGAGCGGTCAGCACAGAGCCCGACGTGGGGCTCGAACTCACAGACCGCGAGATCATGACCTGAGCCGAAGTCGGACACTTAACCGACTGAGCCACCTAGGCGCCCCTAATGTTTATTTATTTTTGAGAGAGAGACAGAGTGTGAGTGGGGGAGGGACAGAGAGGGGAGAACATAGAATCTGAACCAGGCTCCAGGCTCTGAGCGGTCAGCACAGAGCCCGATGCGGGTCTCGGACTCGAACAGAGAGATCGTGACCTGAGCTGAAGTTGGATGTGTAACCAACAGAGCCACCCAGGCGCCCCTAGCGGTACTTTAAATTCCACCGTGAAAACAGCTGTTCCAAGAAGGGAGAAAAATAGTTTTCAGATACTTCAATGGAATTTTATAATCTTCAAGAGGTTTGACCTTTGCCAGTTTATTACATCCGGAAAGAAAGTGCTACATATCTAGTATTCTGAAATTAAAACTGTCTTTGGTAGAATGATGAATAATGATCTTATTCCAAAAACTGTTTCATTTGCTTATCTTAATATGCATTTCACAGTATTTTGGGGATAGAGCAGGAAGTAGCACCAGTATCTAGAAGCTTTGTAAATACTGTATTTTGGTTGAGATAGATATTTGATTAATTATGTTTTACAAAGAGAATTACTTTTACTGCTTTGCACTTTGTTTTGATGCCTCAAGTCTGATCTGATGTCCTCTGTACTGTTGTTCCACTGGGCATTCTACAGTGTTCTTTTTGTGATTTCTACCCATTTCCAAATTCTTTCCCTGCACCCCCAGAATAAATTCCCATTTCATGTCACTGTTGGGGATTGTTGTACTTCAGAGTAGTGATGATTCGCATATATAAATTATGTAACTGGTTGGTTTTTCTTTTATTGTTTTGTACTAGAAAGCTTAGAGCCTTCCTATCAAATGTGGCTGATCTGGTACATACATTTTTTTTACTTTATTCTTGGTTATGTTATTTTCTTTTTTTTTTTTATTTTTTTGTTTTTTAATTTTAATTTTTTTAGATTTAAAAAAAATTTTTAATGTTTATTTATTTATGAGACAGACAGAGTGTGAGTGGGCAGGAGCAGAGAGAAAGGGAGACAGAATCCGGAGCAGGTTCCAGGCTCTGAGCAAGCTGTCAACACAGAGCCTGATGCAGGGCTCGAACTCACAAACCACGAGATCGTGACCTGAGTTGAAGTTGGATGCTTAACCAACTGAGCCACCCAGGCGTCTCCAGTTCTGTTATTTTCATACCTTTGTTTTTCTTTCTTTCAACCCTGCTATACTTTCACTGTCATGTTATAATCTATCTTTCCCTGTAATAGGCTTTAAATCTTTTCTGGAACAAGGGGAAACATAAGTCACTTAAAACATTTTAATTTTAAAAAATATTAAAAATACATTTAGTAACCTGTATAATCCAATTTATTTTATTTATTATTTTTTTATAATTTTTTTTTAACGTTTATTTGTTTTTGAGAGAGAGACAGAGAGAGGGACACTGTCTGACCGGGGGAGGGGCAGAGAGAGAGGGAGACACAGAATCTGAAGCAGGCTCCAGGCTCTTGAGCTGTCAGCACGGAAGTTGACATGTGGCTCAAACTTAGTGAGCCATGAGATCATGACCGGAGCTGAAGTCGGATGCTTAACATACTGAGCCACCCAGGCACCTCTGTATAATACATTTTAATCTTCTTTTAATCAGAAAGACACTAGCATTTAATACCTATGTCAATAATTTAGGTTCTTTTTCATATATTTCCTTTACTGCCATGCCTAATTTCTTGCCTTATTTCTGTGTAGAATGTATGTGACCTTATTTTTAATGTATTTTTAAAATGTTTCTCTCAGCCCCTGCCAGACATGATAGCTCTTTGTCAGCCTTTGCTAGCGCATGATGATATTGCCAAGTAAAGTTAAAAATCAGGTCTTAAGTTTTGTAGCCTGACTCCCCACTTACTTTTTTGCATGGGTGTAGAAATGTAGTGGATGTGGGCGGTCACCGGGAGTAGGGGAGATAAAGAGCCTGAGTCTTTCTGCTGCTTCCCTCAGCACCTCCGTTAGGGCCTGAAACCGGGCTCCTGCTGCAGTGAGAACCCAGGTTCTGGTATGTCAGTCCTGCTGTATCACAGATCCTTTCTGTTCAAGGCACTGTTCTTAAGAGCGATGCTTATAAGTATTTGTCTTTCCTTCTTCAAGGCTACAGCCTTCTCGGGCAGAGGAAGCACAAATCACTGTGCACGAGGCCCTAAACTGTCATGCTCCCTGTTCTCCGATGTCTTGTAAACTCTGCAGTCTGACTTGGTGTTAGTGCTCTTGCTTGTGGAAAATTGTGTTTCTAGGTTTAGTTTGAGGACCATTGGCACAAATCCATATCCCTGCAACACTAACAACCTGAATGGAACTTTGGAGTTGCTTATAACAAATTTATTGGTTAGATAGGGATTATCTATGAAGTTTGTTTGCGTTCATTTCTGTAAACATTTGTTGAGTACCTAAATTTTGGAGATTCACAGGTGATCAGATTTACTTCTCTGGGGCTTATGGCATGTGGGAGAAGACAAACACATATCCAGGGAACATTGCTAGAATATTTTATGTAGGATCATGGTAGCATATGCATAAGTTTTGTAATATTAAAGTTGTTCTTTCCACTTGAAAATGGTATGACACATTTGAATGTAAAGGTGATTTCATGCACTTACATACAGTGAGTTGTCAGTTTGTGGTGCAAGTACACTTGTTTGTGATTTGGTTCCTTTCCATATTAGGGATAGGACTTTGAGCTGTCCACATATGTTTTAGTTTTTTAACTTTATTTGGAAACAAAAATCACCTTATATAAAAGTTGCAGAAACGGTACCTTGTACCCAGATTCCCCTTATGTTCTAATTATACCAGATTTGCCTTAATTCTACCTGCTGGTATTTTTTTTCTGAACTGTTAAGAGGTGCAGGCATAATGCTTCTTTTTCTCCTAAACACTTAAGTGTGAATTTCCTAAAAATGAAGACATTCTCTTATAAAATCATAATAATTATCAAAATTAGGTAATTATTCAGATTTTTCCAGTTGTCCCACTGTTGTCCTTTACAACACCCCAGTCAGGATCTAGGACCTGGTTTGGGAATACGTGTTGCATATAGTTGTCATGTCTACTTAGTTTCTTTTAGCTAAAATCGTTCCTAAATCTTTAACATTTATGACCGTAGCATTTTTGAAGAGTTTAGGCTATTTAATTTTTATAATATTCTTTAATTCAGTTTATCTGTCCTCAGGATTAGATTCAGGTTATACATTTTTTGACAGAAAAGCCACAGAAGTGACGTGTTCTTGTTAGTGCGTTGTCTCAGGAGACAAGATAAACTCTTTGCCCCATTACTGGTGATACTGACCTTGCTTGTTTGGTCAAGGTAGGGTCTACTTGTTTCCTTCATGTGGAGTTACATTGTTTTGTTTTGTTTTTTTTTAATTTTTTTTGAAGGGAGATATGCTGAGATTGTGTCAATACCTATTTCTCATCAACTTTTCTTCTACTAGTTTTAACTTGATTTGTGATTCTTGTCTAAAGCAATTATTATAGAATGGTTGCCAAATGATGACTTTCTAATTATGTCATTCTTTCTTTTTGTCTGATTCTGTCATTTATTATATTTTAATGTAAGAAAGAGCTTTCTTTTCTGCCCCATTTATTTATTTATTTACACCAGTATGGACTCAAAGATTCTTAGATTGTTTTATGAGTTATAATCTGTTTCTGTCGTTATTTATTTAGATAGTCAAATTGTTCCAGATTTGACTAGGAGGAGACCCTTCATGAAGAATCTTTTGTCCTTTTAATGTGTTTTCATCAGTCTTTGAGCACTTCCTTCCTTTCTGGTATAGCAAGATGTTCCAGAATTTCCCAGCCCCAGCCTGGAATCAGACGTTTGATCAGAGAGCCCTGATTTCTTTTAATGGAGAATGGTATTTGGAAATGAGATCAGGGTTCTACATCTGTTCACTGTTCCTGGGCAGGAGGAAGGAGTCGTTACTTCCGTGTGCTTACAGTGAACGTAGCAGGAAACGGTCTGCGCGTGTGTTTGTGTGTGTGTTCTAGAGAGATAGTCGACTCATTAATAGTTACAGTTTTTATCATTTTCATATTTGATGTGTTAATTAGCAGTGCGTATTTTTCATCTCTTAATGTGTTCATCAGGAATCATCATAAAGTATTGATTTTGCAAAACAGTAAATACTTGATGTCAGAGAAGCAGTATCATTTTATTTATATTCATATTTTATCTGTAGTTAAGGATTTTGTATGTAATTATGGTCATTTTTTCCAATTTCTGAATTACATTATAGCAGTTTTCTTTAATTGTTACATATCAAAATGATTTGTCATCTTGAAAATATTCTCTATTCTTTTTTTTTTTTTCCTTAAAGATTTTATTTTAAGTAATCTCTATACCCAGTTTGGGGCTTGAACCCACAACTCCCATATTAATAAGAGTTGCATGCTCCACAGACTGAGCCAGCCAGGTGTCCCTGTTCTCTGCTCTTCTTAAATGTAATTTTCAGTTTGCTTCTAGTTCCTTTTGAATCATAGCTAAATGGATATATTAGTACTGTGACACTAGGACTAAAATACTTGTTTTTAAATTAATATTCTAGCTTATTGCATCCTTGAGAACAATGTTTTCAAACTAATTGGAATTTCTATGACATAATTTGCTTTTCTCTTTGCAAACTTATTTATAATGGCACCTGGTGATTTGAAGAGTTTTCTTTTTTTGCATACTGTCCTTCTCAGCTGTTCCTGGCAGTTTTGCAGGTGATCTGGCAGCCCCAGCACTCACCTGAGGGCAAGTCTGGTAAGGATATAGACATCCTGAGACAGAGCAGTTAGACCATGCTGATTTCCCCACTGTGCCAGAAGCCAGCCCCATCAATTACTGATGGATCTGTGGAGCAGAGCCTTGTGTGTGCATGAAAAGCTTCATTGTTCTGGCCCTTGTACCATTAGTCATCTGTGGAAAGCCTGAGTCAGACCATCTTTTGTGCATATGCTGGGCTTGGCTTTAGTACCCTGAGTACAGCTCTGTTGCTAACATGCCATTGCCACTAGGAAGCTTTGGCATGTGGAGAAAGGGGTTTCAGGCTTAATGATTGGTTAAAATAAATCAAATTTAAAAAATAATGGTGTAATATGTATGTATTCGAGATCATTTGGTCGTCTTTGAGGACTTGAAAATATTTTGAATGAATTGTTTGAAGTTTTAGAAAAAAATTTTAAAGTAATAAATACATACAGTTAAAGCACCTAATAGAGCTTGTAATGAACTTTACTGCCTCTTTTCATTCACAGAGACAGCTTTACCTCCTACTGATTTTAATACCTTCATATCTCTAAATAGTAGTTTGCAATAATGTTTGTTCCTTTACTGTGTTGATACATAGGATTTAGCTCATTTAAACAGTGTCCTGCCAATTTAGTTTATTACTGTTCTTAGTTTCTCCACTGCCGTTTCTGGTCTTGTGACCTATGGATCATGTCTCTCTCCCTCCATTTAGAAGGTGAGGAAGTTGTGGGTAAGATGTTCCGTAAGCCGATCTTTGTCAGCTTTAGTTCTACTTTGACTGCGAATCTTGATTATGTTTACATTCTCTTCTGCAGCCTTCATTTATCTAGGAGTTGATTCTAACAATTGTAAACTAGTAATTTACTACAGAGCCATTTACTGGGGTGCCATGACTCCTCTGATGCTCAGAGGAAACATTTTCTGATATTCATATGTATGTATATATGTATATAGGTTTGAGTGTGTGTATAATTTAAAAAAGTGATTTGGGTGATTTTTTTCCCCCCTTGGAGTTTTTATCTTTAATTTTTTTTTTTTTTTTGAATTGTGAGTCTAAATCATATTTCATGTTTTTCTAAACTCTTGATCATCCTTTCTCTTCAGTTAGGATCATTTTTCCTAGAAATCATCTTCAAAATAATTATACTCCTACCTAAAAACAAGTGCATGAGCAATAACCTTAATGAGTTCTTGCATATTTGAAAATGCATTTAAATTGCACTTGATAGTTTGGGTAGTTACCATATACTAGGTTGAAATCATTCCTCATAAGAATTTTGCTTCACTGTCTTCTAACTTCCCCTCTGCTGATGAGAAGTTGGATCCCCATGTGGCTCTTTTACCTCTTTACGGCCAAGTTTTTCTTTTATCATCTCCTCTTTATCTTTGATGTCCTAGAATTTTATGGTTTTATATCTTTTTCATTGCTCTTGCTGTAGTGCTCATTAAAGTCCTTAATTTGAAGATATAGATGTTCTATATCTTTTGGTTCTGACATATTTTTTCATGTTTATTTCTTTTAAAAATGACTTTTCTGTTTTCTTTGTTCTATCTTTCCACATGTCATATGAGTCCCATATTAGGTCTCTCTATATCTTATATTTTTATCTCTTAGTCTTTATTTTCTAGGATATTAATTTTTTCATTCAAATCAGAATTAACTTCTACAATCTTGGTAGGTTGAAAACTTTTCACTGATTTATAGGCAAAGAAAAAAATCAGGTTCTAAAACCTTGTTAAGTAGATGGAATTTTAAATTATGTCTCTTATTATGACTTGTTATCATTACTTTCTAAATATTTTTTTAATATATTTGTAAGGCCTAGAGAAAAAGCACATTAAAAAATTTTTTTTAATGTTTTATTTATTTTTAAGACAGAGAGAGACAGAGCATGAGTGGGGATGGGGCAGAGAGAGAGGGAGACACAGAATCCGAAGCAGGCTCCAGGCTCTGAGCTGTCAGCACAGAGCCCGACGCGGGGCTCGAACTCACGAACTGTGAGATCATGACCTGAGCCGAAGTAGGTCGCTCAACCGACTGAGCCACCCAGGGGCCCCAAGAAAAAGCACATTTTAAAAATAAAGATCTTCCTTGGCTTGCAATGGGGTTATGTCCTGATAAACATTGTTCAATTAAATACATCGGAAGCTGAAAATGTATTTAATAAACATCACAGCTTAGCCTAGTCTACCTTAAATGTGCTCAGAACACTTACATTAGCCTGCAGTTGGGCAAAAAATCATCTAACTCAAAGCCCATTTGATAATCAGGGGTTGAATATCTCATGTAATTTATTGAATAGTGTACTGAGAGTGAAAAATAGAACGGTCGTGTGGGTACAGGATGGTCGTATCATTCATTTAACCCTTGTGACTGCTGGCTGACCAGGAGCAGCAGCTTCCTGTTGCTGCCCAGTCATGAGAGTATCGCGGTGCATATCGCTAGGCCAGGAAGAGCTCAGACTTCAAAGTTTGAAGTATGGTTTATATTGAGCACTCATCGCTTTGGCACCCTTGTGAAGTAGAACAATTGTAGGTTGAACCATTGTAAGTTGGAGACTATCTGTGCACTAATTGAAGGATAAATGTCATGCTCACGATTCTTTATCACTATGCTAATTATACATATTTATATAATAACTACTACAGTTCTATATCACTTACGTATGATTTCTCACTTTGAAAATACTTGTAACTGAAGAAAAGGTGGATTTTAGGAAGACAGCAGGTTTGTAACACCCTTCCTTCTAGCAGATGGTATAACCATCAGCCTCCATAGAATAAAGAATCAGCAGACTTAGTAGGAGCTCTTGAAGGGCTTGTTTTTGAGATTTATATAGTTTATATTCCTTCACCTATTTTTGTTAAACCTGTATGAATTTTGGACTGTGGTATAACTTATCCAGGAAGCAATTATATAGGTATGATTTTTGCAAAAGTGGAAATTTTATATAATCTGTGTAATAAAATTTAAAAATTGTTCTGGGCATCATTATGAAATATATTTAGAAAAATAGTATTTGTCCTACTTTGTTTAATAATTTCATTTTATTGATTTATTAAGGTTTGTTAAGTAGTTATAGCAAAGCTAGTAAACTTAGCTGAATTATAGTTCTCATCTTGGTTGTTAATTCCTTCTCTGAATTATTATAATGAGGGCTTTAATTTGTGATGTTAATCAACTATTGCGAATCTCTTCTGTATTTGACATGTTTTGTACATTTAAGAATGTTATAAGTTGTGGGCACCTGGGTGGCTCAGTCGGTTAGGTGTCCGACTCTTGATTTCAGCTCATGTCATGATCTCATAATGTGTGAGATCAAGCCCTGTGTTGGGCTCTGCCGTGGTAGCACGGAACCTGCTTGAGATTCTCTGTCTCTCCCTCTCTCTGCTCCTCCCCCGCTTGTGTGCGCATGGGCAATATCTGTCTCTCTCTCTCTCAAATAAATAAACTTTAAAAATGGTATAGGTTGCTTAAAAGAGAAAGTTTGAAGCTGTGGATATTAGGATTGGCTTTGTGGTTGGGATGAATTATTTCATCCTAGCTAATTAAATAAGATAATGCATGAAAAGGCCATATTGCCTGAAATGTATACCATGGCTAATAAACAGCCACATGACCCGGTTCTTGCACTTTTCTGTTTTACCTGCTTCTTCTAGACCTCAAAATTTCAAGTTACACAGGGACCACCATGTGCTAGTTGCTCATTAAATAATCTTCTTTCTTTTCTTTTTGTTTTGTTTTTTTGAGAGAGCCTGAGCAGAGTCGGGGAGAGGGAGAGGGAGAAGGAGAATTTTAAGCAGGTTCCACTCTCAGCGTGGAGCCCAATGCAGGGCTAGATCTCACAACGGTGAGATCATGACCTGAGCCAAGAGTTGAACATTTAATGGACTGAGCCACCCGGGCTCTCCTAAGTAGTCTTATTTCTTATTAAACATGTAAATTGCTCTATTGATAAAGAATAAGCTCACGGTATTAGGTAGGTTTATTAGAATACAACAGTAACAAATTCATGACTATAAAAGGTATTAATAATGAAGAGGTTTGATTATAATGATGATATCCTGAAAAAGAAAGGTTAACGGAAATGATCTTATTGGTGTAATTATACCTTTAACTTGTGAATTATTTGATCTTCCTGGATAGTTTTAACATCCATTTTTCCTTGGTGATGAGGAGGCATGAGAAAAGGGACCCAAACACAAATTTCACAGTTAATGATAAATTGAATATGTTTTGACCATACCTTTCCTGGTGGCACTTAGATTTCTGTTTTGTTTTTTATTTTTCTTTTTCTTATGGTCTGTTTTTAAAATCGTAACTTTATTATCATTTTCCAAAAATGGAAATATTTATGAGCTAGTGATAGGATTATTTGCACACTTGAAGTGAATCCTGACTGCTTGATTTTTGCCATTGGATATTCCAGGAAAAGTAGTGAGTGGTAGAGCAAAAAATTATTTGGAAAAAAGTGCAGAGAGATTAAAATTGTATAATGGCCCATTCTTCTCAGCATACTCCTGATGGAAAGCGTGTGTGTGTGTGTGTACCTGTGTGTTTCCCTTGGTGTAGTAAATTCAATGAGAAGTAATATGGCAAGCAAGTTTTATCATGGGTAGTGATGAGTCTTTTTCATTTTTATCTGGCACATTGATAGGTGCAAAAAATAATTTGGAACGTAATTATTGGACACATTATTTCAGATATTCGCACAATTATTTATACTGTGTAGGTTGAAAAATACTGTTTTTATTGTATTTGTGGCTCAAGTATGTAATTACTTGATTAAAACTACCATTTCAGAGAAATGTTTTAAACTAAATGGTTCTCTCTCAGGAGGTGGAATAGATCAGCCTTCTGCCTTGAAAGGATTTTTGGTCAGCAAAAACTTAAGAGTACTATGTAATAATTAGCCCTAGGTCATGCTGTTTTGAGTGCGGGAGGACAGAGGCAAGTGCAAGGACCCATGTGATTCGTTGAGGAGAATGTGGGGCATGTAGCAGGTCTTTCTGAAGAAATTATGTTATAAGTCAGTGTCTCCTTTTCTCTCCCTTTCCTACAGGGCCCCTGTGTCCACGATGAGGATTCTGGCGTATCGCTCGTAGGAAAACCTGCCCTTCAGGCTCTTTTATATCACTGTCATTTTTATGAACATTTGAATCAGATGGTAAAACACTGTTACCTGGGACGGTATACTTTTGATTTGAAATTTTCTGCTCTTGATGGAACTTCAGAAGGCAGTGATTTAAATGGTAAGTACATTATATTTTTATTTTTACAAAAGCTAACTTTTTAAAAACTGTTGAAAATCTATGTGTTTGATATTTGAAAAATAATACTGAAAATATTTAAAAAATAATGAAAAGTACACGTTGACCTCTGGTCCCACTGTGCAGAGATTACATTTGTGAATGTTAGGGTGTATTTTCTTCCAGTCTTCTCTCTCTCTAGCTTTTGTTTATTTTACATGATTGTGTTCATATCTTATGTACATTTCTGTGTTTCCTCCTTTCACTAGACATTGCCTAAGCATTTTCCTATGTTATAAATTCTTCATGGAAACCATTTTTGGTATCTTATTAATGTTTTATAAGTTACTTCATGCCCTTCAGTTAAGTTTTATGGTTTTGTTTTTTTTTTTTCTCTGTTAGATGTTTTAAACTTTTTGGAAGGTGGTTCTTCCCAGGCAATCAAGTATGAGACCTTTTCATACTAAATTTTCTTACATGTTTTGCTAATACATCAAAAAGCTATTTGTTTTTGGTTTGGTACTCATTTATCAAAATATCTTATTGAAACCTTTTTATTTCTATTTTTAGATTCTTTTGGATTTCCTAAGATCTTAGCACATATAAATAATTTTGTCTCATAATAGTAAATAATTGAATGATTTTTAAAAATAAGTTGTATTTATTTTAAAATGAATTTTTAATAGTAATGGTTAAAAATCTTGACATAATTTCACATTTACAGACAAGGTGCAAGAATAGTACAAGCGTTCCCAAATGTGAACATTTTACTATATTTGTTCCCCTACGCCAAGTGTATGTATATGTGTATATGTACATAAATAAAATTCATTTATTTATATACTTGTATACATGCATACATATATATTTTCTGAACTATTTAAGAGTGAATTTCAGAAATAGTTCCTTTACCCCCAAATACTTAAGTCTGAATTTCTAGTTGGCTTTTCTGCTCAGTTCAGGAATTAAGAGGAAAATGATATTTAATGAAGTTTTTGAACATTTTAAATAGATATCCCTATTAGGAGAGTGACACATTTCATTGTTTGGATTTCCCTGGATCACTGTTCCTCAAAGCTTAGTCCTGGAACCATTGTCATTGAGGTCTTTTTGAGCTTGTTACAAATGCAGAATTAGGGCTCCCACCCCAAATTGCGGGAATGGAATCTCTGGCAATATAAAATTGCTTTAATAGTAGCTCTTTATGATCCTTAGGCACATTAAAGTTTGGGAGCTGGTGCTCTTGCTAAATTGTATTAGATTAAGCTAAGCAAAGTCCACTAATGGCCATTAAAATTCTTGTGAAACAAGTTTTTTATATAAACTAATTAAGAATAATAAAAATTAGGCAAACTTTTTTTCTTGGTTCTTGATTGGCTTCCTGCAACAAGTATTCTTTCTGTTAATTGCTCCAGTAAGGAGGAGAGATGTATTCATGTTGACAGTTTTCTTGTTGTCACAGGTTTAGATGATTCATTCAAGTTTTGGAGGGCTCCATCTAGGTTGTCCAGCCAAGATCAAGATCCAAGTTCTCTCTCCACCGTGGAAACAATGGTACTTTGAAAGAATGCATTAGTGCTTCAAACTTTTTTTTTTAATGTTTATTTATTTTTAAAGAGAGAGAGTGAGTAGGGGGAGAGGGTCAGAGAGAAAGGGCGAGGGAGAGGGAGAGAGAATCCCAAGCAGGCTCCACGCCGTCAGTACAGAGTCCAGTGTGGGGCTCAGTCCCACAAACCGTGAGATCATGGCCTGAGCTGAAATCAAGAGTCAGACGCTCAACTGACTGAGCCACTCAGGCCCCACAAGAATGCATTAGTGCTTCATTTTGAACCTCTGGAAGTTTGAATTTACGTAGTGGATGGACAGGATAAGACTGTATTCAGAATATAAGGTCATGATTAAAATAGCTGTGATTTATTTGAACTGCTGTCTTTGCAGAGTTAGGGACTGATGTACTTCTATAGCTGCACTGAATGTCCTTTTAGATGAATTTACAACCTTTTTTTGTACCTTATTTAAAAGAACCGGAAGCATGAAAGTTTAAAAGTGTTTATCAGTAGTAATATAATAGATCCTATATGATCATAAAACTTGATTACTCTGCAGTTTTGCTTAAGGACAAAGCAATTTGGAGAAAGTGGACCCATCCAAATGATTCCAGTTTAGTACTGGAGATTTTATTTTATTTTTTTATTATTATCTTTAAATGTTTATTTTGAGGCGAGGGTCACATGTGTGTGCGAGTGGGACAGGGGCAGAGAGAGGGAGAGAGAGAATCCCAAACAGGTTCTGTGCTGTCAGTGCAGAGCCTGATGCAGGGCTTGATCTCATGAACTGCAAGATCAGGACTTGAGCCCAAATCGAGAGTTGGATACTTAATCGACTAAGCCACCCAGGCACCCTGGTACTGGAGATTTTAAACACATTTCTAAATACGTGCATCAGGTAGAAGCTTGTTTTGATTATCTGCAATACCTGAAATTTATGCCTGCCTGCCTTCTTTCTCCTTTTCATTCATAAGTTACTTTGTTCTAAAGAGTTTGAGACACACTAAGTATTCCTAAATATGACTGAGACTAGGTTTCACTTGTTTTACAAGCGTACAAAATCACTTACTGTCAAGTGGAAAACATTACACGAAATCATAAAGTGTTTTTGGAACAATTACTGCATCATAAACCCTAATAAGAAGACAGGACCTTGGCTTTCCTGCTTGCAGGAGCAAAAGTAATATGAGAATAATAAATAATTACCAGGCAGTAGTAAAGTTCATCTCATAATTAAGATCCACCTCTATGGTTTCCCAACACTGGTACTTTTTGTGACAGTTTTAGGAGTCATCCTTTTCCCTGGACCCAGAAGAGTTTGTGGTTAGTGCTGAGCTGAAGCTTTATTTGGAAAAGTGGAGTAATCACCCCAGGTCCACTAGATGTCATGCTTTCCTTTCCATGCTAGAAATAGTATGTCTTTGTCTCCACAAGAGAAATAATATAATTAAATGCAAAAAGGAGCTGTATTAATTAGTTATTTAGTTCCCAGAACGGCAGCATTAGTATGTGCTTAAAAGTGATTCCTTGGTTCCTGTGTTTATTAAAAGGGCTATCTGTAATTTGTACATTGTTCAGTTCTTTGCTTATAGTAGGTACTCAGTAAATAGTAATTGCTCTCATTAATTTTGAGTCATCCTAGCTGTTTTGTAGATACCAAGTTGTATTTATCCTATGCAAGAGGATTTAAGTACTTTTGCATTTTTCTATTTTATGAGATAATAATGTATAATAGTAAATAAAATATATAATAATAAAAATATATTTGTATAATATATACTAGAAACTTTAATCATAACAAATCTTATAGATCGGGAAACTAGATTTTCTGAGAAAATTTTGGAAATATATTTATTGTAATCATTATTAAAATAGAAGCACTTCTGTTAACATAAAAGTCTGTAACTTGCTTGTGTTCAGACATTACGTATTCTTTTAGAAAAAAATACCAATGAACTTTTTTTTTTTTTTAAGGAATTCTCATTATAGTTCTATGTAAGATTTATTTTGTATAGTTTCTTAAAAGACAGTTATCTGTTGGAATTTTTACAGTCAACTCTTTTTTTCTTCTTTTGGATTCCAAGTAGAAGAGCTTTGGTATTGGTGACTTTTACTCACCAAATTGGCTTTTACTCACAGAAATAGTCTCATTACCCCAATTCTGCTAATTGTCATCTTTTTCTTGCCATGCCAGAGATATTGTATGTCTTTCTTCCAACAGGAAAAAAAATCTGGAGAGTTTATTCATTTTTCCAGTATTACTTTAAACCTAAGCTGTCATACCCAGACCAACTAATACTTTCTTAAGTATAAGAATATAGTGAGGTATATCAGTTCAGTGGATTGAAATCTTGCCAATAAGTGTATCTGGTTATTCTTATCATCATTTTGTGTATTTCCCAGATACGGCAAGAGATGCAGTTTGTTTATTGGTTGGTGTTTTCATTTTGTCTTTCTAAGGAAAGCACTGTCTTTTGCTTTGTGTGCTGTTGCTGGGCCATTATCCGTTCTGTGCAGTTAATGCCACGTTAGAGACCTTGATAACCATTTTAAAGTATTGAAGGTCATTCTTACTATTGCTGTTTTACAAAAGGAAAGATTAAAGCGTACAGTGAATAAGTGTCTTGTTCAAGGCTCCAGTGCTGGTAACTGATAGAGAACTATTTGAGTCCAGAAGTGTGTTTGGCTCTAGAGTTCAGTTGTTGGCAGTGATGTTACACTCCTTCAGGACAAAGCCATGTGCTAGGTGCCATGATAGATGTTGTAGTCAGGGTGCAGTGAGGTTACATTAGAGGGAATGATGAAATATAAAGTGATACTGTATAAGAAGTGGCAATTGAAATGGGCTTTAAAGGATTAATCTTTTTTAGATGTATGCACACATTTGTGGGGAGCTGAAAAGATATTCAGATGTGTCTTAAGATTCAGTACCCAGTTACAGGGGTTGAAAGTGTAGTTGAGAACGTGAAGCATACTGAGAAGACGGCGTGCCACATATGTCGTACTGAAAGCATTAGATATTCAGAAGAGGCATGGTTTGTTTGGAGTGTGGAACAAAGGCCAAAGTTTAATTACCAGGTAGGGGTTAGCTAAGAGAGCTGAACCTGTGTTTGGATTTGAAGAGGTAAGATATCATAGCTGTAGAGATACAGTTATAGAGCTATTTCCGCTGAGTCAAATGCATGAAACATTACAGTCGACATTAGAGAAATATGTATTGGCATTTGTGTGATGTAGTTTCAAGTTTTTTTATAGAATGCAGAGTAGACCAAGGACAGTTAAAGCAGGGATATATCCAAGAGGCTTTTAGGAAGAAAAAAAGTTTTGATGTAGGAATAGTGATAGAGTGTGGGCATATGGTAACCCCAGGAAAAACCTGGGGAGACTGTAGTTTGCATGATGGTAGAGAGAAAGAGAATGATATACTTTGTTGAAATAAATTTCAACCACCTGTGGGTCTAAGAACCCATATATTTTAGTTAGAAAGAAAATATAAGTGAGATTCTAGTTTCTCAGGTATTAGTAATACAGGCCACTGGGCTGTAGTATAAGGAAAATGAACACTTTTTTTGGTATAAAAATTTAGTATTGATTCTTTAAGTAAAACTTAGGTATTGGTTGTTAAAAAGCAAATCCCCCCACATTAGTTTTTCCTACTATGATTATTTTGTATGTGACATTAGCACGAATACGATAGCTGGTGAAAATAGAATATTCCATTATGTGTGCCTAGTGTGTACTAGTTTATAAATAATTATTCTTTTAAACATTATTAGAAAGAGCAAATAGTATTTATTTTATATGTTTTTCTGTATTTTGTATTCACTATCATACGTCTGAAGTTATCCAAACTAAGTTACTATAGAGGTATAGCCATTAATGTCAAGTGAAAGTGTTTAAAGAAATTGGCAAAAACATTTTGAGATAGATTTCAGCAATTTTATTAACCAGGTAACTGTAACTGAGGTAAGTAAAATAGGTTTGGGTCTTATTTTATATTTGTGCTAAAATATATTTTCTTAATTTTGGTAGAACTGATTATTTCATATAATAAGGTTTGATGGAAGTAGAGAGTCAACTTTCGGCCTTTAGAGCTCAGAAACAACACCCTCTAGTTTGCTGTTTGCTGAAGTGCTACAAATGGTGTTAAACCATTTGAGAGCGGTAGTGTTTCCCAAGTGAAGAAGTAAGGTCTTCGAGAATTTAAGTATTTGGCGTAGGGTCACAAAGCTAATGGAGAGTGGACTAAGACAAGCTCTAGGCAACTTGTTCTCTTAAATTATATACAGTAGGGCGTAGGGACTGGGACTGTGCCCTGGGGTTAAGTCTCTGCATGTGAGTGATCTTACAGATAGACAGGAGAGAATCTTATATCATCTTATGCTCGTTCTTTCGGGGATATTTTTCTGAGCTTTCTTTTTCTATGTTGTACACACTCCATTTGAATCATGGATCTATGTAGTCAGAGTGATTTAAACTTCTGGTTGTAATTTGGTTCGAATTAATGATTACAAATTGTGAAGCATGCCAAAGCTTTCCCGCTCTTGGGCATAAAGAGAAAGGTATCATTTATAAAAGTGAGCACAGGAACCCTAGTGTTCCTTGGAAACCTTTCATACTTTATATTTTGCCATGTTTGAAAAATGTGAGTAGATTTGTACCCTCTCTTTTTCATCTCACAAATCCTTTCTTCCTTTGTTCTCTTTTAATTTTTTAAAAATCAAATAACTTATTTAGGCACCAATACTACATTTGATGAAAGAAGATGGAAAGTATTATAAAATCACTTGACAAATAAAATATTCAAGTCCTAAATTAGCTTTCAAAAATATTTGAAGTATCCAGTGAACTCTTTCATTTCTGAAAGGTAGAATACAAAGAAAACAGTTCTGAACATTGATGCATTTTGTTTATATGACAGAAATTGTCTTTTTTTAAATTAAAAACAATTTTTTTTTAATGTTTATTTATTATTGAGAGACAGAGAGACACAGAGCATGAGCAGGGGAGGGGCCGAGAGATGGAGAGACGCAAAATCTGAAGCAGGCTCCAGGCTCCGAGCTGTCAGCACAGAGCCCGACACGGGGCTCGAACTCACAAACCGTGAGATCATGACCTGAGCCAAAGTCAGACGCCCAACTGACTGAGCCACCCAGGCGCCCCAAATTGTCTTTTTTTTTTTTTTTTAACCCAAATTCTACTTTGATATGGTAAATGACTTTGCTATTTTCTGCTACTTCAAAGGGACTCTTAAAATTGTAACTGCCTATTTTACAATGAGGCATGATTTAGAAAACTTCTTTAGCTCTCAAATCTGTTTCTAAACACATTGAAGAAAAGGCTATTATCTTTTTTAGTTTTTATAAGCAAAATTTGATTCCGTTTTAGGACAGTGGCTTTAAGTAACATCAATTTGTCTGCCCTAACAGGCTTTTATTGCCTCTTATATACCAGCAAGGTGATAAAGATCCAAGTATATATACTTCAATTCAAGAAAACCCAGTTTTATTTGTCTTATCAAGGGAATGTAAATTGAAAATCTCAGGATGTGTCATGTGGGAGACGAGAAAGAGGAAAAAAATGTCTAGATTGCGATTTTGTTCTGAAGCCCTTTTAATGAAAAGAGCAAGTGACAGAAGAATTAACCAGACCTACTACTGTAAGGACAGCCCTGGGCTCCCACTGTGGGCTTTCTGGCTCCTAAGAGGTAGAGACCAGATGAGAACGTGAGTTCTCTGCTGTGGGGGAAGGAGTGGCTAAGCCTGCTCAGTTTTCTGGAAAAGTAAGCCAACCCCTCCTCCATGGAAACGGCGTGGGGAGAAAGAAGCATACCCTCGCAGACAAGATTGGTCAGCATTTTGGAGGTTTGTCTGAGGGCTTCTTCTGACTTGAGTGTATTTGTGATGTCATAAACGTAGTCCTCAACTGAGAATCCTAATGAGAGTGTGCCCTCGGGCCCTTACTCGAGGTCCTTATCTCTAAATGAGGACCTGGACTAGATCAGGCCTTTTCTACCTGTAGCACTACGGGCTCATGTGAACCTCCTCCACCTTCCAGAGGCTAAGACTTGAATTTTGCAAGATAACAAGTCAGATATTCACAAGTTACTTGCAAGATGACAAGTCAGATATTTACATATTATTACATATAACCAAATAAATGTCCGTTAGAGATTATTTTCAAACAAGCAAGGATTTGAGTATAGAACCAGAGCAATTCAGTTTAATACCTTTTTGTCTTGTTAGAATAATAATGTGCTAATATAGCAAATTCAAAAAATATAGATGTTAGTAGATAATATAAATCACCCATAATCAAATTTTAAAGCACAATATATTACTGTATAAAGAAGTCCTTGTGTCTTCTCAACCATATGGGGTAGGTTATAATATAACTATTAGGCAGATGCTTTCTAAAATCATATTTTCTGAATTTGTATGTCACTTTCTTGGACTATATTAAGGAAAATCACAACTTTTATTACTGTCTGACCTTTGGTCACAAATCGTGACTTTGCTTTCTTCTAACGAGCCCTTAGAAACCTTCTTTTCCTGCTCTGAATGCTACCTCTGGCTTTGTCAGTGGTGAGGGCTGCTTGAGTGTCCTTTGAAAGGATGTTAATTGAAAAGGTAAAGGATTCTAGCATCATTGTTCTCTTCAATTTTATTATATAAACAAAGGAGCTTGTGGTAGGTGCCATATATTATTAGCTCCTGCGTGCTTTGTGATACAATCTCAGTTATGATTGTTGTCCTCACAGACTGTAAAAGTTATTTGGATGTTTGTTGACGGGATGTTTTTTTCCACATTTCTTAGAGCCAGTTGTAGTAAATACCATTTTTAGAAAAATAAATTTTAGGTGTTTCCTATTATCTGGACCTAATACTATATAAAATAAGGTATTTAATACATGATCGTTTAGGAGAGATTTATTTAGACTGAAATTTGTCCGGATTTCTTTTTTGGATGACTTTACATGCTGGGCTTACATTTATTGGCCACAGCTTTCTGTTGTTATTGTAATGTTACACTTGAAGTGATGAGAGATGATTAAAGTCTTAAGTTGAAAGGGGGATTTTAAAAACTGGATATAAGTTCCATCAATCATTTTCTTCAAATTTATATTCTCTTTACTAACAGAAA
Source organism: Puma concolor (assembly GCF_028749965.1). Lineage (NCBI taxonomy): Eukaryota > Metazoa > Chordata > Mammalia > Carnivora > Felidae > Puma > Puma concolor. The sequence continues at coordinate 86,971,670 of NC_141678.1, read as the reverse complement.
ATAAAATATAACCTTGGTTTATTTTTGTTATTGAATTTTTTATTAAAAAACAACCCTGGGGGCACCTGGGTGGCTCAGTCGGTTGAGTGTCTGACTTCAGTTCAGGTCATGATCTCACGGTTTGTGGGTTCGAGCCCCATGTCAGGCTCTGTGCTGACAGCTCAGAGCCTGGAGCCTGCTTTGGATTCTGTGTCTCCTTCTCTCTGCCCCTCCCCTGCTTGTGCTCTGTCTCTCAATAACAAATAAAGTTAAAAATAAATAGATAAATAACCCTGCTTTATTTTAGTATTAAAAACAAAAACCTGGCGGGGGGTGGTTTCTGGGTGGCTCATTTGGCTAAGTGTCCAACTATTGATTTCATCTCAGGTCATGATCTCGTGGTTTGTGGGTTCAAGCCCTGCATCAGGCTCTGTGCTGACATTGTGGAGTCTACTTGGGATTCTCTTTCCTTCCCTCTCTCTCTGCCCCTCCCCCACTCGCTCTCTTAAAATACGTAAACTTAAAGAAAAAAACAACCTTGGTTTTTGCTTTGACTCTATCATATCATGTCTGAGGCATCCTACTTTGCATGTTAAATGCACAGTTAGTGTATGAGTACTGAGGTGTATGGTATCTGAGTTTGAGATAGGGTTGATTCATGAGATCTGTTGACATTGTACTGACATGCTTGCTCTATGCATGCACTGACCTGCAGCTTGTCTAGGTGTGTGGAGTAAATTGATGGTAAGAGAAGGAATGATCTGACCTCTGCAGCTAAGATGTTTTTCACATAGAAGGTGCCAGATACATCAGTTTGAGCTTTTTCAGTTCTAGGAGGCCACACAGTCTGCTCATCTGCAGATCTGTAGGTGAAATTGTGTTTGCCTTCTACACAGTTTGTGTTATGTTCAATGTTTTAAAAAAATACTGTATTCTGGGCACCTGGGTGGCTCAGTCAGTCGGTTGAGCATCCAACTCCTGATTTTGGCTCAGGTCATGATCTCATGGTTCATGGGTTCAAGCCCCACATCAGGCTGTGGAGCTCCAGGCTGCCAGCACAGAGCCTGCTTGGTATTCTCATTCTCTCTCTCTCTCTTTCTCTGCTCCTCTCCTACTTGCATACATGTGCTCATGCGCACTCTCTCTCTCTCAAAACAAATAAGCTTAAAAAAATAAAAAGTACTGTGTTCCGAAACACTGTGTCCACATATGACCTGAAACAGTTCTTTTGTGAAACGGGAAAAGGTAAAGAAGAATCGTTTAGTATTTCTGCTGATTTTTTCATAGGCACTATTAAAATTTGTGTGTGCCGTTGGATACTTATAAAAAACCCCTCTTATTATGAATCAAGTAGGACAAAATATCTCAAGGACGCAATGAATTATGCAAAAGTTAAAGAAAGGAGTATGGTTTAGCCTTTTAACATTTGGATGGTAAGAGGGAGTAGGCCTTATCCAGACCTTAAAATCCTAAATGGGCTTCAAATCAAAACTCTGCTCCTTTGACTTGCTGCTTTACATAAATTCCAGCAGGTCCTAAAAGAAGTTGAAAGTACCCTTCAAAAAACTTACAACTCTTAAAATATGAAATGTTTTCCAGTTATATTAACTAGTATAGTTTTGTCATAAACCTTTTTGTTAAAGGATTTGTATGTACATACTGGTTCTGTTTTGCTTTCCATGTGTTAACATTAGCTAGTGTTAAGAATAAAATCATTTTCTTTGCTGCTCCATAGGTGGCATCTTCATCGGGAAGCACTGAATTTCCACCATTTGGGCCCTCCACAGCGCCTCTCCCTGAAGCCTCACACGACCAGTTTGTGGCTCAAGGTACCCTTTTAGGAAGAATTCTACTTTCTTTCTTTTTTTTTTTATTTTTTTTTTTTATTTTTTTTCATGTTTATTTATTTTTGAGGGAGAGACAGAGCACGAGTGGGGGAGGGCCAGAGAGAGAGGGAGACACAGAATCCGAAGCCGGCTCCAGGCTCCGAGTTGTCAGCACACAGCCCGACGCGGGGCTCGAACTCACAGACTGTGAGATCATGACCTGAGCCGAAGTCGTACGCCCAACCGACTGAGCCACCCAGGCACCCAGACATTCTACTTTCAAAAAGAAAAATGGCAAGTTGGTCCAGATATTTTGAAAGTAAATATCTGTAAGAACAAAATTAGGGGCGCCTGGGTGCCTCAGTTGGTTAAGTGTCCGACTTCGGCTCGGGTCATGATCTTGCAGTCTGTGAGTTTCAATAAATCAGAAATTTAACAAAACAAATACTCTAATAAATGGAATTTAGTCATCAAATAAATAGTCAATTGCCCTATGGTTCCTTATTAGTTAAGCATAGATATTTCATGTTTGAATTTGGGAATTCATAAATGTTAGTTAACTTCATTTTTCTCCCCCTTTTAGGGAAAACACTTCAATTTACCCCAGTAGTCCACTTGAAAGTGGAGAGAATCTGGTCATAAATATTTTCAAAGGGTATGCTTCCATTTTAAAGCACACAAAACATGTTGAGTCTTTATTAGAAATGCTTGATGAATAGCCTGGGATTTATTTTTATTAATGGCAATATATAAATTCTCTTCTTTGTATTAGGGACTGCTTCCAACTCTATTATGCTTCAAACTTTGTATATTTGGGAGATTACAACTTAGCTTTTATTTATTCCGGAGAACATACAGGCCTTATTGTAGCATTAAATTCTTCACCTGGAAGGAATGTGCTGCTGCCTGAAAAGAAGGTACTTTATACCCTGAAGTATAAGCATCCACAGAGAAAAGGCTTTAGAAAACTTGAGAAATAATTGCTTAATTAAGACTTTACTCAGAGTTTTCATTATAATATCTGTTCCCTAACTTCCTAAACAACATCCCATTTTGTTTTTTAGTAATTTACATTAACAATATAAAAGAGTGTTTAATTGTAGAAAGTACTCATTTGATCTTAAGAATAAAAGGAGCAAACCACATGGTTTAAATTGTTAAGAGCCCAGAGCATGAAATCAAATTTGAGAATAATTCAAATAATCATACACTCACCCGTTTAATAAGTGTAGAGTTCATTGGTTTTTGCACAGAGCTGTGCAAGCATCACCACAGTCAATTTGAGGACATTTTCATCCTCTAAAAAGAAAACTTTCCATTGTCAATCACTCCTCATCTGTTTTCGATTTTTTTCCAGGCCTAGTGCATCACTAATCTACTTTCCCTCCTTATGGGAAATTTCATAAAAATGGAATCATACAGGGCACCTGGGTGGCTCAGTCAGTTGAGCGTCCAACTTCAGCTCAGGTCATGATCTCGCAGTTTCGTTGGTTCAAGCCCCGAGTTGGGCTCTGTGCTGACAGCTCAGAGCCTGGAGCCTGCTTCAGGTTCTGTGTCTCTGTCTCTCTCTGCTCCTCCCCCACTTGCCCCTCCCCCACTGTCTCTCTCTTTCAAAAATAAATAAACAGGGGTGCCTGGGTGGCTCAGTCGGTTGAGTGTCCGACTTCAGCTTAGGTCATGATCTTACAGTCTGTGAGTTCAGGCCCTGCATCCGGCTCTGCGCGGACAGCTCAGAGCCTGGAGCCTGTTTCAGATTCTGTGACTCCCTCTCTCTCTGCCCCTCCCCACTCGCGCTCTGTCTCTCTCTGTCTCTCAAAAAATAAATAAACTTAAAAAAAAATGGAATCATACACTATGTATTTTTTTGTGACTAGCTTTTTGCAACTAGATAATATTCTCAAAGTTAACCCATATTGTATTATGTGCTGGTACGTACTCTCTATGTATTGCTAAAGATATTCCGTGGTATGGTTATACCACTTGCATTTACCCATTCATCAGTTGATGAACATTTGGATTTTTCTACTTTTTGGCTCTTATGAGTAACTCTGCCGTGAGCATTCATGTACAGGTTTTGGTGTGGACATATAGTTGTGTGGGGTTTTTCTGTTTTGTTTTTTTGTCGCATTATTCTTGATTTGGATTTATTTTATTTTCAAAGACTGTGTTTAGAATGTATATTCACGCACAGTTTTACTGGTTCAGCCAATCACTTAAGTATGTATATTTGACAAAAAAACTTTTTTATCCTTTTTGTTGAATATGCCAATGAACAGTGCTGCAAAGCATTGAATATATGTTGTCAGTGAGCCATAAGACTAGAGCAATTATTTTGTTGTTGTTAGACGTCTTCCTGAATTCCATCTCTTTAAAATAGTGTTAAGGTAAAATGCGATTTTCTTTTACATTTACTTACTTACTTACTTACTTACTTACTTATTTATTTATTTTAGTGTTAATATGATTTTAGTTCCCTCAGCTGGAATATGTAGCAGGATTTGCCAGTGAAGCTGGTTAGTCCTTTTATTTGTTGTTTTGCTGCTGCTTAATTAACCAGGGAATGAATGTGCCTCAAAATGATTTAGGACAGGATGAAAAGAATTTTCTGTAAATGTATATTAGGGTCACTTCAGACATGTGAGTTTTCATTTTTAAATTGAGTTTCTAAACTTTTGTAAAAAAAAAATACACATATATCTTATATTTAAAAAAAAAAAAAACAGTCTCTTATGATCAGTAAGCCTACATTTGATGTACAAAGGTGAAAGGAACCGTTAAAAATGTTAGTGTATTTGAGCACTATTAATATAAGTAAGTAGGATAATTTTCTCTAGATAAGTAGAAAAGTTTTATTTAAATATATTGGATAAGTTTGAATTTCTGAACTGCCCTGCCCTGCCCTCCCCTTTTATTGGTATTCTTCTATAAACTTAACCTAAAAATGCTGCAAACATGTAACACATATCTTGTGAATATTTACATTTTTCCCTTAAAACCACTGGAACGGTTTCTGTGGGATTACCTACATCTAATTTTCCCGATTTTATTTCGTTTAAAGTATCAAATCTTTCTTGATGCTCCATTGTCCCAAAGTTCTATATTCCTAATTCCACCCCAAAGAAATTAGTTAATTACACAGGAAAATGAAACTTTACAGTGGAGAAACCTGGTAGACAGCATTTGATCAAATGGTTAAAGTTAACACCACCAATAATGGCACAGATAGAAATCATGTTTTCCTGGTAGGATGCACCGAAGATCTAACCACGAGAAACCATCAAACATCAGACATTCTACAAAGTAACCGGCCTGTGCTCTTTGCAGAATGTCTGAGCCCTGAAAGAGCACGTCTGAGGAGATCTTCCAGTTTAGAACCCGAAGAGACATGACAGCTAAATGCCAAGTGTGGTCCTGACTTGGATCCAAACAAGAACTCTCGAGCTCTAAAGGACATTAGTGAAACAATATGCAAACTTGGAGAAGGTCTATAGACTGGAGAATATTACTGCATCAGTGTTAATTTCCTGGTTAACTGTACTGTGATTATAGAAGACAAAAGTCTCTGTTTAGGAAATGAATTTAGGGCTGAGAGGGCAGGGCATCTGCAGCTTACAAACAGTTCATAATAAGAGAGGTATGTAGGTAGATAAAATGTGGTAAAATAGTAATACGTAGGGATCTGGGTGAAGGTATATGGGAATTCTTTGTACTCTGTAGTTTCTGTAAATCTGAATTTATTAAAAATAAAGTGTTCCTTTAAAAAAGAAATAAGAAGTGAGGGTTATGAGGGAAATCTTGATGTAGGTTAACAAACATAGCTTTCTTGGTAACAATCCTTTGCTGAGTTTTCTGGGAAAGGTCCACAATCTCATATCCTCAGTTATAAAATCCAGAATCTCTGAAAACTTAAGTGTTCTCAAAACTTACTTGGTATAAAACTTGCCCATACCTGAATTACAGTTGCTGCAAAACCTGACCAGTACTGGTTTGAGGTTGTATTTGTTCCTTTCTTCATCCAGCTTACTGTGATTGTACAAGTGTTACACTAGAGAAATAGTTACTTCATTACGTGGTATTGCCCAAATTCTCATTGGAGGTTAGTTAATGTATGGTAGGTACATGCATCTTATTATTTTCCTGAAATCTAAAATATTTTGAATTCTGAAGCACTTCTGGCCCCTGGAGTTTTAGAAAAAGGGTCGGGGACCATCTATTTGTTCCTCAATGTCTGAGTGCTTGAGGGCACGAGGGCACAAAACCATGCTCTGCCCATCTCGTCTTGGCTTTTACACTGTCATCCAAGGCAGACGTACACACACACACACACACACACACACACACACACACAGTGGAGAAGTTGGATATCTGCTTCCTTGACCTCAGGTTTGTGATGAGCTGGGCCCTGGGGAGCTCCCCAGTTGTGTCTCTTTGGCCCTCTCAGGGGCTTTCCTCCGGTGATCAGAACTTGCGAATGTTGTACGTGAACACAAAGGAAACAAAACTGTGCTAATTTTTATGCTTATCCTCAGTAATCGGTCAGCATGAAACCGCATCGGCACGGCTTCCTCGCGACGCGTCCCTTCCTGCCGCTCTGCCCAGGCAGCGTGTGGTGACGCCGCCTCTCCTCGCGGCGGTGTGCAGCCTTCTGGACGGCCTCCTGGCGACTGCGCCGGGAGACACTGCACGCGCTTTTCGGCAGGCCCGTCTCGTGGAGCTTCTCTGTAGGTAAGAGAGGCCGGGCAGCAGAGACGAGTTGGTGCAGGACTTCTTGCGTGCCGGGAAGGTATCTCTGTCTTCTTTCTGGCTCACTAGACTGCGGGGTTTTGCTTTTGCCAGAATTGTCTGGACGGTTTCAATTTAGATCTGTTAAAGTACTCATACGGGTTTGTTACGCTGACTGTTACTCCCACCGTCCTGATTTTTTTTTGTAATTCAGAGGTTCTGAACCTGATTTGTCTTGCACCATACTCAAGAACTGTGGTGCAGTCCCTTGGTCATTCTAAATGGAAGTGAAGGGCTTTGGGGATTCACCTCTGTAGGGCTGTGTCAGAATAAGGGCCATGGGTTGAAAATCGTTGTTTAAATTCATTTGGAGTTTTTTCATTACTGGGGATTAAACTCTTTATTACATAACACTCTGATAAAATTTAGAAGATCATGATTTCGTTCTTTCATTTAGCTAATGTGAATGAGCTTCTGGCTGGACCTTTGCATTATCGTGTTGGTTATATGTATAGTGAGAAAGGCTGTAGATACTGAATCAGTCCCACTTAGGGTCTTCTCACAGGGCATTCCCTCCCTAGTGTTACAGTCTGGGGGAAGTTACTATTAATCTCATTAATAACATCTGGTTATTGGGGTTAGCATGAGGATCAAGTGATGACGTCTAGGATACTTCCCCCCCCCTTTTTTTTTTAATATGAAATTTATTGTCAACTTGGTTTCCATACAACACCCAGTGCTCATCTCAACAGGTGCCCTCCTCAATACCCATCACCCACCCTCCCCTCCCTCCCACCCCCCATCAACCCTCAGTTTGTTCTCAGTTTTTAGGAGTCTCTTATGCTTTGGCTCTCTCCCACTCTAATCTCTTTTTTTTCCCTTCCCCTCCCCCATGGTCTTCTGTTAAGTTTCTCAGGATCCACGTAAGAGTGAAAACATACGGTATCTGTCTTTCTCTGTGACTTATTTCACTTAGCATAACACTCTCCAGTTCCATCCACGTTGCTACAAAGGGCCATATTTCATTCTTTCTCATTGCCACGTAGTACTCTATTGTATATATAAACCACAATTTCTTTATCCATTCATCAGTTGATGGACATTTAGGCTCTTTCCATAATTTGGCTATTGTTGAGAGTGCTGCTATAAACATTGGGGTACAAGTACCCCTATGCATCAGCACTCCTGTTAGGATACTCTCTTTATAGTAACTGTTCCTTTGCTTTCTTCCCATCTGGATTATTATAGCCAGTGGATTATTACTACCTCCTGTTGACCCCGTAGTCATTTGCATTGCTCTTCTTGAGAACTTTCACTGTCTGAGATATCGTCCTCCTCTTTGCCAAATTGCAGTACTTTCTCTTTCATTTTGGGATATTAAGAAAACTCCAAAAAGAAAGAAGTATCCTTGTTTCACTTCACTTGCCATTACTCGTTTACCACTCAGATAATCCGTGAGGTGTGAGTTTGTTCAGTTACTCATCATCTTTCCACCGTGATAACCTGCTAGACTTGGAAAAGGGAGCTGCCTGTTGATTAACTTTCTTCTTGGATGTTTTTCTGCCTCAAGAATGATCAAAATGGAACTTTAGGAATACTCTTGCTTCTCAAGAAGAGCCTGTTGTGAAATTGAGGCCACAGAGTTATTAAAGAATCTTTTATGGCAAAGCCTTAATCATATTCTGTACCTTTTTTTTATTCAGGACTTGAAAACTTTTTCCTGCTTTTTTTTTTTTTTTTTTTTTTTTGCATTATTTTGTTTTTTACTTTGTAAATCAAAACTTATTTCCTAGCAAGTATTTTTCCTGTTTTAAACAGGAAACTAACCACCAAGTTTTTTCTCTTGTTTGCTTCCCTTTTAGAAGGGCTTCTTTATATTTTATTCTGCTTTTCATTAGATATTTTTTCTTCAGAATTCTGTTTCCCATGTTTATTAGATAGGATCTTTTCCTGTGTTCTAAAATAATTATGGGATACCTTTTTATATACATTTATTGTCTTTATGAAAATCTGTTCTCTTTGTTTTTACTTTTCTTTTTATTTGAGTAGACACAAAATGTTACTTTCATTTCAGGTGTACGTCTTAATTACTTAACAAGTTTATGCATTATGCTGTGTTCAGCACAGGCATAGCTACCATCTGTCCTGTTCCATCGCTGTCACAGTATCATTCCCCGTGTTCCCTATGCTGTGCCTCTTATTCCCGTAACTTTCTCGTTCCATGGCTGGAGGCCTGTGCCTCCCTGTCCCTGTCACCCATTTTGCCTCACCCCCCGCCTACCTTCCCTCTGACAGCCATTGTTTTCTGTAAAGATCCTTTCTCTTGAATTCTGTTCAAGGTTACATTCAAACTTCAAATACTGATTTATTAATTTTTAATAAGCAGCACACTACTCATCTTTTCTGCTCTTTGCAGCATCGCAGATGCCACCCTCCTAGAGAGCTGTGTCCAGGAGCTCAAGGCGCCACTGCCTTTGTCCCCTCCCGCTGAGCACATGCAGGCTCAGGTAAGTGTCTCACGTCTCCTTCTCGCCTCATGTCTGTTTGTGCATTTGTTTTAAGTGCCAGAAACATAAATTCTGCTAAGGATATACTAACCGTAGGAGAAGGATGAAGATCTTTCAGGATAGACATGGTGTAATGAGGTTATTTGAAATAGGTTACTTAACATTTTAATCTGAGACATCTTTGGATGGCAGAAAAGGGAAGTGAGGTTTAAAGATCTATATTCTCTTCCTAATTCCATTATTAACCAGCTGTAGATGTTTATTCACAGATCTGGATATCTTTGAGCACCATATTAAAAAAAGAAGACATTATATAGACCACCTTCCCATTCTGTGATTTTAGAAGATGTCTAATGTCTATCATTTGCACCTAAACTGAAGTTGTTAAAATAGACAGTGACTAAATTCTATGTATTTTCAAAACCCAACCTAATAAAAATAAATTTATTTTTGTTTTTTTACAGATATTTACTATTTTTAAGTTCTTGATTGTAGCTCGAGTCTGTATGTAAAGTATGCTTAATAACTCCTTGTGTAGTTGTTGCTAGTAGAAATGTTACCCTAACTCAGAGTTTAAGAAGGGCTACAAGATTTGCTTTGCGGTGCTGTCTTTGGGGTTTCTGACCACGGCAGGCCCCCTCTTATAAGGCTGGGTAACACATCATCTTCAAAATACTTGTCCCAGTGCAGTCTGAGCCTTTGCATAAGGCTCCCTCCTCCAGTTCACTGTCCAGCTGACAAATCTTTATTGAGGGTCTACCACGTACCAGGGTCTTGCCTGTGCAAATAAAATAAAGATTCTTCCTCTCAAGTTGGGAGAGCAGATCATGAGCAAATCCATATACACATCTTTCTGAGAAGAACAGCTAACAAAGGCGCCAGGAAATGCTTTCAGAGCTAGGAAGGTAGGGCTTTTCCACTTAGGGTGGTCAGGGAGGGCCTTTCAGACAGTGACATGTAACCTGGGTTAAGTGAGGACACTGCCAGATCCCTGAGATCGGGGTTGGTTTGTTCTATCCAACAAATAGCAAGGAGGCCAGAGTGGCCAGAGCAAATCTGTGGGGGGTCATGAGGCCAGAGGCTGCAGTGAGCTCCATGAAGGCAGGGCTATGACTGTTTTTAGGCATCAGTTGTGTACCCAGTGCTGAGCACAGTGCCTGTCCCATGGAAGGTGCTTGTTCGGTACTTGTGTAGGCCAAATGCTTCTTAGCTGTTTGTCCTCACACAAGATTCCTCATTTGTTCCAGAAAAGTTCTGGAACCTCTTCTCTGCCAGATTGTGTTCTAGGTGCCAGTGACAGATGTGTGAACAAAGAAAACACACACGCCTGTCCATATGAATTCTGTCCTTGGTGCAGAAGACAGTAAGCAGTAAATAAAATGTGAACTATTTTATCAGCTGGTGACAAATGGTATGGGGCAGGGGTGGCGCCTGGGTGGCTCAGCCAGTTGAGCATCTGACTCTTGATTTCAGCTCAGGTCATGATTCCAGAGTCATGGGATTGAGCCCTGCGTCTGGCTCTGCTCTGAGTGTAGAGCCTGCTTGGGATTCATATTCTCTGTCTCTGCCTCTCTGTCTCTCTATCTCTCTGTCTCTCTGTCTCTCTCCCCCTCCCTCCCTCCCCTCGACCGCTTGCTTGCTTGCATGTTCTCTCTCTCGAGCATTCTCTCTCTCTCTCTAAAACAGAAGAAAACAACCCCCCCCCACACACAAATGGTATGGGAAAAATGAGTGTGAGGAAAAGGTGTGCGGCAGGGGAGAGGGTGCTGTGTTTGGTAGGGTGGTCAGAAGACACCTCGCAAGGGTGAGATCTGAGCTGAGAGCCGAGGCGCTGAGGAAGCGGGCCGAGTGTGTGGGCTTGTAAGAGGCTTCAGTGATTCCGTGGTTCCCTCTCTGATGTTTCTCGTTTGCTCTCACTTTCCATGGCTTATCTGTTTATGGTAACACTTCATACATTAGATGTCAGACTTATTGTAACTGCAATCAATAGTGTTCAGTACAAAGGCATCAAAAAAGACTCCATAACAATAAGGAAATTAAATGTTACAAACTTGCATTTTACATGATAGGAGATGTGTTGACGAATGTTTTGTCACCTTTCTTTCTTTATGCAATCATAGGCTTTATGACTTTGGAATGCCCCTCCCTACTTCTTCCAGAATATTGATTCCACAGTTTAGCTACTTAAAAACTATAAAGGCTCTCTTTCTTTAAAAAGAGTTTGAAATTTGGCTTTGAAAATACTGCCTTGTTTGGTATTATCATACTTGACAGTGTTAATGTGATCATTAATGGTATGTTTATAATATGAGAAAATCATGCTGTCTGCTATATATTCATTTTAGATCTTTAAAAATTATGATTAATATTTTGTTAGTTTTTTATGTAACTTATCGTACAAAGAAAGTGACTTACAATGCATAGAAGACAGAAATATCACTGAGCTAGGCTTTTCATATGATATGTTTTGTTTTACTTTATCTCTTTTTTCAAATAGGTATCCTCTCTCCTAGAATACCTGTCGTCTTTGTCCAGGCTTCTGCAGTCATGTTTACTGGTAGATCCTGACCTTGTGATTCAGGAAGAGCTTCTGAAACCTCTTACCACAAACATCATCAGGGTCCTCACCATATGCATCAAAGATGTGTTAGGTAAGCTTTATTTTTTTCACGTTTAGTATGGAAGTAAAGCATATTGAGGGACAAAAAAGAATCTTACTCTGCACCAGGTACTCACTTCAAGGTTGAATTTTATGTCGTGTTTTGCCGATATTTTGGAAGGCTTTTTTTTTATAACGTGTTTTATAGTTTGGGTGTTTTAAGTGGTTCCAGGGGGCCATTTGAGGCAAGTATGTAGTATAATGAAGGACTGTACCCTGTGCTGTCGGTTTAAATGAGGGCAAAGTTCTTAATGTAATGTTAGCAAGTACAGTGAGTTTTAGATATTCATTATTCTTACAAGCTATGGATACAGCCACATGACCTACTTATAACTTATCTGCAATAACAACTATAAGTATCGCATATAATAAAAATTTTGGTAAGGTCCTAAATTATTGAAAAATATACTCTGATGAAAAGTTGAATATAGTACTTAATAGAAGAGAAAATTAAAACAGTATAGGACTTTATCAGAAATAAAATATGGTAATTATTTAAAAGATTTTATAATGAAGTAATTGATAATTTGACTATTGCCAAATGGCTCTTTGCCTATTACTTCATTCTTATTTAGGTTTTTGAATTTTATGGATTTGTTTGGTTTTAGGTAAGTGAAATGTTTTATGATGCCAGCAAATCTAGTCCTCAGTGTCCAATTAGTGTTCAAATATCCAGGTGTAAGAGGAATAATAATTCCTTACTTGGAAATTTTATAAGTGGCAGTGGTATCCTAACTAAGCAAATCAGGGTAGACTGTGCATTCCCTATGAGGGCAATATCACCCTCCAAGAAGTGAAAGGGTGGGGGAAGAAATCTTAATTACGATGGTCTGTGGCCCTTCAGAGCTCAGTTAGTCATATTTTTTAGTATTTAATTTCTCTTATTGGGTGTTCTTGGGTATGACTTGGGAAGCATTGGTGTTTAGCTCGTGGAAGATAAACAGGAAATATGCAATATCAGTGCTAAAAACTGTAGTGCATAGATGGTTGTGACAGGGGACTTTTGATTCAACACTTGATCCCAAAGTCATGTGGTAAGAGGTGGCAAAGTCATATGGCAGGATGTCCCAAAGTCCTATCATGTCTTGGTTGTCATTGGCTGACTGGTGGATGTTTTTTTAATTGATTCTATTGCTTTTGTGTCTGACTTGGGCTTTGAGAATTAAATAAAAATAGTATATGTTTTATTATTTTGTAAGTTATTTGGCCCATCATTAATTCTGTAAAGTGCTGAAAATAAAAAACGTCAGTGATGTCTGAATGTATATCTCATAGCTGGTTGAATTAGAAGTCATTTTCTCATATCAAGCTAAGGCATAAGTTCAGTAAAAATACTTTTAAGAAATTAATTTTTGTCTGGAAAAATAATACTTTTGAATGATTTTATAAAATATTGATTATATTTCTAGTATGTATTGTATGTGATTTACTAATTTTCATGTATAACTGGATACATTTTAATTTATATGAGCAAGTAAATTATATTGAAAGTTACTTAGCAAGAGAAGTTATAAAGTTAAATGTTAATTGCTTTTTAATTTTTTTCTTGTTTTTAGATAAAAATAAGAATTCTTCTTAATTTTTAATTTTAACTCTCAGCTTAAATGTTTTATTTGGCCATCTTGAGTAAAATCAGTAAGCCTTATACTTAATTTTTTTTTTTTATGTATAAAGTAAAGATATACTGAAAGTACATAAGCAGACGTATAGAATCTGTGGAATTAAGATTTCATGGGGATGATAAGGAGAAAAGATAGTCTAAAAGACTCCTTATAGAGGTGAGAGTGATGGAAGATTGAGACACATACCAAGGACTGCTATAGTCCAAACTCCCTGGAATATACCATTTCCAGAAGAACCTTGAGATGGACGTTCTCAGTTTGCTTGGTAGTGGAGTTTGACGAAAGCTGGCAGATACTGCCAGTGGCATGGTCCGAGAAGACAATCCTAAGCTTGCTACTGCTCTCTAGCCTCCGTTTGCCACGTAGAGAGGGGAAAAGCTGTCCTTAGGATAGAAGTGAATTGCTCCATTCTCAGCCATAGGCAAAGCTGCAGAATCCTCTTCTGTGTTGTTTTTTTTGAAGGGCAGTACTCTTGGTTCTTCAAAGACATTCTCCTTGCTTTTCTGCCATGACCTTGGCACATTGTGCTTTCTTCCTCCACCCTGCACAAAGGGGAGAAAGACAACAGGAGAAACTTGACTTTTATAAAAGTGGCACAGACAATGCCATGCTTTTACAATATGCACGATATGTAGTTCTGAATTTAAGGCGTACTATTCAGTTTGTCATACCTTCTGATTTGTTGTTGAATAGATGTTAATGAGAGGAAGATGTGTGAGTGTGTATTTATTTGTCTTTATGTAGGGGGTAGATGAGAGAAAGCTTTAGGAAACAATGAAAAACTAATGGAAATAAATGTTGGATCATGCTGAATTACATTTATCTTCATATGACACGTGCATGACTCTTACTTGAAGTATGATGAAGTATCTGATGAGCTTTGTATTTTCTATTCTTTTTGTTAATAGCTTGAAATGTTTTCATTAATATTATAGATGTAGAGTTGGTATCGGCTTTTTATCACACATGGACACATTTATTTAACCTTCTGGCCGTACTCCTGAGGAAAGCCGCTCTTGCCTCTCTCCCGGCTATGACAGTGGTTCTGGCCAAGCACTGGGCAGCAGTGATCGGTAAGAAGATCCACTCATGAGGCTGGGGGTCTTTCTGCTACTAAAAATTAACATAATTATTGGTTACAGTTTCTATATGTGTATTCTCTAAAATTAAGTAATTATAAAAAACTAATTAATTATATTTGAAAGAGAAACCAGGTATTTACTTTGAGAAATCTGCTGTGTTCTTGAAGCACCTCCAAAATGCATTTTTGAAAAGTTGAAACCCAGTTGAAAAAACTATAAAAACAAGGTAAGAAAAGCCTGTGGTGTTATGAAGAGACGTGTGATATGACATGATTGTAAAACAATGAGACAGATTCTCATGTGTTGGTGTAGAAACCAGTCTCTTTCCTGACATATTTACACTGTAAGTGGGTAAATCTACACCTAAATACTGTATATATGATAACATGGAAACTTATAATAAGTATAGTGCCTTGTCTGAAGATGTAAGGATTTTCTTAGAGTACAGAAATGCTAAGAGTGTAGGTATAGGTATTTATTTTTATAAGATGTTCTTCATATAATTGTTGCCTACTAGCATAAACTATTTATTTATTTATTTTAAAATGTTTATTTACTTTTTTTGAGAGAGAGCACAGCAGGGGAGGGGCAGACAGTGGGGGGCAGAGGATCCAAAGCAGGCTCTGCGCTGACACTGGAGAGCCCGATGTGGGGCTTGAACTCATGAACTGCGAGATCACGACCTGAACCAAAGTCTGATGCTCAACCAACTGAATCACCCAGGTGCCCCAAACAAATTAGTGTTTAATGTTTATTTATTTATTTTGACAGAGAGAGAAAGAGCAGGGGAGGAACAGAGAGAACCTCAAGTAGGCTTCATGCTGTCAGTGCAGAGCCCAATATAGGGTTCAGTCTCACAAACCGTGAGTTCCTGACCAGAGCAGAAATCTAAAGTTGGATGCTTAACCAACTGAGCCACCCAGATGCTCCGACAAATTATTCTTTTAAATAACTACTAATTTTTGATGTAGTCTCTTAAATTTTAGCATAGCAAGAAGACCTTTTTTTTTAACATAAATGCTTATAAATAACATTTATGTTACTTTTTAAAAATAACTAGTTTAAATGTATTCAAAATTGAGTTCTATTTTAAGTTTCCATGTTATCACCAATTTTTTTTTTCATATTTTACTTTCTCATTTGGTCGTTTTATAAATTTAGATGGATGATACATTTTGTGACCAGAGTGGTAGTTTTGAAGTAATATTTACAGGGAAATACATGTTCAATAAGAAACAGAATTGTTAGTTGTTTGGACATAGGAGTTCTGAGTTTACCCTAATAGGAATAGCGTCCATTTAGAAATTGTTATTTTGTTAAGAGAGATTAAAACTGAAACAGATTGTGTAATTGAGATTTTCCTACAGCCGTAGTGGGGAAATTAGTTTGCCCCTTGATTCACTCATAATACAAAGCAAGGTCCTACTCATGTAGCATACCTACGCCAAGTGGTCAGATCTGGGCCGCCGCTCGCTCTGATAAAGATTTTATTGGAACACAGTCATACTTATTGCCTGTGGCTGCTTATATACTTACGTGTTGCCTGTGGCTGCTTTCCTGCTACAGTGGTAGTGTTGAAGAGCTGTGACAAAGGCGTATGACCTGTAAAGCATAAAATACTCGTTTCCTCTCCAGCCCTTCGCCTTCAGCCCTGCTTGAACACTGTTCACCTGACACGGTTTTCCTGGTGATAAAATAAGGACATATTAAATTAAAAATCTATCTACAAAACACGTGCATGGTAATATGGTGCTAATCAGAAATACTGCTAAACAGCTAGGTTTGATAGTAGTAATGTTTATGGAAACTTAACTAATAAAAATGATCATTGCTAGTCCTTGTCATGGTGTTTTTCTTTGCTTTTAGTTTCCATCCCATGTGCTCATAAATATTTAAAACATCTCATGATCACTTTGTAACTTATGTTATCTATAACAGTCTTTTCTCAAACTCAAACAATATTTAGACATCATTTAAATGAACATAATTCTCATAAAGTGACACACTAAAATATTTTTCTTATGTTACTTAAGAGAATAAAAATTTCTTTAAGCCTGAATCTAGGTAGAAATTCTTACAGTTATAACTCTTATAAAGGTATAAATTCCAAATAATAGAAAAGTAAAACGTAACAAAATTATAAACCCGTGATACTCAGATTAATAAAATTAATATAACACATCAGATGTTCCTTTGATTAAATCAGTGCTCACAGGAGGAAATTAATGACTGATTCAGCGTAGATTCTTTTGAGTTGGCTTGCCTATTCTTTCTAATCTGTGTTATGTTTGCAAATTTGTTCATAACCACTCTTGTTCTCTATTTTTTTTAAGTTTATTTATTTTTGACAGAGAGGGAGAGAGAGAGAGAGAGAGAGAGCAAGTGTGAGCTAGGGAGGGGCAGAGAGAGAGAGGGAGACACAAAATCCGAAGCAGGCTCCAGGCTCTGAGCAGTCAGCACAGAGCCTGACACAGGGCTTGAACTCACGAACCGTGAGATCATGACCTGGGCCGAAGTCGGACGCTTAACCGACTGAGCCCCCAAGGCACCCCTCTTGTTCTCTGTTGTGAACTGCCATGAAACCTTTGTTTCTACATCATGTCAACACTGCATAGTCTTATTTTAAGTACTATTTACCATCAACTTGTTTGAAAACAGAAACATAACTACACAGTGATCTAGATAATTCAGAGTACAGTTACATTAATTTTTTTAGGGTAGCCCTGAAATAAAAATTAAAATGTTAAAAATTCTAGAAACTTTGTGGATCTCAGTAGACCCCAGAGGGATCAATATTCATATATATGTGATCCTCTTATTTTGGGACTTAGCAAATACTGTGTATATGTCCACTCGTGCACGCGTGCGGGCACGCGCGCGCGCGCGCACGCACACACACACACACACACACACATACACACACACACCTTCATACGAAAAACAACCCATATAAAAAGAATGAAATGAAAATTAAATAGATCCCTTGATTGTGTTGTCTTAATATTGACTATTTATTTTTAAACAAACACTAGAGTTATTCTCATGATCCTTATAACTACTGATAGCTTTACTTCATTAGAAATAAAAAGGCTATAAACTTAATTACTCAGATCTGATTCACTTCTTTAATTTTGAAGTTGTTTTCAAACATTTGCATATCTCTTTTAGATATGTTGTGCACTTGTGTGGGTTTGTCTATAACCTGCCCCACCCTGTGTACTGCCAGCCTGCAGTTCCTTTCTGTCCTCTTGACTGAAGAAGCAAAGAGGTGTCTCCAGGATAAGGATAAAACAAATTTATGCCACAGTCCATCAATCGCTTCACTCCTTGACAAAACTCAGGAAAATCAGAAATCTCTAGAACGACTTAATGAAGTAATTCTTCAGGTATGTGATTTCTTGGTCTTTCAAAACTTTTAGTGTTTCAGTAAATTGACTTTCAGTCTTTGTCTTGTACAAATCTTTTTCAATCATTTGAATTAAAAAGTGATTAATGTTCATTTTGACCATTTAAATAAAGGTATATGAAGTCAAATTAACAATCTCCTCTGTGTTCCTGGCCCTCTGATGTTGGTGGCTAGGTTCTTTAATGAAAATGATATACAAATTCAAAATGAAATAGTAGAAATCTAAATCCAGCAGTTCACCAAAATAGTGTGCCATGCCATGACCAAATATTATTATTACATTTATATATTATTTATATTTATAATAAATATTATTTATTCATTATAATAAATAATATATAAATGATCAATAATAAATATTTATTATAAATAAAATTTATAATTATAATTTATAATATTATATTTCAGGAATGCAGGTATAATTCATAATGTTTTGCCGTTTTATTTTTTTTTTCAACGTTTATTTATTTTTGGGACAGAGAGAGACAGAGCATGAACGGGGGAGGGGCAGAGAGAGAGGGAGACACAGAATCGGAAACAGGCTCCAGGCTCCGAGCCATCAGCCCAGAGCCCGACGTGGGGCTCGAACTCACGGACCGCAAGATCGTGACCTGGCTGAAGTCGGACGCTTAACCAACTGCGCCACCCAGGCGCCCCTGTTTTGCCGTTTTAAAGACACGTCTATGTCTCTGAAAATATGTCCACCTAAATGACATTTGATTTATATAAGTGAATTACATATATTTAAGGTAGTTTGTATATAGAGGTAGGTGGACTTAATTGGCACATTTGTGAGAAAATGCCACCTTTCTAAACCATGCTGCCTTTGTTATAAACTTACTTTCTGCACTCCTAAAACATGAACCAAGAATTTCGTTCATTGGAAAACACTCTAAAATCAGTAAAGTATGATTTTATAAATAGATTAACAAAAAAACTTTGAAGTGTTTCCTAAGTTGCATAGTTGTTTTTACAAATAGGAAACTGCTAGATTTTTCAGTATTAAGAATCCCTCTTTTTAATAGTCATATGGTTTTATGATTTTCAACTTCTTGCTGAAAGGTAGAAAAGAAGTAGACTTTTGCCTTGAAGGATTTGCTTCCATTTCCCAGTCAGCCTGCCACATTTTATAAAGACAGAAGATTGCTCTAGTCTGCCGATTTGTTGCCGTCCCTTTGCTTCTTAGAATTAGGGGGTTTTGCCCCTTTTCTGCCTGTGGGAGTTATGGATGTACAGATCTTGCTGGAATGGCCACTTTTGGGTTTTGGGCAGCAGCCTCTATTATGTGGGAGCACTGGAGACAAGGCTGATAGAGGCAAGGACGGCTCAGGTCCAGCTCGAACCTGCCCCAAGCTTAGGGCTATTGGCAGACTCTTGTCTCCGTCTCCTTTGCCCAAGGGACTACAGTTACGTTCAGAGCACAGATAAGGAGCCTGATAAAGGTCCCACAACATTTTCTCCCATCTCCAGCAGCTCCTTGGGAAGCTGAGATTCTAGGGGGAAGAGAGCCCCACAGCATTGCTCGAAGTCACTTACTCTTAGGAGGCCCCAGCTTCTCTGTAGCTACTGCCTCCTTGCTCCACTCAGCTCAGAACCCAAGCTGGATGGCTGTGTGCCAGTTATCTCATTCCCCATCAAAGCAACTGGCTTTATCTGATTTTGCATTTGAAAGCCTATTGTAAGAGGAAACTCAAATTCACACTTTTTCAATGGTCGCCCAGCCCCACTTCAAAAGCACTATTAATCTCCTAACTTTGGCTTTGGTGGGGCACCTTTCTCCTAGGCTCTTATGGACACACTTTCCCCTCAAGGAATGTAAGGACCTGTGGAGCCCTGCATCCGTTTCTTTCCCTCAGTGAGGGCAGTGCACCTCCCCCGCCCCCTGCCCAGGCCCGGAATGCCCTGTCTCTCTGGGAGTCTTGAACGCAGCCATGACCATGGGTCCTGCAGCCAATCCTGGACCAGGTGAAATTGAAAGACCTCCAGCTAGGCCAAACCAAATGTATTTTACTTCCCAGCTGTTTTTCTTGCTTGTTGCTGGTGCTGTTTCAAGAAATCACGATTAGGCTTGTGATAAATATGGGTCCATGTTGGTTGATGAACCAGATTAAAATAAATGTATGTAGTAAAAATTCTGTGCCACAGGAATTTTCTAAATTTACCTTGCCCTTACTTTTCCTTAATATTTTGTAATACTGTTCATTGTAAAAGTTATCATTTATAATCTTTTCCTGTTACCTTCTTGGCCAAAGAAAATGAGGTACCCTAGAGCCACAGGGCATCTCAATGATTTTCCTAACGACTAGCCAATTTTCCTCTCCATTTCTTCCAAATTACAAAAGACACAAAGTATTCTATGTGGATATGGATACTTTAACCAATTATAATAACTATTTTTCCTAATAAATCATACTCTTCTTGTTCATATAAACAGTAGAATATGAATACATGACATTTGTTAGAAGGACACAAGCAAGTTCAAGACAAAGAAAGTAAAGAAAGGAAGTGCCTGACGTGAGATGGGACATTTATTAACGAGCTTTATTAAACTACAAACACTATGTTTTCTTTGCTCTGCCCTGTATAAAGATATGTGAATTAAAATGTTATTAAAATGTGAGTTACGAAACAGCAACACATAATGATAAATTACATGTTTTTTAATATACGTGAATGTAGGCTATGGGTCGTGGCAGGTTTTATACAAAGGAAAGTAAACTGCACTCTTTAAATTATCGGAAGAAATAGTATACTAAAATCGTGACCTTCGAAAGTTTATTTCGATTATCTGTAAAATCTTACTCAAAAATATTAGATGTGTGACCTTAAGCACATCACTTAACCTCTTGTGATTCAGTTCTTAAAATGCCATTGCATGGGGCGCCTGGGTGGCGCAGTCGGTTAAGCGTCCGACTTCAGCCAGGTCACGATCTCGCGGTCCGTGAGTTCGAGCCCCGCGTCGGGCTCTGGGCGGATGGCTCAGAGCCTGGAGCCTGTTTCCGATTCTGTGTCTCCCTCTCTCTCTGCCCCTCCCCTGTTCATGCTCTGTCTCTCTCTGTCCCCAAAAAAATAAAATAAACGTTGAAAAAAAAAATTTAAAAAAAAATTTAAAATGCCATTGCAAAAGGAGAGAATTGTATTAAGCTTTAGCTGGTGCTAAAACTCTCCATCCTCCTCATACATTATTATGTTGTAATTTCAATTAAAATGTTTTGGCAGAGAATCTTTAAAACAGCTGCTTTATCGCACTCTCCCACAGAGGATACATGTTAAAAGTTTGCATTTGGTATTTGTATCTTAAATAATGTACAAGTTTATTTTTTCATAATTCCAATTTGAGGAGGCTTGAGGGTTTGAACATGCTCTGAGAAACTATTATGTCTTTTGACATATATGTCTTACAATACAAATGTTTTGACCATGGAGACCATATTATCTTTTGACCGTAACGTATTGAACAAATACAACTTAATGGTGATTTTGCCTTAGCTAGTGAGATACTCAGAATGTTTCATTTGCAAATAAATGTGGATCACAAGATTAATACAAATGCTATAATAATAAATTTTGCTCATAATTGAGATATTGAATTAATTTTGCTCCTTGTATTTGGTCTGATATCTAAGGGTAGTAATGGAAGGAAACAAAAAAGTCTTATTTCACATTTTTAGGAGATATATTTTGCACTAGTGTTTAGTGAGTGGTGAAGTTCAAGAGTAAATCTGTTGGAGAGAAGAGCTTATCTATTTGAGATACTGCTGTGTCAATCAAGGAGTATTCTCTATAATTTAAAAAACCTGTTCTTTATATCAATGCTTTTTGGAAAGAAAGCAAAAAGTCTTGACCTGGAATACCTAGATCACTTAATGTATAGAAGGAATTAGATCTAAAAAGAGCATAAAATTGGGGAGGGGCAGGGGCGCCTGGGTGGCTCAGTCGGTTGAGCGTCCGACTTCGGCTCAGGTCATTATCTCGCGGTTCGTGAGTTCAAGCCCCGCGTCGGGCTCTGTGCTGACAGCTCAGAGCCTGGAGCCTGTTTCAGATTCTGTGTCTCCCTCTCTCTCTCTCTCTGACCCTCCCCTGTTAATGCTCTGTCTTTCTCTGTCTCAAAAATAAATAAACATTAAAAAAAAAATTAAAAAAAAATAAATTGGGGAGGGGCAGAGAGAGGGAGACACAGAATTGGAAGCAGGCTCCAGGCTCTGAGCTGTCAGCACAGAGTCCAATGTCAGGCTTGAACTCAAGAACCACAAGATGATGACCTGAGCTGAAGTCGAATGCTTAACTGACTGAGCCACCCAGGCACCGCAAAAGAGCATAAAATTTAAGTAAATTACGTTGAGTCCTGATTTTCTTTCTTTCTGTGGTTGACAAAAAGACAAACTGTTTCTTGCTCTGTATCCTCCTCCTCTTTTGTGTGTCTGCATCATCCAGTAGCTGGTGTCCGTCCCTTCAGCTATCTGACATGTAATCTTAGCCTCCCCTTTCTTGTCTCCAGGGCTTCTCGTGCTTTGAGCCCCGTGCTCCTGCTCTGCACAGATGCTCAGAAGGACTTCTCAGTCTGAAATAAGTGCTACATGGAAAATTATAGAAATTAAATCCTCTACTCTGACCTTTGGTGTATGTTGAAAAGTATGTGGATTTACTATAGGTTAGACCTGCTTGTTTTTTGTTTGTTGTTAGTTTTTGGCTTTCATACCTGTTTTTCTGTGTACACATTTTAAAGTGCCTAACAGGTTTACAAGTTTTATATGCAAAGTAAAAGACGTCTTCCTTCATTTTCCTCTTCTTAGAGGCAACTATTCATACCTCGTTTAGCTGATTGTTTAATAGTTTCCCTTCCGTGTCTCTGAATAACATGCTTGTATTTGTCTATCTTGCTTATTCCATTGTGGACATTATCCGTTGACTTCCTGCTTTGGAAAATGAGACTTGAGTTCCCTTTCCAGGCCCCACCCACCTACCTGGCCGCAGTGGACTCCCTTCTCACTTCCCTGCCATCCTGTATCTTCACGGTGGCTAGAGATGAGGCAGCATGGGGTGGTACATCTGTGAAAATGCTGTGCACGGTTGAACTGTGTTGCAGACAATGTCTCCCTTTCTCTGCCTGCACAGCTTCCTTTTTTCTTAGAGGTAAATTGTATTATTTTTAAATTTGCTGAGTTTTCTGTTATCACTGATTAGCTCCATGCTCTTTGCCAGCAATCGAATGTCCTCTCAGTATATTCAGAAATGTCAGAACTTCGTTAGCTTCGTGTTCTAGAAGCGGTCACTCCCAATTCCTTCTGACCTGCTTGGTGTGCAGTGAGATCCTGGGGTCTCCATTCGCCTTCCTCCTGGGGAATTCCTGCAGTCTCGCGTCTCCCGTGTTCTCCTTTCCTGCTTCACTCCTTCTTTGGATAGTCTGTTCTCTCGTCGCTTCCAGAACAAAGGTGCATAAGCAGCTTTTTCGAGGTCTAGACATCTGAGTCTTTTTCAACCCTTACATTAAATTTATACTTCAGTGAGAACTGTACATTGGAAGTCCTTCACTTCAGAATTGAGAAGGCCTTGTCTCTCCCCTTTAACTTCTCATGTTACTGTAGAAAAGTCTGAAGCCATTATGATTTCTGGTTTCTCTCTCCTGGGAGTGTTAAGAATCTTTTTTTGGTCTTCAGCATTCTGCATTTTCCTGATGAAGTTTCGGGGGGGAGGGATCTATTTAATCTAATTTAATCTAATTATGCTGGTCTCTCTCGAAGTTCTTTGCATCTGACATCCCATCTACTTCGTGTCTTCTATATGTTTGGGACTCCTAAGTTTTCTTCTTCCTACATGGTCTCTTTTCTTCTCTTTTTTACTCTTTATTTTGATTTCTGGTTTCTGGTTAGGGGATTTTCTCTGGTACATGGTAATGTTGGTTGTCTGCTGCATTTAAAACTGGGGGACTTAAAGTAGACTGGAAACCCTGGGCATCTGAGTGGAGCCTGTCAACTGCAGGCTGTACTGTGTAAGGCGATTGGGCCGGGGCCCTTTGTGGCCTGCCTTCTTGAACTTGTCAGATTCCCTAAGAATCTCTCATCTCCTGCCTGGAGCTGAAAAGCCAACTGCCAAATGTTTTGTGGCAAAGTGGAAGGAAGAGAGCTGAGGTCTTAGAAATTAATTTGCATGTATCACTTAATCCTTCCTGTTTTCAGTGTAATACCCTCACTTGGAAATATGCCTCATTTCTGTCAGTTTAGAACCCTTCTTCTTCTTCTTCTTCTTTTTCATGTTTATTTTTGAGAGAGAGAGAGATAGAGAGACAATGAGCAGGAGAGGGGCAGAGAAAGAGGAAGACATCGAATCTGAAGCAGGTTCCAGGCTCCGAGCTGTCCGCACAGAGCCTGACCCAGGGCTCGAACCCACAAACTGCGAGATCTTGACCTGAGCCAAAGTCGGACACTGAACCGACTGCACCACCCAGGTGCCCCAGTTTAGAACCCTTCTAATTCATCCTGTCCAGAGACCAAGTCTCCGGTTTCTTATAAGGGGTGGGGAGGAAGAGTGGCTTGGCTGTGCAGAGATTGGCGGGTGGTGGGCAGAATCTGTTCATTGAGCTGCTTCTCAGAGTTTTTTCAAACAGTCCTCCTTTGCTCTCACTTCCAGGAGTACCTGCTGCTCAATTCCCTCAGCTGTTGGCAATTCATTGTATGGACAGGGGTGGTATTCTGTGTTCTCAAGCCTGCTGATGCATTTGCCATTCATCTTTCTGCTTGCTAGTTTCCAGACTTGTCATGTGAGTGAGTGAGCCAGTGAGCAAGTAAGTGTGTGAGTGTCTGAGTGTCTGTCTGTCTGTCTGTCTTGGTGTTTAATCCCACTTCTGTCATTTTGATGAGATTTCATGCGGGAATAAAAGACACATCTATATGAACCACTGGTTCCCTAGAACTCTAACTTCCTTTTTCTCCCTCAAATCTGCACAGAGTAGATGAATCATATATTTCAATGAGATCAGTTTGGTTTTTCTCAAAACATTAATACATGAAAGTGCAATAAGGCCATGTATACGAGAGCAGCTTTCTTATTAATGGTGAAGATTAAGCTTATAGACAAATTAGGATTCTCATAATTAACTATAATGATTATACTCCAAACAAATTCATTATCCTAAATAATTTGCTGCCTTTTTCCTCACCTTCTTCATGACTGTGAAATGTGATCTTTGCCAAGCATCCCTGGGCATTTAGTATCTAACTTGTTGGCCAAATAGGGACCTGCCTGGTTGGAGGCAGCAGCCTACGTGCTGAAGCCACTATTTAAGATGGAATCACTCCGCCCATGGTGGTGGGGCTGGAAGGGCCCCCACACTCTGCAGGCTCCTCTAGGGTCACATTGCCAAGTACAGGTCAATCAGGAAGAGTGAAGCTGTGTCTGTGTATTTCTATAGTTTATGTAAGATTGTATCATTTTGAGTTTAATACTGGACCATTGAAAATTACTGGTAGAAGGAAAAATTATGAATTTGAATTATATCTAATATTTGTAAATCATATGAGGAACTTCTAGATTCTTCACCTGGAATTTATGAACTCTTTGAAACTGTAATTAAAATTTATGTGAATATCCACATGACACTCTTACTACAAAAGATCTCACCTGAATGTTCTCAAGCCTTTAGAGCTGCAGCACCCAGTAAATGGGAAATATAGAGCGGAGAAGACAAGTTCACATCACAAGCAGACAGACCCAGGATGTGGCGCGTTCTAGAGGATGACTGGTCTGGTTTACTCAACAGCTCAGCAACAGAAGGGGAATGGAATGGAAACCCTGGTGGATGGGTCGGGAGGTGTGAGAAAGACAAGTGCCTAGATTTAGGAGATGCGCAGATGTGGTGTCAGGGCTTTTATTCAGTCCTGATTCCAGTAAACCAACTGTGAGGAGACATTTTTGAGACGAAAGAGAAAATGTGAATTTGGACTGGATATTAGGTTGATACCAACAAATTATTGTTAAATATGTTAGGCGTGATGATGTTAGGCTTTCTGGTTATGTATATTGGAATATGACAGTATATGATATTTAGTATTTACTAGAAATTGTTCAGCCAAAAATTTCCAAAAAGTATGGGTGTTTGGTATTTCATTTCCTTTACTCTTATACATATTTGAGATTTTTGATAATGAAAACAAATTTTTTCTGAGAGTGAGCAAGTGTGAGTGGGGGATGGGCAGGGGGAGGGAGGGAGAGAGAGAGAGAGGGAGGGAAGGAGAGAGGGAGAGAGGGAGGGAGAAAATCCCAAGTAGGCTCCACATTCAGCACAGAGCCCTGACAGGGGGCTCAATTCCATGACTGGGAGATCATGACCTGAGCTGAGATCAAGAGTCAAATTGCTCAAATGACTGAGCCACTCAGGCACCCCAATAATGAAAAAAATTTTAATTCAAAATTATCAAATGTATAAGGGAAATATATCAAAATATTAGTATTTTTAAAATTACAAGTGATTTTTAAAATTTACATAAGTTAAAAAAATTTAAATATTTTTTTGAAAAGCATGTGATGTGACAGATAAATGTTACTGTAGAAATGAAAGATGGAAAGGGGCGCCTGGGTGGCTCATTTGGTTAAGCGGCCGACTTCGGCTCAGGTCATGATCTCGCGGTCTGTGAGTTCGAGCCCCGCGTCGGGCTCTGTGCTGATAGCTCACAGCCTGGAGCCTGTTTCAGATTCTGTGTTTCCCTCTCTCTGACCCTCCCCTGTTCACGCTCTGTCTCTCCCTGTCTCAAAAATAAATAAATGTTAAAAAAAAAAAAATGAAAGATGGAAAGAACCAAATCACCTGAGGTACAGTGGTACAATAGGAAATTGAAGGAGGGGAATGTGTCTGAAGAAGAAAGGAATTTGATGGCAGTTCTCCTCTTCAGCAGTTTTTTGAGGACCCTTTTTAACAAGTTAACATGTATGTATGTGCACTCCCTGGTGAATTTGATGAAGCACATGAACATGCTATGTGTTCATACTAAGTACAATTTTTCCTTCACATCGTGGTCTTTTCCATATTGTAAATTTCATCTGCAGTCCTTGTCACACAGAGCATTCTCAGTCTCAAATCTTAATGATTTATCAAGTTCCAGTGAATTTCATGGAGTAGTTGAAACCTAGCAATTCCTTTTAAATAGGCCACATCTTTTATTCACAACAGTTTTGCTCCAGATTAAGTTTTTCTTCAAGGCAGTTTGATATATATTTTCGCAGTGCTATGAAGGAAAACCCTCCAAGGATGTCCTGAAAAGAGTTGCTGCAAATGCACTGATGTCACTTCTGGCTGTCAGTAGGAGAGCTCAGACACATGCTTTGAAAGGTGAGACACACAACATATCAGCCTTTATGGCATGTTATCAACTCATTTATTTTACTCCTTGTTCATTATAATTTTCTTTGGATTCAAAGTGTAAAAAATTTATAATCTCAGTCTTACTAAAAAGAGTTGTTTTTTTTCCCCAGACAGAAACACAGTGAACATGTATTACTTTTAAAATAGAAAGATGATATATGTAGATTATTTTTTGAGTAATGATTCTTACCCTAAAGAATATGTAAATAGTAGAGGAGCTTTAAAAGTAACACATTACTCAGTGTCACAATAATTAAATATTAGTAACCACCAGCACATATTGCGTACTTGAAAAAAACACATAGTTTTTGATAGTAGTAACAGCAGTGTTAGACTGTTGGGTATTTTCACATAAGTTTCCCTTGGAGAGTTTTGTGATTTCTCATCTGTGATCCGAGAATACAGGTCTTCGAGTTAAAGAGACTAACAGCAACATCGAGTCCAGTCATTTTTTTTTTTTTAATTTTTTTTTTTCTAACATTTATTTATTTTTGAGACAGAGACAGAGCATGAACAGGGGAGGAGCAGAGAGAGAGGGAGACACAGTATCTGAAACAGGCTGCAGGCTCTGAGCTGTCAGCACAGAGCCCGACGCGGGGCTCGAACTCACGGACCGTGAGATCATGACCTGAGCCGAAGTCGGACGCTTAACCGACCAAGCCACCCAGGCGCCCCGAGTCCAGTCATTTCAATGGTGATTTGCTACTAAAGCAAATTATGCATACCTCAAAACATAAAGTCGATTTTAGGAGTATTGTAGTATAAATTGAAAACATTGAAATTATTCTGCATTTTAGTTCTCTTTCATTTCCTCTGACTTATTAACCCCTCACTGAAAATACCAAAGTGAAGTTGGTCAGAAATATAAAATGTTCTATTTTATTTTGGAGAATTTGATATATGTGGTTTCAGCTTACTTGGCAATGGAACATCTTTTTTGATTGTCTCGGATTTTATCTCTCAGCTGATCTAATAGACAGCTGCATGGAGCAGATGAAGCACATCAGTGCACAGCTGAACCTCGATTCTCTCAGGCCCGGGAAAGCAGCGCTGAAAAAACAGGTAACTGTGGGTCCCGGATGTCCGGGATGGATGGAATGGCACAGAGACCATCACTCCAGTGTCCTGTGCTTATTAATAACACCACTCTTGGGTGGAAATGGGTATCCAATTTGGAAGAAGGGTGTAGTTAGATAGATTAATGGGATTTTTACGTTAGCAACTTTGAGCTTGTGTGTGTGTGTGTGTGTGTGTGTGTGTGTGTGTGTGTGTGTGTAACTTAATTTTCACTTGAAGATCTTAAAATGAGATTTAGATATTACATGTTTTTGTTACTATAAACGTTTTGGAATGTGCATGATATTTTGCCAGATAATTTTTTTTATGCTACAAATGAAGATATTTCTCTCAAAGCAAGCCTAGGTTCACTGGGAATGACATATAACTTACTAAGTTTTTCTGTATGCCAGGCCCTGTTCTATAAGCATGTCATATTTGTTATGTTGTGAGCACTCAGGCCAACACAGTCACATAATTACGAACTGATAAAACCAATAGTTGCCCTATATCTGGGCGGTTTTGAAGCTGTACTCTTGATCTCTCTTTATTTTCTTCCGTGACTTTTGAATGTCTCGAGTGTTGAGTCTGTTTGACTCATGTTCAAACTGCATGTCATGTAAGCTCAAAATAACAGTTTTTATATAATAGTGATGATAATAATAAATGATTAATAATTAATAAAACAAACAAAAAGATCTGCCATACAGGCTTGTTCAGAAGATGAATGAGTGTGTATTTATAAATTTATAACTATAAATATTTATGTATATAGCTAAGACCATTATAGGAGCAATCTGTGTAATAACTGCTTTCTGTTGCATTTTGTAGGAAACCAAGAAAGAGTCTTATTTAATAATCGTATTGATGAGGGGGGCTACATGTTTGTCAGTTTCTTTTCTTGCCTCTTTTCCTTTTTCCTCTCCAGGCAAAGGCTCTTTACTTCATCATTGAGAAAGTCAGCCAACACCTGATATGATTGAAAACCAGTCAGTACCTGCTTCACTTTATTGAGATGAAACATGGAGCCTATTATATATCTCAGTCCTCCATGCTTGATAGAACAGAAATAGCTTTTTTGTGGCGGATGCACTTCTTGAGATATGGTCATCTTTCAGAGATCATTAGCTTGTCAGTGCCCTCAAAGTTATGGTGGTCAGGTGCAGTGAGAGCACACTGGCATTGTAATGTGACCCAAAGGGGAAGGCATTACTCTGGGTAAAAAGTGGAATATGCCATTGTGTTCACATTTTTAAACCGCTTTTTGTTTAAACAGGAGGACGGTTTTATTAAAGAGTTAAGCATTGCCATGCAGCTCCTAAGAAACTGTCTTTATCAAAATGAAGAATGTAAAGTAAGTAGAGCGATATTTCAAAATTTCAATAGTGATGCTGACATTAAATTAAAGTTTCATTTTTATATGAGATAATATAGGAAGAAACATGAAAAACTCTTCAAATGTTTTTAGATGCACTTGATTGGTCCTTAAACTCCTTGTTAATTCTCAGAAATAGATGCACCTTATTCTTCAACATTGATGGCATTTCATGTTCATATCAGTATTTTAACTTTATCACTGAAAACTTCAAGCAGCTAAAGCAAATGAGTGTCTTTCTCTACGGTGGCACATTTCAGTTGTTTTTTTTACTAAGATGGAATGCATGTTTGTGTACGTCCAATAAGGCAGAGTTCTAAGAAAATTTTAAGTGTATTTATTTTGAGAGAGAGAGAGTGAGCAGGAGAGGGGCAGAGAGAGAAGGGGACAGAGGATCCAAAACAGGCTCTGCATTGACAGTGGAGAGCCCAATGTGGGGCTCGAACTCGTGAGCTATGAGATCATGACCTGCGCTGAAGTCGGACACTTAACCGACCGAGCCCCCAAGGCGCCCCAAGGCAGAGTTCTTTCAAAGACAGTTGTCAGGCAGCTCTCCAGGAAATAAGTGGAGGTGTCTGTATCCATAAGGAAAGAGGAAAAGTGTGTCTCTCGTTTGGGTAGAAAATACTGCTGTTGCTGGGCCCGGCCCTGTTCACCTGGGGGAGCTTCACGGCCAGCCCTTCTGGCTTCTTGTGCCCAGTGACTCCACCCCTCTGTCTGGGAACCATCGAGATGTGCTGCTGTGTCTGTGAGCATTGGTGCTGTCACTTAGAACACCAGGGTAGGAACTGTTAGGCAGGTTATGGTGTCTTGGGTGCTTTGATTTGCTTTGTCATAGTGATACAACACTAGTTTTCACAGAGAAATACTGTGGGAAATGAATAAGAGAAAGGTAAATTACAGGAGTTTCATTTTTTAAAAAACGTTCTTTTTTGCTTTTACTTGTGATAAAACTAGAAAAAACTTATCTGGAAAAAGAATATTTTGAACATATTCTTTAAGCTGTGTTAATTTGTTAAAGACACATTGCTAACAATTTACATTTCAGAACAACTTGAGAATTGTTTATACATTTCACTAAAATTCTCAATATATGAACTCTTTACTCAAAGTGGAGGTGTCATTTACTAAATTTGTGATCCATTATGCTAAATAATGTGCTTGCAGCTGGATGTAGTTGATATTAATCCGTGACACCTTACCCTGGTAATACTCTGGAACCCCTTCCAGGTCAGCTCTGCTTATATAGATTTATGAGGTACTAGCTGGGTACTGAAATACAGTGTTCACATGTGTATCACATTAGCCATCTATGAAAAGTGTAATCTCTCAATAACTCAAAGCATTTTTACATTTCCAAGTTGTTTAATAAGGAATAAATCCAAAAAAGAGCATATAGATTGCTCTTTGAGTATAAATACAGTCCTGTGGGGTAAAGATTCTTAATTTCTTTTCCTGTTCCAACTTCCTGAGGAGTATCACATGCTCTCAGTACTAACCGTTGGGTACGCTTTGGTAATTCACCAAGTCACCCATGGCTGCCTCACCCCATTGTCTGTATACGTGGGACATTTGGGGTTTCCATACTGGGAAGATCATGGTGGCTGGAAGGTAAATGAACTGTGGGGAAGGTTAGAGGTCGGAGACTGTAGTAGTCAGACAGGAGGTGATGAGCCCCGAATTGGGGCAGATGAAGAAGGGAAGGAGGGTGGGGAGACACTGAAGAGAAAAGAAATATGGAGTGATTTCCAGGCTCTACTTTAATGCAAGTGCGCATAATAGACCAGACTGTAGGCATGAGCGATTGTAATGTTCAGGTTCACACATGTTAATATAAAGGGTCTTTGGGACATCCAGGTGGAAAATGGCTGGTAGTCAGTAGATTACAAGGGTCTGGGGCTCTGAGCAGGATATAGGTGGGGGATATTAGGAGTTACCAGTGTAAACTGTTGAAATTTCCCAAGAGAGTATATACAAAAGCCTAGGTCATATCTGTAGAAACTAAACATGGAAAACAACTGGGATGGGAGTGCTGGAGAGCATTTGGAGATGTTCCAGGACAGAGAGGCTACATGGAAATGAATTAAGAGTACATCTTTAATAGATGCCACAGTGCTGAGGGTGGTCTTGGTAGCACTGTCAGGACAGAAAATAAATTGAACTAAGCTGAAGATTAAATAAGAGATGGGAAGTGAAAGCAATAAGAACCTTGGTCTTGAAAAGCAGCATTAATAATTTAGGACATACAGCATTAAAGGAAGTTAGTCTAGACTGGTTGTTTCTCCTAACATGTAAACTGCTTGAATATAAACAGAAGTGAGCAAACTGGGGACTAGTTGTTAAAGAGACAGGAAGAAGAGGACTGATTGATGGATGAAGGTCCCTGAGGAGGTGGGGAGGCTGTGTTTCAGAAGACAGATGGACTTCCTGACCACCAGCAAGGGAACACCTACTCCGCACTTCCGGGCAGGAAGGATGAGTGGATGAATATACAGATAAACTAGGTGGACAGAATGGTAGAGACGGAGCTCATACATAATTATTTCTGTCTTCGTAATCGTGGGGTTGTGTTCCAAGCTTATGAAGAGTGGGGTGAATAAGTAACCCTGGGAATGACTTCAGAGCTTATGGAGAGGGTTGAACACTGGTAATAACTTCCCACTCTCTTCTGCCATTGATGCTGCATAAAGTTGTACAGGGTGTGTGTATTTAATATAAATACCTACCTGTGTGCACATAAGGTCTATGAATTGCCTAGTAATTCCTGTTCATTTAAAAAATTGCTCATTACTGCAGACAGATTTTTTTTTTTAATTATATTTATTTTTGAGAGGGAGAGAGAACATGAGTAGAGGAGGGGCAGAGAGAGATGGAGACAGAATCTGAAGCAGCTCCAGGCTCCAAGCTGTCAGCACAGAGCCCGATGCGGGGCTGGAACTCCCCACCCGCGAGATTATGACCCGGGCCGGAGTTGGACGCCTAACAGACTGAGCCACTCCAGCGCCCCGCTGCAAATAGATTTTATACATAATACCGTCCTAGGGGTAACTGATCTTTGTAATAAAGACTATGAATTACATAAGAATTTGTTGATTGACATAGTATTTTGGCTTTTACTATATTCCAATTATTTATAAATAGTACTCTACTTCTGATGTGTCCACACTTACCAACGTATACACACACACATAAACACAGAGGAGAGAGAAGGTGGAGGGGAGAACTCAGAACTGACCAGAGTGTTTTCTTAACCAGAAAATCCCGTTTCTTAATCATTTTAGAGTACTTATGAGAGTTTATTCAATGTAGTGAGATATCATTGTCCTGTTTAATTTACATGTTTAGGAGCTGTTTTGGTGTTTTTTTGCTTGTTGGTTTCTAACATTTCTTAGCTAAGTTGTATATTGTGGTCACCCCAGTGTTAAAGGCACTTCCTGAGACTGGTCAGGCTCATGGTCAGGGCAGTCCTGGGCAAGGTGCTAAATCTGTCTGCAGGATTCTTGTACCAGCTTGCCCTAACCGGAACAAAGATAAATTCAGTTTTTGTCTCCTTATATATTGGTAACAGGTTTTTTTTTTTATTTGATTTTAATTTTGTATTTTCATATGTGCACACTAATACTGACTGTATTTCTTTCTCACAATAGGAAGCAGCTCTTGAAGCTCATCTGGTCCCTGTCTTGCACTCACTCTGGCCTTGGCTTTTGATGGATGATTCATTGATGCAAATTGCCCTGCAGCTACTTTGTGTCTACACCGCAAATTTTCCAAATGGTAAATAGATCCCAATTCTGCCTTTCAGTAATAAACTAAAATACTAATTTTATGTAATGCTGTGAAAATGAACTGAAAAACAAATACACAGTTTGAAGTGTTTCTCCTGCTTACAGAGGGCATGTTGGTGAGAGGGAAACTTTCTTATGGGTGTTACAAGATACTTTAGTATGTGTTTGTGCAGCCAGGAGGACTCATTAGGCAGCTCAGGGAATAGAGAGGGAGAAACTGACCTGGTTATATGGCAGTGGGAAATTGAATTTCATAGGGAAATCGAGAGAGTGAAAATTAACGATGTAAGACCTTAAGAACCAGATAAAGGTTAAAACTTTCATGGACTCTAGAGTAGGAGCTGGTGTGATGAAAGGCGACCCTAGACACAGTTGGCCTCGTAATAGCTGATGCCATTGGGACACCTCTTGTCACTCCCACAACACATGTTTTACTGAGAAGCTGCTGAGGGCCGTGCAATGTTAGAGGCCGGCAGCTAAGAGTGAGTGAAGGCAAGGGTGGAGGTGATGGAAAAGGAGATGGAGAGGAGAAAGCATGAAGTTAGCCATTCGAGCTGAGGGAGAGCAGGCCTGCCCGGGAGGTGGAGTAGGACTGCTGGCAGCAGTCACGTCCCCTTGGAAAGTCAGGGTCATGCACTTGAGGTCCAGTCACTACGTGTGTGTGCTGTCTTCCAGCCACCATCCAGCAGCTCAGCAGCTGGTTCTTCAGTTGTCAAAAGATGCACAGAGAAAGGACGGGAACTCAAAACAGTTCAGAGTCCATCTACTCACTCCCATGTGCTTACTGTAGTTTACTCCTTGACAGTGGGACGTGGGCCTCTGGCCAGCAGGGTCCCGTGACATCAGCAGACCTTCAAGTTCGTAACTCCTGAACTTTCATTGTGGGGCATGGAGTGCATGGCAGCACAGGTGGTTTTGTTTTTGCTCTGCCTCCAACTTCCTCGTCCGTACTTCTGTTTGGACAGTCTCCTCTCGCTGAGTCCCTCAGCCACCACTGCTGGTGGCTCGGCCCGTGCAGCAGAGCTGTCTCCTGTGCCGTGTGGGCACCTTCTCCTTCTCCACCCACCTTCCCTACTTAGTTTAGGGCTTAGGGAAGTAAGGAGGGAAAAAAAAAACAATTGCTAAATATTGAGTAAAAGAAACATTTTAAAGCTTTTGAAACTATATGTCACTTTTTACTTAAAATTGTTGTAAATATGAGATTGTGGTTAGGTTACTAAATGGGAGAAGAAACTTTTTATTTTCCTATCTAGTTTGTTTTCAAGCAAAACTCTGTCATTTAGTGGATCTAGTGGAAACCTTGCTATTTGGATACTGCGATTTGGTGTGAATACAGGCAAGACCACTATATTTATTTGTGTTTACTTGCCTTTTATGACTTTACTTTGCAGAATGTATTTGATTCTCATCTAGTGATACTTAAGCTAGCCTCCTTGCATGGACTGTCATAACTTAATTACACTTAGATTTATGTTACAATGCAGTAAAATGAATTTCTAATTCGTATATGGTTGGTTTCCTCCCTTGATAAATCCCATACGGTTGTTTAATTTACTGAGAGAACACTAGATTCTGGAAAACCACTTGACGCTTCTGGCTCTTGCTGCTTGTGAGCTGTGTGTCTCTCAACAAGCCACTGGCTTCTCTGAGCTCTGGCCTTTATCTATCATACATGGCTGGTACCAAACGTCCTGTGGACACACCCCAGGATTATCGCGTCCCTCCTTTTCTTTTTTCTTGTGTAAAATGAAGGCATTGGACCAACTTACCCCCATTTCTAAAATTCTCTTCTTCTGCACAGGTTTTTATTTAGATGTATTTTTAAGGAACTATTTAAAAACCTCTTATGCATATTTATTCTTAAAAAATGAATCTAGGCACACCTGGGTGGCTCAGTTGGTTGTGCGTCTGACTCTTGATTTTGACTCAGGTCATGATCTCACAGTTCGTTGGATCAAGCCCTGCGTCGGGCTCTGCGCTGACAGTACAAAGCCTGGTTGGGATTCCCTCTTTTCTCTGTTTCTGTCTGTCTCTCTCTCTCCCTCTCTCAAAACAAACAAACAAACATTAAGAAAAAATAAACCTAGTGTTTTAAAATGCCTTTTTGAGGGGTGCCTGGGTGGCTCGGTCGGTTGAGTGGCTGACTTTGGATCAGGTCATGAGCTCACAGTCTGTAGGTTTGAGCCCTGCATCGGCCTCTGTACTGACAGCTTGGAGCCCAGAGCCTGCTTTGGATTCTGTGTCTCCCTCTCTCTCTGCCCCTCCCCTGCTCATGCTCTCTCTCTCTCTCAAAAATGGATAAACATTAAAAAAAATTTAGATCATTAGACCCTCAGTGAGGACAGCAAATCCATCAGGCTGTATGTAGATGTCAACACTAGCCTTCCCTGCTGAATTGCAGTTCATAGGTTAGTGGATAAGTCATTGAGTAGGCAGATATGCTTCACTACTTAGGTTGTTTTTTTTTTTTTTTTAAGTTTATTTATTTATTTTGTTAGTGAGAGTGCATGCGTGCAAGCAGGGGAAGGGCATAGAGAGAGGGGAGAGAGAGAATCCCAAGCAGGCTTCATGCTGTTAGTGTGGAACCTGACCCGGGGCTCAAACTCATGAACTGTGAGATCATGACCTGAGCCAAAATCAAGAGTCAGACGCTTGAATGACTGAGCCATCCAGATGCCCCAGGTTTTTTAACTAAATAGTGAAACTAAGATGACATTATGATAGGCTATGTTTTTTAAGGTTGCAGTTCTCTTTGTTGGTCAAGTTGTGGGCCATATCCAGTTCAAGCTGCCTATAGAGGAGCGCCTGGCACCTCTCTGATGGGGTGTATCCTGAAGTTGGCTTCCCAGATGCCTCTTGAGAACACTGCAGTTCAGCAGATGGTTTTTATGTTTCTTTCGAACCTGGCCTTGTCTCATGACTGTAAAGGAGTAATTCAGAAAGTAAGTACTTAATTTGTCCTTCATATCTTAAAAAAGAGTCGAATAATCCTTCTAATCAAGAACATTTATGAAAAATCTAGAACTCAGTTTCTAGGATTAAATTATTATGATTTCAAGACATTGTGTTTTAAAAGACTGTGAAAGGATTAAGGGGTTCACTATGTTTAAAGCCAATTGATAGATGACACATGGAGAGGACAGGCTAGAGGATGATCATTACACTTCCTTTCAGTTTATCTTCTTACTTTTGGATCATATTTTACCTCTCTCAAAAATGAGGGGTTTAGAATTAGAAAGACAGCTGTCTTACATTTATTTGAGATTGTACAAGTCATGTCCAGTCTTTACGTAGACCAAATGGAACAGTAGCGATCTCAGTTCAGTTTACATAGTCAGAACAACGTGTGAAATGACAGCCATCTTGCCCTGCTTAGACAGATGTTATCAGTCCTCTGGGACTCCAGTGCCAAAACTTGACTTCTTATCACTGATTTTTAACCTAGGGTACTTTGCAAGGGATTGAATGAGTTAAACAAATTGTAATACACATGTTCAGTGAGATTATATTTAGATATGTATGACCAGAATCCCTAATTTGGAAGATCCTGTACATTGTGAATATGATCATGTCTGTTATTTACGAGTAGTACTTTGAGTGTTTTTGTTCCCTTTATACGGAGGCCAAGACAAATTATGAAAGTTGACAGTATTCATGAGAATTGAATCTCCATTTCCTCTCCTGTGTCAGCCCCCCACCCCCACCCCTTCCAGAAAAAACCCACATTGACTGCAACCTCCAAATAAATAGCAGTTTTACTAAGGAACAATCTTTTCAGTGGTGTGTTGGAGCTAACTCAGGCTGACTCATGAGTATCATTGCTGATTTTCAGGAATTCTGTGACCCAGTTGACATCACGGTGCTATCTTGAAATCAGCCATGGTGGGAGGGCTCACACTGTATAAATTGGCAAAAGGTGCAATCAGGGACCCACTATCCCACCAGAACCACAGGTGGATATACACATCACGCTGCACTGGATGTCTGTAGCCCCGTCCCTACACGTGTGAGAGCATGGGCCGGGGGCAGTGCTTTCCCCCGCTCCCCTCTGGAGCACACGGGTGGAGTAGAACAGGAGCTCCCGAACAAGTTGTCAATCTCGGGTTTGACATGTGACTTTGAGCAGGAGACCTTCTCTCTTTAAGCTTCGGTTGCTTCATTTGAAAACTTACTGGGTTAAACAACATGATCTCTAAGGTGTCCTCCACTCTCAATGCATGACTCTGTTCCTGTACTCAAGCATATATTGATATATATTTCATGTAACTCTGTTTCAGGTGCAGCTCAGTCAAGTTGTTTTTCCTCTGCTCTAGTTAGGAAACCCCCGAGCCTTCCTCTGCTCCTCTGTTAAAAGAGCCCTGGGTATTTAACAGTTCTACCTGTCCGTTACCCTGCTATGGGCATTAGAAGACGTAACCAGCACTTTTGTACAACAAGACTCTAAAGTGTCTGGTTTCTCTCCACCATGTTTCTCTACATTCCACATGGTATAGGAAATTGTCTAAAAGCATCTTTAGCTCCAGCAAAGGGAAGGAATGCCCATAGTATGTTTATACTTGAAAGCACTGCCGTATGTTTTATCACTAGTGTCTACTCCAGATCTCCAATATCATGGTAGAATGTAGCTGAACAGGAAAGGCAAGGGATAAATCTAGAAGGCGTCAGTTTGGACTGAGCAATGAGAAGTAGGTGTGAGTGACAGTGCAATGCAAAGTGGGCATGTGGTTTCACAGTTTACTTGTTGCTTGGGTAATGTTGTTAATATTTCTGTAGCTAATTTCATTTTTTTTTTTTGGTAAGTTTTTACTAAATTCCAGTTGGTTAACATACACAATTAATAATATTAGTTTCAGGTGCACAATATAGTGAGTCAGCATTTCTATATCCTTTCATTTTTAGACTCAGAGTCCTTTTATGTAACAGTATTAAATGTGTTTAATAGATTCAAGCCAACATCTTGATTTAGGTGCAGGAGAACCCAGGAATAGGCCAGAATAGATTATTAAGCAGGAGGGAGATGAGAGATAGCCTGGTATTCCGGGCAGTTAAGAAAGTTAAGTGATCACACTTCTGTTCTCCAGTCAAAATATCCAACTGATATTTTTGATACCCCTCTATAAGTTTACTAGGGTGGCATGTAGCCATGAGAAATCATCTGTAATGATAAGCAGTGGGGGTAAAGTGAATATATGATATCCATGTAGATTATTTTATTTTATTGTACTTTTTAGAGAGTGTGAGCAGGGGGCAAGGCAGAGGGAGAGAGAGAAAGAGAGAGAGAGAGGAAGGGAGAGAGGGAGGGAATGAATGTCAAGCAGGCTCCATGGTCAGTGTGGAGCCCGATGGAGGGCTTGATCCCACGACCCTGGGATTATGACCTGAGTCGACATTAAGAGTTGGATGCTCAGTTGCGCTTTAAAAATTTTTTTAATGTTTGTTTGTTTGTTTATTTTAAGAGACAAAGAGCATGCAAGTGAGGGGGGAGCAGAGAGAGAGGGAGAGAGAGAGAATCCCAAGCAGGCTCTGCACTGTCAGTGCAGAGTGCACATGGGGCTCAATCCCATGAAGTATGAGATCATAACCTGAGCTGAAATCAAGAGCTGGATGCTTAACCTGCTGAGCCAACTAGGCTCCCCCAGATTTTTTTTTTTTTTTTTTAAGCACACTTGTAGCTATAAAGATTCTGGTCTGCTCAGTACTACTAGAGTTGTTAACTGGTATCCAAGACTGACTTGGGTTTTGTTTTCTTTTTCCTCCCCATAGGATAGTTTTTAATGAGTAGCAAAATTGCCGGAAGGCAGGCAGAGAGAGAGAACTCAGGAGGCCTGAAATAATCCCCAACTGGAATTATCCATCCTAAATAATTAAGAGTTGACTATATGTAGTTAGTTTATCCATCGTCAGGAAAGAATTAGTAAGAATTAAAAATTTGAGCACTATTTTGTTTTCCTTAATTTTTTCACTTATACCTGGAAACAGTTTAGATGGGAGTATTTGGAAGTTGTTAGGAGGAAGGAGAAATTAAAGTTGGGAAAAGAAGAGCAGAATGCTAGTTAATTGGTCTCCAAGGGACAAAGAAAATAATGAAAAGAGTCAAGAAGAAAATAATATTCTCTCTGTTTATCCACAGAGTAACTTCTTACAGAACTTTCTGTCTCTAACATTGCCAAAAGGAGGAAATAAGCATCTCAGTAATCTGACCATTCTTTGGTTGAAGTTACTCTTGAATATCTCACTTGGAGAAGATGGCCAACAAATGATCCTGAGGCTGGATGGCTGTTTGGACTTGCTTACAGAGATGAGCAAATACAAGCATAAGAGCAGCCCGTGTATACCTCTCCTTATTTTTCATAATATTTGCTTCAGTCCTGCCAATAAGCCCAAGATCCTGGCTAATGGTGAGTATTCACGTCACACACACACACACACACACACCCACCCATCTATACATGTGGTCATTCCTACAGTATTCCATTTAGAGTAAAACACAAAATGTTTTATAAGTAATCTGCCAACTATTTATTAAGCACCACTGTGTTCAAGGCAGTGTGGGAGGCAGAGGCCGTTGGAACGAATCAGGTGTGACCCCTGTCCTCAGGGATGAACCAGACATGGCTCCAGCCCTCCAGTGGCTGCCGGGAGTCTTCCCGGGGTTACCGAGTCTTGCTGTTGGTGGCTGCACTGGATCCTGGAGGTGGTAGGGAGGAGGAGCCTGGCATGGGCGCTCTCTGGCCTCACCCCGACTTCTCCCATCTCTGTTCTCCTGGCTCCCCTGGGTCTTTGAGCAGATGCTGCGGTGTCAGTGAAACCTCTTCAGACCAACCGGCCAACGTGATAACCCCCACATCCTTCTTCCTGCCTCCCGTCCTTCTCTCTCTCTCTCTCCTCTCCCTCCCTGTTGACATTACCACCAGGTGAGATACTATATGTTTTTGGCATATATCTGTTCATTCCTAGTCTGCCCACACTAGAACATTAGCTCCTAGGAGGTCAAGAGGTTTCTTTTTCCTTCACTTGGCATCTAGAATTGTGCCTGTCACTGGTGAGCATTCAGTGAATATTCAGTGATTGAGAGAGCTCTTGAATAGGCAGGAGAGTTCAGGATCCAAGACCAAATGGTGAAATTAGCCTTACAGAGACCTGATTCTCTGAGATGTAGGACAGGTGGAGGTAAGGATTTAGAATAATTTTGAAACAGAAAGAGGGAAATGGAAAGGTCTGTTTCTGCAGCCATGTGCTGTTTCTGTGAGTAGAGTGTGACGTTTATAGGGAGGGAGTTTTATAAGGAGGCATCGCATTGTTTGGGGGAAATAAAAAGAGGCGAGCTCTAGAAATCAGTTTATAAACACACATGAAGTGCCTGGAACCATTTATGGAGCGTAGTGGCTGCTCCAGATGGGCTAATTGTGTTTTCCTCTCATGTTCTGTACTTAGTGTTTTCTTAGAGGTGTTTTCCTGTGACATGTGGAGTTTCTAAGTGAGTGTCAGTGATTCTGCTTATGTTCTCCCGTGTGTGCTGGTGCTTCTCTTTTTCTGATAATTATTGGATAGCTGGAAATATTAGGGAAAGATTTTAGAAGCTCAGTCAGCTTTTAACGTAGTGAGATGAACTGTGGATCTAAGCTCTGCTTTTCCATAACTCCTCTACGGATGCTGTGCTGGCCGCCGTGGGCTTGTGCCTCAGCCCTTTGTTTGGTAGAGAGGATAATGATAGGCCCTGCCACATAGGGCAGTGAGGTAGCTACGTGAGGGATCTTTTCCCATGCCTGCTCTCATCTGTTAGTTTTTCTTTCTCAGAAAGTTTTTTCTTTGGGGACTACTCACTGCAATTTTCTTCCTAAGAGAGTTGGAAAAAGGACAGCTTAAGGGAACTCAAGGAGAAGTCTGCATTTCCCCTCTGGATTTATTTTTAGCTTTTCTTTGTAACAGTGATGCTCTCTCTTCTTCCTTAGCTTAAAGCACATGGGCAAACTTTTGGTAAGAAGGAGCTTCCTCAGCCCCACAGACATGAGATCGGGGCCTCCAAGGCAGGGATAAGAGGCAGCAACTGTGCAGTTTTTGTATGGATCTTTGGAGGCATGTCACAGGCCTTTTCCACTTGGGGATCCAGAGGGAGGGCTTAGCAGAGGCACCTAGCTTAAAAATCTACCATGTAAGGCTGCATAATTCTGATAATTAGTGCCCAAACCTCTGGTTTTGATGGTCAGGAGTAGAGTAGGTTGTGAGGCTTGGAAAAATAGAGCCAGAGTATTCCTTGTTTCTATAAATGTCAGGCAAGGTCTGCTCTGAAAACAACAAAAATATGCTAGATAAAATATATCAAAATTTACCTTAAAATCTAAGAACTGAAAAGATAGTGGGAAACTCCCAGGCCCATTTTGATTGAAAGTCTGTGCCTCGAGAGACACAAAATATATACATGAAATGTGCATTTTTTGTCTCGAGGACATTTGCCAACATTGTATGCTTGGCTTTTGTTCAGGCATGCCAAGGAGTCAGGGAAATACAGTTGAGAGTATCCACGACAGGGGGAGTTTGGGGCCATCTTGGCTGTATTGTGTAAACCCCAAAGACCTAGCCTCTTAAGAGAAAGACGAATCAAAATTAAATTGGTCCCCCAACCCACATCCAGGTGATTATAAGGAAAAGAAGAACAAGTGTGAGAATGGGCACCACAGACTGCTCCCCACAGCTCTGCACCCCACAGATGCATAGACTGAGTGGCCTGTGACCTGGTTTGAGCCGAACCTTGATCGACAGTGCTTCTGGGTGCTTAGCAGAAGCAACCTGCCACTCTGATGGATGGAGGACAAGTGCACACTAAGCCTCAGAGAACCTCCACAACTAATTTTTCAGAAGTATTAACTAGTATACAGTTAAATGTGACCAATCCCATCGGGAAACATGGCAACATGAGGAAGAACCAGCAGGGAGAAATATACCAACTTATCTGCCTAGGCTTCAGATATTATAATTATAAAACAGATTTAAAGATAAATTTAGTTATACCATATTTAGAAAAATAAGTGACAAACTTGGGAGTGTTTGCAGGCGATAGGAAAGTGAAAAATTGAAAGATTTGAAATAATAGCCAAACAAATTCTATAAATATTTATGTACCCAACATGGGAGCATCCAAATACATAAAGCACCTACTAACAAACATACGGAAATAATCGATAGTAACACAGTTGTAGTAGGGGACTTTAACACCCCACTTACATGAATGGACAGATCATCCGAACAGAACTTCAACAAGCAGACAGTGGCTCTGAATGACACAGCAGATCAGATGGGTCTAACAGGTATATTCAGAACATTCCATCCTAAAACAGCAGAATATACATTCTTCTCAAGTGTCCGTGGAACATTCTCCAGAACAAATCCTATATTAGGCCACAGAACAAGTCTTAACAAATTCAGAAAGTTTGAAGTCCTACTATACATCATTTTTGACCACAGCACTATTAAACTAGAAATCAGCCACAAGGAAAACTCTGGAGATTTACATGGAAGGTAAATCATATGCTACTAAACAATGACTGGATCAACCAGGAGATCAAAGAGGAAAGCAAAAAATACATGGAGACATATGAAAATGAAAACACCACAGTCCAAAATCTTTGGGATGCAGCGAAAGCTGTTCTAAAAGGGACGATTAGAGCAATGCAGGCCTACCTCAAGAAAAATCTCATGTAAACAACCTAACCTTATAGCTAAAGGAGCTAGAAAAAGAACAAACAAAACCCCAAACCAGTAGTTGGAAGGAAGTAATAAAGACCAGAGCAGAAATAAATGAAATAGAAACCAAAACAGCAATAGAACCGAACAATGAAGTCCAGGAGCTGATTCTTTGAAAAGATCAGCACAAATGTGCTAAACCTTTAGCCAAATTCATTAAAAAAAAAAAAAAAAAATGAAAGAGGGATTCAAATAGAATCAAAAATAGGATTAATAACAACTGATACCACAGAAATACAAAGAATTGTAATATTATGAAACATTATATGGCAACAGATTGGACAACCTGGAAGAAATGGACAGATTCTTAGCAACATAGAACCTCCCCCAACTGAATCAGTTAGAAATAGAAAGTTTGAACAGACTGATTACCAGTAATGAAACTGAATGAGTTATTAAGAACTCCCAGTAAACAATAATCCAGGACCAGATGGCTTCAAAGGTGAATTCTACCAAACATTTAAATAAGAGTTATACCTATTCTCAAACTATTCTCTGAGGCCAGCATTACCTTGATACCCAAACCAGATAAAGATACTACAAATAAAGAGAACTATAGGCCAGTATCTTTGATGAACATAGATGCAAAAATCCTCAACATAGTATTAGCAAACCAAATCCAAGAACACGTTAAAAAAAATCATTCACCAAGATAAAGTAGGATTCATTCCATTCCCATGTTTCAACTATGATTCAGTATGTGCAAATCAATCAATGTGATATCACAGCAGTAAAAGAAAGGATAAATGCCTTACAGTCATTTCAATAGATGAAGAAAAAGTATTTGACAAAGTATAACATCCATTCATGATAAAAACCTTCAACAAAGTAGGTTTACAGGGAACGTACTTCAATATGATAAAGGCCATATATGAAGAACCCACAGATAACATCATGCACAGTGGTGAAAAACAGAGCTGTTCCCCTAAGATTAGGAACAAGACAAGGATGTGCCCTCTCTACCACTTTTATTCAACATAGCACTAGAATTCCTAGCCACAGACAAGAAAAAGAAAAAGCGTACAGATGGGAAAGGAAGTGAAAGTGTCACTCTTTGCAGTTGACATTATGATATATATAGAAAAGACCATCAAAAAGACTACTGGAACTGATAAATGAATTCAGTAAGGTCGCAGGATACAAAATCAATATACAGAAACTGTTGTGTTTCTATACACTAATAATGAAGTAACAGAAAGAGACATTAAGAAAACAAGCCCACTTACAGTTGTGCCAAAAAAGAATACCTAGGAATAAAAACCAAGGAGGTGAAAGTCCTATGCTCTGAAAACTATAAAGATGGCATCCCTAAATATGTAATTAAATCATTTATACTAAGAAGAAAAGTAGTAAGTAAAACTCATTTCCTACTTATCTAGCTACATTTTACTGTTATCTTTTCTCTTGGGGTTATTTATATGTGTATGTAGGTGCTCACTGCATATCTATTTTAATGTGCCTTTTTTGTAACCGTGTTATATTTCACAATGAAATGTATTTTTAAAAATTTATCCTGTTGCATCATCAGTGGGGGCATCACATTAATTGATCTATGTATGTACTTTATTAAAAATGCTTAAGAGGGAGGGGTGCCTGGGTGGCTCAGTCGGTTAAGCTTCAGACTTCAGCTCAGGTCATGATCTCAGTTCGTGGGTTCGAGCCCCACGTCGGGCTCTGTGCTGACAGCTCACAGCCTGGAGCCAACTTCAGATTCTGTGTCTCCCTCTCTGT
Source organism: Puma concolor (assembly GCF_028749965.1). Classification (NCBI taxonomy): domain Eukaryota; kingdom Metazoa; phylum Chordata; class Mammalia; order Carnivora; family Felidae; genus Puma; species Puma concolor. Next base: position 86,926,824 of record NC_141678.1, on the reverse strand, counting down.
CTGCCCCTCCCCACTCTCATGCTCTCTTTCTCTGTCTCAAAAAAATGAATAAACATTAAAAAATTTTTTGAAAAAAATGCTTAAGAGATAGTAACTGGTAGAAGGAGTTATTATAAACTTCTTTAGATCAGGGGTTATATGCTAAGTTTAGTACACTGTATTAAAACATTTGATGGTAGGGGCGCCTGGGTGGCTCAGTGGGTTAAGCGGCTGACTTCGGCTCAGGTCATGATCTCGCACTCCGTGAGTTTGAGCCCCGCTTCGGGCTCTGTGCTGTCAGCTCAGAGCCTGGAGCCTGTTTCAGATTCTGTGTCTCCCTCTCTCTGACCCTCCCCCGTTCATGCTCTGTCTCTGTCTCAAAAATAAATAAACGTTAAAAAAAAAAAATTAAAAAAAAAAAATTGATGATACTCAGAGAAACACATGGGAATCACCCTTTCATTGGGTGATGTGCCCTAAGAGTACGAGCTGTCACCTACAACCGCACATAATGAGTTTCATCAGGTAACTATTTATATAGGCTAATTATGGGGAAGTTATGGGAAAAGCCAGGGAAGCCAGGGAATGCGGAGGAGGTGGGTGGTAAGGAGGAGGGGCTGGTTGGCAGAAAGTTCAGCACTCTGTGTACCTTCCACACTGTCTCTTGATGGTACAGAATTCACTTTATGGAGCTTTTTTTTTTTTTTTCTGTAAAAGATTTAAAATTTAAAAAATAAATAAATGAAATAAAAAAATAAAAACTAAATAGAATCACCTAAACAGCATTTTTGTTGCTTTAGTTACAGAATCGTTCTTTAAAAAAATTTTTTTAATGTTTTATTTATTTTTGAGAGAGAAAGGTGGGGGGTGCAGAGAGGGAGACACAGAATCTGAAACAGGCTCTAGGCTCTGAGCTTAAAAATGGAACATGCTTTTAAACATAGATTTTAGAGGAAAAATAATTTGATACAATAAAATATATAAAAGTTAGTAATAAGATAGGTTCATATACTTTTCTGAAACACCCTGACAAATCTCCTTGGGACTGGACTTCTCTGTGTCTTCCCTTAAAATGAGTAGTATGCTGCAGATAACTTGTAAGTCTTGATTTCACACTCTGCCTAGCTATGCAAAAAGGGGACACATCTTGTGTGTTGATACGCCTTTAAATCGCTTTTTCCTCTGACACATAAATACACAAAAGCATTTCTCTAAAACGTTTAGTCCTTTTTTAAAAGGCTTAACTAATTTGGTATTTCTTGATTATTGTTTTATATAGTAACCCATGCTGTTGATGTTTGTATAATGGTCTTTATGATTTATCATAAGAGCAAATCTGTTTTCTTGCACACCAAAATGTGAGCTATAATTGAACAGCTCATTTATACAACTCTTTGTGTAATCACTTACTTCTGCACTATTGCTGTTTAAATGAATGTGCCTTTGTTGAATTAGGGCCAAGAGAATTAGGCTGCCATGACTGTTCTGTGCCCGTCATGAAGACAGTTTGTTGTGCGGTTGTCCTCCCACGTATGGTTTACCAGATTGTTTTTGCCACAGTCTAGTGAAGCCAACTTTGCATGTATTCTGATGGGGGCAGAGGGGGTATCTGCCCAGTCCAAGATCAGAATGCATTGCGATGTCTGGGACTGAACTTCTGTTTTTTTTCCCCAATGTGTTTATTATTAGAAAAAGTCATTGGTGTGCTAGCTGCCTGTCTGGAAAGCGAGAATCAACATGCACAGAGGATTGGAGCAGCTGCGCTTTGGGCTCTGATTCACAATTATCAAAAGGTCAGTTTTTAAAGTCATTGTTCTAGCCAGGGGCAAATCCAAGCCTCTGAGAGTGCAGCCAGGGGCGCCAGGGGAGTATCAGCTAGATTTTAAACAACAACAACAACAACAACAACGACAACAACAACAAAACGAACTCAAGGACCTTATTGTCTTGTGCATTTATACAATTAGTGAGCCATCAGTTGAAATCATTGTCATTTAATTAACAGGATGTCTCAGTTCAGAAGGCTGTCTGTCTCTTTTGGATGAATTCTCCCTGTTGGTATAACTTGATTTGGCATATTGATGTAATGTTAGTATAGATCATTTCTGTTAAAAGACGTATTTGGGAAAAATATATCCTGAAATAAAACCAAATAACGAAGTTTTATCCAGCTGTGTGATTCCTCTTTGTCTAGCTTGTGTCGCTGCTGAGTTTTGAGAGGACCCGATTCCTGGAAGGCTGCAGCACAGGGCCGGCCGCAAGGGAGCGATAGCAGGCGCAGCCTCGCACTTGCCCTCTCTGGCCTTTGGTCTTCTCTTTCATTGCAGACATCTCGTTCCTGAGAGAAGTGCCCTTGGGTATCTAGCCGTTAAATAGTGGCCAGTGACAGACAGCGTTCCCATAGACACCGTCCCCGAATGGTGCCCTCTCAGCTGATAGTCCCTTGTCTGTGCTGCCTGCTCTCCCTGCTGGCTGACAGCACACAAGGCGAAAGGCTGTGCTGTCGCTTTCACCGTGTGTCCCCAAGGCTTAGCACGGGGTTTGGCACTTGACGGTCACTGAGTAAATATTTGTTGACCACCTGGTACCGTTTGATATATTTTAATCTGAAATCTGGGGCTTGAGGGAATATGAAATATTGAAACCAAGACTGAGTCTTCCTTTAAGACTTGAGATTAGGAGAGAAGGGGTAAAGGGCAGGGCAGGGGACAAAGAACTTGGAGCAGCAGAGAAGAGTCGAGTTAGAGAGGGAAGGATGTGGGCGAAGACCCAGGGGGATGTGCTTCTGTCTAATCCCCTGACCACATTGTCGTGCTTCATGATAATCTGCTCAGTGCTTGCGGTCAGCAGTGGTGGCTTTAGTACTGTAGTGTCCTGACCCTTGGCGTGTGGGAAGAAGTCTGATTCATGGGTTGCTCTGTGTTATCTCCAGGCAAAAACAACTTTGAAAAACCCATCAATAAAAAGAAGAGTGGATGAAGCATATTCGTTAGCAAAGAAAAGTAAGTTTTATTATGAAAGAGATGACAGTTAACCTTGGAAGCTATTCAGTGAATTCTGTGATTAGTGAAATACTTGGATAGTTCACAGCGAAAAGACAGTTTTCAACACTGGTCCATGCTTTTCATTACGTCACCTTTTAAATAATAAGATGTTTTGATAGATGAAGGTTTGAGATACAGTGATTTCTTAAAACATGTCTGTGATCTTTCTCCAACGCCTTTTCTTTTTCTTGCACTAAACGTCCTTTGCCAGTGGCTACCGCTGTGCTGCAGTGTGTTCTGAGGTGATAAGAGCTGGGCCCAATTAGAATTGACCTTGAACAGAAAACTTTGATCTAACATCGGGGAGTTGAATTACTGTCTTCCGAGAATAGATCCCATTGCCCTTGTATCCTCTCAGCCCTGTGATGTGATCATGATATGAGGCAGGGTTTTCTTTTCACAGTTCATTTCTCATTTTAAGTGACACAGGTTTTCAATGAGCATTATTCTTTGAACACTTTTTTATGCTAAGGCACTGTACTGTGTCCTCCTTGTACTGTACGGAGTCTTTTTGTTATTAGTTTGTGTTAGTTATTTTGTTACTAATTAGTTAGTAATGAATTTTTTTGTAGTCTGATTCTTTATAAGTGGTTTATAGTTTTTTTGGTTGGTTTCTTGCTGTGACCATGAGTTTCTAGAGGTACCGAATAATTGAGTTATGTCAGAGTTTAGGCATTAGGAGGGATGGGGCAAAAAAAAGAGCAAGGCGTTCATTCGGTATTATAGGTAATGGCAGCCATTAAGGAAGTACCTTGTTTTTTTGTTTATGCTTTTTGGCTAAAGTGTAAGTAAAAAATAAGTATGAATTCTGGCTGCTCTTAAGTGCAGTACTGAGTTTAATAAACTTACTCTTCCATACTCTTCTTTTTCTCTTTCAGCTTTCTCAAACTCAGAAGAAACCCCGCTAAATGCCTATTATATGAAATGTCTCGAAAACCTCGTTCAGCTTCTTAATTCTTCCTGAGCACCGTGAAGGAGCCCGGAGGCTGATGGCCGCCCCAGGTGAGCCCACCTTGAAGCAGACTCCGTGTAGCAACTCTTTGCTAGAGACAGGCTGAGTCTCTGCAGGGTGCTGTGCCTTCCTTCCGGATGAGGAGCAGAACGGAAGACGTCCTCGTTCTGCCCCTTTGTACTGGCTCCATGAGAAAGAGCAGCCGACAAGAAGATGATAAAAAAAGAGGCACAGGAACTTTTGGGAACATAAACATCTTTACCTTTTTTTGTGCAATTTGCTTTGTAAAAATCCTACTTAACAGTTATTTAATAAAATATTTTTAGAAACTGAAAATTGACTAATAATTGCTGCTTGCAGACTTTGATCAGTATCATGGATATGAATTGCGGTAATTGGAGGAATTACTAATTCTGATTTCCTTTTTTTCCTTAATTTATTACATGGAATCTGACTCTTGTCAATACAGATCCTTGTTTCACAAACTTTTATTTTGCCCAGGGCATATACATTGGTGGAGAGATATTTGCATGTAAACATCTATGATTTTGTGAGTAGCTTCTTTATGCAATTTTTAGTGATATTAACTCCTTTGTATATGATTTGTTAACCTGTTATATTTTATTATTTTCACCTCTCAGCTTCTGAAATGTTGTGTAATAATGAGGGAAGAAATAGAACTTATGATCAGATGGGGCCTGTGTTCAAATTCTAGCTCAGCCCAAAACATCATGAAGAGTTAAGACTTAATAAAATCTAGCAGGAACAAGTTCTGTCAGGCATTCATGATGTTACCTTAACTGGCATGTGGTTCTGAACTGAGAACTTAAATTAGAATCAATTCAAGTATGGATCACTTTTGGCAGTTTTCCCAACACTTTTGAAAGTAAGAAAATTGTGTCTAAGAAAAGAAAAACAAATATATATGTGTATGTATACATGCACACACATAGTTATATATATACACTCTATTTACGGGAAAGTTTGAATTGTTAACAGAAAAATCACTTTTTTTTTTTTTTTTTTTTTTTTTTTAGAGAAAAAGAGCAAGCAGGGGAGAGGGGCAAAGGGACAGAAAGAATCTTGCTTGAGCAGGCTCCATGCTCCGCACAGAGCCCGACACAGGGTTCGATCCCACGACCTTGGGATTGTGACCTGAGCTGAAATCAAGAATTAGACACTCAACTGACTGAGCCACACGGGTGCCCCCCAAAATAACAGTTTTAAAGTGCTTTAGCAAATTGCCATCATCACTAAAATAAGTCAGAAGATGTTATTTAAGCTAGAAGCATGAGCACAGAATAGTTGTTAAATATTGAAATAGAAGCAGAAAAAGTTGTTAAGTGTCTGAAAATTATTGATTAGAACAACAGATCTAGGAAGTTCAGAAGTTTCTGGGCTGCATAAGTTAACTCAAAGAAATGGACATGCCAGTATTCTGAAAAATTCACCCGATTCTGAGAGCAGGAATTGGGAATTATTTCCACCTTTCCTTCTGGTTTCTTACATTCTGTGCCATTTTCTTGTTATTACCTTGTAAGCCCCCACTGATGAATAATGAGATGGATTTCTTTGTAACTTCCATTTAAAGGGCTCTTTCTATGTCACAGGGCGCTAGTCTTAGAACGTTTATTATTTAATCTGTCTTCCTCTAAATTACTGTTATCCCTATGTTAGAGGTGAATAAATGGAGGCTGAGTGTGGCTAGGTAGTTTGTCTGTGGCTGCCTGTCTAGCTATGCTGTGCTGCTGCTTTTTATTTTTTCCTCATTGGAATTCCTGTCTTTGTATTTGGATCTTATAGCTAACAACTGTTTTTTCTCCAAAAATCAGATCTCTCCAAGGAAATAATCATTTCCTTTATGGTTCATTGGTTGATTGACATATCAGGGTATCCTTTGCCTCATATCTTTGGAATCAGGAAGAGTTGTAATTGATTATTTTCTCTAGCAGTTCAAGGTAATACCATGGCGGTGGGGGGGTGGGGGGGTGGGATTTGTAGCCCAGTAGCTCAAACCAGTGGGGGATGTTACCTGCTGAAGCCCAGGAGGACTGTCACCCAGAAAAGGACCAGAGGTAATGGCTTCAGGAAAAGTTGCACTGCCATCTGTTGGTGTCCAGGGACCTGAGCCTCAGGGGCATGTAGTGTTCCTGGTCCTGACGGCAGCCCTTCCCTTCTGTGTCTCTTCAGATTGTGTCTAGCCAGCCAGTGGGGAAACTGGTAAGCAGAAGGTTCCTAAGGTCACCGGCCCACTATTTCAGCAGCTGTCTTGGTGCTAACTTGGGGAGCCCTGAGCATCGGAATCCCCTAAGCTTGTTGAAATGCGGATTCCGGGACCCACTGAAGCGGAGTCTCAGGCCAACGTCCAGGAGTATTGTTAGTGACGTCCCCAGGTGATCTTTACACTGACCACAGTTTGAGAACCAACAATTAATCCCCTTCTTTTATAGAAAACTGCCTAGAACTTGAAAGTGATTGGACATTAGTCAGCTACTTACTAATGAAATAGGACTTGAGTTTGGGTGTCTTGAATGCTAGTCAAGTGTTTTTTCTATCACCCATCTCTGGTTTAGGCAAAGATTCAGCAAATAGGTGTCGGGGACCAGTTCATGCCTCGTGGTCTCCAAATTTCCCATCTCCTGGCCTTTTTGGTTGGTTGGGTTAGTATTGCTGGTGTGCTGTGAATGCACACGAAACCTGTACCGTTTCCACCATGATGCGCGGACATTGATACAGAGGCTCTGAATTTAGGACCTTGAGCAGATTGTGGGAGGAGGCAGCCTTTCGTTTTGAAAACAGGAAAAAGTAGAATGCTTAGGAGACCTAGATGGAGCCTTTCCTACTCTCCCTAAAATCACTTTCAAAAATGAGTAACTGGCTGTATTTTTCTTTGTTCTGTAAAGAATGGAGTGAAAAATAGAACTGCCCAGTTAACTGCAGGTTGTCAACTTCCCTTTGTAGTATTAAGTACACTCATCATCTGTAGTAATCTTACATCATTAGTCTTTGGGGCTGCACCTTGTCTCTCCCCATTTCCTGAGATCTGCTGCTTGACTCATGATGTTCCTCAAATTTGGCAGCCTGATGGGTAGGAACAATGATCAGCGTTCCTGCTGTTGCCATAGCCAGGCATGCATACAAGCTCTCTTACGGAATGAGAGAGCATAACCACGTGGTTAGGGGACCTGGGCTCCGGAGCCACGCGGACCTGGTGTCAGCTGTGGCTTCATCCGTACACGGCGATGGCGGCCCTGGAGCAGCCTCGGGGCCATTTCTGCTGCTGTAAGCGGGGATGAGGACACCTGCCCTGTAAAGTTGGGGAGAGGTTCGAGTGCCCAGCATAGTACCTGGTACATAGTTGATTGTCCCTTGGATGTTGTTAGTGATTAATTATTCTCGTATAGTTCTCACAAACTTGGCTCTTTCTCATTAAAACATTAAATCCTTTGTGCCCTTGCAACCCTTCTATTTCTTTGGGGGTGGGATAGGCTGGGAGACGAGTTATGTTGTCAAAACTGAGGTTTCAGCATTCCAAAAGGATTGTCAGTTTCTGGTGGGGACGTGTTCACAGTCCTGAGGTTGCTGAGCTCATCAAGTTATCACAGAGAGCCTGAGTTTTGGAAAGCACGGTGTAGAGGTGTTAGGCGCAGCTAGATAGACTTGGTACATTTTATCCTGCTTGTCAGGTTGTTCAGATTGACTGTGAGTTGGTGAAATATTGCTCCTTCCCAATTTGATTAAAAAATGCAAGAAATAAAAACATAGCATCTTTAAGCATTCAGCTTAAAGAATCCATCAGTTTGAGGGTAGCCATTTTCATCAGTCTGTTGCTGACCTGCTGTGGTCCAGAGAGTCAACGGGATCGGATGATTAAATGCTATTGTTCCTGTGAATGGGCAACTTAGAGTTTATTCTTCCTGTTAAAAACTATTCCTCATGGGAAATTCCTTATAAAATTTTAAATAGTAAGTCAGCCAGGACTGGGTGAGAGGATGCTGGGCCCCAAAGCTCAGGATGTACGAAAGACTATGCCAAGACCCCAGGATTCTGAGATTTGGCAGCAAGATGTGATGAGCTCAGCGTGATCCTGTTTTAAATGTTCCCAACAACGTTCATCTTTGCATTTCGTTTGCTCCTTCTGCACTTGAGAAATCTGCTTCAGAAAAAAGTTATGCTCTTTTAAAATGATGTTTCACAAAAGATCTACAAGGTAGCATTCAATAAATTTCTCTTTTAACTAATTTCGCCTGAAAGCCAAGAGAAAAATATGTGTTTTAATGTAGACTCCACGACATGAATTCTTTCATGCATTTTTCCTTTGTGAATAATGTCTTTCTCTGTGGTTTTACTTCTACCCACGGCTGTGCCTTGGGAACGTCTGCGTCCCATTTGGTTCATCTGGGCGGTGATACTGAGCATTCTGGTAGCAAGCAGATTGCTTGCAGTTCTGGACAAATTCTGAGAACATGCTTTCCTCAGATACTCTATTAGAACATTCTTCCCTTGGCTTGCCATGGAAAGAGATTATAAAAATGCAGATTATAAAATGGAGAACTACTTTTAATCATTTTCTGGTGATACTTATCGTAAAGACTGGATTGTCATGTATCAGTTTATAGATATGATACCTGGTTTACAGTTTGTTAGGAAAAGCCATGATTTGCAGAGTAGAAAATTGAAAATAACTATGGCTTTAGTAAAAGAGAAGTTTCTTCTTTTTTCTGTTGTAGTGTCTTTTCTTACATGTAGGAAGCCCCCAAGGGGCCGTTCCTTCGCTAACAGGGTCCTCAGGGGCTCAAGTGTCCATCCTTCTGCTCTCCCATCTTTGATAGCACGTCTTGGAAAGCACGCCTTGTTCAGGTAGTCGTCTCATGGATGTCTAGAAGGAAAAGGAGAGGAAAAGATGTCCCCGCTTTTTTAGGGATCCTTCCTGTAAGACCACTCCCAACAACTTGGCTCACATCTTCTTGGACAGAACACAGGCACACTCATGGTCACTCTCAGCTGCAAGGGAGGTGAAAGAGTGGAGCCCTTCAGCTGGGCTCACCGCCATATCTAGTGACGCAGTCCTCTGCTGGTCAGTGGTTAGGCAGCCACCAGTCTCTGCCCCACAGATCAATGTTCTAGTTAACTTAAGAGAAAAGTGTGATGTAATTAGAGGTAAAAGTATTAGCCTCCCAATGAAAAATTGCAAAGCTTATAAGATGCTTATTGAATTTATTCAATCTCCATTTAGACTTTGTGATTATTTCTAGTTACAATCAGAACCAGAAGTATTAATGTCAGAAAACAAAACTAAGATGACTTTCCAGTGTGAAGCCATATGTCCTGTGTGGAGTTTATCCCCATGACACGGAAGCCTTAACTATCAGAATCCACCTGCTTATCATGGAGAAACTTGGAGTAATTGGGCTAAACAGAATCTGGCATCCTCAAAGATAGGAGCTAAAAATTGGTTAATTGAAAAAAATACATATTTCAAAAATGAGAATATTCACTTTCCAATCTCTTCATTAAGGGCTGAGGCCTCTTTTGAGGGTGGTTCCTTCATTGGTGTTAACACTGTTTTGGGGCATTAATCATATCAAATGCACTGGACAGTTTCCAATTTTGGTTTTTAGAAATGGAACAAGAACTAAGACACTTATTAAGCAGTCTAAACCCCAGCTTCTTCCTGAAAAAAAAATTTTTTTTTTTACTGTTTTATCCAGGAATTCTTCCGGATGTTTTACTAATTTTATTTTTGCTAATTATTACTATTGGCTGTTTTTTTTTGTTTTTTGTTTTTTGTTTTTTGGTTTTTTTTGTAATTACCTCCCCACCCTAGATTCAATAGCCCTTTCTTTGTAAGGGACTACTTGCTACCAGTTCTTTGCAAAACATTCAACTTAGTCCTTACAGAAGTAAATATTTTTCATCTCACCTCTGTCATTACTATTTAACCAAATTCTATAATTCCAGTAATGAGTCTAAGTGGTTCAAATTGTTTAGGAACAAGTAGAGTCAGATCTCGGTCAGCTTAAAAGTTGCCTACCGGAAGCCAGAGCTGTGCTGGAGGGGTCGTGCTGCTGACCTCGGTGCACATGGGCTCCACTGTCAGCCACTGTATTTATTGGGAGAATGGAGAGACTTGTTAAATCTTAGGAAATCTGTTCTGTGGGGGCCAGTTAAGAGAGGTTCTATTACACTGTAAGTTTATAAGATTTCTTGAAACTTTGAACTCCCTCCTGTTTGTTGACTGGTTAATCCTTGCCAGGCTCCCTACCTTCAGAAAAAGGTTGCACAGGTTAGAGAATATGGGTACTTTCTCGACTTAATTCACCTTTTACCCCCTCACATTCTCTAGCTTGCTTCCCCTTTCTCTCCTACCTCCGTGACTTAATTCTTCAACTTTCCTCCATCAGGTGCCTCCACCCACCCTCACACTTCATTTCTGTTTTAAAAGGTCAAGATCAAATGTCACCTTTCCCGCGAAGCTGTGTCAGATTCCCTAGCTGGGAGGAAATTCTTTACTCTTTGAGTTTCCATACTGGTTTTGGTTTAGCTTTTTTTTTTTTTTTTTTCTTTTCAGCTTTTGTATTAGTTACTTTTTCCTTCTTGTATTATTCTGATTTGCATACAGTCATTCCCACCATCTGCTTAGATATGGCTTCTAGATTGAGCATTAATTTTCTGCTTCTCACAATGCCTTGCATGAAGGAGATGCTCATTTTATATTTATTTGAATGACTGAATGAATATGGAAAATATTAGTAAAAGCTTCAGAATTTCACAGTGTAAATTAGGGTGAAAATTCTGTTGACTGTCAAACTATGCACAACCGTATGTGTTTCTTTCATGAGAATAGATTTTTGAGTTCTAAAAATGAAGAATGAAAGAAAAAGCACTGTTTGCAAATACTATAAACTCTTAGAATATCTTTTTAGTTCAGTAGAGAAAGAGCAAAAAAAAAAACCCAGTATTTTAGAAATGATTTGAAAATATACCTAGCACCAACGTGAATCAGAGACACTAATCTAAACTTTCAAGATCCATTGCTTCCTAGGAATCTTACTTGGGATATTCTTTTTGGGCACTAGAGTGTAGGTGTCAGCTTTTTGAAGATAGAACCGTGAATTCTGAGAATCATACAAGCTGTGACTCCAGCAAGTGTGGAAGAACCAAAAGAACCCAGTTCGTGTCACCCATGCTGCGTGAGAAGCACAAATCAACAGGTAACCTGTCAGCTTCCTTCCAGTTCTTGTTTCTTGGTACCCACATTCAGCAGCAGCAGGCACTGAAGAATCTGACTTCAACTGAAATAAACAAGGCGCTGCTTTGCACAAAAAGAAAGCAGGGGGCAGGGGTAAAGGCTGAAAGGAAACGTAAAATTTGCCTTAATGAGGACTGGGGAAAATGCTTTTTCTACTGGGGGATGAAGTCTGTAACTGCAACGCTTTAAATGTCTTATACCTGTATCTTGTCCACAGCTGATAACGCACACCTCCATCTGCAAGGTGAGGACACCACAGCTCCCGTGCAGTGTTTTGAGTTTTGACCTGAATGGGGAAACTTGAAGTGTAGAGTGTGAAACAAAACTGATAGAGCCAATGTGTATAGCATTTGCTCTGTATGATTTAAAGATTGGAAATTGTTTAGAATATGGGGGCCGGGACTAGCCAATGTGCTGAACAGTCGGGACGGCTGATCCTCCCCCCTGATTCACTCCGGGGAGGGAAGAGAGAGTGGTGGGAGAGCCGTGGCATCACAGGGAGCTCATGGAACTGTCGTGTGTAGTGGTCGGGTCACTCGTGGTCAGTGGCAGGAGACAGCTCAGCAAGGCTTGTGAGGCAACGCAGAAGATCTTGGGGATTTTCTCCCCCGCTTCTCCCAGCGGTCGCCTTGGGAACAGCAGTTCCTGCCCTTGCTTGTCGGGCTCTCTGGCCCTGGGGTGCTCACTGGCAAGCGCTAGACAGCACAGAACTCCGTCCTTGTGAGGGGCTGTGAAAACGGGTGAGCGTGCTGACCCCCCGCAGGCCCCTCTGCTTTCTGCCACTTCAGACCCCCAGGCCAACGCTCTGCAGTCTCAAAGACGGCTCTTCCTAACGCTGCCTCTCTGACCAGGGCTTGTTTTTGCAGTGCAGAGTGAGTGACTATGATCACTCCTCACTGCAAAATTTAGGAATATTAAAGGCAAAAAAAAAAAAAAAAAAAGGCCCAGGAGAAATGGGCTGGAAACAGCCCAAAATGCCCAACAATAAGAGAATAGGTTAAAACATTGTGGTTTATTTAGGCAATGAAATGTTGCTAAGCAATAAAAAGTAACAGAATGCTGATAAATACAACAACAACATCATGAATAAATGCCAAAACATTAAATTGGCATACTGGAGGATTGTACTTATATGAAGTTATGAAGTTCAATACCAGGCAAAACTCATCTCCAGTGACAGAAGTCCATAATGTTAATCTTTTAGAGTGTTCACTGGCTTATCTTGATCTAGGCTGTGGTAACAAGTGTGTGCATATGGAAAACGTCTTAAAAATTATGTTATATGTATATCATATAAAACATGTTAAGTTTACGTAATATCAATATGATGGACATTAGCGAGAGGAAGAAGAATGTAAAAAATGATATATTGTTATTGAGGTGGGGAATGCAGACATTTTTTTTTCCTTTTAGGTAAGAAAGGATAAAAAGGAAACAAAAAAAGGGGACAAATTGGAAGAATAAATTAAGATGACAGAAATGCATCCAAATAATATCAATAAAAGTAAATGCACTAAACTCACAAGTGAAGGATAAACTTGAAAGGTTAAATTAAAAAAAATCCAATATATGTGGTTTAAAGTTTTAAATGAAAGGATGAAAAATGAATATGATTAAAATAAAACCGATTAATGTAGAATAAAATTGACTTTAAGAAAAAAAAATTTAGAGATGAAATAGGTCACCACAATGATAGAGGATTAAACTCGTCAAGATGTGGTAATTTTAAACATCCATGCACCTAATAAAATACCCTCAAAATGTTTGAAGTCCAAAGTGGCAGAACTACAGGGATAAATTGATAAAAACGACATCGCAGGAGTAGTTTTTAAGACATGCTCTTGAGTTTTGATAGATTAAGCTGCCAACTCAAAAAGATACAGGAAATCTGAATAGCGATTGATAGCCTTGATCTCATGGATATATACAGAATTCTGCAGCCAAGAATTAGAGAAGGGAAGCCTGGTGGCTCAGTCGGTTTAAGCATCTGGCTCTTGGTTTTGGCTCAGGTCATGATCTCGTGGTTTCCTGAGTTCAAGTGGCGCATCAGGCTCTGAGCCTGCTTGAGATTCTCTCTCTCTCCCTCTCTCCCTGCCCCTTCCCCACTCGAGCTGTCTCTGTCTCTCTCAAAATAAATAAACTTTAAAATTAAGAAAGAATTAGAGAAAGCACATTTTCCCCTCAATCCACACGAAGGATTCACATTTGGTGAAGTATTAGGCAACCAAGAAAGCTTCAATAAATTTCAAAGATCAATCCACGTAGACCAATAACTCTTACTACTCTATAATTGAACTGAAGTTTAAAAACAAAAAGATATCTTTGTATGTTAAGAGACACACTTCTAAAAAACCCACAAGTTAAAGTGGGCACCGCAGTGGAAATTTGCTGAATGATAATGAAAGTTCTACACATAAAGACTGGTAGGCTGCAGCAAAAGTGAAAGTTCTCTTACGTTTTATCTTTGGGAGAAATTTTTAGCTTTAAATTGTCCAAAAGAGGAAGACTTCACAATTAATGAGTCGTGCCTATCCTTTAAGAAGTTAAAAAATAATGACAGAGTAAACCAAAATTAAGTTTGAAGAGAAAATAAAAAACAAGAGCAGGAGTCAATGAAATAGAATCAAAGGTGTTACAATATAGAATATCAACAAAGCAAAAATTGTGGGGTTTTTTTGGAAAATAATGGCAGCAACTTTCTGCCAAAAATGATCAACTGAAAAAGCAAAAGGACACAAATGCTGTAACGAATGTGGAGGGGATTTAAGTAGATCTAAAACAGAAATTAAAGGAATACTACTAAATACTATCAACCATTCTAGACTAGCAAATTTGAAAGCATAAATAAAATGGACAAATTCTTGGAAAAATATAATTTATTAGAACTGACCTCAAAAGTAATCAACTTCAATAGCTATTAAAGAAGTTGAAGAAGTGATTATAATCTTCCTACAAAGAAAACACAAGACAGATGGCTTTATAGGCAATCTAACAGACATTTCAAGGATAATCCCAGTTTTATTCAAACTCTTGTAATTATATTACAAGAGGGAAGAATAGCAATTCATTCTATGAGGCAAGTATAACCATGGCACCAAAACTAAAGCAAGCCAGTATGAGAAGGGAAAAATTCATTTCTCTCATGAACATAGGCAAAAGTTCTAAATGACGTTATTAGCAAATCAGACAGTGTATTAAAAAAACTATGTGCTTGGGGCGCCTGGGTGGCGCAGTCGGTTAAGCGTCCGACTTCAGCCAGGTCACGATCTCGCGGTCTGGGAGTTCGAGCCCCGCGTCAGGCTCTGGGCTGATGGCTCAGAGCCTGGAGCCTGTTTCTGATTCTGTGTCTCCCTCTCTCTCTGCCCCTCCCCCGTTCATGCTCTGTCTCTCTCTGTCCCAAAAATAAATAAACGTTGAAAAAAAAAAAATTAAAAAAAAAAAAAAAAAAACTATGTGCTTATCTTAGTAGATGTAGAAAATGTCCTTAAAGTATTCTATTACAACTAATGTTAAAATCTCTTGGTGCTTTAGAAGGGAAATTCCTTAACTGGTAAGGCACCATCATTCTAAATGGGGAAACACGTATATATTCCCTTACAATTAAGGAATGCCACGGGGAGCCCTGCTATTACCACTTGTATTCCAGTTTTATTACAGATCTATATGGGGGCGCCTGCATGGCTCAGTCTGTTGTGCTTGACTCTTGAGTTTAGCACAGGTCATGATCTCACAGTTTGTGAGTTCAACCCCTGCATTGGGCTCTGCGCTGACAGTGCAGAGCCTGCTTGGGATTCTCTCTCTCCCTTTCTCTCTGCCCCTCTGCTGCTCCCTCTTCCTCTCTCTCTCTCTCATTCTCTCACTGTCAAAAATAAACTTTAAAAAATATATACCAAAAATATATATTAAATATATATATTTTTAAAAAGATCCTGTATAGTGCAGGGGTACCTGGGTTTAGTGTCCAACTCTTGATTTCAGTTCAGGTCATGACTTTAGGGTTGTGGTATTGAGCTCCTTGTTGGGCTCCATGCTGAGTGTGGAGCCTGCTTAGGGTTCTCTCTCCATCTCTGTCTCTCTCTTTCTCTGCCCCTCTTCCCTGCTTGCTTGCTCGCTCTTTCTCGTTCTCAAAAAAAAAAAAAAAAAAAAAAAAAAAAGATGCTATGTAGTGCAATAAGAAAAATATACTAGAACCCTAGAGATTAGAAAGGAGAAATAAAAGTATTATTTGCAGTGTTTAGCAAGGTGGCTGGATTCAAAATCAGTTGCGTTTCTTTACATTACAAGCAACTAAAAATGTATTTAAAGAGGAGACCTAATTGACAATAGTGATGGAAAATATAATGTACTGAGTAGTAAATCTAACTAAAAACCTATGCTATCTCCACAGGGAAAATCAAAAATGTTTATTATGAAGGCATATTTTTAAGGACATAAAAGTGTAGAGGAATACCATGTGAATAGATAAGGAGACTTACGTGGCAGATTGTATTTTCCAAAGATAGCCCTAGTAGTATCTCCTAGCCTACTTTTTTCTTTTTTTCATAAAAAGTGAATTTGATATTTCTCCCCTGTGAACCTGGGTCTATGATTCTGCGGTAGAAGTGATACAATACATAGTAACTTCCAAGATTAGTGTCCCTTCTTTTCACACTGATGGATAGGTTTAATAAATAATTCTAGTCAAAATTTCAACAGGGTGATTCTGATAGGATTTGATGAAGTTATTCTGAAGTAAGTCTCTATGGAAGAATAAATATCTGAGATAGCCAGAACATTTTTGAAGAGGAATATAGCAGGAAGAGAGGATTTATCTTACCCAGGCATCAGAACTTAATATGAAATTATGATAATTAAAACTGCCTGATATGGGTTCAGGGATAATCAAAGTATATTTATAGATGTTTGATATCTGACTAAAGTGGCATGGGGGATCATGGAGAAAGGAGGGACAGTGTGATTATAGGACTTAAAAAAGTTATCCATATGGGAAAAAGTGAAGTTGGATTCCTTCTTCACAACTTATGTAGAGATAAGTTCCAAATGGTTAGAGACTGATATGCCAAAGACAAAATGTTAACACTCTTAGTAGAAAAAATTGATGTATCTTAGACCTTGGGCTAGGAAAGCTTTCTTCAAAAAAAAATTTTTTTAAAGAAAAAGCATTGAATGTAATAGACAAGATTGACAAATTTTAGTATATAAAAAATCAAGAAATCTGTTAACAACAAAAACAAACACATAAAGAAATTGAAAAGATAACTTATAAACTGGGGGGAAATATTTGCATCATATGATACTGATATGGATTAATATCAATCATATATATATATATGTATATATATACATACAATCAAACATATATATATATATATATATATATATATATATATATATATTTACAATTCAATAAATAAAACAATCCGTTGGAAAAATAGGCAAGATTCATGAGCAGCCATTTCAAAGAAAAGGAAACTCCTGTGGCCAATACACGCATTAAAATGTTTTCAATATCATTTTCATTTAGGGAGATAGAAGTCAAGAATACAACCAGACTGATGAAAAGTAAAAGGTCTGACAAAAACAAATGCCATAGAGGCTATAAATCCACAGGAGTGTTTTATACATTGCTGGGGAAGTGTAATTAATCACAGTCACTTTGCAAAAATAATTTGGCATTGCTTCGTAGGGTTGGACATTAACAAATAAAAACCTAGCAGTTTTACTCCAAGGTATGTACCCAAGAAATAGTCTTGAATATGGGCATTAAGAGATGGGTAAAAAGTGTTAGTAGCAGTGTTCTTTACAATAATAAAAACCTGGAGACCTTCCAGAGTCCATCAACGGGACAGTCAATGAATAAAGAGTTCACAAAATTCCATTTACACAATGGACTGTTATGCAGCAGTGGAAGTGAATGAACAATAATATCCAGCAATCTGGATGGGTCTGAGTAGTAGCATTTTTTTTCAGTGGTGGTAAAAAAGCACATAATATGAGATCTAACAAATTTTTAAATGTAAAATACAGTTTTGTTAAATATAAGCTCCATGTTGTACAGCAGATCTCCAGGACCATTTCATCTTGAAACGTCATTACCATTAGACAGCAACTCCCCGTTGCCCTCTTCCCCCCAGACCCTGGCAGCCACCATTTTGCTTTCTGCTTCTGTGTGTTTGACTATTCTAGATACTTCAGTTACGCGAATCATGCAGTATTTGTTCTGTGACGGGCTTATTTTCCTTAGAACAATGTTCTCAAGTTCATCCATGTTGTCTCATAGTGCTGTTCTAAGAGGTGTGAGGTGATGTCTCATTGTGGTTTTGATTTGTATTTTTCTGGTGATGAGTGATGTTGAGCATCTTTTCATGTAATTGTTGGCCATTTGTATGTCTTCTTTAGGAAAATATCTATTCATGTCCTCTGCCCATTTTATAATCAGTGTGTTTGCTATTGAGTTGTATGAGCTCCTTGGATGTTTTGGATATAGACCCCTTATCACGTATATGTTTACAAATATTTTCTCCTAGTAGGTAAGGTGTGTTTTCATCTTGCTGATGATTGTTTATTTTACTGTGCAGAAGCTTTTTACTTGGATGCAGTCCCACTTACTGAATTTTGCTTTTGTTGCTTGTACTTGTGATGTCATTTCCAAAAAATTTCCAGGACCAAGGTTGAGGAGCTTTCTCTAAGAGCTTTATGGTTTCAGGTCTTACATTTAAGTCTTTAATCCATTTTGAGTTAGTTTTTGCGAGTGGTACAAAGTAGGAGACCAACTTAATTCTTTTGCACGTGGTTATCCAGTTTTCCCGTCACCATGTGTTGAAATCATATTTATTCTAGTGTCTATGACGGGCATGACCCAAACTTTGCTGATCATGCACCCTTCCCCTTGTCCACAGGGACTGGCCAGGGGTTTGGGGTGAAATTTGATATTTGATATGTGTCCTGAGAGTGGAGGTTTCTCTTTTCGTTTTGAACTATAAACTGCAAAAGTAGTCACTAGTCACTGGGAACATTTTATTTCATTGACTCTGTGCAATCTGTTCTTTTAGGTTACCTTTTAAACTGTATAATGTCGTGTGGTGAGTTTTAAAGTTCACATGTTACAAATGCACAGAATGAAACTTGGTAATACATGTTCATATGGTTTGTAAGTCTCTGATATACTATTCAGTTGAAGGCCAGTTTCATTTCAGTCTCCTGAGTAGCACAGGAGAAAAGCATTATTTAATGTAAAGCTTGAAAACAAACTGAGAAATAGTTTGGTAGAAGAAGAAAGATGGAAATTGTATGCTTCTAAAAAAAAAAGGTTCCCACTGCCAACATGTTTTTAATTGAAAAAATAAAAAATAAAAAGCCTGCTGTCATAATTGAAAAAGAACCTCTCAGATTCCATTGTTCTTGGAGCATACCTGGAATCCTGAGCACCATTGCCTCAAATGTCAATAAAAAAAATTGCCGCGCACTAGGCTGCTGTGCATTTTCGCAGGCTTAGGTGTTTATCAGTGCAACACACATTCATGAGACACTTACTGTGTTCTGGGCCTGGGCCATCCAGGTGTGAAACACGGAGCTCCCGGTGAAGCAGCTCACAGCCCTCAGGGCACAGACACAGACACACAGGAATTGCCAGTTGATATGGCAAATAGAACAGCTGTGGGTTCTGAGGATCCAGTGGAAGAAGTGCTGAACTTTACCTGGCTCTAGACCTCTAATGCTGAAAATGGCACTTACTGGGTAGTTAATGTTGACTCCATCAGGGATCTTAAAGCTAGTTCAGCTCACCTTTGCATTTGAGTTATTTCTGAAATTAGAAAGTAGTACTATTTGAACTTATATTCAGACAAAGCCACAGGAGATAGAAAAGTACCTAAATCTCAAAGAGGAGGAGCAGACAAGAAAGAGGTTTGGCCTGGATGGACTTGGGACTTGGAATTTTGTGGATTTGAACCCCAGGACCCTCTAGAGTAGGAGAAAGTGGACCTTCCCTCACACAACATACACACACACACACACGCACACACATACACACACACACACACACACATCATGCGAATATATACATATACATACACATACACGTATACGTATACATATACGTATATGTAAACATATACGAGTTTAGAGAAGATGCCTAGAGACAGAAGGATTGACACCAAGCCACATACACCTTCAAACGGATCACTTAGCACCGTTCAGGCTCCACCATGCTTGGACTCTGATGCCCTGTGCTGGACCAGGCCATGCTCTTGTGCACAATCTCTGCCACGTGACTCAGGCTCCAGGACCACACGCAGATGCCCTTACCTGGACCCCATCATCTTGCCCTGGGCCATGACACCCACCCCAGATTGAATGTCCACTGGCTCCCACGAGTAGGCTATTTCCGATTATGCAGGGATCCTTGAACTCGTTTTACCGTTGGGGGCCATTCTATCACAACCCCACTCTCTGAGAAGTTTGAGTCGTGTGTCATCGTTCTATGGCCCCAGTGAAAGCTAAAGGTCTGTCTCCCCTCTGAGTAGAGCTGATAAGAGCACAGATCAAATTAATGTGACTATTGAATTAAACAGAAAATGGCTATCCGTTTCTATTCCATATTCAGAGAACTGTGGATCTCAAGTACTCAGACAACAGTCACTAATTTCCTTCCTTCTGCTTGATTTATTGGGTGAGACATTTCATATATTTGAATTTGGTATGTGTATGTGTGTGTGTTTCATGGAGACTTCATATGTTCTAGCATTTTAGGATGGCTAAATGTTTATTCTTCAGTCTCGGATCTTTTTTTTTTTTTTTTTAGCATATCTTGTTGGTACTTTATAGAGAAGAATGAAGAATAAATATTTCTCACCTGGATACCATTCTAGAATGACAGAAAACATTCGTGGCAAGGGTTTCACTTTTACTTCCGCTCACTGAGGAGCTACTTCTCATTTCTGAGAATTTGAACCCACCTTAAGATCTGTCTTCTGAACTTTCAAGGACCCTTTAGAATTTGGGGTTTGCATTTTGATTTGGTGTTATATCTGGTTTAGTTTTGGCATAAACATTCTTCAGTCCTTTTTCCTCTGTGTACTTTCCCCAAGATGTCATATCACCTCCTCTGACTTCACTTATTACCTCTAGTGGGAAGACCCAGGTCAACTTGTAAACTGGGGCTCTCATTCCTACTGTTGCTTCCTGCCATCCATTTGCCTCCATCAAGGCCTGATTTCTCACATCCTTTTTATTTTTTTAAGCTTATTTATTTATTGATGGGGAAGGGGGGAGAGCAGGGAGAGAGGGAGAGAGAATCCCAAGCAGGATCTGAGCTGTCAGTGTGGATCCCAACATGGGGCTTGATCCCACACACCATGAGACCATGATCTGAGCGGAAATCAAGAGCCGGACATTTAACAGACTGAGCCACCCAGGCATCCCTCACATCCTTTTAAAGCTAAGTAGCTGCCTCTCCCAGATGCGTTATTCCTCCAGATTCCATGCCATCCTGTAACTGGTTTGCTAAAGTTGACAGCCTCAGTCACTGACAAATAGTCACAGCAGGATGTGCAGAAACCGCAGAGAATCGCTAAATGGAATTTACAGGGTTGTTAGGTCATCTTGCCCACAGATTATTTTACAGAAGTTATACAAATTGAAAAATAATGAACAGAAAAAAAGATGGAGTTGGAAAAGGAATAAAATATGCTTCTAGAAGTTCATGTTTGTCTCCTCTTCTAAAATGTTTCCATATCTTCAGGAGACAACAATTTTGTGCTCTCATATCCACCGACCTTGTCAAAATTGCCGCATCACTGAGTGTGTTTCGTAACAGCTAGCTCCCAGAACACTCTCCAGAATGGGCCCTTCTTCACTCTCTACGTCCACTTCTTCAAGGACCTCAGATCGTTAGATTCAGAAAGCTCACCCGACCTCATTCTGTGGGTCACTAAAGTAAAAGGTGCCTCAGTACCTGGTTATATAATCAAATATATAATGATGCTAAGTATTTCAAGCTCTCCAAAATGAGGACCAAACTGTATCCACCTAGCTCTCATAAAAATGGTGTAATCCCTTTTCTTTCATTCAGTGATAATGCACGGAGGAAGGAATTCATGTCATCTCTAATGCCAGATTTGCGTAAACAGTGAGGCTGGATCATCTAAATTCAGCTTCTCTTCGACTGATCCACTGAACACAGATGAGTGTGTGAGATGAACATTTCAACCAGACTGAAACTCTGGCTGCCTTCGGTCAGTCTGCAGAGAATCTGTGGTAGGCTGTGTGGGTACCACCATGATCCCTGCTCATCAGCAGAGGCTCCTCGCATCGCGTTGGTGGGACATGACTGCAGAACCACGTCGGAATGTTTTCAGGAGGACTCAAGAGCATGATGCTTCACAGGGAGGGTGCAGTGGTCCAGAAAAGAGGCTTTTCCACATTTGAGAAAGGATAGGGTGGCACTTGGTGAAAGACATTGTTCAAGAAAGGAATGATCAGCATTTTCCTTGTCATAATGATGTCAATACCGATGACCAATTTTTAAAAACTCATTATTATCGTATGTTGGGAAGACGGGAAGAGGAAGTGAATATGGATGGATGTGTGTGAAGGAAAACAGCATCAGCTGTGGATTGCTGATCGAGTATTTTGTGAACAATGTAAAGTCACATTCCCCAGGAGTGTCAGAGGAGGGTCATACAGATTGATGAGAAAATGCTTTAGCATTTCAAAACAACTCAAGCAGTTGTCATTTTGTTTGCCTCTGAGTTTGAATAATTTTTTTTTTACTTCACGTGTACAAGACAGCACGCTGTAGAAAGGTAAGAGATAATGTTTGAAATAGGTGAATCCAGAAGTGACAGAATAGGCATATTATTTAGGAATATGGCTTAAGAAAAACAGCCAGAAGATTTGAGAATGATTGTTTCTGGGGACCAGCAAAGCCAGGGGAGGAGGCACAGGGTAGAGGAAGTTTCTGAAATGCCTTTCTGGCCGTAGTGTATAATTACGGGAAAAGGTTTAGAGATGCGTTCCATCATCCACAAAGGTGCTTGCCCACGTATGTCCCGTGGGTGTCTTTATGTCCCGTGGGTGGGCGGGAGGTGCTGAGAGCCCTTCCAGGGGCGAGAAGCACAGCCTCCAGTGCAGCAGGGAGGCCACAGACACCGTGGTGACCGGGGGGGGGGGGGGCCCTGCAGGCACAGGTGTTAACAGGGCCTGGCTGTGGGAGTTTAACTTGTGTCAGGAGACAGGGCTGTGTCCGTGAAGTGGGCCTTTGCCCTGGATGGGGTGCTGGAGACTTCGTGACAGGAGGAGGGACGGTGGAGAGAAGCTGAGTTGGTGCAGAAGCCACAGCCGCTTGTGTTACCTGGAAGAAGCGTTTGGCGATTGTTGTGGTTTGTGCAGACACTCGGTTTCGTCTGCGCCTGGAGAGGACTCCAGCGTGGCCTTGTATGTCTGTGTCCCAGGCTGCTCTCAGCAGTTTCTTGAGGAGCCCTGGTTTCTTTATAGGGAACGAGATCTAGAAACAAGTCGTGGGGGTGGATAGGTTTATGCACAGCTGTTGGCCTGTTACTGCCTCCAGACCCTTTCAGTGGACAGAGCCAGGGAACATTTTTATTTTATTTTATTTTATTTTATTTTATTTTATTTTATTTTATTTTATTTTATTTTATTTTACTTTATTTTATATTTTTTCATTTCATTTCATTTATTTTACTGTACCTTTTTACTTTTTATTTAAATTTTAGTTAACATACAGTCCAATATTGGTTTCAAGAGTAGAATTCAGTGATTCATCCCTTACATACAACACCCAGTGCGCATCACAACACCTGTCCTCCTTTTTGAAAAAAAAAAAAAAGTTTATTTATTTATTTGAAGAGAGAAAGAGAGAGAGAGAGAGTGTGAGAGTGGGGGAAAGGCAGAGAGAGGGAGAGAATCCCAAGCAGGCTCTGAGCTGTCAGCACAGAGCCTGATCCCGGGCTCAAACTCACAAGTCGTGAGATCATGACCTGAGCCATAACCCAGTCTGAAGCTTAACTGACTGAGCCACCCAGGTGCTCCATAAGTGCCCTCCTTAATCCCCATCACTCATCTTGCCCACCCCCCCCCCACCTCCCTCCATCAACCCTCAGATTGTTCTCTATTGTTAAAGGTCTCTTGTGGTTTGTTTCCCTCTCTCATCCCCCCCCCCAATATGTTGATCTGTTTTGTTTCTTAAATTTTACATATGAGTGAAATCGTATGATGTTTGTCTTTCTCTGATTGACTTATTTTGCTTAGCATAATACATTCTAGCTACATCCACGTCATAGCAATGGTAAGATTTCATTCTTTTTGATGGCTGAGTAATGTTCCTCTGTGTGTGTGTGTGTGTGTGTGTGTGTGTGTGTGTGTGTGTGTATACACCTTCTTTATCCATTCATCAGTCAGTGGACATTTGGGCTCTCTCCATAGTTTGGCTATTGTTGATAATGTTGATTATGCTGCTGTAAACATCGGGTTGCATGTACCCTTTTGAATCTATATTTTTGTATCCTTTGGGTAAATACCTAGTAGTGCAATTGCTGGATTTTAGGGTGGTTCTATTTTTAGTTTTTGGAGGAAACTCCATACTATTCTCCAGAGTGGCTGCACCAGTTTGCATTTAGGGAACATATATTTTAAGTTCATGAGTTTACACTGATAACTTTACTATTAGCTTAGGAACACAGAGTTCTTCTCCTTTCCCCATTCCTGATTTGTATTTCTCTTCCTCATCATGAGAACCCTGGTTCCCTACAACATCAGAGTAAATATATCTACTTACTTCCTCTGTCTTACAACTTGAACAAAGTTTCAGAATAATGTGAGTGCCATTACCAACAATAAATTGATCCTACTTTACTATGAAGTTCGATTTTTTTTTTTTGCAATTATTTTGGGGTTTATAATAATAGCCCTAGTACCAAAGTTTACAGTCAGGTTATATATTTAATGTACACTTAGGTTAATTTTTTTGTTTGTAGTAGTTTTTGATATTTTTCATCCTTTTAATTTTTTCCTTTGAATATGTAAAAATACACACAACTCAAAAGTCAAAGTCAAAGAAGTAGGTAGACTCAAAGAAGTCTCCTTCCTCTCCATACACCCCCACCCACTTTCTTACCAACTCCACATATACATATTGTCATTGGTTTACAATTTATCTCTCCTATTTCTGCAAAAAAGGAAATATATATACATATATATTTTATATACATACATATGTATATTTAAATTATCCCTTCTCTCTTAAGAGAAAGGGCAGTATGTTGTACATACTCTTTTATACTTTTTTCATTTAAAATACATCCTGGGAGTGACTGGGTGGCTTAATCAGTTAAGTGTCTGACTCTTGATTTCTGTTCAGGTCATGATCTCATGGTTTGTGAGTTCACACCCCACGTTAAGCTCTGCACTGACAGTGCAGACCCTGATTGAGGTTCTCTCTCTCTACCTCTCATGCTCTCTCTCTCTCTCTCTCTCAATAAATAAACTTTAAAATAAAATAATAAAATAAAATATGTCCTGGAAGTCACCATATGAGTTCAGAGGGATATTCCTCATTCTTTTTAGTATTCCATTATATGGATGTATGGATGTTCCATAGTATATTCACTCAGTGTCTCATGGATAAGTACTAAGTTAATTGCAATGTTTTTCTGTTGCAAATAATGCCACCACTATTACAAATCTGTTCCTATGTTGATTTGTACTTGTAGAGGTATATGTTCAGAGTAGATTTCTAGAAGTATAATTACTGGGTCAAAGGGTAAATACATATGTAGTTAGCTCCTTCCAAATTCCTTTGTTGGGGCATTGCCCTACCCTTCCCCCTATGGCATCCACCCTGGGAGTGTAGGGGAGGCCTATCTCCCCATCAGTGCTGCAGGAGGGGCTGCTAGGCTGTGGTCTATCTTGTCCCAGCCTCCTTGAGTTCTTCTGCAGCTGCAAGACTGTTCCTACACCTCCATCCTCTGTGTCTGTCCTCATCAGGAAGGAAATAAGTAGGAGTTCACAAGACTAGAGGGGTTGCCCATTTTAATGTTAAAAGAGAATCATTTGGAGAACAGCTTGAAATGCTCTGCCTTGAATGTGACTGGAATGTGTACTCTGGGAACCCATAAAGATCTATTATAGACAAATTGTGAAGGGCCTCTATGCCGTTTGCAAAACACAAACTCAGATAAGAGTGTCTGCTCTGTGTGGGACCTATATTCAGAGTCACATGGTCTAAATGAACTGCTTTGAATTATACGCATAGTTATCTCCCTGAAATTGACTTTAGCAATGACTTTATCTTGCTAAGAGTCAAGTACATTCACATACATTTAATGCTCACCTACCTTCATTCAGAACCTGATCAGGTCAATCAGTACTTATTGAAGAGTTTGTATTTTCATGGATCATGCTACAGAGTAGGCTGTACAAGATTTGGCGTGGGCACTTATCAATCCATACGATAAATAATTATCCACTTCCTTTTTCATTGAAAACTTTCTTGTCTGATTGTAAAAATAACACATTTTTCTATGAAATGTGTAAAATAAAGAGATTCATGAATATAAACGTAAAGATTGCCTTTTAGGGCCAACCCAGATGTAATCACCATCTTGGTATCATTTTGATTTGCTTAATCCCCCAACAAAGTAATTCTCTAGAGGCAGGAAAAATGTCAGATTCATTTTTTTTTAATGTTTACTTATTTTTGAGAGAGACGGAGTGTGAGTGGGGGAGGGGCAGAGAGAGAGGGAGACAAGGAATCTGAAGCAGACTCCAGGCTCTGAGCTGTCAGCACAAAGCCTGACACGGGGCTCAAACCCACGAACCCACAAACTGTGAGAGTATGACCTGAGCTTAAGTTGGCTGCTTAACTGACTGAGCCACCCAGGTGCCCCCAGATTCATTTTTTAAAAATGTATCTTTTATCAAATGAAAGCATACTTGTTATAGAGAAAAAAGAAAATACCACTCGTGTTCTTCCACCTAAACACAATTCGGTGTGCTTCTTCCCAGTCTTTCTATGAATATATTTAAACTTTTATGTTGTAATCCACCGTTGATACTGTTTTAGTGACTGCATAATATTTCAAGTGTGTATGTAATAAATAAGTACTTGTGCAATGAATTGATAAATGACACTCTCAAAATCTAAAACTTAAATTTCTTTAATGTTTGTTTATTTTTGAGAGATAAAGAGTGTGAGTGGGGGAGGGAAAGAGAGAGAGGGAGACAGAGGATCCGAAGAAGGCTCCACGCTGACAGCACAGAATCTAAGGTAGGGTTCAAATTCATACACCATGAGATCATGACCTGAGCTGAAGTCTGATGTTTAACCGGCTGAGCCACCCATGTGCCCCCCAAATCTAAAACTTTAAATTCCGACCAGATAAAGTATTACAAGCTAACACCTCATCTCATTGGTTGTGCATGGTACATTTTGTTAACAAATATCCCTACCATAAAGAGCAGTGTTGTAAGAGGTGTCAAAGGGGAGCAGGAAAACTCCTGAAGTAGAAAAGTAGCATCAATGGTAATGCTAACACTGTAGGAGAAGAAAGAATTCTTAGAGTACAAGGAGCAAATCCATAGAGGAGATTATTTCTAGAATGCTTTCTTTAATGGGGTCAAAAATGAATCAGAGTAGTTTTATATTTGCATTTCCCCAAAATTGCTCACGTGAAGGAAGGAGCAAACAAATGCTTAAGCGTGTTGTCCTCTACCCTAAAAACCAGAATTTTGGAATAATATTCCGTTACATGCTTTAAAACAATTTTTTTAACGTTTATTTACTTTTGAGACAGAGAGAGACAGAGCATGAACAGGGGAGGGTCAGAGAGAGAGGGAGACACAGAATTCGAAACGGGCTCCAGGCTCTGAGCTGTCACCACAGAACCCGACGCGGGGCTCGAACTCACGGACCGTGAGATCATGACCTGAGCCGAAGTCAGATGTTTAACCGACTGAGCCACCCGGGCGCCCCGTTACATGCTTTTTAAATTTGGTTCGAGAAGCAGGACTCCCCCAGCATGTAACAAGTGTAACTTTGCCAAGCATAGCATATCTGTAGAATGAGATTGGGTAAGACTGAAGTCAGACCTCAGACCCTGGCCAGTGAGGGGAGAAGACCAGACCCTGACCGCTGTTCTACAGCTGGGATGGCGTTTGCTTCACATGATCTAATCAGGCATCACCTCACCTCCTGGATGCAGCCTAGGCAATTTTCCAGCTTTTCTTCAGGTTGTGGAGAAGAGGGTATGGCAATGTTTAGTAAATGCTTTGCTACTTTATATCATAGTCTCTTTTCTGCGGCAGAATAACAGGCATTGCAGGAATTAGAACTCTCAAAAGCCCTAGTTAAATACCCTTCTCAATGGCGACTGAAAGGTGAGCGAGGCCCCCGTTCTGACTCTTGGCAGGCAGGAGATGCCTGGCAGCAGAGAACCAAAGAACTGAAAGTTATGGTATGTTACCGCCTTCTCTTTTTTGTTTTAATTGAAATTTTTGTTGAGAAATTGTAGATTCAAATGCAGTTGTAAGAAATTATACAGAGGGGCGCCTGGGTGGCTCAGTGGATTAAGCGTCCGACTCTTGGTTTCAGCTCAGGTCATGATCTCAGGTGTTGGTGAGTTCAGCCCCACGTTGGGCTGTGCGCTGACAGCACAGAGACTGCTTGGGATATTCTCTCTGTCTCAAAATAAATAAATAAATTTTCAAGAAAAAAAAAAGATAGTACAGAGAAATTTCATATATTCTTTACCCAGTTTCCCCCCATGGTAACATCTTACACAATATAGTACGGTAACAACCAGGATATTGACATTGGTATAATTTACTACATCATTCAGCTTTTCCCAGTTTTACTGGTGCTCATTTGTGTGGGTAGTGCACATGTGTATCATTCTATTGTACTAAGCTGTATAAGATGCATAAGTAAATATTAATGCAAGAATATTGCATTAGGTTCTACACAACTTTATCATCTATGTGGGTTTTCATATCTACCATGATGGTCAACATACTACACAGTTCGACGTGATGAGGAACCTTCCCATTGCCTATTACAACCTACAGAGCCACTTTCTCCCACATTGCTTCCTATTTTTAACCCCTGGCAACCTCTAACCTATTTTAAAGTTTCTGAATTTCTTATATTTTGTCATTTCAAGAATGTTATATAAATGGAATATGTTCATTATGTAACTTTTGGGATTGGATATTTTTTTACTCAGAATGATTACCTGAAAATTCACCCAAGTTTTGTTTTTTTTTTTTAAATCTTTATTTCTGAGACAGAGCATGAGTGAGGGAGAGGCAGAGAGAGAGAGAGGGAGACACAGAATCCAAAGCAGGCTCCAGGCTCTGAACTGTCAGCACAGACCCCAATGCGGGGCTCAAACTCGTCAACCGCGAGATCATGACCTGAGCCAAAGTCGGACGCTCAACCAACTGAGCCACCCAGGCGCCCTTTCACCCAAGTTTTTAAGTGTCATTTATGTAGTTTGATCCTTTTTATTGCTGAGTAATATTCCATGACAGGGATGTATCAGCTACGTAGGTCTCTTATTTTATTTGGACTGATTATAAATCATATGATGTTCTAAATTATGGGTTCCCTATTTTATTGTTAGCATATGGAAGTGCTGTTAGTTTTAAAGTGTTGGTCTTATTTATTGCAAGCTTGCTGAACTCACTTATTCTAGAAAATTGGTAGGTTTTGGGGGGTTTGCCACATAGACAATCATGTCATCTGCAGTTAGCAATAGTTTTATTTCTTCCTTTCTAATCTCTATGCCTCTGATTTTTTTCTCTTGCCGTATTGCAGTGGTTAGAACATCTAGTATTATGCTGTCTAGCAGCATGGGGAGAAGACTTCCTCAGATTTTCCCCAAGTTTAGGGGAAAACATTCAGTCCTTCTAGCTACAGGTTTTTGCAGATGATCTTTATTACTGAGGTAATTTCCCTTTATTCCTTCTTTTTAAATTTTTTAATGTTTATTTACTTTTGAGAGAGAGGGAGACACAGAATCTGAAGCAGGCTCCAGGCTCTGAATTGTCAACACAGAGCCCGATGCGGGGCTTGAACCCACAAACTGAGAGATCATGACATGAGCCGAAGTTGGATGCTCAACCAACTGATTCACCGAGGCACCCTATTTCCTTTTATTCCTAGCTTGCTAAGGACTTTTATTGTGAGTGGGTGTTAAATTTTGTCAAATGCTTTTTCTGTGTCAATCAATATGATCACATGATTTTCCTCCTTTAACTTGTTGATACATTGAGCTATATGGATTTGATTTTCCAATAAGTAGCAACTTTGGACAAGTAAGGGAGTAGACTATGGAAGACTTAGCCAAGTCTCATAAATGAAAGCCAGGGTGTTTAGATTTGAGTCTAGTGCATAGCATTTTCCAAAGTATGTTCTGTGACATATGGTAATAGAGGAGACATAGAAATGTAATTTCATGGTCCATACTGGTTTGAGAAACTAGGTTAAACTAAATTTAATAGGCTTCTTTATTTTTGGACTTGTCAAAGCCTTTACTATGCTGCATTGAGTGATTTCTGTATTTCAAAAAGGGGAATAAAGTGTGTAAAGTTTCCCAATCCAGTTTATCCCCCAAATCCACATTTTCTGTAATGTCTGTGATAATTGGGGGATGCACTTTGGGAAACACTGCCATAGGAAATAATTTTTCCAATGAAAGTTTCTGACCTGGGGAAGAAAGTCCGTATGCTGTGGTGGCTCTTACACATGGAATTTTAGGCAGGTTTCCTAGCAGCTGAAGGATCAGTTCATTATCTGTTGAGGGGGGAAATAATCGGAGTTCCACCTGGTTGGGGGAAGGGTTGGGGTGGACACTGAGATGTGGAGGTGAAGACCGTGGGCTCTATAGTCAAGGATCTTGGTTCAAATCCTGGTTTGCTCACCTAGAAGGAACAGGAACCATTGGACCAGTTACTTGCCCACTTTGTGCCTCAGTTTTCTCAAATACAATATGAGAATAGTAATAATTCCTATTGAGGATTTTAGAAAGGTTTAATGATGAAACATGTAAAGTGTTAGAGAAGTAGCAGGGACATCGTCACCATCCAATAGTTGTTACCTGTGATGTTTGTAGTTGGAGGATTAAGTGAGATGATCAGAAAAGCACCATTACTCACAAAGTTGTTGTTAGGAAGGTAGGCTCAAGGGCAGCTGTCAGGTGAGTTAGGGGCGGGTGAGTCTGTGGTCCCACATTGGATGCTTTGAGGACCAGCATGGTGAGAATATTTAAAATTTAAAAATATTTTCTTGGACTGTTCATTATTTGGTGACTGAATATGAGGGGTTAAAAAAGAAGACTCAAAGGTGACATCAAGGCTGAGCCTTGGTGATAGGGAAGTGCATTCTGTAGCTGCCGGGAATTAAGTATGTTTTAAAGATTAATGGGTATGAGCACTGGGTGTTGTATGGAAACCAATTTGACAATAAATTTCATATTAAAAAAATAAATATTAATGGGTAAGCCAGATGATTTGGACATTCTAGTTAAAAAATAATAGATATTTTAATATTTGTTTTAACACGTACAGGAAAATAAAGAGTTGCAGTCTGTTTATGCAAAAATCTGGTATCTGATCAATGTTGTTAGGAGCGATCTGATTACATAGTTACACTACAAGGAGAATTATGTCCATGATGCAACTTTGGACTTTGAGAACATCTCAGCTTTTTATTTAGGGCACGGAAGTGGTAGAATGGCTCCTCAGAGGAAATTAAGAGAGAGAAAGGCATGCTGGTGCACAAAATGAAGGAGAAAAACAATGCAAGAAGGAAGAATTGAAAAGGTCCTTAGAGAAATCAATAAGCATAACTTAAAGAATGGAAGAATAGGAAAATGTGGTTGCAATAGCAGAGA
This sequence comes from Puma concolor, assembly GCF_028749965.1. Lineage (NCBI taxonomy): Eukaryota > Metazoa > Chordata > Mammalia > Carnivora > Felidae > Puma > Puma concolor. Next base: position 86,895,687 of record NC_141678.1, on the reverse strand, counting down.
GTTAAGCAAATGGGCAGCTTGGTAAAATGACTTAAAATAAGCCAAATGTATAAGATTTAACACACTGTACACATAATTATGGACTTGACTCTGAGTTAGAATATAGCCCAAATTTGTTTTCATTTTATTTCTCATTTTTTGGTATAGTGCCTTTGGATCCTAACCTTTGGGAACCAAAGAGCCTAGAATACCATTACCAGAAGGTAGCAAGTCTAAAAACATTTGAACAGGAAATATTTTAATGAATTAATATTTTAGTTAGTAAATTAAATGTGTGTGTATACATTTGTGTATTGCTTAGCTTTAATTTAAAATTTCCCTTATTTCTATATCTGTTTTTTCATTCTTTCCCCCAAAATCATCTTTTCCATTAGCCCTCAGGATATCACAGCACTCAACACCATGAGTGAATTTTCTGAGATAATACTGTTTATTTTCTGTGCCAAATACTAAGGCTTGGAATAAACCAGAGTCACTGCTTTGGGGAAGAAAAAAGAAAATCAGTTAATTTGTATTTGGCTGTTGTGGTCAACAGAATAATGAATCCTCAAAGATGTCCCTGTCCTAATCCCTGGAACCTGTGAGTATGTTTTGTTTTGTTTTGTTTTGTTTTGTTTTGTTTTGTTTTGTTTTGTTTTGTTTTTTCATGGCAAAAGGGACTTGGCAGATATGATTAAATCAAGGACTCTGAGTTAGGGAGATTGTTCTGAATTGTACAGGTAGTCTCAGTACAATCCCAGGCTCCTTAAAGTGGAAGAGGAAGGCAGAGAGGTGAGTGGGAGGAGGGGAGACTAAGGAAGAGGTCAGAGGTGTGGTGTTGCTGCCTGTGAAGACGGAGCTGGGGCTCTGCTGGCCCATTCACGGCTGCCTCAGGCACAGACCTGTCAGACTTCCAGACAGACTCTGGCAGGGAGGCTGCTTCACACCTCCCGCCTACAAAGCCCTCACACCTGCCCACCACTGCCGGAGGATAACAATAAACATAAATTTAGAGACAGTGCGACGTCAGTGGGTAGATATGAAATCCTACTTCTCTTTTGATTTCCAGATCTCATGCAAGTGCCTTTCATTGGCAAAATTGAACTTGGAATCCTGTTGGCATGGGTCTGGTAGATGCAGTCCTGGTGTTCCAGCCCCTGAAAGAGAAGGGATAATATGGAAGAAGACTGTGGTGCTGCTTGACCAGGACATGAGCTGGCACATGTGGTCAACCACAGCATCCTGTCTCCTCCCAGGTCAGAATGAGAGCCCGGTGGGGAGGACACTCATAATATCAAGGTCCTGATGGCCATCTTGGCACTTTTCTTCCCTCTTTAAATTCTGAAAACAAACTTGCAGAGTAAGAGTTGATCTGATTACAGTTATGATTGTTGTTTGTTGAACACATGCTACATGCTAGGTGTTGCCCTCAGACCAGGGATACAGCTAGGCTGAATGAATACCCAGCTTTGCCTCAGACTGTTCTGGTCTTAGCACTGGAAGTCTGGTGTCCTGGGAAACTGCTTGGTCCTGGACAAACCAGGAGGGCTGGGCACGTTGGACACAACAGTGAACCAGGTAGTCTTTGCGCTCAAGGAACTCACATTCAAGCTGGGAGGTCCAGAGACAGACACAAAGCTGAAAAAAAATAAACAAGAGGCACAATTTGACATACAGAGTGGCATCAATTTAGAAGGAATGTGAAATATTTATTTATATACTGGTTCATCTGCTCATTTTGAAAAAGGAGATGGCTTCTTCTTTATCTAGAGGATGAAAGAGAGGGCCACCCCAGGACATCATTTTGCTTCCAGAAGGATCACTGCTTACCTCCTTAGAGTGGGTATGCATAAAGCGGGGAGGTTCCCATTGCTCTGAGGCAAAAGAATGGAAGGACTGTCCGTCTGGCTTACCTAGCCTGCCCTTCACAGAACCTGGTGGCCTCGGGGACAGGGTTTTCAACCTTCCAAAGAGGCCACATGGACCAGGAAGAAGTGGATGGCGACTCTAGCCCTGCCCCTTTGAGAGTCAGCAGGGTCAGAAGCTTTCTGATGGGTAGGGGTAATCCTGATTGAGGGCTGAGTAGAAAACACAACACAGCTTCCCAAGTGAGCTGACCAGGAGCGATGGTGGGCTAGACCCAGCCCCAGGACCTGGGAGCTCTCGCACTCGGTGGTCTTGGTCACTGCTGGGTCAATGGTAACCAGCTTGTCCAAGACTGAAGCGATCCGGGACATGAGACTTTAAACCCACAGCCAACTAGGGTGGCTTTCCGGATGAACATAGAGTTTATCATCCAAACTAAGACACTGGAAAGTGAAATGGAAGGCTATTGATAAGGTGTATGTTGGAGACATCCAGGGAGCCTGAGAGGTGCAGTCCCATCCACATTAGACTATATCTGTTCCTGGTTCCAATTCCAGAAACTGTGGTGTATTGTGTGGCCAAGGCAGGAGACCTTCCCTTATCCAGGACCCTGCTATGATGACAAACTAAGGGGACAATGATTGCGCTGAAAATGCTAACTAAACAGCTCAAATATAAGCTACATTACCCAACTACAGACAAAACTGTCCTCGGGGCACCAGCAATGCAGGGGACAGCTATCATGACAATAAGAAAAGTTAGAAATTTGCAACAGAAATATCCAGCAAGTATCTATTTTAATTTAGGCACATATATATTTTGCGCTGTTTGGGAAAGTAAAAATTCCCTTAAATGAGTTTGGATGTAGCTGATACCAACAGTACAAGAAGCCAAACAAGCTTTTCAACACTTTGTGTCTTGGAGGGGCCCCAGTTGGGCCCCGCTAAGGGTGGGGCGCACTTGGCCCTGTAACACGAGGTTGGTGTTTGTTTGCCTGTCTGGGTGTCCCACTGAGGCTCGGCAGTCTGTGCTGCCACCAACGTGCTTGTGACTGTGGGCCCCACAGCTAGTCCGGGATGGATTGGGGTTTGAACGCAAGTCCTCTGCAAAGCCCATACTCTTTTGTTAATGGGGGTAATTCTCACGCTCTCTCACTAACCGTAATGCAGAGAGAACGTTATCAAATAGGAAATAGAGGAGAAAGGAATGGAGTCTGTCCGGATGGCTGGAGGGCAGAGATAGTAGATGCGTACAAGTCCTTGTCCATCCACGGAGCATGGCTGTCTGCCACTTCCTGGGGTCACTTAGAACGGATTCCCAAAGAGGAACTCGGTTGTTAGCAGGCTATAATGCTTGAGGTCAGGAGTCCTGAAAATGTTTGTGTAAGTATTTATTGCCTTGAAACCTTGAGACCGTCAGCAGAGGGAAGGATATAAATGGAGCAGGAAGATAGACAGTAGACAAAGGAGCCCCGAGTTCAGCCCGCTGAGCCCCTGCTGGTGCTAAAACCAGCTGAGAAGCACGGTGCACGCTCTTACTCCAGGTACTGTTTTTCAGAATGACTCATTTATTGGCTTCTTTTTATGGGCATATGTGTGTTGAAAAAAGTTCTCTACTTAGGTTACCATAGGTATTTTACATGTCGGAATATAGATCTGGATAGCCATGGGAGAGCAGCAGTGTCCCTCCTATGGAGTCACCACAGTTCATTAATTGAACCAGTCTGCTGGAGATGGTAATATTGATGTTTCTCAACTTATATTAAGAAAAATAATGCTACAATAAACACTTATACATTTAAAAGCCAGATCTTTGCTAGATTGGCTGAATTTTTTCATCCTTAGGATAAATATCTTGAGGAAGCTTGGCTGGGTCAGAGGATTTAACAAGTCAAATTTTTTATATACGCTGCTTAACTCTTGCCTATAGAAAATGCTTACCCGTTTACACTGACCCAACAGCATCTGGCTATCAGTGTTTCCTCTCACTCTTGTTAACAACGGTCACTATCATTCTCTTCATTTATGTTTGCACATGTGATGTGCAAAAATTAGTATGCCATTGTTTTACTGTTTGTTGATCATAACTGGTGAGATTAAATACTTTTTTACATTTTTCTGTTTGTATCTGCTCTTATGTGCATTGATGTTTAATGTCTATTGCCTGTTTTTCTACGGGTATTTGTGGGCTTTTCTTGGTCACTGATATTTAAGCACTTTACACTTAGAAAATATTACTGTTGTGTCTCATTAGTGTATAATGTTTACCATGTCGGAGTTGTAAATTTTTATGTAGAAAAAATTTCCCTGACTTTGGTATAAGATATATACACCTTAATATGTATGTATCTTAATGTATTTTATATGTATGTGTGTGATTCCAACTCAAGAATCCACCTCTGTCCTCAGGCTTATAAAATATATCCTCTAATTTTTAGAATATTTTTCTTTCTTTTTCTTATTTATTTATTTATTTATTTATTTATTTATTTATTTTTGAGAGAGAGAGAGAGAGAGAGAGCGAGCCAGTGCACAAGCCAGAGAGGTGCAGAGAGTGGGAAAGAGAATCCCAAGCAGGCTCCATTCTCTCAGTGCAGAACCGACATGGGGCTCAACTCAGGAACCATGAGATCATGACTGAAATCAAGAGTCAGTCACCTGACTGACCCACCCAGGCACCCCTAGAATAATTTTCTTATTCAAATTATTAATAGATTTGAAATGTATTCTGCTGTAACAGGTGAGCAAATTGATCAGGGTTCTTAGTTGTAAGAACTTAGTTGTAAGTTCCCCAAGGACTTCCTTCTAAGTTGAGAAGGAAGCAACTTACTGAAAGGGTAGAGGACTCAGAGCAGGCTGCAGAATGAATGGGGGGGGGGGAGAAGCTTGCTGAGCGCCCCTGGGCTTACCACACTTCCTCCAGGGCCACCCACCAGACCTGGTGAGCACCTCCATCCCTGCAGCAGATGCTTGGGCTGGGGCCCTGTTCCCTGCTAGTGTGCACACCAGCACACCTGCTCCACTGTGTGCAGCTGGCTCTGGATTGGTGGGGCCCCGAGCCTGCAGACCTCGGGCCAGAATGGACTTCGTAGCCCTGGTGCTTGCTTTCTTTTTTTTTTTTTTTTTTCCAACGTTTATTTATTTTTGGGACAGAGGGAGACAGAGCATGAACGGGGGAGGGGCAGAGAGAGAGGGAGACACAGAATCGGAAACAGGCTCCAGGCTCCGAGCCATCAGCCCAGAGCCCGACGCGGGGCTCGAACTCACGGGCCGCGAGATTGTGACCTGGCTGAAGTCGGACGCTTAACCGACTGCGCCACCCAGGCGCCCCACCCTGGTGCTTTCTTGTTGCAACTCCCCAGGCTTCAGACTGGAATTCTTTTTATTTTTATTTTTTGAGAGAGAGAGAGAGAGAGAAATTGTATGCGCACACGCACACATGTGCACACAGATGCATGCGCACAAGCAGGGGAAGAACAAAGGGAGAGAGAGAGAGAAAGGGAGAATCCCAAGTAGGCTTCATGCACAGCCCCAAACGAGTAGGAAGAAACCATAGGGCTCGAACCCATGAACTGTGAGATCATGACCTGAGCAGAAATCAAGAGTCCCATGGTTAGCTGACTGAGCCACCCAGGTGCTCCAAATTTGAGTTCTTAGGGTATAAATGTAGTTGGCAGAGCGTAGGTCCTACACCCAGATGCAAGCAGTAGGCCTCTCAAGCGGGTGTATACAGGTTGTGCAGCCCAGGGAAAGACCAAAGTCTACAAGGAGCTGACTTCAGCTTTTCCCACTGGTAAGTCAGTTTCTCTAACACCATCTGGTAGACAATCCATTCTTTCTCTGATGAGCTGAAATGTCGTCGTTATCGTATGCTGAAAACCTGTACTTCTTTTTTTAACCTGCAATTAACTCCGGGTTTATAAGAAAGAGGCTGACAGCATGACTTACAGAGCAACCGTTCACTCTCTGTTCATTGCTGAAAAATCTTTTGCCATCTGACCTAATTACACTTTACTTAATGCAACTTTAATTAATTATGAGAAAACATTTTTACACATACATGAAATATCTACACAATCCTCATCAACTAGAACACTGGGTGACATAGGAAATTAGATGTTAATGTTGAAAAGAAGGTAAAACATTCACAGGAGACAAAGCCAATTTAAGGAAGAGAGTCTGTTATATTCTGTAATTATTTGAAGCATCCAACAGAGTGAGGCTTCTTCTTTTCCATAAGTATGTACGGGCCTCTTCCTTTGCTTGGTAGTACTCTCGATATTCTTCCTGAATGAGGCTTCTTCTGGCTTCTTGGGCAAGCTGACTTTCTGCCACAGATATAATTACTTCTTTCACTAGCTCACTCTTTAGCAGGAGAGAATTCAGATGAAAAAGTTCTGTATTTGTGGTATGTATGATTTCCTGCTTCCTATTTCAAGCCTGATTGTATTAGACTGGCAACGTGGTTTCTACAGATAGTCTTCCTGTAATGTGGCCAAATACAAGAACGTAACAGATTCCCTCCTGTCCTGTAGAGGTAAACTTGTTTTGAAATCGTTGAAGGGATCCTGGTTTCCATTCAGATCGGCCATCTGGGCCACATAAGGTCACTAAGCCGTATTTATTTTTTAGGTCAGCAACACCTTTAATTCCTAACATTTGTATAAATGCAAGCATGCCATTTGTTCTAGTTGAATAAGTACCAACATTCTCCAGTGACAGGGTCTTTGGCTAGAGGTGCTCAGTGGGATGCCTTGCAGAGTGTTGTGTTTCTGGGTTTGTTAGTGGCATCTCCCTAATTCCCAGAATCTATGTTGGTGAACACATTTTCCTTATTTTCCATTTTCTTATGGTTTAACGTGGCTGCCATTTACGATCATGGCAATAATGTCTTCTTATTGGAGAAGTAAAGTGGGGAGATTTTCCAATGTGTAGACCACGATGAACTCACGGCCCACAGGTGATTAATCCACTGGAGAAATACAGGGTGTTAGAGGCGGTGTGGAGGAGGGTGTTGGCCCAACAAGGCCCCAAGAGGAAAATTCTCTCAGATTTTCTTAGCTTCCCAGCATTTGGCCAGGACCATGCATTCAGCCACTGTTTCATGGCATCAGTGTTCTTCATTCGTCTAGTCACATTTGAATCTCTACCCCTGAAAATCTGTCATTCTTTGGGTCTGCTTTCGAACTATCAATTCTTATAGGATAAAACACTTTGTTTTAACATTGTAAGCTTTATCATACATTTTAATACCTGGTATGCAAAGTGCCTTGCTTCATTTTTCTTATTGCTAAAAATGCAATTTGCTCTTATGCATTTAAAGCTTTTGCTCATCAAGATCACCTTTATTCTGTGAACACTCATACACACAGACCATGCTAGATGCTGAGGAAAAGCACCTCACTGCCTCCATGGCCTCCACAATCTCTTGTAGAGTGGGGTCAGCAAGAACCTCATGAAGTCTTTCACAGACTGACCTACTCAGAGATGGAAGAGATTAGAAAACTTCAGGTTAATTAACATTGTTTTTTCAATGTGTTTTCCCCAAATTGGATCTCGTTATACAGGAACATAATATATTATCTTTTATTCAAGACTTATGTCACTTCATTAGATATGATATATAGATTTTGTATAATTGCTACGTGTTCTTGAGGCACATATATATATATATATATATATATGTACATATACATATGTACATATACATGTATATGTATACATGTGTGTATACATACACATATATGTACATATATGTGTACTTTTTGCTAGACAAAATAAAGCTGTTGAGTCTTATGAAACGATTTTGCTAGACCCTTTATTTATTGTTTTATCAGTTTTTATTTGATTATTTTGTATTCTCTAGGTTGACCATCTACAAGTAATAATAAAGTCAAAATAATTCCTCAGTATTTACAATTCTTATTCTTTTTTTTCAACCTATAATATCAGTTGGAACTTCCAGGACAATGTTAGATATTGGCAGTGACGGTGGTCACTCTTGTTGTACTTAGGAATTGAACTGAGCTGCTTCTAGGGTTTTACCATCAACTCTGGCATTAGTTTCTAACAAGTTTTCCTTATTATGCTAATTAAATTCTAAAACTGCTCTGAGTTTTGCTTTGTTTTGTTTTGTTTTTAATCAGGAAAGGATATTTAAAGCTATCAAGCACCTTTTGGCATTTGCTGGATTAAGTTATATTTTCTTATGTTAATCATAATTGCCATTTGTTTATTGAGAACCCAAGACATTGGTCTGTAGTATCTCTTGCTTCCTCATGGTGCTTTTAACTCATTCTTCTCTTCCCTGTATTTCCTAGACACTGCTAGCTCCTTCTAGAGGCTGGGCTGGATTCAGGTTCAGTTGCTTTGGTGAGACATCTTTTCAGGTGGTGCTGTTTTCTTCTTGCTTTATCCCCAAATCCCCTGCTATCTATCTGGTTATACCACTTTGGTGAGGTTAGGGTTGATCAGGTATTATTAATCAGCAGTATATTTTACTATAAAAAGTTCCCATTAACTTTTCACCCAATGGCTTTAGTATCCAGTAACAATTGTCGCAATCTATTATTTTAATAGGAGTGACAAAATAGCAATTAAAAATAATATCTATTATTGTTTTTTCCACTTAGTAGCTGACATTTTTCTATAAAAAGAAACTTAGGTCGCCCTGAAATGCAATTTGTGCAGGAAAAGAAGGATAAACGCTTGCTTTTCCCTTTACTTACCATGTGTTAGAATAATGAGTTGGCGCCCTGGTGACCTCAGACAGGCAGGAGGTAGTTCATGTAATACTCCATCCAGTGATGTGATGACTTTAGCTGTGTTTCCTATTTCTGTCAACAAATGGTAATGTTAAAGAGTATTTTTACTCTTAAACTGTTGAAAGCTCCTTAATAAGGGTCACTAGAAAACACTGCAGGGAGGAATTTTGTTCATCTCTGTGAGCGGTAGATAATCTTCATTCTGTCCCACAAATTTGCCCTGTCTTCACCTCCATTTGTTCTCCTGGTTGGAACACTTAGGACAGCTGTTCTCTGGAGGTGTAAGCAGTTTCGTTTGTCCAAGGATGTTTTTATTGCTTATTTTGGGATTCATTGTTGATCATGTGGTCTTTTAACATCTCCCCTAATTGCTCAGTAAGATTATGTAGCTTCACGTCAAGGAGGGCAATATTGCATTTCTGGTGCCAAGATACTGGGATGCCTATATACCCCAGGAGCAGATACAAGGCTAATTCTTAGGTTCTTTATATTACAAAATTCCAAGAGCCCCAAGAAGGATAAAGAAACCAGAAGTGATGGACCCTACAGAGAAACAAGAAAAGCTGCCTCCATTTTTACTTTCTTAATAATAGCAGTAACTTTATGATGGGATATGGGTGAAAGTGAGGATGATGATGGTGATAATGATGCTGGTGATGATGATGGTGTGTGCGTGTTTGCACGTGGGTGATGAATTAGGAAGTAATTATAAAAGATAGAGAAATTTAGGAAAAGTACCTAGCCTGTATAAATCTGGATTTATATGTCTGGGTGTAGGCGAAACCAATTTTCAAGCCCATACGTGTAAGTGGCGTCCAATGTTGCAGTGAGCTCTGACATTCGGTGTGATGTGAATCATTTGGATAGACAGTGACTGTTTTAGCTGATATGTTTGAGGTTCCGTTCAGGGCCCATTGAATCATTTTGAGAAAGAGTTGGCCCCAGTCAGGAACATTTATCTTTGAGTTTGTCCTGCGAACATCTTTGTGCCCTTTGGATCAAGGCTTCTTTTTGTCTTATTAATTGGAGAAATAGATGAGGCAAAAGAAAAGACCACACACTGGAAACAGGATGGCTTCTGGATTGTGATCAGTGTAGAGACCACGTACTATGAAATTTCATAGGTAGAGTCAATTGCTTCACCTGCTTTCAACAAATATTGATCTAACAGATATGTGCCAGGCACCATGCAAGGCTCAATGCTTAGGCTCAACAACACCTCATCCTCAACTTGAAGGGCCTTATTAGGCTCTCAGAAGAAATGCAGCAAATAAATGGACAGTTACAAAGGATGTGATGAGTGCTTCAGTAAGGATTATCTGTGAACTCACAGAAGGAAGACTTACCCCGGCATGGGCAACCCCGTAAGGGATGTCTGATCTGAGGCCTCCCTGTGGGAGGGGGTAAGCGAAGTCAAAGCAAAGGTACCCCATGTGCAAAGCCCCTGCCCTGTCAGAAGGTGTTCCCCAAAATGTACGATACTAGGTGGGTCTGGAGTGGAGGATGGGGGTGAGTGAAGTGTAAGACATGAGGTTGGAAAGATGATAGAGATCAATCTTATCCAGCCTGGTAAGTCAGTAAGAAGTTTGGATATTCTTTTGAGGATGGTGAGGTATCCAAGAGAGTGACACGAGTCGGGTGTTTTAGAGGGATCCGTCTGTCCCACAGTACACGCTCAAAAATCATTTGTGCAATGACAGGCAGCTGTATTTTCTTCTTCCATGCTTTCAGACATGCGTGTGGTCCACAGAAGAGGCCAGCCCTGCATGTGTGATGCACAGGGAGACGTGCGGGGCTGGCTGGCCCCCAGGAGTGCCTTTTCCTCCGCAGACGCCAGCCTCCCTGCCCAGTATTTCTGGGAATTACACGAACTCCAGTCCAACCACAGTCCCTCGTGGTGGTTTAACCAACAGGAAATCTCCATCACTTAGCAAATCAGAAGAGCAAATAAAACTCACCCCCTTTCCCTCTGGAACAACTTAGAACCAACTGCATTTTGAAGACAGAGAAGCTGTTAAACTTGCAGGAAGAGTTGTTAGCAAATGCCAACTTGTGCGGTTTCTGTGTCAGAGTGGGAGATTCAAACACAAAACCAAAAAGAGTATATCTAGAAGGTAGGATGGAAACACACCTAGATAGGGGCAGCGATAAGAAGCCTCCTGCACTTCAGAGGCTTCTGAATATGAAGTGCTTTGATTGGCAGGAAAACAAATGGGGAAGAAAAGGCAAAGTAATTAACTGAAAGCTTTCGTGTGTAGTTTCAGGTTAGAACAGAGGATGAGAAACACATCGTTCCCCACGGTAGCATTTTAGGGGGGTGGGGAGGAGAAGGACAGAACTCCACCCGAGTGTGGAGTCAACCTGAGGAGCTGCAATGGTAAAGATGCTTCTGGAAGCAGGTGCACTTCTTGGCTAGTTTTAATCCTTCAAAAAGCACTGCTTGGTGAGATAATTAATGCTTTGCTTCAGCCGCACCTGAAGGAACTTTGGCGGAGAGAAGAGACCAAGAGCTCTGGGCCCAGGGACAGAGCCCCAGCTGTTTCTCCAGTGCCCACCACGCGAGGAGAGCAGCAGACTGCCAGTGGAGAGCAGGGGCGAGGCAAGGAGGGCACGACGAACAGGAAGCCCTTAACCAGAGACACATCGGGAAAGGACAGTTAGAGCGAGCAGAACTCCCATCTCAAGGTAAGTAACCTCCTAGAAACAAGAGTCGCTGTGGCCGAGTTCACACTTTCAAGGTTAATCTTGTGCAGCGGAAGGGAGGCCGTGGGTGACATGATGTAAGTAGCTTCGGCAGGAAAGGAGCTACGGAAAAAGCTGTAATTGGCTGGATGGCTGATGCTCCATGAACCTGTAAATTCAATGATGGGCACAGTGCAGGACGAGGGTGTCATTGAGGTCCTTTCTCTCAGTGTGTTTCTAGAAGAATTGTATTTGGAGTAGGTTCTGATAGCATGGTTCTTGAGAATCAGCAAATTGAGCTCCTTTTACCAATGTCTGCACCATTGGGCTTAACCTTCCTTCCTTCAAGCAAGACTAAGCAAGGATGAACTTAAGCAATCAATGCTGCTCTCTAAGTATTTATTACCCTCGGTAGGGGTTGGTGAACTTGTTCCGTCAAGGGTCACATAGTTACTATTTTCAGCTTTGTAGGCCACGTGGTCTCTTTGCAGCTACTCATCAGAGCGCAAAAACGGCCATGGACGATGTGTAAGCAAGTGAGCAAGGCCAAGTCCAACCAGACAGTAGGCTGGACTCAGCCCCTGAGCCATAGTCGGCAGAACCCTGCCCTGGAGGGTCTCTACTGAAGGCAACCTGAGGTCTCTGCTTTGAATGGAAGTGAGTCCTTAACAGACAGTCCCTCGACAGTGACTAACTCCTGGGGCGGCTCTGTGACTTGCCGAAGTCCTAAGGGCATGGTGGGCTGAGGAAGCCATGTGTCCCTTGTTGGAAAGATTCTCTTACAGAGACGCTTTGAGGCAGGGAGCGGAGCCCTAGACTATAACACTCCTGTCGAAATCTTGTCGGCACTCTGGGCCTCCCGACAACAAGAACATCCCAACATCTCAGCCAGAGACGCACAAACCTCACATCTGGGAACAAAAGGGAGGGAACAAAGGACCCCACATGCTCAAAAACTCTTCTGAGCCTCAGTCCCTTCTTCTCAAAGTCTGGCACAGGCTTTGTGTTGGGCAGACCCCTTGCTCTCCAGCATTGTCAGTAGGTGTCCAAGCAAGTGTGGAACGACAGCAGAGGGGAGCGGCTTCCCCGCCACCCACGTCAGGTGTTCCTGCAGGAGATGGGGTGGGTTACCTGCGTGGGGAGTTGAGGAGAGACTAGAATCCTCCCAACGATCAGAAAAGGCACAGACGTCGGCGAAAGCAGAACATACTGCAGATGGCGGAAGCAACGAGGCTGCGGAGACAGAGAAGCATCTGCCCGTGTCGACAGCCTGAGAGAAGGAAACCACATTATCTGAAGGTGGTCACCCCGCCCGGGTCACCCAGGAGCATGCAGTGGAAGGCGGACTTGTGAGATGAACTCACACTTATGTGGTTAGCTGGGACATGTGCGACAGGGGAGGAATCTGGTAATATTTTGATTAATGACTTCCTTGAGGATGAAGCTCTTTTATACAGAACAGCTCTATTAGAAAGAAAACCTCAAGCCAAAATTCCTTCATAAATCATGCAAAAAATGGCTCGCTACACCACAAAAATAGCTCAAGCACAGTCTCTATTTGTCTTTGGTTAGATGCTGATGAATAGGGCTCGTCCTTAGCCAGCTTGTAACGGCCGAACTCGGCCACAGGTCTTTCTGCGCCTTTCATTCGGATCCGTAGCCTCTGGGCCCCCCGACTTTAGTCACCTCAGAGTGCAAGCGCCCGTCCGCTCTCTCCGCCTCTTGACCAAGTTGGCTTTGGACGCCTTGGGAACGAAGGGGTTACTGCAGGCTATTGTCAGTTCATCCCCCTTTTCTCCTAATGCTCCCAAAGCCCTGATTCTTTGCTGCCGGGGCGCAGGGGGTGGGTGGGGGTGGAATTCACTGAGGGTTGTAGGAGCCCGTGAGGGTGGATGATGCTATGTTACATCTAATGTCTCGTAGGATCCCTGGTCAGTAGGTTGTTGCACACATCTGCTGTGTCCCTTTGTCCCTCTTATCTCTCTACCTGCTCCTGTACTAACCTTACCCAATCCTGACCACACACACACCATGTATGTATGTGTATATGTATCTAGATAGCATTAATACAAATAATGTTTTGACATTTGGTTAATAAGCACTTAGTGATTCCTTACATCATAAATCACGTATCTGACAACTGGACTGCATTCTGTATCATCTATTTCCACCTGTTGGAAAGTTGTGGCACAGGTGTGCGACAGGGCTCTATTCTCAGCATGTCCCGTGAGGCTCAGTGTGCGTTTGTGGCCCAGGGTGGTTGAGGGGCCACGTGATATCAATGAATGCAAGGCCAACAGCAAAATGTGGTGGTTTCTGTAACTGCAAAGACCTGAGGTGAATCTGGATTCTTGCTGTTCTTATTGAAGTGAAATCCGTACAACATAAAATTTAAGGGCACAATTGAGTGGCATTTAGTACATTCACCATGTGCTGCAAATACAGTCTTTATCAAGTTCTAACACATTTTTATCATCCCTGAAGAAAACCCCATACCTTACGCTGTCACTCCCCATTTCCTCTCTTTTAAGCCCCAGACAATCATCAATCTGGTTTCTTTCTTTACAAATCTACCTATTCTGGGTATTTTATATAAATGTAATCTTATAATTTGAGCCTCTTTGTATCTGCCTTCTTTCACTTAGCATGATGTTCTCAAGGTTCATTCATGTCACAACAGGAGTCAGTATTTCATTCCTTTTCATGACTGGGTAATATTCCATTGTGTGGATATACCACAATTAGCTTATCCATTCTTCTGTTGAGGGACATTTGGGTCGTTTCCACTTTCCGGCTTTTGTGAATAGAGTTGCTATGAAGTTTGGTGTACAAGTATTTGAGTACTTGTTTTCTGTTTTTTGGGGGGCATAAACCCAGGCGTGAAATTGCTGGGTTGTACGGTTATTGTGTTTTAACTTTTTGAGGAACAGCCAAACTGTTTTCCATGGCAGCTGCGCCATTTTACATGCCTACCAGCTGTGCACAGGGAACTCACAGCTCTACATCCTTGTCGACACTATTATTTTCCTTAGTTTTGATTATAACCATCCTAGTGGGTGGAATGTGGTATCTCTGCGGTTTTCATCTGCATTTTTCTAATGATTTGTGACGCTGAGCATCTTTTCATGTGTTTGTCGTCCGCTTCTGTATCCTCTTTGGAGAAATGTGTATTCAAGTTTTTGCCTGTTCTTAAGTTGGGTTCTTTGTCTTTTTGTTGTTGAGTTGTAAGAGTCTTTTATATATTCTGGATCCTAGACCCTCATCAGAAGTATGATTTGCAGAATTTTTTTCCCATTCTTTAGGTTGTCTTTTCACGTTATTAATAGTAAGAGATACTAAGTATTTTGAACGGGATAGACCATGCAGTGTCTGTCGCGAGATCATTCTAGGTACTGTGTGTGTGTGTGTGAAGGGACACAGGTCTGTGGCAGCACTTGGTGGGTGCAAGAGGGGAGCAGTTAGGAGGACACTTTCTTGAGGGCTTCGGGAATTCTCGGGACTGGGTCTAACTTAGGTTTTATAGCTTTATTTTCTGTCAGTACCTATCAAGAGGAAGTTCTGTAATTAATATTTGATAGATGGAATTAATTTTCTTGACTCAGATATAAATCCTCAATGCTCTTGCCATCTCAATCCATTCTCCACAGGCATCCGGGCTATCTTTCAAAAATGCAAAACTGTCCACATCACTTCCCTCTACGAGATATTTAGTGACTCTGTGTTGCTGTCAGAGTTGTGATTATTTATGCCTTAGACATGCGTCCCAGGGACTGTGCTTGGTGCTGGAGTTACAGATGTAAGCTGGATGCCATGGCTTCTGATGGCCTCCTCCCTGGGTGTCCAAGATACGTTCAATCTAGACCTGACATAGTTTTTGTCCCTTTCCCACCCCCTAGACCACAGTCACACCATTTCCTGAAAATGTCCTATGTTGTCACACCTTTATCTCCTTCTCCTCTTTCTCTACTTGTAAAGTGTGAGGTTGGAAAGCCCAGAACTGGTGCTTTTTTTTTTTTTTTTTTCCTATGAAACCTTTCTGAATCTATTAGAATGAATTGTTCCCTCTCTGGGCTGTCATAAAACTTGTTCAAATTTGACTTCTATAGAATTATCAGGTTTTATTATAATAGACTACCTCTGCAATCTGTCTGAGCCAATATATTACTGTGTGACTTGAGGGCAGACACTAAGTCTTTCTCATACTTGCATTTCCAGGGTCTAAGCAGGGTACCTGTCACAGCTCACTAATATTTTGGACAGATTGGTTTCTCTTTTTTTTAATTACTTGCAAAACAGAGATACCTCATCTGACTTCATCACACAGCTGTTATGGGTGCAAATAATACCGTAGATGTGAAAGGTTTTGGGAAATAGAACGCTATGTAAATATAAGGTGGCAGTACACAGTACTATATGTATTCAGCAGAGTTTTGTGCTGCTGATTTCTTGCTTCTTGAAAAAGTTCCCACGTGAGATACTCATGCTGAGCAGTGGACACCTACTGATAGACTTTGGGACTGAATCCAGAGGTTCAGAGTTGACCTTAGGCAACATGGTCTTTAGTGATTCATGCTCCCCCTTCTTGCCAATTCTTACCCACCTTCTATTTTGACCCTCATCAGGGGCCAAATGCATTCATATAATTCCTCTCATTATAGAGGCAATAATGCATTTTTTTTTTTTTGATACTGACATGGTGATAGGTTCCTAACAAGTTCTTAAGAAACCAAACTGATATTTTACATGAAAGGGAAGGGAACAATGATGAACTTATAAACTCAATCACATTTTGATATTGTACAGAATTCTTTAAGATGTAACCCTTGGGGAAAACTTGGATCCCCAAGTCAAGCCTACCTGCATCCTCTCTGTACTATCTTTGCAAATTACTGTGACTCTATAACGATTTGAAAATAAAAAGTTAAAAAAAACACCCACAGTGGTAGATTTGTGTCTCTCCTGAGCCACGATACTTTTGTATCTTTAGGGCCTTCCGTGGTCCCTTCGTCACCTCCAAAGCAAATGCCCGAGGTCAAAGAAGAGGTAGAAGTGAAGGGAAGGCCAAACCCAGCAGCAGTCCACACAGGTGGAGCCTTCTAGCCTCTGGAGCCCGAGGCCCCTCCCCCTGCCCTCAGTCTCTGCTCCAATGTCAAGTTCTCAGTAAAGACTTCCTGGGCCTTCCTGTCTAAAAGGGTAACACTCCCACTCGCCTTGCCTTATCCCCACTTTCCTGCTTTGTTTTCCCTCATGCACTCGCCACCTATAACTTACATATTCTACTTTTTTATTTCAGTTTCTGTCTCCTCCCACTAGAATGTAAGTTCCATGATGGCAAGGACTTTTTTTTTTTTTTTTTTTTTTTTAATTTACTGTTGTATCCTTATTGCCTAGAGCAGAGTTTGGCAAAGAGAAAGCCCTCAGCCACTCTCTGATTTGTTCAATGAATGAATCTTTGTAGAAATTAAAAGCTTGAAAATAAGCTATTTCCCCGAGAGAGAAGTGATTCAAATCTGCTCATCCCTTGTGCGAGAGCAAACCTGACTTTGAAGCTAAGACCTTTTTCCTGTGTTACACTTCAGAAAAAGAAGACACTAGTGATAATATCTGAGAGGAAGGAAGCAGTGTATCGTGCTGGGCCTCTGCATGTAACATTATAAAAATTGTCTTTTTTTTTTAATAGACCAGTCTCCCAAACGGTTTCCAGAGATGGATTATCTTGCTTTCTTCTTGGCTATTGTTCACATATACAGAGGTAAAGATAATGTCTTCATTTAAAAAATTTACTTCTTTTTTAGTCTTATTAGCATGACATGTTTAGAATTTATAATGCTCTTTATTCGGCTCAGATAATTTCTCACTTGGTTCAGGAAACCTACAAGTTACAAATACCTCTTATCAGTGGTGGAAACCTTTTTAGACTAAGTTAGAAACTGTTAGCCTTTAGAAACTGTTAGCCATTTGCTATCTTGCTAGGTCTTAGAAAGCGTAGAATAAGCTTTAGGGATCTATTTGGTGTTTTAATCATCAAGCCTAACTGAATAAATGTGATGTTGTGTGTTTCAGCTCTATGTGAAGAGATGTTCTGGGACACGACTGTTAAACTGGCTGAGAATATGAGTCTAGAATGCGTGTACTCATCACTGGACACCTTAACCCAGATGGAGTGGTTCAAGATCAATACCACGGACAGAGAGTCCATAGCCATATTCAGCCCTGCCTATGGTGTGATTATAAGGACACCCTATGCTGATAGGGTTTACTTCTTAAATTCTACCATGGCTCCTAATGATATGACCCTGACCTTCCATAATGTCTCTGAGGCTGATGTTGGCTACTACTCCTGTTTACTTCATACTTTCCCATATGGCCATTGGGAAAAGGTGATCCGGGTGGTTGCATCAGGTAAGTGGGCATTTTATTTACCCGTTTACCCATCTACAGCATTTGATTCCTAAAGCCCAAGTAGAAGCTATGAAATGCTTTATCATGTTTTCATGGTATTTTCCAATTTCACTTCTAGATCATATGATATCGTTGCTCTAAAGAAATTCTGTGAATTAATTTCATCTTTGTTCATGTGCTATCATTTCTGAGTAGAATAAAACCTCACAGATTTGGGTGTATTCGGGGAAAAGCTCAGGTTTTGTACTGTCTCAGCCATGACTCAAGCCTAGATTTAACTGATGTTGGCAATGTTTGGGTTCAGCAGCCGGGCACCTCCCCTTCTGCACTTCTTTCCAGCAATGGGATGCGGCTTCCTTCCACCAGGCACTCCGAGCTGGCTTCAAACCCTTTCTGTAACACCAAATCTAGACTTGTTAGTGAATCTGAGCAGAGTTCATACGCTGGTGTCATTTTGAGCTTCATGCAAATTCCACAAGAGAGGACCCGTCAGAAATTGTGAAGTGTCATTTCAGAAAGAATTGATCGATCTCTTGGATATTTTCTGCTGTGTCTGTCAGGGTCTGTGGCTTGGTGCGTGGTGAGTTGATCCTTCGAGTAATAGCCACATGGATTGGGTGTGCTATATGAGAAAAACGTGGGTTTCATAGCCTTTGCTTTCTCTATGACCTTATGTTAGCTGTTCGATCCCTCTGACTCTCAGGCTTCTGAATAGCAAACTGAGTTACTAATACCATTCTCTTTGTTGAATGCCTTAGAGTTCATATGGTTAAAGAACTTGGCCTATGGTAGTCAGGGAATGGTAAGTATTATTATTGTAACTATGATTATTTCCTGTGTTTTTGATACAAAATAACTATGAAATTTTCAGATGCCAGCAATAGTCTAGGGAAGGAAATAGTTTGGAACTGTGTGTTTCTTGTCTGGGGTCTCTAAAATTATATCCCAAGTGGACATTCAGCAGAACACATTATGTGACATCTGCTAGAGTGCTTTCTTTTTAAGGGATGCATATTACAAAAGAACAATTTATGATATTGTGTAAGGGATAGCAAATGGTCGGAAGGTAAGAAAATTTCCCATGTGATAGTTTTTTTTCTCTGTAGCTGTAGCTAAGCTTAAAAATGGTTTTGTGTGCACGAGTGAAGCTTACAGAGTGTCTATTAGCAAAATCTCTTTAGTGAAAGACTTGCCACTGAAGTCATTTGCTTAGCAGTCAGGTGTGAAGTCCTGCCGGCCAGTTTTTAGTGCATCCACCACTTTTGATTAGCCGTGCAATGAGAGAGTTGGAGTAGCTCTACTCTTAAAGGAAAGGGAGCTACTGGGTACCCGGCTGGAGCCACCGAGGCCAGAACGAGATGGGATCCCCCCCACCCTGCGTGTGGCAAGCTTTTGCAGTTCGGGTCCCAGATCAGGTATTCCAATTTCTGTCAAGGAATAATCAATGCAAAACAGGTAGACTAGAGGCCCCCCGGGTGGCTCAGTCGGTTAAGTGTCTGACTTCGGCTCAGGTCGTGATCTCAGGGTTTGTGAGTTCGAGCCCCACATTGGGCTCACTGCTGTCAGCACAGAGCCTGCTTCGGATCCTCTGTCTCTCCCTCTCTCTCTCTGCCCCTCCCCTGCTCTCTCTCTCTCTCTCTCTCTCTCTCTCGCTCTCAAAAGTAAATAAACATTAAAGAAGAAAAAGGTAGAACAATGGTCACCAAGCACGGGGAGGTGGGGAAATACGGAGCAGTTGTCAGAGGATACAAAGTTGCAGGTACGTAGGACAACTCCACCTAGAGACCTAAGGTGCCCATGAAGATGGCAGTTAATAATATTGGACTGAATACTGGACATTTCCTAAGACAGTAGATTTCAGGTGCTCTCACCACAGAAAATGGTAACTGTGTGAGAAGATACGTAAATTACTTTGATTATAGCAGTCGTTGCATGCTGTTCATAGATGTTCATCCAATCACTGTGTCGCGTGCCTTAAATATACAGAATAGTAATTTGAAAAGAAAAACACCAACAGCCAGTTTGGCCTCTTCTGAAAGTTGAGGACAGAGGCTAGAGCTCAGATGTGGAGAACTAAGTTGTGATTGCCAGACCAAGATAGGGTTTTCAGTGTCCGTCATGTGTGAACAGTTTTGGCAATACTTTCCCACTTTTATCATCCAGATCGCTCCTGTTATTTTTGCGAGGTTAGGAAAAGACAGGTCTTTGCCTTCTCGGGCTTTTTCAAACATAATGCTAGGATTCTCAGTCAATCACTGGTGAAAGAAAGGAGTGCCCACCTATCCACCTGGTTGAATTCTTCATGATGGTTTCCTTTTTTTTTTTTTTTTTAATGTTTATTTATTTTGAGAGAGAGACAGGGAGGGAGAGAGAGAATGAGAGAGAATGAGGGATAGAGAGAGAGAGAGAGAGAGAAGCACAAGCAGGGGAAGGGCAGAGAGAGAGAGAGAATCCCGAGCAGGCCATCAGCATGGAGCTCAACACGGGGCTTGAACTCATGAATCATGAGATTCATGACCTAAGCTGAAATCAAGAGTCGGACCCTTAACCGACTGAGCCACCCAGGCGTCCCTTCATTTTTTTTAAACTAAAAATGATAGTGAATTTAAAAAATATAGTAGCCGTATTTCAAAGTTAAACTTATATATACTTAAAGTCTTCCGTGTGTGTTTTATTAACATCATATCAGGACCTACAAGTATTGCACGCATGTGTAATATAAAGAGAGAGTTGATGATCTACCTAACAATACAAGGTTGGACTTGGAATCCAGAAATCCCAATTTGTATAATAGGTTGTAAGAACTTCAAAAGGATAAAAGAATTGAACCACATGCTTTCTTTAAAAAAAAATTTTTTTTTAATGTTTGTCTATTTTTGAGAGAGACAGACAGAGTGCAGCAGGGAAGGGGCAGAGAGAGAGGGAGACACAGAACTGGAAGCAGGCTCCAGGCTCTGAGCTGTCAGCACAGAGCCCAACGCGGGGCTCGAACTCACAAGCTTTGATATCATGACCTGAGCGGAAGTCAGATGCCTAACCAACCAACTGAGCCACCCAGGCGCCCCGAACCACATGCTTTGTGTATATACTAATTTCTTCTCTTTGCTGATCGCTTGCTGTCTGTGAGGAATTTGGCCGATATCTTCTCATTTAACCCCACTGCACACTTGGATGTGGACATAACCTTGATTTTACAGGCGAGGACTTGAAAGGTGGTGAGGTCTAATATCTGCCCAACTTCTCAGACTTTGTAGTGTCCCACTGGATAAAGTTGTAGTGAGAGGACAGAAGATGATGGTTTGGGGGGTCATGGAGCCCTCTGGGCCCTCCAATGAGGAGACATCAACCATGGTACATGCTTGCTGCCCCAGCCCCCACCTGGGGCTTTCAGCCCAGAGCTGAAGAGCAAATTGGACATCTTATCTGGATAAGTGGTACTGTTAATGCCAATTTGTGTTAAAATGTGTGTTAACTTCACAACCAGCATTTCCCAACTGGTAACCGACTTAGAGAATTTAATGGTAAGAATGGCTGTATTTATTTTACTGCTTCAAGGGAAAAGATGCTGAGGCAGCTGGGAAGGAAACCTTTCGAAGGCATCCCTTTCATAGCAGAGTTGGTGGTGGAGGTGAGATCAAGCAGAAAATCGCTGCACGCCGTGTGTCTCTGGCCTTGCTGGTCCATTCAAGAGAATGTAGTTACATTTATGGAAATGCCCCCCCCCCCGAAAGGGTGGTCCTCCCCCAGTACTCCACCACCTAACTTGCATTGGGTGCCTCCTGGGTAGAAAGCAAATGCCCTCTGCTTTAATGCTCATGAGACACCATGGCAGAGGTCGTGTGTTCCCGTCATGCAGCCGGAGAAAGTGTGGCTCCGGGTCACTCACCACCTCGAGGTTGCTGAGCATCAGGTGGAAGCAGCTGATGTCTGTGAGGTGCCAGGAATGAGATGAAAAGGAGCTGGAGTCCAGCAGGGTGATGAGGAGGCTCAAGAATCAAGTGCCGGGCCCTGACGACTTGGAAGGATTTTTTGTAAGAGAGAGAGACGGGTGAGGGAAGGAGGAAAAATGGAGAGGGGGGTATCTTAGGAGTACTGACAGCACGGAGATGGTGCCAGGGGAGTTGAACACCCAGGTAGGAAGAAGGCAGGCACCTGTTTGACCAAGTACAGAGCCCCAGCGGGAGGTGGCTCCCGCCCTGGGCTGGCCACCCCTCACTGCTAAGAGGAAGAAACAGGGATGCCCGCACCAGCAAAGGGGCTCAGCGCATGATGCGCTGGGGTCCCAAGTAAGGTTTTGTCCCATAGGTTCTAAGTTGAAAAAGAGACTTGAAGCCCCCGGAGCAGCAGAATGTCAGGCAGAGCCCAGGAAGTTTGGTCAGCCCAGGTCTTGCTGTGCCTAATGGAGTCTGAACTTCATTCTGTAATGTAGACCATGGGAAGCTACTGAACCTTTTTCACAGGGAGACACATAATAAACCAGTTCTTTTTTTTTTCACCACCTGCAAGATTAAGTTAGTTGTAGCTTCTAGGAGGGGAGGAGTGTAAGGTCAGGTGAACAGGTAGTATTCTACTGATCGGAACACTTATCCATTGCCCGTAGGAGTGTAGATTAGTATATCTATTGTGTTATGAGTGTTGCTAATATTCAGGTTCTCCTGAGAAACAGAACCGACAGGATGCGCATGTAGATAGAGATTTTTTGACATGGAATTGGCTGCTGTGATTATGGAGACTGGCAAGACGGAGCCCTCAGGGTGGGCCAGCAGGCTGGGGCACCAGGAGAGAGAATGGTATGGATGAAGTCAGAAGGCAGTCTGCTGGAGATTTCCCTCTTACCTGGGGAAGTGAGTCTTTATGTTCTATTCAGGCCTTCAACTGATTGGATGATGCCCACCCACATTATAAAAGGGAATCTGTTTACTCAGAGTTCACCAATTTAAACGTTAATCTCATCCCCAAACACCCTACAAATTAACGCATGAAATTTACTATCACATCTACTTCAGAAAATGATACAGCATTAGCTAAAGATTCCCATGTCCTATGATCTGATAATTTCACTCTGTTAGATGTCCTACGGATTGCCCACATACAGGAGAGATGCCTGCAATGTTTGTAGTGGCAGTGATTGTAATAGCAAGAAAAGTGCATGATCACTATACTAAACTCACCAACGGAGATGAATCTTGGGAATATCTTGTTGAAAAAACAAGCAAGTAACAGCAAGTTACATAAGATACAATTTCTTTCCTGTAAAGTTTAGAAACATGCAAAAATGAACAAAATGTTACTTACAGATATAAACATGCAGATATAAACATGCATCCTCATGCTGTGAGGAAAAGCAGAAGTCAAAAACATGGACAGCAAGGGGCAGAACTGGTAAGGGCCACACAGGTCTTCAAAATTCAGAGTTAAGAGGTTTTTCTTACACAGGTGTTTTATTTCGCACTTCTCTCAAAAAATTTTTTGGAAATTTCTTTATATCTATTGAATTTCTAATATAAACAGTAGAAAAGGATGCGACTGCAATTTTTGAACAGTTCAAAGATAATTAAGGTACGGAGGAGACCCTCATTCTGATTTGGTATGGAGGTCAGGAAGAGGGAAAACAATGTTTCCAAATTTTTATGATTGAGGGACTGAAAAATAATCATGTCTTTAAAAAGATGGGGAATTAGGAGACCGACTTTGCTTGGAAGAGGGGGAAAAGGTCTGGTTTCAGATGCACAGAGTTGTAAAGTAGGCTGTGACCAGCTAACAGTTGAAATCATGGAATGGCAAGCCAGAAGGAAGCTTCGGATTGAAAATGCCGATTTTGGAGTCATTTGGATGCTTAGCCGGCACATGTGAAGAAGACGGTGACTGAAGCAAGTGCTAATGGTTGCCATGGCTTTCAGGGCTGACTACGTTGAAGTGAGGGGAAGCATTCATGCTAAGAATAGAGCGGCCATGGGGAGAGGAAGGAAAGGAGGGGCAGGGAGAAGGGAGATGCCAGGTAGGTGCATTATTGTGCAAGCACAGCACAGGTTTAACTGCCTTCGTTCGCATTTATAGGCGGGGTTCATTTTCTAGCGCTTAGCGTTGGCCGTATCCCCTGGTTTTCGCTCTGACTTCCCACGCTCCAGCCCCTATCTCAACTTGGGCACAGTGATGTGCCTTACTCTCTCCTTTTAAGGGTTACATTTTTTCCTGGGCTATGGAGACTCCCTGTGTGTCGCCCACGCTGTCTTCAAAGGCTCTGTCTCTGCTCCCTTCAAGGCCAGGTGTCCACTCAGGACCTCGAAGCGGACAGAACAGCCACACTTGTCTTGCATTCTCACATAATGTTTCGGCTAGCGGCGCTAGAGGGGAGAAGGGGCTCTTTTAATACTGGGGACCCCAGAACCCATGGCAGTACCAAGAAATTCCTAATGTGAGGGATTCTAAAGACTGTGCCAGCCTCTATTCCGATTGGCCTTAGGCCGACCCAGAATCATCATCAATATATCTTTCCTCTGGCTACTTGTCTGTTTTCTAACGTTGGGGTGATGTCAGGATTTAATTTTATTTACAGCTGGAAAGGGGAAGTGTCCCAGACTTGGCTTGTGTGAATGTGTGTGCTGACTTGTGGGACTGAGTTTATTTATTCTTTAGCTCACACATCAAGTCTTTATTGAGAACCTACCATACTCGTGTTAATGTCTGTGGTTTAGAAGCTAGAAAGACATGGAACTTAGCTCTAAGTAGTATGCAGAGTACTAGGGGAGATAAAAGCTATGTTTGGCAAATTAAAGAGTGAGTGCCAATGTAGTTCAGAAGATAGAATTTACTTTTTTGCCAGGAAATTCAGGATAGAGTCCCTGAAAAGGGAGCTTCTGAAGTTAACCTTGAAGGAGTTAAGTTAGAATATTTGAACATGGAGGTAGGAGGAATAACATTTCAGGAAAACTGTTTTAAATATTATCTACAAAATAGATATCTTTGGCTCTACTTTGACTACTTTGCAAGGTAGTTTTCATTTTCTGAAAAAGACTCTAACAGCAACACCAGCAACAATAACAGTAACAGCCAAACCTTTCAAATTGAGCCAACATGATCGACTCTGATCAATAATTAGCACAGCTTATTCTGATTTACAATTTGTGGCTTGGTTTATTTCCACATGTTGACTTAATGCGTCGAAAGGCTTAGGAACCTACATATATGATGCAATTATATTTTATAGCCTATCCTAAGATATTTGCACACTTGGATTTCAGCTTTGGTTTTATCGATCCCAAATTCAGGAGGCAGGAAGAAAATGTATGAAAGCAGCACTACCTTGTTTATTAGTGACAGGTGCAGAGTGGTAGAGGGAAGGCTTGGTCTGAAGGTTACTTTTGCTTGTCAAAGAAGGTTCCAGACAGGGCTGAGCAGGCCACGGGAGGAGAGGCTTTCTTGCTCTCCTGTGACAAGGGTCACCAGTGCTTGCCAGCATGTTTTGTCCTAGAGTGGACTGTGAATTCTCCCAGAGAGCTTTGCCCATCAAATGCATGTCTATCACTTTGAAGCTGGTGGTTTTGTTTTGTTTTTTTAATGGGATAGAGAAATTAAAAAAAAAAGTTTCAAATCTACTCCTTAAAGAATTAAGACATGAAGTCTCTCTTAAGGTCCATTCTTACAAGCTCAGAAATAAATTATCGAAGTTTTCTTGGATACATGTACACACACACACACACACACACACACACACATAGGGAATAAAAAATGTTTCTATAAACTGTTACATTTCAGCAGTTTTTCACTTAGGAAAGAAAAAAAAAATTCAATAGTACCTGTAAGAAATAGTCAACTGATGAAACAGAAACATTTTAAAGGCTTAGAAATCTCCCTCCTTAATAAAATAAAATAAAATAAAATAAAATAAAATAAAATAAAACAGAACATAGAGAAAGAGATGATAAAGAACATTTTTAAGACTTGCAAAAGCAAGTTATGGTCGCTGTACTTCTCAAGGATGAAATTAATGGGAATCTGAAAGTGGAATACTTACCGGAACCCATGCCGACGTTGTTTTTGTTGATTTTCTTTCCATTTGTTAAGCCAGGGAAGACCATGCTTGGGAGCACATATCACCATCCGATGCAACTTGGGCTTCTGGGGAAAAGCTCTGTATCAAAAATCAAAAACAGAGGGGTGGGGGGAAAGGTAAGGTGGAAGAAAAACCAAACCCTGAAAACAAGACAATGCTGGATTGATAAACAATTAGATTTGGCAATTGAATGGCTGAAAAAGTGTAAGATACAGGCCCAGGCGCACATTTGGGGTTTGTGAGAACACTGTCTTCTGTTTGTCCATCTCAACGCACAGGCCTCTCTCCTCCTCTGCCCAGTCTTTTAATTTTATTTTTATCTTAGAGAGAGAGTGAGAGCATGCGAGAGAGCACACGAGTGAGGGAGAAGGGCAGAGAGAAGGGGGAAGGGAGAGAGAATCGCCAGCAAGGCTTCATGCTCAGTACAGAGCCTGACACGGCGCTCGATCCCATGACCCTGGGATCATGACCTGAGCCAAAAATCAAGAGTCGGCACTCAACCGGCTGAGCCACGCGGGTGCCCCTGTATGCCCGGTCTTTGACACGTGTCCTCTGTAGCAACATCCAGAAGAAAACTTTTACTTTAGGCGTACTGGAAAATGTACTCAGGCAATCCAGAGCAGGGGAGTGAAACTGGCTGTGATCTTTGCAGCTGTTTATGACATCAACTCCACCCTTCTTTGGGTAGATATTTTTATTTCCAAGATGACCGTAGGGCAGGGGCGGGTATTTGGCTGAACTGCCTGAAGGGAATGAGCTACAGCTGAAGTTTAGGAACAACTTTGCCCCGCGGCTCTCGAAGACTTTATTAGTGGAGGTGGAGGTTGTTTAGGGCTCTGGTTCCCTTTCTTTAACTTCCAGCGATCTGGACAGCTCTCCCCTGTCTACCACCACTGCTGGCTCCCCAGCACCCAAGGCGGTACCACTGCAGTATCTGGACCGCGTTTCCTCTTCAGAGTGGGTGCCGGTGGGTGTGGGTGCCGGCGTCGGGCGGGGACTGTGGTTCATGTGTGAGTAAGAGCTCTCCAAGTAACTGGAACACTCTCAGCCCACACATGTCGGTCGAGACTCGTCCCCTGCCCTGAACCATCTCAGCTTCTGTATTCTTTCTTAAAATTCCTCTCATCGAAGTTTGAAGGCCATAGAAATCAAGCCTTGTTGTCCAGCACTTTCTCCCCGAAACTTCTCTAGGATTAGCGGGTTTGTGTCAGTGAACCTTCCAAGAGACCTTACAGGAATTTGCCCGTTGACAGATCACAGTACGTGCTGACTGAGAGGAAAATGATATTTTTGCATCTCGTAAGATAAAAATGTTGGATTTTTAGATATTTAAAAACAAAACAAAAAGAAAAGGGGTCCGGGAAGAGGAAGAAGACTAAAACTCTGAGCTGAGCAGAGGCTTGGGGGTTCCTCTGTCTTTCCCTGTGAGCGAATGCTAACCTGTGCCAGGTTTTTTTTGTTTTGTTTTGTTTTGTTGGGTTTTTTTTGAGCATTGAGAAAAGAACACTGGGTTTCCAAGCTATGCTCTCTGTTGCAGGTTTTTGTTTTTGTTTGGTTTTATAGGATTGGAGGTTGCAGGCAGGATGGCTTTTCCTTTCCTACGAGAAAATTTGTGAAGACGTTTAAGGTTTTGAAACCATTAAGAATTTTAAGACTATCAAGTCGATCCTTCAGGGATCAGTGCAAAATTACTCCCCCAGGCAATATCTCTTCCACTTACCCACCATAGTTTTAATTAAATAACTCAGCTGATGGGGCTTTTGGCACTTCCCATGAGAGATCATTCACATTCCAATAAATCACTGTGAGAAAATTTCCCATGACTTCAGCTATTTAACCAACTCACATTTTCAAAAGCAGTCTTCTTCACAATGTGCCCAGAGAGAAAGGCCCCTGTCCCATTGAAGATTCTTACAAAAAGCTTTCTAAGGATGGAGCTCTGATATGTAAT
This sequence comes from Puma concolor, assembly GCF_028749965.1. Taxonomy (NCBI): domain Eukaryota; kingdom Metazoa; phylum Chordata; class Mammalia; order Carnivora; family Felidae; genus Puma; species Puma concolor. The sequence continues at coordinate 86,867,991 of NC_141678.1, read as the reverse complement.
ATTCACATTTAATAGTGCTGTAAATAGCTCACATGCGTCATACCTGCTGATTTTAGTTGGATGATGATTGTGGCCAATACGAATGAAGTCTGGGCATGAGTTCTGTGAGCATTTATGTGCACCACTTAGCTGGGAGAATACTTAAGAAACGTAATGTTCTCATTTCAGCAGACCAGCTCTTAAGAACACGTTTGTCCCCTTTCTTGGCAGGCAACATGAAATGCTGCATGCTACCAACACTGACATCTCCAGAATAGTTTAGGGAAGGAGTGTGTGTGTGTGTGTGTGTGTGTGTGTGTGTGTGTGTTCTTTGGTATAGGACAGTTTCCTTCCTGGCATATAAAGAACCCAAACCTTCAGAAAGTTTTAGGTCATCCACTTAATTCATTCCACTAATGGATAGAGTACATTTACTTCTTTTTAAACTGGATGCTACAATTGGAAGCATATCATTTTTAATCTGAAGAATAGCCAAGGAATTCAACTAGTATCTCTGAGACAGAGCTTGGGGACATTAGAGTGTGCCCCAGATGAGACCATTATGTCTGTCCCATTGGCTTATGACATCATAGGTCTCAAAATATCTCTTTATGGTATTACAAGAAACACAGTTGCTCATGTAAATAAGTAAATAAAGAACATTTATTTAACAGTTAAATACTATGTTACTTCTATTTTTCTTAAATCCTAGAAATGGTTCCTAAAAGAATAAACATTAAATGAGATGGAAAAATTTATAGTCGCTGGCATTGTGTTTGAGTTGATACAGTTTTTGAATTTTTATTCTTAACACCAATCTGACTTACGTTTTCAGTGAAAATAGCAGAGTTGAAGCAAAATTTGTTGCTCATATGATACTTTGAGATATTAAAATCTCTGTTATTGGATGAATATTTGATGATGGTAATTTTAAAAATTGTGTAAACCCTTTCTAAATCTATTAAATAGAGATTTACTGTATGCTATGAGGAGAAGAAATGAGTAAGGTCTTTGTTTTCGAGACACTTATAATCTAACAGGGGATGTATGTATATACATTATGGTGGCTCAGTCACCCTAATGCAATGTGGAACTTGTTAAGTGGCATAGAACAATATTTAGGGAGTTGAGAGGTGGCAGAGATGACTGCCAGTTTAGGGGTACCATGAAAGCATCCGCACCAGACTGGAAATCCAGGTATGATTCTAGAAGGATAATGTACCATAAAAATCATCACATAATGAAAATGGTCTTTGCATTTGGAGCATATGAAAAATGCTTTTGGCCACAGGCTTAGGGCAAGGAAAGTTCAGGTTTTGGACTTCACTTGGTGGCTAGTAAAGTTTTCAAGTAGTGGAAGGCATATGTCAGTCATGATTGCAGTCATGATTTGGAACCATTACTCTAGCAACTGCATATGGGATGATTTAGAGGCAGGAAAAAAAGCAAAAGGAAAGACTAGAAAATAGGCAAGACAGAGAGAAAGGGATCCTGCAGTCCTGACATAAAGCAGGGGCACCACCAGCAGTGTATGGCCAACCAATGAAATCTTCACAACCACCCCCACCCCCATGCGTCAAGTTCCATCTTCCCATGGCCTGTCTCTTTCATTCAATAAATATTTATTGAATGTCCACTATGGGCTGTGTGGGATTGAGGGGACATGGGGGAATGTTCTAGTCTCTGAAATCAAGGCTCATGTAGAATGCCACGTGATGCTTCCTACAAGGCAGGTGCATAGGACAGGTGTTGGTGATGTCAGGATGGTGGTGGAGCTGGTATGTGTGTGTTAGAAGATGGCAGTTGACAGGGAAAGGGGGTCCTTCAGGAAGCTTCAGAGGGCAAAAGATGCTTCAGCTTACTCACGAGGGAAGATGAGAAACTTCTAGGTTGATGAATGGTTGTGCTGTTAGCAGGGTGACATTCTTGCTTGAGGGAAACCATGCTAATGACTCAAAAAAAAGTGAGACTGGTGTGCTAGGGAACTGCAGGATGCTGAGTAAAATGGGTGTGTAAATTCGTTGAAATGGGCAGTGGAGCCAGGTGGTGAGTTAGGAGGGGCAGATAGCAGAGACAGAGAATTTGATGTATGATCAGCAAGGGCTCCAGATTGTGGCTGACTTGGAATTATATTTGCCTAACAAAACCTCATTATTATTTAGGATACATTTTCCTTGAAGTGGGGTTGGGGTGAGAGCTAAAGTCCCCTAGTTGCGTTTTGATGTCACTACTGCCACCATTTTAAGGTGTTTTGACTTTATTCTTTAGGTAATGGGGAGCCATTAGGTGAATGGTTTGCAATCTAGCAAGAGAACTCCAGAGGATTCTAAAGGGGGACTGGAAGCAAGGCAAAAGAGAGGAGAGACTAGTAGGGAGGCTGTTATGGGCTGAGCTGTGTCCCCCCAGATTCATATGTTGAAGTCCAGACTCTCTGTGCCTCAGAATGTGACTATATTTGGAAATGGGGTCTTCAAAGAGGTAACTGAATTAAAATGAGGTCATTAGAATGGGTCCCAACCTAATGTGACTGGTATCCTTGGAAGGAGAGAAGATTAGGAGACAGACACACCCAGAGGCAAGAGCATGTGAAGACACAGGGAGAAAAGGGCCATCTGCAGGCAAGGAGAGCAGCCTCACGGAATCAACCCTGCCAACATCTTGGTCTTGGACTTCCAGATGTATGTTGCTGAAGCCCCCCAGTCTGTGAGCAAACAAATACAGAGGCCGTAGTAATAGGTCAGACCAGAGAGGAAGAGGAATTCAACTAAGGCAGTGGTATTGGGGACGAAGCAGAGAGGGGATATATTCTTCCAAGGCATTTTTCATTAGTCTCATTGACCCCCTCCCAAAGATTCAGAATTTACATTTAAAAACTACTACAGTGGCCAGGACTTTGGCTCAGAAATTGCTGGAGCCCTGTTCCCCTTGCCTGCTTGGTTTATTAGGACTTTGTTCATTAGCCACTCCTGGTTCTCGCAGTCTTTCTACACTCATTTGTTCTTCTCGATACACACCCTTATCATCTCCTCCAGAATTGGCACACGTAGTTTTTCTATCATCTATGCCCGATATTCTAATATCGAAGTGGCTCTATTTCTACCATTTTTTTTTCCTGCTGCCTATTATCCATCTCATCCCTTTACATTCTTATGCTCTTGGTTCGTTTTGACTATGTGCTGCTCATAGCTCTTTATACACCATTTCTGGGAGTTCTCTGAAACTAGAATGAAGGGGTCTTCATTCACAGAGGAGGTGAGTCCTGGTGTTAGAGTAGGCAGTTAGGTTCTAACAGGGTACCTGGAGGTCAGCAACGAGGAAGTCATGGTCAGCTATCAGGAAAGTCAGAGACCTACTCTGGCAGCATACTGCAAGAAGCTGGATCAAACCGGATAGGCCCAAGATGGCGGGTTCTCTGACAGGAAATCCCTGACCAAATCAGAAGAACAAGCTAGGAACTCTGCTTCTCACCCCGAGGATTAAATTTTCCACCCCCTAGTTAACAACTGTCAATAAAAGATAGAAACCCAACCCCCTGGGCATGCAGTTCACTCCTTCTCCTGAGCTTACCTGCTCTCATATCCCACGAGTGTACTTTTCACTTTAATCAACTTCTCCTGCTTGTGTGATTCATCCGCTGTGCTGTGTATCTGTCCTTGAATTCCTTCTCATGACAAGACCAAACCCCTTCAGTGACTCCTTTGACTCTGGCTAGGTTGAGGCCCCAGAGGCCAGGGTCTTCACAGGTCATCCAAGGACACTGGATTGCTTTAAATTTGGGCTCTTTGGAGAACCAATGCTCTAGGAACTAAGACTACAGATCCACATGGGAACTGACTTTGTTTACAGCTCTACTCAAGGATTTTCCTTCTTTGTTTTCTTCTCCCCGAGGTGCAGGTCGGGTCAGGTTTACTTCTAGTTCATTTGTGCCCTGAGACATCTCAACAGGAGGAGGGGCTTCTCTTCACTTCCCCACCTCAGGTAGACCCTGTGCTGTATTGTGGGAGGCTCGATATCAGAGTTCAAGTTTGCTTAGCTTGACAAAGTGTGTCCAGGGCAAAAGTGGCTTGCTTCCAGGTTCTTATTTCTCACTGAAGTTTGTCCTATTGATTCCTATGTTGTCAGATATTTGATGCTTGTAGTATTTTTCAAATAGTTCATCCTACATATTTAGTTGTTTTTAATAGGAATTTTAGTGTTAATAATGGAGCCTGATATTTCATTAGAAATGGAAGTATCCACATTTCTAAAACATAAATCTACTCTTTCCCATCTGGAAAGATCACCAAATCTGCCTCTCATTTGAGTCAATAATCCCACTTCTCAAAAATATGAGTCATCCTTTATATTTTATTTTCTCTCATTCCTCACATCTCAGTGACTCAACTTTCAAAATAAGTGTATTATTAAGTACTATAAAGTATTATAAAGTACTATTATCTCTCACCTCTCTCTATGTTTTTAAAAAAATTATTCATCATCTAGGTGTTTTTACCTGAAAGTCTGATCTGAGTAACACAGCCCATCATCTTCCTAGAAATACAATATCTGTTGCCCTAGTTTTTTGGACTCTTTTCTGGATCTGACAGAACTGTGCTTCCAGTTGTCTGGTGCTTTGAGTGCAGCGAAGAGGTGCCTGACCTCCTTCCTTCCTACCTCCAGATGCAGAGGGAGTCAGTCTTCTCAGGCTCCAGGTTCTGGGAATTGGCTCAGACGACAGACTGTAGAGCAGGAGAGTTGAGAACTGGATAGGATTTCATTATAGACTGGGAGTTGCATATGAAGTAGAAGAAGGATTCAAGAATGATACCAAGTTTTTACTTGGGGTCCTGGGTGGCTAGTGATGTCACTTACTGAATGGGGGAGAATGAGGTGAGAAAAAGGTCTGGAGTGACATCCGAGAGGGCTCTCTAGTAGACAGGAGGGTTTTTGAGCCAGAGCCCAAGAGAGCAACTGTGTTGGAGATGTAAACATGGTGAAGTCGTGGGTGTACGTGAGTGTGCACGGAGAGTGTCGGCTAATGATCTTTCACATACACGACCAGTGATCGTTGAATGCTCATTACTTGGCAGCTCTGGGCAGGGTTCTAAAGGCTTTACATGGATTCTTTCATTTACTCCTCACAGTACCTCTATCGAGTACAGAGTGATATTAAGACAGAATCATAAAAATAAAACAAAGTGAGGGACAAACCATGGCGAGTGTAAGGAGGCAAAGCACTTAGCACATAAGGGTGACTTGGTAACACGGCCTTATGTGTACGTGAGAAATGAGGGGTGGAAGGGGCATTATTAGACCCCGAGATGCCTCACTGCCCACACCAGAGTTTGCAAATTAGTGGCCCCAGAGACTCATCCCATCTGACCAGGAGGTTTTCTGGAAATTGAAAATACTCATAAACATCTGGATGGACCATCAATATTGACCTGAATTTTCTGTGCAGCAGCATTTTCTAGGCTGAGTCACAGCTGCCTTTTTGCGGCTCCTGCATTCTCGAGTTCCTCACAATCCCCACTCTTCCCTACTGTTATACCTTCTGGCTTCAGGAGTTTCTGTTGTCTTCCTGGACCCTGCACATTTGCAACCCTCATCTACTCCTTACTCCGATTAAAAATGCTGTTCAGGGCTGTCTAAACTCTGGTCCTGGCACACATTCCAAACTTGTCCCTTTGTGTATTCTTCTTTCAGCCAAACTGGGTTAAGTTTTAGTTCCGTCGGCATCTTCCATATTCCTGAACCTGGTGTCTCTGCTTGTGCCTTTTCTTCCATTAAGTGCTCTCTCACTCCATACGCTGCTTATTCTTCAAGGATCAGCTAAAGAAACCTTGTCTCATGCCTAAAATGAGAAACAGTGTCTCCTCTCTACTCCCCCAGAAGTGTGTGTGGCTACCTTTTAAGTGGAGATAAGTTGTTTTTCTTGTATTCCACCTGGTGGTTACCATGTCAGTTTCTCCACTGACCACCCTCCCTCCCCAGACCCTCAGTTGAAGACAGGTCATATGCCATTACCCTCCCCATGATCCCAACGGTATTGGGCATTAAGTGCTCTGCTGTAAGAGACTTGGCGCCATAAGAGAGCAAAAGAACAGGGATAAAGGGAGGGAAGTGATACTTTCATAAAAAATCATCAGCATTAACCACTAATTAGTACTTGGAAAGCAACTAATTCCAGATACGATTCGGTGAAACAGAACAACCCCTTATGAGTACCTTCCAGGAAGTGTAAAGTGCTTTCCTGACTAGTAACAGATGTATAGCGCATCCCATGTAAAGCATAGCTTGAAGTATTTGGGGGGGGGTGTAGGTTTATTTCTCTAGATAGTTTAATTATTTATACATAACTTCATTCTAAAAAATAAGTATAGTGGGACTTTTTCCCTAAATATACTCTTCCCGTGGGGCATTAATTGAAATGTGGCTACCACTTTTCCTCATAGTTCACAACTTATTGGGACACCTTGGTCATTGATCCTGCTCATTTGTTACTTCATCACCCAGGATGTGGTTTGAAAGGTTTTGTTGTGAATACGTTTGCCCAGTATTTACGAATATTCAGAGTATAGCACATCCACGTTCATGGAAACATAATTCACAAGAGCCCGAAGGTGGAAACAACCCAGGTTTCCACCAAGGGATGAATGGGTCCACAAAATGTTGTACATAACATAGTGGACTATGATCTAGCCTCAAAAAGGAATGAAAAGTCCTACACATGCGACAACATGGATGAACCTTGAGGACATTATTCTAAGTGAAATAAGCCAGTCACAGAAGTACAAATACTGTATGATTCCTTTTATATGAGGCACCGAGAGTCATCAGATTCATAGAAACAGAAAGCAGAAGGGTGGTGGTCAGGAAGTTGGGGCCGGGGAATGGAGAGTTGTGTGATGGACATAGAATTTCTATTTCCCAAGATGAAAAGAGTCCTGCAGATTGTTTGTGCAATGATATGCACAGACTTAACACTACCGAGGTGTGCGCTTAAAAATGGCTAAAATGATAAATTTTATGTATATTGTGCCAAAAATAAAAATTTGACATCTATATAAATATGTATAAAATAGTGACTTTAGTCACAGCCTTAATTCATGGGAGATTTCACTGTTAACAATTTTCTATTTAGAGAAAATCCTGCTATCAATTTGTCTTCATGGCAGTAAGAAAAAAGATGTTTTTGTTGACAGAGAACTTTGAGTTCTGGTTCTGCCCTTCTAACTAGTCTTGAACCATTTGGAAAGTCCCTTCATTGTCTGAGCTTCAGTTTACTCATATATAGAGTGGGGATAATAATATGCCCCTCGGGGGCAGGCTTGAGAATGAATGGGGTAATGTATGCAAGGGCTGATGTATGTGCCTAGCACATAGCAGGGACTCAGGATGTGGTGGTCCTCTTGAGTTCCCTTTCCACCTTCCTTAAGGCACTGTACATTCTCAACTCAGTGTGAAACTTGAGGAGTATTTCCACAAACACCTATTAAGCAGCTACCACTTGCCAGGCACTCCATTAGGAACTGGCGAGTGAGATGATATTTCTCCTGCCCATGTCTCTCATATAAACTAGTAGGGGAGAGAAGTAGATATTACATCACAGTATGAAAAATGCTCTGATGGGGAGACTTGCCCACAGGAGGCTATTAGAGCCCTTGGGATGAACATTGTCATCCTCATTGTTCAACTTGGGGAGGGAGGCAGGGCATCTGACACTAAAGGAGGAACAGGAATTGGCCCCAGAAGTAGGGTAGGCATGTCCTCTGCCTCAGGAATAGCATGCTGCACGGGTCCAGAGCAAAGAGAGTGCATGGCGTATCTGAAATGGGAGGCTGTTATCCTGAAAGGTAAGGTACAACGGGTGAAAGTGGAGAGGCAAGCAGGGCCAAACACTGAGTGGTGTTCTGCCAGGGACTGCAAGATATTGGCAGGTTTGATAGGAGAGAGAGATCAGACTGATTGCACAAGGAAAGTGGTTGGTATGGAGCAAGACTGGAGGGAGGTTGGGCGGAGGTGCTTTTACTAGAGCAAGCAGGAGCAAACTGTCATTGGACTAGGATAGGGCACTGGGGACGGGTGGCACATGTTTGAGAGATACTGAGAAGGTAGGATTGACAAGATTCAGCAACTGACTGGATGAGTGGGTAAGGGAAGACAAGTTAAAAATGGCACTGGTTTCTAAAGAGTGGGGAGAATGGTAAGGAGCCACTTTGGAGAAGGGAAGATGGCCCTGGGGTGTGTGTGACTAGGAAGTGAAGAAAAAGTATTGAACACCTAAATAAGTTATGTCCATTCATTCTCCTTTGCCACAAGATGTATCTACTTAGGATATTCTAGGAGGTGAGTTCTTTTCCTTTGCATTGCCCATCCTAGTCTATACCTGGTGACGCACCAGGTGCTTGTATCGGTACCTGCCCCCCCGTTTTCTAGACAGGAGCGAGTCTCAGTGACTTTCATTGCTTTACCTACCTAGGGCCCCCTTTTTGGAGGTGCCATTGGACAGATACCTGTCCTGAAGGAGAGCAGCCATTTGTAAATAGCAGATGCACATTTTGTCAAACAAGTGGGCTTGTGGTTACCTGCACAGCAACTTGGGTACAGCTTCCTCTTCCTCATGAGATAATTTTGTCCAGGTCCGGGTTAAGTATTCATCATTTCTTCAAAGTCACATGTTGCCTGTCTATTCTAATAGAAACATTTGGAAATTCCCTTATAGTTTCCTTCCTAAAGATAGAGCCAAATCACTCCTTAGATGTCCTTGTCATTCGCTCTTTTCATTCTCTGAAACACTTTTGTTGTGGATGCTGTTTCCAAATGCTGTAAGTTTCTCTCACTCGCTTTCTCTCTTTGATGTATTTAAAAACTTTTCAGCATTTATTTTGGAGTCCTTTGCAAGATGTTTTTCAAATACTCTTTTGGCCTAGTTACTTATTTGTACCTCTGGGCTTTCTCACTCTCCCCAGCTGAAGGGTCCTTTGTGGTTTTTTTGGTGATACCTTCATCCGACCCTGGCCCTTTGACTTTGCCAGCGTAGCCATGAGGGTTTTATTTTAAGCACCTAGCCTTTTAGATCTGCAGCATATATTTTCCCTGGACTTTCAAAAAGGTGTTTTTCAGAAGTCTTGGGGTTTCTTTTGGGATTTTTACCTTTTCAACTGTATCTTTTATTTTTTTAACCAGAATATTTGCATTTTATTATCGTTTCCATTTGTAATTATGCAAGATTTCCAACGATTTTTTTTTGACATTGCTTTCTAGTTAGAATTGCCTTTAGTTATTTTGCTCATGAAAGGTGCCTCAAAGTGCATACTGTATGTGTCTATGCCATTCTACAGTGCAATAATTTCAACACAGTTTTATTTCTTGGGGGACTCAAGAAGCAGTTGTACGTGCAATCCAAATGTAGCGGGTCCACAGCTTTTTTAGAGGGGGAATTCACGATTGACTATAGACAAATTTAAGGCGTGCACTGGTTTAATTTTTCAGTCTGCTCCATTTTATATGTTTCCCTCTTAATTTTACAGTATTTGCCAGAAGGTCTCCAGAGCAACCCAAGATGCTAGTGTCCACCTTATACAAACCTGAAATATCTGTAGCAGTTGTGTCTTTAGACATGATTTCTGCGTATGCCGTCCTTTATAAATGATAGTGTATCTACCCTCTAGAAATACATGTTTTTAGTCTGATGGCACAATACTCCATTGGTTTTTATTGATGAGTCTCTTTCCACCCTGAATCAGATGTGTCACCTCTATCAAGCTTGTCCCTTTCTTGCACGTTTTCCATCAATCTACTTAATTTTTTAGGCCTCTCGGATTTGTGGGGGTGCAGTTACAGATTTCTGTTGGTCAGTTCCCAGATACGGAGTGTGAGAGAGACTTCACTAGGAAAGAGCAAATTTTTGAAGGGCAGAGCTGATGGGGCAAGATGGCATAAAAGATAATCACTTCTTTCTTAAGTTAATTATTTATTTTGAGAAAGGCAGAGATAGCATAAGTGAGGCAGAGAGAGAGAGGGAGAGAGAGAATCCCAAGCAGACTCTGTGCTGCCAGCACATAGCCCAGTGTAGGGCTTACACTCACGAAAGCACGAGATCATGACCTGAGCCGAAACCAAGAGTCAGACGCTTAACCAACTGAGCCACCCGGGTGCCCCAAAGGGAGACACTTTGTAGCAATTGGCTGAGAGGAGACTTGGGCTGGGGTTCTCATCAGTCAAAACCACGTTCCCCTGATTTACCTGCCCTGCCTCCTCCAGCCTCGTTTTCCATAGCCCGACCCTTCTCTCCAACACGATGCTTTATTGTGCTCTCTCATGACCATATTTCCTCCTCGGTGACACTCAATTGGACACTGCTTTCACACTTTAAACCTGTGTGGGGTGGACTTGGGTGGGCCATGGGAGGCTCTGCTCACAGGCATGTTTTAGCACTACATGGCCTCCAAATGGCCTGGGTCTGTTTCCTGGCTTTATTCCTTGGATTAGTAGAGAGAGGACTCTAAGATTCTGTTGAATCAAACAGTGGGCACTTCAGCACGAATTGTTCCTTTTACCCTACTCTGGGTTTAGTAAGGCCTTTCTTCTTGACACTGAAGTTATCTTTTATCCCTTGATATGTCTCTGTCCTGTAGTGAAAAATACAATTCATCGTTCTTACTTAGACTAAACATTTTGCACCAGATTTGCTGTATCTCCAGTGCTCTTGCAAAAACCTCTGAACATTTATTTTTCCAGCTTTATATATACCTTCATGCTCCAATTAGTAAGTAGTAAGTAGCCATTTATTATGGGGAATTTCTGATGTTTGACATAATTGGTCATAATGGGTAATAAACACCGAGGGTTCTCAGTCTTCCCTTAACGTGTTTATACAAAGACAGAGACGGGATCTTGTTTTTCAGTTACACATATGCACACATACACTCACAAAGACATGCCACCCCATCCAAATGAAAACAAAAAACCTGGAGAAAAGGAGTCTCTAGGGTAATAAGGGAATAATAGGGAATACCATGGAAGCAGATTATGCCAAAAAGCACTCGATAAAGTTTGGAGCGTGAGGGTCCAATAACGTTTGTGTCTTAAACTGTGATTGACAATTACTTAAATTGACTAATGAGCAGACAGGTCACATAAAGTCATATTCAAAAGATAAGGTAAAGCGAGGAAGGCTTCATGAGTCTCCCCACCAGGCACACGTTATGTCTGATGGGTCCACAGTGGCTCAGCCTGGAGGGGGCATTGCCGGCTTCTTAATGAAGTTGGGGTGGGAAGGTGAAAGGCTCGGTGTCCTCCTATATAATATGCTAAGAAGCCTCCCTGCCCCAGAGATGCTCACAATCTAGGGGCACAGCAAGATGTGTGACTTCTCACAGAGATGTCCGGAGTGGAGAACAACAAGGTGAAAACTGGACCTTTGCGGCCAAGTTGGAGAAGGCTTCAGAAGATCGCCTTCCCGGAGGTCTTCAGGGTGAATACAAGTTTCAGGGATCCCAGCAGGCAGAACAGTCCACACAAAGACACGGAGGAGGGGATGTGAGTGGCGAACACATGGGGCCTTGAGTGGCCCGGTGAGGGTGGAGATCACAGGTCGTGGATGGACGTGGTGATGGGGTGATGAGGGCAGAGAGAGGTTGCAGCAGCGTGTGTTTGCCAGAAGCCCACGGAGCCGGACGGCTTGTGGCGCAGAGGGTCACAGTCAGACTTACAGCTCCAATTCCCATACTCTCTGCATGAAGACTGAATGCATTTTAAGACAGCGGCGACTGGTTGTATGTGTTTGGAGAAAGGAAGGGCAAGCACACACAGCTGGTTTTCCCTGCAAGCGAGACGACGCTTTCGTGTAAAGGGCTCCAGAATTAGCAGCTGGGAGCAGTCAGGGAAGCAGCCGTGAGGTGCTGGAGGGTGTATGGCTACTGCTCGGGAGCGGAGCAGGCTTTGGTTCTTCAGTTCAGAAACTGAATCACGTTTCTGGGTTCAAATACTGACTCTGTTTTCTCTACCATGACCTTTGTTACCTTCTCTTTAAAATGAGAGGGGCGCCTGGGTGGCTCAGTTGGTTAAGCGTCTGACTCTTTAGTTCTGGTTCAGGTCACGGAGGTCACGGTCTCCCGGTTCGTGAGTTTGAGCCCCGCATCAGCACAGAGCCTGCCTGGGATTCTCTCTCTCTCTTTCTCTCTGTCCCTCCCCCACTCATGCGCGAGCTAGCTCTTTCTATCTCTCAAAATAAATAAATAAACTTAAAAATAAATAAATAAAATGAGAATAATAGTAGTGCGTAAAATATAGGGTAATTTTGAGATTCAGTGACACCTTTTCTGGAAAGTGTTTGTTACATCTCATATCAAACTATAAATGCCTAGTGTGTATTAAATATTATTATTGTTAATTGGCCAAAATAACCATGTAAGGAAGAATGCACCAAAGTTGTTTTCTTTTGAAGAATTAGGAGTAATACTATATGCTATATATATATAGTAATATATATATACATATATAGTAATATATATTATATAGTAATTATATAGTAATATATATTATATAGTAATTTTATAGTAATATATATTATATAGTAATTATATAGTAATACCATATATATATATATATATATATAGAGAGAGAGAGAGAGAGAGAGAGAGAGAAATATGGATGACATATCATCAAGAAAGTAAAAAGGAGAACAGTGAAGATTTTTCAGTTCTGAAAATGAAGAAAGGAGATGCATCAGTGGGGACAGGAAGTGATTCTGCGTTATTAAACGGGCTGGGGCCTTCTTTTATCTTGTATCTGAGAGGACAGGTGAAAGTAACAGGAAGTATGTCTTCTCTGGAAAACTCCCGAGTTGCAGAACACTTTCACAGAACCAATGGAGGGAGATCATTTGTGGTGGATCTTCTGAGAGAGGCAAAACAGTTACAATCCCTTCAGTTCTGCCCATTTCCTGTGCTGGGTTGGAACCAATGCGGAGGGGCTGAGAACAAAAGTTGATGAAGGTAAGGGAGGAGTTCATGTTCCTCAAGGAAACGAATGGAGTCTTTTGTGAAAAAACTTAATTTTTAAAATCCTTCCAGTGCGGTGTCCGGAACCATTCAGCAGACTACCTGTCTTCTTACCAGTACTTACGTATCAGTCATGATAAACAATTCTTTTTGTTTGACTGAATAATCCTGCCCTGAATTGTTCGGTAAAATGAGATGAAAATATGCTTTGCTGACTGCCACTTATTTCACACAGAGATAATACGCTTTTGTCTCTTCGGCGTTTATTCTTAAAACTTAGATAATCTTTTTGCCCTGTGTTCTTTCAAACAGTGGAGTCATTAGCTTTCTTTTGCTACCAGACATTGTTTGAAGGGTTTTATCTCCCTTCCAGACGATCCTTTAAATATTGTGCTAAAAATGAAATGTTTTGTCTGATGTGATAAAATTCCGTGGCTCACGGCTTCTTTCGCAGTACTTTAGATATTCTTTGTTGCCGTGTAAAAGGTCAATTTTTTTCTCCTATGTTTGAAAAAAACACTCCCCAACAGCTTTTCTGGAATGTTCAAATTGCTCGGGTTTCTCCCACATTCTTCCTCACCTTGAGCATAGTGGAAACCGAGAGGCTTCAGCCAGTTCTTGGTTGTCCTCGAGAACCGAAGCGGCTAATTAGCTGAGATGATATCCGACGCTCATTCAAGGCATTGAGCCCCTCCGCCAAAACATTTACCAGTTCAAGTTTTAACCCTTCTCTGTGTTTGACATTTTCTCTCGCTTTTGCTCTCTTCTCCGGTTTTGGATCCTCCGGCAGCTACAGGATTTCTCAAATGCGCCTTCACTTTTCACTTTCAAGGCTTTGGGCAGACTTTCCGTTCCCTCCCGCCTGCCCCCCCCCCCCATGTTTGCCTGTGTGTCCCTGCAGAGTGCAGCATACAGTGTCACCGCCCTGCCCCAAACATCCAGTCTACAAAACCTAGCATAAGCGAATGGGCCCACGTTCCAGGCCTTCCAGTCTCCATTTCTGTCTCCAGTGAGTTCCCTGCTCCCATCAGGTGCCCTCAGGGGTACTAGATGGTTGCGCATCTCCGTGGCTCCGCTCCACATCCAAGTAAGACGTGGCTTCTCTGCCCGAAGGTAGCTTCTCACGCTGTGTCCTCTCCCAGAGCTCACAGCCCCGTGCACATTGTCATGATCTGCCCCACCCACGGCTTCCTTGCTGGTTCCTAAGCTCTGTGACGAGAGGGACACATCTGTCTTACTTCCTTCTGTATCCCACATCTTTTCCAGTCCCTCTCATAGATTAGACCCTTACTATTTTTATGTGGAATTAGTGATCAAAGCAAGTGACTTTTTTGTAAGTTCCTTCAGGGCAGGGATAGGTCTTTTTATTTATCTTTTATTTCTTAAGAGAGAGAGAGAAAACAGAGAAGGGGGAAAGGGAGAGGGAGAGAGAGAATCTCAGGCAGGCTCCGCGCCCAACAGAGCTGATGTGGGGCTCTATCTCATGACCCTTAGATCATGACCTGAGCCGACATCGAGTCAGATGCTTAACCGACTGAGCCACCCAGGCGCCCCAGGGCAGTCATAGGGCTTGCTCACCTTTATATCTCGTAAATATTGCTTCACAAATCTTTTTACAGTAGACTCTTAAGTGTTGCTTTGCTTAATAAACTCACCTTGGTGTTTTTTTTTTTTTTTTTTTAATTTTTTTTTTTATTTTTATTTTTATTTTTTTAAAGTTTATTTTATTTTTGGGACAGAGAGAGACAGAGCATGAACGGGGGAGGGGCAGAGAGAGAGGGAGACACAGAATCGGAAACAGGCTCCAGGCTCTGAGCCATCAGCCCAGAGCCCGACGCGGGGCTCGAACTCACGGACCGCGAGATCGTGACCTGGCTGAAGTCGGACGCCTAACCGACTGCGCCACCCAGGCGCCCCTCACCTTGGTGTTTAAAACTGTCTTGGAAAGTTGTTTAAGGATTATCGTTAAGTTGAAAAAAATGTAGTTTGTGAAAGTGACTGATACCCCCCCTTAGTAAGAAAAAAATGCCATTATGGTATGACTGAGTGGATAAAATTTAAAATATATACTGTGATATTTCGGAGTTTGGAATTATGAGTAATTTTTCTTTTCTTCCTTTGGCTTACCTGAGTTTCCTAAATTTTCCACACTGGAAAAAAAAAAAACAATCTGCAAGTACTCCGTAATGTATGGGACTTTCTTGGGGTGCCCTTCTTTCCCTGCGTGTGGTTTGGTCTGGTGCAGTGTAGACCCCATCTGAGATTGCCTTGGACAGTCAGGCTTAGCAAGGGGTTGACTCACTCTCAAGGTTTGAATTCAGGGACTCTTGGCAATGATGGCATTCGTTTTCTTCTTTTCTGAGCGAATCCAAGCTACCCATGTTTTCCCTTGTCAAACCTTGCCCCTGTTATCTCAAAGCATACAAATCAATGGATCTATTGAGTAGAACCCAAGACTGATCATTTTCAATAACACTTTTCCCCAACAAGTTGGACGAGGAATTAAAGCTATGTTTGTATACAAAACCCAGAGCATAGCCATGTTCCGGGTGATGAGAGATGAAAGTGACCATTTGGGAAAGTGAACTCAAAACTACCAACACATATTGGGTGAGAAAACACATAAATCTTTCTGTTATACTTTTTAAAAATCAATAGCCATATGATGGTGTGTCTTAGGAGTGGCCCTATGAATGAAGAGGAAAATACAGATTCAAATATGGGAATAAAGTGAGGGGGGTCTAACCTAGTCTGAGAAGAAGTTATCTGGAAAATCTTAGTAGAATAATCCACATCTGACTCCAAAGGTCAGGGCAGTGGGCAGCAGGGATGGAAGGAGGGATGGTGGTGAGAGAGAGAGAAAGAGACAGAGAGACAGAGAAACAGAGACAGAGAGAGAGAGAGAGGGAGAGAGGAAAGAGAGAAACCCAGTCTAGAGCTCAGAGGCAAGTCCGAGGGTGTCATAAGAGGAAGCTTAGAATGGAGGCAAGCAGTGCACCAGGTTGAAGCCTGGTGAAACTGGGAAGGAGTTGGAATGTTATCACGAAGGATTTGGGGGTGCATTCAAGAATTTTCAGCTAGGGACTTACAGGGCCGGATATGTGTTTTGCAAAGACTGCTCTGGCTTTATGACAGGGAGGAATAGAAGTGAGGTGGGAATGAGTAGGGAGAACTATTTCCAGGCTGTTGCTTCAATCCAGGGGAGAGGTGACAATAAGAACCTGCAGAGAGGAGTGCAGAGAAGTGGGCAGATGTAAGGCGTTCGGGGGAAAGGGTGACCGACCCTGGAGGCGAGTGAGATGAGAGGGGTGGGCGGTGGATGAAGTGAAGCCTGGCATCTGATCACCATGAGGGAGCACGTGGGGATGGGTGTACCGGACAGAGGTCCTCAGAAGGCTCCCATGTTGCAGAGGCTCGGTATTCGCATGCACAAAGTCATACTGTCCTATTTCAGCATCTCTCCGAGCAAAATGGATGAGAACATAGTGAATGCTTATTGGGTACCCATATTGACTAGAAAAATCTTCTCTGGTATTCTCATGTACAAAAGGCACTAAAAGCATGGTCCATGCCTTTGGGTATGTTTATACTTCAGTTGATGAACTCTTTACTCATTATGGAAGATGAAGCGAGGTCTCAGTAGAAAATATTATTTTGTGGTTCGATTCTTATCTAGAAGTCAAGAAAATACACTCTAGTGTTAGTCTATGAATCAAACATATCATTGTTTCTAGTTGAGATGATAAATGTTTTCAGTTATAGCTTTCTGGAAAACATTTGATTTCATGCAGATTACTCTGACAGACTATTTTTTTGCCTTTTATTTTTAATTTTTAAAGAAGATAGATTTCATTTTCAGAGTTGAAATAATATTTGGGGAGAGGGAAAGCTGGGATGGATGAGTGGTCAACGTCATATTAAATTTTTCTCTAGAGCTAAAGTATTCTTACATTCTTTTAAGTTTATTCATTTATTTTATTAAAATTTTTCAAATGTTTTATTTATTTTTGAGAGAGAGACAGAGAGAGACAGAGAGAGGATGAGTGGGGGAAGGGCAGAGAGAGAGGGGAGACACAGAATCTGAAGCAGTTTCCAGGCTCCAAGCTTTCAGCACAGAGCCTGATGTGGGGCTCAAACCCACAAACTGTTGGGATCATGACCTGAGCTGAAGTCTGACGCTTAACTGACTGAGCCACCCAGGAGCCCTTATTATTTATTTTTGAGAGAGAGTGCATGCACGTGCACAGGGAAGGGGCAGAGAGAGAGAGGGAGGCAGAGAATCCCAAGCAGCCTCCACACTGTCAGCACAGAGCCCAACGCGGGGCTCAACTCGTGAACCGTGAGATTGTGACCTGAGCCGAAATCAAGAATCAGATGCCCAATGACCTGACCCACCCAGGTGCCCCTAGAGGATTCTTAGATCCTACTCGCAATTGGTTTTGTTTTATCTTACATGATTTTATAATAACTATGTACTAAATTAATGTTTTCCTGAAATATGCAGTGAGGTTTTTGGTTTTATTTGTGATGTGTCATAAGCAACTCACTGATTACCGTTTTGGTGGTTCTCTGTGGTTGCTCAAGGCACCAGTGATTTATTTATATGCATCACTTAGATGCCTCATTTAAGCTTGCGAGTAAATTATTTTTGCTGTTGAATACAATGGAACCCATTGGCAGGCAGAAAAGATGCTTTATTTTCCTGTTAGTCCACACAATATACCTCTGAATTGAAATAGTTGAAGTGTGATAAACCTCCCCTTGATTAAAGCATATTAGGACATATTAGTAATCGCCACCACTGCCTCTGACACATCCTGTGATTAGACCCAGATCCCCAAATTTTATGGCTTTTTGTTTTGTTTTGCTTTTAAGAGGCAAACCCATAAATGTGATAAATGTAATTCCAAGATAATGGAGTTAGGAAGCCATTACGGAAGGCAATTTTAGAGGAAAATGGAGAGTGTAAAATGATGACTTTAAAATATTTAAAATTATGGGGGTGGAAATTAAATTGCAGACTTTGGAGAGAAGTGTGTACTATGCAGGGGAAATGGAAATCATGCCTAATTTAGAGAAAGGATTTACAGCAAGATAAAAAGCCAGAGAGAATGGCAACTGTGGAGTTTAAATATTTTTAAAGTAACCATTTCAATTAGTCTCTGCATTAAAAAAATGGCAGCAGCAATAGGACATACAAATTCCTAAGAAGCGTATTTATCTAAGTTCTTTCTGACCTTGCTTCAAACCACGTATTTGGGAACTAAGCATAATTTGAAAAAGAATTTTCTTTTTTCTGTTTCATCTTTGCTTTCAGTGTTTACATGTTTAATG
This sequence comes from Puma concolor, assembly GCF_028749965.1. Classification (NCBI taxonomy): domain Eukaryota; kingdom Metazoa; phylum Chordata; class Mammalia; order Carnivora; family Felidae; genus Puma; species Puma concolor. The sequence continues at coordinate 86,849,692 of NC_141678.1, read as the reverse complement.
TTGTCCTCAGATGAATTCTGGCAAGTGGAGATCTCCAGCACAAGAGAAAGCACCCAGGGGTCTCTGGTCGGTGACATTAACATTGGATTCATTTGTTAGATTAAAATACATCATATAGGCTCTTTGGCCATTTACTGAGATGTCTACACATTTCTGTATATTTGTACTCACTCCACTACTAATATATTAAACAAGTAGCAGTGATTCTGAATCCCATCAGATCCAGTGTTCTCTTTCATAATAAGTACTTTATAAATCTGACTATTTTGAAATTATATTCATAGATGAGGAAAACTACCTACAGAGACAATTTCAAAACATAAATATAATGCTCTAAGTGTAACTTAAGGGACAAATAGCAAGAAAGCAATTTACAGTAAGGTAGCCTGTGTTTTAATTTATAAATGTTGAAGCACCAGTATGTGAGAGGACAAATGTGTTCGCCTCCATTTCGGAGTCACCATGAAGCATGAGTACACATTTCTTGAAGACTTGGTCACCCTGAGTAGCCTTGTCAAAAATTATACCATATTCAAAATGAACAGCTACTAGTGAAGTTCTAATACCTCAGAGTGAAATCTTCCCTCGATTTAAACTGAACAAGAATAGAATTCCTAAAAAGGTCAGGGTGAGCTAAAATAGTTCAGAAATATTTTGTGCACATTTTCTTATACCGATTTACTTTCAGGTGAGGCAGAACCTCTTGAATTATTAATTGTAATTCCTTTGAGGATAATTAGGTTTTGGCCCAGGACTCAAAACATTGTCTTAAATATAGTAGGTCATCAGCTGATCGTTATTTGTGTATTAGTTTCTTCAGAACATTCCTGTTTCATTGGGGGGTCACAGAATGACAGCTGAATGCATCTGAAACGGTCTTGGTTGTCATTCTCAATTAGAAGAAGGGCCAAAAGTCGAATCTGTCTTGCCCTTCCTTCTTTTTCCAATTTCTTTCAGTAGAAATGCTTTTCTAAAAGAGCGATATACAGGACCCGGCAGCACTACTGAAATCTGATGCTCCTCAGTGAGGAAACGAGACCGAGAGAGCTCTGGCCAGAAATTGTCAACCACAGGTTCAACTCAAAATCAGAAAAGAAATGTTTTTCCCTGGGTCCATGAACACCAATATGTTGATGTAGGGTGTACATTGTGAGCTT